>NC_138803.1:7003214-8273112 GCF_965178545.1 Coloeus monedula | reverse complement strand
GCAACTTCATAAACCTTTCAGTTTGGCTTGAGGGATACCGTTTCCTGTCCAAACTTATTCACCTATATCCCTGTAGGGGGGGAAAATCAACAACAGATACAGATGCAAAACAGCACATAAATCTTAGTTTTGAGAGCTGTGATGGAACTGAAAAGTCAGAAGAAAGAGAATTACCAGAATTTATTGTGCCTTGTCTTACTTTCTTGGGGGGTTGGAAGGTGTATATTTTTCCACATGGAACAAGAAATAATTTAATGCTGTTTTTTCACATTTATGTATTGTAAATGATTCCAGTATGGCTTATCATAATTAAACTATATTTTGCGTGTTGACAACAGAATATCAGATGTACTGAATATTTAATATAGTTGTGAGAATTAAGTCTACCTTCCTCCCCCCAAATCTTTCAGACAAAACAATTCCAAGGTTTCTGAGAATAAGATGTAGGAGAAATGAACTGTTTTGCCAGTTCTCATAAAATTGTTAGTCATGTCACTGACAAGTCCTGGCATCTCTGTTCTTTGGAATTCATACTTGAACTCTCATGAAGAGGAGAATACAGGGCTCTTTTCCTTCTTTATGGAAAACAGATGAGAACTGGCCACATCAGGCAGTTCCAAAAACCTGGTCACATGTGTCTTTGAAGGGAAGGTTTCATCTCCTTTCAGGTGCAATGTGCTTATGGCATAGCTCCATCTTCCCAGAAGAGCTGAGCATTTGCTGGGGCAGGAGAGCTGGAAGTAAGCGGGACTTTGCTCTGCAGTTACTGAAGCTTCCAGTTGCATCAATCAGTGGTGGATGGAGGAAGAGGGAGAGGGTAGGGTGGTTAAAGATGTGTCTATAACTGCAGGAGTGCTTCAATAAACCACAGCATGTCAAAGCTCCTTTGTGTTCAAACAGCAATTGAAATTTTAGACCTTCTCTGAATGGCAGTTACAGGTTTCCTTCTTCTCAAGGTTGTCATCTTAACGAATGGGAATCTGTGCAGGAAATGTTAAGATATTCCAGTGAGTGATGTTGGGATCAATGTAAAGTCATACAATGGATTTCCTTTATTGTTTGTCCCAGTCTAAAGATGTGTTCTAAAAAACTGTGCATGTATAAAACTAAAACTACACACAAATCAATTAAAATATGTTGTAGTACAGAATCAAAGCCATATATTTTCCACCTGTGTTAACCGAATACACTATGATCTTTAATCACATATCTCATCCTTTCACATTTTCCCTGATCCATTAGTTGAAAAATTCTCTTATTCACTCAGACTTAACGTTTAGATACTCGTTCATGTCATTACTATCCCAGAAATTGTCACTCCTCTTGTGATGTTTTTAGGGTGCTCTCACTGCATATACCTTACTTATTCTGTGTATCTTAGATACTTCTACAAGATTGAGGTGCTTTTACTATTACAGCTTTAATATTAGGAGAAGGTAACAAACTGTCTTCTAATAGAAGATTATGATCTTTAGAAAACCAGGGGATGATTTTGAGTAATATTCCATATTTTGACTCTCTTTGCCCAGTACTGCTTTCAGTCTAAGACCAACAGTGTGTATTTATCACTCATTTTCATGTAGCTGGAGATAACCTGTGACCTTCATCCAAACTGCAGAACTCCACAAGCACAGAAGTGATATTCAGCTTCCCTAAGCAGCACGTCCTTGTTGTCTGCTGCCTCATTTAACATCCTCATTCCAACCTCTAGAGCAGATGCAGAAGGTTTTCATATACCAGTCTAATTCATTAATGTCATTTTCAGGACAGCATCAGTTCTGTTACTAAAGAATGGAAGGCTCAGTGTCCTAATTCATGTATGTTTAATTCATACAGTGTAGACAGTCTTGTTTCTGTTTGATCTTCTGAGTAATAATTTTTCCTAATGCATTGGGAGGTCCTTCCATAAATATCGTGTGTGTGTCTTTTTAGATTTTACTTCATAGGGAGAAGTAAAGAATAGCCAGACCAGAAGGTTGATTGCCTTCTGAGAAAAAGAAGAAAAAAAAGCAAATTTTTCTCAATTTGTGGCTATCCTAAAATTTTCCTGCCGAAAGAGAGAATCCTAATTGCAAATTTAACCCTATTGATTTGATTTACTTGGCTGCTTTTCATGGACATTTTAGTAAGTGTAGTCTGTGTTCTCAGTGAATGCATTTATATTACAAAAGTGTGCACCCTAGTTTCTTGGCTGGGGGGCATGCCCTAGCCCAGATTTGGACATTGTCACCAGTGACATCCACAAACATCTATCATTCCCGTGTGGGAATGTGGCCATTCCCCAGAGCAAGCCATGCTTACTGGGAATGTGGCCATTCCCCAGAGCAAGCCATGCTTACTGTGACAGCGGTGACTTGGTCAGAGGACCAGGAATCCTGCATTGTGACACAGTACAGAGGAATAAGCAGGACTGAAGGCAACGTTTGGCTTTTAAAGCAGGATTTACTTAGCACTGTTAAAAACGACTGTGGTAGTAATTTACATCTAATAAACAAAAGCATTATTCTCAGCTGATTTGTTTTTCTCCATATAGAATGAATTAAGATGCAGTCTCACTCTCACTGAAGTCATGGCAAGAGTTTTTCCACTGAAGTTAATTGAAGCAAGATCAAATTCACGCTCTTCACTTTTTTCATCTTACCTAAATAAACTAAAGACAGGTAGTTCTTTCTCCTCTGCTGAAGGATGACAGTGCTAAATCATCAGCTCCACATGGAAATTAGCCATGTTTAAGGATTGTTTAGTTTCACGCAGTGTTTTGCGCACAGGATTTTCTTCCCCCAGAGTGATCCATTCTTAAAACATGGTGAAAAAGCAAACAGAGAATATTTTGGTGCCAGGAATTCTTTTGAAAATTTGACTGGGTGAGTGCATTTCCTTAATGTTCAAAAATTATCCTTTGACCATGCTATTTAACAGTGTCAAGCATTCTGTTCTCTATATTGTTTTTGCTTTAAACCTGTTTCATTTTAGAACTGATGAGATGCTTAACTGTTGCATCAGAGCAGTTAGTTTGTTCAGTTTCAGTACAGCTGGCTTATTTCCATGTCATGCATCATTTAATTATACATATAAAACATAGTTAAAATTGTACAGCTCCATGAGCCTCACTTAAACTGTCTGTGGCACTGCAGTAATCCCAGTACCCTGACAGGGTGTTGCACAGCTGTGACTGGTTGGAATGTGGTAAACTGGTGATGTGTAAGAGAGCCTGGAAATGAGCTTGCATTTTGCAGCTGTGCTTGCTCTACTGGAAGAGGAAGTTAAACCAGAAAAAAACTGCTCTTGTGGCAATATCAGCATCTGTAAATCTGAATGCTTAATGAAAATCAAGGAAAATGTGCTGAGTGAGGAAGTGGTGCTTTTCCCTTGTTTGTCATTTAATTAATTTTTGGTGGTTTGTTATTTCTCAGAAAAATCTATCTCAGATTCCTCTGTGGAAAAACATGAAGTGTTTATGTGGGAGTGAAGATCCTAGTATTGGATGATTGTCTAGATATGCAAAAGACTTTGCCTGTTTTGTCTCAAAAATGCTTTCTGGAGGCAGTGATCATTGACACTTAAAATGTACCCTAGCTTGAAGATGGATGGGCACTGCTGTCCATGTGTATATGCTGTCGACTGAGTATAAACTTGAAGGCATCTATTACATCTTAGTAATGGGAAAAGCAGCAAATTTCTTACAGACACTTTTTTCCTTTTTTAAGCTAGTGAACTTGAAGGTCAGATTCAACGATATGTTGCATTTTCTGTCATATAATTATCATATCTATAATGTCCTGAAGAGCAGCCTCCAGTCAGTGACATCAACAGTTTACACAGCAGTTGAACTAAGAATAACCTTGGAGAACTGACCCATGTCAACCTCTTATGAGTGTAAACTGTAGTTCACAACAGTTTCTGTTTTTTCATGATCACAGAAGGGCCTCAGTTGGATAAAAGAAGAATTGTGTTCAAAAAATACAAAACTATTCTGCTGAATGTTCACTTTACTGTATCTCAGAAGAGGAGAGGAAACAAAACTGAAAGAGTAATACTTAACAAAGTATTTTTGCTCCCTTATAAAAAGAAGGACAGGACAACATCAAAAACAGCTTCCCTAGAAGAATGCAGGGAAGATACATGATAAGTGGCATCAGCTTGGAAGAGGGATCAAAACTCTTTCTTTGATTGCTTTTACTAATGACATCTGTTTAAGCAAATCCAATTCAGAGCAGTTTCAGAAATCCCAAACTTGTTCTCTTTCTGAGCACTATTTGGAGGGCATGATCTGCCTGACATCAGTGTCTGTCTAGCAGTGGACATCTGTGGTCACTATGCAGGTGCTCGATTCACATCCTGTTTCCTTTTCCTCCCTCCCCATTTCTGCAGTTCCATTTGTAGGTGAGTTCCCCAAAGAAGAGCTGAGGAACATAAGGGATGACTCTTCCATACTCACAGTCCTTTGGAGATAAATACACAGAGATAGCAGAAAGAGTCAGAATTTCCTTTAATAAACCAGTGCAATATCAGACAAGTCAGAGAGATTGGTTAACTCTGTTTAAGGCAGACAATTTTGAAGATGGTGGGAGTGACAGATGTACATCTTTGCTACAAATTTGAAAAATGAGACATTCTACTTTCTGAACAAAATCCTGGCTATCCCAGAATTTTGCACTGTGTTGAACCATAGAGTTTTAAGAGCTGAGAGGTTGTTGAAGACACCAAAATTTTGTAATTAACTTACTGGGCCTCTTTAAGGAGGGTGTTACGTCTTCCTGTGCATCATTCAAGCAGCCTGGATTTCTTTCAGAAAGATTTCTCACTAAATCTGTAACAAAACATTAGCCTATATGACATCCTGCCCCAAAAGTAATAAATATAAATATTATTAATAAAAAATGTCCCCCTCCAAGATTAAATAAAAGCTTACACCTATATACCAAGAGCATCCACGGATCATGTCACACAAATTTATATTTGACAAGGGTTTGTGTGGGAGGGCGCTTGTGCCTGCTTTGTACAGGGAAGCTCTGGGGTTCCCAGGTTCACAACTGATGGGTCTGCACTTTGTGTCTGTTGAGGCTCTGGGTGCCCAGGGCCATGAGCAGTTCCCGGGCTGGGGATGGCGGGTGGGGCTGGCCTGTGATGCGCTCTGGGGCCTGTGACAGCACAGGGGCCGTGTCACAATGGGGGCAGCTATAAAAGGCCCCATTGGTTGACGCTGCCCCCAGTAGAGCCTGGGCAAGCGGTGAGTGCCCACAGGCGGTGGGGAGGCAGGGCTGGGGGAGGGCTGGGGCAGAAGCGCTGGCACCCGGGGCGTGTGTTCTGTCCCTGCGTCCAGGGCCCAGCCCCTGGCGGGAGCGCCTTGCTCAGGCTCGGTGCTTGCTGGGGCAGCGGTGCAGGCCTTGCCTCCTGCCAGCTGCCGGGGCCTCTCCTTCCTGCTGCCACATCCCCGTGGCTCCTGCCCTGCACTGGCTGCCTCCATTCCGGCCCTACTGAACCCCTTCTGTGTGTCCTCTTGCAGACCATGGCTTTATTGTCATTGCTCTTCGTGCTCGTGCAAAGCCTGATCCAGTACCCCCAGCCAGCTGGGGATGGGCTGGATGAGGCCACGCACCGGCGAATGCAGGAGCGTGAGGAGCTGCTCGACCGCGAGATGGCTCGGCTGCTGCAGGAGCTGGAGCAAGGGCCCCCGGAGCAGCAGGACGAGGGCTGGGGAGCCCTGCTCTTTGGTGCCCTGCAGCAGTGGCCATTCTGGGCTCTTGCTGGACTCCTGCTCCTCTTGGGCCTGTGGTTTAGCTGCAGGAGGAGTCCTGAAGCCAGCAAAACCAACAGCAGCGGCAAGGACCAGACCTCCTGCAAGACCTTGGGAGAGGAGAAGGAAAAAGAAAAGGAAGAAGACAGTTTGGATTCCGAGAGAGATGGAGAAAACATTGATGTGACTGTGGAGGCAGATGACAGTGGCAGCGGAAATGAAGGAGAAGGCAGTCCTGTGGCTGCAAATGAAGGAGACGACAATGATGCCAATGAACGAGATGAAGATGTGAAGTTGAAGAAAGACAGTGATGTTAAAAGTGATGATGGCCATGACGCAAGGAAAGATGAAGGCTGGAGTGATGGGAATATGCCAGGAGACAATACTGCTGAAGGAAATGAAGAAGAACCTGGCAATGTTACTGGAGGTGTGGAAGACCTAGATGAAGCAAATGAAGGAGAAAACAAGGATGTGAAGGTGGAGCCAGACAAGGATGCTGGAAAGGAAGAAGAAGGAGATGGAAATGAAGAAAAAACCGATGATGCGTATATGAAAGCAGGCAACGATGACGTACGTGAAGGTGAAGATGGAAAGGAAGAAAAAGCGGATGTGAAAGTGCAGGAAAGCAGTGATGCCAGTGAACAAAGAAGCAGTGATTGGACAGGACAAGAAGACAGCCGTGATGGTGAGAATGCAGTAGACCATTGTGGTTTTGCTGCAACTGAGGAAGAAAAGAAGGACATTGGAAATGAAGAAAGCAATCTTGGAGACAAAGATGAGAAAGCCAGTGCTGCCGATAGGAAGGGAGAAAAGAATGAAAATGGAAATGGAGAGGAACATGGCAATGTTGCTTCAACTGAAGAAGGTGTTGATAAGATAAATGAAGGAGAAAGCAGCAATATGAAGCTGAAGGAAGACAGTCATTCCAGTGAACACAGAGCCACTGATTGGAATGGGAAGGATCAGGAAAACAGGGATGCGAATGTGAAAGGCGAGAAGAATGAAGATGGAAAAGAAGAAGAAGGTGGAAATGTGGCTGCCAGTGAAAAAGAAGGCAGTGGTGCTGCTGGCAAGGACAAAGGCAGCAGTGGTGGAATTGAAGAGGAAGAAGACGCCTGTGACGTTGGGAATAAGCGAGGGATCCTTTTAGTGGATCGCATACAGTGTCCTGTCGAGGACGTGGAGAGAGGTCGCTCAGTGGCAGCTGAGCTGATGGAGAGCTTCACGCGTGTCTTTATTGACAGCGTGAGCAATAGTTTCTACCCGGTGCCTCAAGAAGCCATCGGGGTGGGCAGTGCCTTTGAGGGTTGGAGTCCCCGTGAGCAGGATGTGGTGTACCGCGTGCTGGTCCCACTGAATCCCCCACCGGGACACGCCTTCCACCTGGAGCTGAACAGTGCAGGGCAGATGGCAGCAAGGACCTTCTGCGTCCGTGTGGAGCTGGTGTGCACGTGCGAGAGGGAGCAGCTGGGCGAGAAGCTGTTGTGCTTCCTGCACCACTCGCAGGAGGAGCTGCGGCGGAAGCAGAAGCCCAGCCTCCTAGAGACACTCTGCACCGGCTCCTACCTGGACGTGGAGAAAACCTCCCACTGGTTCTACCAGCTGGTGAGATGCTCGTGGCTGCATTTGCCTCAGTCGTACTCATGGCACTTGGTGTTTCAGCCCTGCAGCCGGTCCTGCCAATTCCGGCTGAGCAAAGGCAAGAAGAGCCTGATGGTGGAGATGCTGTTTGGGGTGCGCCACGGGGACTCCGACATCTTTGTGGTCAGCCAGCCCACAGAGGCCCAGAAAGGCGGCTCCAGCATCTTTGTGAGCAGCCAGCCCGCCGAGGCCGACTCCATCGCAAGCACAGCGTGGCCTGAGACGTACGCTGTGGCAGAGGCAAAATTCTTCCAGCACGTCGCCAGGCAGGTGCCGTGTGAGAGCTTGCACCTGAAATGCCTGCAGCTCTTCACCTGCATCCTGAGGGGCACAGGTTTTTCCAGCTTGACCTGGAAGACTGTGGTCATGCACGTGCTGACCACCGTACCGCTGTCCCAGTGGCGCAGGAGGGAATTTGCGCGGCGGCTGTGGGACATCATGGCATACCTGCGCCGCTGCCTGCAGTTGAAATGCCTGGAGCACTTTGTCCTGGGCAACCAGAGGCTTCCTGAGGAGATCAGCTTGCCGCCGGCAATGCGAACGGTCGAGCCACTCAACCTCTTTGAGCACCTGGCCCGAGATCCGGCCGCCCACGCAGAGGCGATGCGAGCTTACGGTCAGCTGCGATTCCGCCTCTGGATGCTGCTCTCCAACCACTGAGAGGAATTCCCTGCACAGAGCTGTGCTGGGGGGGCTCCCACCCGATGGCAGCCACGTGAGCACTGCATAATTCTTGCTTTTTTCACTGGCAATCCTGAAGCTGCTTTCCTGTTCCTGCGGAAGGAAGATGCTGCGGCACATTAATTCATTGTGCAGACACACATCTCTGCGTGGCCTTGCCCTTCACCTTTCAGCTTACCACGGTGCTGTTGCAATGTTCCTACGTCTACGAGGCAGAAACTGGCTCCACCTGCACATCCTTACAGAAGACTATGAACTGACAGAGGTTGCTTGGCATACCTCCAAGTCCAAAAAACGAGCCTGTTAGGGACTTAATGTAATTCTTCAGTAAGCTGTACTTATTGTAGTTTTTTAAGGATGTAGTTTTTCTTAGTATATGAAAGTACAACAGGTAGTTTTAAGTCACACTACCATGGAAGAATAGGTAGTCCAAGTTTTCATAATGGGAACTGGATATATTATCCATGCTTCAAGAGGCCCTTTAGTATTGTCAGTGGGTAAACTATTTTGTAAACTTACCCTTAGTTTAGGCAATTAAACTACACTGCTGTAGTTGCTTGGCTGCTTTTCAGTAATATCCAGATATTTATGTTAGGAAAAACAATAAAAGGAGAGAAGTTTCTCAAATTGCCTGAAAAGTGTCCTTCTTTATATTTAATCCAATGGTTCTTAGAGAACGTCCATCCATTGCAGCTACCTGAAAAAAATGACAAAGTGACTCAAGCGGTGATTGTGTCCAGCAGTCACATCTCGGTATTGCACTTCTGCAACTCACTAGAGCAGGGGATTAATTTTGTCTCATGAATGCAACCAGAAGTCATGATGGTTGAAACAGCTAAAATATTAATTAATCCTCCCAGTGCTGCTTCAAACCTGCCCCTCCTCATTCAGAGCATGGGAAAGAAAGCTGCTGTGGCCCACGTCAGAGAGGGAAGGCCTCTGAAGGGACAGGAACAAGCAGCTCCATGTGAGGAGAGCAGGCAGGAACCTCCTAGAGGAGGATCGCTGCCAACAGCAGAACTCGCTGTTCCACTGAGAGGGAACTGTGCTCGCTGGGGTCCCTGCCTTTTGCTTCCTCTGCTGGGCAGGCACTGCTCCCACCACAGCCCCTTTGGCCCAGCTTGTGGAAGGAGGAGAACACCCTCCCTGCTCCCTTCTCCCCAAACACACACACCCACTTTGTTCCCCTCTCCTCTGCCCCCAGCTGCAGAGACCTGCCCTTTCCCTTGCTCCAGCGCTCATCAGCCCCTTCCACAAGGACATGTGCTCTCAGTGGGTAGGACTTGATCTCTGTGTGCCATTGAGCCTTACGGCCTGACCGCACAGCTTGTGTGGCCTCTGGAGCGATGCTTGGAGTCAGGGAGAAGCACGGCCCCCATGGCTTCTTGCTGCACAATGCACCCAGGGCTAGATTGGCCAGGGCCAAAACTATTGCAGGTGGTTAAACTGTGGGTGTGGCTGTGAGTTTTGGTGCAAGTGTGCTGTGTGTCTGAGGAGCATGCTGGGAGAGGGGAAGGGCAGAACCTACAGCTGTCCAGTGTTGCCACTGAAATACTGCTGTGCAGCTCAGGTGCTGATTTTAACTGGTCAGTAGTATGCAACCCCACTAGGATGGAAATTGAAAACAGTGCTCCATAAGAGCAAGCATAGCCAAATGATCTGGATGTCTTTCTGGCACTGAGCTGTTCTTTCAGGCCTTGAAAACAGGGGCAGCTCTGATAAAGTAACTGAGCAGCTGGTTGGTATTAACTCTCCTTTGCACTGTCAATTCACCTTCTTTGGGAATAGCTCACCCTGCTCTGTGTCCCTCCTAAGCCTGTCAGTATCGATGTGAATGTGCTTTTCACACCCATGCCATCTGGCACTGGTATTACACCAGAGTTCTTCTGCCACTGCAGTTCAAGGTCTTTCAATTTTTGCATGAAAGTCTTGTCTCCTATGTTATGGACACTGCACTCCTTAGGAAGCTGACAAATACATTTGAACATAGTGGGAAAAATGTTGAAGTGGAAGCGTTGCGAAGATGTGTGGCCAATTTCACAACATCTTTCCTGTGGAACTGCTGCAGGCTGAATGGAGCAAGTCCTGCTGTCAGATGTGCATTCGGAGAAAGCAGGTTTGAATAAAATAAGTCACAGCCAGAGAACTGTCAGCGCTTATCAATAGTGTCAAGATACGAGTTTCTGTAGCCAATTGTCCTTTGGATTTACTGAAGAAAATCCCTTACTGGTTTAAATCCTGGACACTGAAATCCACAAGAAAATTCCCATTTGCTCCAAAGCGAAGTCCCTTTCCCTTTCTTCCTGCTTCCTTCATCAGTGAAGCACAAACTGAGTTAGAATTTAAAACTGTGTTCTTCTCTGTACAGCCCCTACCAGAGAGGATGAGCAGAAGTATCAGGACAAGCTGGTGGTGTCTTCTCTGGCCTTAAACATCTGGGCTGTAAGATGTAGCGAAGTCATTTATCTTGCCTCAGCGTTGCCGTGTTCATGTCCAGAGAATGGCCTGTTGTCAGAAGCCTTTCTGAAGACGCAGTTACTTGAAAATTGCAGGTGCAGGTGCTTGCAGCTACTCTAACCTTTTGTGCATCCTTCTGAGGGAAGCATAGTCTGAAATGAAGAAGTGGCAGTATTTTGAAGGCAAGTGCAATTAGAAGGAGGGTAATTTGTTTGGAAAGGTGGGGATAGCACTGCCTATAATTTCACAAAGCATACTTTGAGAAAGGAAGAGCTGTGTGCCTTAAGGTGCTAATCATGATCAGCATGTTCCATTCTGAACACCTGGACATGCTTGCAAAATACAGGACATGTCTCCATCCAGGCTGGAAAGAAGGAGCCCACTGCTGCAGGGTGGAGTGGGTTCCTTTGTGCAAGTCAGCACAAGTCCCAAAGCCTTGAGGTGGACTGGAAGGTAGAGAGCTTCTAGACACAAGCTATTGCCACAGAGTGTTTGGTTGGTGTTGCCTGTTCCTAAGAGTGTGGACTAATCTCCACTCTTCATTCCCCGTGTCTGTTTCCTTCCTAAGGAAGATTCACGCCTTTCTGGTTGCAGGTCATGTGCTTATGCAGCTAAAGGTAGCTGGGAGGCTGCTGAGCTGAGCTGAGCTGGTAGGCTAAGTGGAGCAGTAAAAGTCTTTCCCAGTCAGTGAGTTGACCTCAGGTCCTTCAAATAATGCAGTCCAAGAAGATTTTGCCAGTATTTCCACTGGAAGCCTACCACGGGTCTCTTGCTTTTTCTGTGTTTGACTGGCTGGTAGATTGGGAGGGACAAGGGGGTGTGAAATGCTTGACCAGGGCATGAATGAAATGACTTTTTTCTTTAGTTGGTCCTAGGCATCTCAACCTGAAGTTCTAAGGAGAGAGAGTGGGAGTAGCAGAGTTTGTTTAAAGCTGCCTTTTCTCCAGGGTCAGCAAATTAAGAGGCTCTTTACTACTCTGCGTCTGGTAGTGTGGGCTTTCTGAATAGCTTTAGCTACAGGTGAGTTTATGAAACACCTTCCTTAGAGTAGGGCGGAGGTTTTCTCTTATCTGCTTGATTCTCAGGTGACTGGAGGTCAGAAGAAATTTTCCCTCTTATTCTGCATCTTAGTTACTCATGTGGATTAGGAGAGCACTGTGAAGGGACTGGAAGGTAGTGATCAGTAGAGATCTAAAAAGAGGAGGATGAGATGCGCTGCTGAAACAGAGTAGCCTGTGAAATTCCTGACTCTCTCCTCTTTCTTTGTGATGATGCCTGTGAATGACTGATCAGTGGCTGCTGTGATCCTGTCTTCCTCTTCTTCCCTCCCTGCTGGGTAGCACTTGGGACACGGAGCTGTTCAATGGCGACCTCATCTAGATGGCAGAAATTATAAGGCATTGATTGTTATTATATAGGATGGTTCAGAAAACTGTTTTCTGAGTGCACCCAGCTCTTGTGTCATGGCTGGAGAAGAGAAGGGTGATTAATCAGACATTGTGTGTTTTGTCAGCCCTCAGCTGATAAAGAGTATTTCAGAGATCACCCAAGAGGAATTGGAGTAGCCCAAGGGAGCAAAAAGGGAGCTCCTGCTGTGCTGTGCTGTGATCGGCATCAGAGCAACCCTTCCCAATAAACAGCACCATCGTATCCAGTAGCAAGGATCTCCAGTCAGAAAAAAGCAATGGAGGAGGTTTGTATTGAGGATGGTGTCTAAATGCAGACACGTCTACATCCCTATACAAAATAGAGTTCCTCTCGGAACGGCAAGAGAGAAGCCAGTTGCTGCAAGTGTCAGGAGGAGCACATTAGAGTGGAGCGAGCCAAGCTTCAGGAGTTCTGTGGTTTCAGGACTTTTCTTTTTCCTTTTCCAAACTTGTATTTCTTGTTACAGTGGCTTGTCCATTTTTCAGCCGGGCTATTGATCAGCCACATCTAGCGTAAGAAGTAGTTTGGATGGGCCTGAGTATTTTTATCCTGCTTTGCAAAGCATAAGTTGGTTATGTGTGATCTTTTGTCAGTCAATAGACAGATCTTTGAAAGTGCTCCTAATTCTTTCCCTGCTCCACACTGCATCTCTACCACCTGATGTTCCTACCAGAATCAGTGATGGGGTGAATGAGAAGAAGAGTTATTTTGCTGATATAATTTGATTTAAGGTACTTGCCTGTGGATTTGAACTCTTGTAGTAAAGCTTATAAATCCTTTAGATTAGAACAGAAAAGCATGGAAAAACAGTCTGGCTTGAGGGTTTTTTTCCCAGACTCGAACTGGCATCAGCAAAGTGGATGGTCAGCTGAAAACTTTGAGTCAAATCCCTGTAAAGTGATGTGTCAAATCACGGCAGAGGATTCGTGTGGAGTTTGAGAAGAGTTTGGTTGCGCTCCGAGATGTGACAGTTTCCAAGGTGTGAGCTCATGTAAACAAGGAAGCAGATGGGGCTTCTAAACTCTGAACTAAAAGTACTTTGATGAAGGTTTTGTACCACGGAGTAACCGGTGATGGGAAATGAGTGTCAGGGCTGTTAGAAGGTGGAAGAGCCATCTTTCCCTTGGGGAAAAACCAAAGGCAAAGGGGTGGCCTTGTTTGTTCTGGCTTTGGAAGTGACCTTCCCAAGACTTCTGAAGAAAGGGGACGGGTTTTCCCCCATTTTCTAGAATTCTGTCTCATTAAGAAGAGTTGTCTGAACCCAGCGCCCTGTCGGTTCCCTGGGGGAGAGGTGGGCAGGACTGAAATACACTGTTCTATTCAGCCCCTAAACAGTGGGTTTGCCTTTGGTTTTGTCTAAAGCCAAGGGGGAGCTGCTGTCTCCAGTGAAACAAAGCTCCTTCCTCAGCTAAAATGTTTTCCAGCAGCGCTGGGAGGTCGGGCTGCTCTTCCCCGGCCCTGTGTTTCCAACGGGGTGAGGTTTGTGTGTGCCCTTCCCTTAGGGCAGATTCCTCCTGTAGGCAGATTCCTCCTGTAGGCAGCTTCTGTCTGTGCAAGCTGGGGTGACTTTGGGATGGATGGAGAGATCCTCAAGGGAGTCCAGAGGAGGCCAGGAAGGGCCAGGAAGTGCTCCAAGAGCTAGAGCATTACACAGACGGGCTGGGAGGGCTGGGAATGTTCAGCCTGGAGAAGAGAAGGCTCTGGAGAGCCCTTAGAGCCCTTTCCAGTGCCTAAAGGTGCCCCAAGAGAGCTGGAGAGGGACTTGAAGAGCCTGGCGTGAAAGGACAAGGAGGAATGGCTTCCCGCTGCCAGAGGGTGGGTTTAGATGGGATATTGGGAAGAAATCCTTCCCTGTGAAGGTGCTGAGGCCCTGGCACAGGTTGCCCAGAGAAGCTGTGGCTGCCCCTGGATCCCTGGCAGTGTCCAAGGCCAGGCTGGACAGAGCTTGAAGCAACCTGGGATAGTGAAAGGTGTCTCTGGCCATGGCAGGGGGTTGGAACGGGATAATCTTTAAGGTCCCTTCCCACCCAATCCCTTCTGTGATTCCATGATTCCAGCATCTCTACACACATGGAGAGCCAAAGCGCAGTGCAGCATCTTTGCCACCTGATCCTTAAGGTCACTTTGCTGGGCTGATGTTGGGAAACAAGACCTATGGATGGACTGATGAAGTCAGTCAATATTTTTGCCTCCTGCGGTGGAAAACACCTGCGATTCCTTTCCTTGCAGAGCTGCTGGGGGTTAAACAGCAGACAGTGCTTATGGGAATAACCCCTCAGCTGATCTTTGTCTTCCCTTGGTGGTTATTAACAGTGGCAGGGAGTTGTCTCCAGGATGCCCAAACGTCCCAGTGTCACTGTACGTGTCCGTGTGCGTTCATGAGGTTCCGAGGCGGGAGCCAAAGCTCCGGGCGTGCGGATCCATCACCTATTTCCATGTGGAGTGATGTTCTGTTTGAAGGCATCCCCGACCTGTGTCTGCTCAGCCGTCTGGCCACGCTTGAGTGAGGAGTTCCAGTAAGGATATCCATTGGCTGAGGAGAGCTGGAAAGGCAGACATGGAGTCAGTGTTACCAGGAAAGGGGAAAGCTGATCGGAGAAAAGGAGAGGGATAGTGGTAGATGAGTCATGGTCTGGCAGATTTTGGTCAAGGTGTTCTCCAGGGAAGCCTGTGTCCCTGGAGCTCAGTTACGCTGTAGGGTGCTGTTGCCTTGGATTGGGAGAGGCTCATTATTGCTGCCCTTTTCCAGCCTCATTTGCTTTCTGTATTTAACTGGGGCAACCAGATCCAACTGAGTTTTGAGCCAACTACTTGTTGCATGCCACCACTACCCCTGCAGCTCCATTTCTCCGGAAAAGGGGGAGGGAGAGTGAAGAGACAGGGACACAGGACTAACCTTCCTCTTGCAAGTGTCCAATGTCTGTTTCCCAGGGAGTTCCACGGAAGATTTCTGTGGGCGGTTCCCAGCCGTTGCGGAATTTGGGGATGTAGGTGGGGACATTCGTGTCTCGGGGCCACTCGGCTCTAGGACAGAAAGTGGGAATATGAGGTGACATCCACGAAGAATGTGTCTTTCAGGGCATCCCCTGAAAGAAGAAGCAGGAGCATCAGGGAATCCAAGCATCCCGTCTGCGTGGGGAGCCTGGGGAGATGGCAGCTCTGTCCTTACCTGGATCTGGTCCATGTCTCCCCCAGGGAATCCCAGAGGTTTATCTCTTTGGGTGTCAGGTGTCCTCTCAGGAAATCGGTGGTGTCTTTAGAAAGCAGTGGGCTGAGGACAGACGGGGCCAGCTCGGGGCCACCGCAGCTGTTGATGATCTGAGTCACACACAAACCACACAAAGAGGAGAGAACTTGCAGGAAACGGTCAAAATGTCAAACCAGGGACACACAGATGAGCAGGAATCGAAGACAAAGCTGATCCTTGGATCAGCACAGTCACTGCAAGAAACATCAACCTAAGTCTTTGAAGGAGACTGGACAGTTCAAGGGAACATGAGATTTTTTTGGATTGGAGTCAAAGGAAGAGCTGATCTACAAATGAGCTGTTGTTACAGACGAGTGAAGTGTCAGAAGCTGACACTTCAAAAAATGGAAAGTATCTTGCTATTCCTTTGTGGCTCCTTTTCCAAGTTGGGATTTCTGCTTCCAAGCATTTTCAGTGCAAATACTGAGCCGTATTTGCCTGAAGGTGAGACCAGACAGATTCCCAGTGGGGACTCCAGCTGGCTGCCCCTTTTGTTCACAGTAATGCCTTATTGACCCGGTGGAAGGATTCATATTTGCTGGGGTTCCTGTATTTACTTCAAGCTTCAAACCGGATCAGAGGCCAGGAACAACCGGCATCGCTTCTGGAAGTTCCTGAGAAAGCTGTGGCCAGGTGTGAGCAGTTTTCCAACCCTGTTGCACAATCTATCTACTTGTAAGTGTGAACTAGAAATAAAAGGAGTTCCCAGTGAGACCTGGGAATAAGATTTACCAGTTCCAGCGGCCTGAAGAGGAAATGCACCAACTCCGAAGCACGGGGGTTTTGGATGTGCTTCCTTAGTTTGGCCTGAAAAGAGAACGTAAACACAGTTTAACCCTAACCTGAGTGTGCCTTCTCTTTTCTGTCACATGGGGCTAGTGTTGTGGACTGATGAGAAGAGTAAGGGATGGAGGAGTAGGAATCATTCATTTTTATTTTGTGTCCATTTCTAATTCCCAATGAATTTCAGGAGGGGGGGAATACCCTCTCTGTTAAATCAGTGCCTTTAAAGCTAATTTGAACAGACACAGAAGACCTTGGCTTATTTTGAAAGTCCTAGTGAGGAAGGGCCAGGATTGCTGGTGCTTCTGCCTCTTGCAGGGTTGAGAATCCCACTAGTTCCATGGATGAAAACAACAGGATAGGTGTTCTGAGGGTCCCCTGGCAAACTGCTGACAAGGGAAAGTCTCCACCAAGGTCTTGCCTGGGGCACCTGGAGCTGCCCTGGCCACTGAAAGGCTCCAAATCCAGTGGTATTTGAGGTGAGCTGTGGCAGAATGGAGGAGCAAACACTTGGGATTGATTTACTGCAAGAACTGGGTTTCAGTAACAGCAATCAGCTGAGCTGTGGTGAGAAACCTCTCCAGTTTGTGCTCCCATTCAGCTCCTTCTCCTGTCCTGGACTCCTGGTGCTGTTGCCACGGGAGACAGGCTCCCTGCTCCTACAGAAATGCAAAGCATTTGAAATGCCGGAGATGAAACATTAATGTGGAGTGGGAAACAACTGCTGGCAGCAGGGTGACCCAATGAACGGGCACTTCCCAGGGACTCGGCAGCCCCATGGTGAGGAACGTGGCAGGACCCCACCACAGTGTCCCAGCTCTGCTGCGTGCTCCACCCTGGGCTCTTGCCAGGAGATCAGCTGCTCCTTCTGATTCTGAGCAGGCACAAATTAGCCATATTTGCTTCTCAAAGAAAAGGCTGGAGCTTGGTATCCTGCTTTAAGGTTGTTTACAGTCTCTTGGTTTTCCTTATTAATAACTGCCCAGGAAGGAGCTTGTAGGATGTGTTCGCTGGACAAGTTTGGTCACAACTGACAGAATTCCTGCTGCAGTGGTGAGGCAGGGACTGAGCCTGGTTCACTGTCCCCAGAGCTCAGGTAGTACAGGACAGTCAGGCCAGTAAAGCCCCTGCTCAGGGCTGGGAACGAGATCCTGGCCAGCTTTCCCTCTCTGCCCCTCTCTGCAGTCCTGCTGGCCTATGTCATGCCCTGGGGCCACTCTGCCGTTGCTCAAATGGCCAAAATCCACTCATCCAGGAGTGGGAAAGGGAGGGAGGGCACAGGAATTCATCTTAGGTGGTGAGGCCTGGAAATTTTCAAGGCAACAAATTGATCTTTGGATAATTACAGCAGAGCAGAGAACACGGTGCCATGGGCTCTGGCAGGGCTGTGCTCAGCTCTTTGTTCTCTCCCAGGTCCAAAAGTGTGACCAGTTCCAGCAGCAGCAGCAGCAGCAGCAGTGACAGCTCAGCCAGCGACTCCTCTGACAGCCAGGACTCCTCTACCTCCTCCGAGGACAGTGACAGTGAGGACAGCTCCTCCTCTGTTGAGAGTCTTTCTGAAGAACGGCTAAAAAGCAAAGGTCATGATAACACAGCAGGCTTAGTAAAGATGCAGACACTGAGTCCTTGAGCAAGAGGTTGCATAGATAACAGAATGTGCATTCAGATAAGTAAGAAGACAGAAACCATATGGAAGAGGAAGATAAGACCACCGTGTTTACAGATCCCACGGAATAGCTCCCACCAATGAGGAGCTCGACTTTTGCAATATGTATGAGCTAATTAAAGGTACTATAAGTGTAGTTTTGAAAAATAAATCGAGACTTGCTGAACATGATGCCTTGAGTGCTTGTCTCCCGCGACTCCACCCAACACTCCTCCTCCTCCCCCTCCTCCTCCTCCAGCAGCTCTTCCTCCTCCTCCGACTTCGACTCGGATCCGAGCTCCTCCAGCAGCAGCAGCAGCAGCAGCTCTGAGGATGAGCCCCCAAAGAAGAAGAAGAAGAAATAGCTGGGGAGCTGCAGGACTGGTGTGGAGTGGGGGACAAGCCCCTCCCAGGGGCTGGAGCACACAGCTGCCAAACATTCAATGGTCAACATTTCTACTGCTCACACTTTCCAAGTGTTTTGCCTAGTTGTTCCTAGGACATGGAAGGTATTAAATGGCTTCCTGAGACGTACTGAGAGAGTATTTTTGTGCTTTATCCTTTTATGGAAGATTTTACTTTTTTAGTTCCAAGAAAAATTAAAAAAAAAATCTATCATCAGATTCGTTTCCATGAGCTGAAGTCCAGTAACCTGGATGCTTACATGCTGGAAAGCAAAAGCTATTTATTGCAGGTTATGTTGTGCATCGTGTGCTGTTCCTCTGTTAATGACAGCTTCACTTCCATTGAGAAAATCCTCTCCAACTGTTAAAAGCAGAAGTTTTTCAGCGCTGCTGTGGAGCTGTGGCATTGTTGAAGCTGAATGCACAACGTGTCCCACACAGAGCCTCCCATCTCATCAGCTGGTGCCAAATGGATTCTGTGCTGCTGAGCTTGTGTTCCAATGGCTTTTCCTGATGCTTCCAGGTCCAGTCTTAAGTGCACCATCCAGCTGAGCTGTGTTGGTTTGTTACTGATCAATGGAGTGCTTGTCCTGCCCGCAGGCTCTGGGCTTTTCACTCCCCTGTGGCCTTGGCTCGTGCGTTGGAAGTGTTTGCTGAGACACAGAGTGTTGGTGGTGGGAAGCAGCAGCTCAGTGACTTGGGGCTGCTGCTGCTTTAGGAGTTTCATCTTTGTGCCTTTTTTTTGTCAATTCGGTGTGCCCCAGTGAGACAAGGGCTGCAGTGGGTGTTCTGCAGAGCTCCAGCATAATATTGCCACGCAGCAAAAGCAGAGAAATAATAACAGCCACAACTGGGCACTGTTCTCACTGGATGCTCAGTAAAAAAGAGACTCCTTGAAATAAAGGGCTCAAAGGAAAGTGTTTCCCTTTGCATGTGTGAAATGCAGGATTGCCGAGTGACAGTCTGCAGAAATTCAGTCATTCTTTGTTTGTGGGAACTGCCCTGGAGAAGGAAGTGAATGCAAAAGCCCCACAAGCCCTACAAAAGCAGATGCAGACAGGCTGCAGAGCAGGGATTGCTGGATGCAGAGTGGGAATTCGTTGTTCTTCTGGTGCATTGAAGCAGTTGCCATTAGGATTTTATTTGGTGATGCAGTCTCCTGAATTTCTTCTTGTCGGAGTGCCCTTTGTGGGGAGGGGGCATCACTTGTGGAAGAATTCTCAAGTATCTTGGTTTAGGTAGAATACAGTAACTAAAGTATTTTTAATAATTTTTATGGAAAAAGTAGTGCGTAGACTTCCTTTGGAATAAACTGTACTTCTTTAAATGTTTGTGCGTGTGTGTCTGTGTGCACTCCTGTGTTTTACAGAACACGCTGCAGACTGTAAATAAAACTACCAGAAAGGTGTTGAAGTCTTGTGGACTGAATGTACCATTTAATGGGAAAGGGAATAAATTATTAAGCAGCAGTTGCTAAGTGGATGCTTCCTGCAAATATCTGAAATCTTTGTGGTGTTTGTGTGCAGGTTTCAGCTGGAGTTGCCCTGGCATTGCCTCCCAGAGGGGCAGGATTGCTCCCCAGGAAGTTCTCCAGCCAGAAGTCCCTCTGGATCCAGATTATTTTTTAAAAAAAGTTTAGTTTGTCTTGGCTTTTTCTTTTTTTCCTGCCCTTTCTGGTTTGTCTCTCCCTGTTCTTCTTTTACAGAGGAACCCCTCCCCAGCCTGGCCAGAGCCGCAGCCTCCTTCATGTGCCGCTGCCTCACTCGCTGCTGCTGGTGCTGGCTCAGGAATGTGCTCAAAGCCCGGCTAAGCAGGAATTGTTCCGGGCCTGCTCTGTTGAATCGCTGCCGCCGCGAGCAAAGCTGCCCCTGCTCCTTGAGGGGAGCGCTCGCTGCAGCCCGGCAGGAAAAGAGCCCAGGAAAAGCCGCGCCCTTTGCAGGAGAAGCGCTGGGAGCAGAGGGGAGAGCGGGAAAAGGCAGCGAGAGCAGCTGGGCGGGCGGGGCGGCATCAGCGCTGATCCCTCCGCGGGCAGGAGCGCATCACAAATAGTCCCTCCGGCGGATCACTCCGCGGGCGGGCGCCATCACCGCTAATACAAGTATTTATAAATTCAAAAGAACTCATTAACACAGAAGAAAGCAAGTATGCTTCATGCTGGGTGGGAAACATAGGGTCTAAGGGATAAGAATTTTAAAGGTTTTTTTGTTTGTTTGTTTTTTTGTTTTTTTTTTTTTATTATTTTATGAGAGAACTACATACCCCATGGCACCCACAGAGTTCAGGACGGGTAGAGAGGATGAAACAAACTTTAAAGAGAACCTTAACTGAATTAATAATTGAAACTCAAATGTCATGGGGTATGTAGTTCTCTTATGAAATTAAAATTAATATAAAATAAACAACTTTAAATTTTTATTTTATTATTATTCCATGTTCTTCTCCCCCTCCTGGATGAGGAATAGGGGTCGGTATTTGCGGCTGTGCACTGTAAGGAAATAAACGAGGAGTGGCTGAACCTGCCATCGCAGGTGGCTGTGATCTGGCCACTGGAGGAGAGGGTGCAGTGGATCTGGGTAGGGTACTGCCAGCATGCGGGATGGGTGAGGGGTGGGGACCCAGTGCTGCAACCTCTGGAGGCAGATAATCTGCACGTTCTCTGAGTCGGAAATAAAGGTGACGAACAAAGTCATCCGAAAGCTGAAAGCGACGGTGGAAAAATGAGGGATCAGATGCCTGTTGTGGATTTCGAAGCTGTGAAGAAGGCATATGAGAAGTTGGAGTTGTATTGGTTGTTGTAAAAAAAGGAGATGAAGCTTGGGAAGATAGAGGAATGCTTTCTGAAGCTGTGCTGGTCACTATATCCTTCTCACTGAAGTGTTGAGCAGGCATTTGAGGATGAAAAAGTCCCATAAAATCAGCTGAATGTCCCTGAGAAGTTCGAGAAGAATGTGCATGAAATGGAATGTCTCGATGCGAGACGTCACTATTAATAACACGTGCTTGGTCCTGTTGTGATGGAAGAGGTGTCCACGTATAGTTGAGAAAGCCCTCTTTCTGTTCTGGAGATAAAATCGTATTTGTTTCGCTGAAATGGCACGGGAAACATGGTTCAGCATCGTGTGATTGTTGTGATAATCCTCTGAGTGGTGTTATCAGAGTGATGATAGGGGGTACATGCCGTGGTGACACGGCAGCTGTTGAAATGTCTCTGCTGTGTGTCCACGGCTGTGGCTGCGGTGCAGACGGGGGCTGTGTGGACACAGAGCTGGTAGGAGGTGTAGCTGCCGAAAGCTCCTAGGATGGAACTGCAGTAGCCGAACGAATTGCACTGCTGGCTGGAGGTGCTGTGCTTATCGGTCGTATCGGCGTGGCAGCTGAAGCGTCCGTGTGTGGCTGGAGGTGCCGGGCAGCGGGGCCGTGGCTGGGCTGGAAGCGGGGCCGGGGCTGGGTTGGAAGCGGGGCCGGGGCTGGGCTGGAAGCGGGGCCGGGGCTGGGCTGGAAGCGGGGGCGGGGCGGGGCTGGAAGCGGGGGCGGGGCGGGGCTGGAAGCGGGGCCGGGGCTGGGCTGGCAGCGGGGCCGGGGCTGGCAGCGGGGCTGGGGCTGGGCTGGCAGCGGGGCCGGGGCTGGGCTGGAAGCGGGGCCGGGGCTGGCAGCGGGGCCGGGGCTGGGCTGGCAGCGGGGCCGGGGCTGGAAGCGGGGCCGGGGCTGGAAGCGGGGCCGGGGCTGGCAGCGGGGCCGGGGCTGGGCTGGCAGCGGGGCCGGGGCGGGGCTGGAAGCGGGGCCGGGGCGGGGCTGGAAGCGGGGCCGGGGCTGGGCTGGAAGCGGGGCCGGGGCTGGCAGCGGGGCCGGGGCTGGGCTGGCAGCGGGGCCGGGGCTGGGCTGGAAGCGGGGCCGGGGCTGGCAGCGGGGCCGGGGCTGGGCTGGCAGCGGGGCCGGGGCTGGGCTGGAAGCGGGGCCGGGGCTGGGCTGGCAGCGGGGCCGGGGCTGACGTCCCGGGCAGGGCCGGGGCCGGGCCAGGAGCGGCTCGAGCCGCGAGCGGCGTTGCCGGGGTAACCGGCACTGAGGAGGGGCGGCCGATGCCGCGCCGCGCAGGCGTGGAAGCGAGGGCTCCCGAAGGCGGAAGTAAGGCCGGGATGGAAGCGGCGGGAGTGATGACGTCAGCAGCAGGCGCCGCCGTTCAAACGCGGAAGCGGCCGCGAACCCGGGCCGCGTGGGGATAGCGGGAGGGCCCGATGGAAGCTCCGGGACCGCCCCTGGCCGCGCGCATGGCTCATCTGATGGGAGGACCCCAGGCTCGGGAGGTAGGGACCTGCCTCTGCCTTGCGCCGTAACACATGGATCGGGCGAGATGGAAACCGAGAAATATTCTCGGCACTCTCGGTTCCTACACTCAGGTGTATTCCTGGTTCCTGACATTCCTTTAAAACTACCGAATTCTTCTCTCAGGTCCCTGGCAAATGGGGCTTTGCAGCCTGGGGGAGTTCTTGCAAAACGGGGTCTAGTGAAGCGCTCTGCAGGAGTGGTTGTGCACCTGAGCGGTCATTAATTGTCTCCTCTAATGAGGGAAACGTGATTAAACTCCCGGTGCTGTGCTGCTGTTGTGTGTCGGCCTCGAGGTGTGAGACAGTCCCTGTGTCACACTGGAGTTGCTTAGTGGCTGGACTGGGACTGGGACAGGTCTTGTTGGTCAGGAACAAAAGGGAAAATTTATCTTTTGGCTTGCTTAATATCTTGGCTTTATTAATGTATCAATGTCAATTGTTGTCATTTGCTGCCTCCTGCACAGTGTATTTGCAGCTCTGTGTGAGAGCAGACTCTCCCCTGTTGGGGAGTGAGACAATCCTGGAATATCCTGAGCTGGAAGGGGCCCACAGGGATCACCCAGTCCCACCCCCGTCCCTGCCCAGACCCCCCAACAGCCCCAGCCTGGGCATCCCTGGCAGCGCTGTCCAAACGCTCCTGGAGCTCTGGCAGCCTCGGGGCCGTGCCCATTCCCTGGAGAGCCTGGGCAGTGCCCAGCAGCCTCTGGGGGAAGAGCCTTTCCCTGATCTCAGCGTGAGCCTGCCCTGGCCCAGCTCCAGCTGTTCCCTGGGTCCTGTCTGTGTCCCAGGGAGCGGAGATCAGAGCTGTAGGCCCCGATGTGTTCTGGCCTCACGCTTCTCTACCAGAACAAACCCAGTGCCCTCAGCAGCTCTTTCATGGTCCTTCCACACCCTTCCCCATCCCCATGTCCCTTCTTTGGATGCTGTCAGCTTTTTATCTTTTTTATATTGTGGCGCCCAAAAGTGCCCCCAGGACTCCAGTACAGTTTAACAGCAATGAAAGAAAACAGTGGATTTCAACTTTGATCTCAAAAGCTGTCTCAGGCCCCTGATACTGCCTCGAAATGTCTTTGCAGTTCTTGCTTTATGACTTGTGTCAAACACGGAGAGAGTGAGACTGAGCCCCTGGGGTCAGGTTCTGTGTGAGAAGCCACACAGCAAGCCAGAAATCTTTGCTCCAGATCACCAGAAATTTACAGTATTGAGGGCGGAAATACTGAGAGTTGAGTCTTGGGAGCTGAGCCAGGAAAGCAGCACCTCTGCCATGGGCAGATTTGGCACGTGGAGAGAGCTCGAGCAGCTTGCAAGAGGTCCCAGCAATGTGTGTGTGGAGCTGGGAGGAGCATGAGTTGCAGTGTCGTGTTTGGAGTCCCCCTGGGTGAGGATGTAGGAATAGACTGGAGTTTTTGGTGACTGAGGTTTCTTTTCTGTGGCAATAATTGTTCTTGGCCACATCATTTCAGTTTGTTACTCGCCTGTGGTTTGTTCTACAGGCCTGTTTCCTTTCTCTCCTACTATGGTGTCTCAGTTATCTTCAGCAGAGGCTCAGCAATAACTGAACTTGAGCTTAGATACTTAAACTTCAGTTCAGAGTAGATACATGGAAGAAATCTTTCCGTGTGAGGGTGGGCAGGCCCTGGCACAGGGTGCCCAGAGCAGCTGTGGCTGCCCCTGGATCCCTGGCAGTGTCCAAGGCCAGGCTGGACACTGGGGCTTGGAGCAGCCTGGGACAGTGGAAGGTGTCCCTGCCCTTGGCAGGGGTGGCACTGGAGGGGCTTTAAGGTCCCTTCCCACCAAGGCCTCGTCTTCCTTTGCCTTCAGTGTCTGCCTCAGAGTTTGTACCCAAACCAAAGTGAGGTTGATGTCACCTTCTCTAAACTGGGAGAACAGATCACTCCAAGCTGTGGGGAGGTGGAGAGGCTGTAGGATGGAGAGGGTGCAGCCCTGCAGACGCCGAGCTGTGGGGTTGCTGCTTTCAACAGCCTCGTTGTTGCTGCGGACACAGCTCAAGGTGGGTCTGAGAGAGACAAACTCTGCTTTTGGGGGTTTGTGTTGATGAGGAGGGGAGGGGAGGTCGCTGCTCTGCTTCTTGTAACTGCTGTGGCAGAGCCAGGAGCCCAAGGCAGGACAAGGGCAAAGCAAACCTCTCCGAGCTCTTGGGTTCTCTTCATTCCCAGATATTCTGATTCCTGCCCAAGTCCAAGTTCTTTGTGCTGTGCAGGATGCAAGTTTAATCAGGTTTTAGTGCTGGTTTAGCTGAGTGTTTCTAGGGCTTGAGGATGAAGCCAAATGCTCTGCACTGAAAAAGTGATGGATGTTCAGCACGAGATTCTCTTCAGGAACTGGCACGAAAAGTGGTTGCCGAAGCTGAGGGAGGAGCAATTCACAGCTTGGCTGGAAGAGGGAGAAGTGCTCACTGCTGGTCTGTCACTTCATCCTCATGAGTGAGTGTGGGAGCTCCCGAGATCGGCCAGGCTGCAATTTCAGATAGTTTAGATGGGCTGGCCTTGAAAAAATCATATTTTGGTGCCTGGAGCAAAAGCTGAAGGTGGCAGGAAGTGGCAGCAGTGGCAGGGAACTGAAGTGACACCACCCTGAGCTCAGAACTAATTTTGGTTGTGACCTTGAGCAGTCCCTGGGCCACACCAGAGCTTTTTGTGTCACCTGCTTTGGGAGGTTCTTCCTTGCCCGTGGAGAAGTTGGGTCTGGCACAGGTCTGCTGTGGAGCACCTGTGCCACCACCTTTAAAGAGCCACCCTGGAGGTGTCAGTGAGCCCCTCAGTGCCTGCCCAGCCTAGAGCAGGGCTGGGAGGGCAGGGGGCTCAGGGAGTGCTCATTCCTGGTGGTGTTGGAGCTCTGAGCCCAGCCCTGAGCTGGGTTTGTGGCTCTGAGGGCACGGGGAGTGTCCGGAGCAGGCCTGGCCTGGGCAGAGTAGGAACTCCTGGAGTAACTGCTGAGTAAGCCACACCTTCCACGTGAGAGGGAGGCACTCCCAGAGTCAGGCGCTGTCTCCTCAGAGGTGCTTTGGGGTTTAATTCTGTTCTCACAGTGACTCCTCTCACCTGGGAACCCCGTGGTTACCTCCAGAGGGTCTGAGGCCTTAGGGATGTAAATATGGACAGGAGGGGTTGGAATCTGCCTATCAGGGAATCTTCCCCTTGCCCACAGGAGAGTGTGCAGAACTCTTCTGTGTGATGATAATGTTTTCATACTTTAGGTGTGAAAATAAAAAATGGGAGAAATCTCGTTTTTCTGGCAGCACGCAAAGAACTTTCTTCTGTGTCACCGCTAAAACTCTGTGAGGGGATGAATACCTGGGAATCTGAAAGAGACATAGCTGGAAAGCATCAATATGAATGGATTTTTCTGCTTCTTTTTGCACTTGAAAGAAAGGTGAAAGTTACAGGCTGAGTCAAGCTTTTACCCTTTATTTCAATCAATTCAGTTATTGCTAAATATGGCTACACACAGGTAGCCCAGGTGACAGAGCTGCCTCCAGCTGCTCCTTGGCCCCAGTGTCCCACGCGGGATGCTTGAGTTATCCACTGAGAGCCCCCTTGAGACTGGAGCACAGGTAAATCTGCCTGTCTGAAGGGCAGGATTGTGTCCTAAGTCCCTCCTCATTCCTTCCTTTCCTCAGGCCCCACCATTGTGGCTTGGGTGGCAGTGGCACATTGGAAAGGCCTGGGGGTGCCAGCTGGGGTGAGAGCTCGGGGTGCCAGCCCAGGCTCCACCAGCACTTGGCCCACACTGGGGCACAAATTGAGAGATGAACTCTTGGAAGCTTGTCCTGAGGAGGATGAGTGGTACCTGCTGGCGAAATTCGGTGCTTTCACAGAGCTGTGATAAACCCCAAACTCTTAGACTGCCAACCTACAGCCTCTGCACCGTCACATTCCCCAGTTGCATTTTGTATTGGAATTTTACCTGCTCCCACCTGCGTCCTCCTGCTGGCAGTGCCAGCAGCCCACGTGCTGCCTCTCCTGAGAGCAAGTTCCTGCCTGTTTCCTCTCCCAGCCCCAGCTCTTGCTTCCCTCTGGCAGAGGCAGCTTTAGGTGCAATATCCTGATGTTTCTGCGAGTGGGTTTTGGAATAAACCTACACACAGGATGTCCATGGGTTGCTGCTATGGATTCTGTGAAAGGTGATCAGGAAAAGCAAGTTCAGAGTTACTCAGGGGATTCTCTGATTCCTGCCCATCTCACGGAGCTGCTCAGGGTGAAACTATTACTCCCATGCTTTTTATTTTGCTCCTCTTAGTGCTGGTTTTTCCCCAGGTAAGTCAGTGCTGGAGCAGCCCTTGTGGGTTTATCTGTGATGAGCAGTGGTTGTGTCTGCACACGGAGATAGCAGATTCCAGCTGTAGTGTGCAAACGTCGGTGCTTTGTGCCTTAGTGCACAGCCACATTTGTCAGCTGACAGGGCTGATGCGATGAGAAAACCTCGCACTCTCCAATAACCTGAGCACAGGCACTTCCTGCGTTGTTACATTTAACCAAAGCTCTGATAAAAAATACTACATTAATTTTTCTAATGGAGACCAGATTCCGCATTATCATCATTTACGTTTTTGGATAGTCTTTGATTGACTCTGGTGGGAAGGGAGGTGAATCAGTATCTTGTACTTTAGGGAAAGATCTAGGGGAGAATTGAATTGTACTTCCTTGGAATTCACATCACCCGCCCTTAGTCGGAGATGTTGATCTTGAGAACAACAAGCAGAGAACAGCCCAGGAAGGGCTGAACGTGACAAAACAGTGCAGAGCATACAGAAATCCTCTTTGCTGTGTTCATCATTCTGTCTTCATCTTGGATTGTTTCCACCCTTCTCCTCCACCTGGAAGTCACAAGCATCCTGCAGTGGCAGGTACTCTGGGTTCTTCTGCCAGGAGTAGTCTAAGAACAGCTTTTGCTGGGAGCAGCTCTGACCTTGCTGAAATCACTGCTGAAACCTCCCCTGACTCTTGCAGTGCCAGAATTTCACGGTGGCAGTGGTGAGGCAGGGACTGAGCCTGGTTCATTGTCCCCAGAGCTCGGGTAGTACAGGACAGTCAGGCCAGTAAAGCCCCTGCTCAGGGCTGGGAACGAGATCCTGGCCGGCTTTCCCTCTCTGCCCCTCTCTGCAGTCCTGCTGGGCTATGTCATGCTACTATGTTACAGCATTGTTCCATGTCTTTTTTTTTTTTTTGGAAGTAATGCCGGATATTGGCAGTCAGGGGCGATGGAGCGAGGTGAGCAGTGACCGGTGGACAGAATGAGTTGTTACGGCCTCGGTCTCAATTTTTGGAGCAGCTCTAAGCATCCGTTGTTGTTTGTGTGTTTTAGGTGGTCCACTTGCAGGATGTCCTGGCCCTGGATGCTGGAGCGTGCAAGCCTAAGGTATAGGTGTGGTGTACTTCAGTCGGAGCAGGGAGGCTGTGGTTTCACAGTCTCTCAGCATGTTTTGTGTGTTTTTGCTTTGCTTCTCTGCAGGTGCTGCTGCTGCCCTGGGCGTGCCAAGGGCCAGAGGCGAGCAGGTGAGTTGGCATTTAGGTGGGGTGGCTGATAGGCCAGCGGTCTATGGCAGCGTGCTGAGCGTGTCCCTTTTCATTGTGCAGGTTTGTCCTGGCCACCTCCAGAGTCAGATCAGGATTTGAGGTGAGCCGGGGCAGTGGTGTGGAGTAGCCCGGGGATGCTCTTCTGGAGGGCAACAGTGACGTTTTCTGTTTTGTTGTCTTAGGTACCGTGAGCAGGTGTGGAGCTGAAGTTTGGAGAGAGCAGGTAAGCGCTGAGCCTCGGCAGTTTCGAGGGAGGGGGCCTTGCGGAAGGGGTCTCTTTTGGCGTGTGTTGTCAGAGGCTGAATTTTCTCCTTGTTCTCCATCTTTCGCAGCTGCCAAAGCGGACCGTGGGGAACGTGTTGACATCCGAGGTGCTGATGCATTTTTTCTGCCAGGGATGGATTTTGTCCGTTTGTCTTCAGAAAGCTAAGTGTTGGGAGCGGTGGTTGGGAGAAGGGAAAGGCCTTTGGAGTTCCAGGAGGCAATTGGAAGTTAGCTTAGAGGAGAGGGCTGTTGTGGGAGGGCCCCTTGGAAGTAAAGGGAGAGGGTTTCTCCTCAGCATCACCCGAGCCTTTGCTGGGCAGGGCAGTTCCCACCCATCTCTGTCATCGGCCTTTGAGTCTCGCCGTCATCGTGGATCTTTTTGCCCGAGGAGCTCGCCTTCGGGTCTGGCACGATCGCCACGGTCTCCATTTCACCTACTCGCTGGCGTAGCCGCCCGCGGGCATCTTGGCCACTTGCTGGATGGTCAAAGGTAAGGGATCAAAGCTCGGGTTGTCAAGGAATGGGTCAAGGGGTCAAAGGTCAGGGGATAAAAGGTCAAGGCTCGGGCTCAGGATTAGAGGTTCCAGCATGATTTTCCGTGGTGGTTCCCAGTGTGGGGACACGGGGTGTGGGGTCAGTGGCGCCGGGGGCGGGCAGGAGCCCCGTGGGCAGTGGCCGGCAGCGGCGGGGACGCCTCCGTACGGTCGCGCCCCTCCAGTGCCAGCAGAAGCCCCCCTGCGCCGTGCGGTGCCCGGCCCCACTCCTTGCCCTCCCCGCCGCTGCCTTCCCGCACTCCCACCGCACCCCCTGCTCCCCTCCAGCCCAGGGAAATGCAGGAAAACACAAAATCATCGAGGTGGAACAGTCACCGGAGCTGCCCGAGCCATCCCCCCGCCTGAAGGCGGCAGCTGCCCAGAGCCAGGGGCACCCAGCAGGATGCAGCTCCCCTTTCCCAGGAGCTGGAGGCAGGGTTTCCCAGGCAGGGGGAGCAGGGAGAATTTCAGCTCCCAGCAGCTCTCTGTGAGTGCTGGATGGACTCTGGGCTGAGCCAGGTGGGAGGTGTGGGTGGTGTTCATGTCCCCAGGAGCTGCTCAAATCCACCTTAAACTCCTGGAATGGTCTGTGCTGGCAAGAACCTTACAGACCATCCTGTTCAGCCCCTTGCCATGGTCAGGGACACCTTCCTGGGGTGTCTGTGCCAGAGTGGTGGAATGGGCAGGACTTTCTCCCTGAGCCCAGTCCCGGGCAAGATTGGGGTTCCCATGGGAAGAAGCCTGTGAGCTGCATTTCCGGAGCTGGGAGCCTCCATGCCCGGGAGTGTTTCCAGTACTGCTCTTTGGCTTTTTCCATAACTGGGCATGATGTTTCTCCCCAGAGCAAGGTGGTTTTCCCTGGATTGTTGGGGTTACACACTGGCTGTTTGACAGCTCTGTTGTCTCTTTGTCCTGAATGGAAGAGTGAGGAACGGGGGATGCTCCCGACTGTCCCAGGGATGTGGGAACAGCCCAGTTCCAGTGAGGAATGTGACGCCCAGCTCGTGGCGTGTGCCCTGAGATGGTCTTTGCTGTTGTTTTGTCCTTAGAGCCTGTTGGAGTGCTGGCCTGGATTTGGGAGGAGCCAAGTAGCCTGGAGCAGTGAGGTTTTTCCTGTCAGAAATCCATGCTGGGGATGTTTTCCCTGGCTGTCCCAAGGGGAAGGAACAGCTCTGGAGTTTTTGCAGCCACAGGCTGGGGATGCATCCCCTGAAAACCAGTTCAGGATCGTTCATCTGACTCTGTCCCTGACCTGTGGCTTCCAGGGAGCCTTCTGGTCTTCTGGATATTCCCAGGAGAGGATATTCCACCACCTGACTTTTAAGCCAGGAATTCCAAACCCAGTAAGTCGGTCACATTCTATGGGAGCTGCCCCAATGGTGGGATGGCAGAGGGCACACCCCACGCTGCTGTTTGGGACATTCCTGACTGGAACGGGAGCCAGCTGGGCATTTTGGAGCACTGAGGCCACCAGGGCAGCCTTGAGTGGCATTCCCAGGCAATGCTGAGGCATCCCATGCCTGTGGCAACACATGCCTGATGTGGAGCAGAGAGAGGAAGGGAGAAATTCTGAGTTGATGGGAGGAATGGAATTGGGCTTTCCAGAATGGAATTGGTATAGGTGCTGATGGTATCATGGAATCATGGGGTGGCTTGGAAGGGACACAAAGACCCTCTGGGCTCTGTTATCCCATCCCGTGGCAAAGAACACGTCCAAAACTGCCTCCTCACCCCCATGGAATGGCAGTGGGTGTTGGGAGCTCTGGCTGGAGCACCTGGAGACCAGGTAAGAATAGCAGTGGCATTGTTTTGGCTGCTGCTGGATGTGGTTTTCTCTTGTCAAGATGTTCCTCTGATTGATATTTTCACAGTAGCTTGCTAGGCCTCATTTGAGGATAATTCCAAGAATTTGGAAGTCGTTGGAAAAGAATGAGGAAAAAAGGTGAACCTGATCCAATTCTAGTAATTCTGAACTTCTCTTGCAGCACCGTTCCAGGGGAAAGCTGGTGAAAGGATAAAGATGCAGAGGAACAAGTGTTGTAAACCCCCTTGCCTCCCTGACAAAGCAAACCTTTCTGCAATCCCAGTAAATCTCTTGGAGAAACTGTGGGATCATAAGGTTTCCTAGGAAAGGAAAACTAAGGACAGAGATGAGGAAATAGGCTTCCAGTTAACAATGATTTGATGGAGGTAGGAATGATTCTTGTATGTTTGATGCACCCCTTTTTATTCCTGGGATAATTTTAAATGATTTCTTTAAAAAATCATTTCGATTTGGGAATTCAGATTAGAGAGGAAACGATGCAAAATAAATGCAGGGAGAGATCACAGAATCATCCTGGAATGGCGGAATAATTTGGGTGGGAAGGGACCTTAAGGATCACCTCATTCCATCCCCAGGGTGCTCCAAGCTGCGGCCAGCCTGGCCTTGAACACTTCCAGGGATGGGGCAGCCACGATTTCCCTGGGTTTACGGGCACAAGAGGAAATTTCCAGCAGGAACTGAGGGGTTTCCCTTGCTCTGCCTGGCCCTAGCAGGGCTTTGGGAGGCAGAGGCTGTGGGAACAGGAGCTTTGTCCACTGCCTTGGAGGAGTCTCTGATGTCCCAAAACCCAGCAGAGCAAGTGGCTGTGGTTTAACATCCCGTTCAAAGGAGATGCCAGGCCAGGAACGGGAATGGACTGCAGAGCAGGGATGGTGGCCAGCAGAGGGGTGACTGTCCAGGGGGTCCCAGCAGTCCATCCCTGCTGCCCAGGTTTGGGATGAGCAGGCTGGTGAGTGTCCCTGTGCTTGCTCTGCAGGATGAGGAAGCCAGGCCTGCTGAGGAGGAAGATGAGGAGGTGTGGGAGGATGGAGACAACGGCCACCAAAGGCTGGGGAAGGCACAGATCCAGGTAGGAGACGTTGCCTTGCGAGGAGAGGGACTTGTCTGTCCCGTTGGAATTTGGGGCGTGAGGCCAGTGGAACAAAGGCTTTGATTCCATTTTCTTGCTCGGGTTTTCACGTGCCTTAAGAGAGCTTTGTGAAAATGTCATTATCCCTGATTGAGTCTCTGAAAAACAGGGATTGAAGCTTTCAGAAGGGGCCCAACCCTGCCTGCATGTATCCAAGTGCAGCCCCCACTCCCTGTTTTTGTGTACAGCTGGGATGAGACCTCAGCTGCTGTTACTTGCCAGCTCACAAGTTGTGTAGCTCAGAGCCTCAGCCATGAAGGGCCAGGCTGTGTTTAAAACAGCCCAAGGTGCCAGAGAGCTGGAGTCATTTCCTAGCAGGTAACTTGACTTGGAAGCTGCATTCTAAAATTTGTCCGCATTTAATTGATGTCCCACATGCAGACACCTAAAGAAGCAGAGGTGGGGTGTTCCTAAGAAAAGAGCATCTAAATTCTTTGGTGGTAGAGGGCTTAAAGTCTGAGTGAGGTGCCTTTAGGACACTTCCATTCCAGTATCTGAATAGAATTTAAATGAAGTAGCCAAATCCTGACAAGCTTGTATGAACTCCAAAGCCTCTGCAAGTGGTTTACAGCCAGGGAAGGAGATAAGAGTCTGGAGTCTCTTCCCCAAAACCTGGCTGCTGGTTTCTTTGGCCAGGCATAGGAAGAATTGTGTATTCCCTGGGGCTCTCCTTATGGGGAGAGGTTTACTTATGTGCCCTGGGTTTATTCAGTGCATCTTCAAAGTGATGGAAACTGATTGCATTGAAATGCCAGGGGTGCCAAATGTTTTCCCCAGCCAGAGCTCGGAGCCAGCCCAGTGGGAAGGGGTTTAGTGGCCATTTTCCCGCTCCCTCGGGGCAGCAGCACTGGAGCACTCGCAGCCACCCGTGCCCGAGGTGCCGAGTACTGGCAGGAGGCAAAGCCAGGGACTGGGCAGGAGGAGCTTGCAGTGCTCCTGGAATCGCAGAGCTGGAGCTGTGGGTTAGAACTGCCAGGAGCTGCTGCCTCACTCAAACCTTGTTTAAAGCTCAGCATCCCTCCTGCTCCCTTGGAATGATTGTTGCTTCTGTTGTTGCTCTTTCCCGATCCATTATGATTATTATTGTAAATTCCCACTCCATTTCTTCCATAGCCCTTTGCTTCCCAGAGGTGGTGCTTTAGGCAAGCCCCTCCAGCCTGGGAAGGGGCTTTTGGCTCCAGACTCAGTCCCAGTCCCCATGAGCAGCTGGAGCTGTGCTGTCCCCAGCAGGTGCCTTTCCTTCCTTCCCTGCTGCACTTTGGCTTTTTGAGGGCTCTCTAGGGGGCTGAGGGAGAAGTTCTTTGTCATTCCAGGGCAGCATAAGCCCTGATCCCACTCAAAGCAGGAGGAATCATTCCATCCTTGTTTTTGGATACACCTTTGGTGTTCTCTCTCTTTTGCTGACACTGTGTGGTGAAGCAGCAGCTCCCTGGAATAACTTTTATTTGTAAAACAATGAATTCCCTGCTGGAATCCCAGTCCCAGCCCCCCAGATCAAGGTGCAGTTTAAGGCCTTACACCCTGACCAGGACAAGTTCCTGTCCTTAGACATGGAAAACAGGGGAAAACTCAGACTGGATTGGAGCCAGCATCCAGAATGGGGAGAGTGAGGCAGCGTGCTTGGCCCAGGCTGGGGCTGGTACAGGGGGTGTTCCCCATAGGATGACACCCGTTTGGAGCAGATGCTTCTCTTCCTTTGTCCAAAGTCCAATGGCAAAGGAGTGAAGAACCCACAAGTGGGGCCTGGAAGGAAAACAGTTCTGTTAAAATTAGGCAAAGAATGCACTAAGAAAAAATGGACATCCTTTTTAGGTATGAAAGTAAGTAGGGGAAAAATGTTGAAAAAGAGCTCTTTTATTTGGTGCCACCTCTCATTTTTTTATGGATAAAACCCTCTAGTGAGCAATCAGAACAGGAGTGGGAAAGCCAGGAGCCTTTGACTTCCACAGTGGACTTAATTGCCATGCTTAATTTCAACAATTTCTTCTTTCTCTCAGGCCAGAAAAACCCACTTAACTTGTCCCATCTTTGCCAAAAGCTTTGGTGTTTGAGCAGCCAAACCCAAGGGGCTCTGGCCCCACCAGCCTGTACTGGAGGGCCCCTGGTCCTGCCCATGGTGTGGGATGAATCCCCAATTGTCCCCAGAGGGGGCTGCCCTGGTCCCTGCAGTGCCCAGCACCTGAGACACAGAGAGAGCCCTGTCCAAAGGGGCTCCTTGTCAGGAATGTGGCAGCAGCCCCAGGAGCAGGCTGGAGGTGAGAACTGGGGCTGTGTTTGAGACTGACCAGGTCAGCTCAGTGTTTACCTGTGGGGGGAGTTTGGCCCCCCATGCTGAGTTGAAGCTGGATCAGGGTGACAGATGCTGCATTTTGGGCACCCTGAGAGTTTCTCTCCCCCTTGGAGATTTCCTGCAGGGATGGGGCAGGGCAGGGAGCAGAATTAACCCTGCACCTCCCATGGGCACTGCTGGCCTTTGTCTCTCTGCTGTGCCATCAGCCTGTGGGAATTTGCTGCTGCCGCTGCCACCCCACCTGGGGGCTGCGTGCTCCTGGCAGCCCTTCCCAGCCCCACACCCGAGCTCCAGCGCTGCCTCCAGGCTGTGTTGGGAGAGTTTGCTGGGAATGTGCCTCATCCCTGGGAGTATCCTTTCCTTCCAGAGTGGCTGGATGGAGCTTCTGGGCTTGTCAGCTTCAGAGTTTGCTTGCAAAAGTCACTGCAGGGAAGAATGACAAGGAGGTTTGTCAGAGTGCTGCTGTCAGACCCCACCTGCCAGTCTGTGCTTTGGCTTGGAGGTTGTTGTGTATTGGCCCTGCAGGGAATGAATGTCCCCTTCCCACCTCAGCCCAGCAGATCCCAAGGGCTCTTCCTGGAGTACTTACTCTTTGCTTCCCTTTGGGATAACTTAATCTGCACCCTTCCAGGAGCAATTCCTTGGCTTCTCCTGGAGAAAACCCCATGGCAGAGGCAGTCTGCAAAGGAGCCCACAGCTGTGCTTGGAGCAGGGAGTGCTGAGAGCTGCGTGTGCCTCTGCTGCCCCAGGCTGGCAATATCCCCATGGAACAGACTGGGCAAATGGCATTAGAGGGAGCACAATCCCTTCCTGGAAGAGGTTTTCTCCTGTGCAGATCAGGCATGGGGCAGGAAGGGAACTTTGGAGATCAGCTGCTTTCCCCCAGAAAGCATCACTCACACCAGCATGGATGACATGACCTGTGCCCAGCACTCACCATGCACCTGGCCAGAATCAAGAGCAAAGGTGGGTTTGGGTGTGAGCACTTGAAATAACTTTGAAAGAGAAGCAATCACCTTTTGCTGCTTCTTTCTTTCTTGCAGATGCTGGGATTGCCTCTGGGCACATGGGCTGAGCTCTCCCTGCAGGGAACTGTCAGGCCTTAACAGCTGTGAGGTTGTGTTCTTCTCAGTGGGGAACTGGAAATAATTATTAATTAATTGCAGAAATGTTTTCTGAACCTTTCCCCTTTCCTGGTAGATCTTCTCTCTCTGCCTCTGAATTTACAGCTGTTCCCTGGTGTCATTGGCCCTGCCTGAATTCCTTGCAGCTCCTCACTGGGAAAACCTGGGATGACTTTGAGGGGACAGAGGAGACATTTTCAGCTGAAAACCTGGGGTGACTGAGAGGGGACACAAGAATTGTTTGTGTAGGAAAATGGGAGGTGATGTCAAGCAGAGCAAGGTGGCATTTTTGAGGGAAAAGCTGAGGTGATGTTTAGGGGAACGAATGCACATTTTTGGGGCAGAAAAGAGTTAATATTGTACAGGAAGGAAAAACTGGGGGGTAAAACTTGATGTAATCTGTAGGGGACAGAATGAATATTTTGGAGCAAAAATGAGGTACTCAGTAATAGACAAAGAAGGAAAATTTTGGAGGCCAAACTTGACAAAGTCTCAAGAGCAGAGAATGAACACTTGGAGGGAAAAAGGAGGTGATGAATACTGAGCATGTGGGGAAAATTTGGGGGCTAAATCTGAGCTAATCTCTAGGGGAGAGCATGAACACACTGAGGTAACATGAGGGAATCAGTTGTGGGCAGATAGGGAAACTTGTGTAAAAATAATATTAAATAAGCTGTAGAAAGAACATTTTGAGGTAAAAATGAGGTAAGCAGTAGTAGACAGATGGAAAACTTTGGGGGTAAATCTTGATAGAAGCTACATGGTAGAAAGGAAATAAATATTGAAGGAAGAATGAGGGAATCAGTAGTGGACAGGTAGGGGAATTTTGGGGGGTCAAACTTGAAATGATCTAAAGGTTGAGAATGAATCTTTTTTGGTAAAAATGAGGTAATAAGTTGTGGACAGTTCAGGAAAATTTTGGGGGTTAAACTTGAGGTAATCTCTAGGGAGAGTGTGACCACTGACATGAACTGAGGCAATCACTGGGGCTAGGCAAGGAAATTTGGGGTGTAAAACTTGGGAAGATCTGTAGGGCAAAGAATGAACATATTGAGGAAGCAATGAGGTGATCAGTAGTCAAGATGAGGTAGAATGTGGGGGGCAAACCCTGAGGTAATTATGTAGGAACCATAAGTGGTTTTGAGAAAAAATCTGACCTAATTTGTAGGGGACAGAATGAACATTTTGGGGGTAAGACGGACATAACCTGCGTGGTTTGGGTTTTAAAATCTAGTCAGTGCACAGGGGACAAAATAGACATTTTGGTGATAAAATCCGAGTTCATCTGTAGAAGAAAGAACTCATGTTTTGAGGTAAAAAGGAGGTGATCAGAACTGGGCAGGTAGAGAAAACTGAGGGGGTAAAATGTGAAGTCATCTCTAGGAGAGAGCAGGAGCATCCTGAGGTAAACTGAGGGAATTGCTGTGGACAGGTGGGTAAATCTGGCAGGTAAAACTTGAGGGAATCTCCATGGTAGAAAATGAGTATTTGGAGGTAAAAATAAAGTACTCAGTCAGTGGTGGAGATGTACGGAAAATGTTGGAGGTAAAATCTGAGGTGATCTGTAGCAGAGAGAATGCACTTGATGGGGTAAACTGAGGTAATCACTTATGGACAGGTAGGGAAGTTCAGAGGGGTAAAAATTGAAAGCATCTGTAGGGCAAAGAATGAAAAGATTGAGGTGGAAATGAGGAAAGAGGTAGTGGACAGGTGGGGAAAGTTTTGGGGGCAAATCTTGTGGTAATCTCCAGAGCAGAGAAAGAATGCTTCCTTGTAAAAAATGAGGAACTCAGAAGGAGGCAGATGGGGACATTTTGGGGGTAAAATCTCAGGTCATCTCAAGGTGAGGGAAGGACTATTTGGAGGTCAACTCAGCACTCACTGTGTCTTCCTTCCTTGGCATCAGCTGGCAGGGAAGGGAGAAGAGGCCTCAGGCTGGAGAGGGGCAGGAGAAAGGCACTGTGGGCAAAGGCACCTCCCTGGCATCCCCAGGGTACCTGTGGGGAACACAGTGGACACTTTGGGAGCAAAGGGAGGTGATGGCATTGTCCCTTTGGGGGATGCTGGCATTTAGATCATTCCATCCATTTGCCTGCTGACATTTCCCAGCCCAGGGGCTTTGGCTGCCAGGGCAGCACAAAGATTGTTCCCTGGGTGGTGCGCAGATTTGGGGGTTGGCTTTGCTAGTTCAGATGAATTCTACCCAAAGCCCTGAATTCCCTGCTGAATTGCCACTGGCATAGCCTCCCAGCGCCTCCTGGAGCATGGATATTCCCATGCAGAGCTGCCTATTTAACACCAGCTGTGGCAGGACCCAGCAGAGCTTCCAGGGAAGCTCAGCAGGGTCAGGGCAAGGACAGCTTCATGTTCCATAGAATTTGCTGTTTGTAACCCTCATCCCCCAGCCCCCCCCCCCCAATGTCCCTGGGGGCACCTGACAGAGTTCCCTGGAATTCAGCTGCCTGCACCCCCCGAGCTGGGGCTCCAGGTGATATTTGAAAGCAGGAACAGGCACTGGCTGGACACGCTCCCAGCCTGTGCTGAGGCAGCCCCTGTGCCCACGGGAGGACTTCTCTCCCTGCAGGAGTTGATTTCATTCCAGAGCCTCAGGAGTGGCCTCTGCAAGTTCTTTTCCCTCAGGAAAGGGATGCACATCCCTGCCTTCAGGGCACCTGCAGTGGGAGCCACCTGGGAAAGCTTTCCATCAGTTGTGCAGTTCCAGCTGGCTCCCCAAAAACTCCCAACTCAATCCAAAGAGATTTCTCTGACTCTGACCTTTCATTTGAAGGCATCTCTGAGGGCATTGCTTGGCATTTCATTGCTGTGGGGGAAGCTTGCCTTGGCTTTAACACTGCTGAGGGATGATGGCCTCAGGCTGGAAGGGAAGGCATTTTGGGTGGCTGGGACATAGCTGGCAGGTGTGTGGGAGGTCAGCACTGGGAATTGCTGTCTGAGCCCCTCTGCAAACAGCCCATTCTGACATTGCCCAGTGCCAGCTGTTCCTTGGGGCATTTTTGGGGTGTCAGTGGGGTCTGTCGGGACTGAAGCATCTCTGGGTGCCTGTTCAGAGCAGCCCCTGGCCGAGGGGCCGCGGGCAGCCCTTTATCCATGTCCATCCCAGCGCTGCCCGGGCAGCCCAGTGCCCGTTCCGGGGATGTGTGTTTGGCACACTGCGTGCCACGGGCAGGACACTGCAGGCACAGCTCCTCTCTGCAAATCCAAAGCACAAGAGCTGCTGCTTCCCTTCCTGGGCCTCCTGGCCTTCTCCTTCCCCCCATTCCCTGCCAGCTGGGACACACGGAAGGAGCACCAAGGAACACTCCTGGCAGTGAGCAGGAGTTGCTGAGAGCTCTGTGCAGCTCTGGGCCACAAAAGCTGGCCCAGCCTCAGCAGCCCCTGGGATTTTGGGCTGTGAACACTCACCTGTGGGAAAGGCCCCTCTGCAGGCAGGAGCAGCCCTGACCTTCTCCAGAAGAGCTTTGGCCATGGACCAAGTGAACCCTCAGGACTTGCCTTGCTCATTTCTCCCTGGAAAGGGCCATGGAACAAGCACCTTTGCAGCTGTTGGGTAAATCCTGGAAAGGGCAGGAAATCAGGGTTATGGGAAGAGTTCAGTGCTGTCACACAACTGCTCACCTGTGTTGTTGCATGATCAGGTGCTGGCCATGGAGCTCTGCCCTATGGCAATTACAGGGGCTGGTGTGGCAAGCAGCATTAGCATAAAAGAAGGAGTTATATTTGCATAGGAATGATCTTGCTGGCACTTGGCATTCCTATCCCAGGCAGGACATTGCCAGGAGCTGAGATTGGCTTGGCTGGAGCAGGGTGCTGAGAGTGCCCAGGTGTGGGTTCAGTGGCCAGAGGAGCCATTCACATAAGGGTTCGACTTGGTGGTCCTTGTGTAGCCATTGCCACTCAGGATCTCCTGTGCTCTGGAAATAAAGAAGAAACATTTTTCCCTGGCCTTTTAAAGCCAGAGGTTTTTGCAGTGGAGCGTGCAAGCCGCAGAGAAAGCGGGGGGGAGGAAGGAGAGCATCAGGTCTCAAGCGGCAGTTGTGGGATGAACGGCTCAAGCAGCAGCGAGCCCCGGCGAGGCCCCGGTCCCGCAGCGGGCGCAGTCAGAGCAGGAGCGGCAGCAGCGGCCTCGGCGCCAGCGGCCGGGCCGGGGGAGCGGCTCGTCCCGCTGCAGGCGCGCTGGTTGGGCGGGGGCGCGGCGGGCGGGAGGCCCCGGGGGAGCGGCCCGGGGCAGGGGGTGCGGCGGCCTCAGCAGTGCCGGGGCTGGGGGAGCTCCGCGTCCCCGCGGGGGCTGCGGGCGGGGCCGGGCCGGGAGCGCCGGCGCTCCGGTTGCGCCAGGGGGCGCCCCACAGGGCGGGCGGCGCTGAGGGAGCGGCGGCCTCGGGGGGTGCCGGGGCGGGCACGGGCGGTCCCCGCGGCCCGGCCGCTTCCAGGCGCGATCCAGCGCCTGCTGCGGGGAAGCGCCGCCCTCCCGGCGGGCCCGGCACCGGCACGGCCCCGGCTCCCCGCGGCCGCAGCGGGAGCGTAGCCGGAGCTCCGGCGGGAGCCCAGCCCCGCGCTGGCCGCAGCCGGAGCGGCAGCGCCGGGCTCGGCGCCAGCGCCAATCCCGGAGCGGCACTTGCCAGCCGCGGCGATCCCGATGCCTAATGCCATCCCCCATCCCACCTCAGTTCTCCGAGCCCGGCAGCCGCACCCCGCCCGCCGAGAGACAAGCGGCTCGGCCCGGGACCCCCAGCAGACACCGACAGGACCCAGCCCCGAATCCCAGGGCCCGGGTCCCGTTCCCACCTCAGCGCCTCGGGCTCGGCGCAGCGCCGGGAGCAGCCCCCGGTGCCGGGCTCCGCACAGCGCTCCGAACGACGGTCCCGCCACAGCCCGGGAGGAGCAGGATGAGCATCCACCGCACAAAGCGGAGCGGGCGCGGATCCGCCGGCATTTACGGGCGCGGGCGGGGCGGGGCGGGCCCGGCACAGGTGTGAAGGGCGGGGTCCGCACAGGTGCGCGGGGCCCCAGAGCGGCTGCGCGGGGCGGGGCCGAGGGGATTTAAGCCTCGGGAATCGGCGCCGCCGCCATTTGCTCCCTCGGCGCTCCGTGGGAACGGTTGTGGCCGGACCGGGCTCTAGATCTCTGTATTTCCATATTTCTATGTCTCTGTAGTTCTTTTCCTTTATATTTGTGTTAGTTTGTCTTCTTCTAACCCTTCTCCGTTCTCCCCCCTCTGCCTCCCCTCCCCCACCCCCTACACCCCCCCCCCTACCCCCCCCCCTCTCCCCCCTAGCCCTCCCCTCCCTCCCCCCTCCCTGTCCCCCTACACACCCCAACCCTGCCCTACCCCTCCACCCTCTCTCCCCTTCTCCACCGTTCCTTCGCCCCCATCCCGGGTCCCCCCTGCCCCCTCACCCTGCTCCCCTTCCCCTCGCAGTTCCCCCCACCTGCCCTCAATCCTCCCCCTCCGTCTCCCACCTTTCCTTCCCCCTCCACCTCCCCCTGTTCCTCTTCCCTCGTTTCCCCTCTGCACCTTGACCCCCCACTTGTGCTCCGTCCTCGTCTTCCCCCCGCCTCCTTTCCTGTCCCCCCATCCCACCTCTCCCTGCACACCCCGAACCCCCCACCTGCGGTCCTTCTTTGACCCCCTCTGCTCCCTTATTCCCATCCTCTGTCCCGTCTTTCCCCCGCAGCCGCGGGGCACGGGGCGCCGGAGAATAAAGCCCAGAGGGCCGGAGCCCGGCGCCCCTGCCCTCGCTGGAGCCCCACACGGGCCGGGCCCGCTCGGCGGGTCCCCCGTGCAGTACAAAAACAGCGCCGGGGCTCCGGCTTTCCACACATCACACTGGGGATCCCCTCCTCAGGAGGGGTTCCCGGGGGGGTGGTGGGTTTCGGGGAGGGTGGTGGGTTGGGGTGGGCCCCCTCCTCAGGAGGGGGTCCCGGGGGGGTGGGTGGGTTTCAGGGAGGGTGGTGGGTTGGGGTGGGCCCCCTCCGGAGGAGGGGGTCCCGGGAGGGGGTTAGGGTGGGCCCCCTCCGGAGGAGGGGGTCGGGGGGAGGGGGGTGGGGCGGAGGGGGGACTTTCCCCCCCTCCAGTCCCCGCCCCCTCTCCCGGACCCCCTCCTCCGGACGGGGCTCACCCCAGCCCCCTCCGCGGGACCCCCTCCTCCGGACCGGGGCCTCAGGGAGGGGGGTGGGGGGGGGGGAAGCAGAGGGGGGTCACGTCACTCTGTGGCATGAACAGACATAGAGACCACAGGCCAAACCAACAGCCCCTCCCGCCCGGACCCCCCCACCCCCCCCCTCCGGGGCCCCGGTCCGGAGGAGGGGGTCCCGGGAGGGGGCCGGGGTGAGCCCCGTCCGGAGGAGGGGGTCCGGGAGAGGGGGCGGGGACTGGAGGGGGGGAAAGTCCCCCCTCCGCCCCACCCCCCTCCCCCGGACCCCCTCCTCCGGAGGGGGCCCACCCTGACCCCCTCCCGGGACCCCCTCCTCCGGAGGGGGCCCATCCCACCCACCCCCCCAGGACCCCCTCCTAAGGAGGGGGCCCACCCCAACCCCAACCCACCACCCTCCCCGAAACCCACCACCCCCCCGGGAACCCCTCCTGAGGAGGGGGCCCACCCCAACCCACCACCCTCCCCAAAACCCACCACCCCCCCCGGGAACCCCTCCTGAGGAGGGGATCCCCAGTGTGATGTGTGGAAAGCCGGAGCCCCGGCGCTGTTTTTGTACTGCACGGGGGACCCGCCGAGCGGGTCCCCCGTGCGAGGCTCCAGCGAGGGCAGGGGCGCCGGGCTCCGGCCCTCTGGGCTTTATTCTCCGGCGCCCCGAGCCCCGCGGCTGCGGGGGAAAGAGGGAAAGGGGAGGGATGAGATGGGGTAGGGAGAGGAGTCGGGGTGGGTTGGGGAGAACGAGGGGGGAAGGGAAAGGTCGGGTGAGGGGGAGGGATGATGGTCAGAGGAGGAGGAAGAGAGGGGAGTCGGGTTGGGGAGCGGGGTACGGAGAGGGGAGAAAGGAGGGGTGGGGGAGAAAGGAGGCGGGGGGGGTCGGGGATGCACAGGGGAGCAGGGAGAGAGGGTGGGGGGGCGCTGGGGAGAGGGCAGGCAGGGGACTGGGAGAGACAGGGAGGGTGTGGGGGAGAGAGAAAGAAACTGGGGGGGGTAGGAAAGAGGTGATAAGCGGGGGAAGAAGGAGGAGGATAAGGGCAGGAGAAACAGGGGGAAGAAAGACGGGGAAGAAAGAGGGGGAGCGGGGGCCTCTCCCGGGCCACGCCGGGGGAGCCCGGCCCGGCCGCAGCCTCCCCGAGCTCTGAGGGAGCAAATGGCGGCAGGGGCGATTTCGGGGGCTTAAATCACCTCGGCCCCGCCCTGCGCAGCCGCCCTGGGACCCCGCGCACCTGTGCGGACCCCGCCCCGCGCACCTGAGCCGGGCCCGGCCCCGCCCCTGAAGCCGCCCCCGGCCCCGCCCGGCCCCGCTCGGCCCCGCCCCAGAGCCCCGGCCCCGCCCGGCCCCGGGGCTCGCCCTGCCCGGCACGGGGGCGGCTCCATCGCTCGGGGCCCCGCCCCTCTCTCCCGGGCCGGGCCCGCCCCGCGCACCGGGGCCGCACCGGGGCCGCTCCCGGGACCCTCCCCTCCGCTGACAGACACCGCCCCGCTCGCTCCCGCTCCTTGCCACGCTCGGCAGCCACCGAGGCCGCCGCCCTCTCGGCTCAGCCGCCACCGGGCGGCAGCAGCGCCGCCCAGCTCAGCCCGGGGGCAGGCACAGAGCACAGGGAAAAGCCGGCTCCGGGCGCTCTGCAGCTCCTGCAGCCCGAGCGTCTCGGCTCCTGGGGCCAGGCGCTTGCTGCTTTCCTTCCTACAGAAAAACGCCGGCTCCTTATTCTCAAAACCTGCGGATCTCTATTCCCAGCTTCTTATATTGCTGTATGCGACAGAGTAGAGAGAGAGGGCTGGCTCATTTCAAAATGAATTTACATCTACATCAGTAGCATTTGCCTATAGATGTAAAAATGAAGAACTTAACACGATTTAGTATTCTGCACACATCCCTCGCTGGGAGGAATGGTAAAAAGTTAAAAACAAATGAAACTTTAAAAGTAGAAAGTTAGAAACAAAGTTACAACGGCAGAAATTTAGAAACAAACAAAGAGGTAAAATACAAGAAACGAACACGTTTCTAAAGGTAGAAAGTTAAAAACAAACAATGTTAGAAACAAACAAACAAAAAAATTAGAAACAAACAAAATTAGAAAGGTAGAAATTTAGAAACAAAGTCAGAAAGGCAAGTGTTGAGCCTTTGACAGGGTACCCCTCCTTCTCGGACCAGGGTGAAAGAGCAGAGGAGGCTGCTGTTCTGCTAAGTTCTTTATTTCACGGTCTCACAGCTGTCTTGAAGGCAGAGTTCGAATGGGGTTACATGATACAGCCAAGCAGCAGCAGCAGGCAAAAACAGCTTCTTCTATATGCTCCATACACTATATTTTTTCTTATAGAAGTATGGATTCCATTTGTTCATTGACCAGTAAGATTAACACACGATTCTAGTTTTCCTTAAACCCATCCCGGTCTAATTCTAACAGTCGTAAGCCTCACACAAGTGTCATCTGCCCTTGTTCCATAAGGAATCCCTCTACAGACAGGGAGTTGTCACCGGCCCCGTGCTCATGGGCTGCAGGGGACACCTGCACTGAGGAGGAAATGGAAATGGGAAAGAGGGAAATGCAACCGGAGGGGACGCACCTCTGGCACCACACCTCCTCTTGTTCCTGCTGTCCTGGAAAGCCCCAAGTAAATCCAGTGCCTCAGACCTTGCATCCCTGAACGCCAGGAGAGCTGGAGTTTTACCCAGATCCCAGTGCGCTGCACGGCTGCGCTGACACGAGCACAGGCCGATCGCTCCGCCCAGCACCATCCCTCATTCTCCTCCCATTGCTCCCCAAGCGTCCCCAAACCACCCCAGCGTGTCTGTGCCGGGGCCAGGGCCTGCCCCGAGCCCGACCAGAGGCTGTCACCCAGCCCTGCACCAGCTCCCACCCCCGGGTGAGCTGGGAATGCACTGAGAGCTCGGCTCCCCGGGCTCCCCAGCACCCAAACCGGTCCTCAGACACACAGAAATGCCCAACCTGCCCCTCTGGGCACAGCCAAACACCACAATTCCATCATCCCCAAGCAACTCTGGCACTTGCCTCTTCACCTCCGCCCATTTCCAGTAGCCGGGGCTAGGACCGGGCTGTCAGAAATAGCATTCCCTAGGCAGTTCATCCCAGCACAGAGGAGAAGAGGAGCCTGTCCCTGACCCACACCATGGGCAGGACAAGGGGGGCCCTAGCTGGCTTTGCCTACTCCAACACCAAAGCTCTTGGTCCCAAAGATGGGGCGAGTTCAGTGGTTTTTCCTGTCCTGAAAGAGAGCAGAAAAGGGAAGTTAATCCCACTGTGGAATCCAAGACTCCTGCATTTCCTATTTCTGCTCTGATTGCTCACTGTGGAGTTTTAGCCATGGAAAAAAAAAGGAGAATGACACCATATCAAATAAAAAGTTGATTAATCCACGTAGGGGCTGTGGAAAGGATACAAAGGAGCTTTTCCATGATTTTGGGGCTTGAAGAGGGACTGAATTTCCCTCAAAGCTGGGAAGGGCCTGAGGATAATAAAGCAAAGGAGCAGCTTCATCTCTCCCTGGCAGAGAGCTCGGGGCTCCATTATGGATACAAATCAATCCCAGCAGGATTTCAAAGGGTTTCTTTAGGATGTCAGGTCCCTCTTTATCAGATCCCTGCTGGGATTCAGGGCCTGCCTGGTCACGGGGTGCTTTGATAAGGGCTGGATTTAAATCCCAGATCTGAGAACAGACATGAAAGGTCCCTGGGTTTCTAGGGGGTTGAAAAACTCAAGCTGGATTCGCTGCAGAGCTGAAAAATCAGGGTAAGAGAGAGCAAGGAGTGGCCAGCAGGCCCAGGCTCCTGATCACGCCCCTGGGATCCATGGGATCCATAGGATCCACGGCCTCTGGCACGCTGCTCCAGCACCCTGCAGGGTGACTGACAGCCGGGCAGGGGAAGGAGCCACCAGCAGCTCTGCCATGTGCACCATCATTCACCTTGCACGTGGCCTAAACAGCCACCAAGCACTGATGGACTGACTGAGCCGAAAATATCGGAGAGATCTCAGTTTGCACTCCAAATTCCCTGCAGCCTGTTCCCTTCCTGATCCATCCCTTCAAGCAGCAAGAGTGGAATTCCTTCCATCGTTGCTCTTTCCCTCCTGTTTTCCACTCAACAAGAAAAAGAGCAGCCACGTGAACAGGAGTAAAAGCCCCAAACCCACAAAAAAGCACATTCTCAGCATCACTAATCCCTGCCAAACTGCCAGGAACCTTCCAAAACTACATCCAAGCTTGGAAACAGGGATCCAGTTGTTTGTTTAAGCAGCTATTGATCCAGTCTCTTCCAGCTAATTAAACTATTCACTATTTAAACTCATTAAACTGCTCATCCTGCTCCTGGCAGCCAGAGGCAAAGAAGAAATCGTGTCTAGATTAAATGGTGTTGGTGAATGTGCCCATCCCAGTCCTTGGAGAGGTTGGAATTGCATCCCTGTTCCTCTGCTCTCTTTTCCTTCCTTTTTCCTGCAGTGATTCCCACCCGGATTCCTCAGCTCCAGCTCTCTGAGCAGCCTCAGGGGGAGCATTTCATCCCCTTGGAGCCAACTCCATTTGTTGCATCCTTCATGCCTCAACCACCCCTAAAAGCAGGCAAGTGCTGATGGGCAGTGCAGCTGCTTCCACTTGGGAATGTTTCCAGTGGAACAGGGAGGGAATTCTGAGAAGCTTCCACCCACTGCACGTTATTGCTGGATAAGAGGTGAGGCAGCAAAGGATCAACAAAGGGAGATTTCAGCAAGACAAAGTCCAGACAAAGAGGCTGCAAGTGTGGCTGGGGCTGCTAAACTGGGAAAACTGCAAGGTCAGGCTGTGGGAACATGGATTATACTGAGGTCTGGAACTGGTGTTGGGAAGAGAGGGAGAAGGAGAAGGAGAAGGAGAAGGAGAAGGAGGAGAGAAAGGGCCCAAAGTAACTGCACAGTGAATTTCCTTACCATGAGCCAGGCTCATTCCCTGAGCTGACCAATATCTCCGAGCTCCCCTTCATGGCACAGCCCTGCCAGTAAAGAACAGAAGTTCCTGCTGCTCCCACTGGAATTCTGTAGCGTGCCTGGCATTCCATACGTTATGCTGCCTGAGAATTCCTGCAGCTGTCCTCGGGAAGAGCAGTTCACTGCCACAGGAGGAACAAGAGGAAAGCAGCTGCCACTCTCGGGTTCTGTGCTCTGTAAAAAGTAAAACCAGATAAAGATCAAAGCTCCATAAAGCTGGAACCATCTCCAACCTCGGGACAGCACTTCTGTGGGAAAAGCGTGGATGGGCAATTAGGAAGGAGATGATCATGCAAATGGGTAAGGGGGGGAATTAAATTCTGCTGCTTTCTGATTGAGGCCTGCTTCAATTTGCAGCCTTTATAATATCAGTTTAATGGGACTTTTTGTGCTTTAAAAAGGTTTTTATTAGCTGGGGGTTGTCCCTGCCTGGACTGAGGCACAGCACAATGAGTCTCCTGCCTCCTGAAGCCGTGTCGTTATCCCAGCATCTGAAATTAAAAACCAGCACTCTGGGAAACCTCTCTACTCTGAGGAGAAGTGTGAGGAGTGTTTGGGTCTGTGGAGAGCCTGGAACAGCTCTGAGAGACACCAAACATCCTGTGGATCCCAATAAACAGCAAAACATGCCAGCAGCTCCTTCCAACACCGCCCTTGTAGGGAACTCTGTCATCCCAGTGGGTATTTGTGGGGGTAAGGAAGAAATCCCACTAATGACCTCAGTGTGATCACCTCTGGTTCGTCTGGGGATAAATCTCCTTTATCCTTCTGGGAGAATAAAGGAATCCAATGCTGCCTTAATCCCCTGCTCCTCGGAGTCTGCATTTCCAGAATCCATCTCCTGGCCCAGCATGGGAAGGGTTGTCCAGCGCTGGAACAGCTGCCCAGAGCAGTGGTGGAGTCACCAACCCTGGAAGTGCTCATAAAATACATGGATATGGCACTTGAGTGTTCATAAAATACCTGGGTAAATACATGGGTAAATACAGGAATAAATTCATGGGTAAATACATGGATAAACATATGGATAAATATAGGGATAAATATGTAGGGATAAATATGTATGGATAAATACAGACCTTGCTTCCCTGAACACCAGGAGAGCCGGTGTTTTACCCAGATCCCAGTGCCCTGCACGGCTGCGTTGACACGAGCACAGGCTGACCGTTCCGCCCAGCACCATCCCTCATTCTCCTCCCACGGCTCCCCAAGCGTCCCCAAACCACCCCAGCGTGTCTGTGCCGGGGCCAGGGCCTGCCCCGAGCCCGACCAGAGCCCTGCACCAGCTCCCGCCCCCGGGTGAGCTGGGAATGCACTGAGAGCTCGGCTCCCCGGGCTCCCCAGCACCCAAACCGGTCCTCAGACACACAGAAATGCCCAACCTGCCCCTCTGGGCACAGCCAAACACCACAATTCCATCATCCCCAAGCAACTCTGGCACTTGCCTCTTCACCTCCGCCCATTTCCAGTAGCCGGGGCTAGGACCGGGCTGTCAGAAATAGCATTCCCTAGGCAGTTCATCCCAGCGCAGAGGAGAAGAGGAGCCTGTCCCTGACCCACACCATGGGCAGGACAAGGGGGGCCCTAGCTGGCTTTGCCTACTCCAACACCACAGCTCTTGGTCCCAAAGATGGGGCGAGTTCAGTGGTTTTTCCTGTCCTGAAAGAGAGCAGAAAAGGGAAGTTAATCCCACTGTGGAATCCAAGACTCCTGCATTTCCTATTTCTGCTCTGATTGCTCACCGTGGAGTTTTAGCTATGGAAAAAAAAAAAGGAGAATGACACCATAGCAAATAAAAAGTGCCCTTTTCCAGCATTTTTATTCCAGGCATTAAAAGGATGCTCATTTCTCTTCTAGCATTGTTTCCCTCATTTTAGGAGAACCGTTTTCATCCCAGGCCCCACTCGTCAGTTGTTCGATCCTCTGGCACTGGATTTGGACAAAAGAAGGGACGCACCTGGACTGCATGAAATCACTGAGAGAAACCCTTCCAAAACGTGACAGAGAAAAACAACAGGAGATGCAGGAAGACACATCCCTCATTTGCACGTCTGGAACGCTTTTCTAAAGACTTCTCTGCATCTGGATGCTCTTTGCTCTTGGCTTTCTTCACAGGAATGCATTTGCTGCTAAACACGTCTCAGACCCTTACCTGATCGGGATAAGGTGGGATGGAGATGAAGACTCCCACAGGGAATAGCCAGGGAGATGCAGGGCCTGGGAACATCAAGGACGGAGAAGAGAAGGAACAGGGATTGTTTTTCTTGTTTAGAGCCAGCAGTGCTGTGAGCTTGGAGAACACACGGCACCGCAGGGATCCAGGGCAGGAGCGGGATAACTGCGGGATAAGGGGAATCTGCTCCCACTCCAGGGCTGTGCCAGTGAAGGAGGGGAATTTTTTAGTGCCTTCATTACACACAAAAACCAAACCCAGCACCACCGAGCTGGACTTTCGTGAGCCGCAAAACAAAGCGGCCCCTGGCCTTTGGGGGAACACAACCTCACCGAGTCACGGAGCCAGGGGATGACACTTGGGAATGATCCTTGCTGCTGCCTGCAGGCAAATCGGATGAGGGAGCCACAGGAGCTGCGGGGTTTCCTGCTCTTCCTGCAACGCCATCGGTCCAGACCAGGAGACCTTTCCTGGAACAGATCTTCCCTGTAAAGGGAGCTACACCAAAGCTCAAGCCCTCATTTAGAGACCCTTGGAAAAGCAAAGGTGAGAGGGGATTACCTGGAGCCCCAGGGGACCGAGGCGAAGGCGATGAAGAAGCAGACAGCAAAGTGCTTCCACTGCTTCTCACTCCAGCAAAGGGAACATCCCTGGAATTTCATGGCCGGCGTCGCTCCCAAACCCCACAGGTGAACCCACACGTACTCCAGGACTGATCTCCTTCAAACTTCCAGCAGCACAGACTCACCGGGAGGAACTGCAATCCAAGGACACACATCAGCAACCGTCTTCCCGCTTGCCCCTCTCTCCACATTTTCCCTTTCCAGCGGGATGCAGGTGCCACCCCCCAGAGGCAGGAAAACTGCCTTGCAATCCGCTACAAAACCTGCCTGGAAAGCCCAGGATGCCCGGAGCCAGCAGCCGTTTCTCCTGGAGCTCCTGCTGACAGGCATTTGAAGCCTGCTGTGCCTCACAGCTGCTTTTCTGCCAAGGGCATTCCCATCTTTTCTTTTTTAGCCCAAAGAAAGGTTTGCAAAGCTGAGTTTTGTGAGAAGCGCTTCATATTTGGATCATTCTTAACTTGGAGTTTCCCTTGGCACCAAAATCAGGGGCTCACCTTTTGCTTGGAGCTTGGCTGAAGTCCTCAGCAGTGCCAGGGAATGTGGCCATTGGAGGCTTTGGGCAGATTTGGCTCATCTGCCTTTTTAGGCCTTGTTTCTTTCTCTCAGCCTTCCCACTGGATTGTGGCCTCCGAGGAATACGTAAAATCCCATTCCATTCCTATTCTTTCGGACAATTTTTTGTACCGTCCCTGTACAAAACGAGGCCCCCTGTTCGGATGCTTTTCCCCACCGTTCCCCGGCACTTTCATCTGCCGGTGCATTCCCTGCGTTGCTTGGGCTCTTCCCAGCTCTCTGAGCTCCTTCACAAGGCAGCAGATCGATTTGGCCCAGGAACTAAACCCTCCCGAGGAATTGTCTGATGCCATCTCCGCATTTGACACCTGATCCTTGTGCTCAAAGGATCCCTCTTTCTTCCCTTCAGCCAATTCCAAGGCTCGCTGCCCCCAGCTGCGATCAGGCCCCAGCCTGATCCCTGCAGTCTTCCCTGCCGGGATCCTGCTCAGGAATCCCTGGGCTACAAATGTAAGAATTCATTCTTCCCACCCCTGCCCAGTTCCAAAGGATTTGGTGTCTGCCTTACCCGGCTGGAGCCTGCTTCCAACTCTGTTCTTGCTGCTTCTGCTGCTTTCCAGTTCCCAGGAATTCCACCGACGGAGCGACAGCGTTTTCCAGCTCCGCCAGGATTCCCTCTGCTGCGTTTGGGTGCTGGAAGGATATCAAAACCAGGCTCTCTGGGGCTTTACTATCAGGAAATTACATCCCCGGATTTGTTCATTTCCAAATATTATCTCTTCCCAACAAAGCACTGGGCATCCAAGGAATACAGAAAGTGATGGGCTGACCACTGCTTACTCCTCTGGAATGTCAGAGCTTGGAAAAAAAGGGCACTTGAGGCTTCTCCTGGTGCTGCCCGTGAGGTGTATTTTACTTGAGAGCCCCTTCCCGTGTCTTTCCCTGTATCCACCAAAAAATCCACCCCTTCATTCCCCAGCTGCTTGCTTCCTCCCTCTTTTCCTGTATCCAACAGAATTTTAACAGGTCAATAGTCCCCTCTGCAAGAGCACCTTTCATTCCAAACCTAAGAACAAACGAATCACTTCCCTTCCACCGTCCTTATTAGGATTCCACTGAGAGCAGTGGATGGAAAATGATCCTCTCCTGGTCCCTGCTGGATTCCCGGAGCAGGGATCCTTTCCCTCTTTCCCCCCACCACGGTGCCCTCCTCCCCCTCCCGCCCCACCCCACACCCTTTTCAGGCTTTGTTCCACAGCTTTTGCCTCCAGGCCTCAGATCCTTTCGTTCTCCACGAGCTCCCAGCAGCTCCACAGCCTTTCCTCTCCCATCCCGACCATTTCTCCGGGAATGGAGCTCCGCATTTCAATTGCCTTCTCTTTTCTCTGACTACTCCCACCAATCCAGAAGACCTAAAGCTGACACAAGGAACACTCGGTGCCCACAAATCCAAACCCAGACCCGGCCATCCCCAAACCAGCAACTCCCGGACAATTTGCGTTCATTCCAACCTAACACTGAGGACTCACCCAACCCTTCAAAATTCCCAAGAAATATCCTGTTGCCTTCACAGCTCCCAGGGGATTCTGCTTCGTGCTCACACGAAGGATTTGGGACTTCCCTGAAAAAACCCGTGCAGGGCACGCCGGAATCCCCGATCCCGTGAATCCGGGGAGCGTTAAAAGCTCGGTCCAGCCTGGGCCCCCGGAAATTTTTGCCAAATATCCCCCAAGTCCTCGGGATAACAGAACTCTCTGGTACTGCATTTTTGGCGTTGTAAAGCCTGGAATTCCTTTATTCCTAGTGCTGGGCTCTGCATATGGCCGAGAAAATCCCGGCCTCCACACAGACCCAGGTTCCAAACTTTTTGATACATTTTAGCAAGCCGAGAAATTCACCTTCCCTGCTTGTTCTTAAGGGCATCCTTCTCTTCCCTTACCCGGCGTGCTCTCTCCCACTGGGGGTGGGTTTTCCCCTTCCCATGCTAATTAGTCCCTACTTCTAGGAGGTTTAGGTACCTTTCTTCCCTGGCAGGGATTTCTTAACACAGCTACCGAGGCTTTGGGAGTCTCCTTTATCTTCTACTTTCTGGATCCATAAATGCCACAATCCAGACGCCCAACTTCAACAAGACATCCTTTCTACCTAAAAACACACACTCTCAACTCTTAGATCTTTTAAAGTTTTACCCCCGCAAAATTCCCCTATTTTTCCACCACTGAATTCCTCAGTCCTGCTTCCAAGGATTTCTTGAATACCACGGGGCTTTTCTCAAGATTTACCCCCACGACCTTCCCTACGTGCCCACTGCTCATCACCTCATTTTTCCCTCAATGTGGTCGTTCTCCACCCCAGAGAGTTTGTCAAGTGTTGCCTCCAAAATGTTCCCCATCTCTCCACTACTCAGTTCCCCATTTTGCCTCCAAAATATTCAATCTGTCCCCTCCACATTGCATCCACTTTTACCCCCAGCGTTTTACTTCCTCTACAATATTGATTCAACCTTTTCCACCCCAAAAATCTGCATTCTCTCCCTTAAACAGCACCTCAGCTTTTCCCTCAAAAATGCCCCAGAGGGAAACTCAGATTCAGCCCCCAAACTCCCATTTGCCTACACAAACAGTTCTTGTGGCCCCTCTCAATTCCCCCAGGCTTTCAGCTCAAGGAAGAACTGGAAGCCTATTCCCTCATCTCCACCCTTGTTTTGCTTTCCTGGAAAACCTTGCGATCCCACACTTTCTCCAAGAGATCTGCTGGGACTACTGGAAGGTTTGCTCTCTCAGAGCGCCAGGGGGCTTTACAGCACTTGTTCCTCTGCATCTTTACCCTTTTATCAGCTTTCCCCTGGAACGGTGTTGTGGGAGAAGCTTGGAACTACCAGAAATGGATCACGTTCACATTTTTTCCCCACCAGTTTTTATCTGGTTTCAGATTCCTGGAATTACCCTCAAATGTGCCCTAGAACACTGCTGTGAAAGGATCAATGAGAAGAACAGCCGGAAAGCAGAAAACCACCTCCAGCAGCAGCCACAATGATCCCATTTCTCTTCTTACCTGGTCCTGCCAGAGCTCCCAACAGCCATTCCCATTCCAAAACAAGAGCTATGGAAGACATTCCTGCTGTCCGTGAGGGTGAGGCGGCAGTTCTGGATGTTCTTCGCTGTGCAATCAGACAACAAACAGAGTGTAAATGATCCTGGTGGTCCCTTCCAAGCCAAACCAGCCCGTGATTCCATGAGTGGATCAGCACCTGTTCCAGCTCCATTCCAGAAACCTCCTCCCACTAACCCAGAACTTTCCTTTTTCTGCTCAACATCAGGGGTTTGCTGCCGAGTGCCCCGGGCAGGGGACGCCTCAGCCTTCCCTGGGACCGCAGCATTCCCTGGGCTGCCTCAGCATCCCCTGCGCTGCTGTTCCACGCCCATCCCGTGGTCCAGCGCCTGCGCGGGCTGCAGTGCCGGGCTCTCCCCACGAGGCGGCAGCACCGGGAGCGAGCAGCCCCGGCCGGTCCCGCTGTCTCGGGGCAGCTGCGCCTTTAACCCGCCCTGAGCCGGCGGGGCCGTGAACACAGCGGGCACAAACGCCACCGCTCCCCTTTATTTCACCCTCAGAGGCACAGGATCGCAGCATTTCCTGGGCTGCAAGGGACCCACAGGGAGCATCGAGTCCAAATCCTGGCCCTGCACCCCAAGAATCCCACCCTGTGCCCGAGAGCCTTGTTCAGACCCAAACTCTTCCCCCAAGATCCTGAAAACACAGCGGGGCTGGGAGAAGGATGACCACGGAGGATTTTTTTATACAGATCTCCTTGCACGATCGTTAAATAATATTATTAGACAGTCCATGAACGCATCCCTGTGCCGGGACAGCCACCCCTGTGCCGGAACACTCATCCCTGGGCCGGAATACCGATCCCCCGCGGCCCCCACCGTCCGCTCGGGGCTGTCCCCGTTCCCCGCTCACCTCCGAGCCCGGAGCACCCGCCCCGGTGCCCCCGGCCCGGCAGCGCTGCTCCCCGGGCTCCCCGCCATCGCCGCTCCTGGCGAAGAAGGGCGGAAGTCGCCGGTACCGCACCGATGTGGCTATTCGACCTTCTCAAGATGGCGGCCGCGAAGGACCCCCCCCCCCCGCCCCGGTCCGTCTATTCGACTGCCTGAATGCTCCCGCCTGCCCCAGGCGCCGCTGACCCCACAGTCGGTGTCCGCGTAGCGGGAAACGCCTCAGAAAATTGCGCGCAAGCGCTGGGCTGGCGTCGGCGTCGGCGTCGCGTTCAGGCAGCCGAATAGACGCAGCTTGGGGGGGGGGGGGGGGCCTTCCCTGCCGCCATATTGAGAAGGTCAGAAAACAGCGCACACGACCGCCATCTTTAGTGTGGCAGTGACGACACTTCCGCCCTTCGCCGCCATCTTGGGTGCTGGCAGAAGCCACTTCCGGTCGAGCCGCCATCTTTAGTGTGGTACACTTAGGGCCCCCGCCGCCCCTCACAAGGGCTTCTGTCTAGTCGGCTGCCTGAATCCGGCCCGGACTCCGACGCCGGCCCCGCGCTTTCCGCGCGATTTTCCGCCGTGCTTCCCGGTGCGAGGACACGGCTGGCGGGGTCAGCCGCGCCGGAGGCGGCCGACGGCTCCGCGACCGGCGGCAGGCATCGGCAGGGACACCTCTCGCAGGGGGCCTACTGCGTCCGCCATCTTGAGTGTGGCGGAAGTGTAAACCACCTTCTGCAAGGTCCTGGCAGATAATAAAATAATAAAATAAAATAAATACTGTCATATTCTAATAAAAACGTCACTTAACGCCGTCCCGAGAGCGCGGAACTGCGCCTTCCTTTCCGAGCCGCCTCCTTGAGAGCGACACGCGGGCGGCTCGATTCCGACCGTGCCCGCCCGGTGCCTCCCGCCCGGGTCGCGCTGCGACCGCGCCTCTGCTGCCCGGCAAAACCGGCCCCGCCGGGCCGCCCCCCGCGCTGTCATTCCCCGCGGTCACCGCCCCGCACGGCGCCCGTTCCTTTCCATAGCTGTGGCCCCGCTCATGCACGGCCGTGTCCCTTGGCGCTGCCAACCGCCCTTCGCCCCTCCCCTCCGCTGACACACCCGGCCCCGCTCGCTCCCGCTCCTTGCCACGCTCGGCAGCCACCGAGGCCGCCGCCCTCTCGGCTCAGCCGCCACCGGGCGGCAGCAGCGCCGGGGCGCCGTGTCGGGGGCGGCAGTGCCGCGCTCTCGCCACCAGGCGGCAGCAGCGCCGCCCAGCTCAGCCCGGGGGCAGGCACAGAGCACAGGGAAAAGCCGGCTCCGGGCGCTCTGCAGCTCCTGCAGCCCGAGCGTCTCGGCTCCTGCGGCCAGGCGCTTGCTGCTTTCCTTCCTACAGAAAAACGCCGGCTCCTTATTCTCAAAACCTGCGGATCTCTATTCCCAGCTTCTTATATTGCTGTATGCGACAGAGTAGACAGAGAGGGCTGGCTTATTTCCAAATGAATTTACATCTAAATCACTAGCATTTGCCTATAGACGTAAAAGTGAAGAACTTAACACGATTTAGTATTCTGCACACAGCCCTCGCTGGGAGGAATGGTAAAAAGTTAAAAACAAATGAAATTTTAAAAGTAGAAAGTTAGAAACAAAGTTACAACGGCAGAAATTTAGAAACAAACAAAGAGGTAAAATACAAGAAACAAACAAATTTCTAAAGGGAGAAAGTTGAAAACAAACAAAGTTAGAAACAAACAAACAAAAAAATTAGAAACAAACAAAATTAGAAAGGTAGAAATTTAGAAACAAAGTCAGAAAGGCAAGTGTTGAGCCTTTGACAGGGTACCCCTCCTTCTCGGACCAGGGTGAAAGAGCAGAGGAGGCTGCTGTTCTGCTAAGTTCTTTATTTCACGGTCTCACAGCTGTCTTGAAGGCAGAGTTCGAATGGGGTTACATGATACAGCCAAGCAGCAGCAGCAGGCAAAAACAGCTTCTTCTATATGCTCCATACACTATAATTTTTCTTATAGAAGTGTGGATTCCATTTGTTCATTGACCAGTAAGATTAACACACGATTCTAGTTTTCCTTAAACCCATCCCGGTCTAATTCTAACAGTCGTAAGCCTCACACAAGTGTCATCTGCCCTTGTTCCATAAGGAATCCCTCTACAGACAGGGAGTTGTCACCGGCCCCGTGCTCATGGGCTGCAGGGGACACCCGCACTGAGGAGGAAATGGAAATGGGAAAGAGGGAACTGCAACCTGATGGGACGCACCTCTGGCACCACATTTCCTCTTCTTCCTGCTGTCCTGGAAAACCCCAAGTAAATCCGGTCCCTCAGACCTTGCATCCCTGAACACCAGGAGAGCCGGTGTTTTACCCAGATCCCAGTGCCCTGCACGGCTGCGCTGACACGAGCACAGGCCGATCGCTCCGCCCAGCACCATCCCTCATTTTCTTCCCATTGCTCCCCAAGCGTCCCCAAACCACCCCAGCGTGTCTGTGCCGGGGCCAGGGCCTGCCCCGAGCCCGACCAGAGCCCTGCACCAGCTCCCACCCCCGGGTGAGCTGGGAATGCACTGAGAGCTCGGCTCCCCGGGCTCCCCAGCACCCAAACCGGTCCTCAGACACACAGAAATGCCCAACCTGCCCCTCTGGGCACAGCCAAACGCCACAATTCCATCATCCCCAAGCAACTCTGGCACTTGCCTCTTCACCTCCGCCCATTTCCAGTAGCCGGGGCTAGGACCGGGCTGTCAGAAATAGCATTCCCTAGGCAGTTCATCCCAGCACAGAGGAGAAGAGGAGCCTGTCCCTGACCCACACCATGGGCAGGACAAGGGGGGCCCTAGCTGGCTTTGCCTACTCCAACACCAAAGCTCTTGGTCCCAAAGATGGGGCGAGTTCAGTGGTTTTTCCTGTCCTGAAAGAGAGCAGAAAAGGGAAGTTAATCCCACTGTGGAATCCAAGACTCCTGCATTTCCTATTTCTGCTCTGATTGCTCACCGTGGAGTTTTAGCCATGGAAAAAAAAAGGAGAATGACACCATATCAAATAAAAAGTTGATTAATCCACGTAGGGGCTGTGGAAAGGATACAAAGGAGCTTTTCCATGATTTTGGGGCTTGAAGAGGGACTGAATTTCCCTCAAAGCTGGGAAGGGCCTGAGGATAATAAAGCAAAGGAGCAGCTTCATCTCTCCCTGGCAGAGAGCTCGGGGCTCCATTATGGATACAAATCAATCCCAGCAGGATTTCAAAGGGTTTCTTTAGGATGTCAGGTCCCTCTTTATCAGATCCCTGCTGGGATTCAGGGCCTGCCTGGTCACGGGGTGCTTTGATAAGGGCTGGATTTAAATCCCAGATCTGAGAACAGACATGAAAGGTCCCTGGGTTTCTAGGGGGTTGAAAAACTCAAGCTGGATTCGCTGCAGAGCTGAAAAATCAGGGTAAGAGAGAGCAAGGAGTGGCCAGCAGGCCCAGGCTCCTGATCACGCCCCTGGGATCCATGGGATCCATAGGATCCACGGCCTCTGGCACGCTGCTCCAGCACCCTGCAGGGTGACTGACAGCCGGGCAGGGGAAGGAGCCACCAGCAGCTCTGCCATGTGCACCATCATTCACCTTGCACGTGGCCTAAACAGCCACCAAGCACTGATGGACTGACTGAGCCGAAAATATCGGAGAGATCTCAGTTTGCACTCCAAATTCCCTGCAGCCTGTTCCCTTCCTGATCCATCCCTTCAAGCAGCAAGAGTGGAATTCCTTCCATCGTTGCTCTTTCCCTCCTGTTTTCCACTCAACAAGAAAAAGAGCAGCCACGTGAACAGGAGTAAAAGCCCCAAACCCACAAAAAAGCACATTCTCAGCATCACTAATCCCTGCCAAACTGCCAGGAACCTTCCAAAACTACATCCAAGCTTGGAAACAGGGATCCAGTTGTTTGTTTAAGCAGCTATTGATCCAGTCTCTTCCAGCTAATTAAACTATTCACTATTTAAACTCATTAAACTGCTCATCCTGCTCCTGGCAGCCAGAGGCAAAGAAGAAATCGTGTCTAGATTAAATGGTGTTGGTGAATGTGCCCATCCCAGTCCTTGGAGAGGTTGGAATTGCATCCCTGTTCCTCTGCTCTCTTTTCCTTCCTTTTTCCTGCAGTGATTCCCACCCGGATTCCTCAGCTCCAGCTCTCTGAGCAGCCTCAGGGGGAGCATTTCATCCCCTTGGAGCCAACTCCATTTGTTGCATCCTTCATGCCTCAACCACCCCTAAAAGCAGGCAAGTGCTGATGGGCAGTGCAGCTGCTTCCACTTGGGAATGTTTCCAGTGGAACAGGGAGGGAATTCTGAGAAGCTTCCACCCACTGCACGTTATTGCTGGATAAAAGGTCAGGCAGCAAAGGATCAACAAAGGGAGATTTCAGCAAGACAAAGTCCAGACAGAGAGGCTGCAAGTGTGGCTGGGGCTGCTAAACTGGGAAAACTGCAAGGTCAGGCTGTGGGAACATGGATTATACTGAGGTCTGGAACTGGTGTTGGGAAGAGAAGGAGAAGGAGAAGGAGAAGGAGAAGGAGAAGGAGAAGGAGAAGGAGAAGGAGAAGGAGAAGGAGAAGGAGAAGGAGAAGGAGAAGGAGAAGGAGAAGGAGAAGGAGAAGGAGAAGGAGAAGGAGAAGGAGGAGGAGGAGAAGGAGAAGGAGAAGGAGGAGGAGAAGGAGGAGGAGGAGGAGAAGGAGAAGGAGGAGGAGGAGAAGGAGGAGGAGGAGGAGGAGAAGAAGGAGAAGGAGAAGGAGAAGGGCCCGAAGTAACTGCACAGTGAATTTCCTTACCATGAGCCAGGCTCATTCCCTGAGCTGACCAATATCTCCAAGCTCCCCTTCATGGCACAGCCCTGCCAGTAAAGAACAGAAGTTCCTGCTGCTCCCACTGGAATTCTGTAGCGTGCCTGGCATTCCATATGTTATGCTGCCTGAGAATTCCTGCAGCCGTCCTTGGGAAGAGCAGTTCACTGCCACAGGAGGAACAAGAGGAAAGCAGCTGCCACTCTCGGGTTCTGTGCCCTGTAAAAAGTAAAACCAGATAAAGATCAAAGCTCCATAAAGCTGGAACCATCTCCAACCTGGGGACAGCACTTCTGTGGGAAAAGCGTGGATGGGCAATTAGGAAGGAGATCATCATGCAAATGGGCAAGGGGGGGGAATTAAATTCTGCTGCTTTCTGATTGAGGCCTGCTTCAATTTGCAGCCTTTATAATATCAGTTTAATGGGACTTTTTGTGCTTTAAAGAGGTTTTTATTAGCTGGGGGTTGTCCCTGCCTGGACTGAGGCACAGCACAATGAGTCTCCTGCCTCCTGAAGCCGTGTCGTTATCCCAGCATCTGAAATTAAAAACCAGCACTCTGGGAAACCTCTCTACTCTGAGGAGAAGTGTGAGGAGCGTTTGGGTCTGTGGAAAGCCTGGAACAGCTCTGAGAGACACCAAACATCCTGTGGATCCCAATAAACAGCAAAACATGCCAGCAGCTCCTTCCAACACCGCCCTTGTAGGGAACTCTGTCACCCCAGTGGGTATTTGTGGGAGTAAGGAAGAAATCCCACTAATGACCTCAGTGTGAACACCTCTGGTTCGTCTGGGGATAAATCTCCTTTATCCTTCTGGGAGAATAAAGGAATCCAATGCTGCCTTAATCCCCAGCTCCTCAGAGTCTGCATTTCCAGAATCCATCTCCTGGCCCAGCATGGGAAGGGTTGTCCAGCGCTGGAACAGCTGCCCAGGGCAGTGGTGGAGTCACCAACCCTGGAAGTGCTCATAAAATACATGGATATGGCACTTGAGTGTTCATAAAATACCTGGGTAAATACATGGGTAAATATAGGGATAAATTCATGGGTAAATACGTGGATAAAAATATGGATAAATGTATATGGATAAACATATATGGATAATCCATGGATAAATATAGGGATAAATATGTATGGATAAATACGTATGGATAAATACAGACCTTGCTTCCCTGAACACCAGGAGAGCCGGTGTTTTACCCAGATCCCAGTGCCCTGCACGGCTGCGCTGACACGAGCACAGGCCGATCGCTCTGCCCAGCACCATCCCTCATTCTCCTCCCACGGCTCCCCAAGCGGCCCCAAAGCACCCCAGCGTGTCTGTGCCGGGGCCAGGGCCTGCCCCGAGCCCGACCAGAGCCCTGCACCAGCTCCCACCCCCGGGTGAGCTGGGAATGCACTGAGAGCTCGGCTCCCCGGGCTCCCCAGCACCCAAACCGGTCCTCAGACACACAGAAATGCCCAACCTGCCCCTCTGGGCACAGCCAAACACCACAATTCCATCATCCCCAAGCAACTCTGGCACTTGCCTCTTCACCTCCACCCATTTCCAGTAGCCGGGGCTAGGACCGGGCTGTCAGAAATAGCATTCCCTAGGCAGTTCATCCCAGCGCAGAGGAGAAGAGGAGCCTGTCCCTGACCCACACCATGGGCAGGACAAGGGGGGCCCTAGCTGGCTTTGCCTACTCCAACACCACAGCTCTTGGTCCCAAAGATGGGGCGAGTTCAGTGGTTTTTCCTGTCCTGAAAGAGAGCAGAAAAGGGAAGTTAATCCCACTGTGGAATCCAAGACTCCTGCATTTCCTATTTCTGCTCTGATTGCTCACCGTGGAGTTTTAGCTATGGAAAAAAAATGGAGAATGACACCATATCAAATAAAAAGTGCCCTTTTCCAGCATTTTTATTCCAGGCATTAAAAGGATGCTCATTTCTCTTCTAGCATTGTTTCCCTCATTTTAGGAGAACCGTTTTCATCCCAGGCCCCACTCGTCAGTTGTTCGATCCTCTGGCACTGGATTTGGACAAAAGAAGGGACGCACCTGGACTGCAGGAAATCACTGAGAGAAACCCTTCCAAAACGTGACAGAGAAAAACAACAGGAGATGCAGGAAGACACATCCCTCATTTGCACGTCTGGAACACTTTTCTAAAGACTTCTCTGCATCTGGATGCTCTTTGCTCTTGGCTTTCTTCACAGGAATGCATTTGCTGCTAAACACGTCTCAGACCCTTACCTGATCGGGATAAGGTGGGATGGAGATGAAGACTCCCACAGGGAATAGCCAGGGAGATGCAGGGCCTGGGAACATCAAGGACGGAGAAGAGAAGGAACAGGGATTGTTTTTCTTGTTTAGAGCCAGCAGTGCTGTGAGCTTGGAGAACACACGGCACCGCAGGGATCCAGGGCAGGAGCGGGATAACTGCGGGATAAGGGGAATCTGCTCCCACTCCAGGGCTGTGCCAGTGAAGGAGGGGAATTTTTTAGTGCCTTCATTACACACAAAAACCAAACCCAGCACCACCAAGCTGGACTTTTGTGAGCTGCAAAACAAAGCGGCCCCTGGCCTTTGGGGGAACACAACCTCACCGAGTCACGGAGCCAGGGGATGACACTTGGGAATGATCCTTGCTGCTGCCTGCAGGCAAATCGGATGAGGGAGCCACAGGAGCTGCAGGGTTTCCTGCTCTTCCTGCAACGCCATCGGTCCAGACCAGGAGACCTTTCCTGGAACAGATCTTCCCTGTAAAGGGAGCTACACCAAAGCTCAAGCCCTCATTTAGAGACCCTTGGAAAAGCAAAGGTGAGAGGGGATTACCTGGAGCCCCAGGGGACCGAGGCGAAGGCGATGAAGAAGCAGACAGCAAAGTGCTTCCACTGCTTCTCACTCCAGCAAAGGGAACATCCCTGGAATTTCATGGCCAGCGTCGCTCCCAAACCCCACAGGTGAACCCACACGTACTCCAGGACTGATCTCCTTCAAACTTCCAGCAGCACAGACTCACCGGGAGGAACTGCGATCCAAGGACACACATCAGCAACCGTCTTCCCGCTTGCCCCTCTCTCCACATTTTCCCTTTCCAGCGGGATGCAGGTGCCACCCCCCAGAGGCAGGAAAACTGCCTTGCAATCCGCTACAAAACCTGCCTGGAAAGCCCAGGATGCCCGGAGCCAGCAGCCGTTTCTCCTGGAGCTCCTGCTGACAGGCATTTGAAGCCTGCTGTGCCTCACAGCTGCTTTTCTGCCAAGGGCATTCCCATCTTTTCTTTTTTAGCCCAAAGAAAGGTTTGCAAAGCTGAGTTTTGTGAGAAGCGCTTCATATTTGGATCATTCTTAACTTGGAGTTTCCCTTGGCACCAAAATCAGGGGCTCACCTTTTGCTTGGAGCTTGGCTGAAGTCCTCAGCAATGCCAGGGAATGTGGCCATTGGAGGCTTTGGGCAGATTTGGCTCATCTGCCTTTTTAGGCCTTGTTTCTTTCTCTCAGCCTTCCCACTGGATTGTGGCCTCCGAGGAATACGTAAAATCCCATTCCATTCCTACTCTTCCGGACAATTTTTTGTACCGTCCCTGTACAAAACGAGGCCCCCTGTTCGGATGCTTTTCCCCACCGTTCCCCGGCACTTTCATCTGCCGGTGCATTCCCTGCGTTGCTTGGGCTCTTCCCAGCTCTCTGAGCTCCTTCACAAGGCAGCAGATCGATTTGGCCCAGGAACTAAACCCTCCCGAGGAATTGTCTGATGCCATCTCCGCATTTGACACCTGATCCTTGTGCTCAAAGGATCCCTCTTTCTTCCCTTCAGCCAATTCCAAGGCTCGCTGCCCCCAGCTGCGATCAGGCCCCAGCCTGATCCCTGCAGTCTTCCCTGCCGGGATCCTGCTCAGGAATCCCTGGGCTACAAATGTAAGAATTCATTCTTCCCACCCCTGCCCAGTTCCAAAGGATTTGGTGTCTGCCTTACCCGGCTGGAGCCTGCTTCCAACTCTGTTCTCGCTGCTTCTGCTGCTTTCCAGTTCCCAGGAATTCCACCGACGGAGCGACAGCGTTTTCCAGCTCTGCCAGGATTCCCTCTGCTGCGTTTGGGTGCTGGAAGGATATCAAAACCAGGCTCTCTGGGGCTTTACTATCAGGAAATTACATCCCCGGATTTGTTCATTTCCAAATATTATCTCTTCCCAACAAAGCACTGGGCATCCAAGGAATACAGAAAGTGATGGGCTGACCACTGCTTACTCCTCTGGAATGTCAGAGCTTGGAAAAAAAGGGCACTTGAGGCTTCTCCTGGTGCTGCCCGTGAGGTGCATTTTACTTGAGAGCCCCTTCCCGTGTCTTTCCCTGTATCCACCAAAAAATCCACCCCTTCATTCCCCAGCTGCTTGCTTCCTCCCTCTTTTCCTGTATCCAACAGAATATTAACAGGTCAATAGTCCCCTCTGGAAGAGCGCCTTTCATTCCAAACCTAAGAACAAACGAATCACGTCCCGCGGTGCAGCTCTTTTAGTGACGCGGGGCAGCGGCCACACCTGCTGCTGTACCTTTTTTGTACCTCGTTTACCATGCTCAGCATTTCATTCCCTTTACACCTCTCACGCTTTCCGGACCCCTTTTTAACCAGCAGCGCTGCCCCGACGCTCCCGCGGTGCAGCTCTTTTAGTGACACGGGGCAGCAGCCACTCCTGCTGCAGTACTTTTTAAGGATTTTCGACCATTTTATTTTATACCCTTCACAGATGCGACCTTTGCCGTGACACCTTTGAAGCAGCGCCCCTGCCCCACGTGCGCCGCGGTGCAGCTCATTTTATCCTGAGGAAGTGGCTACTCCTGCTGCGGTGTTGTTATTATTTCTCAGACCTTTCTCTATATTTTATTTCCCTCACACCTCCAGGCTTTTACGTGCCGCACGTTTACCATCAGCACCACCCCAAAGGTGCCGCGGTGCAGCTGTTTTAGTGAACCCACGCAGCGGCCACTCCTGCTGCTGTACCTTTTGAGTATTTCTTAGACCATTCTCAATATTTTATTGCGCTCACACTTCCCAGCCTTTCCGTGCTGCTCTTTTTAACCAGCAGCGCTGCCCCGACGCTCCCGAGGTGCAGCTCTTTTAGTGACACGGGGCAGCGGCCACACCTGCTGCTGTACCTTTATTGTACCTCGTTTACCATGCTCAGCATTTCATTCCCTTTACACCTCTCAACCTTTCCGGACTCCTTTTTAACCAGCAGCGCTGCCCCGACGGTCCCGCGGTGCAGCTCTTTTAGTGATGCGGGGCAGCGGCCACACCTGCTGCTGTACCTTTATTGTACCTCGTTTACCATGCTCAGCATTTCATTCCCTTTACACCTCTCACGCTTTCCGGACCCCTTTTTAACCAGCAGCGCTGCCCCGACGCTCCCGCGGTGCAGCTCTTTTAGTGACACGGGGCAGCAGCCACTCCTGCTGCAGTACTTTTAAAGGATTTTCGACCATTTTATTTTATACCCTTCACAGATGCGACCTTTGCCGTGACACCTTTGAAGCAGCGCCCCTGCCCCAGGTGCGGCGCCGTGCAGCTCATTTTATCCTGAGGAAGTGGCTACTCCTGCTGCGGTGGTGTTGTTATTTCTCAGACCTTTCTCTATATTTTATTTCCCTCACACCTCCAGTCCTTTTACGTGCCGCACGTTTACCATCAACACCACCCCAAAGGTGCCGCGGTGCAGCTGTTTTAGTGAACCCACGCAGCGGCCACTCCTGCTGCTGTACCTTTATTGTACCTCGTTTACCATGCTCAGCATTTCATTCCCTTTACACCTCTCACGCTTTCCGGACCCCTTTTTAGCCAGCAGCGCTGCCCCGACGGTCCCGCGGTGCAGCTCTTTTAGTGATGCGGGGCAGCGGCCACTCCTGCAGCAGTATCTTTATTGTACCTCTTTTATCATGCTCAGCATTTCATTCCCTTTACACCTCTCACGCTTTCCGGACCCCTTTTTAACCAGCAGCGCTGCCCCGACGCTCCCGCGGTGCAGCTCTTTTAGTGATGCGGGGCAGCGGCCACTCCTGCTGCAGTACCTTTACAATATTTCTTAGACCATTGTCAATACTTTATTGCGCTGACGTTTCCCAGCCTTTCCCGTGCCGCTCTTTTTAACCAGCAGCGCTGCCCCGACGCTCCCGCGGTGCAGCTCCCTTAGTGACACGGGGCAAGGGCCGAGAGCCCTCTAGGTGCGGCTCCTCTATAGCACTTTACCGTTTTCTATTTTATTTCATTGGCACCTCGCGCGTTGCGCCGGGCGCCTCATTCGGGGACATGCGCCGGCTCCCACAGCGCCCCGCCCGCCGCCGCTCCCCGGGGGCCTCCCCGCTGCTCTCGGGAGATCGCACACCGCACGCGGCCCAAGCCCCGTCTCGCCGACGGCACTCACCACCCGCCGCCCGCCGCCGCGTTCTCCCGCTCCCTACCGGCACGAAGCGGCGCTGCCGATGACGGAGCCGATGCGCGGCTGCCACGCCGCTCTCTCCGCGCCTCAGGGCCGGCGCCTTCGGCCGCACACGGCGGCGTCCCCGCATCCGGGCCAGCCCGCGGAGCTCCTGCCGCCGCCGCCGCCGCCCCCCGACTGAGGGGCCGCGACGCCGGCGCCCCCTTTTATACTCCGCACCCCCTTTTCCCGCCACTGCCGCGGTGGGCTCCCCCCGCCTCAAAATCGCCCAGAAGCGCCCGAGGCGGGAACGGCGCAGCCCCACCGGCGCCTCGGAGAAGCTCTTCTAGTGACAAGGAGCAGCGGCCACCCCTCCTGCAGTACCTTTATTGTACCTCTTTTACCATGCTCAGCATTTCATTCCCTTTACACCTCTCAGCCTTTCCCGTGCCGCTCTTTTTAACCAGCAGCGCTGCCCCGACGCTCCCGCGGTGCAGCTCTTTTAGTGATGCGGGGCAGCGGCCACACCTGCTGCTGTACCTTTATTGTACCTCGTTTACCATGCTCAGCATTTCATTCCCTTTACACCTCTCACGCTTTCCGGGCCCCTTTTTAACCAGCAGCGCTGCCCCGACGCTCCCGCGGTGCAGCTCTTTTAGTGACACGGGGCAGCAGCCACTCCTGCTGCAGTACTTTTAAAGGATTTTCGACCATTTTATTTTATACCCTTCACAGATGCGACCTTTGCCGTGACACCTTTGAAGCAGCGCCCCTGCCCCACGTGCGCCGCGGTGCAGCTCATTTTATCCTGAGGAAGTGGCTACTCCTGCTGCGGTGTTGTTATTATTTCTCAGACCTTTCTCTATATTTTATTTCCCTCACACCTCCAGGCTTTTACGTGCCGCACGTTTACCATCAGCACCACCCCAAAGGTGCCGCGGTGCAGCTGTTTTAGTGAACCCACGCAGCGGCCACAACTGCTGCTGTACCTTTTGAGTATTTCTTAGACCATTCTCAATATTTTATTGCGCTCACACTTCCCAGCCTTTCCGTGCTGCTCTTTTTAGCCAGCAGCGCTGCCCCGACGGTCCCGCGGTGCAGCTCTTTTAGTGATGCGGGGCAGCGGCCACTCCTGCAGCAGTATCTTTATTGTACCTCTTTTACCATGCTCAGCATTTCATTCCCTTTACACCTCTCACGCTTTCCGGACCCCTTTTTAACCAGCAGCGCTGCCCCGACGCTCCCGAGGTGCAGCTCTTTTAGTGACGCGGGGCAGCGGCCACACCTGCTGCTGTACCTTTATTGTACCTCGTTTACCATGCTCAGCATTTTATTCCCTTTACACCTCTCACGCTTTCCGGACCCCTTTTTAACCAGCAGCGCTGCCCCGACCGTCCCGCGGTGCAGCTCTTTTAGTGATGCGGGGCAGCGGCCACTCCTGCTGCAGTACCTTTACAATATTTCTTAGACCATTGTCAATACTTTATTGCGCTGACGTTTCCCAGCCTTTCCCGTGCCGCTCTTTTTAACCAGCAGCGCTGCCCCGACGCTCCCGCGGTGCAGCTCCCTTAGTGACACGGGGCAGGGGCCGAGAGCCCTCTAGGTGCGGCTCCTCTATAGCACTTTACCGTTTTCTATTTTATTTCATTGGCACCTCGCGCGTTGCGCCGGGCGCCTCATTCGGGGACATGCGCCGGCTCCCACAGCGCCCCGCCCGCCGCCGCTCCCCGGGGGCCTCCCCGCTGCTCTCGGGAGATCGCACACCGCACGCGGCCCAAGCCCCGTCTCGCCGACGGCACTCACCACCCGCCGCCCGCCGCCGCGTTCTCCCGCTCCCTACCGGCACGAAGCGGCGCTGCCGATGACGGAGCCGATGCGCGGCTGCCACGCCGCTCTCCCCGCGCCTCAGGGCCGGCGCCTTCGGCCGCACACGGCGGCGTCCCCGCATCCGGGCCAGCCCGCGGAGCTCCTGCCGCCGCCGCCGCCGCCCCCCGACTGAGGGGCCGCGACGCCGGCGCCCCCTTTTATACTCCGCACCCCCTTTTCCCGCCACTGCCGCGGTGGGCTCCCCCCGCCTCAAAACCGCCCAGAAGCGCCCGAGGCGGGAACGGCGCAGCCCCACCGGCGCCTCGGAGAAGCTCTTCTAGTGACAAGGAGCAGCGGCCACCCCTCCTGCAGTACCTTTATTGTACCTCTTTTACCATGCTCAGCATTTCATTCCCTTTACACCTCTCAGCCTTTCCCGTGCCGCTCTTTTTAACCAGCAGCGCTGCCCCGACGCTCCCGCGGTGCAGCTCTTTTAGTGATGCGGGGCAGCGGCCACTCCTGCTGCTGTACCTTTATTGTACCTCGTTTACCATGCTCAGCATTTTATTCCCTTTACACCTCTCACGCTTTCCGGACCCCTTTTTAACCAGCAGCGCTGCCCCGACGCTCCCGCGGTGCAGCTCTTTTAGTGATGCGGGGCAGCGGCCACACCTGCTGCTGTACCTTTATTGTACCTCTTTTACCATGCTCAGCATTTTATTCCCTTTACACCTCTCACGCCTTCCGGGCCCCTTTTTAGCCAGCAGCGCTGCCCCGACGCTCCCGCGGTGCAGCTCTTTTATTGACACGGGGCAGCAGCCACTCCTGCTGCAGTACTTTTAAAGGATTTTCGACCATTTTATTTTATACCCTTCACAGATGCGACCTTTGCCGTGACACCTTTGAAGCAGCACCCCAGCCCCACGTGCGCCGCGGTGCAGCTCATTTTATCCTGAGGAAGTGGCTACTCCTGCTGCGGTGTTGTTGTTATTTCTCAGACCTTTCTCTATATTTTATTTCCCTCACACCTCCAGTCCTTTTACGTGCCGCACGTTTACCATCAGCACCACCCCAAAGGTGCCGCGGTGCAGCTGTTTTAGTGAACCCACGCAGCGGCCACAACTGCTGCTGTACCTTTTGAGTATTTCTTAGACCATTCTCAATATTTTATTCCGCTCACACTTCCCAGCCTTTCCGTGCTGCTCTTTTTAACCAGCAGCGCTGCCCCGACGCTCCCGCGGTGCAGCTCTTTTAGTGATGCGGGGCAGCGGCCACACCTGCTGCTGTACCTTTATTGTACCTCGTTTACCATGCTCAGCATTTCATTCCCTTTACACCTCTCACGCTTTCCGGACCCCTTTGTAACCAGCAGCGCTGCCCCGACGGTCCCGCGGTGCAGCTCTTTTAGTGATGCGGGGCAGCGGCCACACCTGCTGCTGTACCTTTATTGTACCTCGTTTACCATGCTCAGCATTTCATTCCCTTTACACCTCTCACGCTTTCCGGACCCCTTTTTAGCCAGCAGCGCTGCCCCGACGCTCCCGCGGTGCAGCTCTTTTAGTGATGCGGGGCAGCGGCCACTCCTGCAGCAGTATCTTTATTATACCTCGTTTACCATGCTCAGCATTTTATTCCCTTTACACCTCTCAGCCTTTCCCGTGCCGCTCTTTTTAAGCAGCAGCGCTGCCCCGACGCTCCCGCGGTGCAGCTCTTTTAGTCACACGGGGCAGCGGCCACACCTGCTGCTGTACCTTTATTGTACCTCGTTTACCATGCTCAGCAGTTTATTCCCTTTACACCTCTCACGCTTTCCGGGCCCCTTTTTAACCAGCAGCGCTGCCCCGACGCTCCCGCGGTGCAGCTCTTTTAGTGATGCGGGGCAGCGGTCACTCCTGCTGCAGTACCTTTACAATATTTCTTAGACCATTGTCAATACTTTATTGCGCTGACGTTTCCCAGCCTTTCCCGTGCCGCTCTTTTTAACCAGCAGCGCTGCCCCGACGCTCCCGCGGTGCAGCTCTTTTAGTGACGCGGGGCAGCGGCCACACCTGCTGCTGTACCTTTATTGTACCTCGTTTACCATGCTCAGCATTTTATTCCCTTTACACCTCTCACGCTTTCCGGACCCCTTTTTAACCAGCAGCGCTGCCCCGACGCTCCCGCGGTGCAGCTCTTTTAGTGATGCGGGGCAGCGGCCACTCCTGCTGCAGTACCTTTACAATATTTCTTAGACCATTGTCAATACTTTATTGCGCTGACGTTTCCCAGCCTTTCCCGTGCTGCTCTGTTTAACCAGCAGCGCTGCCCCGACGCTCCCGCGGTGCAGCTCCCTTAGTGACACGGGGCAGGGGCCGAGAGCCCTCTAGGTGCGGCTCCTCTATAGCACTTTACCGTTTTCTATTTTATTTCATTGGCACCTCGCGCGTTGCGCCGGGCGCCTCATTCGGGGACATGCGCCGGCTCCCACAGCGCCCCGCCCGCCGCCGCTCCCCGGGGGCCTCCCCGCTGCTCTCGGGAGATCGCACACCGCACGCGGCCCAAGCCCCGTCTCGCCGACGGCACTCACCACCCGCCGCCCGCCGCCGCGTTCTCCCGCTCCCTACCGGCACGAAGCGGCGCTGCCGATGACGGAGCCGATGCGCGGCTGCCACGCCGCTCTCTCCGCGCCTCAGGGCCGGCGCCTTCGGCCGCACACGGCGGCGTCCCCGCATCCGGGCCAGCCCGCGGAGCTCCTGCCGCCGCCGCCGCCGCCCCCCGACTGAGGGGCCGCGACGTCGGCGCCCCCTTTTATACTCCGCACCCCCTTTTCCCGCCACTGCCGCGGTGGGCTCCCCCCGCCTCAAAATCGCCCAGAAGCGCCCGAGGCGGGAACGGCGCAGCCCCACCGGCGCCTCGGAGAAGCTCTTCTAGTGACAAGGAGCAGCGGCCACCCCTCCTGCACTACCTTTATTGTACCTCTTTTACCATGCTCAGCATTTCATTCCCTTTACACCTCTCAGCCTTTCCCGTGCCGCTCTTTTTAACCAGCAGCGCTGCCCCGACGCTCCCGCGGTGCAGCTCTTTTAGTCACACGGGGCAGCGGCCACACCTGCTGCTGTACCTTTATTGTACCTCGTTTACCATGCTCAGCAGTTTATTCCCTTTACACCTCTCACGCTTTCCGGACCCCTTTTTAACCAGCAGCGCTGCCCCGACGCTCCCGCGGTGCAGCTCTTTTAGTGACACGGGGCAGCAGCCACTCCTGCTGCAGTACTTTTAAAGGATTTTCGACCGTTTTATTTTATACCCTTCACAGATGCGACCTTTGCCGTGACACCTTTGAAGCAGCGCCCCTGCCCCACGTGCGCCGCGGTGCAGCTCATTTTATCCTGAGGAAGTGGCTACTCCTGCTGCGGTGTTGTTATTATTTCTCAGACCTTTCTCTATATTTTATTTCCCTCACACCTCCAGGCTTTTACGTGCCGCACGTTTACCATCAGCACCACCCCAAAGGTGCCGCGGTGCAGCTGTTTTAGTGAACCCACGCAGCGGCCACTCCTGCTGCTGTACCTTTTGAGTATTTCTTAGACCATTCTCAATATTTTATTGCGCTCACACTTCCCAGCCTTTCCGTGCTGCTCTTTTTAGCCAGCAGCGCTGCCCCGACGGTCCCGCGGTGCAGCTCTTTTAGTGATGCGGGGCAGCGGCCACTCCTGCAGCAGTATCTTTATTGTACCTCTTTTACCATGCTCAGCATTTCATTCCCTTTACACCTCTCACGCTTTCCGGACCCCTTTTTAACCAGCAGCGCTGCCCCGACGCTCCCGAGGTGCAGCTCTTTTAGTCACACGGGGCAGCGGCCACACCTGCTGCTGTACCTTTATTGTACCTCGTTTACCATGCTCAGCATTTTATTCCCTTTACACCTCTCACGCTTTCCGGACCCCTTTTTAACCAGCAGCGCTGCCCCGACCGTCCCGCGGTGCAGCTCTTTTAGTGATGCGGGGCAGCGGCCACTCCTGCTGCAGTACCTTTACAATATTTCTTAGACCATTGTCAATACTTTATTGCGCTGACGTTTCCCAGCCTTTCCCGTGCCGCTCTTTTTAACCAGCAGCGCTGCCCCGACGCTCCCGCGGTGCAGCTCCCTTAGTGACACGGGGCAGGGGCCGAGAGCCCTCTAGGTGCGGCTCCTCTATAGCACTTTACCGTTTTCTATTTTATTTCATTGGCACCTCGCGCGTTGCGCCGGGCGCCTCATTCGGGGACATGCGCCGGCTCCCACAGCGCCCCGCCCGCCGCCGCTCCCCGGGGGCCTCCCCGCTGCTCTCGGGAGATCGCACACCGCACGCGGCCCAAGCCCCGTCTCGCCGACGGCACTCACCACCCGCCGCCCGCCGCCGCGTTCTCCCGCTCCCTACCGGCACGAAGCGGCGCTGCCGATGACGGAGCCGATGCGCGGCTGCCACGCCGCTCTCTCCGCGCCTCAGGGCCGGCGCCTTCGGCCGCACACGGCGGCGTCCCCGCATCCGGGCCAGCCCGCGGAGCTCCTGCCGCCGCCGCCGCCGCCCCCCGACTGAGGGGCCGCGACGCCGGCGCCCCCTTTTATACTCCGCACCCCCTTTTCCCGCCACTGCCGCGGTGGGCTCCCCCCGCCTCAAAACCGCCCAGAAGCGCCCGAGGCGGGAACGGCGCAGCCCCACCGGCGCCTCGGAGAAGCTCTTCTAGTGACAAGGAGCAGCGGCCACCCCTCCTGCAGTACCTTTATTGTACCTCGTTTACCATGCTCAGCATTTCATTCCCTTTACACTTCTCAGCCTTTCCCGTGCCGCTCTTTTTAACCAGCAGCGCTGCCCCGACGCTCCCGCGGTGCAGCTCTTTTAGTGACACGGGGCAGCAGCCACTCCTGCTGCAGTACTTTTAAAGGATTTTCGACCATTTTATTTTATACCTTTCACAGATGCGACCTTTGCCGTGACACCTTTGAAGCAGCGCCCCTGCCCCACGTGCGCCGCGGTGCAGCTCATTTTATCCTGAGGAAGTGGCTACTCCTGCTGCGGTGTTGTTATTATTTCTCAGACCTTTCTCTATATTTTATTTCCCTCACACCTCCAGTCCTTTTACGTGCCGCACGTTTACCATCAGCACCACCCCAAAGGTGCCGCGGTGCAGCTGTTTTAGTGAACCCACGCAGCGGCCACAACTGCTGCTGTACCTTTTGAGTATTTCTTAGACCATTCTCAATATTTTATGGCGCTCACACTTCCCAGCCTTTCCGTGCTGCTCTTTTTAACCAGCAGCGCTGCCCCGACGCTCCCGCGGTGCAGCTCTTTTAGTGATGCGGGGCAGCGGCCACTCCTGCAGCAGTATCTTTATCGTACCTCTTTTACCATGCTCAGCATTTCATTCCCTTTACACCTCTCACGCTTTCCGGACCCCTTTTTAACCAGCAGCGCTGCCCCGACGCTCCCGCGGTGCAGCTCTTTTAGTGATGCGGGGCAGCGGCCACTCCTGCAGCAGTATCTTTATTGTAGTTCTTTTACCATGCTCAGCATTTCATTCCCTTTACACCTCTCACGCTTTCCGGACCCCTTTTTAACCAGCAGCGCTGCCCCGACGCTCCCGCGGTGCAGCTCTTTTAGTGATGCGGGGCAGCGGCCACTCCTGCAGCAGTAGCTTTATTGTACCTCTTTTACCATGCTCAGCATTTCATTCCCTTTACACCTCTCACGCTTTCCGGACCCCTTTTTAACCAGCAGCGCTGCCCCGACGCTCCCGCGGTGCAGCTCTTTTAGTGATGCGGGGCAGCGGCCACTCCTGCAGCAGTATCTTTATTGTAGTTCTTTTACCATGCTCAGCATTTCATTCCCTTTACACCTCTCACGCTTTCCGGACCCCTTTTTAACCAGCAGCGCTGCCCCGACCGTCCCGCGGTGCAGCTCTTTTAGTGATGCGGGGCAGCGGCCACTCCTGCTGCAGTACCTTTACAATATTTCTTAGACCATTGTCAATATTTTATTGCGCTCACACTTCCCAGCCTTTCCCATGCTGCTCTGTTTAACCAGCAGCGCTGCCCCGACGCTCCCGCGGTGCAGCTCTTTTAGTGACGCGGGGCAGCGGCCACTCCTGCTGCTGTACCTTTATTGTACCTCGTTTACCATGCTCAGCATTTCATTCCCTTTACACCTCTCAGCCTTTCCCGTGCCGCTCTTTTTAACCAGCAGCGCTGCCCCGACGCTCCCGCGGTGCAGCTCTTTTAGTCACACGGGGCAGCGGCCACACCTGCTGCACTACCTTTATTGTACCTCGTTTACCATGCTCAGCATTTTATTCCCTTTACACCTCTCAAGCTTTCCGGACTCCTTTTTAACCAGCAGCGCTGCCCCGACGCTCCCGCGGTGCAGCTCTTTTAGTGATGCGGGGCAGCGGCCACTCCTGCAGCAGTATCTTTATTGTACCTCTTTTACCATGCTCAGCATTTCATTCCCTTTACACCTCTCACGCTTTCCGGACCCCTTTTTAGCCAGCAGCGCTGCCCCGACCGTCCCGCGGTGCAGCTCTTTTAGTGACGCGGGGCAGCGGCCACACCTGCTGCAGTACCTTTATTGTACCTCGTTTACAATGCTCAGCATTTTATTCCCTTTACACCTCTCAGCCTTTCCCGTGCCGCTCTTTTTAACCAGCAGCGCTGCCCCGACGCTCCCGCGGTGCAGCTCTTTTAGTCACACGGGGCAGCGGCCACTCCTGCTGCTGTACCTTTACAGTATTTCTTAAACCTTTGTCAATATTTTATTGCGCTCACACTTCCCAGCCTTTCCCATGCTGCTCTTTTTAACCAGCAGCGCTGCCCCGACGCTCCCGCGGTGCAGCTCTTTTAGTGACGCGGAGCAGCGGCCACTCCTGCTGCTGTACCTTTATTGTACCTCGTTTACCATGCTCAGCATTTTATTCCCTTTACACCTCTCACGCTTTCCGGACCCCTTTTTAACCAGCAGCGCTGCCCCGACGCTCCCGCGGTGCAGCTCTTTTAGTGATGCGGGGCAGCGGCCACTCCTGCTGCTGTACCTTTACAGTATTTCTTAAACCATTGTCAATATTTTATTCCGCTCACACTTCCCAGCCTTTCCGTGCTGCTCTTTTTAACCAGCAGCGCTGCCCCGACGCTCCCGCGGTGCAGCTCTTTTAGTGATGCGGGGCAGCGGCCACTCCTGCTGCAGTACCTTTACAATATTTCTTAGACCATTGTCAATATTTTATTCCGCTCACACTTCCCAGCCTTTCCGTGCTGCTCTTTTTAACCAGCAGCGCTGCCCCGACGCTCCCGCGGTGCAGCTCTTTTAGTGACACGGGGCAGCGGCCACACCTGCTGCAGTATCTTTATTGTACCTCGTTTACCATGCTCAGCATTTTATTCCCTTTACACCTCTCAGCCTTTCCCGTGCCGCTCTTTTTAACCAGCAGCGCTGCGCCGACGCTCCCGCGGTGCAGCTCTTTTAGTGATGCGGGGCAGCTACACCTGCTGCTGTACCTTTATTGTACCTCTTTTACCATGCTCAGCATTTCATTCCCTTTACACCTCTCACGCTTTCCAGTGCCGCTCTTTTTAACCAGCAGCGCTGCCCCGACGGTCCCGCGGTGCAGCTCTTTTAGTGATGCGGGGCAGCGGCCACTCCTGCAGCAGTATCTTTATTGTACCTCTTTTACCATGCTCAGCATTTCATTCCCTTTACACCTCTCACGCTTTCCGGACCCCTTTTTAACCAGCAGCGCTGCCCCGACGCTCCCGCGGTGCAGCTCTTTTAGTGATGCGGGGCAGCGGCCACTCCTGCTGCTGTACCTTTTCAATATTTCTTAGACCATTGTCAATATTTTATTGCGCTCACACTTCCCAGCCTTTCCCATGCTGCTCTGTTTAACCAGCAGCGCTGCCCCGACGCTCCCGCGGTGCAGCTCTTTTAGTGATGCGGGGCAGCGGCCACACCTGCTGCAGTACCTTTATTGTACCTCTTTTACCATGCTCAGCATTTTATTCCCTTTACACCTCTCACGCTTTCCGGAACCCTTTTTAACCAGCAGCGCTGCCCCGACGCTCCCGCGGTGCAGCTCTTTTAGTGACGCGGGGCAGCGGCCACTCCTGCTGCTGTACCTTTATTGTACCTCGTTTACCATGCTCAGCATTTCATTCCCTTTACACCTCTCAGCCTTTCCCGTGCCGCTCTTTTTAACCAGCAGCGCTGCCCCGACGCTCCCGAGGTGCAGCTCTTTTAGTGACGCGGAGCAGCGGCCACTCCTGCTGCAGTACCTTTATTGTACCTCGTTTACCATGCTCAGCATTTTATTCCCTTTACACCTCTCACGCTTTCCGGACCCCTTTTTAACCAGCAGCGCTGCCCCGACGGTCCCGCGGTGCAGCTCTTTTAGTGATGCGGGGCAGCGGCCACTCCTGCTGCTGTACCTTTACAGTATTTCTTAAACCATTGTCAATATTTTATTGCGCTCACACTTCCCAGCCTTTCCCATGCTGCTCTGTTTAACCAGCAGCGCTGCCCCGACGCTCCCGCGGTGCAGCTCTTTTAGTGACACGGGGCAGGGGCCGAGAGCCCTCTAGGTGCGGCTCCTCTATAGCACTTTACCGTTTTCTATTTTATTTCATTGGCACCTCGCGCGTTGCGCCGGGCGCCTCATTCGGGGACATGCGCCGGCTCCCACAGCGCCCCGCCCGCCGCCGCTCCCCGGGGGCCTCCCCGCTGCTCTCGGGAGATCGCACACCGCAGGCGGCCCAAGCCCCGTCTCGCCGACGGCACTCACCACCCGCCGCCCGCCGCCGCGTTCTCCCGCTCCCTACCGGCACGAAGCGGCGCTGCCGATGACGGAGCCGATGCGCGGCTGCCACGCCGCTCTCTCCGCGCCTCAGGGCCGGCGCCTTCGGCCGCACACGGCGGCGTCCCCGCATCCGGGCCAGCCCGCGGAGCTCCTGCCGCCGCCGCCGCCGCCCCCCGACTGAGGGGCCGCGACGCCGGCGCCCCCTTTTATACTCCGCACCCCCTTTTCCCGCCACTGCCGCGGTGGGCTCCCCCCGCCTCAAAATCGCCCAGAAGCGCCCGAGGCGGGAACGGCGCAGCCCCACCGGCGCCTCGGAGAAGCTCTTCTAGTGACAAGGAGCAGCGGCCACCCCTCCTGAAGTACCTTTATTGTACCTCTTTTACCATGCTCAGCATTTTATTCCCTTTACACCTCTCACCCTTTCCCGTGCCGCTCTTTTTAACCAGCAGCGCTGCCCCGACGCTCCCGAGGTGCAGCTCTTTTAGTGACAAGGAGCAGCGGCCACACCTGCTGCAGTACCTTTATTGTATCTCGTTTACCATGCTCAGCATTTCATTCCCTTTACACCTCTCAGCCTTTCCCGTGCCGCTCTTTTTAACCAGCAGCGCTGCCCCGACGCTCCCGCGGTGCAGCTCTTTTAGTGATGCGGGGCAGCGGCCACACCTGCTGCTGTACCTTTATTGTACCTCGTTTACCATGCTCAGCATTTCATTCCCTTTACACCTCTCACGCTTTCCGGACCCCTTTTTAACCAGCAGCGCTGCCCCGACGGTCCCGCGGTGCAGCTCTTTTAGTGATGCGGGGCAGCGGCCACTCCTGCAGCAGTATCTTTATTGTAGTTCTTTTACCATGCTCAGCATTTCATTCCCTTTACACCTCTCACGCTTTCCGGACCCCTTTTTAACCAGCAGCGCTGCCCCGACCGTCCCGCGGTGCAGCTCTTTTAGTGATGCGGGGCAGCGGCCACTCCTGCTGCAGTACCTTTACAATATTTCTTAGACCGTTGTCAATATTTTATTGCGCTCACACTTCCCAGCCTTTCCCATGCTGCTCTTTTTAACCAGCAGCGCTGCCCCGACGCTCCCGAGGTGCAGCTCTTTTAGTGACGCGGAGCAGCGGCCACTCCTGCTGCTGTACCTTTTTTGTACCTCGTTTACCATGCTCAGCATTTTATTCCCTTTACACCTCTCACGCTTTCCGGACCCCTTTTTAGCCAGCAGAGCTGCCCCGACGCTCCCGCGGTGCAGCTCTTTTAGTGATGCGGGGCAGCGGCCACTCCTGCAGCAGTATCTTTATTGTAGTTCTTTTACCATGCTCAGCATTTCATTCCCTTTACACCTCTCACGCTTTCCGGACCCCTTTTTAGCCAGCAGAGCTGCCCCGACGCTCCCGCGGTGCAGCTCTTTTAGTGACACGGGGCAGCAGCCACTCCTGCTGCAGTTCTTTTAAAGGATTTTCGACCATTTTATTTTATACCCTTCACAGATGCGACCTTTGCCGTGACACCTTTGAAGCAGCACCCCTGCCCCACGTGCGCCGCCGTGCAGCTCATTTTATCCTGAGGAAGTGGCTACTCCTGCTGCGGTGTTGTTATTATTTCTCAGACCTTTCTCTATATTTTATTTCCCTCACACCTCCAGTCCTTTTACGTGCCGCACGTTTACCCAGCAGCACCACCCCAAAGGTGCCGCGGTGCAGCTGTTTTAGTGAACCCACGCAGCGGCCACAACTGCTGCTGTACCTTTATTGTACCTCGTTTACCATGCTCAGCATTTCATTCCCTTTACACCTCTCAGCCTTTCCCGTGCTGCTCTTTTTAACCAGCAGCGCTGCCCCGACGCTCCCGCGGTGCAGCTCTTTTAGTGACGCGGGGCAGCGGCCACACCTGCTGCTGTACCTTTATTGTACCTCGTTTACCATGCTCAGCGTTTTATTCCCTTTACACCTCTCACGCTTTCCGGGCCCCTTTTTAACCAGCAGCGCTGCCCCGACGCTCCCGCGGTGCAGCTCTTTTAGTGACGCGGGGCAGCGGCCACTCCTGCTGCAGTACCTTTACAATATTTCTTAGACCATTGTCAGTATTTTATTGCGCTAACACTTCCCAGCCTTTCCGTGCTGCTCTGTTTAATCAGCAGCGCTGCCCCGACGCTCCCGCGGTGCAGCTCTTTTAGTGATGCGGGGCAGCAGCCACTCCTGCAGCAGTATCTTTATTGTACGTCTTTTACCATGCTCAGCATTTTATTCCCTTTACACCTCTCACGCTTTCCGGACCCCTTTTTAACCAGCAGCGCTGCCCCGACCGTCCCGCGGTGCAGCTCTTTTAGTGATGCGGGGCAGCGGCCACTCCTGCTGCAGTACCTTTACAATATTTCTTAGACCATTGTCAGTATTTTATTGCGCTCACACTTCCCAGCCTTTCCCATGCTGCTCTGTTTAACCAGCAGCGCTGCCCCGACGCTCCCGCGGTGCAGCTCTTTTAGTGACACGGGGCAGCAGCCACTCCTGCTGCAGTACTTTTAAAGGATTTTCGACCATTTTATTTTATACCCTTCACAGATGCGACCTTTGCCGTGACACCTTTGAAGCAGCGCCCCTGCTCCGGGTGCGCCGCGGTGCAGCTCATTTTATCCTGAGGAAGTGGCTACTCCTGCTGCGGTGTTGTTATTATTTCTCAGACCTTTCTCTATATTTTATTTCCCTCACACCTCCAGTCCTTTTACGTGCCGCACGTTTACCATCAACACCACCCCAAAGGTGCCGCGGTGCAGCTGTTTTAGTGAACCCACGCAGCGGCCACTCCTGCTGCTGTACCTTTTGAGTATTTCTTAGACCATTCTCAATATTTTATTCCGCTCACGTTTCCCAGCCTTTCCGTGCTGCTCTGTTTAACCAGCAGCGCTGCCCCGACGCTCCCGCGGTGCAGCTCCCTTAGTGACACGGGGCAGGGGCCGAGAGCCCTCTAGGTGCGGCTCCTCTATAGCACTTTACCGTTTTCTATTTTATTTCATTGGTACCTCGCGCGTTGCGCCGGGCGCCTCATTCGGGGACATGCGCCGGCTCCCACAGCGCCCCACCCGCCGCCGCTCCCCGGGGGCCTCCCCGCTGCTCTCGGGAGATCGCACACCGCAGGCGGCCCAAGCCCCGTCTCGCCGACGGCACTCACCACCCGCCGCCCGCCGCCGCGTTCTCCCGCTCCCTACCGGCACGAAGCGGCGCTGCCGATGACGGAGCCGATGCGCGGCTGCCACGCCGCTCTCTCCGCGCCTCAGGGCCGGCGCCTTCGGCCGCACAGGGCGGCGTCCCCGCATCCGGGCCAGCCCGCGGAACTCCTGCCGCCGCCGCCGCCGCCCCCCGACTGAGGGGCCGCGACGCCGGCGCCCCCTTTTATACTCCGCACCCCCTTTTCCCGCCACCGCCGCGGTGGGCTCCCCCCGCCTCAAAACCGCCCAGAAGCGCCCGAGGCATGATATCCCCCGCGCCGGAATCCCTCCTGTCCTGGAAGAGGTAAGGTAAAGAAAAAAAATAGAACTCCGAGCTTTCCACAAATGTCCCAAAAAACGAAGCAGCTGTGAGGGGCTTCGAGCTGTGCCTGGTCCCTCAGGTAACGGCGCTTTCCATTGGCTGCCGGAGTGGCCAGGGCTCCTATTGGCTGCCGGACGCTGCGACGCTTCCGATTGGCTGCTGCGCGATCCGCAGCCCCCGGGCAGCTGCTGCTGGGGGGCTCGCCAGGCGGGCTGCCGCCGGAGCAGGACACACGGCAACGCCAGCCGGCGTCCAGCGGTGCTCGGTGTCTGTCGGCGTTTGCAGTTCAGACAGACATATTGAATCCAAATTGCCGGCGATTCCCACCACATGCTATTTCTCCTCTGTTTTCCTGGATGGATTTGACAGCGCTTTCTTTCCCCCCCACAGAGTTGGAAAGCAAAATGCTCAGCTGCCCCTTGGCCATCTCCGCTTCCTTCCACAGCTCCAGCCTTGTCCCTCTTTCTCTCCCCTTTACTTTGCACCAGGTTCTCCCTCCTCCTTTCCCAGGCAGGTCGCAGCAGAGACATTTCACCCACCGGCACCACCTGCTTCCTCTCACTCCGTCCCAGTTTGCCCACTTTGAACTACTGTAGCCGCCTGCCCGCGGAGCCGGACCCGCCGCGCACCTGGGTAATGGTGGCGTGAATTATCGCAGGGATTATTGGGGTGGGCTGGGCCTGGTCAGGTGCCTGGTGCCAGCGAAACCGCTCTGTCCCTCTCCTCCTCACCCTGGGCAGGGAACAGAACACATCAGGAAAGACTTGAGGATCGGGAAAAGGGCCTAGACAGATCACTCACCGGTCACTGGAGCAAGAGACACGACTGGGGGGAATAAATTGAATTTCTTGTCAAACAAATCAGAGCAAGAGAATGAGAGGTAAAGCTGCAGGGGTTCAAGCCTAGGAACGAGGACTTTTTCCTCGGCAGCTCGCAGCTGCACGAGGGGGATAAAGGATCCCCCGGGGCCCCCGAGCAGCGGCTCTGCCCCTCCTCAATGGGGATGTGTCCAGACCCGCCGGTCCATCCCGGGCTTTGGGGGGCAAGAGTGGAGCAGGCGCTGAGCTGCTCCATGGAGCTTCCAGCCCCTGTTTGATCTGTCGGGGCGTGACACAGTCACTGCTGGGCGTCCGTCGGCGCTCGGTGTCTGTCGGAGTTTGCAATCCCGACAGATAAATTGAGTCCAAACCGGCAGCGCCAGCTCATCTTTACTGTTCTTTTTCAATTTCTTAATGAATTAAGGGAAAACTCCCTTTAGTCGCCATTTCAAAGCCTTGAATCAAGGGGAAAACGGAGGTTCCCTCTCAATTTAGACCCGTAATTGATGCATAAGGAGGGTCTCCCCTAAATTTAAACCCAAATAAAAAGTGAATCAAGGAGGAGTTTTGCTCAATTTTGCCTCCTAAAATGAGGGGAAATGCAGCTCCCTCTTCAATTTCCCTCAAGAAACACCATTTTGGGGTCTTTTGGACACATTTTTCCTCTCTGAAGGTCCCTTCAAATGAGGGTCCCCCCTCGATGGAACTCTTATAATGGCACATAAAGAGGTTCTTCTCAAGGGAAGCCCTTTAAAACCAGGGACGGTGGTGTTTTGCCCTCAATTTTAACCTTAAGATGATGAAAATGGGGCGGTTTCCCTCAATTCAAATCCATCAAACAGCACCATAAAGGCTTTCTTCTTCCATTTAGATACAAAAATAATGGAAAACGGTGATTCCCTGCCAATTGAGATACAAAATCATGAAAATGTGTGTTCCTTCAATTGAGACCTTCCAAATCGTAGATGAAGTGGGATCCTCCTAAGTTCAAACACAGTTACAGAAACTGTTTTCTCCTCCATTTAAATCCTTTTTCTTCTCGTACTCCCCCCCGCACCCCCCCCAACTTTTTTTTTGGGGGGGGGGCGGGGGCGGGGCACTAGGAGCACTTCCTCCGCCTCACTGGTCGCACTTGGGGCTGCTGCACGTTGGAGAGTGGTGGGAAGTTTCCTCCCAGTTCCCTCCCAGTGTTCCCAGTATCTCTTCCAGTGCTCCCACTGGCAGAACACTGGGGGACACTGCATGGTCTGATGATGGGGGGGTGCATTGTCGAGGATCACAGAGGGGCCCGGGGGGTCCCGGGCGTCCTTGGGGGGGTTCCAGGTTCAGCAGTAGGATTTTTCTGACTATGAGTGAGCTGTGTGGCCTTTGGAGGTGTCCCTTCCTCTCCTGCTCACAACAGAGCAGCTCAGAGGTGATTTGGCTCCTGAGCGTTTCAATTTAGGCCCCCAAAGAGAGGAGGAGCTGCTGCCCACATTACACCTTACAGCTCTGCCAAGGGGCATCTAACCCCATGTGTGCTCAGGAGGTGGGGATGCAAACCCCAAATCCCATCTCCACCTCCCTCTGCAGTCCTTTAAGGGGTTCCTCTAGTCTGGAAAACCAGTCCCATAACTACAGTAAACCCAGAGTCTCCTGAGTGAGAAACCACGTACTTGTAATTCCTCTGCAATAGCCTCATCCCACCTCCAGCAGCCCCTGGGAAGCTGCAGGCAAGAACACCTAACCTGGTAAGCAACTCCATTTCTTGGCAGATTTCCAGGGCAATGCAAAAACATTTCAAAGTATTTTTTCAAAACATCTGCTTATTGTCCTTTAATGCAAAATAGTGATTCCATACCAGTCCTAAGAAGAACAGGCCCAGAGAAGACCTTGCTCTCTACAACTCCCTGACAGGAGGGTGTAGCCAGGTGAGGATTGGCTGCTTCTCCCAGGCAACCAGGAACAGGACAAGAGGAAACGGCCTCAAGCCGCACCAGGGTTGGACATCAAGAGGACTTTCTTCCTGGAAAGGGTGGTCAGGCCTTGGCAGGGGCTGCCCAGGGAGGTTTGGAGTCCCCGTTCCTGGAGGTGTCCGAGGAACACCTGGACATGGCACTCAGTGCTCTGGGCTGGGTGACAAGGTAGGGATTGGGCACACGTTGGACTCGATGACCTTAGAGGGCTTTTCCAACCTCAGTGGTTCTATGATTCTCATTATTCCAAATTCATTTGCAAAAGCTCTCACACCTCTAGTCACACCTTAGCAGGTGTGTAGGCCCAAGCTCATACATTTGAGAGATTTACTGCCTCCAGTGGGATCTACACCGCAATTTCAGGGAGAGGCAAGACTTCAGCCGTTACGAGAGAAAACTTTGCAAAAGCATTCCCTGGAGAGACATCCTGAAGGAAGGTGTCTCCCCCTCTTCTGACCATAGAGAGAGCTGAGTCTCCAGTGTTAATTCTAAAACTTTCAAGCTCCAAGTCTGACTCCCAGAAATTTTATTGGCCCCACTTCCCAGCACAATACTCAGACCTCACACGTCGAGGAAAAAAGCAGTGCAGATTAAATAATTAATGCTTCTGGGTACTGTTCTCCCTCTAAACTACACACAATCCCAAAGGAACAAAACCCTTAAAGAAGATGGATTGCTCTTGCTAGCAGGAGAAATCTGACAGGGACATACTTCATCATTCTGCCAAGGCTTTGTCAAACACCTCAGCTCCTGCACTTCAGGGAATAAGAAGTGGCTTATAAGAAGTGACTTTTATGTCAGTGAGCATGTTATTATGGATTAATCTCGCACTGGAAAACAGTCTTCATACTCTATTGCATCACCCAAAGAGTTTGGAGGCTGCTGCCTAGTGAGCTCCTGAGTTGTATCTTCCTTGTCAATCTTATCAGCCCCTTGTTTGATTGTAAAATCGTAAACAAAATGCAGCAAGCATTGGCCCAACGGCTCAGGACTTGCATATCTCTTCCAAAGAGAGGGAGAAAAAAGAGTGTTTCTCCCAAGTCACAGAGTTTAAAAGTTCATGTTATCTACATAAATTTTTAAAAGAAAAAGAGGAACAGTAAAATATCAGTTACTGTGCCAGTGGTGCTCCACTCTATTTCTGTTCTCTTCTTCCACTTGTAGCATCTCTAGGAATACTTTAAAACCAGCCAACCAACCAAAACAACAACAAAAAGCCAACGTTGAATTGAAGCTGAACAAGAAGCAATGTGGCTGCTGGCTTGTGAGCACTCCACTGCCTGAGTTCCAGTAAGGGAGTTTATCCTCTCCACAGTTTTGAGCCAGATCCCAAAGTACTGAGCATCAGCTTTTAGCTTTTTAAAGAATTTAACTGTAAGAAAAGCTGCTGGGGAGGGCCATGCTCCAGGCACATCCATGGGATTTCACCTGTGCAGCTCCCTAAGCTGAACTTGTGTCTTTTCCTCTACCTTGCTGGGCTTGGCTCATGCATTTCTTGAGGGGAAGGCCCTGCACTGATCAAAGCATGTACTGACCTCAGATAAACAGCTTCTGTCAGTGTGGATCTATCCTAAATGGACCATTTCCCAAAGTAATTCAAGTGCCTGAATTTCACTTACTCAAAACTGCTTTTAAAGAAACCGGGTTTAACACACTCCGTTTCTAAGCAACTACTGGGCAGCGCTCCTTCATTCCCTGTCAGTGTTATTCTCTGACCCTTGGAGAAAGGCTTTAAAGCAACAAAGGGCTTGTTAAGCACCAATAATTTACTCAGTCAAGAATTCAAATCAATAGCAAGGGCAGAGCCTGACTTCAAAACCTATTTTAAACCAGAATTTAAAAGCAGTTGCATTGCCAATTGACAGGATTAGAAAGGTTTCCTTAGCAGTTGTGATTACAAAGTAATGAACTGTGCATGGAGCAGGTGGGGGGCAAGGGGGAAGACAGGAGAAACCTTCATTTGCACTGTGGGTTTTTAACCATCATGGTCACATCTCAAGGACCTGCAGAAACCAGTCTAATCTCAAAAAAGGAAAAACTTCCTGGATATTTTTCATTTCAGCAAGAGCCTAAGGAAGCCCTCAGCAGCAGGAGATTGGAATAACTGCAATCCCTTGAGCAAAGGGAGCAGGGTGTGCTCCTCAAAGCCAGACCTTCATCCATAGCACCCAGAAGGTAGCAAAACAAGGATACAACAAAGCCTTAAGTGGGGAATGGGTTATCAAGGGTTTTATAAGGAAAGAACGAGGTCTGAAAAACAGGACCTGGAGGGTGAGAGAGGAAAGAAATAGCGAGATAGCTGAGGCCTCTTGGGAAAAAAAAAAGGGGGGAAAGGTCGGGATTAAATTCTAACTCAGCTGGAGCTGATCTTAAATGTAATAAGGGGAAATGGCAGCAAGAGGAGATTTCTTTATAGCAGCAAAGTACTGGGATAAATTCACTATAGAAACTGAGAAATCTTTAGCAGCAGCAGCTCTCTGCAAAGAGGTCAGGCATCCATTCCTCATGGCAAAGCAGGGCACAGGGAATTGGGCCAGATAACCTCCCCAGACTGATCCCAGCCCTAATTTCAAAAAATTGCACAAAATTGTAATTGTGCATTAACACAGCAAAGTCTTCTTTCCAGCTTATCAGGCTTTGAGATGCCTTAGATTGAGATCCAGCTCCTACCACTGTGCTGTGCTCGGACTCTCCCCCCCTTTCCCCGACCCAATCTCCTGAGCAACCAACAGCTCGCAAGGAGCTGGCACCCCTGGAATTTCACACTCAGCATCTCTTCCAAGCTCAACAGGTGAACAAACAGGTACTCCAACACCTCCTTCTTTTGTACTTCGGGCAGCACAGACCCACTGGAAGAAACTGGAATCCAAGGGCAGATGTAAACATGGGACTCCCGCTTGCCACTGTCTCCACCCGTTCTCCAGCTCAGCCCTGGGCTGGGAAACAAAAGACAACAAACATTTAAAAAACATCCTTGAGGTGTCTTGAGGATGCCCAGGCCTAGAAGAAAGGCCTTCCCATCACCCTCTTGGCCTTTTCCCACTCTGAGGAACTGTGGAAATGCACATCCACACCCAAGCTGGACAGCCTGGGATCTTTTCTGCACACCAAACGCCACAGTCCCGAGCACCAGGAGCCTGAAGATGCCCTGGATTGCAATTCACAGCCTCAGTGAACCCTGCACAGGACAGCCAAGTCGTTTGTGTGCAGAAGAAATAAAAGTTGCTATTTTTAGTAGTTAAAATACTCGTGGGAGTTATTGGCTGCTTACACCCGTGGGCTTCATAGGGCCTCCCATACTTATGGATTTATCAGAAGAAGCAGTTTCAAGTTCCTTCTTTTTCGAGCCCAACTCCAAATGGGAAACTTCTCACGAGTGCTCCTGAGAGAGTCAAGTGGAACTTCAGGAGCTCAGGAAAGCGACTCCCTCCCCTGAGTCCTGTCTCACCTGCCCGAGCACCCGGTGCTTTTATACCACCTCTCTCCCTGCTTTCCACGTTCATTTAAATGTAAGAAACCTGCACGTTCTCGCTCCAGCACCAGCCGCGTCTTCCCTGCGCCCGCACACTGCCGCCCCTGCTCAGGCGCTGCTCCCCTCGGTTGCGCTGCCCCTTGCCACGGGGCCGAGGTGGGACAAACTCCAGGTTTTGTTTCCCAGGAAAGGCTCTGCAGGGAGGTCCCGCCGTGCCGCCCGCAAGCCCCGGCCCCGGCCCCAGCCCCAGCCCCGCAGCTCCTCCCCGGCTCCGCGCCCGCGCCGGGACCGCCTTCACCCCGCGCAGCCCCCGCCGCCCGCTCCCGCCCGGCTCTGCTCCGGGGCCGCCCCCCCTCGGGTCTTTTCCCGGCACACGCTGCGTCGCCGTTCTCCGCTCACTTTCCACCCCGCTGCAGCCACAGCAACAGCCGCCCTCCTCCATTGTCACCACAACCCTCGCCCACCGCTGCCGCAGCCGGGAACCGAACCCGGCGCTCCCAAGCCGCTCCCGGGCAGCGCCCGACGGTACCCACAGAGCAACAGCACCGGGCGGGTAAAGCCAGTGCGCATGCGCAGCGCTGCCCGGCTCCGCCCCGCCCTTCAACACCACATGACGTAACCAGGCACAGCACTGCTCCTGCGCTTCCCTTCCCACAACACCGCGCATGCTCAGCATTGTTTCCATTTCTCCCTTAATGACCACACAACGAAGAGCTTCCCCAGGAAAGCTGTTTTGGACAAATCTCATCAAACTGTGCTGGGGGAGAACAGACACCACAAAAACTGGGATTTGCTGGCACAGGGCCTTGGACATCACACATCCTTCCCTGTTCTTGGATAACAGAGTTATCACAGATCTCCTGAGTAGCTACACCAGTAAAAAAGTGACTTTTCCAGCCCAGATGCAGCTGCATAAGCGTTCGGAGTGGCAAAATGAAAGGAATGTAAAAATCCCACCATGGAGTGAGATGGTGCCGCCTCCTGCACCTGGGCCACCGTGGAACACTCCAGGCTGGGGGAACAGGGGCTGGAAAACTGGGAAAGGCCCTGGGGGTGCTGGGGACAGCAGCTGGACACGAGCTGGGTGTGCCCAGGTGGGCAAAGCCAAGGGCACCTGGGCTGTGCCACCTTGGGGTGACAGCAGGGCCGGGGCAGTGCCCGTCCCTGTGCTGGCACTGCTGGGGCACCTCCAGTGCTGGGGGCAGCTCTGGGACAAGAGGGACATGGAGGGGCTGGAGCCAGTCCAGGGAAGGGAACGGAGCTGGGAAGGGGCTGGAGAGTTCCTGAGGGAGCTGGGAAAGGGGCTCAGGCTGGAGCAAAGGAGGCTCAGGGGGGACCTTGTGGCTCTGCACAAGTCCCTGACAGGAGGGGGCAGCCGGGGGGGTCGGGCTCTGCTCCCAGGGAACAGGGACAGGAGGAGAGGGAACGGCCTCAGGCTGGGCCAGGGGAGGCTCAGGGTGGATATTGGGGAAATTCCTCCATGGAAAGGGCGCTCCGGCCTTGGCACAGCTGCCCAGGGAGGTTTGGAGTGCCCACCCCCGGGAGTGCTCCAACACCTGTGGCTGTGGCATGGGCGGACGTGGTCAGCGGTGGCCGTGGTGGTGCTGGTTGCACTCAGTGATCTCCGAGGTCTTTTCCAACCTTGATTCCGCTCTCAAGTCAGCCCCACGGAGGAGCAGCACAAAAGGCACCCCCAGGCTGCGAGCGGAGGGTTCAGAACACGCTGCGGCAGCAGGAACGAAGCTCTGCAGGATGAAACTGAAAAGGGGAGAAATGCCGGGCTCTGTGAAAGGGAACAACTGAGAGAGCCACAAACAAGCCACCAAACTTCTCACAGGGGACACCACCAGCAGCACAGATGTGAAGGGACTTCTTTTTGCCCCAGAACTGTGAATCCACAGCCCAAGCCACGTGCACACACTGCAGATGTGTATTTTTACTGCCAGCAAGCACCTGGGAATAAAAAACCTCAGCCCCAAAGCTTGATGTCTAAACAGCAACACAGAAGTTCTAAACCAGCTGTCGAGAGAAACAAAACACAGCAAAAACAAAGCAGAAAGGGAGCAAAAAACTTGTCACGCTGGCCGTGTTTCCGAGGGTGACAGGTTCTGCTGTGCTGGGAATGCAGCACAAAACACAAAAATCCTACTGCAACTCCTGGATCCCACAGCAGGAAGGACATGGAGATTCCCAGTGGGAATCAGGGATGCAGGACTCGGCTGTGCTGCCATCACTCCCTCAGGAATAGCCAGGTTTAGCTCATTCTGTCTGCCCAGAGAGGGGGGATCTGCTCCTGGATCCCCTGGAATGTTCCAGGCCAGGCTGGACATTGGGGCTGGGAAGAGCCCAGGACAGTGGGAGGTGTCCCTGCCCGTGGCAGCGCTGGCACTGGATGAGCTTGAAGGTCCTTCCAAGCCCAAATGGTTCTGTGAGTCTTAGAGCCCTGAAATTCTCATGACAGAGGTGGAAGTGCAAGAGCTTAAGGTCCCTTCCCAAAAAAACCCCATTGCACGACTCTGCAGCTTCTGGAGCCCTGGGTCCATGGAAATGCAGTTTCAGAGGAGCTCCGAGGAAATGGGTGTTTTGGGGAGAGCAGAGTGGCTGGAAGAGAGGAACAGGAACAGTCTCCTCGAGCAAGCCCTTGTGTCTCAGGGAGCGGGATCGGCTCGCTCCTAACGCACCTGGTGACTCCCAGAGCGGGGGATGGAAATGCAGCCCAGGTCCGAAAGAAACCCTGCCCGGGAAGGCGGGCTGGGATTGTGAGCTGGCTGCGGGAGCTCGCTGTTAAAGGCGATCTTTTGGGTGTTTGGGTGCGCCTTTGTCTCTGTGCGAAGCACCCGGCCGTAGCGCCCTTTGTGCTGCTGTCTCCTGATTTCCTTAAACTTTTCTTAAACGGTCCCTTTTCTTCAACTTTCCTTCAAATTCTAGAGTGAAGCTCGTTTTGGCAGCTGCGCGTGCGCGGATCCTTCCGCGTGCGCAGATGGCCGGGGCGCGCGGATCAGTGCGCATGCGCGGGCGGGGACGCATCACCGGTGATGCCTCCGCGGGCAGGACCGCATCACAAATAGTCCCTTTTGGCGTATCACTCCGCGTGGGGGCGCATCACCGCTGATCCCTCCGTGGGCAGGACCGCATCACAAATAGTCCCTCCTGGCGGATCACTCCGCCTGCGCATGCGCATAACCGCTGATCCCTCCGCGGGCAGGGCCGCATCACCGCTGATCCCTCTGTTCTGAACGGGATTGTGATGTTGGCTTTTTGCATGTTCCATCAGTGTTTCACAATTTGGTGGCCCATACGGGGATAAAGGCTCAGCTCTGGGATCTCCCGGGGAACCCAGAGCAGGGGGGTGCCCCCGCCCACTTTTGGCGGCCTCGCTTTGTGTTTCTCGGCGGGGTCAGGGGGGTTTGCAGTCAAACACCCGGAGGGCAAGAGAGGAGACAAAGCAACAAGAAAGGAAAGAAAAGGCTCCCTGAGGTACCACGGTAATTAAACACATAAAATCTTGTGCACCAAGACTCCGAGAAAAGTGAGTATTTTTTCTTTCCTCTTTTTGGGGGGATAAGGGGGATGAAAGTGTGTGCATGAGACGCGGGCTGGTTACCCCAGAGCTGCGAAGCGAGTGTGGAGCCTCTGAGGCTGCGGCTCTGCTCTGCCGCCAGGGAAGCAGTCAGTAAAGAGGTGAAGCCAAAGATAAAAGGAGTGAGAGAAGCCCCGGGTTAACTGGGAAGGGATTGGAGTCCTTGAAGGAGGGGAGTCAAGAATTTCCTAGTATTGGATCCAAGAAATTTAGGGTTTAAGACTGCTGGATTGAGGGTTCAAAAATCCTGCTAAATGGAGGGTTAGTTCCGAGACATTTGGGTTTTGAGACTGCTGGATTGAGAGTTTAAAAGATTTCAAGAAATCCAGGCTTAATTCTGCCAAATTGAGGACAAATCCGAGACATTTGGGGCTTGAGGCTGCTGGATTGAAAGTTTAAAAAAAAAAAAAAAAAAAAAAAAAATTCAAGAAATCCAGGCTTAATTCTGTCAAATTGAGGATTACTTCAAGAAACCTGGAATTTTGGGCCCAGGGGTGAGCATCGGCTAACAATTTGAAATTAAAAGGGACCTAAGCCTTGTGTGGTTGTGACTGATAACGCTTGAGAAAGAGAAGTTGGAACAATAAAAAGGAGCGATGAGAATGAATGAGAATGTATGTGATAGAAATGCTAAAGCTTGAAATATAACTTTTCTGGAAGGAGGCATATTTTATTAAGAGGAGGGAACTGTTGTAGTCTAGGAGAAGAAACGGGAAAGAGGTGGTGAAGTTTGAAGAGTTGTTTTGTTGGTTTTTATTAAAAAGGTGGGAAACAAAGGCCTGGGAAAGATAGATAAGATTCTGAGAAAATGGGACATAAAACTAGTAAGCAAGAGTCAGGGAATAAAAAAAGGGAATAGAGGCGTGCCAGTGGAAATACCCCAGGAAAGCCCTTGGGGAGTTATGCTGGCTAACTGGAATACAAACCCAAGTACAAAGGAAACGAGCAAAGTCAAAATGATCCAGTTTTGTATGTTTGGTTGGGCCGAGAAGGAAATAAGATCCGACCATGTCTTCTGGCCCAGACATGGCTCTTGAAGTCTGGATCTGTCAGGCTTTACAAGTATTGGTAAATTCAAAAGAACTCGTTAACACAGAAGAAAGCAAGTACGCTTCATGCTGGGTGGGAAACAGAGTCTAAGGGGATAAGAATTTTAAAGTTGTCCGAGACCCAAGGAAAGGAGCAAAGGGAAAGCAAGAAAGAGAAGGGCTGGGAGCCCCTGGAAGCATCGCCCCCTCCACTCCCGCCTGTCTCGCCCCAAGCCCAGGCTCCTGTGGCGCCGCTCGCAGCTGCAGCGCCGCTCCCGGAGCCCGAGGTCGCGCCTGTGCCGGCTCTCAGGCACCGCCCGCGGCTCCACCGCTTGTCCCAGCGGCGGCGGCTCCGCCGGTAGCCCCGCTGTTCCCGCCGCCCCCTCCAGCCCCTGCGGCTCCAGCGGTAGCCCAGCCCGCCGCTTTCGGTGCCCCTGTGCCCGTCCCTAGCCCGGCTCTCCGCTCCACACCAGCCCAGCCCGCCGCTTTTGGGGCCCACCCCGGCCCCGCCCCGGCCCCAGCCCCGCTCCCGATGTCCGCGGCCGTTCCAGCAGCCCCTGCCCCCGCTGCGTTCTCTGCCGCGGCTCCATTGAACCCGGCTTCGGCCCCGCGGGCCGCGCTGGGCTCACCGGCAGCTCGGCCTCCTGGCGCCGTGGCTGCTGCGGACCCGTGCAGAGGCTCCACGCCAGCCTCTGGTACCGGCCCCAAGAGCTGGTGCCCTTGGCGGTGCCGGCAGCAGCCTCCGCCTTTGCTCCCCCGCTCCTGCAGGAATCGGCCTCCGAGAGGATCCCCACCTTCTACCCCCCCTCCCTCCCTCGCCTGCACCGTTCCCCTGGCAACGACCGCTTCTGCTGCTCCTCTGAAAGGAGAAGCAAAACGCCAAAGTTCCATCTCGAGGAACGAGCCCTTGCAGAAGGAAATAATATCTGGAGACGGTTCTTCCAGATGTGTCCAAGGAAAAAGAATGTCAGGGTAGGCTTTAGTTGATGGGGGGACTATGCACACTGGAAGATTTAGCACACAAGAAGGGAAATACATCTACTGATTCAAGGTACGCTTTTGGAGGGGTGCATGCCTTGGGAAAATCTGGGACACCCCACCTCTGCTTCTTTAAGTGTCTCCATGTGGGACATCAATTAAATGTGGACAAATTTTAGAATGCAGCTTCCAAGTCAAGTTACCTGCTAGGAAATGACTCCAGCTCTCTGGCACCTTGGGCTGTTTTAAACACAGCCTGGCCCTTCATGGCTGAGGCTCTGAGTTATTGCACAGGCATTCAGGGCTGACAGTTCCCTGCAGGGAGAGCTCAGCACATGTCCACAGAGGCAATCCCAGCATCTGCAAGAAAGAAAGAAGCAGCAAAAGGTTATTGCTTCTCTTTCAAAAGTTATTTCAAGTACTCAAACCCAAACCAACCTTTGCTCTCGATTTTGGCTCCTTTGCAGACTGCCTCTGCCGTGGGGTTTTCTCCAGGAGAAGCAAAGGAATTGCTCATGGAACAGTGCAGATTAAGTTATCCCAAAGGGAAGTAAAGAAAAATATCTCATTTTTCCATCAAAATGCTCATGCTCTTTCCTACAGATTATTTCAAGTTTTTCCCACAAGCTTTGCCCTACCCATCATCCCATTTTTACCCCAAAAAGTAATTTTCTCTATCCTCAAGAATGTCTCAGTGTCTATCCCCAAAATTTTCACTGTGTCTCTGCAAGTGACTACCTCAGTTTACCTCATGCTGTTCATTCTCTTCCCTGGGGATTGCTCCAGATTTTCCCTCCAAGCTGTCCCTGTCTGTCCACTTCTGCTTTCTTCTTTTTTACAAGAAAGTATTCATTCACTACTCTGGAGACTAGCTCCAGTTTTACCCCCCAAAATTTCCCTAACATTCACTAGTCATTGCCTGATTTTTACCTCAGTATGTTCATTCTCTCCCCCTACAGATAACCTCAGATTTTACCCCCAGTATTTTCCCTACCTGCCCACTAACTATTTACTCTTTTTGACCTATAAATACTCTCTTTCTACCCTGGAGATTTCATCAAGTTTTACCCTGAAATATTTCACTATCTTTCCAGTACTGTCTCACTTTACCTCATGATGTACGCTCTCCCTGCCACACTTCACCCCAGATTTCACCTCCAAAATTATTGCTGCTTGTCCACTACTTATTACCTGATTTTCACTTCAGTAGGTCCATTCTCTGCCCAACAGGTCATTTTAATTTCTACCTCCCAAAACTTTTCCAACCTCTCACCTAGTGATTGCCTCAGTTTACCTCAAAAATGCTGTCTCCCCTAGAGATTACCTCAGACTTGACCCCCACATTTTTTCCCTGTCTGCAAGTTACTACCTCCGTTTAACTTCAGTATGTTCGTTCTCTGCACTACAGACTCAAGTTTACTCTCAAAATCTCCCTGCCTCTCCAACACTGATTACTTCCTTTTTACCTCAAAAGATTGATTCATTTTCTACCATGGAGGTTACATCAAGTTTCACCCCCAGAATTTACTAATACTTCCACAACTGATTCACTCAGTTTTACCTCAAAAAGTGTTCATTCCCTCACCTAGAGATGACCTTGTATTTAACCCCCAAAGGTTTCCCTACCTGTGCACAACTGATTGCTATAGTTTACTTCAAAATCTTCATGCTCTCCACTACAGGTCACCTTGAGTTTAGTTCAAAAGTTTTCCCTACCTGTCCATTACTGATTATCTCAATTTTTACCTAAAATAAGTCATTCTCTTCCTACAGACACCAGATAGCAAATCATACAAAGATCTAAAACTCTGCACAAGAAACAGCAGAAAGTTTTCCATGAATAACACAAGTTCCATTTTTCCCTCCTCTGCCTAGGACTGCTACCAGGAGACAGGAGAGTTGTTATCAACACTCAAACCTCCCAAGCGTTGTTATTTCTCAGAGAGCTGCGCTGGCACTGAGCTACTCCCATGCGCCTGCAGGGCTCTGGGGAGGAGCAAGACAACATCCCACTCCTGCCTGGAGAAATTTCACCCCTGTAAAAAGTCATTTCCCTTCTCTCTCTCTGAGCCACGGCCAAAGCAGCTGTGTAGAAATACATGAACTATTCATGGAAGGGATTATTCAGTTGTGGGAAAAACGCTAAAGAAAGACTATCACCCCAAATTTCAGGGTGAAAACACACTGCTTGTTAACAGGAGCACACAAACTCATTTAAACCAGAGAGGAAACTGCACATCAGGAAAAGAGCTGAAAGATATGCTCTGCCTTGATTGATAATTCCAAAGGAAATGCCCCACGGATCATAGGCAATTACCTATAATTTTACCTCCATAATCACTGGATTTCTGACTTGGGTTGCTGTGGAAGTGTTTCACAGATGCCTTGAGGGGTCAGGGGCTTGGTTGGATTCTTTGTGGTTAGTCCTGACAGGCCCAGGCCAAACCCACCCACCTGCATCGCTGCTCTACCCCAAATTTGCATGAAATACTGAGAACAGTTTATAAATACTCCCCTTCCCTGTCCTTCCTTACACAACCATGGAGCAAATGTACTCTATCCCTTGTTCCCAAGAGCACCTCTCCAGCCCAAATCCCAGTTTTCACAAACACAAACCAAACAGACCTAAGACAATTATTCCATCAGTGCCTGCAATTCTGAGCTCCCTGTTCCCTGCCACTCACACAGCAATCTCACCTCAGCCCAGAGACTCCCTGTCCCCAAAGGGAAACAGAACCTGACGGGGCACAGCTCTGGCACCGCATTTCCCCTTGTTCCTGGAAAGCCCAAGTAAATCCAGTCCCTCAGACCTTGCATCCCTGAACACCAGGAGAGCTGGAGTTTTACCCAGATCCCAGTGCCCTGCACGGCTGCGCTGACACGAGCACAGGCCGATCGCTCCGCCCAGCACCATCCCTCATTTTCCTCCCATTGCTCCCCAAGTGTCCCCAAACCACCCCAGCGTGTCTGTGCCGGGGCCAGGGCCTGCCCCAAGCCCGACCAGAGGCTGTCACCCAGCCCTGCACCAGCTGCTGCCCCTGGGAGAGCTGGGAATGCACTGAGAGCTCGGCTCCCCAGTCCTCAGACACACAAATAATGCCCAACCTGCCCCTCTGGGCACAGCCAAACACCACAACTCCATCATCCCCAAGCAACTCTGGCAGTTGCCTCTTCACCTCTGCCCTTTTCCAAAGGACACAGGTAGGACTGGGGTGTCAGAAATGGCATTCCCTAGGCAGTTCATCCAAGCACAGAGGAGAAGAGGAACCCTGTGTCCCTCTGACTGACCCCACAGCATGGGCAGGACCAGCTGGGTTTTTTGTATTCTAAATTTTAAAATGAACTGAAGAACCTGAAAGGCAAGAAACAACACATGCATAAGGTTAGAGCCAGTCAACACACACACAGACAGACACACCCTCAGACACCCCTTCCTCAGCTTACACGCTGACTGCGGCCCTTACTAGAAACAGTCCCCCCTAAAGAAGATGCTTTAACATCTTCTTCCATCTGCTGCTCCTTGATGTGGAACAGTAGATCCTGGGAAAATTGGTAGCATCAGTGACCATAGGGATCAAAATCTGCCTCAGGGACCTGCAAGACAGCATGAGGCAGTCTGCAAGTAGCTGACAGATAGGAGTTATCCCCACACCAGGCCCATAAGCTTTCTACCCAAAAGCCCATAGACAAGAGATGAGAGTTTAAAACTGTTCAAACTAGCCATGACTGAATGTGCCAGGGCAGGGCAGCTCCAAGCATAAGCAGCACATGGACACACAGTGCATCAAATATAAGCAGAGATGACACGAAGACTTGAGATAACGCTTCAGAAGATAAATTCTTGAGACCAGGATGCTTTGAGGCAACGGAAGCTACAAAACTACTGCAGTGAGGAAGGTCTAGTACACTTCATATAGAAGTCCAAGGGAATGGCACATGAAAAAAAGATACTACCAAAACTGAGAAGGAAGATGGATAGGAACACCTTGTGTACTTCTTCTGGTCTCAAAAAGCAAAACCATAAAGATGCCAGAATAAGCCCGATCCAGGAAAGTATGCAAGTGCTCCTGCTGCCAATATGGCCCATAACGATGCCTGTAAAGCATTGAGACATCACAAAGCCCTATGACACTGAAGACAACGGACACAGACCACATAACATAGACATCAACTGAAACTGCCCAGCAATTTTACTTGATGGACCAAGATTCCTAGCGCAAGATGAGTCAGAGGCCAATGACGCCGAAGGAAAGAAGGCTCTATGGCAGTAGTACGGGACAGTGAAATGTAAACTCCTTATGAGAAGTTAGTGCCAAAGCTGGTAAGAGGATGCTCAAGAAGTGCAGTAGGCCTAGAGAAGGAGGCAACGACTGCCAGCTGATACAAAGGGATCCCTAGAGAATGATTCTGCCGCCAAAGGCTGAAGTGACATCACAAAACATGACCGACCAACAAATGGCCAAGATGCAAGGTGCCTGCGTGCTATGTTCAAAAGTGCTCCAAAGCGTGGCTACACTGAAGAGTAGGCAAACTTTAGACCGTGGCAATCATGCCAGACCTGAAGGCAGGCTCCTCAGGTGAAAAGATGGACAATGACATCGAGACTCAAAATCCAATGATGCGAAGCTCACAAGAACATGGAGATGGGTTGGAACTGCCCGGCCCGGCAAAGGCTTGAGTGATGCTGAAGAGAAACCCTCTCTCCCTTAACTCCAAGGGGCCCGGCCTACTACAGCCCTCTCCTCTAAGCTAACTTCAAATTGCCTCCTGTGATTCCAAAGGTTTTTGCCTTCTCCCAACCAACAGTCCCCACACTTAGCTCTCCAAAGACCAGCAGACAAAATCCATCCTCAACAGAAAAGAATGCTTCAGCACCGTGGATGTCAATACATGGCCCACAGCCCACTTGGGCAGCTACAAAAGATAGAGAATAATGACAAAATTCAGACTGTGATGACACATCCCAGAAGTGACCCCTTGCACAATGCCCCTCTCCCTCATAACTGCCGAGGCTCATCGCTCACCGGCCATTTCCAAACTTAGGCTCTGCACCTACTTGTAGTACCTAAGACAACAAAACAGAAACTGCGACTGTTGCCCTCCAGAAGAATAAATGCACGGGCTCCCTCTGCACCACTGGCCCAGGCTCACCTCAAATCTCCATCCGACTCCAGAGGTGGCCCGGACGATACCTGCAAAGCGAAAAGGGACACGCTTCGCATGCTGCCACGTACCTCTCACCTATCAGTCGCCCCACCTAAATGCCAACTCACCTGCTCGCCTCTGTCCCTTGGCATGCCCAGGGCAGCAGCAGCACCTGCAGAGAAGCAAAGCAAAAAAACATGCTGAGAGACTGAAACCACAGCCTCCCTGCTCCAACTAAGTACACCACACCTATAGCTTAAGCTTGCACCCACCTGGCCTCCAGCATCCCAGGGCCGGGACCACCTAAAATGCATAAACAAAAACAGACGCTTAGAGCTGCACCAGAAACTGATACCCAAGCAGTAACAACTCATTCTGGCCACCAGTCACCGCTCACCTCGCTCCATCGACCTTGACCACTGATCTTCAGCATTACTTCCTACAAATAAAGATGAAGAACAAAGCTGTAACACAGGCACCATTTACACTTGCCCTGCAAAGACAAACGGTGACTGACCTTCCTGTGGGAACCACCTCACCTGGTATGGGGCACTCTGCCACAGATTCAATCCATCTGCATCTGAAAGAAAGTTATGACAAAAGTCAAAGTGCTGCATCAGAACTTAGCAGCTCCAGACATCTTGTGTCAATCTAGAAATACCATCTTGAGTCCAACTAATCCCTACATTACAAATGTCAAGTCCCTAGGACTTATCCTATTACACCTACACCCAGACTATGTAGCAGGGCAAAGCAGCCCCGGGCCAAACACACAGACACCTGTGACACAGGAGATGACAAACAAGGGGATGCAACAAGGAGAGGAAAGTCTCAGCAAGAAGAATTACCAATGACATGACCTAGATGAGGCCGATGAGGCTCAAAGAGCTCTGGCAGAAAAAGACCCTAACAGAAGGACTTATGCCAAGAACCACAAAGATGGACGCCCGAGAATCGTACGGTTGGAATCCTCTACCTATCCTCGCATTCTCCCAAGTCCTAATCTGTTATAAGGGATTGTTGCAGTGCACAGCTGTCAATACAGCTCAGAACAAGACTGTAAAAGGTGTCTGACTCAATTGTGCTAAAGAGAGATGCGATTCCGATGCATGTCCGAGCCTGCAAGTCAAAGGTTCAAGGGTACCAGCGTCGGGCCAAGGAACGCAAAGGAGCTGCTGAGGATGATGCCCAGCATTTCCGATAAGCCCCTCAAAGGGGTAAGGCAAAAGACATGTGACACAAGATGCCCACAATAGAGACACAGAACACACAATAGACAAGTGACACAACACACACCGGGACTGCTCTGCCCTGCACACCTCAGCATTGTGATCAAAAGCGAGACTTGCCCTTTACGTGGCCTAAGGGCCCCTCTCGTGGACATCCCCATCTCCAAAGCTAATTCAAAAATCCCTCCCACCAAGTCCTGACCCAGCACCCCACTCTCATCCCCCTCCCTGAGGTGTAGCCCTCGACTTAGCTCTCAGATATCCAGGGATGCAAATCCTCATCAGGTGCAAAAGAAGGCCGCCTCATCATCTGGGAAGTTCCTGCCCTCAGAGGGCTCTTCTCTCTTAGTCTACTGCAATAAAGAAAACCAAACATCAGTGCCTGAACTCAGCAGCACATCAGCCAAAACCCAACAATTCCACTACTCACCGGCTCCTGAGAACGCCCCGGTCCTCGGCTCACACGCTGGGGCCGCACTCCGACGCCGCCGTCGCAGGGTATCCCTGGGTTAAGGGGAGACAAGGTGATGTGGCATTGCTGAAACTTGAGGGGACCCTCGCTCCTCCCTCCCTCCCCGACTCGCCACAACTCCTCAGCCATTGCCAAAAGCTGCCCAGATGGCACCTTCAAACAGAAAAGGTACAGGCTTCATTGCAGAGCCCTGTAATACTTCTGGAAGGCTCACAGGGGCAGCTCAAGGGTGATAAACTGGCTCCATCAGCTGGTCCATGAGGGGGTTCAGCCCCTGCAGGCATAATACAAGTGGGCCACCTAAAACACACAAATGGATGCTTAGACAATGCATGCTTTGAGCTGCCCCAGAATTTGGCACCCAAGCAATACCTGGTCACTGGTACTGGTCACTGCTTACCTCACTCACTTGACCTTGATTGCTGATATCCAGGTTTACTTCCTAAAAATAAAGAGAAAGAACAGCCCTGCAACATAACCAAAATGAAACACCACCCCTGAAAAGCTGAATGATGACCAACCTTCCCAGGGGAGAAGGGGCAAAACAAAATGGAAAGGCACATGCCCATGTAGCGTCCAAAAGTGTTGCATTGCCAAGGTAGGTTCCACCTGAAAGTGCTCGACTGTGACCTCTTTCTGCAAGGGTGTCTGTCATGTTGGAGTAGCGATTTGAATGCTGCAGACCACCTGTAAAACACAAAAAAAAAAAAAATCAAAGGCTTATAGTTTCATCACTAATACAACAACTCCAGTAGCAGCCAGTTCTGTGCTTGAATCAATACTCATCCAGCTCATGGTCCCCCCGGTGCCAATACCCTGCTGTGCCAAGTGCCTCGCATCTTCAAAATGAAAATCCAAACAGTGAGGTAAACAGAGCCCAAAGTCAGGCCGTAGCTTGGACTTCAGGCACTGACCCACCTCGTTGCTGTGCTCCTCTGTTCACATCAGGTTTACATGCTCTCCCTCTGCAAAAGAATTATTTGTCAAAGTTACCCAGCTTAGCCTTTCCCAAGTTCTCATTCCTCAAAGCAAACTGCCTAGGATCCCACAGCAGTGGGCCTTAGGACAAACTACTATGAAACTGCAAGACACCACTGCACCACTCCCACGTCTCCACTGAACACCACACAGACTGGCCACAGTCACTCCATCCGAGGCGTGGCTCAGGTGGCTGAGCAAAGCAAAAGGCTCCCTGTAAAGTCTCCTTTCTTCTCCACCTATCCCCCCACCAGGACTACTCTACAGGGCAGAGCAATTCCAGGCTAGACACAAACTCAAACAACACATTATACTACAAGCAGCGTGATATGAAGATGATAAAAAAACCTCTCGGCAAGAAGAACGATGGCAAGGACAGAGATGACGCCAAAAGAAACAACCAATAGTATGGCATTGGTGGATGAAGGGGGCTCTAAGGAGCAGAAGAAAAGACTGGAACAGTGACCTGTTCTAAGAACTGTCAGTCACAATGATCAAGATGGCTGTGAGAGACAAGGCCACATTTAGAATGCTCCCATATCCTGACAATCTTACAAGCCCCAGGACATTACAGCTCACGGCTGGAAAGGATGGATGGCAGTACAGCCGGGAACAAGGCCTCCAAAGAGATCCGACTCAATGCTTTCAAGATGTGATTCCAAGATGTGGCCAAGCCCACTGGTAAAAGAACAAGTGATATTGGCATCCTACCAAGAAGTACGAAAGTTCAAGAAGCTAGAGATGATGGCCAATGCTTATGACAAGCCCCTTAAGGATAAAAGGCAGAGAGATCTGATCCAAGGGAAGCCAAAGACACAGAACACACACCGGACAAGACAACACACACTGGAACTGCTCTGCGCTGCACACCCTACAGTTGCAGTCAAAAGTAGGGCTACTCCCTTTAGCTTACCTAAGAAGGCCCTTGGAGAGCATCCCTTTCCCCTACACTACTTTTTAAATCTCTCCCAGCAATTTCCAACCCACTAGCCTGCTATCATCCCTTCTCTGGGCCCCGGCCCCCAACTTAGCTTTCAGATGACCAGTGATGTGAATCCACACTGGATGCAAAGGAGTCCACCTCAGCCATCTCCAAAGGCACTGGGATCACCAGGCTGGCCTCTTAGTCAGCTGTGACAAAGAAAACCAAAATCAATGCACCAGTGTAGTGGCATACAAGCCAAATCCCAACAAGTCAGCTGCTAACTGGGACCCTGCTCCCGCTCCCACTCATACTTGCAGTCTTTAACTTACCTATCAGAAGCCTCCATCTCCAATGTCATCTCTGACCCAGGGTAGCTCCCTCTTGCAGCACAATGAATCTGCTGAACAAATTTGAAGTGTCATACTTGACACAATCTGGAATTTCAGCAAGTTACAATGCTTCTAAGAAAAACAAGGGGAAAAAAAAATTACAAAAAGTACCAAGCACCTTATCAACCCTGAACACTCAATCCAAAAATCATGAACTACGGACTCAATGCTATCTTCTTCACAGTGTCTTCAAAGCCTCTATTGCTTTAGATGCCAAAAATACCTGCTGAAAGAAAGCTGAAAAAACCTGAAAGACCCCCCCCCTTCATGGAAATAAGAAGACACCCTCACCCCCACTAACCCCACAACAGGAATGGGCCTCTTTTACCCTGGGCTGGGGTTAATATACCCCTGGCCGGGCCCGCCTCTCTTTCCCACCATGCCCGGGGAAAAGGGAGGAGGCAATTTTACCATAAGGGATAAAAGCACTGGGAGGAGCTGCAGCTGTTTGGCTGCTCTGCCTTAAATTCCAGGTGAGTGAAGGGCTCTGTAGATGCCTTCTGTTTTACTACAGCTGCATCCACTGAAAGGGTAAAAACACTCCTTGTTTTGGCAGCGTAGACAGATGAGTTGCATTCTTCCTTGTTAAGTTCTGTAATTGTTCATTAGTGACTATTGAGTCACAGGAATATGGAGGGTGGAGAAGAATAGTAGTAATATACATGGTGTAACTCCTGTTGGGGTCTCTAATTAGGGCTGTATTCATTATAAATAAAACTGAAAAAATAATGGGCTCTCTGGCAGCAGGGGGGTTTTGTGAGTGCTGGGCTCGCTCCCTTGTGAGAGATTGGGTACCACTACCCAGCTAGAAGTGCCCTGAGGTACAGATTTAAATTCTTAAAATGCTGAAAAAGGGGGAGCTTCTTTCAATTGAACCCCTTCAAATGAGAGACTAGGGAGTGTTTGTCTCTACTTAAATAGATGCCATAGCAATAAATGGGTTCTCTCCTCTGAATCCCCGAAAATACTGGAAAAAGAGGGGTTTTCCTTACTTCAGGTCTCTCCGGTGATGGAAAAAGGGGGATTTCTCCCTCAATTCAAACCCTTATAAAGGAGGGACAACCGGGTTTTTCCCTCAATTTAAACCTTGGGATGATGAAAATGGGGGAGTTATGCTTAATTCAAACCAATAAAACAGCATTGTCAAGGTTTTCCCCTTCTATTTAAACTGGAGAATAATGGAAAATGGGGATTCCCTGTCAAGTGATACCCCTAAGAGAATGGAAAAGGCAGGGTTTCCTTCAACTGATACCCTTAAAATTGCAGAGGAAGGGGATTCCCCCTCAATTTAAACACAGACAATTATGGAAAAGGACGTTTTTTCCCTCTGTTTAAATCCCTTTTCTCCTCATAACCCCCCTTTTTTTCTGGGGGCACTGGGGAAGAGCTGCCAAGATGAAAGGGGAAAGTGGAATGTTTCCCTGGGACCCCACATGCTGCCCTGCCTGCTCAGGTGCTGCCCCTTGGCACGAGGGGTTTTCCCTGGGCATTTTCTGGGAGCAGTGCTCTGTGCCCAGGTGCCTCCGGTTGCTCCCCAGCTCCTGCCGGATGCTCTGACCATTGTCCCTGGAGGGACACTCGGGATGCCCCCATTGCCCCTCTGGACCAGCAGCTCCCTGCACAGCTGTGCCCGGGGAACCCTCGGAGAACGGCCTCTGGCAGGAGCCGCCCCCTCCTCATCCTGGCCGCTCACACCTGGGGCTGCTGCGCCTTGGAGCAGGGGCTGAGGAGGAGAAAGGTCCTGCTGGTCCTTCCCTGCCCTGCACAGCCCTTGGTGTGCCCCTGAAACACCGGGGTGCCGGGCTTTCCTTGCTGTGGGGGACTGGGTGGTTCTTTGATCCCAGACTCTGCTCTTCCCCGGGCACGGCACATGGACAGGGGGCAGAGATGGGCCCTCAGAGGAGCGGGGGCTGCTCCTCGCTCTCGGGGCGCCGCGGGCGCTGTGCAGCCTTCCCCTTTTACTTCCCAGTTCCTCATTTTGTGCCTCCTTTTCCCTTGGGGATGCGCCCGGGCCGCATTCCAGCGGCCGCCACGGCAACAGCACCTGCGGGCGGCGGGGTGGGCGGGGTTTTATCCACTGAAAACACACATTGTCATTAAAATCTGTTTCCTATCTAATACACAAAAATCACTTTCCTAGAAGGAATTTCCATGCATTCACCTCCTCCTGGAAGTCTTTTGATGGTCCTGCAGATTCATTAAGAGGGGTCCCTGCTGGTCATATTCACTGAATGCTTCAGTATTAAAGGTGACCTTGCCTTGAGCTATTTTTCTGGGCGTGCACTGTTGCTTCTTGTGACAGAACTGCCCCAGAACCACTGCAGGCCTCCTGATCTGTTCCAGCACCGGCTCCAGCCTCAATTTCTTGCCCTGTGTGCACACATTTAAATCCTTTAATCTTTTTCACTACTTGGTCTTTCAGCAACATCGGGGAGCTGAAAATGTTTATTCTCTATGTTATTTCTCAATCCCCTGCTGAACAGCCCAACCCTCCCTCCTCCCTCTCCCACCCCACCATTCCCACCACCCTGCTCCCCTGCACATCTCACTTCTCTCCACCAAACCCTTCCCGCTGCAGGGAGCTGCTGAGGAGCCGCTTGGTCCATCCCTGGATTCTCCAAGCACTGACTGCCCATCCACTCTGACCACAGCCGGGGCCACATCCCACCGCCTGCCCAGCATCCATCCATGGTGGTGAGCTCCGTGTCCCCACCTTCTGCCTCACCCACCAAAGGAGATGATCCATGTGAAATAGATGTCACCGACATGGCCATACACAGTGTGACACTGCTCATCTGTCTCTGTGCGCTGGCCGGGAACGGGGCTCTTCTGCCTCCTCAGATGGAAAGGGCGTACTGCCGGCATCTTTAGCCTGGCTGTCACTGACTTCATCTTCCTCCTCATTGCGGTCCCCTCTGCCCTGCTCTTCCTGCTGGAAGATGTGTCCTGCTCTCCTGTCATGCCCCTGATGTACGTGAGATTCCTTTACCTGGTGTCAGCGTTCTCCTGCTACTTACTGGGTGCTCTTCTGGATGACAGCCATCAGTGCCAAAAAGGACATGGAAAAGCTCTGCAAGCTCTGCTGCCGCTGTGACCTTCCCAATCCCATGATGTGGGTGCTGTGGGGTGCTCAATGCTTGACCTTCTTCGTTCCCATCATTCTCATTCCCACAGTGGCTTCCCTGTGCCCGTCACACGAGCAGGAGCACTGCCGGGTGGCTCTCATCTCCATGTTCTCCGTTACCCTGCTCCTCTTTGCTGCACCCGTGGTCATTACCCGCATAATAATCAACATGTTCCGCTGTGTCCCGGTGTTTCCCGGTCTGTCCCGCGGGGAGGCGGGGCCTGACCCGCGCCACGCCCCCTACGCGCGCGCTCCGCCGGGGTCACGTGGTTCCCCGCGCGTCACGTAATCGGGGCGGGGGCCGCCGGGAAGCGCCAGGCGGGACCGGGCCGGGATCGGGATCGGGACCGGGACCGGGACCGGGACCGGGACCGGGCCCAGGCCCAGGCCCAGGCCCAGGCCCAGGCCCAGGCCCAGGCCCAGGCCCAGCGCAGCCCCGGCCAAGCCGCAGCCCTGCCCGAGCCCTGCGAGCCGCCAGCCCGGCGCCGGCCCGCCATGGACCGCCGGGACGCCTCCGGATCGGCCGCCCGCTTGGCAGCTGCCCTCCCCTCCCTTCCCCGGGCCGCGCCCCCCGGCGCTTCGTGACTCGCCGGCGGCTCCTCGGCTCCTCCATCGTTCGCCGGTGGCGGCAGCCAAGAGATAGTCCGGGCCTAGCGGAGCGGCCAGCGCAGGTGAGCACGGCCGGGCCTGGCCTCCCGCCGGCGCCGGGGCCACGCCGTCCCCGCCCCGGGCACTCCCGGGACATCCCGGCCGCCCCCTGGGCGGCAGCGGCGGGCCCGAGGGCGGCATCGGCCGCTGCGGGCGCAGCTCCCGCCGGGACCCGCAGCTTTCCCCGCGCTCGCGCCCCGCGGTGGGGGACACCCCGGGAGGGCGGGGGTCCCTCCCCGGGCAGCGCAACCCGGGGCATTCCCTGGAACGGGGACTCGGGGCCGGCGGGGCCGCTGTGCTGCCCTCCCCGCTGATGGGTTGAATCCTGTTCCGGTCATTGGCTTTGTCAGGGCTTTGTTCCTTCCCCTTTGCTCTCCCGGTTTGGCGCCGGAGCCGCTCCGGGATGGAGCGGGCCGGCACCGGCACGGGCTGCGGGGCTCTGGGGGCGGCCAGCGGCTCTGGGCGGCTTCGCGGGGCTGCCGTGCTCGGGGAATTGACTTCGGGCGGCTGCTGCCGAAGGTGAAGGAGGGAAGAGTCGCGGGTCCGGACACAATCCCGTCCCGGAGTGAGCGGGCGGCTGTTCCTAAAGCCTCATCCTTGGGGGGGTTGTGTTGGACTTTGTAAAAGTCGTTTAACGTTCCTGGGCTCTGGGCTGACTTTTTTCCTTTTTTGCCATTTTTCAATGAGCAAAACGAAGCGAGAAAGTGTTGAGAGGTGTAAGCCAGGTATCCGGTGCATTCAGTGCTGTGCCTGTGATTCTCTTCGGGAGATGAGCAAGTGGTTCAGTGGATTTTGGGGGAGAACTGAGTGCTTGTGCCAAAGCTCGCTCACAGCCTGGGCAGATGCTGTACAGTGGAAAGGGAAAAGGGGCAGGTGTGGGACCCACTCCCCCCCCCCCAGCTCATCTCTCGCCTTATTACGGCCTTGTTTGGTCATTTTCTCAGGAGTGCCGGTGCTTTGAAGCATTCCTGTGTTCCCAGTGCTGGCAGCCAGGTGCCCACCTGCCCCTGTGGGACTGCCCAGGCCCTTCCTCAGTGCCACTCTTTGGAATGAACTGCTTCTGCTGGGGCCTGTGTGTTCATTTGTCACCTGGGCTCCCTCCCAGCTACTGAACTCCTCTCAGGTGTATTCCTAGTTCCTGACATTCCTTTAAAACTACCGAATTCTTCTCTCAGGTCCCTGGCAAATGGGGCTTTGCAGCCTGGGGGAGTTACTGCAAAACGGGGTCTAGTGAAGTGCTCTGCAGGAGTGGTTGTGCACCTGAATGGTCATTTAATTGTCTCCTCTAATGAGGGAAACGTGATTAAACTCCCGGCGCTGTGCTGCTGTTGTGTGTCAGCCTCGAGGTGTGAGACAGTCCCGGTGTCACACTGGAGTTGCTTAGTGGCTGTGCTGAGACTGGGACAGGTCTTGTTGGTCAGGAGCAAAAGGGAAAATTTATCTTTTGGCTTGCTTAATATCTTGGCTTTATTAATGTATCAATGTCAATTGTTGTCATTTGCTGCCTTCTGCACAGTGTGTTTGCAGCTCTGTGTGAGAGCAGACTCTCCCCTGTTTGGGATTGAGACAATCCTGGAATATCCTGAGCTGGAAGGGACCCACAGGGATCACCCAGTCCCACCCCCGTCCCTGCCCAGACCCCCCAACAACCCCAGCCTGGGCATCCCTGGCATCGCTGTCCAAACGCTCCTGGAGCTCTGGCAGCCTCGGGGCCATGCCCATTCCCTGGGGAGCCTGGGCAGTGCCCAGCAGCCTCTGGGGGAAGAGCCTTTCCCTGATCTCAGCGTGAGCCTGCCCTGGCCCAGCTCCAGCTGCTCCCTGGGTCCTGTCTGTGTCCCAGGGAGCGGAGATCAGAGCTGTAGCCCCCGATGTGTTCTGACCTCACACTTCTCTACCAGAACAAACCCAGTACCCTCAGCAGCTCTTTCATGGTCCTTCCACACCCTTCCCCATCCCCATGTCCCTTCTTTGGATGCTGTCAGCTTTTTATCTTTTTTATATTGTGGCGCCCAAAAGTGCCCCCAGGACTCCAGTACAGTTTAACAGCAATGAAAGAAAACAGTAGATTTCAACTTTGATCTCAAAAGCTGTCTCAGGCCCCTGATACTGCCTCGAAATGTCTTTGCAGTTCTTGCTTTATGACTTGTGTCAAACATGGAGAGAGTGAGACTGAGCCCCTGGGGTCAGGTTCTGTGTGAGAAGCCACACAGCAAGCCAGAAATCTTTGCTCCAGATCACCAGAAATTTACAGTATTGAGGACGGAAATACTGAGAGTTGAGTCTTGGGAGCTGAGCCAGGAAAGCAGCACCTCTGCCATGGGCAGATTTGGCACGTGGAGAGAGCTCGAGCAGCTTGCAAGAGGTCCCAGCAATGTGTGTGTGGAGCTGGGAGGAGCATGAGTTGCAGTGTCGTGTTTGGAGTCCCCCTGGGTGAGGATGTAGGAATAGACTGGAGTTTTTGGTGACTGAGGTTTCTTTTCTGTTTTTGGCCACATCATTTCAGTTTGTTACTCGCCTGTGGTTTGTTCTACAGGCCTGTTTCCTTTCTCTCCTACTATGGTGTCACAGTTATCTTCAGCAGAGGCTCAGCAATAACTAAACTTGAGCTTAGATACTTAAACTTCAGTTCAGAGTAGATACACGGCAGAAATCCTTCCGTGTGAGGGTGGGCAGGCCCTGGCACAGGGTGCCCAGAGCAGCTGTGGCTGCCCCTGGATCCCTGGCAGTGTCCAAGGCCAGGCTGGACACTGGGGCTTGGAGCAGCCTGGGACAGTGGAAGGTGTCCCTGCCCTTGGCAGGGGTGGCACTGGATGGGCTTTAAGGTCCCTTCCCACCAAGACCTCGTCTTCCTTTGCCTTCAGTGTCTGCCTCAGAGTTTGTACCAAAACCAAAGTGAGGTTGGTGTCACCTTCTCTAAACTGGGAGAACAGATCACTCCAAGCTGTGGGGAGATGGAGAGGCTGTAGGATGGAGAGGGTGCAGCCCTGCAGACGCCGAGCTGTGGGGTTGCTGCTTTTCCTCGTTGTTGCTGCGGACACAGCTCAAGGTGGGTCTGAGAGAGACAAACTCTGCTTTTGGGGGTTTGTGTTGATGAGGAGGGGAGGGGAGGTCACTGCTCTGCTTCTTGTAACTGCTGTGGCAGAGCCAGGAGCCCAAGGCAGGACAAGGGCAAAGCAAACCTCTCCGAGCTCTTGGGTTCTCTTCATTCCCAGATATTCTGATTCCTGCCCAAGTCCAAGTTCATTGTGCTGTGCAGGATGCGAGTTTAATCAGGTTTTAGTGCTGGTTTAGCTGAGTGTTTCTAGGGCTTGAGGATGAAGCCAAATGCTCTGCATTGAGAAAGTGATGGATGTTCAGCACAAGATTCTCTTCAGGAACTGGCACGAAAAGTGCTTGCTGAAGCCGAGGGAGGAGCAATTCACAGCTTGGCTGGAAGAGGGAGAAGTGCTCACTGCTGGTCTGTCACTTCATCCTCATGAGTGAGTGTGGGAGCTCCCGAGATCAGCCAGGCTGCAATTTCAGATAGTTTAGATGGGCTGGCCTTGAAAAATTCATATTTTGGTGCCTGGAACAAAAGCTGAAGGTGGCAGGAAGTGGCAGCAGTAGCAGGGAACTGAAGTGACACCACCCTGAGCTCAGAACTAATTTTGGTTGTGACCTTGAGCAGTCCCTGGGCCACACCAGAGCTTTTTGTGTCACCTGCTTTGGGAGGTTCTTCCTTGCCCGTGGAGAAGTTGGGTCTGGCACAGGTCTGCTGTGGAGCACCTGTGCCACCACCTTTAAAGAGCCACACTGGAGGTGTCAGTGAGCCCCTCAGTGCCTGCCCAGCCTAGAGCAGGGCTGGGAGGGCAGGGGGCTCAGGGAGTGCTCATTCCTGGTGGTGTTGGAGCTCTGAGCCCAGCCCTGAGCTGGGTTTGTGGCTCTGAGGGCACGGGGAGTGTCCGGAGCAGGCCTGGCCTGGGCAGAGTAGGAACTCCTGGAGTAACTCCTGAGTAAGCCACACCTTCCACGCGAGAGGGAGGCACTCCCAGAGTCAGGTGCTGTCTCCTCAGAGGTGCTTTGGGGTTTAATTCTGTTCTCACTGTGACTCCTCTCACCTGGGAGCCCTGTGGTTACCTCCAGAGGGTCTGAGGCCTTAGGGATGTAAATATGGACAGGAGGGGTTGGAATCTGCCTATCAGGGAATCTTCCCCTTGCCCAGAGGAGAGTGTGCAGAACTCTTCTGTGTGATGATAATGTTTTCATACTTTAGGTGTGAAAATAAAAAATGGGAGAAATCTCGTTTTTCTGGCAGCACGCAAAGAACTTTCTTCTGTGTCACCACTAAAACTCTGTGAGGGGATGAATACCTGGGAATCTGAAAGAGACATAGCTGGAAAGCATCAATATGAATGGATTTTTCTGCTTCTTTTTGCACTTGAAAGAAAGGTGAAAGTTACAGGCTGAGTCAAGCTTTTACCCTTTATTTCAATCAATTCAGTTATTGCTAAATATGGCTACACACAGGTAGCCCAGGTGACAGAGCTGCCTCCAGCTGCTCCTTGGCCCCAGTGTCCCACGCGGGATGCTTGAGTTATCCACTGAGAGCCCCCTTGAGACTGGAGCACAGGTAAATCTGCCTGTCTGAAGGGCAGGATTGTGTCCTAAGTCCCTCCTCATTTCTTCCTTTCCTCAGGCCCCAGCTGTGGCTGGGCCCACCATTGTGGCTTGGGTGGCAGTGGCACATTGGAAAGGCCTGGGGGTGCCAGCTGGGGTGAGAGCTCGGGGTGCCAGCCCAGGCTCCACCAGCACTTGGCCCACACTGGGGCACAAATTGAGAGATGAACTCTTGGAAGCTTGTCCTGAGGAGGATGAATGGTACCTGCTGGTGAAATTCGGTGCTTTCATGGAGCTGTGATAAACCCCAAAGTCTTAGACTGCCAACCTACAGCCTCTGCACCGTCACATTCCCCAGTTGCATTTTGTATTGGAATTTTACCTGCTCCCACCTGCGTCCTCCTGCTGGCAGTGCCAGCAGCCCACGTGCTGCCTCTCCTGAGAGCAAGTTCCTGCCTGTTTCCTCTCCCAGCCCCAGCTCTTGCTTCCCTCTGGCAGAGGCAGCTTTAGGTGCAATATCCTGATGTTTCTGTGAGTGGGTTTTGGAATAAACCTACACACGGGATGTCCATGGGTTGCTGCTATGGATTCTGTGAAAGGTGATCAGGAAAAGCAAGTTCAGAGTTACTCAGGGGATCCTCTGATTCCTGCCCATCTCACGGAGCTGCTCAGGGTGAAACTACTACTCCCATGCTTTTTATTTTGCTCCTCTTAGTGCTGGTTTTTCCCCAGGTAAGTCAGTGCTGGAGCAGCCCTTGTGGGTTTATCTGTGATGAGCAGTGGTTGTGTCTGCACACGGAGATAGCAGATTCCAGCTGTAGTGTGCAAACGTTGGTGCTTTGTGCCTTAGTGCACAGCCACATTTGTCAGCTGACAGGGCTGATGCGATGAGAAAACCTCGCACTCTCCAATAACCTGAGCACAGGCACTTCCTGCGTTGTTACATTTAACCAAAGCTCTGATAAAAAATACTACATTAATTTTTCTAATGGAGACCAGATTCCGCATTATCATCATTTACGTTTTTGGATAGTCTTTGATTGACTCTGGTGGGAAGGGAGGTGAATCAGTATCTTGTACTTTAGGGAAAGATCTAGGGGAGAATTGAATTGTACTTCCTTGGAATTCACATCACACGCCCTTAGTCGGAGATGTTGATCTTGAGAACAACAAGCAGAGAACAGCCCAGGAAGGGCTGAACATGACAAAACAGTGCAGAGCATAAAGAAATCCTCTTTGCTGTGTTCATCATTCTGTCTTCATCTTGGATTGTTTCCACCCTTCTCCTTCACCTGGAAGTCACAAGCATCCTGCAGTGGCAGGTACTCTGGGTTCTTCTGCCAGGAGTAGTCTAAGAACAGCTTTTGCTGGGAGCAGCTCTGACCTTGCTGAAATCACTGCTGAAGCCTCCCCTGACTCTTGCAGTGCCAGAATTTCAGGGTGCCAGTGGTGAGGCAGGGACTGAGCCTGGTTCATTGTCCCCAGAGCTCGGGTAGTACAGGACAGTCAGGCCAGTAAAGCCCCTGCTCAGGGCTGGGAACGAGATCCTGGCCGGCTTTCCCTCTCTGCCCCTCTCTGCAGTCCTGCTGGGCTATGTCATGCTACTATGTTACAGCATTGTTCCATGTCTTTTTTTTTTTTTTGGAAGTAATGCCGGATATTGGCAGTCAGGGGCGATGGAGCGAGGTGAGCAGTGACCAGTGGACAGAATGAGTTGTTACAGCCTCGGTCTCAATGTTTGGAGCAGCTCTAAGCATCCGTTGTTGTTTGTGTGTTTTAGGTGGTCCACTTGCAGGATGTCCTGGCCCTGGATGCTGGAGGGTGCAAGCCTAAGGTATAGGTGTGGTGTACTTCAGTCAGAGCAGGGAGGCTGTGGTTTCACAGTCTCTCAGCATGTTTTGTGTGTTTTTGCTTTGCTTCTCTGCAGGTGCTGCTGCTGCCCTGGGCGTGCCAAGGGCCAGAGGCGAGCAGGTGAGTTGGCATTTAGGTGGGGTGGCTGATAGGCCAGCGGTCTATGGCAGCGTGCTGAGCGTGTCCCTTTTCATTGTGCAGGTTTGTCCTGGCCACCTCCAGAGTCAGATCAGGATTTGAGGTGAGCCGGGGCAGTGGTGTGGAGTAGCCCGGGGATGCTCTTCTGGAGGGCAACAGTGACGTTTTCTGTTTTGTTGTCTTAGGTACCGTGAGCAGGTGTGGAGCTGAAATTTGGAGAGAGCAGGTAAGCGATGAGCCTCGGCAGTTTCGAGGGAGGGGGCCTTGCGGAAGGGGTCTCTTTTGGCGTGTGTTGTCAGAGGCTGAATTTTCTCCTTGTTCTCCGTCTTTCGCAGCTGCCAAAGCGGACCGTGGGGAACGTGTTGACATCTGAGGTGCTGATGCATTTTTTCTGCCAAGGATGGATTTTGTCCGTTTGTCTTCAGAAAGCTAAGTGTTGGAAGCGGTGGTTGGGAGAAGGGAAAGGCCTTTGGAGTTCCAGGAGGCAATTGGAAGTTAGCTTAGAGGAGAGGGCTGTTGTGGGAGGGCCCCTTGGAAGTAAAGGGAGAGGGTTTCTCCTCAGCATCACCCGAGCCTTTGCTGGGCAGGGCAGTTCCCACCCATCTCTGTCATCGGCCTTTGAGTCTCGACATCATCGTGGATCTTTTTGCCCGAGGAGCTCGCCTTTGGGTCTGGCACGATCACCACGGTCTCCATTTCACCTACTCGCTGGCATAGCCACCCGCGGGCATCTTGGCCACTTGCTGGATGGTCAAAGGTAAGGGATCAAAGGTCGGGTTGTCAAGGAATGGGTCAAGGGGTCAAAGGTCAGGGGGTAAAAGGTCAAGGCTCGGGCTCAGGATTAGAGGTTCCAGCATGATTTTCCGTGGTGGTTCCCAGTGTGGGGACACGGGGTGTGGGGTCAGTGGCGCCGGGGGCGGGCAGGAGCCCCGTGGGCAGTGGCCGGCAGCGGCGGGGACGCCTCCGTACGGTCGCGCCCCTCCAGTGCCAGCAGAAGCCCCCCTGCGCCGTGCGGTGCCCGGCCCCACTCCTTGCCCTCCCCGCCGCTGCCTTCCCGCACTCCCACCGCACCCCCTGCTCCCCTCCAGCCCAGGGAAATGCAGGAAAACACAAAATCATCGAGGTGGAACAGTCACCGGAGCTGCCCGAGCCATCCCCCCGCCTGAAGGCGGCAGCTGCCCAGAGCCAGGGGCACCCAGCAGGATGCAGCTCCTCTTTCCCAGGAGCTGGAGGCAGGGGGAGCAGGGAGAATTTCAGCTCCCAGCAGCTCTCTGTGAGTGCTGGATGGACTCTGGGCTGAGCCAGGTGGGAGGTGTGGGTGGTGTTCATGTCCCCAGGAGCTGCTCAAATCCACCTTAAACTCCTGGAATGGTCTGTGCTGGCAAGAACCTTACAGACCATCCTGTTCAGCCCCTTGCCATGGTCAGGGACACCTTCCTGGGGTGTCTGTGCCAGAGTGGTGGAATGGGCAGGACTTTCTCCCTGAGCCCAGTCCCGGGCAAGATTGGGGTTCCCATGGGAAGAAGCCTGTGAGCTGCATTTCTGGAGCTGGGAGCCTCCATGCCCGGGAGTATTTCCAGTACTGCTCTTTGGCTTTTTCCATAACTGGGCATGATGTTTCTCCCCAGAGCAAGGTGGTTTTCCCTGGATTGTTGGGGTAAGACACTGGCTGTTTGACAGCTCTGTTGTCTCTTTGTCCTGAATGGAAGAGTGAGGAACGGGGGATGCTCCCGACTGTCCCAGGGATGTGGGAACAGCCCAGTTCCAGTGAGGAATGTGACGCCCAGCTCGTGGCGTGTGCCCTGAGATGGTCTTTGCTGTTGTTTTGTCCTTAGAGCCTGTTGGAGTGCTGGCCTGGATTTGGGAGGAGCCAAGTAGCCTGGAGCAGTGAGGTTTTTCCTGTCAGAAATCCATGCTGGGGATGTTTTCCCTGGCTGTCCCAAGGGGAAGGAACAGCTCTGGAGTTTTTGCAGCCACAGGCTGGGGATGCATCCCCTGAAAACCAGTTCAGGATCGTTCATCTGACTCTGTCCCTGACCTGTGGCTTCCAGGGAGCCTTCTGGTCTTCTGGATATTCCCAGGAGAGGATATTCCACCACCTGACTTTTAAGCCAGGAATTCCAAACCCAGTAAGTCGGTCACATTCTATGGGAGCTGCCCCAATGGTGGGATGGCAGAGGGCACACCCCACGCTGCTGTTTGGGACATTCCTGACTGGAACGGGAGCCAGCTGGGCATTTTGGAGCACTGAGGCCACCAGGGCAGCCTTGAGTGGCATTCCCAGGCAATGCTGAGGCATCCCATGCCTGTGGCAACACATGCCTGATGTGGAGCAGAGAGAGGAAGGGAGAAATTCTGAGTTGATGGGAGGAATGGAATTGGGCTTTCCAGAATGGAATTGGTATAGGTGCTGATGGTATCATGGAATCATGGGGTGGCTTGGAAGGGACACAAAGACCCTCTGGGCTCTGTTATCCCATCCCGTGGCAAAGAACACGTCCAAAACTGCCTCCTCACCCCCATGGAATGGCAGTGGGTGTTGGGAGCTCTGGCTGGAGCACCTGGAGACCAGGTAAGAATAGCAGTGGCATTGTTTTGGCTGCTGCTGGATGTGGTTTTCTCTTGTCAAGATGTTCCTCTGATTGATGTTTTCACAGTAGCTTGCTAGGCCTCATTTGAGGATAATTCCAAGAATTTGGAAGTCGTTGGAAAAGAATGAGGAAAAAAGGTGAACCTGATCCATTTCTAGTAATTCTGAACTTCTCTTGCAGCACCGTTCCAGGGGAAAGCTGGTGAAAGGATAAAGATGCAGAGGAACAAGTGTTGTAAACCCCCCTGCTTCCCTGACAAAGCAAACCTTTCTGCAATCCCAGTAAATCTCTTGGAGAAACTGTGGGATCATAAGGTTTCCTAGGAAAGGAAAACTAAGGACAGAGATGAGGAAATAGGCTTCCAATTAACAATGATTTGATGGAGGTAGGAATGATTCCTGTATGTTTGATGCACCCCTTTTTATTCCTGGGATAATTTTAAATGATTTCTTTAAAAAATCATTTCGATTTGGGAATTCAGATTAGAGAGGAAACGATGCAAAATAAATGCAGGGAGAGATCACAGAATCATCCTGGAATGGCAGAATAGTTTGGGTGGGAAGGGACCTTAAGGATCACCTCATTCCATCCACAGGGTGCTCCAAGCTGCGGCCAGCCTGGCCTTGAACACTTCCAGGGATGGGGCAGCCACGATTTCCCTGGGTTTACGGGCACAAGAGGAAATTTCCAGCAGGAACTGAGGGGTTTCCTTTGCTCTGCCTGGCCCTAGCAGGGCTTTGGGAGGCAGAGGCTGTGGGAACAGGAGCTTTGTCCACTGCCTTGGGGGAGTCTCTGATGTCCCAAAACCCAGCAGAGCAAGTGGTTGTGGTTTAACATCCCGTTCAAAGGAGATGCCAGGCCAGGAACGGGAATGGACTGCAGAGCAGGGATGGTGGCCAGCAGAGGGGTGAGTGTCCAGGGGGTCCCAGCAGTCCATCCCTGCTGCCCAGGTTTGGGATGAGCAGGCTGGTGAGTGTCCCTGTGCTTGCTCTGCAGGATGAGGAAGCCAGGCCTGCTGAGGAGGAAGATGAGGAAGTGTGTGAGGATGGAGACAGCGGCCACCAAAGGCTGGGGAAGGCACAGATCCAGGTAGGAGACGTTGCCTTGCGAGGAGAGGGACTTGTCTGTCCCGTTGGAATTTGGGGCGTGAGGCCAGTGGAACAAAGGCTTTGATTCCATTTTCTTGCTCGGGTTTTCACGTGCCTTAAGAGAGCTTTGTGAAAATGTCATTATCCCTGATTGAGTCTCTGAAAAACAGGGATTGAAGCTTTCAGAAGGGGCCCAACCCTGCCTGCATGTATCCAAGTGCAGCCCCCACTCCCTGTTTTTGTGTACAGCTGGGATGAGACCTCAGCTGCTGTTACTTGCCAGCTCACAAGTTGTGTAGCTCAGAGCCTCAGCCATGAAGGGCCAGGCTGTGTTTAAAACAGCCCAAGGTGCCAGAGAGCTGGAGTCATTTCCTAGCAGGTAACTTGACTTGGAAGCTGCATTCTAAAATTTGTCCACATTTAATTGATGTCCCACATGGAGACACCTAAAGAAGCAGAGGTGGGGTGTTCCTAAGAAAAGAGCATCTAAATTCTTTGGTGGTAGAGGGCTTAAAGTCTGAGTGGAGGTGCCTTTAGGACACTTCCATTCCAGTATCTGAATGGAATTTAAATGAGGTAGCCAAATCCTGACAAGCTTGTATGAACTCCAAAGCCTCTGCAAGTGGTTTACAGCCAGGGAAGGAGATAAGAGTCTGGAGTCTCTCCCCAAAACCTGGCTGCTGGTTTCTTTGGCCAGGCATAGGAATAATTGCGTATTCCCTGGGGCTCTCCTTATGGGGAGAGGTTTACTTATGTGCCCTGGGTTTATTCAGTGCATCTTCAAAGTGATGGAAACTGATTGCATTGAAATGCCAGGGGTGCCAAATGTTTTCCCCAGCCAGAGCTCGGAGCCAGCCCAGTGGGAAGGGGTTTAGTGGCCATTTTCCCGCTCCCTCGGGGCAGCAGCACTGGAGCACTCGCAGCCACCCGTGCCCGAGGGGCCGAGTACTGGCAGGAGGCAAAGCCAGGGACTGGGCAGGAGGAGCTTGCAGTGCTCCTGGAATCGCAGAGCTGGAGCTGTGGGTTAGACCTCCCAGGAGCTGCTGCCTCACTCAAACCTTGTTTAAAGCTCAGCATCCCTCCTGCTCCCTTGGAATGATTGTTGCTTCTGTTGTTGCTCTTTCCCGATCCATTATGATTATTATTGTAAATTCCCACTCCATTTCTTCCATAGCCCTTTGCTTCCCAGAGGTGGTGCTTTAGGCAAGCCCCTCCAGCCTGGGAAGGGGCTTTTGGCTCCAGACTCAGTCCCAGTCCCCATGAGCAGCTGGAGCTGTGCTGTCCCCAGCAGGTGCCTTTCCTTCCTTCCCTGCTGCACTTTGGCTTTTTGAGGGCTCTCTAGGGGGCTGAGGGGGAAGTTCTTTGTCATTCCAGGGCAGCATAAGCCCTGATCCCACTAAAAGCAGGAGGAATCATTCCATCCTTGGTTTTGGATACACCTTTGGTGTTTTCTCTCTTTTGCTGACATTGTGTGGTGAAGCAGCAGCTCCCTGGAATAATTTTTAGTTGTAAAACAATGAATTCCCTGCTGGAATCCCAGTCCCAGCCCCCCAGATCAAGGTGCAGTTTAAGGCCTTACACCCTGACCAGGACAAGTTCCTGTCCTTAGACATGGAAAACAGGGGAAAACTCAGACTGGATTGGAGCCAGCATCCAGAATGGGGAGAGTGAGGCAGCATGCTTGGCCCAGGCTGGGGCTGGTACAGGGGGTGTTCCCTGTAGGATGACACCTGTTTGGAGCAGATCCTTCTCTTCCTTTGTCCAAAGTCCAATGGCAAAGGACTGAAGAACCCACAAGTGGGGCCTGGAAGGAAAACGATTCTGTTAAAATTAGGCAAAGAATGCACTAAGAAAAAATGGACATCCTTTTTAGGTATGAAAGTAAGTAGGGGAAAAATGTTGAAAAAGAGCTCTTTTATTTGGTGCCACCTCTCATTGTTTTATGGATAAAACCCTCTAGTGAGCAATCAGAACAGGAGTGGGAAAGCCAGGAGCCTTTGACTTCCACAGTGGACTTAATTGCCATGCTTAATTTCAACAATTTCTTCTCTCTCTCAGGACAGGAAGCCCCACTTAACTTGTCCCATCTTTGCCAAAAGCTTTGGTGTTTGAGCAGCCAAACCCAAGGGGCTCTGGCCCCACCAGCCTGTACTGGAAGGCCCCTGGTCCTGCCTGTGGTGTGGGATGAATCCCCAGTTGTCCCCAGAGGGGGCTGCCCTGGTCCCTGCAGTGCCCAGCACCTGAGACACACAGAGAGCCCTGTCCAAAGGGGCTCCTTGTCAGGAATGTGGCAGCAGCCCCAGGAGCAGGCTGGAGGTGAGAACTGGGGCTGTGTTTGAGACTGACCAGCTCAGCTCAGTGTTTACCTGTGGGGGGAGTTTGGCCCCCCACACTGAGTTGAAGCTGGATCAGGGTGACAGATGCTGCATTTTGGGCACCCTGAGAGTTTCTCTCCCCCTTGGAGATTTCCTGCGGGGATGGGGCAGAGCAGGGAGCAGAATTAACCCTGCACCTCCCGTGGGCACTGCTGGCCTTTGTCTCTCTGCTGTGCCATCAGCCTGTGGGAATTTGCTGCTGCCGCTGCCACCCCACCTGGGGGCTGCGTGCTCCTGGCAGCCCTTCCCAGCCCCACACCCGAGCTCCAGCGCTGCCTCCAGGCTGTGTTGGGAGAGTTTGCTGGGAATGTGCCTCATCCCTGGGAGTATCCTTTCCTTCCAGAGTGGCTGGATGGAGCTTCTGGGCTTGTCAGCTTCAGAGTTTGCTTGCAAAAGTCACTGCAGGGAAGAATGACAAGGAGGTTTGTCAGAGTGCTGCTGTCAGACCCCACCTGCCAGTCTGGGCTTTGGCTTGGAGGTTGTTGTGTATTGGCCCTGCAGGGAATGAATGTCCCCTTCCCACCTCAGCCCAGCAGATCCCAAGGGCTCTTCCTGGAGTACTTACTCTTTGCTTCCCTTTGGGATAACTTAATCTGCACCCTTCCAGGAGCAATTCCTTGGCTTCTCCTGGAGAAAACCCCATGGCAGAGGCAGTCTGCAAAGGAGCCCAGAGCTGTGCTTGGAGCAGGGAGTGCTGAGAGCTGCGTGTGCCTCTGCTGCCCCAGGCTGGCAATATCCCCATGGAACAGACTGGGCAAATGGCATTAGAGGGAGCACAATCCCTTCCTGGAAGAGGTTTTCTCCTCTGCAGATCAGGCACGGGGCAGGAAGGGAACTTTGGAGATCAGCTGCTTTCCCCCAGAAAGCATCACTCACACCAGCATGGATGACATGACCTGTGCCCAGCGCTCACCATGCACCCGGCCAGAATCAAGAGCAAAGGTGGGTTTGGGTGTGAGCACTTGAAATAACTTTGAAAGAGAAGCAATCACCTTTTGCTGCTTCTTTCTTTCTTGCAGATGCTGCGATTGCCTCTGGGCACATGGGCTGAGCTCTCCCTGCAGGGAACTGTCAGGCCTTAACAGCTGTGAGGTTGTGTTCTTCTCAGTGGGGAACTGGAAATAATTATTAATTAATTGCAGAAATGTTTTCTGAACCTTTCCCCTTTCCTGGTAGATCTTCTCTCTCTGCCTCTGAATTTACAGCTGTTCCCTGGTGTCATTGGCCCTGCCTGAATTCCTTGCAGCTCCTCACTGGGAAAACCTGGGATGACTTTGAGGGGACAGAGGAGACATTTTCAGCTGAAAACCTGGGGTGACTGAGAGGGGACACAAGAATTGTTTGTGTAGGAAAATGGGAGGTGATGTCAAGCAGAGCAAGGTGGCATTTTTGAGGGAAAAGCTGAGGTGATGTTTAGGGGAAAGAATGCACATTTTGGGGGCAGAAAAGAGTTAATATTGTACAGGAAGGAAAAACTGGGGGGTAAAACTTGATGTAATCTGTAGGGGACAGAATGAATATTTTGGAGCAAAAATGAGGTACTCAGTAGTAGACAAAGAAGGAAAATTTTGGAGGCCAAACTTGACAAAGTCTCAAGAGCAGAGAATGAACACTTGGAGGGAAAAAGGAGGTGATGAATACTGAGCATGTGGGGAAAATTTGGGGGCTAAATCTGAGCTAATCTCTAGGGGAGAGCATGAACACACTGAGGTAACATGAGGGAATCAGTTGTGGGCAGATAGGGAAACTTGTGTAAAAATAATATTAAATAAGCTGTAGAAAGAACATTTTGAGGTAAAAATGAGGTAAGCAGTAGTAGACAGATGGAAAACTTTGGGGGTAAATCTTGATAGAAGCTACATGGTAGAAAGGAAATAAATATTGAAGGAAGAATGAGGGAATCAGTAGTGGACAGGTAGGGGAATTTTGGGGGGTCAAACTTGAAATGATCTAAAGGTTGAGAATGAATCTTTTTTGGTAAAAATGAGGTAATAAGTTGTGGACATTTCAGGAAAATTTTGGGGGTTAAACTTGAGGTAATCTCTAGGGAGAGTGTGACCACTGACATGAACTGAGGCAATCACTGGGGCTAGGCAAGGAAATTTGGGGTGTAAAACTTGGGAAGATCTGTAGGGCAAAGAATGAACATATTGAGGAAGCAATGAGGTGATCAGCAGTTAAGATGAGGTAGAATGTGGGGGGCAAACCCTGAGGTAATTATGTAGGAACCATAAGTGGTTTTGAGAAAAAATCTGACCTAATTTGTAGGGGACAGAATGAACATTTTGGGGGTAAGACAGACATAACCTGCGTGGTTTGGGTTTTAAAATCTAGTCAGTGCACAGGGGACAAAATAGACATTTTGGTAATAAAATCCGAGTTCATCTGTAGAAGAAAGAACTCATGTTTTGAGGTAAAAAGAAGGTGATCAGAACTGGGCAGGTAGGGAAAACTGAGGGGGTAAAATGTGAGGTCATCTCTAGGAGAGAGCAGGAGCATCCTGAGGTAAACGGAGGGAATTGCTGTGGACAGGTGGGTAAATCTGGCAGGTAAAACTTGAGGGAATCTCCATGGTAGAAAATGAGTATTTGGAGGTAAAAATAAAGTACTCAGTCAGTGGTGGAGATGTACGGAAAATGTTGGAGGTAAAATCTGAGGTGATCTGTAGCAGAGAGAATGCACTTGATGGGGTAAACTGAGGTAATCACTTATGGACAGGTAGGGAAGTTCAGAGGGGTAAAAATTGAAAGCATCTGTAGGGCAAAGAATGAAAAGATTGAGGTGGAAATGAGGAAAGAGGTAGTGGACAGGTGGGGAAAGTTTTGGGGGCAAATCTTGTGGTAATCTCCAGAGCAGAGAAAGAATGCTTCCTTGTAAAAAATGAGGAACTCAGAAGGAGGCAGATGGGGACATTTTGGGGGTAAAATCTCAGGTCATCTCAAGGTGAGGGAAGGACTGTTTGGAGGTCAACTCAGCACTCACTGTGTCTTCCTTCCTTGGCATCAGCTGGCAGGGAAGGGAGAAGAGGCCTCAGGCTGGAGAGGGGCAGGAGAAAGGCACTGTGGGCAAAGGCACCTCCCTGGCATCCCCAGGGTACCTGTGGGGAACACAGCGGACACTTTGGGAGCAAAGGGAGGTGATGGCATTGTCCCTTTGGGGGATGCTGGCATTTAGATCATTCCATCCATTTGCCTGCTGACATTTCCCAGCCCAGGGGCTTTGGCTGCCAGGGCAGCACAAAGATTGTTCCCTGGGTGGTGCGCAGATTTGGGGGTTGGCTTTGCTAGTTCAGATGAATTCTACCCAAAGCCCTGAATTCCCTGCTGAATTGCCACTGGCATAGCCTCCCAGCGCCTCCTGGAGCATGGATATTCCCATGCAGAGCTGCCTATTTAACACCAGCTGTGTCAGGACCCAGCAGAGCTTCCAGGGAAGCTCAGCAGGGTCAGGGCAAGGACAGCTTCATGTTCCATAGAATTTGCTGTTTGTAACCCTCATCCCCCAGCCCCCCCCCCCCCCCAATGTCCCTGGGGGCACCTGACAGAGTTCCCTGGAATTCAGCTGCCTGCACCCCCCGAGCTGGGGCTCCAGGTGATATTTGAAAGCAGGAACAGGCGCTGGCTGGACACGCTCCCAGCCCGTGCTGAGGCAGCCCCTGTGCCCACGGGAGGACTTCTCTCCCTGCAGGAGTTGATTTCATTCCAGAGCCTCAGGAGTGGCCTCTGCAAGTTCTTTTCCCTCAGGAAAGGGATGCACATCCCTGCCTTCAGGGCACCTGCAGTGGGAGCCACCTGGGAAAGCTTTCCATCAGTTGTGCAGTTCCAGCTGGCTCCCCAAAAACTCCCAACTCAATCCAAAGAGATTTCTCTGACTCTGACCTTTCATTTGAAGGCATCTCTGAGGGCATTGCTTGGCATTTCATTGCTGTGGGCGAAGCTTGCCTTGGCCTTAACACTGCTGAGGGATGATGGCCTCAGGCTTGAAGGGAAGGCATTTTGGGTGGCTGGGACATAGCTGGCAGGTGTGTGGGAGGTCAGCACTGGGAATTGCTGTCTGAGCCCCTCTGCAAACAGCCCATTCTGACATTGCCCAGTGCCAGCTGTTCCTTGGGGCATTTTTGGGGTGTCAGTGGGGTCTGTCGGGACTGAAGCATCTCTGGGTGCCTGTTCAGAGCAGCCCCTGGCCGAGGGGCCGCGGGCAGCCCTTTATCCATGTCCATCCCAGCGCTGCCCGGGCAGCCCAGTGCCCGTTCCAGGGATGTGTGTTTGGCACGCTGCGTGCCACGGGCAGGACACTGCAGGCACAGCTCCTCTCTGCAAATCCAAAGCACAAGAGCTGCTGCTTCCCTTCCTGGGCCTCCTGGCCTTCTCCTTCCCCCCATTCCCTGCCAGCTGGGACACACGGAAGGAGCACCAAGGAACACTCCTGGCAGTGAGCAGGAGTCGCTGAGAGCTCTGTGCAGCTCTGGGCCACAAAAGCTGGCCCTGCCTCAGCAGCCCCTGGGATTTTGGGCTGTGAACACTCACCTGTGGGAAAGGCCCCTCTGCAGGCAGGAGCAGCCCTGACCCTCTCCAGAAGAGCTTTGGCTGTGGAGCAAGTGAACCCTCAGGACTTGCCTTGCTCATTTCTCCCTGGAAAGGGCCATGGAACAAGCACCTTTACAGCTGTTGGGTAAATCCTGGAAAGGGCAGGAAATCAGGGTTATGGGAAGAGTTCAGTGCTGTCACACAACTGCTCACCTGTGTTGTTGCATGATCAGGTGCTGGCCATGGAGCTCTGCCCTATGGCAATTACAGGGGCTGGTGTGGCAAGCAGCATTAGCATAAAAGAAGGAGTTGTATTTGCATAGGAATGATCTTGCTGGCACTTGGCATTCCTATCCCAGGCAGGACATTGCCAGGAGCTGAGATTGGCTTGGCTGGAGCAGGGTGCTGAGAGTGCCCAGGTGTGGGTTCAGTGGCCAGAGGAGCCATTCACATAAGGGTTCGACTTGGTGGTCCTTGTGTACCTATTGCCACTCAGGATCTCCTGTACTCTGGAAACAAAGAAGAAACATTTTTCCCTGGCCTTTTAAAGCCAGAGGTTTTTGCAGTGGAGCGTGCAAGCCGCAGAGAAAGCGGGGGGGAGGAAGGAGAGCATCAGGTCTCAAGCGGCAGTTGTGGGATGAGCGGCTCAAGCAGCAGCGAGCCCCGGCGAGGCCCCGGTCCCGCAGCGGGCGCAGTCAGAGCAGGAGCGGCAGCAGCGGCCTCGGCGCCAGCGGCCGGGCCGGGGGAGCGGCTCGTCCCGCTGCAGCCGCGCTGGTTGGGCGGGGCCGCGGCGGGCGGGAGGCCCCCGGGGGAGCGGCCCGGGGCAGGGGGAGCGGCGGCCTCGGCAGTGCCGGGGCTGGGGGAGCTCCGCGTCCCCGCGGGGGCTGCGGGCGGGGCCGGGCCGGGAGCGCCGGCGCTCCGGTTGCGCCAGGGGGCGCCCCACAGGGCGGGCGGCGCTGAGGGAGCGGCGGCCTCGGGGGGTGCCGGGGCGGGCACGGGCGGTCCCCGCGGCCCGGCCGCTTCCAGGCGCGATCCAGCGCCTGCTGCGGGGAAGCGCCGCCCTCCCGGCGGGCCCGGCACCGGCACGGCCCCGGCTCCCCACGGCCGCAGCGGGAGCGTAGCCGGAGCTCCGGCGGGAGCCCAGCCCCGCGCTGGCCGCAGCCGGAGCGGCAGCGCCGGGCTCGGCGCCAGCGCCAATCCCGGAGCGGCACTTGCCAGCCGCGGCGATCCCGATGCCTAATGCCATCCCCCATCCCACCTCAGTTCTCCGAGCCCGGCAGCCGCACCCCGCCCGCCGAGAGACAAGCGGCTCGGCCCGGGACCCCCAACAGACACCGACAGGACCCAGCCCCGAATCCCAGGGCCCGGGTCCCGTTCCCACCTCAGCGCCTCGGGCTCGGCGCAGCGCCGGGAGTAGCCCCCGGTGCCGGGCTCCGCACAGCGCTCCGAACGACGGTCCCGCCACAGCCCGGGAGGAGCAGGATGAGCATCCACCGCACAAAGCGGAGCGGGCGCGGATCCGCCGGCATTTACGGGCGCGGGCGGGGCGGGGCGGGCCCGGCACAGGTGTGAAGGGCGGGGTCCGCACAGGTGCGCGGGGCCCCAAAGCGGCTGCGCGGGGCGGGGCCGAGGGGATTTAAGCCTCGGGAATCGGCGGCGCCGCCATTTGCTCCCTCGGCGCTCGGTGGGAACGGTTGTGGCCGGACCGGGCTCTAGATCTCTGTATTTCCATATTTCTATGTCTCTGTAGTTCTTTTCCTTTATATTTGTGTTAGTTTGTCTTCTTCTAACCCTTCTCCGTTCTCCCCCCTCTGCCTCCCCTCCCCCACCCCCTACACCCCCCCCCTACCCCCCCCCTCTCCCCCCTAGCCCTCCCCTCCCTCCCCCCCCGGCCCGGTCCCCCCCATCCCCCCTCCCTGTCCCCCTACACACCCCAACCCTGCCCTACCCCTCCACCCTCTCTCCCCTTCTCCACCGTTCCTTCGCCCCCATCCCGGGTCCCCCCTGCCCCCTCACCCTGCTCCCCTTCCCCTCCCAGTTCCCCCCACCTGCCCTCAATCCTCCCCCTCCGTCTGCCACCTTTCCTTCCCCCTCCACCTCCCCCTGTTCCTCTTCCCTCGTTTCCCCTCTGCACCTTGACCCCCCACTTGTGCTCCGTCCTCGTCTTCCCCCCGCCTCCTTTCCTGTCCCCCCATCCCACTTCTCCCTGCACACCCCGAACCCCCCACCTGCGCTCCTTCTTTGACCCCCTCTGCTCCCTTATTCCCATCCTCTGTCCCGTCTTTCCCCCGCAGCCGCGGGGCGCGGGGCACGGGGCGCCGGAGAATAAAGCCCAGAGGGCCGGAGCCCGGCGCCCCTGCCCTCGCCCCACACGGGCCGGGCCCGCTCGGCGGGTCCCCCGTGCAGTACAAAAACAGCGCCGGGGCTCCGGCTTTCCACACATCACACTGGGGATCCCCTCCTCAGGAGGGGTTCCCGGGGGGGTGGTGGGTTTTGGGGAGGGTGGTGGGTTGGGGTGGGCCCCCTCCTCAGGAGGGGGTCCCGGGGGGGTGGGTGGGTTTCAGGGAGGGTGGTGGGTTGGGGTGGGCCCCCTCCGGAGGAGGGGGTCCCGGGAGGGGGTTAGGGTGGGCCCCCTCCGGAGGAGGGGGTCGGGGGGAGGGGGGTGGGGCGGAGGGGGGACTTTCCCCCCCTCCAGTCCCCGCCCCCTCTCCCGGACCCCCTCCTCCGGACGGGGCTCACCCCAGCCCCCTCCCCGGGACCCCCTCCTCCGGACCGGGGCCTCGGGGGGGGGGGGGGGGGGGGGGGGGAAGCAGAGGGGGGTCACGTCACTCTGTGGCATGAACAGACATAGAGACCACAGGCCAAACCAACAGCCCCTCCCACCCGGACCCCCCCCACCCCACCCTCCCTCCCTCCGGGGCCCCGGTCCGGAGGAGGGGGTCCCGGGGAGGGGGCTGGGGTGAGCCCCGTCCGGAGGAGGGGGTCCGGGAGAGGGGGCGGGGACTGGAGGGGGGGAAAGTCCCCCCTCCGCCCCACCCCCCTCCCCCCGACCCCCTCCTCCGGAGGGGGCCCACCCTAACCCCCTCCCGGGACCCCCTCCTCCGGAGGGGGCCCACCCCAACCCACCACCCTCCCTGAAACCCACCCACCCCCCCGGGACCCCCTCCTGAGGAGGGGGCCCACCCCAACCCCAACCCACCCCCCTCCCCGAAACCCACCACCCTCCCGGGAACCCCTCCTGAGGAGGGGATCCCCAGTGTGATGTGTGGAAAGCCGGAGCCCCGGCGCTGTTTTTGTACTGCACGGGGGACCCGCCGAGCGGGTCCCCCGTGCGAGGCTCCAGCGAGGGCAGGGGCGCCGGGCTCCGGCCCTCTGGGCTTTATTCTCCGGCGCCCCGAGCCCCGCGGCTGCGGGGGAAAGAGGGAACGGGGAGGGATGAGATGGGGTAGGGAGAGGAGTCGGGGTGGGTTGGGGAGAACGAGGGGGGAAGGGAAAGGTCGGGTGAGGGGGAAGGATGATGGTCAGAGGAGGAGGAAGAGAGGGGAGTCGGGTTGGGGAGCGGGGTACGGAGAGGGGAGAAAGGAGGGGTGGGGGAGAAAGGAGGCGGGGGGGGTCGGGGATGCACAGGGGAGCAGGGAGAGAGGGTGGGGGGGCGCTGGGGAGAGGGCAGGCAGGGGGCTGGGAGAGACAGGGAGGGTGTGGGGGAGAGAGAAAGAAACTGGGGGGGGTAGGAAAGAGGTGATAAGCGGGGGAAGAAGGAGGAGGATAAGGGCAGGAGAAACGGGGGGAAGAAAGACGGGGAAGAAAGAGGGGGAGCGGGGGCCTCTCCCGGGCCACGCCGGGGGAGCCCGGCCCGGCCGCAGCCTCCCCGAGCTCTGAGGGAGCAAATGGCGGCAGGGGCGATTTCGGGGGCTTAAATCACCTCGGCCCCGCCCTGCGCAGCCGCCCTGGGACCCCGCGCACCTGTGCGGACCCCGCCCCGCGCACCTGAGCCGGGCCCGGCCCCGCCCCTGAAGCCGCCCCCGGCCCCGCCCGGCCCCGCCCCAGAGCCCCGGCCCCGCCCGGCCCCGGGGCCCGCCCTGCCCGGCACGGGGGCGGCTCCATCGCTCGGGGCCCCGCCCCTCTCTCCCGGGCCGGGCCCGCCCCGCGCACCGGGGCCGCTCCCGGGACCCTCCCCTCCGCTGACAGACACCGCCCCGCTCGCTCCCGCTCCTTGCCACGCTCGGCAGCCACCGAGGCCGCCGCCCTCTCGGCTCAGCCGCCACCGGGCGGCAGCAGCGCCGCCCAGCTCAGCCCGGGGGCAGGCACAGAGCACAGGGAAAAGCCGGCTCCGGGCGCTCTGCAGCTCCTGCAGCCCGAGCGTCTCGGCTCCTGGGGCCAGGCGCTTGCTGCTTTCCTTCCTACAGAAAAACGCCGGCTCGTTATTCTCAAAACCTGCTGATCTCTATTCCCAGCTTCTTATATTCCTGTATGCGACAGAGTAGAGAGAGAGGGCTGGCTCATTTCAAAATGAATTTACATCTAAATCAGTAGCATTTGCCTATAGATGTAAAAATGAAGAACTTAACACGTTTTAGTATTCTGCACACAGCCCTCGCTGGGAGGAATGGTAAAAAGTTAAAAACAAATGAAATTTTAAAAGTAGAAAGTTAGAAACAAAGTTACAACGGCAGAAATTTAGAAACAAACAAAGAGGTAAAATACAAGAAACGAACACGTTTCTAAAGGTAGAAAGTTAAAAACAAACAAAGTTATAAACAAAAAAAAAATTAGAAACAAACAAAATTAGAAAGGTAGAAATTTAGAAACAAAGTCAGAAAGGCAAGTGTTGAGCCTTTGACAGGGTACCCCTCCTTCTCGGACCAGGGTGAAAGAGCAGAGGAGGCTGCTGTTCTGCTAAATTCTTTATTTCACGGTCTCACAGCTGTCTTGAAGGCAGAGTTCGAATGGGGTTACATGATACAGCCAAGCAGCAGCAGCAGGCAAAAACAGCTTCTTCTTTATGCTCCATACACTATATTTTTTCTTATAGAAGTGTGGATTCCATTTGTTCATTGACCAGTAAGATTAACACACGATTCTAGTTTTCCTTAAACCCATCCTGGTCTAAATCTAACAGTCGTAAGCCTCACACAAGTGTCATCTGCCCTTGTTCCATAAGGAATCCCTCTACAGACAGGGAGTTGTCACCGGCCCCGTGCTCATGGGCTGCAGGGGACACCTGCACTGAGGAGGAAATGGAAATGGGAAAGAGGGAACTGCAACCTGATGGGACGCACCTCTGGCACCACACCTCCTCTTGTTCCTGCTGTCCTGGAAAGCCCCAAGTAAATCCAGTGCCTCAGACCTTGCATCCCTGAACACCAGGAGAGCTGGAGTTTTACCCAGATCCCAGTGCCCTGCACGGCTGCGCTGACACGAGCACAGGCCGATCACTCCGCCCAGCACCATCCCTCATTTTCCTCCCACGGCTCCCCAAGCGTCCCCAAACCACCCCAGCGTGTCTGTGCCAGGGCCAGGGCCTGCCCCGAGCCCGACCAGAGGCTGTCACCCAGCCCTGCACCAGCTCCCACCACTGGGAGAGCTGGGAATGCACTGAGAGCTCGGCTCCCCGGGCTCCCCAGCACCCAAACCGGTCCTCAGACACACAGAAATGCCCAACCTGCCCCTCTGGGCACAGCCAAACACCACAATTCCATCATCCCCAAGCAACTCTGGCACTTGCCTCTTCACCTCCGCCCATTTCCAGTAGCCGGGGCTAGGACCGGGCTGTCAAAAATAGCATTCCCTAGGCAGTTCATCCCAGCGCAGAGGAGAAGAGGAGCCCACACCATGGGCAGGACAAGGGGGGCCCTAGCTGGCTTTGCCTACTCCAACACCAAAGCTCTTGGTCCCAAAGATGGGGCGAGTTCAGTGGTTTTTCCTGTCCTGAAAGAGAGCAGAAAAGGGAAGTTAATCCCACTGTGGAATCCAAGACTCCTGCATTTCCTATTTCTGCTCTGATTGCTCACCGTGGAGTTTTAGCTATGGAAAAAAAATGGAGAATGACACCATAGCAAATAAAAAGTGCCCTTTTCCAGCATTTTTATTCCAGGCATTAAAAGGATGCTCATTTCTCTTCTAGCATTGTTTCCCTCATTTTAGGAGAACCGTTTTCATCCCAGGCCCCACTCGTCAGTTGTTCGATCCTCTGGCACTGGATTTGGACAAAAGAAGGGACGCACCTGGACTGCAGGAAATCACTGAGAGAAACCCTTCCAAAACGTGACAGAGAAAAACAACAGGAGATGCAGGAAGACACATCCCTCATTTGCACGTCTGGAACGCTTTTCTAAAGACTTCTCTGCATCTGGATGCTCTTTGCTCTTGGCTTTCTTCACAGGAATGCATTTGCTGCTAAACACGTCTCAGACCCTTACCTGATCGGGATAAGGTGGGATGGAGATGAAGACTCCCACAGGGAATAGCCAGGGAGATGCAGGGCCTGGGAACATCAAGGACGGAGAAGAGAAGGAACAGGGATTGTTTTTCTTGTTTAGAGCCAGCAGTGCTGTGAGCTTGGAGAACACACGGCACCGCAGGGATCCAGGGCAGGAGCGGGATAACTCCGGGATAAGGGGAATCTGCTCCCACTCCAGGGCTGTGCCAGTGAAGGAGGGGAATTTTTTAGTGCCTTCATTACACACAAAAACCAAACCCAGCACCACCGAGCTGGACTTTCGTGAGCCGCAAAACAAAGCGGCCCCTGGCCTTTGGGGGAACACAACCTCACCGAGTCACGGAGCCAGGGGATGACACTTGGGAATGATCCTTGCTGCTGCCTGCAGGCAAATCGGATGAGGGAGCCACAGGAGCTGCGGGGTTTCCTGCTCTTCCTGCAACGCCATCGGTCCAGACCAGGAGACCTTTCCTGGAACAGATCTTCCCTGTAAAGGGAGCTACACCAAAGCTCAAGCCCTCATTTAGAGACCCTTGGAAAAGGAAAGGTGAGAGGGGATTACCTGGAGCCCCAGGGGACCGAGGCGAAGGCAATGAAGAAGCAGACAGCAAAGTGCTTCCACTGCTTCTCACTCCAGCAAAGGGAACATCCCTGGAATTTCATGGCCAGCGTCGCTCCCAAACCCCACAGGTGAACCCACACGTACTCCAGGACTGATCTCCTTCAAACTTCCAGCAGCACAGACTCACCGGGAGGAACTGCAATCCAAGGACACACATCAGCAACCGTCTTCCCGCTTGCCCCTCTCTCCACATTTTCCCTTTCCAGCGGGATGCAGGTGCCACCCCCCAGAGGCAGGAAAACTGCCTTGCAATCCGCTACAAAACCTGCCTGGAAAGCCCAGGATGCCCGGAGCCAGCAGCCGTTTCTCCTGGAGCTCCTGCTGACAGGCATTTGAAGCCTGCTGTGCCTCACAGCTGCTTTTCTGCCAAGGGCATTCCCATCTTTTCTTTTTTAGCCCAAAGAAAGGTTTGCAAAGCTGAGTTTTGTGAGAAGCGCTTCATATTTGGATCATTCTTAACTTGGAGTTTCCCTTGGCACCAAAATCAGGGGCTCACCTTTTGCTTGGAGCTTGGCTGAAGTCCTCAGCAATGCCAGGGAATGTGGCCATTGGAGGCTTTGGGCAGATTTGGCTCATCTGCCTTTTTAGGCCTTGTTTCTTTCTCTCAGCCTTCCCACTGGATTGTGGCCTCCGAGGAATACGTAAAATCCCATTCCATTCCTATTCTTTCGGACAATTTTTTGTACCGTCCCTGTACAAAACGAGGCCCCCTGTTCGGATGCTTTTCCCCACCGTTCCCCGGCACTTTCATCTGCCGGTGCATTCCCTGCGTTGCTTGGGCTCTTCCCAGCTCTCTGAGCTCCTTCACAAGGCAGCAGATCGATTTGGCCCAGGAACTAAACCCTCCCGAGGAATTGTCTGATGCCATCTCCGCATTTGACACCTGATCCTTGTGCTCAAAGGATCCCTCTTTCTTCCCTTCAGCCAATTCCAAGGCTCGCTGCCCCCAGCTGCGATCAGGCCCCAGCCTGATCCCTGCAGTCTTCCCTGCCGGGATCCTGCTCAGGAATCCCTGGGCTACAAATGTAAGAATTCATTCTTCCCACCCCTGCCCAGTTCCAAAGGATTTGGTGTCTGCCTTACCCGGCTGGAGCCTGCTTCCAACTCTGTTCTTGCTGCTTCTGCTGCTTTCCAGTTCCCAGGAATTCCACCGACGGAGCGACAGCGTTTTCCAGCTCCGCCAGGATTCCCTCTGCTGCGTTTGGGTGCTGGAAGGATATCAAAACCAGGCTCTCTGGGGCTTTACTATCAGGAAATTACATCCCCGGATTTGTTCATTTCCAAATATTATCTCTTCCCAACAAAGCACTGGGCATCCAAGGAATACAGAAAGTGATGGGCTGACCACTGCTTACTCCTCTGGAATGTCAGAGCTTGGAAAAAAAGGGCACTTGAGGCTTCTCCTGGTGCTGCCCGTGAGGTGTATTTTACTTGAGAGCCCCTTCCCGTGTCTTTCCCTGTATCCACCAAAAAATCCACCCCTTCATTCCCCAGCTGCTTGCTTCCTCCCTCTTTTCCTGTATCCAACAGAATTTTAACAGGTCAATAGTCCCCTCTGCAAGAGCACCTTTCATTCCAAACCTAAGAACAAACGAATCACTTCCCTTCCACCGTCCTTATTAGGATTCCACTGAGAGCAGTGGATGGAAAATGATCCTCTCCTGGTCCCTGCTGGATTCCCGGAGCAGGGATCCTTTCCCTCTTTCCCCCCACCACGGTGCCCTCCTCCCCCTCCCGCCCCACCCCACACCCTTTTCAGGCTTTGTTCCACAGCTTTTGCCTCCAGGCCTCAGATCCTTTCGTTCTCCACGAGCTCCCAGCAGCTCCACAGCCTTTCCTCTCCCATCCCGACCATTTCTCCGGGAATGGAGCTCCGCATTTCAATTGCCTTCTCTTTTCTCTGACTACTCCCACCAATCCAGAAGACCTAAAGCTGACACAAGGAACACTCGGTGCCCACAAATCCAAACCCAGACCCGGCCATCCCCAAACCAGCAACTCCCGGACAATTTGCGTTCATTCCAACCTAACACTGAGGACTCACCCAACCCTTCAAAATTCCCAAGAAATATCCTGTTGCCTTCACAGCTCCCAGGGGATTCTGCTTCGTGCTCACACGAAGGATTTGGGACTTCCCTGAAAAAACCCGTGCAGGGCACGCCGGAATCCCCGATCCCGTGAATCCGGGGAGCGTTAAAAGCTCGGTCCAGCCTGGGCCCCCGGAAATTTTTGCCAAATATCCCCCAAGTCCTCGGGATAACAGAACTCTCTGGTACTGCATTTTTGGCGTTGTAAAGCCTGGAATTCCTTTATTCCTAGTGCTGGGCTCTGCATATGGCCGAGAAAATCCCGGCCTCCACACAGACCCAGGTTCCAAACTTTTTGATACATTTCAGCAAGCCGAGAAATTCACCTTCCCTGCTTGTTCTTAAGGGCATCCTTCTCTTCCCTTACCCGGCGTGCTCTCTCCCACTGGGGGTGGGTTTTCCCCTTCCCATGCCAATTAGTCCCTACTTCTAGGAGGTTTAGGTACCTTTCTTCCCTGGCAGGGATTTCTTAACACAGCTACCGAGGCTTTGGGAGTCTCCTTTATCTTCTACTTTCTGGATCCATAAATGCCACAATCCAGACGCCCAACTTCAACAAGACATCCTTTCTACCTAAAAACACACACTCTCAACTCTTAGATCTTTTAAAGTTTTACCCCCGCAAAATTCCCCTATTTTTCCACCACTGAATTCCTCAGTCCTGCTTCCAAGGATTTCTTGAATACCACGGGGCTTTTCTCAAGATTTACCCCCACGACCTTCCCTACGTGCCCACTGCTCATCACCTCATTTTTCCCTCAATGTGGTCGTTCTCCACCCCAGAGAGTTTGTCAAGTGTTGCCTCCAAAATGTTCCCCATCTCTCCACTACTCAGTTCCCCATTTTGCCTCCAAAATATTCAATCTGTCCCCTCCACATTGCATCCACTTTTACCCCCAGCGTTTTACTTCCTCTACAATATTGATTCAACCTTTTCCACCCCAAAAATCTGCATTCTCTCCCTTAAACAGCACCTCAGCTTTTCCCTCAAAAATGCCCCAGAGGGAAACTCAGATTCAGCCCCCAAACTCCCATTTGCCTACACAAACAGTTCTTGTGGCCCCTCTCAATTCCCCCAGGCTTTCAGCTCAAGGAAGAACTGGAAGCCTATTCCCTCATCTCCACCCTTGTTTTGCTTTCCTGGAAAACCTTGCGATCCCACACTTTCTCCAAGAGATCTGCTGGGACTACTGGAAGGTTTGCTCTCTCAGAGCGCCAGGGGGCTTTACAGCACTTGTTCCTCTGCATCTTTACCCTTTTATCAGCTTTCCCCTGGAACGGTGTTGTGGGAGAAGCTTGGAACTACCAGAAATGGATCACGTTCACATTTTTTCCCCACCAGTTTTTATCTGGTTTCAGATTCCTGGAATTACCCTCAAATGTGCCCTAGAACACTGCTGTGAAAGGATCAATGAGAAGAACAGCCGGAAAGCAGAAAACCACCTCCAGCAGCAGCCACAATGATCCCATTTCTCTTCTTACCTGGTCCTGCCAGAGCTCCCAACAGCCATTCCCATTCCAAAACAAGAGCTATGGAAGACATTCCTGCTGTCCGTGAGGGTGAGGCGGCAGTTCTGGATGTTCTTCGCTGTGCAATCAGACAACAAACAGAGTGTAAATGATCCTGGTGGTCCCTTCCAAGCCAAACCAGCCCGTGATTCCATGAGTGGATCAGCACCTGTTCCAGCTCCATTCCAGAAACCTCCTCCCACTAACCCAGAACTTTCCTTTTTCTGCTCAACATCAGGGGTTTGCTGCCGAGTGCCCCGGGCAGGGGACGCCTCAGCCTTCCCTGGGACTGCAGCATTCCCTGGGCTGCCTCAGCATCCCCTGCGCTGCTGTTCCACGCCCATCCCGTGGTCCAGCGCCTGCGCGGGCTGCAGTGCCGGGCTCTCCCCACGAGGCGGCAGCACCGGGAGCGAGCAGCCCCGGCCGGTCCCGCTGTCTCGGGGCAGCTGCGCCTTTAACCCGCCCTGAGCCGGCGGGGCCGTGAACACAGCGGGCACAAACCCCACCGCTCCCCTTTATTTCACCCTCAGAGGCACAGGATCGCAGCATTTCCTGGGCTGCAAGGGACCCACAGGGAGCATCGAGTCCAAATCCTGGCCCTGCACCCCAAGAATCCCACCCTGTGCCCGAGAGCCTTGTTCAGACCCAAACTCTTCCCCCAAGATCCTGAAAACACAGCGGGGCTGGGAGAAGGATGACCACGGAGGATTTTTTTATACAGATCTCCTTGCACGATCGTTAAATAATATTATTAGACAGTCCATGAACGCATCCCTGTGCCGGGACAGCCACCCCTGTGCCGGAACACTCATCCCTGGGCCGGAATACCGATCCCCCGCGGCCCCCACCGTCCGCTCGGGGCTGTCCCCGTTCCCCGCTCACCTCCGAGCCCGGAGCACCCGCCCCGGTGCCCCCGGCCCGGCAGCGCTGCTCCCCGGGCTCCCCGCCATCGCCGCTCCTGGCGAAGAAGGGCGGAAGTCACCGGTACCGCACCGATGTGGCTATTCGACCTTCTCAAGATGGCGGCCGGAAATACCCCCCCTCCCCCCCGCTCCGTCTATCCGGCTGCCTGAATGCTCCCGCCTGCCCCAGGCGCCGCTGACCCCACAGTCGGTGTCCGCGTAGCGGGAAACGCCTCAGAAAATTGCGCGCAAGCGCTGGGCTGGCGTCGGCGTCGCGTTCAGGCAGCCGAATAGACGCGGGGGGGGGGGGGGGGGGGGGGGGGGGGGCCTTCCCTGCCGCCATATTGAGAAGGTCAGAAAATAGCGCACACGACCGCCATCTTTAGTGTGGCAGTGACGACACTTCCGCCCTTCGCCGCCATCTTGGGTGCTGGCAGAAGCCACTTCCGGTCGAGCCGCCATCTTTAGTGTGGTACACTTAGGGCCCCCGCCGCCCCTCACAAGGGCTTCTGTCTAGTCGGCTGCCTGAATCCGGCCCGGACTCCGACGCCGGCCCCGCGCTTTCCGCGCGATTTTCCGCCGTGCTTCCCGGTGCGAGGACACGGCTGGCGGGGTCAGCCGCGCCGGAGGCGGCCGACGGCTCCGCGACCGGCGGCAGGCATCGGCAGCGACACCTCTCGCAGGGGGCCTAGTGCGTCCGCCATCTTGAGTGTGGCGGAAGTGTAAACCACCCTCTGCAAGGTCCTGGCAGATAATAAAATAATAAAATCAAATAAATACTGTCATATTCTAATAAAAACGTCACTTAACGCCGTCCCGAGAGCGCGGAACTGCGCCTTCCTTTCCGAGCCGCCTCCTTGAGAGCGACACGCGGGCGACTCGATTCCGACCGTGCCCGCCCGGTGCCTCCCGCCCGGGTCGCGCTGCGACCGCGCCTCTGCTGCCCGGCAAAACCGGCCCCGCCGGGCCGCCCCCCGCGCTGTCATTCCCCGCGGTCACCGCCCCGCACGGCGCCCGTTCCTTTCCATAGCTGTGGCCCCGCTCATGCACGGCCGTGTCCCTTGGCGCTGCCAACCGCCCTTCGCCCCTCCCCTCCGCTGACAGACCCGGCCCCGCTCGCTCCCGCTCCTTGCCACGCTCGGCAGCCACCGAGGCCGCCGCCCTCTCGGCTCAGCCGGCACCGGGCGGCAGCAGCGCCGGGGCGCCGTGTCGGGGGCGGCAGTGCCGCGCTCTCGCCACCAGGCGGCAGCAGCGCCGCCCAGCTCAGCCCGGGGGCAGGCACAGAGCACAGGGAAAAGCCGGCTCCGGGCGCTCTGCAGCTCCTGCAGCCCGAGCGTCTCGGCTCCTGCGGCCAGGCGCTTGCTGCTTTCCTTCCTACAGAAAAACGCCGGCTCCTTATTCTCAAAACTTGCTGATCTCTATTCCCAGCTTCTTATATTGCTGTATATGTTAGGGTAGATAGAGAGGCTGTATTTGAAAATTAATCTAGACATAAATTAGTATGAGGCATTTCCCTTAAGTGTCCAAGGACATAGGCAGCAGCAAGGAAGGTGATGAAGCGAGTCAAGCTGAACCCCAGAGAGCTCTCAGCTCCTTGTGAAAGCTCAGACAAGCAGCAGAGAAAGAATTAATGCTCCCATATCTGGCATCTAACAGCCACAGGGCAAGTGAAAAGTTGGTTTCAGAGAATGAAGGAAATACAGAAAAAGCACTAAGTAATAAAAGGTGAGAAAAATCCATCACTCCAACAGGTAAAGGAAGGTAAACCACTTGAAGAAGCAGAGGTAGATGGAGGGAAAAAACCTCACAATTTAGAGTGTCCATGACACCCAGAGCTAAAACAAGGCCAGGGGATCTGGGAAGAGCTAAGCACATGTGCTCCAAAAAACAGCAGAAATGAAGTGAGATCTCTGAAGGGAACAAAAGAAAGAGGCAGGCTGAAGAAAACAAAAAAGTGCCTCCCCACTTTTCATTCCCTGCCCACAAAGCACTTTGGGATTTTTAATCTTGTCTCTTGTACTATGCGGTAGAAATCCAAAAATAAAGGTCAGGAGAAGCATGGTTTATTGGGAACTATCCTGCACAGCAGACAAGATATATCCTCATGCAAATGATTCCATGCAGCACTCGCATCTTCAATCGCTTCTTTTCCTCTTGCCGGGGAAGCAGAGCTGCTTTATTTACTCTAAGCAATATTTTCTCCCTTCTCCTTGGCAAAAAACAAGCTCCCATCTTGGCAATGCTCCCCAAACTACCTAATGCTCATCACCCCCCATGCTAAGGAGAGTGGAGCAGGCTAATTTATCACTTCTTATCATGATTAACTTGCCCAGCTGCCGGCTTCAAGAGCCCCAGAGTGCCTCGGGTGATACAGGATCACAGAAGGAAAAGCTCTGTTGAATGAAGCTGCTGCCACACTGGCCCTCTTTGCCTGTCAAACACATTCAGCTGCTCTTGCACTGCCCTGTGAAAACCCCCCATAAAATACAAGTGAAAATCCCTCAGCACCTGTGATAAAGCACAGCTGGGCTCTGCTCAGGGCATTTCAAACTACCGGAGGTATTTGTGACCTCCCCTTGCCAAGGCAACACCTCAGGAAAACCAAAAGTTTCTTTTCATGGACTCACAGGATGGGTTGGGTTGGAAGGGACCTTAAAGCTCATCTTGTTCCAACTCTCACCACACTCAGGACACATTCCACTAGACCACTTTGCTCCAAGCCCCATCCAAGCTGGCCTTGAACACTTCCAAGGCGGCGACAATCACAGCTTCTCTAGAACCTGTTTTGTTCCTCCCAGATCTAAAATCATACCAAACTTACCAGCCTCAGAGGTAGATTTCTATTAAATGTCTACATTTTTCTAGGACAGGAATCCAGCAAACATTGTTTGCATCTGACTTTGCAAAATGAACATCAGCTGCTGCCCACTTTTCTTATTTTTCCCCATTTGGTGGAACATTTTCATTCTGTTGTTGTTTGGAGCAGTATTTTAATATACCTGGCTGAGGCTGCTTAAAATAGCACAGCAAGATACCGGGGTGTGAGGGGTGGAAAACTGAGCTCTTGCACATCTGGTGTTTCTATTGTTGGAAGTCTTAAATCCCACCTCTCTGGTGGGACGAAATAGGTGGCACTAATCCAATTTCTAAAGTACCATGCATCACACTGATGCGATTTTAAGACTAAAAAACAAAACAAAACAAAAAAGCCAATTTAAACAAAACCCTCTGCTCCTTTCCATTTTCTCTGTTCCACAATTTATGACAGAAGACAGGAGAGAAAGATTGTTTTGGGAACAATGTTTTCAGGACTCTAAAAAGAACATAAAAACTGCTCTGCCACACTCTCAGCTGTTACAGCCCCAAAAAGCACTGGCTGGCTCTCTTTGCTCACAGAGCCACAACTGTGGTGGGATTTCTACCCCAGGTACCAACCTAGTGACCACACCATGGGACAGTCATTTCTTGGTTTTCTCCTGGGAATAGCTACAGCACTTCCGTGTTGCAAGGCAAACTTGAGCCTCTTTTAATGAAACTGGACATGTGAAATGAGGTACACAAAGCCAAAGGCCAGCTGAACCTGTGATCTCTGAATGGGTCTTCACATTCTTCCCAGGAAGATGAATGGGAATCACTCTTTTGCCAGGGAAGCTGCATCAGCTGGGAATTTGCTTTAGAAAATGTGCTTTCTGCTCCTCTCAGAGCCAAAATTCCTACACATTTCTTCTAAGTCCTTCTTAGAGAAGGACCATGTTAAACTAAGTGACAGTGAAGCAAAATGACAATCCAGGAATAAATTTTCCTGTGCACATTATCCTTCATCCACGTGGGTGGTTTCTCACTGGCACACAGGGGTGAGGAAGGAACCCAAATGCATCACTGTACATAAAGTCACACGTGCTGAGGGGTGAACAAATCTCAGAGATACTGGAAACCTCCTCTGAAGACCCAATTCAGGGAAAGCCTGAGCTGCTTTGTGTTTCTGGGGGTGAAGAAGTTCAGGATCTTCCACAGATGCTCCGAGGCAGTAGGATTGTGCCTGAATCTCGCTCTGGAAATGCCAGTGGCTCAGCTGAGAGCTGTGGCAATGATTGACATTGCATTGAGAAGGGCCACAGTCCTGCAAGGCTCTTTCATCAGGAGCAAAGAGCGGCCTGGAGGGTGGGGAATGCTGGATCTGTAGCACCGAGTGCTCATCCTTCACCTTCATGTGGAGCTACCCCCAAAGCCGCCATGTAGCACTTTTTCTATTGCCCCTCTTGTGTATATTCTGGAGCAGCTGTTCCATGTGGCTTTTTATGGTGATCCTGTGGGAAGCAGCCATTCGCCTGCTGTGATATCCTCACAACTAAGACGAACTCCTCATTCCTTTTGGTTTTATTTGGGTTTTTTTATCTGTTTGTTTGATTGGTTTGTGTGGGTTTGTTTGTTTGGGTTTTTGTCTTTTTTGGTTGGAGTTTTTTGTTTGCTTTTTTATAAATGTCTGGTGAAGCTGGCACAGCCAAAGTCAAGAAAATGTAAACCAGGTTCGACTTTCCAGAAATTACTTTGGACTGGGTTTAGCTGCATCCCCCAGGCTCAGGATTATCAAGATATTTGCAGGTTTTGCTCTGCGCCATCAGCCTGCTCAGATTCTGCTCGGTGTTTCACAAATGGAGAAGACAATGGATGCTGTGCCAAGCTTCCTTTCAAACAGCAAAACCTGGGTCAGCATGAGAGAAAAGAAGAAGAAAAAAAGAAAATATTCATCAGTTAGAACAGAGCCAGTGTCCCACCATCTGCCCCTCCACTCTTCCTAATATTGTCTATTTCGAGACAAGCCTGGGTCTAAAGCTTCCCTCTCTCAGCTCCTGGTGCTATTTGCTACCTTGCAGCTTTGATTTCTGCTGATCTAAGTCCCTGCTGTCCATGTGGGGTTGAGAATGTTCAGCCTGGAGAACAGAAGGCCCTGGAGAGGCTTTGCTGTGGCCATGCAGGACTCGAAGGGTCCCATAGGAAAGATGGGGACAGTGTTCAATAGGGCCAGTGGCAAGAGGAGAAGCGGGGATGGCTTTTAACTGCAGGAGGTTGATTTAGGTTGGCTCTAAGGAAGCTGCTTTTTCACACTGAGAGTGCTGAGGCACTGGCCCAGGCTGTGCACAGAGGATGTGGATGCCCCATCCCTGCCAACACCCAAGGCCAGGTGGGAACAGGACTCTGAGCAAGGTGCTCTGGTAGAAGATTGCTCAAGTTGGAACAAGACGATCTTTAGCGTCCCTTCCAAGCCAGACCACTCAGGGATTCCATCATTCTGTGATGCCCGTTGTCCACTGCACGGTGACCCTGGACTCCTGTGAATTGTGACGTCACGGTCTGCATTCACACTGGAGCTCCCAGCATCCAGCAAAGAGGACAACACAACCATTGGCCCTTGTGCCTACACACCCGTCACCCTGCTTGGCCCCTGCTCCGATACTCCCGAGTGTTCCCAAAGGTCTCTTGTGCCTGGATTTTGCCGTTCATCCCTGCCAGATGCTCACATTTGTCCTGAGGAAGGTAAGGTGCCATTCCATGGAAATGGACACCACCTAAGTGCCTCTGTGGGGATGCTGTGGGACAGGGATCCCACTCCGAGGTTTTGCTACATCTGCAGGTTTCCAGAGACGAAGAGAAAGAGATGGAGGTGGATCTAAAGATTGATACAGAGGAGGAGATGGAAGTGGAGGGAGGAGAGACCGGAGAGGAAGAGATGGAGGTGGACGTGAAGGAAGAGATGGAGGAAGAGATGGAGGTGGATGCAAAGGAGGAGATGGAGGAAGAGATGGAGGTGGACGTGAAGGAAGAGATGGAGGAAGAGATGGAGGTGGAAATGGAAGAATACAGTGAGGACATGGATGTGGACGGAAAAGACGAGGAGGAGGACATGGTCCTGGGATGAGGACGGACTCCAGCAGTAGGACAGGTATGTGCTCCCCACAGGCAGAGTGGGTGCCCTGCTGCCAGGCTGGGGCTGGGCTGGGTGCCCCGCTGAGGGACACGGTGCCCCGTGGGCTGGATTCTGGCAGCACAAGCAGCATCCCCAGCCTGTCCTGCACTTGCTTTGGCTCACACAAGCCCCATACCAGTGCCTGGGGCCTGACCCCCAGCCCCAGCCAGGCTCAGCGCTGGCAGCAGAGTCCCGCTCTGCCAGTGTGTCCCAGGCTGGGGGCACATGGAACAGCCCTCTGTGCCTGACTGCAATGACTCTGTCACTTGCTTTTTCTTCCAGGACTGATGGAGATCCAGGCCAGAGACGGCACCCTGCTGTAGATACGTTTTAGCGTTTCTTATTGTCTTCTGTAAATACGTTTAATATAGTATCGATAGCTATGTTCTTGTAAATACGTTCTATAGATCGTTGTTGTTACAAAGGTTCTTACAATGTAAATATGTTCTGTAGTTCGTTTTTGTTGCTGCTCTTAGATAAATAAAGGACCTTTGTTTTTCATACCTCAGTTCTCTTGGCATTTTCTTTGGGCACAAGCCTCCATGGACCAAGACTTCCTTTGGAAACCCCCTCTGTCACCAGACTCTGGTACAAGCATAACACGAATTGATCCTCGTAGTTAAAGGCGTGACATTAATTGGCACAAATTTGTCCCTTAAGACTTTCTAGCACAGTAAATGTCAGTGCTCATAATCCCCAATTCCTAATGAAAGCTTTCAGTCTCCTCACCTGCCACGGCACCGCAGGGATCCACGGCAGGAGCGGGATAACTCCGGGATAAGGGGAATCTGCTCCCACTCCAGGGCTGTGCCAGGGAAGGAGGGGAATTTTTTAGTGCCTTCATTGCACACAAAAACCAAACCCAGCACCACCGAGCTGGACTTTCGTGAGCCGCAAAACAAAGCGGCCCCTGGCCTTTGGCGGAACACAACCTCACCGAGTCACGGAGCCAGAGGATGACACTTGGGAATGATCCTGGCTGCCTGCAGGCAAATCAGATGAGGGAGCCACAGGAGCTGTGGGGTTTCCTGCTCTTCCTGCAACGCCATCGGGCCAGACCAGGAGACCTTTCCTGGAACAGATCTTCCCTGTAAAGGGAGCTACACCAAAGCTCAAGCCCTCATTTAGAGACCCTTGGAAAAGCAAAGGTGAGAGGGGATTACCTGGAGCCCCAGGGGACCGAGGCGAAGGCGATGAAGAAGCAGACAGCAAAGTGCTTCCACTGCTTCTCACTCCAGCAAAGGGAACATCCCTGGAATTTCATGGCCGGCGTCGCTCCCAAACCCCACAGGTGAACCCACACGTACTCCAGGACTGATCTCCTTCAAACTTCCAGCAGCACAGACTCACCGGGAGGAACTGCGATCCAAGGACACACATCAGCAACCGTCTTCCCGCTTGCCCCTCTCTCCACATTTTCCCTTTCCAGTGGGATGCAGGTGCCACCCCCCAGAGGCAGGAAAACTGCCTTGCAATCCGCTACAAAACCTGCCTGGAAAGCCCAGGATGCCCGGAGCCAGCAGCCGTTTCTCCTGGAGCTCCTGCTGACAGGCATTTGAAGCCTGCTGTGCCTCACAGCTGCTTTTCTGCCAAGGGCATTCCCACCTTTTCTTTTTTAGCCCAAAGAAAGGTTTGCAAAGCTGAGTTTTGTGAGAAGCGCTTCATATTTGGATCATTCTTAACTTGGAGTTTCCCTTGGCACCAAAATCAGGGGCTCACCTTTTGCTTGGAGCTTGGCTGAAGTCCTCAGCAATGCCAGGGAATGTGGCCATTGGAGGCTTTGGGCAGATTTGGCTCATCTGCCTTTTTAGGCCTTGTTTCTTTCTCTCAGCCTTCCCACTGGATTGTGGCCTCCGAGGAATACGTAAAATCCCATTCCATTCCTATTCTTTCGGACAATTTTTTGTACCGTCCCTGTACAAAACGAGGCCCCCTGTTCGGATGCTTTTCCCCACCGTTCCCCGGCACTTTTATCTGCCGGTGCATTCCCTGCGTTGCTTGGGCTCTTCCCAGCTCTCTGAGCTCCTTCACAAGGCAGGAGATCGATTTGGCCCAGGAACTAAACCCTCCCGAGGAATTGTCTGATGCCATCTCCGCATTTGACACCTGATCCTTGTGCTCAAAGGATCCCTCTTTCTTCCCTTCAGCCAATTCCAAGGCTCGCTGCCCCCAGCTGCGATCAGGCCCCAGCCTGATCCCTGCAGTCTTCCCTGCCGGGATCCTGCTCAGGAATCCCTGGGCTACAAATGTAAGAATTCATTCTTCCCACCCCTGCCCAGTTCCAAAGGATTTGGTGTCTGCCTTACCCGGCTGGAGCCTGCTTCCAACTCTGTTCTTGCTGCTTCTGCTGCTTTCCAGTTCCCAGGAATTCCACCGACGGAGCGACAGCGTTTTCCAGCTCCGCCAGGATTCCCTCTGCTGCGTTTGGGTGCTGGAAGGATATCAAAACCAGGCTCTCTGGGGCTTTACTATCAGGAAATTACATCCCCGGATTTGTTCATTTCCAAATATTATCTCTTCCCAACAAAGCACTGGGCATCCAAGGAATACAGAAAGTGATGGGCTGACCACTGCTTACTCCTCTGGAATGTCAGAGCTTGGAAAAAAAGGGCACTTGAGGCTTCTCCTGGTGCTGCCCGTGAGGTGTATTTTACTTGAGAGCCCCTTCCCGTGTCTTTCCCTGTATCCACCAAAAAATCCACCCCTTCATTCCCCAGCTGCTTGCTTCCTCCCTCTTTTCCTGTATCCAACAGAATATTAACAGGTCAATAGTCCCCTCTGCAAGAGCACCTTTCATTCCAAACCTAAGAACAAACGAATCACTTCCCGCGGTGCAGCTCTTTTAGTGACGCGGGGCAGCGGCCACACCTCCTGCAGTATCTTTATTGTACCTGTTTTACCATGCTCAGCATTTTATTCCCTTTACACCCCTCAGCCTTTCCCGTGCCGCTCTTTTTAACCAGCAGCGCTGCCCCGACGCTCCCGCGGTGCAGCTCTTTTAGTGACACGGGTCAGCGGCCACTCCTGCTGCAGTACTTTTAAAGGATTTTCGACCATTTTATTTTATACCCTTCACAGATGCGACCTTTGCCGTGACACCTTTGAAGCAGCGCCCCTGCCCCACGTGCGCCGCGGTGCAGCTCATTTTATCCTGAGGAAGTGGCTACTCCTGCTGCGGTGTTGTTGTTATTTCTCAGACCTTTCTCTATATTTTACTTCCCTCACACCTCCAGTCCTTTTACGTGCCGCACGTTTACCATCAACACCACCCCAAAGGTGCCGCGGTGCAGCTGTTTTAGTGAACCCACGCAGCGGCCACTCCTGCTGCTGTACCTTTTGAGTATTTCTTAGACCATTCTCAATATTTTATTGCGCTCACACTTCCCAGCCTTTCCCATACTGCTCTGTTTAACCAGCAGCGCTGCCCCGACGCTCCCGCGGTGCAGCTCTTTTAGTGATGTGGGGCAGCGGCTACACCTGCTGCTGTACCTTTATTGTACCTCGTTTACCATGCTCAGCATTTCATTCCCTTTACACCTCTCAGCCTTTCCCGTGCCGCTCTTTTTAACCAGCAGCGCTGCCCCGACCGTCCCGCGGTGCAGCTCTTTTAGTGATGCGGGGCAGCGGCCACTCCTGCTGCAGTACCTTTATTGTACCTCTTTTACCATGCTCAGCATTTCATTCCCTTTACACCTCTCACGCTTTCCGGGCCCCTTTTTAACCAGCAGCGCTGCCCCGACCGTCCCGCGGTGCAGCTCTTTTAGTGACACGGGGCAGCAGCCACTCCTGCTGCAGTACTTTTAAAGGATTTTCGACCATTTTATTTTATACCCTTCACAGATGCGACCTTTGCCGTGACACCTTTGAAGCAGCGCCCCTGCTCCGGGTGCGCCGCGGTGCAGCTCATTTTATCCTGAGGAAGTGACTACTCCTGCTGCGGTGGTGTTGTTATTTCTCAGACCTTTCTCTATATTTTATTTCCCTCACACCTCCAGGCTTTTACGTGCCGCACGTTTACCATCAACACCACCCCAAAGGTGCCGCGGTGCAGCTGTTTTAGTGAACCCACGCAGCGGCCACAACTGCTGCTGTACCTTTATTGTACCTCGTTTACCATGCTCAGCATTTTATTCCCTTTACACCTCTCACGCTTTCCGGACCCCTTTTTAACCAGCAGCGCTGCCCCGACCGTCCCGCGGTGCAGCTCTTTTAGTGATGCGGGGCAGCGGCCACTCCTGCTGCTGTACCTTTACAGTATTTCTTAAACCATTGTCAATATTTTATTGCGCTCACACTTCCCAGCCTTTCCCATGCTGCTCTGTTTAACCAGCAGCGCTGCCCCGACGCTCCCGCGGTGCAGCTCTTTTAGTGACGCGGAGAAGCGGCCACTCCTGCTGCTGTACCTTTATTGTACCTCGTTTACCATGCTCAGCATTTCATTCCCTTTACACCTCTCACGCTTTCCGGACCCCTTTTTAGCCAGCAGCGCTGCCCCGACGGTCCCGCGGTGCAGCTCTTTTAGTGATGCGGGGCAGCGGCCACTCCTGCTGCAGTACCTTTACAATATTTCTTAGACCATTGTCAATATTTTATTCCGCTCACACTTCCCAGCCTTTCCGTGCTGCTCTTTTTAACCAGCAGCGCTGCCCCGACGGTCCCGCGGTGCAGCTCTTTTAGTGATGCGGGGCAGCGGCCACTCCTGCAGCAGTATCTTTATTGTACCTCGTTTACCATGCTCAGCATTTCATTCCCTTTACACCTCTCAGCCTTTCCCGTGCCGCTCTTTTTAACCAGCAGCGCTGCCCCGACGCTCCCGCGGTGCAGCTCTTTTAGTCACACGGGGCAGCGGCCACACCTGCTGCAGTACCTTTATTGTACCTCGTTTACCATGCTCAGCATTTTATTCCCTTTACACCTCTCACGCTTTCCGGACCCCTTTTTAACCAGCAGCGCTGCCCCGACGGTCCCGCGGTGCAGCTCTTTTAGTGATGCGGGGCAGCGGCCACTCCTGCTGCTGTACCTTTATTGTACCTCGTTTACCATACTCAGCATTTTATTCCCTTTACCCCTCTCAGCCTTTCCCGTGCCGCTCTTTTTAACCAGCAGCGCTGCGCCGACGCTCCCGCGCTGCAGCTCTTTTAGTGATGCGGGGCAGCGGCCACTCCTGCTGCTGTACCTTTACAATATTTCTTAGACCATTGTCAATATTTTATTGCGCTCACACTTCCCAGCCTTTCCCATGCTGCTCTTTTTAACCAGCAGCGCTGCCCCGACGCTCCCGAGGTGCAGCTCTTTTAGTGATGCGGGGCAGCGGCCACACCTGCTGCAGTACCTTTATTGTACCCCGTTTACCATGCTCAGCATTTTATTCCCTTTACACCTCTCAGCCTTTCCCATGCCGCTCTTTTTAACCAGCAGCGCTGCCCCGACGCTCCCGAGGTGCAGCTCTTTTAGTGATGCGGGGCAGCGGCCACACCTGCTGCAGTACCTTTATTGTACCCCGTTTACCATGCTCAGCATTTTATTCCCTTTACACCTCTCACGCTTTCCCGTGCCGCTCTTTTTAACCAGCAGCGCTGCCCCGACGCTCCCGAGGTGCAGCTCTTTTAGTCACACGGGGCAGCGGCCACTCCTGCTGCAGTACCTTTATTGTACCTCGTTTACCATGCTCAGCATTTCATTCCCTTTACACCTCTCACGCTTTCCCGTGCCGCTCCTTTTAACCAGCAGCGCTGCCCCGACGCTCCCGCGGTGCAGCTCTTTTAGTGACACGGGGCAGCGGCCACACCTGGTGCAGTACCTTTACAGTATTTCTTAGACCATTGTCAATATTTTATTGCGCTCACACTTCCAGGCCTTTCCCATGCTGCTCTGTTTAACCAGCAGCGCTGCCCCGACGCTCCCGCGGTGCAGCTCTTTTAGTGACGCGGGGCAGCGGCCACACCTGCTGCAGTACCTTTATTGTACCTCGTTTACCATGCTCAGCATTTCATTCCCTTTACACCTCTCACGCTTTCCGGACCCCTTTTTAGCCAGCAGCGCTGCCCCGACGGTCCCGCGGTGCAGCTCTTTTAGTGATGCGGGGCAGCGGCCACTCCTGCTGCAGTACCTTTATTGTACCTCGTTTACCATGCTCAGCATTTCATTCCCTTTACACCTCTCAGCCTTTCCCGTGCCGCTCTTTTTAACCAGCAGCGCTGCCCCGACGGTCCCGCGGTGCAGCTCTTTTAGTCACACGGGGCAGCGGCCACACCTGCTGCAGTACCTTTATTGTACCTCGTTTACCATGCTCAGCATTTCATTCCCTTTACACCTCTCACGCTTTCCCGTGCCGCTCCTTTTAACCAGCAGCGCTGCCCCGACGCTCCCGCGGTGCAGCTCTTTTAGTGACACGGGGCAGCGGCCACACCTGCTGCAGTACCTTTATTGTACCTCGTTTACCATGCTCAGCATTTCATTCCCTTTACACCTCTCAGCCTTTCCCGTGCCGCTCTTTTTAACCAGCAGCGCTGCGCCGACGGTCCCGCGGTGCAGCTCTTTTAGTCACACGGGGCAGCGGCCACACCTGCTGCTGTACCTTTATTGTACCTCGTTTACCATGCTCAGCATTTCATTCCCTTTACACCTCTCACGCTTTCCGGACCCCTTTTTAACCAGCAGCACTGCCCCGACGCTCCCGCGGTGCAGCTCTTTTAGTGATGCGGGGCAGCGGCCACTCCTGTTGCTGTACCTTTATTATACCTCTTTTACCATGCTCAGCATTTCATTCCCTTTACACCTCTCAGCCTTTCCCGTGCTGCTCTTTTTAACCAGCAGCGCTGCCCCGACGCTCCCGCGGTGCAGCTCTTTTAGTGACACGGGGCAGCGGCTACACCTGCTGCTGTACCTTTATTGTACCTCGTTTACCATGCTCAGCATTTCATTCCCTTTACACCTCTCACGCTTTCCGGACCCCTTTTTAACCAGCAGCGCTGCCCCGACGCTCCCGCGGTGCAGCTCTTTTACTGATGCGGGGCAGCGGCCACACCTGCTGCAGTACCTTTATTGTACCTCGTTTACCATGCTCAGCATTTCATTCCCTTTACACCTCTCAGCCTTTCCCGTGCCGCTCTTTTTCAACAGCAGCGCTGCCCCGACGGTCCCGCGGTGCAGCTCTTTTAGTCACACGGGGCAGCGGCCACACCTGCTGCAGTACCTTTATTGTACCTCGTTTACCATGCTCAGCATTTCATTCCCTTTACACCTCTCACGCTTTCCGGACCCCTTTTTAACCAGCAGCGCTGCCCCGACGCTCCCGAGGTGCAGCTCTTTTAGTGACGCGGGGCAGCGGCCACTCCTGCTGCAGTACCTTTATTGTACCTCTTTTACCATGCTCAGCATTTCATTCCCTTTACACCTCTCACGCTTTCCGGACCCCTTTTTAACCAGCAGCGCTGCCCCGACCGTCCCGCGGTGCAGCTCTTTTAGTGATGCGGGGCAGCGGCCACACCTGCTGCAGTACCTTTATTGTACCTCGTTTACCATGCTCAGCATTTCATTCCCTTTACACCTCTCAGCCTTTCCCGTGCCGCTCTTTTTAACCAGCAGCGCTGCGCCGACGGTCCCGCGGTGCAGCTCTTTTAGTCACACGGGGCAGCGGCCACACCTGCTGCTGTACCTTTATTGTACCTCGTTTACCATGCTCAGCATTTCATTCCCTTTACACCTCTCACGCTTTCCGGACCCCTTTTTAACCAGCAGCGCTGCCCCGACGGTCCCGCGGTGCAGCTCTTTTACTGATGCGGGGCAGCGGCCACACCTGCTGCAGTACCTTTATTGTACCTCGTTTACCATGCTCAGCATTTCATTCCCTTTACACCTCTCACGCTTTCCGGACCCCTTTTTAGCCAGCAGCGCTGCCCCGACGCTCCCGCGGTGCAGCTCTTTTAGTGATGCGGGGCAGCGGCCACACCTGCTGCAGTACCTTTATTGTACCTCGTTTACCATGCTCAGCATTTCATTCCCTTTACACCTCTCAGCCTTTCCCGTGCCGCTCTTTTTCAACAGCAGCGCTGCCCCGACGGTCCCGCGGTGCAGCTCTTTTAGTCACACGGGGCAGCGGCCACACCTGCTGCAGTACCTTTATTGTACCTCGTTTACCATGCTCAGCATTTCATTCCCTTTACACCTCTCACGCTTTCCGGACCCCTTTTTAACCAGCAGCGCTGCCCCGACGCTCCCGAGGTGCAGCTCTTTTAGTGACGCGGGGCAGCGGCCACTCCTGCTGCAGTACCTTTATTGTACCTCTTTTACCATGCTCAGCATTTCATTCCCTTTACACCTCTCACGCTTTCCGGACCCCTTTTTAACCAGCAGCGCTGCCCCGACGCTCCCGCGGTGCAGCTCTTTTAGTGACACGGGGCAGCGGCCACACCTGGTGCAGTACCTTTACAGTATTTCTTAGACCATTGTCAATATTTTATTGCGCTCACACTTCCAGGCCTTTCCCATGCTGCTCTGTTTAACCAGCAGCGCTGCCCCGACGCTCCCGCGGTGCAGCTCTTTTAGTGACACGGGGCAGCGGCCACACCTGCTGCAGTACCTTTATTGTACCTCGTTTACCATGCTCAGCATTTCATTCCCTTTACACCTCTCAGCCTTTCCCGTGCCGCTCTTTTTAACCAGCAGCGCTGCCCCGACGGTCCCGCGGTGCAGCTCTTTTAGTGACGCGGGGCAGCGGCCACACCTGCTGCTGTACCTTTATTGTACCTCGTTTACCATGCTCAGCATTTCATTCCCTTTACACCTCTCACGCTTTCCGGACCCCTTTTTAACCAGCAGCACTGCCCCGACGGTCCCGCGGTGCAGCTCTTTTAGTGATGCGGGGCAGCGGCCACTCCTGCTGCAGTACCTTTACAATATTTCTTAGACCATTGTCAATACTTTATTGCGCTGACGTTTCTCAGCCTTTCCCGTGCTGCTCTGTTTAACCAGCAGCGCTGCCCCGACGCTCCCGCGGTACAGCTCCCTTAGTGACACGGGGCAGGGGCCGAGAGCCCTCTAGGTGCGGCTCCTCTATAGCACTTTACCGTTTTCTATTTTATTTCATTGGCACCTCGCGCGTTGCGCCGGGCGCCTCATTCGGGGACATGCGCCGGCTCCCACAGCGCCCCGCCCGCCGCCGCTCCCCGGGGGCCTCCCCGCTGCTCTCGGGAGATCGCACACCGCACGCGGCCCAAGCCCCGTCTCGCCGACGGCACTCACCACCCGCCGCCCGCCGCCGCGTTCTCCCGCTCCCTACCGGCACGAAGCGGCGCTGCCGATGACGGAGCCGATGCGCGGCTGCCACGCCGCTCTCTCCGCGCCTCAGGGCCGGCGCCTTCGGCCGCACACGGCGGCGTCCCCGCATCCGGGCCAGCCCGCGGAGCTCCTGCCGCCGCCGCCGCCGCCCCCCGACTGAGGGGCCGCGACGCCGGCGCCCCCTTTTATACTCCGCACCCCCTTTTCCCGCCACTGCCGCGGTGGGCTCCCCCCGCCTCAAAATCGCCCAGAAGCGCCCGAGGCGGGAACGGCGCAGCCCCACCGGCGCCTCGGAGAAGCCCTTCTAGTGACAAGGAGCAGCGGCCACCCCTCCTGCTGCAGTACCTTTATTGTACCTCGTTTACCATGCTCAGCATTTTATTCCCTTTACACCTCTCACGCTTTCCGGACCCCTTTTTAACCAGCAGCGCTGCCCCGACGGTCCCGCGGTGCAGCTCTTTTAGTGACGCGGGGCAGCGGCCACACCTGCTGCTGTACCTTTATTGTACCTCGTTTACCAGGCTCAGCATTTCATTCCCTTTACACCTCTCACGCTTTCCGGACCCCTTTTTAACCAGCAGCGCTGCCCCGACCGTCCCGCGGTGCAGCTCTTTTAGTGATGCGGGGAAGCGGCCACTCCTGCTGCTGTACCTTTATTGTACCTCGTTTACCATGCTCAGCATTTCATTCCCTTTACACCTCTCACGCTTTCCGGACCCCTTTTTAACCAGCAGCGCTGCCCCGACGCTCACGCGGTGCAGCTCTTTTAGTGATGCGGGGCAGCGGCCACTCCTGCTGCAGTACCTTTATTGTACCTCGTTTACCATGCTCAGCATTTCATTCCCTTTACACCTCTCACGCTTTCCGGACCCCTTTTTAGCCAGCAGCGCTGACCCGACCGTCCCGCGCTGCAGCTCTTTTAGTGATGCGGGGCAGCGGCCACTCCTGCTGCAGTATCTTTATTGTACCTCTTTTACCATGCTCAGCATTTCATTCCCTTTACACCTCTCAGCCTTTCCCGTGCCGCTCTTTTTAACCAGCAGCGCTGCCCCGACGCTCCCGCGGTGCAGCTCTTTTAGTGACGCGGGGCAGCGGCCACACCTGCTGCTGTACCTTTATTGTACCTCGTTTACCATGCTCAGCATTTCATTCCCTTTACACCTCTCAGCCTTTCCCGTGCCGCTCTTTTTAACCAGCAGCGCTGCCCCGACGCTCCCGAGGTGCAGCTCTTTTAGTGATGCGGGGCAGCGGCCACTCCTGCTGCAGTATCTTTATTGTACCTCTTTTACCATGCTCAGCATTTCATTCCCTTTACACCTCTCACGCTTTCCGGACCCCTTTTTAGCCAGCAGCGCTGCCCCGACGGTCCCGCGGTGCAGCTCTTTTAGTCACACGGGGCAGCGGCCACACCTGCTGCAGTACCTTTATTGTACCTCGTTTACCATGCTCAGCATTTCATTCCCTTTACACCTCTCACGCTTTCCGGACCCCTTTTTAACCAGCAGAGCTGCCCCGACGGTCCCGCGGTGCAGCTCTTTTAGTCACACGGGGCAGCGGCCACACCTGCTGCAGTACCTTTATTGTACCTCGTTTACCAGGCTCAGCATTTCATTCCCTTTACACCTCTCACGCTTTCCGGACCCCTTTTTAACCAGCAGAGCTGCCCCGACGGTCCCGCGGTGCAGCTCTTTTAGTGATGCGGGGCAGCGGCTACTCCTGCTGCAGTACCTTTACAATATTTCTTAGACCATTGTCAATATTTTATTGCGCTCACACTTCCCAGCCTTTCCCATGCTGCTCTGTTTAACCAGCAGCGCTGCCCCGACGCTCCCGCGGTGCAGCTCTTTTAGTGACACGGGGCAGCAGCCACTCCTGCTGCAGTACTTTTAAAGGATTTTCGACCATTTTATTTTATACCCTTCACAGATGCGACCTTTGCCGTGACACCTTTGAAGCAGCACCCCTGCCCCAGGTGCGCCGCGGTGCAGCTCATTTTATCCTGAGGAAGTGGCTACTCCTGCTGCGGTGTTGTTGTTATTTCTCAGACCTTTCTCTATATTTTATTTCCCTCACACCTCCAGTCCTTTTACGTGCCGCACGTTTACCGTCAGCACCACCCCAAAGGTGCCGCGGTGCAGCTGTTTTAGTGAACCCACGCAGCGGCCACAACTGCTGCTGTACCTTTTGAGTATTTCTTAGACCATTCTCAATATTTTATTGCGCTCACACTTCCCAGCCTTTCCGTGCTGCTCTTTTTAACCAGCAGCGCTGCCCCGACGCTCCCGCGGTGCAGCTCTTTTAGTGATGCGGAGCAGCGGCCACTCCTGCTGCTGTACCTTTATTGTACCTCGTTTACCATGCTCAGCATTTCATTCCCTTTACACCTCTCAGCCTTTCCCATGCTGCTCTGTTTAACCAGCAGCGCCGCCCCGACGCTCCCGCGGTGCAGCTCTTTTAGTGATGCGGGGCAGCGGCCACTCCTGCTGCAGTATCTTTATTGAACCTCGTTTACCAGGCTCAGCATTTCATTCCCTTTACACCTCTCACGCTTTCCGGACCCCTTTTTAACCAGCAGCGCTGCCCCGACGGTCCCGCGGTGCAGCTCTTTTAGTGACGCGGGGCAGCGGCCACACCTGCTGCAGTACCTTTACAGTATTTCTTAGACCATTGTCAATATTTTATTGCGCTCACACTTCCCAGCCTTTCCAGTGCCGCTCTGTTTAACCAGCAGCGCTGCCCCGACCGTCCCGCGGTGCAGCTCTTTTAGTGATGCGGGGCAGCGGCCACACCTGCTGCAGTACCTTTATTGTACCTCGTTTACCATGCTCAGCATTTTATTCCCTTTACACCTCTCACGCTTTCCGGACCCCTTTTTAACCAGCAGCGCTGCCCCGACCGTCCCGCGGTGCAGCTCTTTTAGTGATGCGGGGCAGCGGCCACTCCTGCTGCAGTACCTTTACAATATTTCTTAGACCACTGTCAATATTTTATTCCGCTCACACTTCCCGGCCTTTCCGTGCTGCTCTTTTTAACCAGCAGCGCTGCCCCGACGCTCCCGCGGTGCAGCTCTTTTAGTGATGCGGGGCAGCGGCCACACCTGCTGCAGTATCTTTATTGTACCTCTTTTACCATGCTCAGCATTTCATTCCCTTTACACCTCTCACGCTTTCCGGACCCCTTTTTAACCAGCAGCGCTGCCCCGACCGTCCCGCGGTGCAGCTCTTTTAGTGATGCGGGGCAGCGGCCACTCCTGCTGCAGTACCTTTACAATATTTCTTAGACCACTGTCAATATTTTATTCCGCTCACACTTCCCGGCCTTTCCGTGCTGCTCTTTTTAACCAGCAGCGCTGCCCCGACCGTCCCGCGGTGCAGCTCTTTTAGTGATGCGGGGCAGCGGCCACACCTGCTGCAGTATCTTTATTGTACCTCTTTTACCATGCTCAGCATTTCATTCCCTTTACACCTCTCAGCCTTTCCGGACCCCTTTTTAACCAGCAGCACTGCCCCGACGCTCCCGCGGTGCAGCTCTTTTAGTGACACGGGGCAGCGGCCACACCTGCTGCTGTACCTTTATTGTACCTCGTTTACCATGCTCAGCATTTCATTCCCTTTACACCTCTCAGCCTTTCCCGTGCCGCTCTTTTTAACCAGCAGCGCTGCCCCGACGCTCCCGCGGTGCAGCTCTTTTAGTCACACGGGGCAGCGGCCACACCTGCTGCTGTACCTTTATTGTACCTCGTTTACCATGCTCAGCATTTCATTCCCTTTACACCTCTCACGCTTTCCGGACCCCTTTTTAACCAGCAGCGCTGCCCCGACGGTCCCGCGGTGCAGCTCTTTTAGTGATGCGGGGCAGCGGCCACACCTGCTGCAGTACCTTTATTGTACCTCGTTTACCATGCTCAGCATTTTATTCCCTTTACACCTCTCACGCTTTCCCGTGCCGCTCTTTTTAACCAGCAGCACTGCCCCGACGCTCCCGCGGTGCAGCTCTTTTAGTGACACGGGGCAGCTACACCTGCTGCTGTACCTTTATTGTACCTCGTTTACCATGCTCAGCATTTTATTCCCTTTACACCTCTCACGCTTTCCGGACCCCTTTTTAACCAGCAGCGCTGCCCCGACGGTCCCGCGGTGCAGCTCTTTTAGTGACGCGGGGCAGCGGCCACACCTGCTGCAGTACCTTTATTGTACCTCGTTTACCATGCTCAGCATTTCATTCCCTTTACACCTCTCAGCCTTTCCCGTGCTGCTCTTTTTAACCAGCAGCGCTGCCCCGACGGTCCCGCGGTGCAGCTCTTTTAGTCACACGGGGCAGCGGCCACACCTGCTGCTGTACCTTTATTGTACCTCGTTTACCATGCTCAGCATTTCATTCCCTTTACACCTCTCAGCCTTTCCCGTGCCGCTCTTTTTAACCAGCAGCGCTGCCCCGACGCTCCCGCGGTGCAGCTCTTTTAGTCACACGGGGCAGCGGCCACACCTGCTGCAGTACCTTTACAGTATTTCTTAGACCATTGTCAATATTTTATTGCGCTCACACTTCCCAGCCTTTCCAGTGCCGCTCTGTTTAACCAGCAGCGCTGCCCCGACCGTCCCGCGGTGCAGCTCTTTTAGTGATGCGGGGCAGCGGCCACACCTGCTGCAGTACCTTTATTGTACCTCGTTTACCATGCTCAGCATTTCATTCCCTTTACACCTCTCAGCCTTTCCCGTGCCGCTCTTTTTAACCAGCAGCGCTGCCCCGACGCTCCCGCGGTGCAGCTCTTTTAGTGACGCGGGGCAGCGGCCACACCTGCTGCAGTACCTTTATTGTACCTCGTTTACCATGCTCAGCATTTCATTCCCTTTACACCTCTCAGCCTTTCCCGTGCCGCTCTTTTTAACCAGCAGCGCTGCCCCGACGCTCCCGAGGTGCAGCTCTTGTAGTGATGCGGGGCAGCGGCCACTCCTGCTGCAGTACCTTTACAATATTTCTTAGACCATTGTCAATATTTTATTCCGCTCACACTTCCCAGCCTTTCCGTGCTGCTCTTTTTGACCAGCAGCGCTGCCCCGACCGTCCCGCGGTGCAGCTCTTTTAGTGATGCGGGGCAGCGGCCACTCCTGCTGCAGTATCTTTATTGTACCTCTTTTACCATGCTCAGCATTTCATTCCCTTTACACCTCTCACGCTTTCCGGGCCCCTTTTTAACCAGCAGCGCTGCCCCGACGCTCCCGCGGTGCAGCTCTTTTAGTGACACGGGGCAGCAGCCACTCCTGCTGCAGTACTTTTAAAGGATTTTCGACCATTTTATTTTATACCCTTCACAGATGCGACCTTTGCCGTGACACCTTTGAAGCAGCGCCCCTGCCCCACGTGCGCCGCGGTGCAGCTCATTTTATCCTGAGGAAGTGACTACTCCTGCTGCGGTGTTGTTGTTATTTCTCAGACCTTTCTCTATATTTTATTTCCCTCACACCTCCAGGCTTTTACGTGCCGCACGTTTACCATCAACACCACCCCAAAGGTGCCGCGGTGCAGCTGTTTTAGTGAACCCACGCAGCGGCCACAACTGCTGCTGTACCTTTATTGTACCTCGTTTACCATGCTCAGCATTTCATTCCCTTTACACCTCTCAGCCTTTCCCGTGCCGCTCTTTTTAAGCAGCAGCGCTGCCCCGACGCTCCCGCGGTGCAGCTCTTTTAGTGACACGGGGCAGCGGCCACACCTGCTGCTGTACCTTTATTGTACCTCGTTTACCATGCTCAGCATTTTATTCCCTTTACACCCCTCAGCCTTTCCCGTGCCGCTCTTTTTAACCAGCAGCGCTGCCCAGACCGTCCCGCGGTGCAGCTCTTTTAGTGATGCGGGGCAGCGGCCACTCCTGCTGCAGTACCTTTACAATATTTCTTAGACCATTGTCAATACTTTATTGCGCTGACGTTTCCCAGCCTTTCCCGTGCCGCTCTGTTTAACCAGCAGCGCTGCCCCGACGCTCCCGCGGTGCAGCTCCCTTAGTGACACGGGGCAGGGGCCGAGAGCCCTCTAGGTGCGGCTCCTCTATAGCACTTTACCGTTTTCTATTTTATTTCATTGGCACCTCGCGCGTTGCGCCGGGCGCCTCATTCGGGGACATGCGCCGGCTCCCACAGCGCCCCGCCCGCCGCCGCTCCCCGGGGGCCTCCCCGCTGCTCTCGGGAGATCGCACACCGCACGCGGCCCAAGCCCCGTCTCGCCGACGGCACTCACCACCCGCCGCCCGCCGCCGCGTTCTCCCGCTCCCTACCGGCACGAAGCGGCGCTGCCGATGACGGAGCCGATGCGCGGCTGCCACGCCGCTCTCTCCGCGCCTCAGGGCCGGCGCCTTCGGCCGCACAGGGCGGCGTCCCCGCATCCGGGCCAGCCCGCGGAGCTCCTGCCGCCGCCGCCGCCGCCCCCCGACTGAGGGGCCGCGACGCCGGCGCCCCCTTTTATACTCCGCACCCCCTTTTCCCGCCACTGCCGCGGTGGGCTCCCCCCGCCTCAAAATCGCCCAGAAGCGCCCGAGGCGGGAACGGCGCAGCCCCACCGGCGCCTCGGAGAAGCTCTTCTAGTGACAAGGAGCAGCGGCCACTCCTGCTGCACTACCTTTATTGTACCTCGTTTACCATGCTCAGCATTTCATTCCCTTTACACCTCTCACGCTTTCCGGACCCCTTTTTAACCAGCAGCACTGCCCCCACGCTCCCGCGGTGCAGCTCTTTTAGTGATGCGGGGCAGCGGCCACACCTGCTGCTGTACCTTTATTGTACCTCTTTTACCATGCTCAGCATTTCATTCCCTTTACACCTCTCACGCTTTCCCGTGCCGCTCTTTTTAACCAGCAGCGCTGCCCCGACGCTCCCGAGGTGCAGCTCTTTTAGTGATGCGGGGCAGCGGCCACACCTGCTGCAGTATCTTTATTGTACCTCTTTTACCATGCTCAGCATTTTATTCCCTTTACACCTCTCACGCTTTCCGGACCCCTTTTTAACCAGCAGCGCTGCCCCGACGGTCCCGCGGTGCAGCTCTTTTAGTGATGCGGGGCAGCGGCCACTCCTGCTGCAGTATCTTTATTGTACCTCTTTTACCATGCTCAGCATTTCATTCCCTTTACACCTCTCACGCTTTCCGGACTCCTTTTTAACCAGCAGCGCTGCCCCGACCGTCCCGCGGTGCAGCTCTTTTAGTGATGCGGGGCAGCGGCCACTCCTGCTGCAGTACCTTTACAATATTTCTTAGACCGTTGTCAATATTTTATTGCGCTCACACTTCCCAGCCTTTCCCATGCTGCTCTGTTTAACCAGCAGCGCTGCCCCGACGGTCCCGCGGTGCAGCTCTTTTAGTGATGCGGGGCAGCGGCCACTCCTGCTGCTGTACCTTTACAGTATTTGTTAAACCATTGTCAATATTTTATTGCGCTCACACTTCCCAGCCTTTCCCATGCTGCTCTTTTTAACCAGCAGCGCTGCCCCGACGGTCCCGCGGTGCAGCTCTTTTAGTGACGCGGAGCAGCGGCCACTCCTGCTGCTGTACCTTTATTGTACCTCGTTTACCATGCTCAGCATTTTATTCCCTTTACACCTGTCACGCTTTCCGGACCCCTTTTTAACCAGCAGCGCTGCCCCGACCGTCCCGCGGTGCAGCTCTTTTAGTGATGCGGGGCAGCGGCCACTCCTGCTGCTGTACCTTTACAGTATTTCTTAAACCATTGTCAATATTTTATTGCGCTCACACTTCCCAGCCTTTCCCATGCTGCTCTGTTTAACCAGCAGCGCTGCCCCGACGCTCCCGCGGTGCAGCTCTTTTAGTGACGCGGAGAAGCGGCCACTCCTGCTGCTGTACCTTTATTGTACCTCGTTTACCATGCTCAGCATTTTATTCCCTTTACACCTCTCACGCTTTCCGGACCCCTTTTTAGCCAGCAGCGCTGCCCCGACGGTCCCGCGGTGCAGCTCTTTTAGTGATGCGGGGCAGCGGCCACTCCTGCTGCAGTACCTTTACAATATTTCTTAGACCATTGTCAATATTTTATTCCGCTCACACTTCCCAGCCTTTCCCATGCTGCTCTTTTTAACCAGCAGCGCTGCCCCGACGGTCCCGCGGTGCAGCTCTTTTAGTGACACGGGGCAGCGGCCACACCTGCTGCAGTACCTTTATTGTACCTCGTTTACCATGCTCAGCATTTTATTCCCTTTACACCTCTCACGCTTTCCGGACCCCTTTTTAACCAGCAGCGCTGCCCCGACGGTCCCGCGGTGCAGCTCTTTTAGTGATGCGGGGCAGCGGCCACTCCTGCTGCAGTATCTTTATTGTACCTCGTTTACCATGCTCAGCATTTCATTCCCTTTACACCTCTCACGCTTTCCGGACCCCTTTTTAACCAGCAGCGCTGCCCCGACGCTCCCGCGGTGCAGCTCTTTTAGTGATGCGGGGCAGCGGCCACTCCTGCTGCAGTACCTTTACAATATTTCTTAGACCATTGTCAATATTTTATTGCGCTCACACTTCCCAGCCTTTCCCATACTGCTCTGTTTAACCAGCAGCGCTGCCCCGACGCTCCCGCGGTGCAGCTCTTTTAGTGACACGGGGCAGCAGCCACTCCTGCTGCAGTACTTTTAAAGGATTTTCGACCATTTTATTTTATACCCTTCACAGATGCGACCTTTGCCGTGACACCTTTGAAGCAGCACCCCTGCCCCACGTGCGCCGCGGTGCAGCTCATTTTATCCTGAGGAAGTGGCTACTCCTGCTGCGGTGTTGTTGTTATTTCTCAGACCTTTCTCTATATTTTATTTCCCTCACACCTCCAGTCCTTTTACGTGCCGCACGTTTACCGTCAGCACCACCCCAAAGGTGCCGCGGTGCAGCTGTTTTAGTGAACCCACGCAGCGGCCACAACTGCTGCTGTACCTTTTGAGTATTTCTTAGACCATTCTCAATATTTTATTGCGCTCACACTTCCCAGCCTTTCCGTGCTGCTCTGTTTAACCAGCAGCGCTGCCCCGACGCTCCCGCGGTGCAGCTCTTTTAGTGATGCGGGGCAGCGGTCACTCCTGCTGCTGTACCTTTACAATATTTCTTAGACCATTGTCAATACTTTATTGCGCTGACGTTTCTCAGCCTTTCCCGTGCTGCTCTGTTTAACCAGCAGCGCTGCCCCGACGCTCCCGCGGTGCAGCTCCCTTAGTGACACGGGGCAGGGGCCGAGAGCCCTCTAGGTGCGGCTCCTCTATAGCACTTTACCGTTTTCTATTTTATTTCATTGGCACCTCGCGCGTTGCGCCGGGCGCCTCATTCGGGGACATGCGCCGGCTCCCACAGCGCCCCGCCCGCCGCCGCTCCCCGGGGGCCTCCCCGCTGCTCTCGGGAGATCGCACACCGCACGCGGCCCAAGCCCCGTCTCGCCGACGGCACTCACCACCCGCCGCCCGCCGCCGCGTTCTCCCGCTCCCTACCGGCACGAAGCGGCGCTGCCGATGACGGAGCCGATGCGCGGCTGCCACGCCGCTCTCTCCGCGCCTCAGGGCCGGCGCCTTCGGCCGCACAGGGCGGCGTCCCCGCATCCGGGCCAGCCCGCGGAGCTCCTGCCGCCGCCGCCGCCGCCCCCCGACTGAGGGGCCGCGACGCCGGCGCCCCCTTTTATACTCCGCACCCCCTTTTCCCGCCACTGCCGCGGTGGGCTCCCCCCGCCTCAAAATCGCCCAGAAGCGCCCGAGGCGGGAACGGCGCAGCCCCACCGGCGCCTCGGAGAAGCTCTTCTAGTGACAAGGAGCAGCGGCCACTCCTGCTGCACTACCTTTATTGTACCTCGTTTACCATGCTCAGCATTTCATTCCCTTTACACCTCTCACGCTTTCCGGACCCCTTTTTAACCAGCAGCACTGCCCCCACGCTCCCGCGGTGCAGCTCTTTTAGTGATGCGGGGCAGCGGCCACACCTGCTGCTGTACCTTTATTGTACCTCTTTTACCATGCTCAGCATTTCATTCCCTTTACACCTCTCACGCTTTCCCGTGCCGCTCTTTTTAACCAGCAGCGCTGCCCCGACGCTCCCGCGGTGCAGCTCTTTTAGTGATGCGGGGCAGCGGCCACACCTGCTGCAGTATCTTTATTGTACCTCGTTTACCATGCTCAGCATTTCATTCCCTTTACACCTCTCACGCTTTCCGGACCCCTTTTTAACCAGCAGCGCTGCCCCGACGGTCCCGCGGTGCAGCTCTTTTAGTGATGCGGGGCAGCGGCCACTCCTGCTGCAGTACCTTTACAATATTTCTTAGACCGTTGTCAATATTTTATTGCGCTCACACTTCCCAGCCTTTCCCATGCTGCTCTGTTTAACCAGCAGCGCTGCCCCGACGGTCCCGCGGTGCAGCTCTTTTAGTGATGCGGGGCAGCGGCCACTCCTGCTGCTGTACCTTTACAGTATTTGTTAAACCATTGTCAATATTTTATTGCGCTCACACTTCCCAGCCTTTCCCATGCTGCTCTTTTTAACCAGCAGCGCTGCCCCGACGGTCCCGCGGTGCAGCTCTTTTAGTGACGCGGAGCAGCGGCCACTCCTGCTGCTGTACCTTTATTGTACCTCGTTTACCATGCTCAGCATTTTATTCCCTTTACACCTCTCACGCTTTCCGGACCCCTTTTTAACCAGCAGCGCTGCCCCGACGGTCCCGCGGTGCAGCTCTTTTAGTGATGCGGGGCAGCGGCCACTCCTGCTGCTGTACCTTTACAGTATTTCTTAAACCATTGTCAATATTTTATTGCGCTCACACTTCCCAGCCTTTCCCATGCTGCTCTGTTTAACCAGCAGCGCTGCCCCGACGCTCCCGCGGTGCAGCTCTTTTAGTGACGCGGAGAAGCGGCCACTCCTGCTGCTGTACCTTTATTGTACCTCGTTTACCATGCTCAGCATTTTATTCCCTTTACACCTCTCACGCTTTCCGGACCCCTTTTTAGCCAGCAGCGCTGCCCCGACGGTCCCGCGGTGCAGCTCTTTTAGTGATGCGGGGCAGCGGCCACTCCTGCTGCAGTACCTTTACAATATTTCTTAGACCATTGTCAATATTTTATTCCGCTCACACTTCCCAGCCTTTCCCATGCTGCTCTTTTTAACCAGCAGCGCTGCCCCGACGGTCCCGCGGTGCAGCTCTTTTAGTGATGCGGGGCAGCGGCCACTCCTGCAGCAGTATCTTTATTGTACCTCGTTTACCATGCTCAGCATTTTATTCCCTTTACACCTCTCACGCTTTCCGGACCCCTTTTTAACCAGCAGCGCTGCCCCGACGGTCCCGCGGTGCAGCTCTTTTAGTGATGCGGGGCAGCGGCCACTCCTGCTGCAGTATCTTTATTGTACCTCGTTTACCATGCTCAGCATTTCATTCCCTTTACACCTCTCACGCTTTCCGGACCCCTTTTTAACCAGCAGCACTGCCCCGACGCTCCCGCGGTGCAGCTCTTTTAGTGATGCGGGGCAGCGGCCACACCTGCTGCAGTACCTTTATTGTAGTTCTTTTACCATGCTCAGCATTTCATTCCCTTTACACCTCTCACGCTTTCCCGTGCCGCTCTTTTTAACCAGCAGCGCTGCCCCGACGCTCCCGCGGTGCAGCTCTTTTAGTGATGCGGGGCAGCGGCCACTCCTGCTGCTGTACCTTTACAATATTTGTTAAACCATTGTCAATATTTTATTGCGCTCACACTTCCCAGCCTTTCCCATGCTGCTCTGTTTAACCAGCAGCGCTGCCCCGACGCTCCCGAGGTGCAGCTCTTTTAGTGACGCGGAGCAGCGGCCACTCCTGCTGCTGTACCTGTATTGTACCTCGTTTACCATGCTCAGCATTTTATTCCCTTTACACCTCTCACGCTTTCCGGACCCCTTTTTAGCCAGCAGCGCTGCCCCGACGCTCCCGCGGTGCAGCTCTTTTAGTGATGCGGGGCAGCGGCCACTCCTGCTGCTGTACCTGTATTGTACCTCGTTTACCATGGTCAGCATTTCATTCCCTTTACACCTCTCAGCCTTTCCCGTGCCGCTCTTTTTAACCAGCAGCGCTGCCCCGACGCTCCCGCGGTGCAGCTCTTTTAGTCACACGGGGCAGCGGCCACACCTGCTGCTGTACCTTTATTGTACCTCGTTTACCATGCTCAGCATTTTATTCCCTTTACACCTCTCACGCTTTCCGGACCCCTTTTTAGCCAGCAGCGCTGCCCCGACGGTCCCGCGGTGCAGCTCTTTTAGTGATGCGGGGCAGCGGCCACTCCTGCTGCAGTACCTTTACAATATTTCTTAGACCATTGTCAATATTTTATTCCGCTCACACTTCCCAGCCTTTCCCGTGCTGCTCTGTTTAACCAGCAGCGCTGCCCCGACGCTCCCGCGGTGCAGCTCTTTTAGTGACACGGGGCAGCAGCCACTCCTGCTGCTGTACTTTTAAAGGATTTTCGACCATTTTATTTTATACCCTTCACAGATGCGACCTTTGCCGTGACACCTTTGAAGCAGCACCCCTGCCCCAGGTGCGCCGCGGTGCAGCTCCCTTAGTGACACGGGGCAGGGGCCGAGAGCCCTCTAGGTGCGGCTCCTCTATAGCACTTTACCGTTTTCTATTTTATTTCATTGGCACCTCGCGCGTTGCGCCGGGCGCCTCATTCGGGGACATGCGCCGGCTCCCACAGCGCCCCGCCCGCCGCCGCTCCCCGGGGGCCTCCCCGCTGCTCTCGGGAGATCGCACACCGCACGCGGCCCAAGCCCCGTCTCGCCGACGGCACTCACCACCCGCCGCCCGCCGCCGCGTTCTCCCGCTCCCTACCGGCACGAAGCGGCGCTGCCGATGACGGAGCCGATGCGCGGCTGCCACGCCGCTCTCTCCGCGCCTCAGGGCCGGCGCCTTCGGCCGCACACGGCGGCGTCCCCGCATCCGGGCCAGCCCGCGGAGCTCCTGCCGCCGCCGCCGCCGCCCCCCGACTGAGGGGCCGCGACGCCGGCGCCCCCTTTTATACTCCGCACCCCCTTTTCCCGCCACTGCCGCGGTGGGCTCCCCCCGCCTCAAAATCGCCCAGAAGCGCCCGAGGCGGGAACGGCGCAGCCCCACCGGCGCCTCGGAGAAGCTCTTCTAGTGACAAGGAGCAGCGGCCACTCCTGCTGCAGTACCTTTATTGTACCTCGTTTACCATGCTCAGCATTTTATTCCCTTTACACCTCTCACGCTTTCCGGACCCCTTTTTAACCAGCAGCGCTGCCCCGACGGTCCCGCGGTGCAGCTCTTTTAGTGACACGGGGCAGCGGCCACTCCTGCTGCAGTACCTTTATTGTACCTCGTTTACCATGCTCAGCATTTCATTCCCTTTACACCTCTCACGCTTTCCCGTGCCGCTCTTTTTAACCAGCAGCGCTGCCCCGACGCTCCCGCGGTGCAGCTCTTTTAGTGATGCGGGGCAGCGGCCACTCCTGCAGCAGTATCTTTATTGTACCTCTTTTACCATGCTCAGCATTTCATTCCCTTTACACCTCTCACGCTTTCCGGACCCCTTTTTAACCAGCAGCGCTGCCCCGACGCTCCCGCGGTGCAGCTCTTTTAGTGATGCGGGGCAGCGGCCACTCCTGCTGCTGTACCTTTTCAATATTTCTTAAACCATTGTCAATATTTTATTGCGCTCACACTTCCCAGCCTTTCCCATGCTGCTCTGTTTAACCAGCAGCGCTGCCCCGACGCTCCCGAGGTGCAGCTCTTTTAGTGACGCGGGGCAGCGGCCACACCTGCTGCAGTACCTTTATTGTACCTCGTTTACCATGCTCAGCATTTCATTCCCTTTACACCTCTCACGCTTTCCGGACCCCTTTTTAACCAGCAGCACTGCCCCGACGCTCCCGCGGTGCAGCTCTTTTAGTGATGCGGGGCAGCGGCCACACCTGCTGCTGTACCTTTATTGTACCTCTTTTACCATGCTCAGCATTTCATTCCCTTTACACCTCTCACGCTTTCCCGTGCCGCTCTTTTTAACCAGCAGCGCTGCCCCGACGCTCCCGCGGTGCAGCTCTTTTAGTGATGCGGGGCAGCGGCCACTCCTGCAGCAGTATCTTTATTGTAGTTCTTTTACCATGCTCAGCATTTCATTCCCTTTACACCTCTCACGCTTTCCGGACCCCTTTTTAACCAGCAGCGCTGCCCCGACCGTCCCGCGGTGCAGCTCTTTTAGTGATGCGGGGCAGCGGCCACTCCTGCTGCAGTACCTTTACAATATTTCTTAGACCGTTGTCAATATTTTATTGCGCTCACACTTCCCAGCCTTTCCCATGCTGCTCTGTTTAACCAGCAGCGCTGCCCCGACGCTCCCGCGGTGCAGCTCTTTTGGTGACGCGGGGCAGCGGCCACACCTGCTGCTGTACCTTTATTGTACCTCGTTTACCATGCTCAGCATTTCATTCCCTTTACACCTCTCAGCCTTTCCCGTGCCGCTCTTTTTAACCAGCAGCGCTGCCCCGACGCTCCCGCGGTGCAGCTCGTTTAGTGACACGGGGCAGCGGCCACACCTGCTGCAGTACCTTTACAGTATTTCTTAGACCATTGTCAATATTTTATTGCGCTTACACTTCCCAGCCTTTCCAGTGCCGCTCTTTTTAACCAGCAGCGCGGCCCCGACCGTCCCGCGGTGCAGCTCTTTTAGTGATGCGGGGCAGCGGCCACACCTGCTGCAGTACCTTTATTGTACCTCGTTTACCATGCTCAGCATTTTATTCCCTTTACACCTCTCACGCTTTCCGGACCCCTTTTTAACCAGCAGCGCTGCCCCGACGGTCCCGCGGTGCAGCTCTTTTAGTGATGCGGGGCAGCGGCCACTCCTGCTGCTGTACCTTTATTGTACCTCGTTTACCATGCTCAGCATTTCATTCCCTTTACACCTCTCACGCTTTCCGGACCCCTTTTTAACCAGCAGCGCTGCCCCGACGCTCCCGCGGTGCAGCTCTTTTAGTGACACGGGGCAGCGGCCACACCTGCTGCAGTATCTTTATTGTAGTTCTTTTACCATGCTCAGCATTTCATTCCCTTTACACCTCTCACGCTTTCCGGACCCCTTTTTAACCAGCAGCGCTGCCCCGACCGTCCCGCGGTGCAGCTCTTTTAGTGACGCGGGGCAGCGGCCACACCTGCTGCAGTACCTTTATTGTACCTCGTTTACAATGCTCAGCATTTTATTCCCTTTACACCTCTCAGCCTTTCCCGTGCCGCTCTTTTTAACCAGCAGCGCTGCCCCGACGCTCCCGCGGTGCAGCTCTTTTAGTGATGCGGGGCAGCGGCCACTCCTGCTGCAGTACCTTTACAGTATTTCTTAAACCATTGTCAATATTTTATTGCGCTCACACTTCCCAGCCTTTCCCATGCTGCTCTGTTTAACCAGCAGCGCTGCCCCGACGCTCCCGCGGTGCAGCTCTTTTAGTGACGCGGAGCAGCGGCCACTCCTGCTGCTGTACCTTTTTTGTACCTCGTTTACCATGCTCAGCATTTTATTCCCTTTACACCTCTCAGCCTTTCCCGTGCCGCTCTTTTTAACCAGCAGCGCTGCGCCGACGCTCCCGCGGTGCAGCTCTTTTAGTGATGCGGGGCAGCGGCCACTCCTGCAGCAGTATCTTTATTGTACCTCTTTTACCATGCTCAGCATTTCATTCCCTTTACACCTCTCACGCTTTCCGGACCCCTTTTTAACCAGCAGCGCTGCCCCGACGCTCCCGAGATGCAGCTCTTTTAGTGATGCGGGGCAGCGGCCACACCTGCTGCAGTACCTTTATTGTACCTCGTTTACCATGCTCAGCATTTCATTCCCTTTACACCTCTCACGCTTTCCCGTGCCGCTCTTTTTAACCAGCAGCGCTGCCCCGACGCTCCCGCGGTGCAGCTCTTTTAGTGATGCGGGGCAGCGGCCACACCTGCTGCAGTACCTTTATTGTACCTCGTTTACCATGCTCAGCATTTTATTCCCTTTACACCTCTCACGCTTTCCGGACCCCTTTTTAACCAGCAGCACTGCCCCGACGCTCCCGCGGTGCAGCTCTTTTAGTGACGCGGAGCAGCGGCCACACCTGCTGCTGTACCTTTATTGTACCTCGTTTACCATGCTCAGCATTTTATTCCCTTTACACCTCTCACGCTTTCCGGACCCCTTTTTAACCAGCAGCGCTGCCCCGACGGTCCCGCGGTGCAGCTCTTTTAGTGATGCGGGGCAGCGGCCACTCCTGCTGCAGTACCTTTATTGTACCTCGTTTACCATGCTCAGCATTTCATTCCCTTTACACCTCTCAGCCTTTCCCGTGCCGCTCTTTTTAACCAGCAGCGCTGCCCCGACGCTCCCGCGGTGCAGCTCTTTTAGTGATGCGGGGCAGCGGCCACTCCTGCTGCAGTACCTTTACAATATTTCTTAGACCATTGTCAATATTTTATTGCGCTCACACTTCCCAGCCTTTCCGTGCTGCTCTTTTTAACCAGCAGCGCTGCCCCGACGCTCCCGCGGTGCAGCACTTTTAGTGACACTGGGCAGCGGCCACACCTGCTGCTGTACCTTTATTGTACCTCGTTTACCATGCTCAGCATTTTATTCCCTTTACACCTCTCAGCCTTTCCCGTGCCGCTCTTTTTAACCAGCAGCGCTGCCCCGACGCTCCCGCGGTGCAGCTCCCTTAGTGACACGGGGCAGGGGCCGAGAGCCCTCTAGGTGCGGCTCCTCTATAGCACTTTACCGTTTTCTATTTTATTTCATTGGCACCTCGCGCGTTGCGCCGGGCGCCTCATTCGGGGACATTCGCCGGCTCCCACAGCGCCCCGCCCGCCGCCGCTCCCCGGGGGCCTCCCCGCTGCTCTCGGGAGATCGCACACCGCACGCGGCCCAAGCCCCGTCTCGCCGACGGCACTCACCACCCGCCGCCCGCCGCCGCGTTCTCCCGCTCCCTACCGGCACGAAGCGGCGCTGCCGATGACGGAGCCGATGCGCGGCTGCCACGCCGCTCTCCCCGCGCCTCAGGGCCGGCGCCTTCGGCCGCACACGGCGGCGTCCCCGCATCCGGGCCAGCCCGCGGAGCTCCTGCCGCCGCCGCCGCCGCCCCCCGACTGAGGGGCCGCGACGCCGGCGCCCCCTTTTATACTCCGCACCCCCTTTTCCCGCCACTGCCGCGGTGGGCTCCCCCCGCCTCAAAATCGCCCAGAAGCGCCCGAGGCGGGAACGGCGCAGCCCCACCGGCGCCTCGGAGAAGCTCTTCTAGTGACAAGGAGCAGCGGCCACCCCTCCTGCAGTACCTTTATTGTACCTCGTTTACCATGCTCAGCATTTCATTCCCTTTACACCTCTCAGCCTTTCCCGTGCCGCTCTTTTTAACCAGCAGCGCTGCCCCGACGTTCCCGAGGTGCAGCTCTTGTAGTGATGCGGAGCAGCGGCCACACCTGCTGCTGCACCTTTATTGTACCTCGTTTACCATGCTCAGCATTTCATTCCCTTTACACCTCTCACGATTTCCGGACCCCTTTTTAACCAGCAGCGCTGCCCCGACGCTCTCGCGGTGCAGCTCTTTTAGTGACGCGGGGCAGCGGCCACTCCTGCTGCAGTACCTTTACAATATTTCTTAGACCATTGTCAATATTTTATTGCGCTCACACTTCCCAGCCTTTCCCATGCTGCTCTGTTTAACCAGCAGCGCTGCCCCGACGGTCCCGCGGTGCAGCTCTTTTAGTGACACGAGGCAGCGGCCACTCCTGCTGCAGTACCTTTATTGTACCTCGTTTACCATGCTCAGCATTTTATTCCCTTTACACCTCTCACGCTTTCCGGACCCCTTTTTAACCAGCAGCGCTGCCCCGACGCTCCCGCGGTGCAGCTCTTTTAGTGATGCGGGGCAGCGGCCACTCCTGCTGCAGTACCTTTACAATATTTCTTAGACCATTGTCAATATTTTATTGCGCTCACACTTCCCAGCCTTTCCCATGCTGCTCTTTTTAACCAGCAGCGCTGCCCCGACGCTCCCGCGGTGCAGCTCTTTTAGTGATGCGGGGCAGCGGCCACACCTGCTGCTGTACCTTTATTGTACCTCGTTTACCATGCTCAGCATTTCATTCCCTTTACACTTCTCAGCCTTTCCCGTGCCGCTCTTTTTAACCAGCAGCGCTGCCCCGACGCTCCCGCGGTGCAGCTCTTTTAGTGACACGGGGCAGCAGCCACTCCTGCTGCAGTACTTTTAAAGGATTTTCGACCTTTTTATTTTATACCCTTCACAGATGCGACCTTTGCCGTGACACTTTTGAAGCAGCACCACTGCCCCAGGTGCGCCGCGGTGCAGCTCATTTTATCCTGAGGAAGTGGCTACTCCTGCTGCGGTGTTGTTATTATTTCTCAGACCTTTCTCTATGTTTTATTTCCCTCACACCTCCAGTCCTTTTACATGCCGCACGTTTACCATCAGCACCACCCCAAAGGTGCCACGGTGCAGCTGTTTTAGTGAACCCACGCAGCGGCCACTCCTGCTGCTGTACCTTCTGAGTATTTCTTAGACCATTCTCAATATTTTATTGCGCTCACACTTCCCAGCCTTTCCGTGCTGCTCTTTTTGACCAGCAGCGCTGCCCCGACGGTCCCGCGGTGCAGCTCTTTTAGTGATGCGGGGCAGCGGCCACACCTGCTGCTGTACCTTTATTGTACCTCGTTTACCATGCTCAGCATTTCATTCCCTTTACACTTCTCAGCCTTTCCCGTGCCGCTCTTTTTAACCAGCAGCGCTGCCCCGACGCTCCCGCGGTGCAGCTCTTTTAGTGATGCGGGGCAGCGGCCACTCCTGCAGCAGTATCTTTATTGTACCTCTTTTACCATGCTCAGCATTTCATTCCCTTTACACCTCTCACGCTTTCCGGACCCCTTTTTAACCAGCAGCGCTGCCCCGACGCTCCCGCGGTGCAGCTCTTTTAGTGATGCGGGGCAGCGGCCACTCCTGCAGCAGTATCTTTATTGTAGTTCTTTTACCATGCTCAGCATTTCATTCCCTTTACACCTCTCACGCTTTCCGGACCCCTTTTTAACCAGCAGCGCTGCCCCGACGCTCCCGCGGTGCAGCTCTTTTAGTGATGCGGGGCAGCGGCCACTCCTGCAGCAGTATCTTTATTGTACCTCTTTTACCATGCTCAGCATTTCATTCCCTTTACACCTCTCACGCTTTCCGGACCCCTTTTTAACCAGCAGCGCTGCCCCGACGCTCCCGCGGTGCAGCTCTTTTAGTGATGCGGGGCAGCGGCCACTCCTGCTGCAGTACCTTTACAATATTTCTTAGACCATTGTCAATATTTTATTGCGCTCACACTTCCCAGCCTTTCCCATACTGCTCTGTTTAACCAGCAGCGCTGCCCCGACGCTCCCGCGGTGCAGCTCTTTTAGTGACACGGGGCAGCAGCCACTCCTGCTGCAGTACTTTTAAAGGATTTTCGACCATTTTATTTTATACCCTTCACAGATGCGACCTTTGCCGTGACACCTTTGAAGCAGCACCCCTGCCCCAGGTGCGCCGCGGTGCAGCTCATTTTATCCTGAGGAAGTGGCTACTCCTGCTGCGGTGTTGTTGTTATTTCTCAGACCTTTCTCTATATTTTATTTCCCTCACACCTCCAGTCCTTTTACGTGCCGCACGTTTACCGTCAGCACCACCCCAAAGGTGCCGCGGTGCAGCTGTTTTAGTGAACCCACGCAGCGGCCACAACTGCTGCTGTACCTTTTGAGTATTTCTTAGACCATTCTCAATATTTTATTGCGCTCACACTTCCCAGCCTTTCCGTGCTGCTCTGTTTAACCAGCAGCGCTGCCCCGACGCTCCCGCGGTGCAGCTCTTTTAGTGATGCGGGGCAGCGGTCACTCCTGCTGCTGTACCTTTACAATATTTCTTAGACCATTGTCAATACTTTATTGCGCTGACGTTTCTCAGCCTTTCCCGTGCTGCTCTGTTTAACCAGCAGCGCTGCCCCGACGCTCCCGCGGTGCAGCTCCCTTAGTGACACGGGGCAGGGGCCGAGAGCCCTCTAGGTGCGGCTCCTCTATAGCACTTTACCGTTTTCTATTTTATTTCATTGGCACCTCGCGCGTTGCGCCGGGCGCCTCATTCGGGGACATGCGCCGGCTCCCACAGCGCCCCGCCCGCCGCCGCTCCCCGGGGGCCTCCCCGCTGCTCTCGGGAGATCGCACACCGCACGCGGCCCAAGCCCCGTCTCGCCGACGGCACTCACCACCCGCCGCCCGCCGCCGCGTTCTCCCGCTCCCTACCGGCACGAAGCGGCGCTGCCGATGACGGAGCCGATGCGCGGCTGCCACGCCGCTCTCTCCGCGCCTCAGGGCCGGCGCCTTCGGCCGCACAGGGCGGCGTCCCCGCATCCGGGCCAGCCCGCGGAGCTCCTGCCGCCGCCGCCGCCGCCCCCCGACTGAGGGGCCGCGACGCCGGCGCCCCCTTTTATACTCCGCACCCCCTTTTCCCGCCACTGCCGCGGTGGGCTCCCCCCGCCTCAAAATCGCCCAGAAGCGCCCGAGGCGGGAACGGCGCAGCCCCACCGGCGCCTCGGAGAAGCTCTTCTAGTGACAAGGAGCAGCGGCCACCCCTCCTGCAGTACCTTTATTGTACCTCGTTTACCATGCTCAGCATTTCATTCCCTTTACACCTCTCAGCCTTTCCCGTGCCGCTCTTTTTAACCAGCAGCGCTGCCCCGACGTTCCCGAGGTGCAGCTCTTGTAGTGATGCGGAGCAGCGGCCACACCTGCTGCTGTACCTTTATTGTACCTCGTTTACCATGCTCAGCATTTCATTCCCTTTACACCTCTCACGCTTTCCGGACCCCTTTTTAGCCAGCAGCGCTGCCCCGACGCTCCCGCGGTGCAGCTCTTTTAGTGATGCGGGGCAGCGGCCACTCCTGCTGCAGTACCTTTACAGTATTTCTTAAACCATTGTCAATATTTTATTGCGCTCACACTTCCCAGCCTTTCCCATGCTGCTCTGTTTAACCAGCAGCGCTGCCCCGACGGTCCCGCGGTGCAGCTCTTTTAGTGACGCGGAGCAGCGGCCACTCCTGCTGCTGTACCTTTTTTGTACCTCGTTTACCATGCTCAGCATTTTATTCCCTTTACACCTCTCAGCCTTTCCCGTGCCGCTCTTTTTAACCAGCAGCGCTGCGCCGACGCTCCCGCGGTGCAGCTCTTTTAGTGATGCGGGGCAGCGGCCACTCCTGCAGCAGTATCTTTATTGTACCTCTTTTACCATGCTCAGCATTTCATTCCCTTTACACCTCTCACGCTTTCCGGACCCCTTTTTAACCAGCAGCGCTGCCCCGACGCTCCCGCGGTGCAGCTCTTTTAGTGATGCGGGGCAGCGGCCACTCCTGCTGCAGTACCTTTACAATATTTCTTAGACCATTGTCAATATTTTATTGCGCTCACACTTCCCAGCCTTTCCCATGCTGCTCTGTTTAACCAGCAGCGCTGCCCCGACGCTCCCGAGGTGCAGCTCTTTTAGTGATGCGGGGCAGCGGCCACACCTGCTGCAGTACCTTTATTGTACCTCGTTTACCATGCTCAGCATTTTATTCCCTTTACACCTCTCACGCTTTCCGGACCCCTTTTTAACCAGCAGCACTGCCCCGACGCTCCCGCGGTGCAGCTCTTTTAGTGATGCGGGGCAGCGGCCACACCTGCTGCAGTACCTTTATTGTACCTCGTTTACCATGCTCAGCATTTCATTCCCTTTACACCTCTCACGCTTTCCCGTGCCGCTCTTTTTAACCAGCAGCGCTGCCCCGACGCTCCCGCGGTGCAGCTCTTTTAGTGATGCGGGGCAGCGGCCACACCTGCTGCACTACCTTTATTGTACCTCTTTTACCATGCTCAGCATTTCATTCCCTTTACACCTCTCACGCGTTCCGGAACCCTTTTTAACCAGCAGCGCTGCCCCGACGGTCCCGCGGTGCAGCTCTTTTAGTGACGCGGGGCAGCGGCCACTCCTGCTGCTGTACCTTTATTGTACCTCGTTTACCATGCTCAGCATTTCATTCCCTTTACACCTCTCAGCCTTTCCCGTGCCGCTCTTTTTAACCAGCAGCGCTGCCCAGACGCTCCCGCGGTGCAGCTCTTTTAGTCACACGGGGCAGCGGCCACTCCTGCTGCTGTACCTTTACAGTATTTCTTAAACCATTGTCAATATTTTATTGCGCTCACACTTCCCAGCCTTTCCCATGCTGCTCTTTTTAACCAGCAGCGCTGCCCCGACGCTCCCGAGGTGCAGCTCTTTTAGTGATGCGGGGCAGCGGCCACACCTGCTGCAGTACCTTTATTGTACCTCGTTTACCATGCTCAGCATTTTATTCCCTTTACACCTCTCACGCTTTCCGGACCCCTTTTTAACCAGCAGCACTGCCCCGACGCTCCCGCGGTGCAGCTCTTTTAGTGACGCGGAGCAGCGGCCACACCTGCTGCTGTACCTTTATTGTACCTCGTTTACCATGCTCAGCATTTTATTCCCTTTACACCTCTCACGCTTTCCGGACCCCTTTTTAACCAGCAGCACTGCCCCGACGGTCCCGCGGTGCAGCTCTTTTAGTGATGCGGGGCAGCGGCCACTCCTGCTGCTGTACCTTTACAGTATTTCTTAAACCATTCTCAATATTTTATTGCGCTCACACTTCCCAGCCTTTCCCATGCTGCTCTGTTTAACCAGCAGCGCTGCCCCGACGCTCCCGCGGTGCAGCTCTTTTAGTGACGCGGGGCAGCGGCCACTCCTGCTGCAGTACCTTTACAATATTTCTTAGACCATTGTCAATATTTTATTGCGCTCACACTTCCCAGCCTTTCCCATGCTGCTCTGTTTAACCAGCAGCGCTGCCCCGACGGTCCCGCGGTGCAGCTCTTTTAGTGACACGAGGCAGCGGCCACTCCTGCTGCTGTACCTTTATTGTACCTCGTTTACCATGCTCAGCATTTTATTCCCTTTACACCTCTCACGCTTTCCGGACCCCTTTTTAACCAGCAGCGCTGCCCCGACGCTCCCGCGGTGCAGCTCTTTTAGTGATGCGGGGCAGCGGCCACTCCTGCTGCAGTACCTTTACAATATTTCTTAGACCATTGTCAATATTTTATTGCGCTCACACTTCCCAGCCTTTCCCATGCTGCTCTTTTTAACCAGCAGCGCTGCCCCGACGCTCCCGCGGTGCAGCTCTTTTAGTGACACGGGGCAGCAGCCACTCCTGCTGCAGTACTTTTAAAGGATTTTCGACCTTTTTATTTTATACCCTTCACAGATGCGACCTTTGCCGTGACACCTTTGAAGCAGCGCCCCTGCCCCACGTGCGCCGCGGTGCAGCTCATTTTATCCTGAGGAAGTGGCTACTCCTGCTGCGGTGTTGTTATTATTTCTCAGACCTTTCTCTATATTTTATTTCCCTCACACCTCCAGTCCTTTTACATGCCTCACGTTTACCATCAGCACCACCCCAAAGGTGCCGCGGTGCAGCTGTTTTAGTGAACCCACGCAGCGGCCACAACTGCTGCTGTACCTTTTGAGTATTTCTTAGACCATTCTCAATATTTTATTGCGCTCACACTTCCCAGCCTTTCCGTGCTGCTCTTTTTAACCAGCAGCGCTGCCCCGACGCTCCCGCGGTGCAGCTCTTTTAGTCACACGGGGCAGCGGCCACACCTGCTGCTGTACCTTTATTGTACCTCGTTTACCATGCTCAGCATTTCATTCCCTTTACACTTCTCAGCCTTTCCCGTGCCGCTCTTTTTAACCAGCAGCGCTGCCCAGACGCTCCCGCGGTGCAGCTCTTTTAGTGATGCGGGGCAGCGGCCACTCCTGCAGCAGTATCTTTATTGTACCTCTTTTACCATGCTCAGCATTTCATTCCCTTTACACCTCTCACGCTTTCCGGACACCTTTTTAACCAGCAGCGCTGCCCCGACGCTCCCGCGGTGCAGCTCTTTTAGTGATGCGGGGCAGCGGCCACACCTGCTGCTGTACCTTTATTGTACCTCGTTTACCATGCTCAGCATTTCATTCCCTTTACACTTCTCAGCCTTTCCCGTGCCGCTCTTTTTAACCAGCAGCGCTGCCCCGACGCTCCCGCGGTGCAGCTCTTTTAGTGACACGGGGCAGCAGCCACTCCTGCTGCAGTACTTTTAAAGGATTTTCGACCTTTTTATTTTATACCCTTCACAGATGCGACCTTTGCCGTGACACTTTTGAAGCAGCACCACTGCCCCAGGTGCGCCGCGGTGCAGCTCATTTTATCCTGAGGAAGTGGCTACTCCTGCTGCGGTGTTGTTATTATTTCTCAGACCTTTCTCTATGTTTTATTTCCCTCACACCTCCAGTCCTTTTACATGCCGCACGTTTACCATCAGCACCACCCCAAAGGTGCCACGGTGCAGCTGTTTTAGTGAACCCACGCAGCGGCCACTCCTGCTGCTGTACCTTCTGAGTATTTCTTAGACCATTCTCAATATTTTATTGCGCTCACACTTCCCAGCCTTTCCGTGCTGCTCTTTTTGACCAGCAGCGCTGCCCCGACGGTCCCGCGGTGCAGCTCTTTTAGTGATGCGGGGCAGCGGCCACACCTGCTGCTGTACCTTTATTGTACCTCGTTTACCATGCTCAGCATTTCATTCCCTTTACACTTCTCAGCCTTTCCCGTGCCGCTCTTTTTAACCAGCAGCGCTGCCCCGACGCTCCCGCGGTGCAGCTCTTTTAGTGATGCGGGGCAGCGGCCACTCCTGCAGCAGTATCTTTATTGTACCTCTTTTACCATGCTCAGCATTTCATTCCCTTTACACCTCTCACGCTTTCCGGACCCCTTTTTAACCAGCAGCGCTGCCCCGACGCTCCCGCGGTGCAGCTCTTTTAGTGATGCGGGGCAGCGGCCACTCCTGCAGCAGTATCTTTATTGTAGTTCTTTTACCATGCTCAGCATTTCATTCCCTTTACACCTCTCACGCTTTCCGGACCCCTTTTTAACCAGCAGCGCTGCCCCGACGCTCCCGCGGTGCAGCTCTTTTAGTGATGCGGGGCAGCGGCCACTCCTGCAGCAGTAGCTTTATTGTACCTCTTTTACCATGCTCAGCATTTCATTCCCTTTACACCTCTCACGCTTTCCGGACCCCTTTTTAACCAGCAGCGCTGCCCCGACGCTCCCGCGGTGCAGCTCTTTTAGTGATGCGGGGCAGCGGCCACTCCTGCTGCAGTACCTTTACAATATTTCTTAGACCATTGTCAATATTTTATTGCGCTCACACTTCCCAGCCTTTCCCATACTGCTCTGTTTAACCAGCAGCGCTGCCCCGACGCTCCCGCGGTGCAGCTCTTTTAGTGACACGGGGCAGCAGCCACTCCTGCTGCAGTACTTTTAAAGGATTTTCGACCATTTTATTTTATACCCTTCACAGATGCGACCTTTGCCGTGACACCTTTGAAGCAGCACCCCTGCCCCAGGTGCGCCGCGGTGCAGCTCATTTTATCCTGAGGAAGTGGCTACTCCTGCTGCGGTGTTGTTGTTATTTCTCAGACCTTTCTCTATATTTTATTTCCCTCACACCTCCAGTCCTTTTACGTGCCGCACGTTTACCGTCAGCACCACCCCAAAGGTGCCGCGGTGCAGCTGTTTTAGTGAACCCACGCAGCGGCCACAACTGCTGCTGTACCTTTTGAGTATTTCTTAGACCATTCTCAATATTTTATTGCGCTCACACTTCCCAGCCTTTCCCATGCTGCTCTTTTTAACCAGCAGCGCTGCCCCGACGCTCCCGAGGTGCAGCTCTTTTAGTCACACGGGGCAGCGGCCACTCCTGCTGCTGTACCTTTACAGTATTTCTTAAACCATTGTCAATATTTTATTGCGCTCACACTTCCCAGCCTTTCCCATGCTGCTCTTTTTAACCAGCAGCGCTGCCCCGACGCTCCCGCGGTGCAGCTCTTTTAGTGACGCGGAGCAGCGGCCACTCCTGCTGCTGTACCTTTATTGTACCTCGTTTACCATGCTCAGCATTTTATTCCCTTTACACCTCTCACGCTTTCCGGACCCCTTTTTAACCAGCAGCGCTGCCCCGACCGTCCCGCGGTGCAGCTCTTTTAGTGATGCGGGGCAGCGGCCACTCCTGCTGCAGTACCTTTACAATATTTCTTAGACCATTGTCAATACTTTATTGCGCTGACGTTTCCCAGCCTTTCCCGTGCTGCTCTGTTTAACCAGCAGCGCTGCCCCGACGCTCCCGCGGTGCAGCTCCCTTAGTGACACGGGGCAGGGGCCGAGAGCCCTCTAGGTGCGGCTCCTCTATAGCACTTTACCGTTTTCTATTTTATTTCATTGGCACCTCGCGCGTTGCGCCGGGCGCCTCATTCGGGGACATGCGCCGGCTCCCACAGCGCCCCGCCCGCCGCCGCTCCCCGGGGGCCTCCCCGCTGCTCTCGGGAGATCGCACACCGCACGCGGCCCAAGCCCCGTCTCGCCGACGGCACTCACCACCCGCCGCCCGCCGCCGCGTTCTCCCGCTCCCTACCGGCACGAAGCGGCGCTGCCGATGACGGAGCCGATGCGCGGCTGCCACGCCGCTCTCTCCGCGCCTCAGGGCCGGCGCCTTCGGCCGCTCAGGGCGGCGTCCCCGCATCCGGGCCAGCCCGCGGAGCTCCTGCCGCCGCCGCCGCCGCCCCCCGACTGAGGGGCCGCGACGCCGGCGCCCCCTTTTATACTCCGCACCCCCTTTTCCCGCCACTGCCGCGGTGGGCTCCCCCCGCCTCAAAATCGCCCAGAAGCGCCCGAGGCGGGAACGGCGCAGCCCCACCGGCGCCTCGGAGAAGCTCTTCTAGTGACAAGGAGCAGCGGCCACTCCTGCTGCAGTACCTTTATTGTACCTCGTTTACCATGCTCAGCATTTTATTCCCTTTACACCTCTCACGCTTTCCGGACCCCTTTTTAACCAGCAGCGCTGCCCCGACGCTCCCGCGGTGCAGCTCTTTTAGTGATGCGGGGCAGCGGCCACTCCTGCAGCAGTATCTTTATTGTACCTCTTTTACCATGCTCAGCATTTCATTCCCTTTACACCTCTCACGCTTTCCGGACCCCTTTTTAACCAGCAGCGCTGCCCCGACGCTCCCGCGGTGCAGCTCTTTTAGTGATGCGGGGCAGCGGCCACTCCTGCTGCAGTACCTTTACAATATTTCTTAGACCATTGTCAATATTTTATTGCGCTCACACTTCCCAGCCTTTCCCATGCTGCTCTGTTTAACCAGCAGCGCTGCCCCGACGCTCCCGAGGTGCAGCTCTTTTAGTGATGCGGGGCAGCGGCCACACCTGCTGCAGTACCTTTTTTGTACCTCGTTTACCATGCTCAGCATTTTATTCCCTTTACACCTCTCACGCTTTCCGGACCCCTTTTTAACCAGCAGCACTGCCCCGACGCTCCCGCGGTGCAGCTCTTTTAGTGATGCGGGGCAGCGGCCACACCTGCTGCAGTACCTTTATTGTACCTCGTTTGCCATGCTCAGCATTTCATTCCCTTTACACCTCTCACGCTTTCCCGTGCCGCTCTTTTTAACCAGCAGCGCTGCCCCGACGCTCCCGCGGTGCAGCTCTTTTAGTGATGCGGGGCAGCGGCCACACCTGCTGCACTACCTTTATTGTACCTCTTTTACCATGCTCAGCATTTCATTCCCTTTACACCTCTCACGCGTTCCGGAACCCTTTTTAACCAGCAGCGCTGCCCCGACGGTCCCGCGGTGCAGCTCTTTTAGTGACGCGGGGCAGCGGCCACTCCTGCTGCTGTACCTTTATTGTACCTCGTTTACCATGCTCAGCATTTCATTCCCTTTACACCTCTCAGCCTTTCCCGTGCCGCTCTTTTTAACCAGCAGCGCTGCCCAGACGCTCCCGCGGTGCAGCTCTTTTAGTCACACGGGGCAGCGGCCACTCCTGCTGCTGTACCTTTACAGTATTTCTTAAACCATTGTCAATATTTTATTGCGCTCACACTTCCCAGCCTTTCCCATGCTGCTCTTTTTAACCAGCAGCGCTGCCCCGACGCTCCCGAGGTGCAGCTCTTTTAGTGATGCGGGGCAGCGGCCACACCTGCTGCAGTACCTTTATTGTACCTCGTTTACCATGCTCAGCATTTTATTCCCTTTACACCTCTCACGCTTTCCGGACCCCTTTTTAACCAGCAGCACTGCCCCGACGCTCCCGCGGTGCAGCTCTTTTAGTGACGCGGAGCAGCGGCCACACCTGCTGCTGTACCTTTATTGTACCTCGTTTACCATGCTCAGCATTTTATTCCCTTTACACCTCTCACGCTTTCCGGACCCCTTTTTAACCAGCAGCACTGCCCCGACGGTCCCGCGGTGCAGCTCTTTTAGTGATGCGGGGCAGCGGCCACTCCTGCTGCTGTACCTTTACAGTATTTCTTAAACCATTCTCAATATTTTATTGCGCTCACACTTCCCAGCCTTTCCCATGCTGCTCTGTTTAACCAGCAGCGCTGCCCCGACGCTCCCGCGGTGCAGCTCTTTTAGTGACGCGGGGCAGCGGCCACTCCTGCTGCAGTACCTTTACAATATTTCTTAGACCATTGTCAATATTTTATTGCGCTCACACTTCCCAGCCTTTCCCATGCTGCTCTGTTTAACCAGCAGCGCTGCCCCGACGGTCCCGCGGTGCAGCTCTTTTAGTGACACGAGGCAGCGGCCACTCCTGCTGCTGTACCTTTATTGTACCTCGTTTACCATGCTCAGCATTTTATTCCCTTTACACCTCTCACGCTTTCCGGACCCCTTTTTAACCAGCAGCGCTGCCCCGACGCTCCCGCGGTGCAGCTCTTTTAGTGATGCGGGGCAGCGGCCACTCCTGCTGCAGTACCTTTACAATATTTCTTAGACCATTGTCAATATTTTATTGCGCTCACACTTCCCAGCCTTTCCCATGCTGCTCTTTTTAACCAGCAGCGCTGCCCCGACGCTCCCGCGGTGCAGCTCTTTTAGTGACACGGGGCAGCAGCCACTCCTGCTGCAGTACTTTTAAAGGATTTTCGACCTTTTTATTTTATACCCTTCACAGATGCGACCTTTGCCGTGACACCTTTGAAGCAGCGCCCCTGCCCCACGTGCGCCGCGGTGCAGCTCATTTTATCCTGAGGAAGTGGCTACTCCTGCTGCGGTGTTGTTATTATTTCTCAGACCTTTCTCTATATTTTATTTCCCTCACACCTCCAGTCCTTTTACATGCCTCACGTTTACCATCAGCACCACCCCAAAGGTGCCGCGGTGCAGCTGTTTTAGTGAACCCACGCAGCGGCCACAACTGCTGCTGTACCTTTTGAGTATTTCTTAGACCATTCTCAATATTTTATTGCGCTCACACTTCCCAGCCTTTCCGTGCTGCTCTTTTTAACCAGCAGCGCTGCCCCGACGCTCCCGCGGTGCAGCTCTTTTAGTCACACGGGGCAGCGGCCACACCTGCTGCTGTACCTTTATTGTACCTCGTTTACCATGCTCAGCATTTCATTCCCTTTACACTTCTCAGCCTTTCCCGTGCCGCTCTTTTTAACCAGCAGCGCTGCCCAGACGCTCCCGCGGTGCAGCTCTTTTAGTGATGCGGGGCAGCGGCCACTCCTGCAGCAGTATCTTTATTGTACCTCTTTTACCATGCTCAGCATTTCATTCCCTTTACACCTCTCACGCTTTCCGGACACCTTTTTAACCAGCAGCGCTGCCCCGACGCTCCCGCGGTGCAGCTCTTTTAGTGATGCGGGGCAGCGGCCACACCTGCTGCTGTACCTTTATTGTACCTCGTTTACCATGCTCAGCATTTCATTCCCTTTACACTTCTCAGCCTTTCCCGTGCCGCTCTTTTTAACCAGCAGCGCTGCCCCGACGCTCCCGCGGTGCAGCTCTTTTAGTGACACGGGGCAGCAGCCACTCCTGCTGCAGTACTTTTAAAGGATTTTCGACCTTTTTATTTTATACCCTTCACAGATGCGACCTTTGCCGTGACACTTTTGAAGCAGCACCACTGCCCCAGGTGCGCCGCGGTGCAGCTCATTTTATCCTGAGGAAGTGGCTACTCCTGCTGCGGTGTTGTTATTATTTCTCAGACCTTTCTCTATGTTTTATTTCCCTCACACCTCCAGTCCTTTTACATGCCGCACGTTTACCATCAGCACCACCCCAAAGGTGCCACGGTGCAGCTGTTTTAGTGAACCCACGCAGCGGCCACTCCTGCTGCTGTACCTTCTGAGTATTTCTTAGACCATTCTCAATATTTTATTGCGCTCACACTTCCCAGCCTTTCCGTGCTGCTCTTTTTGACCAGCAGCGCTGCCCCGACGGTCCCGCGGTGCAGCTCTTTTAGTGATGCGGGGCAGCGGCCACACCTGCTGCTGTACCTTTATTGTACCTCGTTTACCATGCTCAGCATTTCATTCCCTTTACACTTCTCAGCCTTTCCCGTGCCGCTCTTTTTAACCAGCAGCGCTGCCCCGACGCTCCCGCGGTGCAGCTCTTTTAGTGATGCGGGGCAGCGGCCACTCCTGCAGCAGTATCTTTATTGTACCTCTTTTACCATGCTCAGCATTTCATTCCCTTTACACCTCTCACGCTTTCCGGACCCCTTTTTAACCAGCAGCGCTGCCCCGACGCTCCCGCGGTGCAGCTCTTTTAGTGATGCGGGGCAGCGGCCACTCCTGCAGCAGTATCTTTATTGTAGTTCTTTTACCATGCTCAGCATTTCATTCCCTTTACACCTCTCACGCTTTCCGGACCCCTTTTTAACCAGCAGCGCTGCCCCGACGCTCCCGCGGTGCAGCTCTTTTAGTGATGCGGGGCAGCGGCCACTCCTGCAGCAGTAGCTTTATTGTACCTCTTTTACCATGCTCAGCATTTCATTCCCTTTACACCTCTCACGCTTTCCGGACCCCTTTTTAACCAGCAGCGCTGCCCCGACGCTCCCGCGGTGCAGCTCTTTTAGTGATGCGGGGCAGCGGCCACTCCTGCTGCAGTACCTTTACAATATTTCTTAGACCATTGTCAATATTTTATTGCGCTCACACTTCCCAGCCTTTCCCATACTGCTCTGTTTAACCAGCAGCGCTGCCCCGACGCTCCCGCGGTGCAGCTCTTTTAGTGACACGGGGCAGCAGCCACTCCTGCTGCAGTACTTTTAAAGGATTTTCGACCATTTTATTTTATACCCTTCACAGATGCGACCTTTGCCGTGACACCTTTGAAGCAGCACCCCTGCCCCAGGTGCGCCGCGGTGCAGCTCATTTTATCCTGAGGAAGTGGCTACTCCTGCTGCGGTGTTGTTGTTATTTCTCAGACCTTTCTCTATATTTTATTTCCCTCACACCTCCAGTCCTTTTACGTGCCGCACGTTTACCGTCAGCACCACCCCAAAGGTGCCGCGGTGCAGCTGTTTTAGTGAACCCACGCAGCGGCCACAACTGCTGCTGTACCTTTTGAGTATTTCTTAGACCATTCTCAATATTTTATTGCGCTCACACTTCCCAGCCTTTCCCATGCTGCTCTTTTTAACCAGCAGCGCTGCCCCGACGCTCCCGAGGTGCAGCTCTTTTAGTCACACGGGGCAGCGGCCACTCCTGCTGCTGTACCTTTACAGTATTTCTTAAACCATTGTCAATATTTTATTGCGCTCACACTTCCCAGCCTTTCCCATGCTGCTCTTTTTAACCAGCAGCGCTGCCCCGACGCTCCCGCGGTGCAGCTCTTTTAGTGACGCGGAGCAGCGGCCACTCCTGCTGCTGTACCTTTATTGTACCTCGTTTACCATGCTCAGCATTTTATTCCCTTTACACCTCTCACGCTTTCCGGACCCCTTTTTAACCAGCAGCGCTGCCCCGACCGTCCCGCGGTGCAGCTCTTTTAGTGATGCGGGGCAGCGGCCACTCCTGCTGCAGTACCTTTACAATATTTCTTAGACCATTGTCAATACTTTATTGCGCTGACGTTTCCCAGCCTTTCCCGTGCTGCTCTGTTTAACCAGCAGCGCTGCCCCGACGCTCCCGCGGTGCAGCTCCCTTAGTGACACGGGGCAGGGGCCGAGAGCCCTCTAGGTGCGGCTCCTCTATAGCACTTTACCGTTTTCTATTTTATTTCATTGGCACCTCGCGCGTTGCGCCGGGCGCCTCATTCGGGGACATGCGCCGGCTCCCACAGCGCCCCGCCCGCCGCCGCTCCCCGGGGGCCTCCCCGCTGCTCTCGGGAGATCGCACACCGCACGCGGCCCAAGCCCCGTCTCGCCGACGGCACTCACCACCCGCCGCCCGCCGCCGCGTTCTCCCGCTCCCTACCGGCACGAAGCGGCGCTGCCGATGACGGAGCCGATGCGCGGCTGCCACGCCGCTCTCTCCGCGCCTCAGGGCCGGCGCCTTCGGCCGCTCAGGGCGGCGTCCCCGCATCCGGGCCAGCCCGCGGAGCTCCTGCCGCCGCCGCCGCCGCCCCCCGACTGAGGGGCCGCGACGCCGGCGCCCCCTTTTATACTCCGCACCCCCTTTTCCCGCCACTGCCGCGGTGGGCTCCCCCCGCCTCAAAATCGCCCAGAAGCGCCCGAGGCGGGAACGGCGCAGCCCCACCGGCGCCTCGGAGAAGCTCTTCTAGTGACAAGGAGCAGCGGCCACTCCTGCTGCAGTACCTTTATTGTACCTCGTTTACCATGCTCAGCATTTTATTCCCTTTACACCTCTCACGCTTTCCGGACCCCTTTTTAACCAGCAGCGCTGCCCCGACGCTCCCGCGGTGCAGCTCTTTTAGTGATGCGGGGCAGCGGCCACTCCTGCAGCAGTATCTTTATTGTACCTCTTTTACCATGCTCAGCATTTCATTCCCTTTACACCTCTCACGCTTTCCGGACCCCTTTTAAGCCGGCAGCACTGCCCCGACGCTCCCGAGGTGCAGCTCTTTTAGTGATGCGGGGCAGCGGCCACTCCTGCTGCAGTACCTTTTCAATATTTCTTAGACCATTGTCAATATTTTATTGCGCTCACACTTCCCAGCCTTTCCGTGCTGCTCCTTTTAACCAGCAGCGCTGCCCCGACGCTCCCGCGGTGCAGCTCTTTTAGTGATGCGGGGCAGCGGCCACTCCTGCAGCAGTATCTTTATTGTACCTCGTTTACCATGCTCAGCATTTCATTCCCTTTACACCTCTCAGCCTTTCCCGTGCCGCTCTTTTTAACCAGCAGCGCTGCCCCGACGCTCCCGCGGTGCAGCTCTTTTAGTCACACGGGGCAGCGGCCACACCTGCTGCAGTACCTTTATTGTACCTCGTTTACCATGCTCAGCATTTTATTCCCTTTACACCTCTCACGCTTTCCGGACCCCTTTTTTAACCAGCAGCACTGCCCCGACGCTCCCGCGGTGCAGCTCTTTTAGTGATGCGGGGCAGCGGCCACACCTGCTGCACTACCTTTATTGTACCTCGTTTACCATGCTCAGCATTTCATTCCCTTTACACCTCTCACGCTTTCCGGACACCTTTTTAGCCAGCAGCGCTGCCCCGACGGTCCCGCGGTGCAGCTCTTTTAGTGATGCGGGGCAGCGGCCACACCTGCTGCAGTACCTTTATTGTACCTCGTTTACCATGCTCAGCATTTCATTCCCTTTACACCTCTCAGCCTTTCCCGTGCCGCTCTTTTTCAACAGCAGCGCTGCCCCGACGGTCCCGCGGTGCAGCTCTTTTAGTCACACGGGGCAGCGGCCACACCTGCTGCAGTACCTTTATTGTACCTCGTTTACCATGCTCTGCATTTCATTCCCTTTACACCTCTCACGCTTTCCGGACCCCTTTTTAACCAGCAGCGCTGCCCCGACGCTCCCGAGGTGCAGCTCTTTTAGTGATGCGGGGCAGCGGCCACTCCTGCTGCAGTACCTTTATTGTACCTCGTTTACCATGCTCAGCATTTCATTCCCTTTACACCTCTCAGCCTTTCCCGTGCCGCTCTTTTTAACCAGCAGCGCTGCCCCGACGCTCCCGCGGTGCAGCTCTTTTAGTCACACGGGGCAGCGGCCACACCTGCTGCTGTACCTTTATTGTACCTCTTTTACCATGCTCAGCATTTCATTCCCTTTACACCTCTCAGCCTTTCCCGTGCTGCTCTTTTTAACCAGCAGCGCTGCCCCGACGCTCCCGCGGTGCAGCTCTTTTAGTGATGCGGGGCAGCGGCCACTCCTGCTGCTGTACCTTTATTGTACCTCTTTTACCATGCTCAGCATTTCATTCCCTTTACACCTCTCAGCCTTTCCCGTGCTGCTCTTTTTAACCAGCAGCGCTGCCCCGACGCTCCCGCGGTGCAGCTCTTTTAGTGATGCGGAGCAGCGGCCACTCCTGCTGCTGTACCTTTATTGTACCTCGTTTACCATGCTCAGCATTTCATTCCCTTTACACCTCTCAGCCTTTCCCATGCTGCTCTGTTTAACCAGCAGCGCTGCCCCGACGCTCCCGCGGTGCAGCTCTTTTAGTGATGCGGGGCAGCGGCCACTCCTGCTGCAGTATCTTTATTGAACCTCTTTTACCATGCTCAGCATTTTATTCCCTTTACACCTTTCACGCATTCCGGACCCCTTTTTAACCTGCAGCGCTGCCCCGACCGTCCCGCGGTGCAGCTCTTTTAGTGACGCGGGGCAGCGGCCACACCTGCTGCAGTACCTTTATTGTACCTCGTTTACCATGCTCAGCATTTTATTCCCTTTACACCTCTCAGCCTTTCCCGTGCCGCTCTTTTTAACCAGCAGCGCTGCCCCGACGCTCCCGCGGTGCAGCTCTTTTAGTGACGCGGGGCAGCGGCCACACCTGCTGCTGTACCTTTATTGTACCTCGTTTACCATGCTCAGCATTTCATTCCCTTTACACCTCTCACGCTTTCCGGACCCCTTTTTAACCAGCAGCACTGCCCCGACGCTCCCGCGGTGCAGCTCTTTTAGTGACACGGGGCAGCTACACCTGCTGCTGTACCTTTATTGTACCTCGTTTACCATGCTCAGCATTTTATTCCCTTTACACCTCTCAGCCTTTCCCGTGCCGCTCTTTTTAACCAGCAGCGCTGCCCCGACGCTCCCGCGGTGCAGCTCTTTTAGTGACGCGGGGCAGCGGCCACTCCTGCTGCAGTATCTTTATTGTACCTCTTTTACCATGCTCAGCATTTCATTCCCTTTACACCTCTCAGCCTTTCCCGTGCCGCTCTTTTTAACCAGCAGCGCTGCCCCGACGGTCCCGCGGTGCAGCTCTTTTAGTGATGCGGGGCAGCGGCCACACCTGCTGCTGTACCTTTATTGTACCTCGTTTACCATGCTCAGCATTTCATTCCCTTTACACCTCTCAGCCTTTCCCGTGCCGCTCTTTTTAACCAGCAGCGCTGCCCCGACGCTCCCGAGGTGCAGCTCTTTTAGTCACACGGGGCAGCGGCCACACCTGCTGCAGTACCTTTACAGTATTTCTTAGACCATTGTCAATATTTTATTGCGCTCACACTTCCCAGCCTTTCCCGTGCCGCTCTTTTTAACCAGCAGCGCTGCCCCGACGGTCCCGCGGTGCAGCTCTTTTAGTGATGCGGGGCAGCGGCCACACCTGCTGCAGTACCTTTATTGTACCTCGTTTACCATGCTCAGCATTTTATTCCCTTTACACCTCTCACGCTTTCCGGACCCCTTTTTAACCAGCAGCGCTGCCCCGACCGTCCCGCGGTGCAGCTCTTTTAGTGACACGGGGCAGCGGCCACACCTGCTGCTGTACCTTTATTGTACCTCGTTTACCATGCTCAGCATTTCATTCCCTTTACACCTCTCAGCCTTTCCCGTGCCGCTCTTTTTAACCAGCAGCGCTGCCCCGACGCTCCCGCGGTGCAGCTCTTTTAGTCACACGGGGCAGCGGCCACTCCTGCTGCAGTACCTTTATTGTACCTCGTTTACCATGCTCAGCATTTCATTCCCTTTACACCTCTCACGCTTTCCGGACCCCTTTTTAACCAGCAGCGCTGCCCCGACGCTCCCGCGGTGCAGCGCTTTTAGTGATGCGGGGCAGCGGCCACTCCTGCAGCAGTATCTTTATTGTACCTCTTTTACCATGCTCAGCATTTCATTCCCTTTACACCTCTCACGCTTTCCGGACCCCATTTTTAACCAGCAGCGCTTCCCCGACGGTCCCGCGGTGCAGCTCTTTTAGTGATGCGGGGCAGCGGCCACTCCTGCTGCAGTACCTTTTCAATATTTCTTAGACCATTGTCAATATTTTATTGCGCTCACACTTCCCAGCCTTTCCCATACTGCTCTGTTTAACCAGCAGCGCTGCCCCGACGCTCCCGCGGTGCAGCTCTTTTAGTGATGCGGGGCAGCGGCCACTCCTGCTGCAGTACCTTTACAATATTTCTTAGACCATTGTCAATATTTTATTCCGCTCACACTTCCCAGCCTTTCCCGTGCTGCTCTTTTTAACCAGCAGCGCTGCCCCGACGCTCCCGCGGTGCAGCTCTTTTAGTGATGCGGGGCAGCGGCCACTCCTGCTGCTGTACCTTTATTGTACCTCGTTTACCATGCTCAGCATTTTATTCCCTTTACACCTCTCACGCTTTCCGGACCCCTTTTTAACCAGCAGCGCTGCCCCGACCGTCCCGCGGTGCAGCTCTTTTAGTGATGCGGGGCAGCGGCCACTCCTGCTGCAGTATCTTTATTGTAGTTCTTTTACCATGCTCAGCATTTCATTCCCTTTACACCTCTCACGCTTTCCGGACCCCTTTTTTAACCAGCAGCGCTGCCCCCACGCTCCCGCGGTGCAGCTCTTTTAGTCACACGGGGCAGCGGCCACACCTGCTGCTGTACCTTTATTGTACCTCGTTTACCATGCTCAGCATTTTATTCCCTTTACACCTCTCACGCTTTCCGGACCCCTTTTTAACCAGCAGCGCTGCCCCGACCGTCCCGCGGTGCAGCTCTTTTAGTGATGCGGGGCAGCGGCCACTCCTGCTGCTGTACCTTTATTGTACCTCGTTTACCATGCTCAGCATTTCATTCCCTTTACACCTCTCACGCTTTCCGGACCCCTGTTTAACCAGCAGCGCTGCCCCGACGCTCCCGCGGTGCAGCTCTTTTAGTGACACGGGGCAGCGGCCACACCTGCTGCAGTACCTTTATTGTACCTCGTTTACCATGCTCAGCATTTTATTCCCTTTACACCTCTCAGCCTTTCCCGTGCCGCTCTTTTTAACCAGCAGCGCTGCGCCGACGCTCCCGCGGTGCAGCTCTTTTAGTGATGCGGGGCAGCGGCCACTCCTGCTGCAGTATCTTTATTGTACCTCTTTTACCATGCTCAGCATTTCATTCCCTTTACACCTCTCACGCTTTCCAGTGCCGCTCTTTTTAACCAGCAGCGCTGCCCCGACGGTCCCGCGGTGCAGCTCTTTTAGTGATGCGGGGCAGCGGCCACACCTGCTGCTGTACCTTTATTGTACCTCGTTTACCATGCTCAGCATTTTATTCCCTTTACACCTCTCACGCTTTCCGGACCCCTTTTTAACCAGCAGCGCTGCCCCGACGCTCCCGAGATGCAGCTCTTTTAGTGATGCGGGGCAGCGGCCACACCTGCTGCTGTACCTTTATTGTACCTCGTTTACCATGCTCAGCATTTCATTCCCTTTACACCTCTCACGCTTTCCGGACCCCTGTTTAACCAGCAGCGCTGCCCCGACGCTCCCGCGGTGCAGCTCTTTTAGTCACACGGGGCAGCGGCCACACCTGCTGCAGTACCTTTATTGTACCTCGTTTACCATGCTCAGCATTTCATTCCCTTTACACCTCTCAGCCTTTCCCGTGCCGCTCTTTTTAACCAGCAGCGCTGCGCCGACGCTCCCGCGGTGCAGCTCTTTTAGTGATGCGGGGCAGCGGCCACTCCTGCAGCAGTATCTTTATTGTACCTCTTTTACCATGCTCAGCATTTTATTCCCTTTACACCTCTCACGCTTTCCGGACCCCTTTTTAGCCAGCAGCGCTGCCCCGACCGTCCCGCGGTGCAGCTCTTTTAGTGACGCGGGGCAGCGGCCACACCTGCTGCAGTACCTTTATTGTACCTCGTTTACAATGCTCAGCATTTTATTCCCTTTACACCTCTCAGCCTTTCCCGTGCCGCTCTTTTTAACCAGCAGCGCTGCCCCGACGCTCCCGAGGTGCAGCTCTTTTAGTCACACGGGGCAGCGGCCACTCCTGCTGCTGTACCTTTATTGTACCTCGTTTACCATGCTCAGCATTTCATTCCCTTTACACCTCTCACGCTTTCCGGACCCCTGTTTAACCAGCAGCGCTGCCCCGACGCTCCCGCGGTGCAGCTCTTTTAGTCACACGGGGCAGCGGCCACACCTGCTGCAGTACCTTTATTGTACCTCGTTTACCATGCTCAGCATTTCATTCCCTTTACACCTCTCAGCCTTTCCCGTGCCGCTCTTTTTAACCAGCAGCGCTGCGCCGACGCTCCCGCGGTGCAGCTCTTTTAGTGATGCGGGGCAGCGGCCACTCCTGCAGCAGTATCTTTATTGTACCTCTTTTACCATGCTCAGCATTTCATTCCCTTTACACCTCTCACGCTTTCCGGACCCCTTTTTAGCCAGCAGCGCTGCCCCGACCGTCCCGCGGTGCAGCTCTTTTAGTGACGCGGGGCAGCGGCCACACCTGCTGCAGTACCTTTATTGTACCTCGTTTACAATGCTCAGCATTTTATTCCCTTTACACCTCTCAGCCTTTCCCGTGCCGCTCTTTTTAACCAGCAGCGCTGCCCCGACGCTCCCGAGGTGCAGCTCTTTTAGTCACACGGGGCAGCGGCCACTCCTGCTGCTGTACCTTTACAGTATTTCTTAAACCATTGTCAATATTTTATTGCGCTCACACTTCCCAGCCTTTCCCATGCTGCTCTTTTTAACCAGCAGCGCTGCCCCGACGCTCCCGCGGTGCAGCTCTTTTAGTGACGCGGAGCAGCGGCCACTCCTGCTGCTGTACCTTTATTGTACCTCGTTTACCATGCTCAGCATTTTATTCCCTTTACACCTCTCACGCTTTCCGGACCCCTTTTTAACCAGCAGCGCTGCCCCGACCGTCCCGCGGTGCAGCTCTTTTAGTGATGCGGGGCAGCGGCCACTCCTGCTGCAGTACCTTTACAATATTTCTTAGACCATTGTCAATACTTTATTGCGCTGACGTTTCCCAGCCTTTCCCGTGCTGCTCTGTTTAACCAGCAGCGCTGCCCCGACGCTCCCGCGGTGCAGCTCCCTTAGTGACACGGGGCAGGGGCCGAGAGCCCTCTAGGTGCGGCTCCTCTATAGCACTTTACCGTTTTCTATTTTATTTCATTGGCACCTCGCGCGTTGCGCCGGGCGCCTCATTCGGGGACATGCGCCGGCTCCCACAGCGCCCCGCCCGCCGCCGCTCCCCGGGGGCCTCCCCGCTGCTCTCGGGAGATCGCACACCGCACGCGGCCCAAGCCCCGTCTCGCCGACGGCACTCACCACCCGCCGCCCGCCGCCGCGTTCTCCCGCTCCCTACCGGCACGAAGCGGCGCTGCCGATGACGGAGCCGATGCGCGGCTGCCACGCCGCTCTCTCCGCGCCTCAGGGCCGGCGCCTTCGGCCGCTCAGGGCGGCGTCCCCGCATCCGGGCCAGCCCGCGGAGCTCCTGCCGCCGCCGCCGCCGCCCCCCGACTGAGGGGCCGCGACGCCGGCGCCCCCTTTTATACTCCGCACCCCCTTTTCCCGCCACTGCCGCGGTGGGCTCCCCCCGCCTCAAAATCGCCCAGAAGCGCCCGAGGCGGGAACGGCGCAGCCCCACCGGCGCCTCGGAGAAGCTCTTCTAGTGACAAGGAGCAGCGGCCACTCCTGCTGCAGTACCTTTATTGTACCTCGTTTACCATGCTCAGCATTTTATTCCCTTTACACCTCTCACGCTTTCCGGACCCCTTTTTAACCAGCAGCGCTGCCCCGACGCTCCCGCGGTGCAGCTCTTTTAGTGATGCGGGGCAGCGGCCACTCCTGCAGCAGTATCTTTATTGTACCTCTTTTACCATGCTCAGCATTTCATTCCCTTTACACCTCTCACGCTTTCCGGACCCCTTTTTAACCAGCAGCGCTGCCCCGACGCTCCCGCGGTGCAGCTCTTTTAGTGATGCGGGGCAGCGGCCACTCCTGCTGCAGTACCTTTACAATATTTCTTAGACCATTGTCAATATTTTATTGCGCTCACACTTCCCAGCCTTTCCCATGCTGCTCTGTTTAACCAGCAGCGCTGCCCCGACGCTCCCGAGGTGCAGCTCTTTTAGTGATGCGGGGCAGCGGCCACACCTGCTGCAGTACCTTTTTTGTACCTCGTTTACCATGCTCAGCATTTTATTCCCTTTACACCTCTCACGCTTTCCGGACCCCTTTTTAACCAGCAGCACTGCCCCGACGCTCCCGCGGTGCAGCTCTTTTAGTGATGCGGGGCAGCGGCCACACCTGCTGCAGTACCTTTATTGTACCTCGTTTACCATGCTCAGCATTTCATTCCCTTTACACCTCTCACGCTTTCCCGTGCCGCTCTTTTTAACCAGCAGCGCTGCCCCGACGCTCCCGCGGTGCAGCTCTTTTAGTGATGCGGGGCAGCGGCCACACCTGCTGCACTACCTTTATTGTACCTCTTTTACCATGCTCAGCATTTCATTCCCTTTACACCTCTCACGCGTTCCGGACCCCTTTTTAACCAGCAGCGCTGCCCCGACGGTCCCGCGGTGCAGCTCTTTTAGTGACGCGGGGCAGCGGCCACTCCTGCTGCTGTACCTTTATTGTACCTCGTTTACCATGCTCAGCATTTCATTCCCTTTACACCTCTCAGCCTTTCCCGTGCCGCTCTTTTTAACCAGCAGCGCTGCCCAGACGCTCCCGCGGTGCAGCTCTTTTAGTCACACGGGGCAGCGGCCACTCCTGCTGCTGTACCTTTACAGTATTTCTTAAACCATTGTCAATATTTTATTGCGCTCACACTTCCCAGCCTTTCCGTGCTGCTCTTTTTAACCAGCAGCGCTGCCCCGACGGTCCCGCGGTGCAGCTCTTTTAGTGATGCGGGGCAGCGGCCACTCCTGCAGCAGTATCTTTATTGTACCTCGTTTACCATGCTCAGCATTTCATTCCCTTTACACCTCTCAGCCTTTCCCGTGCCGCTCTTTTTAACCAGCAGCGCTGCCCCGACGCTCCCGCGGTGCAGCTCTTTTAGTCACACGGGGCAGCGGCCACACCTGCTGCAGTACCTTTATTGTACCTCGTTTACCATGCTCAGCATTTTATTCCCTTTACACCTCTCACGCTTTCCGGACCCCTTTTTAACCAGCAGCGCTGCCCAGACCGTCCCGCGGTGCAGCTCTTTTAGTGATGCGGGGCAGCGGCCACTCCTGCTGCAGTACCTTTTCAATATTTCTTAGACCATTTTCAATATTTTATTGCGCTCACACTTCCCAGCCTTTCCCATACTGCTCTGTTTAACCAGCAGCGCTGCCCCGACGGTCCCGCGGTGCAGCTCTTTTAGTGATGCGGGGCAGCGGCCACATCTGCTGCAGTACCTTTATTGTACCTCGTTTACCATGCTCAGCATTTCATTCCCTTTACACCTCTCACGCTTTCCGGACCCCTTTTTAGCCAGCAGCGCTGCCCCGACGGTCCCGCGGTGCAGCTCTTTTAGTCACACGGGGCAGCGGCCACACCTGCTGCTGTACCTTTATTGTACCTCGTTTACCATGCTCTGCATTTCATTCCCTTTACACCTCTCACGCTTTCCGGACCCCTTTTTAACCAGCAGCACTGCCCCGACGCTCCCGCGGTGCAGCTCTTTTAGTGACACGGGGCAGCTACACCTGCTGCTGTACCTTTATTGTACCTCGTTTACCATGCTCAGCATTTTATTCCCTTTACACCTCTCACGCTTTCCGGACCCCTTTTTAACCAGCAGCGCTGCCCCGACGGTCCCGCGGTGCAGCTCTTTTAGTGACGCGGGGCAGCGGCCACTCCTGCTGCAGTATCTTTATTGTACCTCTTTTACCATGCTCAGCATTTCATTCCCTTTACACCTCTCAGCCTTTCCCGTGCCGCTCTTTTTAACCAGCAGCGCTGCGCCGACGGTCCCGCGGTGCAGCTCTTTTAGTCACACGGGGCAGCGGCCACACCTGCTGCTGTACCTTTATTGTACCTCGTTTACCATGCTCAGCATTTCATTCCCTTTACACCTCTCACGCTTTCCGGACCCCTTTTTAACCAGCAGCACTGCCCCGACGGTCCCGCGGTGCAGCTCTTTTAGTGATGCGGGGCAGCGGCCACTCCTGCTGCAGTATCTTTATTGAACCTCTTTTACCATGCTCAGCATTTTATTCCCTTTACACCTTTCACGCATTCCGGACCCCTTTTTAACCTGCAGCGCTGCCCCGACCGTCCCGCGGTGCAGCTCTTTTAGTGACACGGGGCAGCGGCCACACCTGCTGCAGTATCTTTATTGTACCTCGTTTACCATGCTCAGCATTTTATTCCCTTTACACCTCTCACGCTTTCCGGACCCCTTTTTAACCAGCAGCACTGCCCCGACGCTCCCGCGGTGCAGCTCTTTTAGTGACACGGGGCAGCGGCCACACCTGCTGCAGTACCTTTATTGTACCTCGTTTACCATGCTCAGCATTTCATTCCCTTTACACCTCTCAGCCTTTCCCGTGCCGCTCTTTTTAACCAGCAGCGCTGCCCCGACGCTCCCGCGGTGCAGCTCTTTTAGTCACACGGGGCAGCGGCCACACCTGCTGCAGTATCTTTATTGTACCTCTTTTACCATGCTCAGCATTTCATTCCCTTTACACCTCTCACGCTTTCCGGACCCCTTTTTAGCCAGCAGCGCTGCCCCGACGGTCCCGCGGTGCAGCTCTTTTAGTGATGCGGGGCAGCGGCCACACCTGCTGCAGTATCTTTATTGTACCTCGTTTACCATGCTCAGCATTTTATTCCCTTTACACCTCTCACGCTTTCCCGTGCCGCTCTTTTTAACCAGCAGCGCTGCCCCGACGCTCCCGCGGTGCAGCTCTTTTAGTGATGCGGGGCAGCGGCCACACCTGGTGCAGTACCTTTACAGTATTTCTTAAACCATTGTCAATATTTTATTGCGCTCACACTTCCAGGCCTTTCCAATGCTGCTCTGTTTAACCAGCAGCGCTGCCCCGACGCTCCCGCGGTGCAGCTCTTTTAGTGGTGCGGGGCAGCGGCCACACCTGCTGCTGTACCTTTATTGTACCTCGTTTACCATGCTCAGCATTTCATTCCCTTTACACCTCTCACGCTTTCCGGACCCCTTTTTAACCAGCAGCACTGCCCCGACGCTCCCGCGGTGCAGCTCTTTTAGTGACACGGGGCAGCTACACCTGCTGCAGTACCTTTATTGTACCTCGTTTACCATGCTCAGCATTTTATTCCCTTTACACCTCTCACGCTTTCCGGACCCCTTTTTAACCAGCAGCGCTGCCCCGACCGTCCCGCGGTGCAGCTCTTTTAGTGATGCGGGGCAGCGGCCACTCCTGCTGCAGTACCTTTTCAATATTTCTTAGACCATTTTCAATATTTTATTGCGCTCACACTTCCCAGCCTTTCCCATGCTGCTCTGTTTAACCAGCAGCGCTGCCCCGATGCTCCCGCGGTGCAGCTCTTTTAGTGATGCGGGGCAGCGGCCACACCTGCTGCAGTACCTTTATTGTACCTCGTTTACCATGCTCAGCATTTCATTCCCTTTACACCTCTCACGCTTTCCGGACCCCTTTTTAACCAGCAGCGCTGCCCCGACGCTCCCGCGGTGCAGCTCTTTTAGTGACACGGGGCAGCGGCCACTCCTGCTGCTGTACCTTTATTGTACCTCGTTTACCATGCTCAGCATTTCATTCCCTTTACACCTCTCAGCCTTTCCCGTGCTGCTCTTTTTAACCAGCAGCGCTGCCCCGACGCTCCCGCGGTGCAGCTCTTTTAGTGACACGGGGCAGCGGCTACACCTGCTGCTGTACCTTTATTGTACCTCGTTTACCATGCTCAGCATTTCATTCCCTTTACACCTCTCACGCTTTCCGGACCCCTTTTTAACCAGCAGCGCTGCCCCGACCGTCCCGCGGTGCAGCTCTTTTAGTGACACGGGGCAGCGGCTACACCTGCTGCTGTACCTTTATTGTACCTCGTTTACCATGCTCAGCATTTCATTCCCTTTACACCTCTCACGCTTTCCGGACCCCTTTTTAACCAGCAGCGCTGCCCCGACGCTCCCGCGGTGCAGCTCTTTTAGTGATGCGGGGCAGCGGCCACTCCTGCTGCTGTACCTTTACAATATTTCTTAGACCATTGTCAATACTTTATTGCGCTGACGTTTCCCAGCCTTTCCCGTGCTGCTCTGTTTAACCAGCAGCGCTGCCCCGACGCTCCCGCGGTGCAGCTCCCTTAGTGACACGGGGCAGGGGCCGAGAGCCCTCTAGGTGCGGCTCCTCTATAGCACTTTACCGTTTTCTATTTTATTTCATTGGCACCTCGCGCGTTGCGCCGGGCGCCTCATTCGGGGACATGCGCCGGCTCCCACAGCGCCCCGCCCGCCGCCGCTCCCCGGGGGCCTCCCCGCTGCTCTCGGGAGATCGCACACCGCACGCGGCCCAAGCCCCGTCTCGCCGACGGCACTCACCACCCGCCGCCCGCCGCCGCGTTCTCCCGCTCCCTACCGGCACGAAGCGGCGCTGCCGATGACGGAGCCGATGCGCGGCTGCCACGCCGCTCTCTCCGCGCCTCAGGGCCGGCGCCTTCGGCCGCTCAGGGCGGCGTCCCCGCATCCGGGCCAGCCCGCGGAGCTCCTGCCGCCGCCGCCGCCGCCCCCCGACTGAGGGGCCGCGACGCCGGCGCCCCCTTTTATACTCCGCACCCCCTTTTCCCGCCACTGCCGCGGTGGGCTCCCCCCGCCTCAAAATCGCCCAGAAGCGCCCGAGGCGGGAACGGCGCAGCCCCACCGGCGCCTCGGAGAAGCTCTTCTAGTGACAAGGAGCAGCGGCCACCCCTCCTGCAGTACCTTTATTGTACCTCTTTTACCATGCTCAGCATTTTATTCCCTTTACACCTCTCAGCCTTTCCCGTGCCGCTCTTTTTAACCAGCAGCGCTGCCCCGACGCTCCCGCGGTGCAGCTCTTTTAGTGACGCGGGGCAGCGGCCACACCTGCTGCAGTACCTTTATTGTACCTCGTTTACCATGCTCAGCATTTTATTCCCTTTACACCTCTCACGCTTTCCGGACCCCTTTTTAACCAGCAGCGCTGCCCCGACCGTCCCGCGGTGCAGCTCTTTTAGTGATGCGGGGCAGCGGCCACTCCTGCTGCAGTACCTTTTCAATATTTCTTAGACCATTTTCAATATTTTATTGCGCTCACACTTCCCAGCCTTTCCCATGCTGCTCTGTTTAACCAGCAGCGCTGCCCCGATGCTCCCGCGGTGCAGCTCTTTTAGTGACGCGGGGCAGCTACACCTGCTGCTGTACCTTTATTGTACCTCGTTTACCATGCTCAGCATTTCATTCCCTTTACACCTCTCAGCCTTTCCCGTGCTGCTCTTTTTAACCAGCAGCGCTGCCCCGACGCTCCCGCGGTGCAGCTCTTTTAGTGACACGGGGCAGCGGCTACACCTGCTGCTGTACCTTTATTGTACCTCGTTTACCATGCTCAGCATTTCATTCCCTTTACACCTCTCACGCTTTCCGGACCCCTTTTTAACCAGCAGCGCTGCCCCGACCGTCCCGCGGTGCAGCTCTTTTAGTGATGCGGGGCAGCGGCCACACCTGCTGCAGTACCTTTATTGTACCTCGTTTACCATGCTCAGCATTTCATTCCCTTTACACCTCTCAGCCTTTCCCGTGCCGCTCTTTTTCAACAGCAGCGCTGCCCCGACGGTCCCGCGGTGCAGCTCTTTTAGTCACACGGGGCAGCGGCCACACCTGCTGCAGTACCTTTATTGTACCTCGTTTACCATGCTCTGCATTTCATTCCCTTTACACCTCTCACGCTTTCCGGACCCCTTTTTAACCAGCAGCGCTGCCCCGACGCTCCCGAGGTGCAGCTCTTTTAGTGATGCGGGGCAGCGGCCACTCCTGCTGCAGTACCTTTATTGTACCTCTTTTACCATGCTCAGCATTTCATTCCCTTTACACCTCTCACGCTTTCCGGACCCCTTTTTAGCCAGCAGCGCTGCCCCGACCGTCCCGCGGTGCAGCTCTTTTAGTGATGCGGAGCAGCGGCCACACCTGCTGCAGTACCTTTATTGTACCTCGTTTACCATGCTCAGCATTTTATTCCCTTTACACCTCTCACGCTTTCCCGTGCCGCTCTTTTTAACCAGCAGCGCTGCCCCGACGCTCCCGCGGTGCAGCTCTTTTAGTGACACGGGGCAGCGGCCACACCTGGTGCAGTACCTTTACAGTATTTCTTAGACCATTGTCAATATTTTATTGCGCTCACACTTCCAGGCCTTTCCCATGCTGCTCTGTTTAACCAGCAGCGCTGCCCCGACGCTCCCGCGGTGCAGCTCTTTTAGTCACACGGGGCAGCGGCCACACCTGCTGCAGTACCTTTATTGTACCTCGTTTACCATGCTCAGCATTTCATTCCCTTTACACCTCTCAGCCTTTCCCGTGCCGCTCTTTTTAACCAGCAGCGCTGCGCCGACGGTCCCGCGGTGCAGCTCTTTTAGTCACACGGGGCAGCGGCCACACCTGCTGCTGTACCTTTATTGTACCTCGTTTACCATGCTCAGCATTTCATTCCCTTTACACCTCTCACGCTTTCCGGACCCCTTTTTAACCAGCAGCACTGCCCCGACGGTCCCGCGGTGCAGCTCTTTTAGTGATGCGGGGCAGCGGCCACTCCTGCTGCTGTACCTTTATTGTACCTCTTTTACCATGCTCAGCATTTCATTCCCTTTACACCTCTCAGCCTTTCCCGTGCTGCTCTTTTTAACCAGCAGCGCTGCCCCGACGCTCCCGCGGTGCAGCTCTTTTAGTGATGCGGAGCAGCGGCCACTCCTGCTGCTGTACCTTTATTGTACCTCGTTTACCATGCTCAGCATTTCATTCCCTTTACACCTCTCAGCCTTTCCCGTGCTGCTCTTTTTAACCAGCAGCGCTGCCCCGACGCTCCCGCGGTGCAGCTCTTTTAGTGATGCGGGGCAGCGGCCACTCCTGCTGCAGTATCTTTATTGAACCTCTTTTACCATGCTCAGCATTTTATTCCCTTTACACCTTTCACGCATTCCGGACCCCTTTTTAACCTGCAGCGCTGCCCCGACCGTCCCGCGGTGCAGCTCTTTTAGTGACGCGGGGCAGCGGCCACACCTGCTGCAGTACCTTTATTGTACCTCGTTTACCATGCTCAGCATTTTATTCCCTTTACACCTCTCAGCCTTTCCCGTGCCGCTCTTTTTAACCAGCAGCGCTGCCCCGACGCTCCCGCGGTGCAGCTCTTTTAGTGACGCGGGGCAGCGGCCACACCTGCTGCTGTACCTTTATTGTACCTCGTTTACCATGCTCAGCATTTCATTCCCTTTACACCTCTCACGCTTTCCGGACCCCTTTTTAACCAGCAGCACTGCCCCGACGCTCCCGCGGTGCAGCTCTTTTAGTGATGCGGGGCAGCGGCCACTCCTGCTGCAGTATCTTTATTGTACCTCTTTTACCATGCTCAGCATTTCATTCCCTTTACACCTCTCAGCCTTTCCCGTGCCGCTCTTTTTCAACAGCAGCGCTGCCCCGACGGTCCCGCGGTGCAGCTCTTTTAGTCACACGGGGCAGCGGCCACACCTGCTGCAGTACCTTTATTGTACCTCGTTTACCATGCTCTGCATTTCATTCCCTTTACACCTCTCACGCTTTCCGGACCCCTTTTTAACCAGCAGCGCTGCCCCGACGCTCCCGAGGTGCAGCTCTTTTAGTGATGCGGGGCAGCGGCCACTCCTGCTGCAGTACCTTTATTGTACCTCTTTTACCATGCTCAGCATTTCATTCCCTTTACACCTCTCACGCTTTCCGGACCCCTTTTTAGCCAGCAGCGCTGCCCCGACCGTCCCGCGGTGCAGCTCTTTTAGTGATGCGGAGCAGCGGCCACACCTGCTGCAGTACCTTTATTGTACCTCGTTTACCATGCTCAGCATTTTATTCCCTTTACACCTCTCACGCTTTCCCGTGCCGCTCTTTTTAACCAGCAGCGCTGCCCCGACGCTCCCGCGGTGCAGCTCTTTTAGTGACACGGGGCAGCGGCCACACCTGGTGCAGTACCTTTACAGTATTTCTTAGACCATTGTCAATATTTTATTGCGCTCACACTTCCAGGCCTTTCCCATGCTGCTCTGTTTAACCAGCAGCGCTGCCCCGACGCTCCCGCGGTGCAGCTCTTTTAGTCACACGGGGCAGCGGCCACACCTGCTGCAGTACCTTTATTGTACCTCGTTTACCATGCTCAGCATTTCATTCCCTTTACACCTCTCAGCCTTTCCCGTGCCGCTCTTTTTAACCAGCAGCGCTGCGCCGACGGTCCCGCGGTGCAGCTCTTTTAGTCACACGGGGCAGCGGCCACACCTGCTGCTGTACCTTTATTGTACCTCGTTTACCATGCTCAGCATTTCATTCCCTTTACACCTCTCACGCTTTCCGGACCCCTTTTTAACCAGCAGCACTGCCCCGACGGTCCCGCGGTGCAGCTCTTTTAGTGATGCGGGGCAGCGGCCACTCCTGCTGCTGTACCTTTATTGTACCTCTTTTACCATGCTCAGCATTTCATTCCCTTTACACCTCTCAGCCTTTCCCGTGCTGCTCTTTTTAACCAGCAGCGCTGCCCCGACGCTCCCGCGGTGCAGCTCTTTTAGTGATGCGGAGCAGCGGCCACTCCTGCTGCTGTACCTTTATTGTACCTCGTTTACCATGCTCAGCATTTCATTCCCTTTACACCTCTCAGCCTTTCCCGTGCTGCTCTTTTTAACCAGCAGCGCTGCCCCGACGCTCCCGCGGTGCAGCTCTTTTAGTGATGCGGGGCAGCGGCCACTCCTGCTGCAGTATCTTTATTGAACCTCTTTTACCATGCTCAGCATTTTATTCCCTTTACACCTTTCACGCATTCCGGACCCCTTTTTAACCTGCAGCGCTGCCCCGACCGTCCCGCGGTGCAGCTCTTTTAGTGACGCGGGGCAGCGGCCACACCTGCTGCAGTACCTTTATTGTACCTCGTTTACCATGCTCAGCATTTTATTCCCTTTACACCTCTCAGCCTTTCCCGTGCCGCTCTTTTTAACCAGCAGCGCTGCCCCGACGCTCCCGCGGTGCAGCTCTTTTAGTGACGCGGGGCAGCGGCCACACCTGCTGCTGTACCTTTATTGTACCTCGTTTACCATGCTCAGCATTTCATTCCCTTTACACCTCTCACGCTTTCCGGACCCCTTTTTAACCAGCAGCACTGCCCCGACGCTCCCGCGGTGCAGCTCTTTTAGTGATGCGGGGCAGCGGCCACTCCTGCTGCAGTATCTTTATTGTACCTCTTTTACCATGCTCAGCATTTCATTCCCTTTACACCTCTCAGCCTTTCCCGTGCCGCTCTTTTTAACCAGCAGCGCTGCCCCGACGGTCCCGCGGTGCAGCTCTTTTAGTGATGCGGGGCAGCGGCCACACCTGCTGCTGTACCTTTATTGTACCTCGTTTACCATGCTCAGCATTTCATTCCCTTTACACCTCTCAGCCTTTCCCGTGCCGCTCTTTTTAACCAGCAGCGCTGCCCCGACGCTCCCGCGGTGCAGCTCTTTTAGTCACACGGGGCAGCGGCCACACCTGCTGCAGTACCTTTACAGTATTTCTTAGACCATTGTCAATATTTTATTGCGCTCACACTTCCCAGCCTTTCCCGTGCCGCTCTTTTTAACCAGCAGCGCTGCCCCGACGGTCCCGCGGTGCAGCTCTTTTAGTGATGCGGGGCAGCGGCCACACCTGCTGCAGTACCTTTATTGTACCTCGTTTACCATGCTCAGCATTTTATTCCCTTTACACCTCTCACGCTTTCCGGACCCCTTTTTAACCAGCAGCGCTGCCCCGACCGTCCCGCGGTGCAGCTCTTTTAGTGATGCGGGGCAGCGGCCACACCTGCTGCTGTACCTTTATTGTACCTCGTTTACCATGCTCAGCATTTCATTCCCTTTACACCTCTCAGCCTTTCCCGTGCCGCTCATTTTAACCAGCAGCGCTGCCCCGACGCTCCCGCGGTGCAGCTCTTTTAGTGACACGGGGCAGCGCCCTCACCTGCTGCTGTACCTTTATTGTACCTCGCTTACCATGCTCAGCATTTTATTCCCTTTACACCTCTCACGCTTTCCGGACCCCTTTTTAACCAGCAGCACTGCCCCGACGCTCCCGCGGTGCAGCTCTTTTAGTGGTGCGGGGCAGCGGCCACACCTGCTGCTGTACCTTTATTGTACCTCGTTTACCATGCTCAGCATTTTATTCCCTTTACACCTCTCAGCCTTTCCCGTGCCGCACTTTTTAACCAGCAGCGCTGCCCCGACGCTCCCGCGGTGCAGCTCTTTTAGTGATGCGGGGCAGCGGCCACACCTGGTGCAGTACCTTTACAGTATTTCTTAAACCATTGTCAATATTTTATTGCGCTCACACTTCCAGGCCTTTCCAATGCTGCTCTGTTTAACCAGCAGCGCTGCCCCGACGCTCCCGCGGTGCAGCTCTTTTAGTGGTGCGGGGCAGCGGCCACACCTGCTGCTGTACCTTTATTGTACCTCGTTTACCATGCTCAGCATTTCATTCCCTTTACACCTCTCACGCTTTCCGGACCCCTTTTTAACCAGCAGCACTGCCCCGACGCTCCCGCGGTGCAGCTCTTTTAGTCACACGGGGCAGCGGCCACACCTGCTGCAGTACCTTTATTGTACCTCGTTTACCATGCTCAGCATTTCATTCCCTTTACACCTCTCACGCTTTCCGGACCCCTTTTTAACCAGCAGCGCTGCCCCGACCGTCCCGCGGTGCAGCTCTTTTAGTGATGCGGGGCAGCGGCCACTCCTGCTGCAGTACCTTTTCAATATTTCTTAGACCATTTTCAATATTTTATTGCGCTCACACTTCCCAGCCTTTCCCATGCTGCTCTGTTTAACCAGCAGCGCTTCCCCGATGCTCCCGCGGTGCAGCTCTTTTAGTGATGCGGGGCAGCGGCCACACCTGCTGCAGTACCTTTATTGTACCTCGTTTACCATGCTCAGCATTTCATTCCCTTTACACCTCTCACGCTTTCCGGACCCCTTTTTAACCAGCAGCGCTGCCCCGACGCTCCCGCGGTGCAGCTCTTTTAGTGATGCGGGGCAGCGGCCACTCCTGCTGCTGTACCTTTACAATATTTCTTAGACCATTGTCAATACTTTATTGCGCTGACGTTTCCCAGCCTTTCCCGTGCTGCTCTGTTTAACCAGCAGCGCTGCCCCGACGCTCCCGCGGTGCAGCTCCCTTAGTGACACGGGGCAGGGGCCGAGAGCCCTCTAGGTGCGGCTCCTCTATAGCACTTTACCGTTTTCTATTTTATTTCATTGGCACCTCGCGCGTTGCGCCGGGCGCCTCATTCGGGGACATGCGCCGGCTCCCACAGCGCCCCGCCCGCCGCCGCTCCCCGGGGGCCTCCCCGCTGCTCTCGGGAGATCGCACACCGCACGCGGCCCAAGCCCCGTCTCGCCGACGGCACTCACCACCCGCCGCCCGCCGCCGCGTTCTCCCGCTCCCTACCGGCACGAAGCGGCGCTGCCGATGACGGAGCCGATGCGCGGCTGCCACGCCGCTCTCTCCGCGCCTCAGGGCCGGCGCCTTCGGCCGCTCAGGGCGGCGTCCCCGCATCCGGGCCAGCCCGCGGAGCTCCTGCCGCCGCCGCCGCCGCCCCCCGACTGAGGGGCCGCGACGCCGGCGCCCCCTTTTATACTCCGCACCCCCTTTTCCCGCCACTGCCGCGGTGGGCTCCCCCCGCCTCAAAATCGCCCAGAAGCGCCCGAGGCGGGAACGGCGCAGCCCCACCGGCGCCTCGGAGAAGCTCTTCTAGTGACAAGGAGCAGCGGCCACCCCTCCTGCAGTACCTTTATTGTACCTCGTTTACCATGCTCAGCATTTCATTCCCTTTACACCTCTCAGCCTTTCCCGTGCCGCTCTTTTTAACCAGCAGCGCTGCCCCGACGCTCCCGCGGTGCAGCTCTTTTAGTGATGCGGGGCAGCGGCCACTCCTGCTGCTGTACCTTTATTGTACCTCGTTTACCATGCTCAGCATTTCATTCCCTTTACACCTCTCACGCTTTCCGGACCCCTTTTTAACCAGCAGCGCTGCCCCGACCGTCCCGCGGTGCAGCTCTTTTAGTGATGCGGGGCAGCGGCCACTCCTGCTGCAGTACCTTTTCAATATTTCTTAGACCATTTTCAATATTTTATTGCGCTCACACTTCCCAGCCTTTCCCATGCTGCTCTGTTTAACCAGCAGCGCTGCCCCGACGCTCCCGCGGTGCAGCTCTTTTAGTGACGCGGAGCAGCGGCCACACCTGCTGCAGTACCTTTATTGTACCTCGTTTACCATGCTCAGCATTTCATTCCCTTTACACCTCTCACGCTTTCCGGACCCCTTTTTAACCAGCAGCGCTGCCCCGACCGTCCCGCGGTGCAGCTCTTTTAGTGATGCGGGGCAGCGGCCACTCCTGCTGCAGTACCTTTTCAATATTTCTTAGACCATTTTCAATATTTTATTGCGCTCACACTTCCCAGCCTTTCCCATGCTGCTCTGTTTAACCAGCAGCGCTGCCCCGATGCTCCCGCGGTGCAGCTCTTTTAGTGATGCGGGGCAGCGGCCACACCTGCTGCAGTACCTTTATTGTACCTCGTTTACCATGCTCAGCATTTCATTCCCTTTACACCTCTCACGCTTTCCGGACCCCTTTTTAACCAGCAGCACTGCCCCGACGCTCCCGCGGTGCAGCTCTTTTAGTGACACGGGGCAGCGGCCACTCCTGCTGCTGTACCTTTATTGTACCTCGTTTACCATGCTCAGCATTTCATTCCCTTTACACCTCTCAGCCTTTCCCGTGCCGCTCTTTTTAACCAGCAGCGCTGCCCCGACGCTCCCGCGGTGCAGCTCTTTTAGTGACACGGGGCAGCGGCTACACCTGCTGCTGTACCTTTATTGTACCTCGTTTACCATGCTCAGCATTTCATTCCCTTTACACCTCTCACGCTTTCCGGACCCCTTTTTAACCAGCAGCGCTGCCCCGACGCTCCCGCGGTGCAGCTCTTTTAGTGATGCGGGGCAGCGGCCACTCCTGCTGCTGTACCTTTACAATATTTCTTAGACCATTGTCAATACTTTATTGCGCTGACGTTTCCCAGCCTTTCCCGTGCTGCTCTGTTTAACCAGCAGCGCTGCCCCGACGCTCCCGCGGTGCAGCTCCCTTAGTGACACGGGGCAGGGGCCGAGAGCCCTCTAGGTGCGGCTCCTCTATAGCACTTTACCGTTTTCTATTTTATTTCATTGGCACCTCGCGCGTTGCGCCGGGCGCCTCATTCGGGGACATGCGCCGGCTCCCACAGCGCCCCGCCCGCCGCCGCTCCCCGGGGGCCTCCCCGCTGCTCTCGGGAGATCGCACACCGCACGCGGCCCAAGCCCCGTCTCGCCGACGGCACTCACCACCCGCCGCCCGCCGCCGCGTTCTCCCGCTCCCTACCGGCACGAAGCGGCGCTGCCGATGACGGAGCCGATGCGCGGCTGCCACGCCGCTCTCTCCGCGCCTCAGGGCCGGCGCCTTCGGCCGCACAGGGCGGCGTCCCCGCATCCGGGCCAGCCCGCGGAGCTCCTGCCGCCGCCGCCGCCGCCCCCCGACTGAGGGGCCGCGACGCCGGCGCCCCCTTTTATACTCCGCACCCCCTTTTCCCGCCACTGCCGCGGTGGGCTCCCCCCGCCTCAAAATCGCCCAGAAGCGCCCGAGGCGGGAACGGCGCAGCCCCACCGGCGCCTCGGAGAAGCTCTTCTAGTGACAAGGAGCAGCGGCCACCCCTCCTGCAGTACCTTTATTGTACCTCGTTTACCATGCTCAGCATTTCATTCCCTTTACACCTCTCAGCCTTTCCCGTGCCGCTCTTTTTAACCAGCAGCGCTGCCCCGACGCTCCCGCGGTGCAGCTCTTTTAGTCACACGGGGCAGCGGCCACACCTGCTGCAGTACCTTTATTGTACCTCGTTTACCATGCTCTGCATTTCATTCCCTTTACACCTCTCACGCTTTCCGGACCCCTTTTTAACCAGCAGCGCTGCCCCGACCGTCCCGCGGTGCAGCTCTTTTAGTGATGCGGGGCAGCGGCCACTCCTGCTGCTGTACCTTTATTGTACCTCGTTTACCATGCTCAGCATTTCATTCCCTTTACACCTCTCACGCTTTCCGGACCCCTTTTTAACCAGCAGCGCTGCCCCGACGATCCCGCGGTGCAGCTCTTTTAGTGATGCGGGGCAGCGGCCACTCCTGCTGCAGTACCTTTTCAATATTTCTTAGACCATTTTCAATATTTTATTGCGCTCACACTTCCCAGCCTTTCCCATGCTGCTCTGTTTAACCAGCAGCGCTGCCCCGACGCTCCCGCGGTGCAGCTCTTTTAGTGACGCGGAGCAGCGGCCACTCCTGCTGCTGTACCTTTATTGTACCTCGTTTACCATGCTCAGCATTTTATTCCCTTTACACCTCTCACGCTTTCCGGACCCCTTTTTAACCAGCAGCGCTGCCCCGACCGTCCCGCGGTGCAGCTCTTTTAGTGATGCGGGGCAGCGGCCACTCCTGCTGCTGTACCTTTACAATATTTCTTAGACCATTGTCAATATTTTATTCCGCTCACACTTCCCAGCCTTTCCGTGCTGCTCTTTTTAACCAGCAGCGCTGCCCCGACGGTCCCGCGGTGCAGCTCTTTTAGTGATGCGGGGCAGCGGCCACTCCTGCTGCTGTACCTTTATTGTACCTCGTTTACCATGCTCAGCATTTCATTCCCTTTACACCTCTCACGCTTTCCGGACCCCTTTTTAACCAGCAGCACTGCCCCGACGGTCCCGCGGTGCAGCTCTTTTAGTGATGCGGGGCAGCGGCCACTCCTGCTGCTGTACCTTTATTGTACCTCGTTTACCATGCTCAGCATTTCATTCCCTTTACACCTCTCAGCCTTTCCCGTGCCGCTCTTTTTAACCAGCAGCGCTGCCCCGACGCTCCCGCGGTGCAGCTCTTTTAGTGATGCGGAGCAGCGGCCACTCCTGCTGCTGTACCTTTATTGTACCTCGTTTACCATGCTCAGCATTTCATTCCCTTTACACCTCTCAGCCTTTCCCATGCTGCTCTGTTTAACCAGCAGCGCTGCCCCGACGCTCCCGCGGTGCAGCTCTTTTAGTGATGCGGGGCAGCGGCCACTCCTGCTGCAGTATCTTTATTGAACCTCTTTTACCATGCTCAGCATTTTATTCCCTTTACACCTTTCACGCATTCCGGACCCCTTTTTAACCAGCAGCACTGCCCCGACGCTCCCGCGGTGCAGCTCTTTTAGTCACACGGGGCAGCTACACCTGCTGCTGTACCTTTATTGTACCTCGTTTACCATGCTCAGCATTTTATTCCCTTTACACCTCTCAGCCTTTCCCGTGCCGCTCTTTTTAACCAGCAGCGCTGCCCCGACGCTCCCGCGGTGCAGCTCTTTTAGTGACACGGGGCAGCGGCCACACCTGCTGCTGTACCTTTATTGTACCTCGTTTACCATGCTCAGCATTTTATTCCCTTTACACCTCTCACGCTTTCCGGACCCCTTTTTAACCAGCAGCGCTGCCCCGACGGTCCCGCGGTGCAGCTCTTTTAGTGACGCGGGGCAGCGGCCACTCCTGCTGCAGTATCTTTATTGTACCTCTTTTACCATGCTCAGCATTTCATTCCCTTTACACCTCTCAGCCTTTCCCGTGCCGCTCTTTTTAACCAGCAGCGCTGCCCCGACGGTCCCGCGGTGCAGCTCTTTTAGTGATGCGGGGCAGCGGCCACACCTGCTGCTGTACCTTTATTGTACCTCTTTTACCATGCTCAGCATTTCATTCCCTTTACACCTCTCAGCCTTTCCCGTGCCGCTCTTTTTAACCAGCAGCGCTGCCCCGACGCTCCCGCGGTGCAGCTCTTTTAGTCACACGGGGCAGCGGCCACACCTGCTGCAGTACCTTTACAGTATTTCTTAGACCATTGTCAATATTTTATTGCGCTCACACTTCCCAGCCTTTCCCGTGCCGCTCTTTTTAACCAGCAGCGCTGCCCCGACGCTCCCGCGGTGCAGCTCTTTTAGTGACACGGGGCAGCGCCCTCACCTGCTGCTGTACCTTTATTGTACCTCGCTTACCATGCTCAGCATTTTATTCCCTTTACACCTCTCACGCTTTCCGGACCCCTTTTTAACCAGCAGCACTGCCCCGACGCTCCCGCGGTGCAGCTCTTTTAGTGACACGGGGCAGCGGCCACACCTGCTGCAGTACCTTTATTGTACCTCGTTTACCATGCTCAGCATTTCATTCCCTTTACACCTCTCAGCCTTTCCCGTGCCGCTCTTTTTAACCAGCAGCGCTGCCCCGACGCTCCCGAGGTGCAGCTCTTTTAGTGACACGGGGCAGCGGCCACACCTGCTGCTGTACCTTTATTGTACCTCGTTTACCATGCTCAGCATTTCATTCCCTTTACACCTCTCACGCTTTCCGGACCCCTTTTTAACCAGCAGCGCTGCCCCGACCGTCCCGCGGTGCAGCTCTTTTAGTGATGCGGGGCAGCGGCCACACCTGCTGCAGTACCTTTATTGTACCTCGTTTACCATGCTCAGCATTTCATTCCCTTTACACCTCTCACGCTTTCCGGACCCCTTTTTAACCAGCAGCGCTGCCCCGACGCTCCCGCGGTGCAGCTCTTTTAGTGATGCGGGGCAGCGGCCACACCTGCTGCAGTATCTTTATTGTACCTCTTTTACCATGCTCAGCATTTCATTCCCTTTACACCTCTCACGCTTTCCGGACCCCTTTTTAGCCAGCAGCGCTGCCCCGACGGTCCCGCGGTGCAGCTCTTTTAGTGATGCGGGGCAGCGGCCACACCTGCTGCAGTATCTTTATTGTACCTCGTTTACCATGCTCAGCATTTCATTCCCTTTACACCTCTCACGCTTTCCGGACCCCTTTTTAACCAGCAGCACTGCCCCGACGCTCCCGCGGTGCAGCTCTTTTAGTGACACGGGGCAGCTACACCTGCTGCAGTACCTTTATTGTACCTCGTTTACCATGCTCAGCATTTCATTCCCTTTACACCTCTCACGCTTTCCGGACCCCTTTTTAACCAGCAGCACTGCCCCGACGCTCCCGCGGTGCAGCTCTTTTAGTGACACGGGGCAGCTACACCTGCTGCTGTACCTTTATTGTACCTCGTTTACCATGCTCAGCATTTCATTCCCTTTACACCTCTCAGCCTTTCCCGTGCCGCTCTTTTTAACCAGCAGCGCTGCCCCGACGCTCCCGCGGTGCAGCTCTTTTAGTCACACGGGGCAGCGGCCACACCTGCTGCAGTACCTTTATTGTACCTCGTTTACCATGCTCAGCATTTCATTCCCTTTACACCTCTCACGCTTTCCGGACCCCTTTTTAACCAGCAGCGCTGCCCCGACCGTCCCGCGGTGCAGCTCTTTTAGTGATGCGGGGCAGCGGCCACTCCTGCTGCTGTACCTTTATTGTACCTCGTTTACCATGCTCAGCATTTCATTCCCTTTACACCTCTCACGCTTTCCGGACCCCTTTTTAACCAGCAGCGCTGCCCCGACGCTCCCGAGGTGCAGCTCTTTTAGTCACACGGGGCAGCGGCCACACCTGGTGCAGTACCTTTACAGTATTTCTTAAACCATTGTCAATATTTTATTGCGCTCACACTTCCAGGCCTTTCCAATGCTGCTCTGTTTAACCAGCAGCGCTGCCCCGACGGTCCCGCGGTGCAGCTCTTTTAGTGGTGCGGGGCAGCGGCCACACCTGCTGCTGTACCTTTATTGTACCTCGTTTACCATGCTCAGCATTTCATTCCCTTTACACCTCTCACGCTTTCCGGACCCCTTTTTAACCAGCAGCACTGCCCCGACGCTCCCGCGGTGCAGCTCTTTTAGTCACACGGGGCAGCGGCCACACCTGCTGCAGTACCTTTATTGTACCTCGTTTACCATGCTCAGCATTTCATTCCCTTTACACCTCTCACGCTTTCCGGACCCCTTTTTAACCAGCAGCGCTCCCCCGACCGTCCCGCGGTGCAGCTCTTTTAGTGATGCGGGGCAGCGGCCACTCCTGCTGCAGTACCTTTTCAATATTTCTTAGACCATTTTCAATATTTTATTGCGCTCACACTTCCCAGCCTTTCCCATGCTGCTCTGTTTAACCAGCAGCGCTGCCCCGATGCTCCCGCGGTGCAGCTCTTTTAGTGATGCGGGGCAGCGGCCACACCTGCTGCAGTACCTTTATTGTACCTCGTTTACCATGCTCAGCATTTCATTCCCTTTACACCTCTCACGCTTTCCGGACCCCTTTTTAACCAGCAGCACTGCCCCGACGCTCCCGCGGTGCAGCTCTTTTAGTGACACGGGGCAGCTACACCTGCTGCTGTACCTTTATTGTACCTCGTTTACCATGCTCAGCATTTCATTCCCTTTACACCTCTCAGCCTTTCCCGTGCTGCTCTTTTTAACCAGCAGCGCTGCCCCGACGCTCCCGCGGTGCAGCTCTTTTAGTGACACGGGGCAGCGGCTACACCTGCTGCTGTACCTTTATTGTACCTCGTTTACCATGCTCAGCATTTCATTCCCTTTACACCTCTCACGCTTTCCGGACCCCTTTTTAACCAGCAGCGCTGCCCCGACGCTCCCGCGGTGCAGCTCTTTTAGTGATGCGGGGCAGCGGCCACTCCTGCTGCTGTACCTTTACAATATTTCTTAGACCATTGTCAATACTTTATTGCGCTGACGTTTCCCAGCCTTTCCCGTGCTGCTCTGTTTAACCAGCAGCGCTGCCCCGACGCTCCCGCGGTGCAGCTCCCTTAGTGACACGGGGCAGGGGCCGAGAGCCCTCTAGGTGCGGCTCCTCTATAGCACTTTACCGTTTTCTATTTTATTTCATTGGCACCTCGCGCGTTGCGCCGGGCGCCTCATTCGGGGACATGCGCCGGCTCCCACAGCGCCCCGCCCGCCGCCGCTCCCCGGGGGCCTCCCCGCTGCTCTCGGGAGATCGCACACCGCACGCGGCCCAAGCCCCGTCTCGCCGACGGCACTCACCACCCGCCGCCCGCCGCCGCGTTCTCCCGCTCCCTACCGGCACGAAGCGGCGCTGCCGATGACGGAGCCGATGCGCGGCTGCCACGCCGCTCTCTCCGCGCCTCAGGGCCGGCGCCTTCGGCCGCACAGGGCGGCGTCCCCGCATCCGGGCCAGCCCGCGGAGCTCCTGCCGCCGCCGCCGCCGCCCCCCGACTGAGGGGCCGCGACGCCGGCGCCCCCTTTTATACTCCGCACCCCCTTTTCCCGCCACCGCCGCGGTGGGCTCCCCCCGCCTCAAAATCGCCCAGAAGCGCCCGAGGCGGGAACGGCGCAGCCCCACCGGCGCCTCGGAGAAGCTCTTCTAGTGACAAGGAGCAGCGGCCACCCCTCCTGCAGTACCTTTATTGTACCTCGTTTACCATGCTCAGCATTTCATTCCCTTTACACCTCCCAGCCTTTCCCGTGCCGCTCTTTTTAACCAGCAGCGCTGCCCCGACGCTCCCGCGGTGCAGCTCTTTTAGTCACACGGGGCAGCGGCCACACCTGCTGCAGTACCTTTATTGTACCTCGTTTACCATGCTCAGCATTTTATTCCCTTTACACCTCTCACGCTTTCCGGACCCCTTTTTAACCAGCAGCGCTGCCCCGACCGTCCCGCGGTGCAGCTCTTTTAGTGATGCGGGGCAGCGGCCACTCCTGCTGCTGTACCTTTATTGTACCTCGTTTACCATGCTCAGCATTTCATTCCCTTTACACCTCTCACGCTTTCCGGACCCCTTTTTAACCAGCAGCGCTGCCCCGACGATCCCGCGGTGCAGCTCTTTTAGTGATGCGGGGCAGCGGCCACTCCTGCTGCAGTACCTTTTCAATATTTCTTAGACCATTTTCAATATTTTATTGCGCTCACACTTCCCAGCCTTTCCCATGCTGCTCTGTTTAACCAGCAGCGCTGCCCCGACGCTCCCGCGGTGCAGCTCTTTTAGTGACGCGGAGCAGCGGCCACTCCTGCTGCTGTACCTTTATTGTACCTCGTTTACCATGCTCAGCATTTTATTCCCTTTACACCTCTCACGCTTTCCGGACCCCTTTTTAACCAGCAGCGCTGCCCCGACCGTCCCGCGGTGCAGCTCTTTTAGTGATGCGGGGCAGCGGCCACTCCTGCTGCTGTACCTTTACAATATTTCTTAGACCATTGTCAATATTTTATTCCGCTCACACTTCCCAGCCTTTCCGTGCTGCTCTTTTTAACCAGCAGCGCTGCCCCGACGGTCCCGCGGTGCAGCTCTTTTAGTGATGCGGGGCAGCGGCCACTCCTGCTGCTGTACCTTTATTGTACCTCTTTTACCATGCTCAGCATTTCATTCCCTTTACACCTCTCAGCCTTTCCCGTGCCGCTCTTTTTAACCAGCAGCGCTGCCCCGACGCTCCCGCGGTGCAGCTCTTTTAGTGATGCGGAGCAGCGGCCACTCCTGCTGCTGTACCTTTATTGTACCTCGTTTACCATGCTCAGCATTTCATTCCCTTTACACCTCTCACGCTTTCCGGACCCCTTTTTAGCCAGCAGCGCTGCCCCGACGGTCCCGCGGTGCAGCTCTTTTAGTGATGCGGAGCAGCGGCCACACCTGCTGCTGTACCTTTATTGTACCTCGTTTACCATGCTCAGCATTTCATTCCCTTTACACCTCTCAGCCTTTCCCGTGCCGCTCTTTTTAACCAGCAGCGCTGCCCCGACGCTCCCGAGGTGCAGCTCTTTTAGTCACACGGGGCAGCGGCCACACCTGGTGCAGTACCTTTACAGTATTTCTTAAACCATTGTCAATATTTTATTGCGCTCACACTTCCAGGCCTTTCCAATGCTGCTCTGTTTAACCAGCAGCGCTGCCCCGACGCTCCCGCGGTGCAGCTCTTTTAGTGACACGGGGCAGCTACACCTGCTGCTGTACCTTTATTGTACCTCGTTTACCATGCTCAGCATTTCATTCCCTTTACACCTCTCAGCCTTTCCCGTGCCGCTCTTTTTAACCAGCAGCGCTGCCCCGACGGTCCCGCGGTGCAGCTCTTTTAGTGACGCGGGGCAGCGGCCACACCTGCTGCAGTACCTTTACAGTATTTCTTAAACCATTGTCAATATTTTATTGCGCTCACACTTCCAGGCCTTTCCAATGCTGCTCTGTTTAACCAGCAGCGCTGCCCCGACGGTCCCGCGGTGCAGCTCTTTTAGTGGTGCGGGGCAGCGGCCACACCTGCTGCTGTACCTTTATTGTACCTCGTTTACCATGCTCAGCATTTCATTCCCTTTACACCTCTCACGCTTTCCGGACCCCTTTTTAACCAGCAGCACTGCCCCGACGCTCCCGCGGTGCAGCTCTTTTAGTCACACGGGGCAGCGGCCACACCTGCTGCAGTACCTTTATTGTACCTCGTTTACCATGCTCAGCATTTCATTCCCTTTACACCTCTCACGCTTTCCGGACCCCTTTTTAACCAGCAGCGCTCCCCCGACCGTCCCGCGGTGCAGCTCTTTTAGTGATGCGGGGCAGCGGCCACTCCTGCTGCAGTACCTTTTCAATATTTCTTAGACCATTTTCAATATTTTATTGCGCTCACACTTCCCAGCCTTTCCCATGCTGCTCTGTTTAACCAGCAGCGCTGCCCCGATGCTCCCGCGGTGCAGCTCTTTTAGTGATGCGGGGCAGCGGCCACACCTGCTGCAGTACCTTTATTGTACCTCGTTTACCATGCTCAGCATTTCATTCCCTTTACACCTCTCACGCTTTCCGGACCCCTTTTTAACCAGCAGCACTGCCCCGACGCTCCCGCGGTGCAGCTCTTTTAGTGACACGGGGCAGCTACACCTGCTGCTGTACCTTTATTGTACCTCGTTTACCATGCTCAGCATTTCATTCCCTTTACACCTCTCAGCCTTTCCCGTGCTGCTCTTTTTAACCAGCAGCGCTGCCCCGACGCTCCCGCGGTGCAGCTCTTTTAGTGACACGGGGCAGCGGCTACACCTGCTGCTGTACCTTTATTGTACCTCGTTTACCATGCTCAGCATTTCATTCCCTTTACACCTCTCACGCTTTCCGGACCCCTTTTTAACCAGCAGCGCTGCCCCGACGCTCCCGCGGTGCAGCTCTTTTAGTGATGCGGGGCAGCGGCCACTCCTGCTGCTGTACCTTTACAATATTTCTTAGACCATTGTCAATACTTTATTGCGCTGACGTTTCCCAGCCTTTCCCGTGCTGCTCTGTTTAACCAGCAGCGCTGCCCCGACGCTCCCGCGGTGCAGCTCCCTTAGTGATGCGGGGCAGCGGCCACTCCTGCTGCTGTACCTTTATTGTACCTCTTTTACCATGCTCAGCATTTCATTCCCTTTACACCTCTCAGCCTTTCCCGTGCCGCTCTTTTTAACCAGCAGCGCTGCCCCGACGCTCCCGCGGTGCAGCTCTTTTAGTGATGCGGAGCAGCGGCCACTCCTGCTGCTGTACCTTTATTGTACCTCGTTTACCATGCTCAGCATTTCATTCCCTTTACACCTCTCAGCCTTTCCCATGCTGCTCTGTTTAACCAGCAGCGCTGCCCCGACGCTCCCGCGGTGCAGCTCTTTTAGTGATGCGGGGCAGCGGCCCTCTCCTGCTGCAGTATCTTTATTGAACCTCTTTTACCATGCTCAGCATTTTATTCCCTTTACACCTTTCACGCATTCCGGACCCCTTTTTAACCTGCAGCGCTGCCCCGACCGTCCCGCGGTGCAGCTCTTTTAGTGACGCGGGGCAGCGGCCACACCTGCTGCTGTACCTTTATTGTACCTCGTTTACCATGCTCAGCATTTCATTCCCTTTACACCTCTCACGCTTTCCGGACCCCTTTTTAACCAGCAGCACTGCCCCGACGCTCCCGCGGTGCAGCTCTTTTAGTGACACGGGGCAGCTACACCTGCTGCTGTACCTTTATTGTACCTCGTTTACCATGCTCAGCATTTTATTCCCTTTACACCTCTCAGCCTTTCCCGTGCCGCTCTTTTTAACCAGCAGCGCTGCCCCGACGCTCCCGCGGTGCAGCTCTTTTAGTGACACGGGGCAGCGGCCACACCTGCTGCTGTACCTTTATTGTACCTCGTTTACCATGCTCAGCATTTTATTCCCTTTACACCTCTCACGCTTTCCGGACCCCTTTTTAACCAGCAGCGCTGCCCCGACGGTCCCGCGGTGCAGCTCTTTTAGTGACGCGGGGCAGCGGCCACTCCTGCTGCAGTATCTTTATTGTACCTCTTTTACCATGCTCAGCATTTCATTCCCTTTACACCTCTCAGCCTTTCCCGTGCCGCTCTTTTTAACCAGCAGCGCTGCCCCGACGGTCCCGCGGTGCAGCTCTTTTAGTGATGCGGGGCAGCGGCCACACCTGCTGCTGTACCTTTATTGTACCTCTTTTACCATGCTCAGCATTTCATTCCCTTTACACCTCTCAGCCTTTCCCGTGCCGCTCTTTTTAACCAGCAGCGCTGCCCCGACGCTCCCGCGGTGCAGCTCTTTTAGTCACACGGGGCAGCGGCCACACCTGCTGCAGTACCTTTACAGTATTTCTTAGACCATTGTCAATATTTTATTGCGCTCACACTTCCCAGCCTTTCCCGTGCCGCTCTTTTTAACCAGCAGCGCTGCCCCGACGCTCCCGCGGTGCAGCTCTTTTAGTGACACGGGGCAGCGCCCTCACCTGCTGCTGTACCTTTATTGTACCTCGCTTACCATGCTCAGCATTTTATTCCCTTTACACCTCTCACGCTTTCCGGACCCCTTTTTAACCAGCAGCACTGCCCCGACGCTCCCGCGGTGCAGCTCTTTTAGTGACACGGGGCAGCGGCCACACCTGCTGCAGTACCTTTATTGTACCTCGTTTACCATGCTCAGCATTTCATTCCCTTTACACCTCTCAGCCTTTCCCGTGCCGCTCTTTTTAACCAGCAGCGCTGCCCCGACGCTCCCGAGGTGCAGCTCTTTTAGTGACACGGGGCAGCGGCCACACCTGCTGCTGTACCTTTATTGTACCTCGTTTACCATGCTCAGCATTTCATTCCCTTTACACCTCTCACGCTTTCCGGACCCCTTTTTAACCAGCAGCGCTGCCCCGACCGTCCCGCGGTGCAGCTCTTTTAGTGATGCGGGGCAGCGGCCACACCTGCTGCAGTACCTTTATTGTACCTCGTTTACCATGCTCAGCATTTCATTCCCTTTACACCTCTCACGCTTTCCGGACCCCTTTTTAACCAGCAGCGCTGCCCCGACGCTCCCGCGGTGCAGCTCTTTTAGTGATGCGGGGCAGCGGCCACACCTGCTGCAGTATCTTTATTGTACCTCTTTTACCATGCTCAGCATTTCATTCCCTTTACACCTCTCACGCTTTCCGGACCCCTTTTTAGCCAGCAGCGCTGCCCCGACGGTCCCGCGGTGCAGCTCTTTTAGTGATGCGGGGCAGCGGCCACACCTGCTGCAGTATCTTTATTGTACCTCGTTTACCATGCTCAGCATTTTATTCCCTTTACACCTCTCACGCTTTCCCGTGCCGCTCTTTTTAACCAGCAGCGCTGCCCCGACGCTCCCGCGGTGCAGCTCTTTTAGTGATGCGGGGCAGCGGCCACTCCTGCTGCTGTACCTTTATTGTACCTCGTTTACCATGCTCAGCATTTCATTCCCTTTACACCTCTCAGCCTTTCCCGTGCCGCTCTTTTTAACCAGCAGCGCTGCCCCGACGCTCCCGAGGTGCAGCTCTTTTAGTCACACGGGGCAGCGGCCACACCTGGTGCAGTACCTTTACAGTATTTCTTAAACCATTGTCAATATTTTATTGCGCTCACACTTCCAGGCCTTTCCAATGCTGCTCTGTTTAACCAGCAGCGCTGCCCCGACGCTCCCGCGGTGCAGCTCTTTTAGTGGTGCGGGGCAGCGGCCACACCTGCTGCTGTACCTTTATTGTACCTCGTTTACCATGCTCAGCATTTCATTCCCTTTACACCTCTCACGCTTTCCGGACCCCTTTTTAACCAGCAGCACTGCCCCGACGCTCCCGCGGTGCAGCTCTTTTAGTGACACGGGGCAGCTACACCTGCTGCAGTACCTTTATTGTACCTCGTTTACCATGCTCAGCATTTCATTCCCTTTACACCTCTCACGCTTTCCGGACCCCTTTTTAACCAGCAGCACTGCCCCGACGCTCCCGCGGTGCAGCTCTTTTAGTGACACGGGGCAGCTACACCTGCTGCTGTACCTTTATTGTACCTCGTTTACCATGCTCAGCATTTCATTCCCTTTACACCTCTCAGCCTTTCCCGTGCCGCTCTTTTTAACCAGCAGCGCTGCCCCGACGGTCCCGCGGTGCAGCTCTTTTAGTCACACGGGGCAGCGGCCACACCTGCTGCAGTACCTTTATTGTACCTCGTTTACCATGCTCAGCATTTCATTCCCTTTACACCTCTCACGCTTTCCGGACCCCTTTTTAACCAGCAGCGCTGCCCCGACCGTCCCGCGGTGCAGCTCTTTTAGTGATGCGGGGCAGCGGCCACTCCTGCTGCTGTACCTTTATTGTACCTCGTTTACCATGCTCAGCATTTCATTCCCTTTACACCTCTCACGCTTTCCGGACCCCTTTTTAACCAGCAGCGCTGCCCCGACGGTCCCGCGGTGCAGCTCTTTTAGTGATGCGGGGCAGCGGCCACTCCTGCTGCAGTACCTTTTCAATATTTCTTAGACCATTTTCAATATTTTATTGCGCTCACACTTCCCAGCCTTTCCCATGCTGCTCTGTTTAACCAGCAGCGCTGCCCCGACGCTCCCGCGGTGCAGCTCTTTTAGTGACGCGGAGCAGCGGCCACACCTGCTGCAGTACCTTTATTGTACCTCGTTTACCATGCTCAGCATTTCATTCCCTTTACACCTCTCACGCTTTCCGGACCCCTTTTTAACCAGCAGCGCTGCCCCGACCGTCCCGCGGTGCAGCTCTTTTAGTGATGCGGGGCAGCGGCCACTCCTGCTGCAGTACCTTTTCAATATTTCTTAGACCATTTTCAATATTTTATTGCGCTCACACTTCCCAGCCTTTCCCATGCTGCTCTGTTTAACCAGCAGCGCTGCCCCGATGCTCCCGCGGTGCAGCTCTTTTAGTGATGCGGGGCAGCGGCCACACCTGCTGCAGTACCTTTATTGTACCTCGTTTACCATGCTCAGCATTTCATTCCCTTTACACCTCTCACGCTTTCCGGACCCCTTTTTAACCAGCAGCACTGCCCCGACGCTCCCGCGGTGCAGCTCTTTTAGTGACACGGGGCAGCGGCCACTCCTGCTGCTGTACCTTTATTGTACCTCGTTTACCATGCTCAGCATTTCATTCCCTTTACACCTCTCAGCCTTTCCCGTGCCGCTCTTTTTAACCAGCAGCGCTGCCCCGACGCTCCCGCGGTGCAGCTCTTTTAGTGACACGGGGCAGCGGCTACACCTGCTGCTGTACCTTTATTGTACCTCGTTTACCATGCTTAGCATTTCATTCCCTTTACACCTCTCACGCTTTCCGGACCCCTTTTTAACCAGCAGCGCTGCCCCGACGCTCCCGCGGTGCAGCTCTTTTAGTCACACGGGGCAGCGGCCACACCTGCTGCAGTACCTTTATTGTACCTCGTTTACCATGCTCAGCATTTTATTCCCTTTACACCTCTCAGCCTTTCCCGTGCCGCTCTTTTTAACCAGCAGCGCTGCCCCGACGCTCCCGCGGTGCAGCTCTTTTAGTGACACGGGGCAGCGGCCACACCTGCTGCTGTACCTTTATTGTACCTCGTTTACCATGCTCAGCATTTTATTCCCTTTACACCTCTCACGCTTTCCGGACCCCTTTTTAACCAGCAGCGCTGCCCCGACGGTCCCGCGGTGCAGCTCTTTTAGTGACGCGGGGCAGCGGCCACTCCTGCTGCAGTATCTTTATTGTACCTCTTTTACCATGCTCAGCATTTCATTCCCTTTACACCTCTCAGCCTTTCCCGTGCCGCTCTTTTTAACCAGCAGCGCTGCCCCGACGGTCCCGCGGTGCAGCTCTTTTAGTGATGCGGGGCAGCGGCCACACCTGCTGCTGTACCTTTATTGTACCTCTTTTACCATGCTCAGCATTTCATTCCCTTTACACCTCTCAGCCTTTCCCGTGCCGCTCTTTTTAACCAGCAGCGCTGCCCCGACGCTCCCGCGGTGCAGCTCTTTTAGTCACACGGGGCAGCGGCCACACCTGCTGCAGTACCTTTACAGTATTTCTTAGACCATTGTCAATATTTTATTGCGCTCACACTTCCCAGCCTTTCCCGTGCCGCTCTTTTTAACCAGCAGCGCTGCCCCGACGCTCCCGCGGTGCAGCTCTTTTAGTGACACGGGGCAGCGCCCTCACCTGCTGCTGTACCTTTATTGTACCTCGCTTACCATGCTCAGCATTTTATTCCCTTTACACCTCTCACGCTTTCCGGACCCCTTTTTAACCAGCAGCACTGCCCCGACGCTCCCGCGGTGCAGCTCTTTTAGTGACACGGGGCAGCGGCCACACCTGCTGCAGTACCTTTATTGTACCTCGTTTACCATGCTCAGCATTTCATTCCCTTTACACCTCTCAGCCTTTCCCGTGCCGCTCTTTTTAACCAGCAGCGCTGCCCCGACGCTCCCGAGGTGCAGCTCTTTTAGTGACACGGGGCAGCGGCCACACCTGCTGCTGTACCTTTATTGTACCTCGTTTACCATGCTCAGCATTTCATTCCCTTTACACCTCTCACGCTTTCCGGACCCCTTTTTAACCAGCAGCGCTGCCCCGACCGTCCCGCGGTGCAGCTCTTTTAGTGATGCGGGGCAGCGGCCACACCTGCTGCAGTACCTTTATTGTACCTCGTTTACCATGCTCAGCATTTCATTCCCTTTACACCTCTCACGCTTTCCGGACCCCTTTTTAACCAGCAGCGCTGCCCCGACGCTCCCGCGGTGCAGCTCTTTTAGTGATGCGGGGCAGCGGCCACACCTGCTGCAGTATCTTTATTGTACCTCTTTTACCATGCTCAGCATTTCATTCCCTTTACACCTCTCACGCTTTCCGGACCCCTTTTTAGCCAGCAGCGCTGCCCCGACGGTCCCGCGGTGCAGCTCTTTTAGTGATGCGGGGCAGCGGCCACACCTGCTGCAGTATCTTTATTGTACCTCGTTTACCATGCTCAGCATTTTATTCCCTTTACACCTCTCACGCTTTCCCGTGCCGCTCTTTTTAACCAGCAGCGCTGCCCCGACGCTCCCGCGGTGCAGCTCTTTTAGTGATGCGGGGCAGCGGCCACACCTGCTGCTGTACCTTTATTGTACCTCGTTTACCATGCTCAGCATTTCATTCCCTTTACACCTCTCAGCCTTTCCCGTGCCGCTCTTTTTAACCAGCAGCGCTGCCCCGACGCTCCCGAGGTGCAGCTCTTTTAGTCACACGGGGCAGCGGCCACACCTGGTGCAGTACCTTTACAGTATTTCTTAAACCATTGTCAATATTTTATTGCGCTCACACTTCCAGGCCTTTCCAATGCTGCTCTGTTTAACCAGCAGCGCTGCCCCGACGCTCCCGCGGTGCAGCTCTTTTAGTGGTGCGGGGCAGCGGCCACACCTGCTGCTGTACCTTTATTGTACCTCGTTTACCATGCTCAGCATTTCATTCCCTTTACACCTCTCACGCTTTCCGGACCCCTTTTTAACCAGCAGCACTGCCCCGACGCTCCCGCGGTGCAGCTCTTTTAGTGACACGGGGCAGCTACACCTGCTGCAGTACCTTTATTGTACCTCGTTTACCATGCTCAGCATTTCATTCCCTTTACACCTCTCACGCTTTCCGGACCCCTTTTTAACCAGCAGCACTGCCCCGACGCTCCCGCGGTGCAGCTCTTTTAGTGACACGGGGCAGCTACACCTGCTGCTGTACCTTTATTGTACCTCGTTTACCATGCTCAGCATTTCATTCCCTTTACACCTCTCAGCCTTTCCCGTGCCGCTCTTTTTAACCAGCAGCGCTGCCCCGACGGTCCCGCGGTGCAGCTCTTTTAGTCACACGGGGCAGCGGCCACACCTGCTGCAGTACCTTTATTGTACCTCGTTTACCATGCTCAGCATTTCATTCCCTTTACACCTCTCACGCTTTCCGGACCCCTTTTTAACCAGCAGCGCTGCCCCGACCGTCCCGCGGTGCAGCTCTTTTAGTGATGCGGGGCAGCGGCCACTCCTGCTGCTGTACCTTTATTGTACCTCGTTTACCATGCTCAGCATTTCATTCCCTTTACACCTCTCACGCTTTCCGGACCCCTTTTTAACCAGCAGCGCTGCCCCGACGGTCCCGCGGTGCAGCTCTTTTAGTGATGCGGGGCAGCGGCCACTCCTGCTGCAGTACCTTTTCAATATTTCTTAGACCATTTTCAATATTTTATTGCGCTCACACTTCCCAGCCTTTCCCATGCTGCTCTGTTTAACCAGCAGCGCTGCCCCGACGCTCCCGCGGTGCAGCTCTTTTAGTGACGCGGAGCAGCGGCCACACCTGCTGCAGTACCTTTATTGTACCTCGTTTACCATGCTCAGCATTTCATTCCCTTTACACCTCTCACGCTTTCCGGACCCCTTTTTAACCAGCAGCGCTGCCCCGACCGTCCCGCGGTGCAGCTCTTTTAGTGATGCGGGGCAGCGGCCACTCCTGCTGCAGTACCTTTTCAATATTTCTTAGACCATTTTCAATATTTTATTGCGCTCACACTTCCCAGCCTTTCCCATGCTGCTCTGTTTAACCAGCAGCGCTGCCCCGATGCTCCCGCGGTGCAGCTCTTTTAGTGATGCGGGGCAGCGGCCACACCTGCTGCAGTACCTTTATTGTACCTCGTTTACCATGCTCAGCATTTCATTCCCTTTACACCTCTCACGCTTTCCGGACCCCTTTTTAACCAGCAGCACTGCCCCGACGCTCCCGCGGTGCAGCTCTTTTAGTGACACGGGGCAGCGGCCACTCCTGCTGCTGTACCTTTATTGTACCTCGTTTACCATGCTCAGCATTTCATTCCCTTTACACCTCTCAGCCTTTCCCGTGCCGCTCTTTTTAACCAGCAGCGCTGCCCCGACGCTCCCGCGGTGCAGCTCTTTTAGTGACACGGGGCAGCGGCTACACCTGCTGCTGTACCTTTATTGTACCTCGTTTACCATGCTTAGCATTTCATTCCCTTTACACCTCTCACGCTTTCCGGACCCCTTTTTAACCAGCAGCGCTGCCCCGACGCTCCCGCGGTGCAGCTCTTTTAGTGATGCGGGGCAGCGGCCACTCCTGCTGCTGTACCTTTACAATATTTCTTAGACCATTGTCAATACTTTATTGCGCTGACGTTTCCCAGCCTTTCCCGTGCTGCTCTGTTTAACCAGCAGCGCTGCCCCGACGCTCCCGCGGTGCAGCTCCCTTAGTGACACGGGGCAGGGGCCGAGAGCCCTCTAGGTGCGGCTCCTCTATAGCACTTTACCGTTTTCTATTTTATTTCATTGGCACCTCGCGCGTTGCGCCGGGCGCCTCATTCGGGGACATGCGCCGGCTCCCACAGCGCCCCGCCCGCCGCCGCTCCCCGGGGGCCTCCCCGCTGCTCTCGGGAGATCGCACACCGCACGCGGCCCAAGCCCCGTCTCGCCGACGGCACTCACCACCCGCCGCCCGCCGCCGCGTTCTCCCGCTCCCTACCGGCACGAAGCGGCGCTGCCGATGACGGAGCCGATGCGCGGCTGCCACGCCGCTCTCTCCGCGCCTCAGGGCCGGCGCCTTCGGCCGCACAGGGCGGCGTCCCCGCATCCGGGCCAGCCCGCGGAGCTCCTGCCGCCGCCGCCGCCGCCCCCCGACTGAGGGGCCGCGACGCCGGCGCCCCCTTTTATACTCCGCACCCCCTTTTCCCGCCACTGCCGCGGTGGGCTCCCCCCGCCTCAAAATCGCCCAGAAGCGCCCGAGGCGGGAACGGCGCAGCCCCACCGGCGCCTCGGAGAAGCTCTTCTAGTGACAAGGAGCAGCGGCCACCCCTCCTGCAGTACCTTTATTGTACCTCGTTTACCATGCTCAGCATTTCATTCCCTTTACACCTCTCAGCCTTTCCCGTGCCGCTCTTTTTAACCAGCAGCGCTGCCCCGACGCTCCCGCGGTGCAGCTCTTTTAGTCACACGGGGCAGCGGCCACACCTGCTGCAGTACCTTTATTGTACCTCGTTTACCATGCTCTGCATTTCATTCCCTTTACACCTCTCACGCTTTCCGGACCCCTTTTTAACCAGCAGCGCTGCCCCGACCGTCCCGCGGTGCAGCTCTTTTAGTGATGCGGGGCAGCGGCCACTCCTGCTGCTGTACCTTTATTGTACCTCGTTTACCATGCTCAGCATTTCATTCCCTTTACACCTCTCACGCTTTCCGGACCCCTTTTTAACCAGCAGCGCTGCCCCGACGATCCCGCGGTGCAGCTCTTTTAGTGATGCGGGGCAGCGGCCACTCCTGCTGCAGTACCTTTTCAATATTTCTTAGACCATTTTCAATATTTTATTGCGCTCACACTTCCCAGCCTTTCCCATGCTGCTCTGTTTAACCAGCAGCGCTGCCCCGACGCTCCCGCGGTGCAGCTCTTTTAGTGACGCGGAGCAGCGGCCACTCCTGCTGCTGTACCTTTATTGTACCTCGTTTACCATGCTCAGCATTTTATTCCCTTTACACCTCTCACGCTTTCCGGACCCCTTTTTAACCAGCAGCGCTGCCCCGACCGTCCCGCGGTGCAGCTCTTTTAGTGATGCGGGGCAGCGGCCACTCCTGCTGCTGTACCTTTACAATATTTCTTAGACCATTGTCAATATTTTATTCCGCTCACACTTCCCAGCCTTTCCGTGCTGCTCTTTTTAACCAGCAGCGCTGCCCCGACGGTCCCGCGGTGCAGCTCTTTTAGTGATGCGGGGCAGCGGCCACTCCTGCTGCTGTACCTTTATTGTACCTCGTTTACCATGCTCAGCATTTCATTCCCTTTACACCTCTCACGCTTTCCGGACCCCTTTTTAACCAGCAGCACTGCCCCGACGGTCCCGCGGTGCAGCTCTTTTAGTGATGCGGGGCAGCGGCCACTCCTGCTGCTGTACCTTTATTGTACCTCGTTTACCATGCTCAGCATTTCATTCCCTTTACACCTCTCAGCCTTTCCCGTGCCGCTCTTTTTAACCAGCAGCGCTGCCCCGACGCTCCCGCGGTGCAGCTCTTTTAGTGATGCGGAGCAGCGGCCACTCCTGCTGCTGTACCTTTATTGTACCTCGTTTACCATGCTCAGCATTTCATTCCCTTTACACCTCTCAGCCTTTCCCATGCTGCTCTGTTTAACCAGCAGCGCTGCCCCGACGCTCCCGCGGTGCAGCTCTTTTAGTGATGCGGGGCAGCGGCCACTCCTGCTGCAGTATCTTTATTGAACCTCTTTTACCATGCTCAGCATTTTATTCCCTTTACACCTTTCACGCATTCCGGACCCCTTTTTAACCTGCAGCGCTGCCCCGACCGTCCCGCGGTGCAGCTCTTTTAGTGACGCGGGGCAGCGGCCACACCTGCTGCAGTACCTTTATTGTACCTCGTTTACCATGCTCAGCATTTTATTCCCTTTACACCTCTCAGCCTTTCCCGTGCCGCTCTTTTTAACCAGCAGCGCTGCCCCGACGCTCCCGCGGTGCAGCTCTTTTAGTGACGCGGGGCAGCGGCCACACCTGCTGCTGTACCTTTATTGTACCTCGTTTACCATGCTCAGCATTTCATTCCCTTTACACCTCTCACGCTTTCCGGACCCCTTTTTAACCAGCAGCACTGCCCCGACGCTCCCGCGGTGCAGCTCTTTTAGTGACACGGGGCAGCTACACCTGCTGCTGTACCTTTATTGTACCTCGTTTACCATGCTCAGCATTTTATTCCCTTTACACCTCTCAGCCTTTCCCGTGCCGCTCTTTTTAACCAGCAGCGCTGCCCCGACGCTCCCGCGGTGCAGCTCTTTTAGTGACACGGGGCAGCGGCCACACCTGCTGCTGTACCTTTATTGTACCTCGTTTACCATGCTCAGCATTTTATTCCCTTTACACCTCTCACGCTTTCCGGACCCCTTTTTAACCAGCAGCGCTGCCCCGACGGTCCCGCGGTGCAGCTCTTTTAGTGACGCGGGGCAGCGGCCACTCCTGCTGCAGTATCTTTATTGTACCTCTTTTACCATGCTCAGCATTTCATTCCCTTTACACCTCTCAGCCTTTCCCGTGCCGCTCTTTTTAACCAGCAGCGCTGCCCCGACGGTCCCGCGGTGCAGCTCTTTTAGTGATGCGGGGCAGCGGCCACACCTGCTGCTGTACCTTTATTGTACCTCTTTTACCATGCTCAGCATTTCATTCCCTTTACACCTCTCAGCCTTTCCCGTGCCGCTCTTTTTAACCAGCAGCGCTGCCCCGACGCTCCCGCGGTGCAGCTCTTTTAGTCACACGGGGCAGCGGCCACACCTGCTGCAGTACCTTTACAGTATTTCTTAGACCATTGTCAATATTTTATTGCGCTCACACTTCCCAGCCTTTCCCGTGCCGCTCTTTTTAACCAGCAGCGCTGCCCCGACGCTCCCGCGGTGCAGCTCTTTTAGTGACACGGGGCAGCGCCCTCACCTGCTGCTGTACCTTTATTGTACCTCGCTTACCATGCTCAGCATTTCATTCCCTTTACACCTCTCACGCTTTCCGGACCCCTTTTTAACCAGCAGCACTGCCCCGACGCTCCCGCGGTGCAGCTCTTTTAGTGACACGGGGCAGCGGCCACACCTGCTGCAGTACCTTTATTGTACCTCGTTTACCATGCTCAGCATTTCATTCCCTTTACACCTCTCAGCCTTTCCCGTGCCGCTCTTTTTAACCAGCAGCGCTGCCCCGACGCTCCCGAGGTGCAGCTCTTTTAGTGACACGGGGCAGCGGCCACACCTGCTGCTGTACCTTTATTGTACCTCGTTTACCATGCTCAGCATTTCATTCCCTTTACACCTCTCACGCTTTCCGGACCCCTTTTTAACCAGCAGCGCTGCCCCGACGCTCCCGCGGTGCAGCTCTTTTAGTGATGCGGGGCAGCGGCCACACCTGCTGCAGTATCTTTATTGTACCTCTTTTACCATGCTCAGCATTTCATTCCCTTTACACCTCTCACGCTTTCCGGACCCCTTTTTAGCCAGCAGCGCTGCCCCGACGGTCCCGCGGTGCAGCTCTTTTAGTGATGCGGGGCAGCGGCCACACCTGCTGCAGTATCTTTATTGTACCTCGTTTACCATGCTCAGCATTTTATTCCCTTTACACCTCTCACGCTTTCCCGTGCCGCTCTTTTTAACCAGCAGCGCTGCCCCGACGCTCCCGCGGTGCAGCTCTTTTAGTGATGCGGGGCAGCGGCCACACCTGCTGCTGTACCTTTATTGTACCTCGTTTACCATGCTCAGCATTTCATTCCCTTTACACCTCTCAGCCTTTCCCGTGCCGCTCTTTTTAACCAGCAGCGCTGCCCCGACGCTCCCGAGGTGCAGCTCTTTTAGTCACACGGGGCAGCGGCCACACCTGGTGCAGTACCTTTACAGTATTTCTTAAACCATTGTCAATATTTTATTGCGCTCACACTTCCAGGCCTTTCCAATGCTGCTCTGTTTAACCAGCAGCGCTGCCCCGACGCTCCCGCGGTGCAGCTCTTTTAGTGGTGCGGGGCAGCGGCCACACCTGCTGCTGTACCTTTATTGTACCTCGTTTACCATGCTCAGCATTTCATTCCCTTTACACCTCTCACGCTTTCCGGACCCCTTTTTAACCAGCAGCACTGCCCCGACGCTCCCGCGGTGCAGCTCTTTTAGTGACACGGGGCAGCTACACCTGCTGCAGTACCTTTATTGTACCTCGTTTACCATGCTCAGCATTTCATTCCCTTTACACCTCTCACGCTTTCCGGACCCCTTTTTAACCAGCAGCACTGCCCCGACGCTCCCGCGGTGCAGCTCTTTTAGTGACACGGGGCAGCTACACCTGCTGCTGTACCTTTATTGTACCTCGTTTACCATGCTCAGCATTTCATTCCCTTTACACCTCTCAGCCTTTCCCGTGCCGCTCTTTTTAACCAGCAGCGCTGCCCCGACGGTCCCGCGGTGCAGCTCTTTTAGTCACACGGGGCAGCGGCCACACCTGCTGCAGTACCTTTATTGTACCTCGTTTACCATGCTCAGCATTTCATTCCCTTTACACCTCTCACGCTTTCCGGACCCCTTTTTAACCAGCAGCGCTGCCCCGACCGTCCCGCGGTGCAGCTCTTTTAGTGATGCGGGGCAGCGGCCACTCCTGCTGCTGTACCTTTATTGTACCTCGTTTACCATGCTCAGCATTTCATTCCCTTTACACCTCTCACGCTTTCCGGACCCCTTTTTAACCAGCAGCGCTGCCCCGACGCTCCCGAGGTGCAGCTCTTTTAGTGATGCGGGGCAGCGGCCACACCTGGTGCAGTACCTTTACAGTATTTCTTAAACCATTGTCAATATTTTATTGCGCTCACACTTCCAGGCCTTTCCAATGCTGCTCTGTTTAACCAGCAGCGCTGCCCCGACGGTCCCGCGGTGCAGCTCTTTTAGTGGTGCGGGGCAGCGGCCACACCTGCTGCAGTACCTTTATTGTACCTCGTTTACCATGCTCAGCATTTCATTCCCTTTACACCTCTCACGCTTTCCGGACCCCTTTTTAACCAGCAGCACTGCCCCGACGCTCCCGCGGTGCAGCTCTTTTAGTGACACGGGGCAGCTACACCTGCTGCTGTACCTTTATTGTACCTCGTTTACCATGCTCAGCATTTTATTCCCTTTACACCTCTCACGCTTTCCGGACCCCTTTTTAACCAGCAGCGCTGCCCCGACGGTCCCGCGGTGCAGCTCTTTTAGTCACACGGGGCAGCGGCCACACCTGCTGCAGTACCTTTATTGTACCTCGTTTACCATGCTCAGCATTTCATTCCCTTTACACCTCTCACGCTTTCCGGACCCCTTTTTAACCAGCAGCGCTCCCCCGACCGTCCCGCGGTGCAGCTCTTTTAGTGATGCGGGGCAGCGGCCACTCCTGCTGCAGTACCTTTTCAATATTTCTTAGACCATTTTCAATATTTTATTGCGCTCACACTTCCCAGCCTTTCCCATGCTGCTCTGTTTAACCAGCAGCGCTGCCCCGATGCTCCCGCGGTGCAGCTCTTTTAGTGATGCGGGGCAGCGGCCACACCTGCTGCAGTACCTTTATTGTACCTCGTTTACCATGCTCAGCATTTCATTCCCTTTACACCTCTCACGCTTTCCGGACCCCTTTTTAACCAGCAGCACTGCCCCGACGCTCCCGCGGTGCAGCTCTTTTAGTGACACGGGGCAGCTACACCTGCTGCTGTACCTTTATTGTACCTCGTTTACCATGCTCAGCATTTCATTCCCTTTACACCTCTCAGCCTTTCCCGTGCTGCTCTTTTTAACCAGCAGCGCTGCCCCGACGCTCCCGCGGTGCAGCTCTTTTAGTGACACGGGGCAGCGGCTACACCTGCTGCTGTACCTTTATTGTACCTCGTTTACCATGCTCAGCATTTCATTCCCTTTACACCTCTCACGCTTTCCGGACCCCTTTTTAACCAGCAGCGCTGCCCCGACGCTCCCGCGGTGCAGCTCTTTTAGTGATGCGGGGCAGCGGCCACTCCTGCTGCTGTACCTTTACAATATTTCTTAGACCATTGTCAATACTTTATTGCGCTGACGTTTCCCAGCCTTTCCCGTGCTGCTCTGTTTAACCAGCAGCGCTGCCCCGACGCTCCCGCGGTGCAGCTCCCTTAGTGACACGGGGCAGGGGCCGAGAGCCCTCTAGGTGCGGCTCCTCTATAGCACTTTACCGTTTTCTATTTTATTACATTGGCACCTCGCGCGTTGCGCCGGGCGCCTCATTCGGGGACATGCGCCGGCTCCCACAGCGCCCCGCCCGCCGCCGCTCCCCGGGGGCCTCCCCGCTGCTCTCGGGAGATCGCACACCGCACGCGGCCCAAGCCCCGTCTCGCCGACGGCACTCACCACCCGCCGCCCGCCGCCGCGTTCTCCCGCTCCCTACCGGCACGAAGCGGCGCTGCCGATGACGGAGCCGATGCGCGGCTGCCACGCCGCTCTCTCCGCGCCTCAGGGCCGGCGCCTTCGGCCGCACAGGGCGGCGTCCCCGCATCCGGGCCAGCCCGCGGAGCTCCTGCCGCCGCCGCCGCCGCCCCCCGACTGAGGGGCCGCGACGCCGGCGCCCCCTTTTATACTCCGCACCCCCTTTTCCCGCCACTGCCGCGGTGGGCTCCCCCCGCCTCAAAATCGCCCAGAAGCGCCCGAGGCGGGAACGGCGCAGCCCCACCGGCGCCTCGGAGAAGCTCTTCTAGTGACAAGGAGCAGCGGCCACCCCTCCTGCAGTACCTTTATTGTACCTCGTTTACCATGCTCAGCATTTCATTCCCTTTACACCTCCCAGCCTTTCCCGTGCCGCTCTTTTTAACCAGCAGCGCTGCCCCGACGCTCCCGCGGTGCAGCTCTTTTAGTCACACGGGGCAGCGGCCACACCTGCTGCAGTACCTTTATTGTACCTCGTTTACCATGCTCAGCATTTTATTCCCTTTACACCTCTCACGCTTTCCGGACCCCTTTTTAACCTGCAGCGCTGCCCCGACCGTCCCGCGGTGCAGCTCTTTTAGTGATGCGGGGCAGCGGCCACTCCTGCTGCTGTACCTTTATTGTACCTCGTTTACCATGCTCAGCATTTCATTCCCTTTACACCTCTCACGCTTTCCGGACCCCTTTTTAACCAGCAGCGCTGCCCCGACGATCCCGCGGTTCAGCTCTTTTAGTGATGCGGGGCAGCGGCCACTCCTGCTGCAGTACCTTTTCAATATTTCTTAGACCATTTTCAATATTTTATTGCGCTCACACTTCCCAGCCTTTCCCATGCTGCTCTGTTTAACCAGCAGCGCTGCCCCGACGCTCCCGCGGTGCAGCTCTTTTAGTGACGCGGAGCAGCGGCCACTCCTGCTGCTGTACCTTTATTGTACCTCGTTTACCATGCTCAGCATTTTATTCCCTTTACACCTCTCACGCTTTCCGGACCCCTTTTTAACCAGCAGCGCTGCCCCGACCGTCCCGCGGTGCAGCTCTTTTAGTGATGCGGGGCAGCGGCCACTCCTGCTGCTGTACCTTTACAATATTTCTTAGACCATTGTCAATATTTTATTCCGCTCACACTTCCCAGCCTTTCCGTGCTGCTCTTTTTAACCAGCAGCGCTGCCCCGACGGTCCCGCGGTGCAGCTCTTTTAGTGATGCGGGGCAGCGGCCACTCCTGCTGCTGTACCTTTATTGTACCTCGTTTACCATGCTCAGCATTTCATTCCCTTTACACCTCTCACGCTTTCCGGACCCCTTTTTAACCAGCAGCACTGCCCCGACGGTCCCGCGGTGCAGCTCTTTTAGTGATGCGGGGCAGCGGCCACTCCTGCTGCTGTACCTTTATTGTACCTCTTTTACCATGCTCAGCATTTCATTCCCTTTACACCTCTCAGCCTTTCCCGTGCCGCTCTTTTTAACCAGCAGCGCTGCCCCGACGCTCCCGCGGTGCAGCTCTTTTAGTGATGCGGAGCAGCGGCCACTCCTGCTGCTGTACCTTTATTGTACCTCGTTTACCATGCTCAGCATTTCATTCCCTTTACACCTCTCAGCCTTTCCCATGCTGCTCTGTTTAACCAGCAGCGCTGCCCCGACGCTCCCGCGGTGCAGCTCTTTTAGTGATGCGGGGCAGCGGCCCTCTCCTGCTGCAGTATCTTTATTGAACCTCTTTTACCATGCTCAGCATTTTATTCCCTTTACACCTTTCACGCATTCCGGACCCCTTTTTAACCTGCAGCGCTGCCCCGACCGTCCCGCGGTGCAGCTCTTTTAGTGACGCGGGGCAGCGGCCACACCTGCTGCAGTACCTTTATTGTACCTCGTTTACCATGCTCAGCATTTTATTCCCTTTACACCTCTCAGCCTTTCCCGTGCCGCTCTTTTTAACCAGCAGCGCTGCCCCGACGCTCCCGCGGTGCAGCTCTTTTAGTGACGCGGGGCAGCGGCCACACCTGCTGCTGTACCTTTATTGTACCTCGTTTACCATGCTCAGCATTTCATTCCCTTTACACCTCTCACGCTTTCCGGACCCCTTTTTAACCAGCAGCACTGCCCCGACGCTCCCGCGGTGCAGCTCTTTTAGTGACACGGGGCAGCTACACCTGCTGCTGTACCTTTATTGTACCTCGTTTACCATGCTCAGCATTTTATTCCCTTTACACCTCTCACGCTTTCCGGACCCCTTTTTAACCAGCAGCGCTGCCCCGACGGTCCCGCGGTGCAGCTCTTTTAGTGACATGGGGCAGCGGCCACTCCTGCTGCAGTATCTTTATTGTACCTCTTTTACCATGCTCAGCATTTCATTCCCTTTACACCTCTCAGCCTTTCCCGTGCCGCTCTTTTTAACCAGCAGCGCTGCCCCGACGGTCCCGCGGTGCAGCTCTTTTAGTGATGCGGGGCAGCGGCCACACCTGCTGCTGTACCTTTATTGTACCTCTTTTACCATGCTCAGCATTTCATTCCCTTTACACCTCTCAGCCTTTCCCGTGCCGCTCTTTTTAACCAGCAGCGCTGCCCCGACGCTCCCGCGGTGCAGCTCTTTTAGTCACACGGGGCAGCGGCCACACCTGCTGCAGTACCTTTACAGTATTTCTTAGACCATTGTCAATATTTTATTGCGCTCACACTTCCCAGCCTTTCCCGTGCCGCTCTTTTTAACCAGCAGCGCTGCCCCGACGGTCCCGCGGTGCAGCTCTTTTAGTGATGCGGGGCAGCGGCCACACCTGCTGCAGTACCTTTATTGTACCTCGTTTACCATGCTCAGCATTTTATTCCCTTTACACCTCTCACGCTTTCCGGACCCCTTTTTAACCAGCAGCGCTGCCCCGACCGTCCCGCGGTGCAGCTCTTTTAGTGATGCGGGGCAGCGGCCACACCTGCTGCTGTACCTTTATTGTACCTCGTTTACCATGCTCAGCATTTCATTCCCTTTACACCTCTCAGCCTTTCCCGTGCCGCTCATTTTAACCAGCAGCGCTGCCCCGACGCTCCCGCGGTGCAGCTCTTTTAGTGACACGGGGCAGCGCCCTCACCTGCTGCTGTACCTTTATTGTACCTCGCTTACCATGCTCAGCATTTTATTCCCTTTACACCTCTCACGCTTTCCGGACCCCTTTTTAACCAGCAGCACTGCCCCGACGCTCCCGCGGTGCAGCTCTTTTAGTGACGCGGGGCAGCGGCCACACCTGCTGCTGTACCTTTATTGTACCTCGTTTACCATGCTCAGCATTTCATTCCCTTTACACCTCTCAGCCTTTCCCGTGCCGCTCTTTTTAACCAGCAGCGCTGCCCCGACGCTCCCGCGGTGCAGCTCTTTTAGTCACACGGGGCAGCGGCCACACCTGCTGCTGTACCTTTATTGTACCTCGTTTACCATGCTCAGCATTTCATTCCCTTTACACCCCTCACGCTTTCCGGACCCCTTTTTAACCAGCAGCGCTGCCCCGACCGTCCCGCGGTGCAGCTCTTTTAGTGATGCGGGGCAGCGGCCACACCTGCTGCAGTATCTTTATTGTACCTCTTTTACCATGCTCAGCATTTCATTCCCTTTACACCTCTCACGCTTTCCGGACCCCTTTTTAGCCAGCAGCGCTGCCCCGACGGTCCCGCGGTGCAGCTCTTTTAGTGATGCGGGGCAGCGGCCACACCTGCTGCAGTATCTTTATTGTACCTCGTTTACCATGCTCAGCATTTTATTCCCTTTACACCTCTCACGCTTTCCCGTGCCGCTCTTTTTAACCAGCAGCGCTGCCCCGACGCTCCCGCGGTGCAGCTCTTTTAGTGATGCGGGGCAGCGGCCACACCTGCTGCTGTACCTTTATTGTACCTCGTTTACCATGCTCAGCATTTCATTCCCTTTACACCTCTCAGCCTTTCCCGTGCCGCTCTTTTTAACCAGCAGCGCTGCCCCGACGCTCCCGAGGTGCAGCTCTTTTAGTCACACGGGGCAGCGGCCACACCTGGTGCAGTACCTTTACAGTATTTCTTAAACCATTGTCAATATTTTATTGCGCTCACACTTCCAGGCCTTTCCAATGCTGCTCTGTTTAACCAGCAGCGCTGCCCCGACGCTCCCGCGGTGCAGCTCTTTTAGTGGTGCGGGGCAGCGGCCACACCTGCTGCTGTACCTTTATTGTACCTCGTTTACCATGCTCAGCATTTCATTCCCTTTACACCTCTCACGCTTTCCGGACCCCTTTTTAACCAGCAGCACTGCCCCGACGCTCCCGCGGTGCAGCTCTTTTAGTGACACGGGGCAGCTACACCTGCTGCAGTACCTTTATTGTACCTCGTTTACCATGCTCAGCATTTCATTCCCTTTACACCTCTCACGCTTTCCGGACCCCTTTTTAACCAGCAGCACTGCCCCGACGCTCCCGCGGTGCAGCTCTTTTAGTGACACGGGGCAGCTACACCTGCTGCTGTACCTTTATTGTACCTCGTTTACCATGCTCAGCATTTCATTCCCTTTACACCTCTCAGCCTTTCCCGTGCCGCTCTTTTTAACCAGCAGCGCTGCCCCGACGGTCCCGCGGTGCAGCTCTTTTAGTCACACGGGGCAGCGGCCACACCTGCTGCAGTACCTTTATTGTACCTCGTTTACCATGCTCAGCATTTCATTCCCTTTACACCTCTCACGCTTTCCGGACCCCTTTTTAACCAGCAGCGCTGCCCCGACCGTCCCGCGGTGCAGCTCTTTTAGTGATGCGGGGCAGCGGCCACTCCTGCTGCAGTACCTTTTCAATATTTCTTAGACCATTTTCAATATTTTATTGCGCTCACACTTCCCAGCCTTTCCCATGCTGCTCTGTTTAACCAGCAGCGCTGCCCCGATGCTCCCGCGGTGCAGCTCTTTTAGTGATGCGGGGCAGCGGCCACACCGGCTGCTGTACCTTTATTGTACCTCGTTTACCATGCTCAGCATTTCATTCCCTTTACACCTCTCACGCTTTCCGGACCCCTTTTTAACCAGCAGAGCTGCCCCGACGCTCCCGCGGTGCAGCTCTTTTAGTGATGCGGGGCAGCGGCCACACCTGCTGCAGTATCTTTATTGTACCTCTTTTACCATGCTCAGCATTTTATTCCCTTTACACCTCTCACGCTTTCCGGACCCCTTTTTAACCAGCAGCACTGCCCCGACCGTCCCGCGGTGCAGCTCTTTTAGTGATGCGGGGCAGCGGCCACTCCTGCAGCAGTATCTTTATTGTAGTTCTTTTACCATGCTCAGCATTTCATTCCCTTTACACCTCTCACGCTTTCCGGACCCCTTTTTAACCAGCAGCGCTGCCCCGACCGTCCCGCGGTGCAGCTCTTTTAGTGACGCGGGGCAGCGGCCACACCTGCTGCAGTACCTTTATTGTACCTCGTTTACCATGCTCAGCATTTCATTCCCTTTACACCTCTCAGCCTTTCCCGTGCCGCTCTTTTTAACCAGCAGCGCTGCCCCGACGCTCCCGAGGTGCAGCTCTTTTAGTCACACGGGGCAGCGGCCACTCCTGCTGCTGTACCTTTACAGTATTTCTTAAACCATTGTCAATATTTTATTGCGCTCACACTTCCCAGCCTTTCCCATGCTGCTCTTTTTAACCAGCAGCGCTGCCCCGACGCTCCCGCGGTGCAGCTCTTTTAGTGATGCGGGGCAGCGGCCACACCTGCTGCAGTACCTTTATTGTACCTCGTTTACCATGCTCAGCATTTCATTCCCTTTACACCTCTCACGCTTTCCGGACCCCTTTTTAACCAGCAGCACTGCCCCGACGCTCCCGCGGTGCAGCTCTTTTAGTGACACGGGGCAGCTACACCTGCTGCTGTACCTTTATTGTACCTCGTTTACCATGCTCAGCATTTCATTCCCTTTACACCTCTCAGCCTTTCCCGTGCTGCTCTTTTTAACCAGCAGCGCTGCCCCGACGCTCCCGCGGTGCAGCTCTTTTAGTGACACGGGGCAGCGGCTACACCTGCTGCTGTACCTTTATTGTACCTCGTTTACCATGCTCAGCATTTCATTCCCTTTACACCTCTCACGCTTTCCGGACCCCTTTTTAACCAGCAGCGCTGCCCCGACGCTCCCGCGGTGCAGCTCTTTTAGTGATGCGGGGCAGCGGCCACTCCTGCTGCTGTACCTTTACAATATTTCTTAGACCATTGTCAATACTTTATTGCGCTGACGTTTCCCAGCCTTTCCCGTGCTGCTCTGTTTAACCAGCAGCGCTGCCCCGACGCTCCCGCGGTGCAGCTCCCTTAGTGACACGGGGCAGGGGCCGAGAGCCCTCTAGGTGCGGCTCCTCTATAGCACTTTACCGTTTTCTATTTTATTTCATTGGCACCTCGCGCGTTGCGCCGGGCGCCTCATTCGGGGACATGCGCCGGCTCCCACAGCGCCCCGCCCGCCGCCGCTCCCCGGGGGCCTCCCCGCTGCTCTCGGGAGATCGCACACCGCACGCGGCCCAAGCCCCGTCTCGCCGACGGCACTCACCACCCGCCGCCCGCCGCCGCGTTCTCCCGCTCCCTACCGGCACGAAGCGGCGCTGCCGATGACGGAGCCGATGCGCGGCTGCCACGCCGCTCTCTCCGCGCCTCAGGGCCGGCGCCTTCGGCCGCACACGGCGGCGTCCCCGCATCCGGGCCAGCCCGCGGAGCTCCTGCCGCCGCCGCCGCCGCCCCCCGACTGAGGGGCCGCGACGCCGGCGCCCCCTTTTATACTCCGCACCCCCTTTTCCCGCCACTGCCGCGGTGGGCTCCCCCCGCCTCAAAACCGCCCAGAAGCGCCCGAGGCGGGAACGGCGCAGCCCCACCGGCGCCTCGGAGAAGCTCTTCTAGTGACAAGGAGCAGCGGCCACCCCTCCTGCAGTACCTTTATTGTACCTCGTTTACCATGCTCAGCATTTCATTCCCTTTACACCTCCCAGCCTTTCCCGTGCCGCTCTTTTTAACCAGCAGCGCTGCCCCGACGCTCCCGCGGTGCAGCTCTTTTAGTCACACGGGGCAGCGGCCACACCTGCTGCAGTACCTTTATTGTACCTCGTTTACCATGCTCAGCATTTTATTCCCTTTACACCTCTCACGCTTTCCGGACCCCTTTTTAACCAGCAGCGCTGCCCCGACCGTCCCGCGGTGCAGCTCTTTTAGTGATGCGGGGCAGCGGCCACTCCTGCTGCTGTACCTTTATTGTACCTCGTTTACCATGCTCAGCATTTCATTCCCTTTACACCTCTCACGCTTTCCGGACCCCTTTTTAACCAGCAGCGCTGCCCCGACGATCCCGCGGTGCAGCTCTTTTAGTGATGCGGGGCAGCGGCCACTCCTGCTGCAGTACCTTTTCAATATTTCTTAGACCATTTTCAATATTTTATTGCGCTCACACTTCCCAGCCTTTCCCATGCTGCTCTGTTTAACCAGCAGCGCTGCCCCGACGCTCCCGCGGTGCAGCTCTTTTAGTGACGCGGAGCAGCGGCCACTCCTGCTGCTGTACCTTTATTGTACCTCGTTTACCATGCTCAGCATTTTATTCCCTTTACACCTCTCACGCTTTCCGGACCCCTTTTTAACCAGCAGCGCTGCCCCGACCGTCCCGCGGTGCAGCTCTTTTAGTGATGCGGGGCAGCGCCCACTCCTGCTGCTGTACCTTTACAATATTTCTTAGACCATTGTCAATATTTTATTCCGCTCACACTTCCCAGCCTTTCCGTGCTGCTCTTTTTAACCAGCAGCGCTGCCCCGACGGTCCCGCGGTGCAGCTCTTTTAGTGATGCGGGGCAGCGGCCACTCCTGCTGCTGTACCTTTATTGTACCTCTTTTACCATGCTCAGCATTTCATTCCCTTTACACCTCTCAGCCTTTCCCGTGCCGCTCTTTTTAACCAGCAGCGCTGCCCCGACGCTCCCGCGGTGCAGCTCTTTTAGTGATGCGGAGCAGCGGCCACTCCTGCTGCTGTACCTTTATTGTACCTCGTTTACCATGCTCAGCATTTCATTCCCTTTACACCTCTCACGCTTTCCGGACCCCTTTTTAGCCAGCAGCGCTGCCCCGACGGTCCCGCGGTGCAGCTCTTTTAGTGATGCGGGGCAGCGGCCACACCTGCTGCTGTACCTTTATTGTACCTCGTTTACCATGCTCAGCATTTCATTCCCTTTACACCTCTCAGCCTTTCCCGTGCCGCTCTTTTTAACCAGCAGCGCTGCCCCGACGCTCCCGAGGTGCAGCTCTTTTAGTCACACGGGGCAGCGGCCACACCTGGTGCAGTACCTTTACAGTATTTCTTAAACCATTGTCAATATTTTATTGCGCTCACACTTCCAGGCCTTTCCAATGCTGCTCTGTTTAACCAGCAGCGCTGCCCCGACGCTCCCGCGGTGCAGCTCTTTTAGTGGTGCGGGGCAGCGGCCACACCTGCTGCAGTACCTTTATTGTACCTCGTTTACCATGCTCAGCATTTCATTCCCTTTACACCTCTCACGCTTTCCGGACCCCTTTTTAACCAGCAGCACTGCCCCGACGCTCCCGCGGTGCAGCTCTTTTAGTGACACGGGGCAGCTACACCTGCTGCTGTACCTTTATTGTACCTCGTTTACCATGCTCAGCATTTCATTCCCTTTACACCTCTCAGCCTTTCCCGTGCCGCTCTTTTTAACCAGCAGCGCTGCCCCGACGGTCCCGCGGTGCAGCTCTTTTAGTGACGCGGGGCAGCGGCCACACCTGCTGCAGTACCTTTATTGTACCTCGTTTACCATGCTCAGCATTTCATTCCCTTTACACCTCTCACGCTTTCCGGACCCCTTTTTAACCAGCAGCGCTGCCCCGACCGTCCCGCGGTGCAGCTCTTTTAGTGATGCGGGGCAGCGGCCACTCCTGCTGCTGTACCTTTATTGTACCTCGTTTACCATGCTCAGCATTTCATTCCCTTTACACCTCTCACGCTTTCCGGACCCCTTTTTAACCAGCAGCGCTGCCCCGACGCTCCCGAGGTGCAGCTCTTTTAGTGATGCGGGGCAGCGGCCACTCCTGCTGCAGTATCTTTATTGTACCTCTTTTACCATGCTCAGCATTTCATTCCCTTTACACCTCTCACGCTTTCCGGACCCCTTTTTAGCCAGCAGCGCTGCCCCGACGGTCCCGCGGTGCAGCTCTTTTAGTGATGCGGGGCAGCGGCCACACCTGCTGCAGTATCTTTATTGTACCTCGTTTACCATGCTCAGCATTTTATTCCCTTTACACCTCTCACGCTTTCCCGTGCCGCTCTTTTTAACCAGCAGCGCTGCCCCGACGCTCCCGCGGTGCAGCTCTTTTAGTCACACGGGGCAGCGGCCACACCTGCTGCAGTACCTTTACAGTATTTCTTAAACCATTGTCAATATTTTATTGCGCTCACACTTCCAGGCCTTTCCAATGCTGCTCTGTTTAACCAGCAGCGCTGCCCCGACGGTCCCGCGGTGCAGCTCTTTTAGTGGTGCGGGGCAGCGGCCACACCTGCTGCTGTACCTTTATTGTACCTCGTTTACCATGCTCAGCATTTCATTCCCTTTACACCTCTCACGCTTTCCGGACCCCTTTTTAACCAGCAGCACTGCCCCGACGCTCCCGCGGTGCAGCTCTTTTAGTGACACGGGGCAGCTACACCTGCTGCAGTACCTTTATTGTACCTCGTTTACCATGCTCAGCATTTTATTCCCTTTACACCTCTCACGCTTTCCGGACCCCTTTTTAACCAGCAGCGCTGCCCCGACGGTCCCGCGGTGCAGCTCTTTTAGTCACACGGGGCAGCGGCCACACCTGCTGCAGTACCTTTATTGTACCTCGTTTACCATGCTCAGCATTTCATTCCCTTTACACCTCTCACGCTTTCCGGACCCCTTTTTAACCAGCAGCGCTCCCCCGACCGTCCCGCGGTGCAGCTCTTTTAGTGATGCGGGGCAGCGGCCACTCCTGCTGCAGTACCTTTTCAATATTTCTTAGACCATTTTCAATATTTTATTGCGCTCACACTTCCCAGCCTTTCCCATGCTGCTCTGTTTAACCAGCAGCGCTGCCCCGATGCTCCCGCGGTGCAGCTCTTTTAGTGATGCGGGGCAGCGGCCACACCTGCTGCAGTACCTTTATTGTACCTCGTTTACCATGCTCAGCATTTCATTCCCTTTACACCTCTCACGCTTTCCGGACCCCTTTTTAACCAGCAGCACTGCCCCGACGCTCCCGCGGTGCAGCTCTTTTAGTGACACGGGGCAGCTACACCTGCTGCTGTACCTTTATTGTACCTCGTTTACCATGCTCAGCATTTCATTCCCTTTACACCTCTCAGCCTTTCCCGTGCTGCTCTTTTTAACCAGCAGCGCTGCCCCGACGCTCCCGCGGTGCAGCTCTTTTAGTGACACGGGGCAGCGGCTACACCTGCTGCTGTACCTTTATTGTACCTCGTTTACCATGCTCAGCATTTCATTCCCTTTACACCTCTCACGCTTTCCGGACCCCTTTTTAACCAGCAGCGCTGCCCCGACGCTCCCGCGGTGCAGCTCTTTTAGTGATGCGGGGCAGCGGCCACTCCTGCTGCTGTACCTTTACAATATTTCTTAGACCATTGTCAATACTTTATTGCGCTGACGTTTCCCAGCCTTTCCCGTGCTGCTCTGTTTAACCAGCAGCGCTGCCCCGACGCTCCCGCGGTGCAGCTCCCTTAGTGACACGGGGCAGGGGCCGAGAGCCCTCTAGGTGCGGCTCCTCTATAGCACTTTACCGTTTTCTATTTTATTTCATTGGCACCTCGCGCGTTGCGCCGGGCGCCTCATTCGGGGACATGCGCCGGCTCCCACAGCGCCCCGCCCGCCGCCGCTCCCCGGGGGCCTCCCCGCTGCTCTCGGGAGATCGCACACCGCACGCGGCCCAAGCCCCGTCTCGCCGACGGCACTCACCACCCGCCGCCCGCCGCCGCGTTCTCCCGCTCCCTACCGGCACGAAGCGGCGCTGCCGATGACGGAGCCGATGCGCGGCTGCCACGCCGCTCTCTCCGCGCCTCAGGGCCGGCGCCTTCGGCCGCACAGGGCGGCGTCCCCGCATCCGGGCCAGCCCGCGGAGCTCCTGCCGCCGCCGCCGCCGCCCCCCGACTGAGGGGCCGCGACGCCGGCGCCCCCTTTTATACTCCGCACCCCCTTTTCCCGCCACTGCCGCGGTGGGCTCCCCCCGCCTCAAAACCGCCCAGAAGCGCCCGAGGCGGGAACGGCGCAGCCCCACCGGCGCCTCGGAGAAGCTCTTCTAGTGACAAGGAGCAGCGGCCACCCCTCCTGCAGTACCTTTATTGTACCTCGTTTACCATGCTCAGCATTTCATTCCCTTTACACCTCCCAGCCTTTCCCGTGCCGCTCTTTTTAACCAGCAGCGCTGCCCCGACGCTCCCGCGGTGCAGCTCTTTTAGTCACACGGGGCAGCGGCCACACCTGCTGCAGTACCTTTATTGTACCTCGTTTACCATGCTCAGCATTTTATTCCCTTTACACCTCTCACGCTTTCCGGACCCCTTTTTAACCAGCAGCGCTGCCCCGACCGTCCCGCGGTGCAGCTCTTTTAGTGATGCGGGGCAGCGGCCACTCCTGCTGCTGTACCTTTATTGTACCTCGTTTACCATGCTCAGCATTTCATTCCCTTTACACCTCTCACGCTTTCCGGACCCCTTTTTAACCAGCAGCGCTGCCCCGACGATCCCGCGGTGCAGCTCTTTTAGTGATGCGGGGCAGCGGCCACTCCTGCTGCAGTACCTTTTCAATATTTCTTAGACCATTTTCAATATTTTATTGCGCTCACACTTCCCAGCCTTTCCCATGCTGCTCTGTTTAACCAGCAGCGCTGCCCCGACGCTCCCGCGGTGCAGCTCTTTTAGTGACGCGGAGCAGCGGCCACTCCTGCTGCTGTACCTTTATTGTACCTCGTTTACCATGCTCAGCATTTTATTCCCTTTACACCTCTCACGCTTTCCGGACCCCTTTTTAACCAGCAGCGCTGCCCCGACCGTCCCGCGGTGCAGCTCTTTTAGTGATGCGGGGCAGCGCCCACTCCTGCTGCTGTACCTTTACAATATTTCTTAGACCATTGTCAATATTTTATTCCGCTCACACTTCCCAGCCTTTCCGTGCTGCTCTTTTTAACCAGCAGCGCTGCCCCGACGGTCCCGCGGTGCAGCTCTTTTAGTGATGCGGGGCAGCGGCCACTCCTGCTGCTGTACCTTTATTGTACCTCTTTTACCATGCTCAGCATTTCATTCCCTTTACACCTCTCAGCCTTTCCCGTGCCGCTCTTTTTAACCAGCAGCGCTGCCCCGACGCTCCCGCGGTGCAGCTCTTTTAGTGATGCGGAGCAGCGGCCACTCCTGCTGCTGTACCTTTATTGTACCTCGTTTACCATGCTCAGCATTTCATTCCCTTTACACCTCTCACGCTTTCCCGTGCCGCTCCTTTTAACCAGCAGCGCTGCCCCGACGGTCCCGCGGTGCAGCTCTTTTAGTGATGCGGGGCAGCGGCCACACCTGCTGCTGTACCTTTATTGTACCTCGTTTACCATGCTCAGCATTTCATTCCCTTTACACCTCTCAGCCTTTCCCGTGCCGCTCTTTTTAACCAGCAGCGCTGCCCCGACGCTCCCGAGGTGCAGCTCTTTTAGTCACACGGGGCAGCGGCCACACCTGGTGCAGTACCTTTACAGTATTTCTTAAACCATTGTCAATATTTTATTGCGCTCACACTTCCAGGCCTTTCCAATGCTGCTCTGTTTAACCAGCAGCGCTGCCCCGACGCTCCCGCGGTGCAGCTCTTTTAGTGGTGCGGGGCAGCGGCCACACCTGCTGCAGTACCTTTATTGTACCTCGTTTACCATGCTCAGCATTTCATTCCCTTTACACCTCTCACGCTTTCCGGACCCCTTTTTAACCAGCAGCACTGCCCCGACGCTCCCGCGGTGCAGCTCTTTTAGTGACACGGGGCAGCTACACCTGCTGCAGTACCTTTATTGTACCTCGTTTACCATGCTCAGCATTTCATTCCCTTTACACCTCTCACGCTTTCCGGACCCCTTTTTAACCAGCAGCACTGCCCCGACGCTCCCGCGGTGCAGCTCTTTTAGTGACACGGGGTAGCTACACCTGCTGCTGTACCTTTATTGTACCTCGTTTACCATGCTCAGCATTTCATTCCCTTTACACCTCTCAGCCTTTCCCGTGCCGCTCTTTTTAACCAGCAGCGCTGCCCCGACGGTCCCGCGGTGCAGCTCTTTTAGTGACGCGGGGCAGCGGCCACACCTGCTGCAGTACCTTTATTGTACCTCGTTTACCATGCTCAGCATTTCATTCCCTTTACACCTCTCACGCTTTCCGGACCCCTTTTTAACCAGCAGCGCTGCCCCGACCGTCCCGCGGTGCAGCTCTTTTAGTGATGCGGGGCAGCGGCCACTCCTGCTGCTGTACCTTTATTGTACCTCGTTTACCATGCTCAGCATTTCATTCCCTTTACACCTCTCACGCTTTCCGGACCCCTTTTTAACCAGCAGCGCTGCCCCGACGCTCCCGAGGTGCAGCTCTTTTAGTGATGCGGGGCAGCGGCCACACCTGCTGCAGTATCTTTATTGTACCTCTTTTACCATGCTCAGCATTTCATTCCCTTTACACCTCTCACGCTTTCCGGACCCCTTTTTAGCCAGCAGCGCTGCCCCGACGGTCCCGCGGTGCAGCTCTTTTAGTGATGCGGGGCAGCGGCCACACCTGCTGCAGTATCTTTATTGTACCTCGTTTACCATGCTCAGCATTTTATTCCCTTTACACCTCTCACGCTTTCCCGTGCCGCTCTTTTTAACCAGCAGCGCTGCCCCGACGCTCCCGCGGTGCAGCTCTTTTAGTGACACGGGGCAGCTACACCTGCTGCTGTACCTTTATTGTACCTCGTTTACCATGCTCAGCATTTTATTCCCTTTACACCTCTCACGCTTTCCGGACCCCTTTTTAACCAGCAGCGCTGCCCCGACGGTCCCGCGGTGCAGCTCTTTTAGTCACACGGGGCAGCGGCCACACCTGCTGCAGTACCTTTATTGTACCTCGTTTACCATGCTCAGCATTTCATTCCCTTTACACCTCTCACGCTTTCCGGACCCCTTTTTAACCAGCAGCGCTGCCCCGACCGTCCCGCGGTGCAGCTCTTTTAGTGATGCGGGGCAGCGGCCACTCCTGCTGCAGTACCTTTTCAATATTTCTTAGACCATTTTCAATATTTTATTGCGCTCACACTTCCCAGCCTTTCCCATGCTGCTCTGTTTAACCAGCAGCGCTGCCCCGATGCTCCCGCGGTGCAGCTCTTTTAGTGATGCGGGGCAGCGGCCACACCTGCTGCAGTACCTTTATTGTACCTCGTTTACCATGCTCAGCATTTCATTCCCTTTACACCTCTCACGCTTTCCGGACCCCTTTTTAACCAGCAGCACTGCCCCGACGCTCCCGCGGTGCAGCTCTTTTAGTGACACGGGGCAGCTACACCTGCTGCTGTACCTTTATTGTACCTCGTTTACCATGCTCAGCATTTCATTCCCTTTACACCTCTCAGCCTTTCCCGTGCTGCTCTTTTTAACCAGCAGCGCTGCCCCGACGCTCCCGCGGTGCAGCTCTTTTAGTGACACGGGGCAGCGGCTACACCTGCTGCTGTACCTTTATTGTACCTCGTTTACCATGCTCAGCATTTCATTCCCTTTACACCTCTCACGCTTTCCGGACCCCTTTTTAACCAGCAGCGCTGCCCCGACGCTCCCGCGGTGCAGCTCTTTTAGTGATGCGGGGCAGCGGCCACTCCTGCTGCTGTACCTTTACAATATTTCTTAGACCATTGTCAATACTTTATTGCGCTGACGTTTCCCAGCCTTTCCCGTGCTGCTCTATTTAACCAGCAGCGCTGCCCCGACGCTCCCGCGGTGCAGCTCCCTTAGTGACACGGGGCAGGGGCCGAGAGCCCTCTAGGTGCGGCTCCTCTATAGCACTTTACCGTTTTCTATTTTATTTCATTGGCACCTCGCGCGTTGCGCCGGGCGCCTCATTCGGGGACATGCGCCGGCTCCCACAGCGCCCCGCCCGCCGCCGCTCCCCGGGGGCCTCCCCGCTGCTCTCGGGAGATCGCACACCGCACGCGGCCCAAGCCCCGTCTCGCCGACGGCACTCACCACCCGCCGCCCGCCGCCGCGTTCTCCCGCTCCCTACCGGCACGAAGCGGCGCTGCCGATGACGGAGCCGATGCGCGGCTGCCACGCCGCTCTCTCCGCGCCTCAGGGCCGGCGCCTTCGGCCGCACAGGGCGGCGTCCCCGCATCCGGGCCAGCCCGCGGAGCTCCTGCCGCCGCCGCCGCCGCCCCCCGACTGAGGGGCCGCGACGCCGGCGCCCCCTTTTATACTCCGCACCCCCTTTTCCCGCCACTGCCGCGGTGGGCTCCCCCCGCCTCAAAATCGCCCAGAAGCGCCCGAGGCGGGAACGGCGCAGCCCCACCGGCGCCTCGGAGAAGCTCTTCTAGTGACAAGGAGCAGCGGCCACCCCTCCTGCAGTACCTTTATTGTACCTCGTTTACCATGCTCAGCATTTCATTCCCTTTACACCTCCCAGCCTTTCCCGTGCCGCTCTTTTTAACCAGCAGCGCTGCCCCGACGCTCCCGCGGTGCAGCTCTTTTAGTCACACGGGGCAGCGGCCACACCTGCTGCAGTACCTTTATTGTACCTCGTTTACCATGCTCAGCATTTTATTCCCTTTACACCTCTCACGCTTTCCGGACCCCTTTTTAACCTGCAGCGCTGCCCCGACCGTCCCGCGGTGCAGCTCTTTTAGTGATGCGGGGCAGCGGCCACTCCTGCTGCTGTACCTTTATTGTACCTCGTTTACCATGCTCAGCATTTCATTCCCTTTACACCTCTCACGCTTTCCGGACCCCTTTTTAACCAGCAGCGCTGCCCCGACGATCCCGCGGTTCAGCTCTTTTAGTGATGCGGGGCAGCGGCCACTCCTGCTGCAGTACCTTTTCAATATTTCTTAGACCATTTTCAATATTTTATTGCGCTCACACTTCCCAGCCTTTCCCATGCTGCTCTGTTTAACCAGCAGCGCTGCCCCGACGCTCCCGCGGTGCAGCTCTTTTAGTGACGCGGAGCAGCGGCCACTCCTGCTGCTGTACCTTTATTGTACCTCGTTTACCATGCTCAGCATTTTATTCCCTTTACACCTCTCACGCTTTCCGGACCCCTTTTTAACCAGCAGCGCTGCCCCGACCGTCCCGCGGTGCAGCTCTTTTAGTGATGCGGGGCAGCGGCCACTCCTGCTGCTGTACCTTTACAATATTTCTTAGACCATTGTCAATATTTTATTCCGCTCACACTTCCCAGCCTTTCCGTGCTGCTCTTTTTAACCAGCAGCGCTGCCCCGACGGTCCCGCGGTGCAGCTCTTTTAGTGATGCGGGGCAGCGGCCACTCCTGCTGCTGTACCTTTATTGTACCTCGTTTACCATGCTCAGCATTTCATTCCCTTTACACCTCTCACGCTTTCCGGACCCCTTTTTAACCAGCAGCACTGCCCCGACGGTCCCGCGGTGCAGCTCTTTTAGTGATGCGGGGCAGCGGCCACTCCTGCTGCTGTACCTTTATTGTACCTCTTTTACCATGCTCAGCATTTCATTCCCTTTACACCTCTCAGCCTTTCCCGTGCCGCTCTTTTTAACCAGCAGCGCTGCCCCGACGCTCCCGCGGTGCAGCTCTTTTAGTGATGCGGAGCAGCGGCCACTCCTGCTGCTGTACCTTTATTGTACCTCGTTTACCATGCTCAGCATTTCATTCCCTTTACACCTCTCAGCCTTTCCCATGCTGCTCTGTTTAACCAGCAGCGCTGCCCCGACGCTCCCGCGGTGCAGCTCTTTTAGTGATGCGGGGCAGCGGCCCTCTCCTGCTGCAGTATCTTTATTGAACCTCTTTTACCATGCTCAGCATTTCATTCCCTTTACACCTCTCACGCTTTCCGGACCCCTTTTTAACCAGCAGCACTGCCCCGACGCTCCCGCGGTGCAGCTCTTTTAGTGACACGGGGCAGCTACACCTGCTGCTGTACCTTTATTGTACCTCGTTTACCATGCTCAGCATTTTATTCCCTTTACACCTCTCACGCTTTCCGGACCCCTTTTTAACCAGCAGCGCTGCCCCGACGGTCCCGCGGTGCAGCTCTTTTAGTGACATGGGGCAGCGGCCACTCCTGCTGCAGTATCTTTATTGTACCTCTTTTACCATGCTCAGCATTTCATTCCCTTTACACCTCTCAGCCTTTCCCGTGCCGCTCTTTTTAACCAGCAGCGCTGCCCCGACGGTCCCGCGGTGCAGCTCTTTTAGTGATGCGGGGCAGCGGCCACACCTGCTGCTGTACCTTTATTGTACCTCTTTTACCATGCTCAGCATTTCATTCCCTTTACACCTCTCAGCCTTTCCCGTGCCGCTCTTTTTAACCAGCAGCGCTGCCCCGACGCTCCCGCGGTGCAGCTCTTTTAGTCACACGGGGCAGCGGCCACACCTGCTGCAGTACCTTTACAGTATTTCTTAGACCATTGTCAATATTTTATTGCGCTCACACTTCCCAGCCTTTCCCGTGCCGCTCTTTTTAACCAGCAGCGCTGCCCCGACGGTCCCGCGGTGCAGCTCTTTTAGTGATGCGGGGCAGCGGCCACACCTGCTGCAGTACCTTTATTGTACCTCGTTTACCATGCTCAGCATTTTATTCCCTTTACACCTCTCACGCTTTCCGGACCCCTTTTTAACCAGCAGCGCTGCCCCGACCGTCCCGCGGTGCAGCTCTTTTAGTGATGCGGGGCAGCGGCCACACCTGCTGCTGTACCTTTATTGTACCTCGTTTACCATGCTCAGCATTTCATTCCCTTTACACCTCTCAGCCTTTCCCGTGCCGCTCATTTTAACCAGCAGCGCTGCCCCGACGCTCCCGCGGTGCAGCTCTTTTAGTGACACGGGGCAGCGCCCTCACCTGCTGCTGTACCTTTATTGTACCTCGCTTACCATGCTCAGCATTTTATTCCCTTTACACCTCTCACGCTTTCCGGACCCCTTTTTAACCAGCAGCACTGCCCCGACGCTCCCGCGGTGCAGCTCTTTTAGTGACACGGGGCAGCGGCCACACCTGCTGCTGTACCTTTATTGTACCTCGTTTACCATGCTCAGCATTTCATTCCCTTTACACCTCTCAGCCTTTCCCGTGCCGCTCTTTTTAACCAGCAGCGCTGCCCCGACGCTCCCGCGGTGCAGCTCTTTTAGTCACACGGGGCAGCGGCCACACCTGCTGCTGTACCTTTATTGTACCTCGTTTACCATGCTCAGCATTTCATTCCCTTTACACCCCTCACGCTTTCCGGACCCCTTTTTAACCAGCAGCGCTGCCCCGACCGTCCCGCGGTGCAGCTCTTTTAGTGATGCGGGGCAGCGGCCACACCTGCTGCAGTATCTTTATTGTACCTCTTTTACCATGCTCAGCATTTCATTCCCTTTACACCTCTCACGCTTTCCGGACCCCTTTTTAGCCAGCAGCGCTGCCCCGACGGTCCCGCGGTGCAGCTCTTTTAGTGATGCGGGGCAGCGGCCACACCTGCTGCAGTATCTTTATTGTACCTCGTTTACCATGCTCAGCATTTTATTCCCTTTACACCTCTCACGCTTTCCCGTGCCGCTCTTTTTAACCAGCAGCGCTGCCCCGACGCTCCCGCGGTGCAGCTCTTTTAGTGATGCGGGGCAGCGGCCACACCTGCTGCTGTACCTTTATTGTACCTCGTTTACCATGCTCAGCATTTCATTCCCTTTACACCTCTCAGCCTTTCCCGTGCCGCTCTTTTTAACCAGCAGCGCTGCCCCGACGCTCCCGAGGTGCAGCTCTTTTAGTCACACGGGGCAGCGGCCACACCTGGTGCAGTACCTTTACAGTATTTCTTAAACCATTGTCAATATTTTATTGCGCTCACACTTCCAGGCCTTTCCAATGCTGCTCTGTTTAACCAGCAGCGCTGCCCCGACGCTCCCGCGGTGCAGCTCTTTTAGTGGTGCGGGGCAGCGGCCACACCTGCTGCTGTACCTTTATTGTACCTCGTTTACCATGCTCAGCATTTCATTCCCTTTACACCTCTCACGCTTTCCGGACCCCTTTTTAACCAGCAGCACTGCCCCGACGCTCCCGCGGTGCAGCTCTTTTAGTGACACGGGGCAGCTACACCTGCTGCAGTACCTTTATTGTACCTCGTTTACCATGCTCAGCATTTCATTCCCTTTACACCTCTCACGCTTTCCGGACCCCTTTTTAACCAGCAGCACTGCCCCGACGCTCCCGCGGTGCAGCTCTTTTAGTGACACGGGGCAGCTACACCTGCTGCTGTACCTTTATTGTACCTCGTTTACCATGCTCAGCATTTCATTCCCTTTACACCTCTCAGCCTTTCCCGTGCCGCTCTTTTTAACCAGCAGCGCTGCCCCGACGGTCCCGCGGTGCAGCTCTTTTAGTCACACGGGGCAGCGGCCACACCTGCTGCAGTACCTTTATTGTACCTCGTTTACCATGCTCAGCATTTCATTCCCTTTACACCTCTCACGCTTTCCGGACCCCTTTTTAACCAGCAGCGCTGCCCCGACCGTCCCGCGGTGCAGCTCTTTTAGTGATGCGGGGCAGCGGCCACTCCTGCTGCAGTACCTTTTCAATATTTCTTAGACCATTTTCAATATTTTATTGCGCTCACACTTCCCAGCCTTTCCCATGCTGCTCTGTTTAACCAGCAGCGCTGCCCCGATGCTCCCGCGGTGCAGCTCTTTTAGTGATGCGGGGCAGCGGCCACACCTGCTGCAGTACCTTTATTGTACCTCGTTTACCATGCTCAGCATTTCATTCCCTTTACACCTCTCACGCTTTCCGGACCCCTTTTTAACCAGCAGAGCTGCCCCGACGCTCCCGCGGTGCAGCTCTTTTAGTGATGCGGGGCAGCGGCCACACCTGCTGCAGTATCTTTATTGTACCTCTTTTACCATGCTCAGCATTTTATTCCCTTTACACCTCTCACGCTTTCCGGACCCCTTTTTAACCAGCAGCACTGCCCCGACCGTCCCGCGGTGCAGCTCTTTTAGTGATGCGGGGCAGCGGCCACTCCTGCAGCAGTATCTTTATTGTAGTTCTTTTACCATGCTCAGCATTTCATTCCCTTTACACCTCTCACGCTTTCCGGACCCCTTTTTAACCAGCAGCGCTGCCCCGACCGTCCCGCGGTGCAGCTCTTTTAGTGACGCGGGGCAGCGGCCACACCTGCTGCAGTACCTTTATTGTACCTCGTTTACCATGCTCAGCATTTCATTCCCTTTACACCTCTCAGCCTTTCCCGTGCCGCTCTTTTTAACCAGCAGCGCTGCCCCGACGCTCCCGAGGTGCAGCTCTTTTAGTCACACGGGGCAGCGGCCACTCCTGCTGCTGTACCTTTACAGTATTTCTTAAACCATTGTCAATATTTTATTGCGCTCACACTTCCCAGCCTTTCCCATGCTGCTCTTTTTAACCAGCAGCGCTGCCCCGACGCTCCCGCGGTGCAGCTCTTTTAGTGACGCGGAGCAGCGGCCACTCCTGCTGCAGTACCTTTATTGTACCTCGTTTACCATGCTCAGCATTTTATTCCCTTTACACCTCTCACGCTTTCCGGACCCCTTTTTAACCAGCAGCGCTGCCCCGACGCTCCCGCGGTGCAGCTCTTTTAGTGACGCGGGGCAGCGGCCACACCTGCTGCAGTACCTTTATTGTACCTCGTTTACCATGCTCAGCATTTCATTCCCTTTACACCTCTCACGCTTTCCGGACCCCTTTTTAACCAGCAGCACTGCCCCGACGCTCCCGCGGTGCAGCTCTTTTAGTGACACGGGGCAGCTACACCTGCTGCTGTACCTTTATTGTACCTCGTTTACCATGCTCAGCATTTCATTCCCTTTACACCTCTCAGCCTTTCCCGTGCTGCTCTTTTTAACCAGCAGCGCTGCCCCGACGCTCCCGCGGTGCAGCTCTTTTAGTGATGCGGGGCAGCGGCCACTCCTGCTGCTGTACCTTTATTGTACCTCGTTTACCATGCTCAGCATTTTATTCCCTTTACACCTCTCACGCTTTCCGGACCCCTTTTTAACCAGCAGCGCTGCCCCGACCGTCCCGCGGTGCAGCTCTTTTAGTGATGCGGGGCAGCGGCCACTCCTGCTGCAGTACCTTTACAATATTTCTTAGACCATTGTCAATACTTTATTGCGCTGACGTTTCCCAGCCTTTCCCGTGCTGCTCTGTTTAACCAGCAGCGCTGCCCCGACGCTCCCGCGGTACAGCTCCCTTAGTGACACGGGGCAGGGGCCGAGAGCCCTCTAGGTGCGGCTCCTCTATAGCACTTTACCGTTTTCTATTTTATTTCATTGGCACCTCGCGCGTTGCGCCGGGCGCCTCATTCGGGGACATGCGCCGGCTCCCACAGCGCCCCGCCCGCCGCCGCTCCCCGGGGGCCTCCCCGCTGCTCTCGGGAGATCGCACACCGCACGCGGCCCAAGCCCCGTCTCGCCGACGGCACTCACCACCCGCCGCCCGCCGCCGCGTTCTCCCGCTCCCTACCGGCACGAAGCGGCGCTGCCGATGACGGAGCCGATGCGCGGCTGCCACGCCGCTCTCTCCGCGCCTCAGGGCCGGCGCCTTCGGCCGCACACGGCGGCGTCCCCGCATCCGGGCCAGCCCGCGGAGCTCCTGCCGCCGCCGCCGCCGCCCCCCGACTGAGGGGCCGCGACGCCGGCGCCCCCTTTTATACTCCGCACCCCCTTTTCCCGCCACTGCCGCGGTGGGCTCCCCCCGCCTCAAAATCGCCCAGAAGCGCCCGAGGCGGGAACGGCGCAGCCCCACCGGCGCCTCGGAGAAGCTCTTCTAGTGACAAGGAGCAGCGGCCACCCCTCCTGCAGTACCTTTATTGTACCTCGTTTACCATGCTCAGCATTTCATTCCCTTTACACCTCTCAGCCTTTCCCGTGCCGCTCTTTTTAACCAGCAGCGCTGCCCCGACGCTCCCGCGGTGCAGCTCTTTTAGTCACACGGGGCAGCGGCCACACCTGCTGCAGTACCTTTATTGTACCTCGTTTACCATGCTCAGCATTTTATTCCCTTTACACCTCTCACGCTTTCCGGACCCCTTTTTAACCAGCAGCGCTGCCCCGACCGTCCCGCGGTGCAGCTCTTTTAGTGATGCGGAGCAGCGGCCACTCCTGCTGCTGTACCTTTATTGTACCTCGTTTACCATGCTCAGCATTTCATTCCCTTTACACCTCTCACGCTTTCCGGACCCCTTTTTAACCAGCAGCGCTGCCCCGACGGTCCCGCGGTGCAGCTCTTTTAGTGATGCGGGGCAGCGGCCACTCCTGCTGCAGTACCTTTTCAATATTTCTTAGACCATTTTCAATATTTTATTGCGCTCACACTTCCCAGCCTTTCCCATGCTGCTCTGTTTAACCAGCAGCGCTGCCCCGACGCTCCCGCGGTGCAGCTCTTTTAGTGACGCGGAGCAGCGGCCACTCCTGCTGCTGTACCTTTATTGTACCTCGTTTACCATGCTCAGCATTTTATTCCCTTTACACCTCTCACGCTTTCCGGACCCCTTTTTAACCAGCAGCGCTGCCCCGACCGTCCCGCGGTGCAGCTCTTTTAGTGATGCGGGGCAGCGGCCACTCCTGCTGCTGTACCTTTACAATATTTCTTAGACCATTGTCAATATTTTATTCCGCTCACACTTCCCAGCCTTTCCGTGCTGCTCTTTTTAACCAGCAGCGCTGCCCCGACGGTCCCGCGGTGCAGCTCTTTTAGTGATGCGGGGCAGCGGCCACTCCTGCTGCAGTAACCTTTATTGTACCTCGTTTACCATGCTCAGCATTTCATTCCCTTTACACCTCTCAGCCTTTCCCGTGCCGCTCTTTTTAACCAGCAGCGCTACGCCGACGCTCCCGCGTGCAGCTCTTTTAGTGATGCGGGGCAGCGGCCACTCCTGCTGCAGTACCTTTTCAATATTTCTTAGACCATTTTCAATATTTTATTGCGCTCACACTTCCCAGCCTTTCCCATGCTGCTCTGTTTAACCAGCAGCGCTGCCCCGACGCTCCCGCGGTGCAGCTCTTTTAGTGACGCGGAGCAGCGGCCACTCCAGCTGCTGTACCTTTATTGTACCTCGTTTACCATGCTCAGCATTTCATTCCCTTTACACCTCTCACGCTTTCCGGACCCCTTTTTAACCAGCAGAGCTGCCCCGACGCTCCCGCGGTGCAGCTCTTTTAGTGACGCGGGGCAGCGGCCACACCTGCTGCAGTACCTTTATTGTACCTCGTTTACCATGCTCAGCATTTCATTCCCTTTACACCTCTCAGCCTTTCCCGTGCCGCTCTTTTTAACCAGCAGCGCTGCCCCGACGCTCCCGAGGTGCAGCTCTTTTAGTCACACGGGGCAGCGGCCACTCCTGCTGCTGTACCTTTACAGTATTTCTTAAACCATTGTCAATATTTTATTGCGCTCACACTTCCCAGCCTTTCCCATGCTGCTCTTTTTAACCAGCAGCGCTGCCCCGACGCTCCCGCGGTGCAGCTCTTTTAGTGATGCGGGGCAGCGGCCACACCTGCTGCAGTACCTTTATTGTACCTCGTTTACCATGCTCAGCATTTCATTCCCTTTACACCTCTCACGCTTTCCGGACCCCTTTTTAACCAGCAGCACTGCCCCGACGCTCCCGCGGTGCAGCTCTTTTAGTGACACGGGGCAGCGGCTACACCTGCTGCTGTACCTTTATTGTACCTCGTTTACCATGCTCAGCATTTCATTCCCTTTACACCTCTCACGCTTTCCGGACCCCTTTTTAACCAGCAGCGCTGCCCCGACCGTCCCGCGGTGCAGCTCTTTTAGTGATGCGGGGCAGCGGCCACACCTGCTGCAGTACCTTTTCAATATTTCTTAGACCATTTTCAATATTTTATTGCGCTCACACTTCCCAGCCTTTCCCATACTGCTCTGTTTAACCAGCAGCGCTGCCCCGACGGTCCCGCGGTGCAGCTCTTTTAGTGATGCGGGGCAGCGGCCACACCTGCTGCTGTACCTTTATTGTACCTCGTTTACCATGCTCAGCATTTCATTCCCTTTACACCTCTCAGCCTTTCCCGTGCCGCTCTTTTTAACCAGCAGCGCTGCCCCGACGCTCCCGCGGTGCAGCTCTTTTAGTCACACGGGGCAGCGGCCACACCTGCTGCACTACCTTTATTGTACCTCGTTTACCATGCTCAGCATTTCATTCCCTTTACACCTCTCACGCTTTCCGGACCCCTTTTTAACCAGCAGCACTGCCCCGACGCTCCCGCGGTGCAGCTCTTTTAGTGATGCGGGGCAGCGGCCACACCTGCTGCAGTACCTTTATTGTACCTCTTTTACCATGCTCAGCATTTCATTCCCTTTACACCTCTCACGCTTTCCGGACCCCTTTTTAGCCAGCAGCGCTGCCCCGACCGTCCCGCGGTGCAGCTCTTTTAGTGATGCGGAGCAGCGGCCACACCTGCTGCAGTACCTTTATTGTACCTCGTTTACCATGCTCAGCATTTTATTCCCTTTACACCTCTCACGCTTTCCCGTGCCGCTCCTTTTAACCAGCAGCGCTGCCCCGACGCTCCCGCGGTGCAGCTCTTTTAGTGACACGGGGCAGCGGCCACACCTGCTGCTGTACCTTTACAGTATTTCTTAGACCATTGTCAATATTTTATTGCGCTCACACTTCCAGGCCTTTCCCATGCTGCTCTGTTTAACCAGCAGCGCTGCCCCGACGCTCCCGCGGTGCAGCCCTTTTAGTCACACGGGGCAGCGGCCACACCTGCTGCAGTACCTTTATTGTACCTCGTTTACCATGCTCAGCATTTCATTCCCTTTACACCTCTCACGCTTTCCGGACCCCTTTTTAACCAGCAGCACTGCCCCGACGCTCCCGCGGTGCAGCTCTTTTAGTGATGCGGGGCAGCGGCCACTCCTGCTGCTGTACCTTTATTGTACCTCTTTTACCATGCTCAGCATTTCATTCCCTTTACACCTCTCAGCCTTTCCCGTGCTGCTCTTTTTAACCAGCAGCGCTGCCCCGACGCTCCCGCGGTGCAGCTCTTTTAGTGATGCGGAGCAGCGGCCACTCCTGCTGCTGTACCTTTATTGTACCTCTTTTACCATGCTCAGCATTTTATTCCCTTTACACCTTTCACGCATTCCGGACCCCTTTTTAACCTGCAGCGCTGCCCCGACCGTCCCGCGGTGCAGCTCTTTTAGTGATGCGGGGCAGCGGCCACTCCTGCTGCAGTACCTTTACAATATTTCTTAGACCATTGTCAATACTTTATTGCGCTGACGTTTCCCAGCCTTTCCCGTGCTGCTCTGTTTAACCAGCAGCGCTGCCCCGACGCTCCCGCGGTACAGCTCCCTTAGTGACACGGGGCAGGGGCCGAGAGCCCTCTAGGTGCGGCTCCTCTATAGCACTTTACCGTTTTCTATTTTATTTCATTGGCACCTCGCGCGTTGCGCCGGGCGCCTCATTCGGGGACATGCGCCGGCTCCCACAGCGCCCCGCCCGCCGCCGCTCCCCGGGGGCCTCCCCGCTGCTCTCGGGAGATCGCACACCGCACGCGGCCCAAGCCCCGTCTCGCCGACGGCACTCACCACCCGCCGCCCGCCGCCGCGTTCTCCCGCTCCCTACCGGCACGAAGCGGCGCTGCCGATGACGGAGCCGATGCGCGGCTGCCACGCCGCTCTCTCCGCGCCTCAGGGCCGGCGCCTTCGGCCGCACAGGGCGGCGTCCCCGCATCCGGGCCAGCCCGCGGAGCTCCTGCCGCCGCCGCCGCCGCCCCCCGACTGAGGGGCCGCGACGCCGGCGCCCCCTTTTATACTCCGCACCCCCTTTTCCCGCCACTGCCGCGGTGGGCTCCCCCCGCCTCAAAATCGCCCAGAAGCGCCCGAGGCGGGAACGGCGCAGCCCCACCGGCGCCTCGGAGAAGCTCTTCTAGTGACAAGGAGCAGCGGCCACCCCTCCTGCAGTACCTTTATTGTACCTCGTTTACCATGCTCAGCATTTCATTCCCTTTACACCTCTCAGCCTTTCCCGTGCCGCTCTTTTTAACCAGCAGCGCTGCCCCGACGCTCCCGCGGTGCAGCTCTTTTAGTCACACGGGGCAGCGGCCACACCTGCTGCAGTACCTTTATTGTACCTCGTTTACCATGCTCAGCATTTTATTCCCTTTACACCTCTCACGCTTTCCGGACCCCTTTTTAACCAGCAGCGCTGCCCCGACCGTCCCGCGGTGCAGCTCTTTTAGTGATGCGGAGCAGCGGCCACTCCTGCTGCTGTACCTTTATTGTACCTCGTTTACCATGCTCAGCATTTCATTCCCTTTACACCTCTCACGCTTTCCGGACCCCTTTTTAACCAGCAGCGCTGCCCCGACGGTCCCGCGGTGCAGCTCTTTTAGTGATGCGGGGCAGCGGCCACTCCTGCTGCAGTACCTTTTCAATATTTCTTAGACCATTTTCAATATTTTATTGCGCTCACACTTCCCAGCCTTTCCCATGCCGCTCTGTTTAACCAGCAGCGCTGCCCCGACGCTCCCGCGGTGCAGCTCTTTTAGTGACGCGGAGCAGCGGCCACTCCTGCTGCTGTACCTTTATTGTACCTCGTTTACCATGCTCAGCATTTTATTCCCTTTACACCTCTCACGCTTTCCGGACCCCTTTTTAACCAGCAGCGCTGCCCCGACCGTCCCGCGGTGCAGCTCTTTTAGTGATGCGGGGCAGCGGCCACTCCTGCTGCTGTACCTTTACAATATTTCTTAGACCATTGTCAATATTTTATTCCGCTCACACTTCCCAGCCTTTCCGTGCTGCTCTTTTTAACCAGCAGCGCTGCCCCGACGGTCCCGCGGTGCAGCTCTTTTAGTGATGCGGGGCAGCGGCCACTCCTGCTGCAGTAACCTTTATTGTACCTCGTTTACCATGCTCAGCATTTCATTCCCTTTACACCTCTCAGCCTTTCCCGTGCCGCTCTTTTTAACCAGCAGCGCTACGCCGACGCTCCCGCGTGCAGCTCTTTTAGTGATGCGGGGCAGCGGCCACTCCTGCTGCTGTACCTTTTCAATATTTCTTAGACCATTTTCAATATTTTATTGCGCTCACACTTCCCAGCCTTTCCCATGCTGCTCTGTTTAACCAGCAGCGCTGCCCCGACGCTCCCGCGGTGCAGCTCTTTTAGTGATGCGGGGCAGCGGCCACACCTGCTGCAGTATCTTTATTGTACCTCTTTTACCATGCTCAGCATTTCATTCCCTTTACACCTCTCACGCTTTCCGGACCCCTTTTTAACCAGCAGCGCTGCCCCGACGCTCCCGCGGTGCAGCTCTTTTAGTGATGCGGGGCAGCGGCCACACCTGCTGCAGTATCTTTATTGTACCTCTTTTACCATGCTCAGCATTTCATTCCCTTTACACCTCTCACGCTTTCCGGACCCCTTTTTAACCAGCAGCGCTGCCCCGACCGTCCCGCGGTGCAGCTCTTTTAGTGACGCGGGGCAGCGGCCACACCTGCTGCAGTACCTTTATTGTACCTCGTTTACCATGCTCAGCATTTCATTCCCTTTACACCTCTCAGCCTTTCCCGTGCCGCTCTTTTTAACCAGCAGCGCTGCCCCGACGTTCCCGAGGTGCAGCTCTTTTAGTCACACGGGGCAGCGGCCACTCCTGCTGCTGTACCTTTACAGTATTTCTTAAACCATTGTCAATATTTTATTGCGCTCACACTTCCCAGCCTTTCCCATGCTGCTCTTTTTAACCAGCAGCGCTGCCCCGACGCTCCCGCGGTGCAGCTCTTTTAGTGATGCGGGGCAGCGGCCACACCTGCTGCTGTACCTTTATTGTACCTCGTTTACCATGCTCAGCATTTCATTCCCTTTACACCTCTCAGCCTTTCCCGTGCCGCACTTTTTAACCAGCAGCGCTGCCCCGACGGTCCCGCGGTGCAGCTCTTTTAGTCACACGGGGCAGCGGCCACACCTGCTGCAGTACCTTTATTGTACCTCGTTTACCATGCTCAGCATTTCATTCCCTTTACACCTCTCAGCCTTTCCCGTGCCGCTCTTTTTAACCAGCAGCACTGCCCCGACGCTCCCGCGGTGCAGCTCTTTTAGTCACACGGGGCAGCTACACCTGCTGCAGTACCTTTATTGTACCTCGTTTACCATGCTCAGCATTTTATTCCCTTTACACCTCTCACGCTTTCCGGACCCCTTTTTAACCAGCAGCGCTGCCCCGACGGTCCCGCGGTGCAGCTCTTTTAGTGACGCGGGGCAGCGGCCACACCTGCTGCAGTACCTTTATTGTACCTCGTTTACCATGCTCAGCATTTCATTCCCTTTACACCTCTCACGCTTTCCGGACCCCTTTTTAACCAGCAGCACTGCCCCGACGCTCCCGCGGTGCAGCTCTTTTAGTCACACGGGGCAGCGGCTACACCTGCTGCTGTACCTTTATTGTACCTCGTTTACCATGCTCAGCATTTCATTCCCTTTACACCTCTCACGCTTTCCGGACCCCTTTTTAACCAGCAGCGCTGCCCCGACCGTCCCGCGGTGCAGCTCTTTTAGTGATGCGGGGCAGCGGCCACACCTGCTGCAGTACCTTTTCAATATTTCTTAGACCATTTTCAATATTTTATTGCGCTCACACTTCCCAGCCTTTCCCATACTGCTCTGTTTAACCAGCAGCGCTGCCCCGACGGTCCCGCGGTGCAGCTCTTTTAGTCACACGGGGCAGCGGCCACACCTGCTGCTGTACCTTTATTGTACCTCGTTTACCATGCTCAGCATTTCATTCCCTTTACACCTCTCAGCCTTTCCCGTGCCGCTCTTTTTAACCAGCAGCGCTGCCCCGACGCTCCCGCGGTGCAGCTCTTTTAGTCACACGGGGCAGCGGCCACACCTGCTGCAGTACCTTTATTGTACCTCGTTTACCATGCTCAGCATTTTATTCCCTTTACACCTCTCACGCTTTCCGGACCCCTTTTTAACCAGCAGCGCTGCCCCGACCGTCCCGCGGTGCAGCTCTTTTAGTGATGCGGAGCAGCGGCCACTCCTGCTGCTGTACCTTTATTGTACCTCGTTTACCATGCTCAGCATTTCATTCCCTTTACACCTCTCACGCTTTCCGGACCCCTTTTTAACCAGCAGCACTGCCCCGACGCTCCCGCGGTGCAGCTCTTTTAGTGACACGGGGCAGCGGCTACACCTGCTGCTGTACCTTTATTGTACCTCGTTTACCATGCTCAGCATTTCATTCCCTTTACACCTCTCACGCTTTCCGGACCCCTTTTTAACCAGCAGCGCTGCCCCGACCGTCCCGCGGTGCAGCTCTTTTAGTGATGCGGGGCAGCGGCCACACCTGCTGCAGTACCTTTTCAATATTTCTTAGACCATTTTCAATATTTTATTGCGCTCACACTTCCCAGCCTTTCCCATACTGCTCTGTTTAACCAGCAGCGCTGCCCCGACGGTCCCGCGGTGCAGCTCTTTTAGTCACACGGGGCAGCGGCCACACCTGCTGCTGTACCTTTATTGTACCTCGTTTACCATGCTCAGCATTTCATTCCCTTTACACCTCTCAGCCTTTCCCGTGCCGCTCTTTTTAACCAGCAGCGCTGCCCCGACGCTCCCGCGGTGCAGCTCTTTTAGTCACACGGGGCAGCGGCCACACCTGCTGCACTACCTTTATTGTACCTCGTTTACCATGCTCAGCATTTCATTCCCTTTACACCTCTCACGCTTTCCGGACCCCTTTTTAACCAGCAGCACTGCCCCGACGCTCCCGCGGTGCAGCTCTTTTAGTGATGCGGGGCAGCGGCCACACCTGCTGCAGTACCTTTATTGTACCTCTTTTACCATGCTCAGCATTTCATTCCCTTTACACCTCTCACGCTTTCCGGACCCCTTTTTAGCCAGCAGCGCTGCCCCGACCGTCCCGCGGTGCAGCTCTTTTAGTGATGCGGAGCAGCGGCCACACCTGCTGCAGTACCTTTATTGTACCTCGTTTACCATGCTCAGCATTTTATTCCCTTTACACCTCTCACGCTTTCCCGTGCCGCTCCTTTTAACCAGCAGCGCTGCCCCGACGCTCCCGCGGTGCAGCTCTTTTAGTGACACGGGGCAGCGGCCACACCTGGTGCAGTACCTTTACAGTATTTCTTAGACCATTGTCAATATTTTATTGCGCTCACACTTCCAGGCCTTTCCCATGCTGCTCTGTTTAACCAGCAGCGCTGCCCCGACGCTCCCGCGGTGCAGCCCTTTTAGTCACACGGGGCAGCGGCCACACCTGCTGCTGTACCTTTATTGTACCTCGTTTACCATGCTCAGCATTTCATTCCCTTTACACCTCTCAGCCTTTCCCGTGCCGCTCTTTTTAACCAGCAGCGCTGCGCCGACGGTCCCGCGGTGCAGCTCTTTTAGTCACACGGGGCAGCGGCCACACCTGCTGCTGTACCTTTATTGTACCTCGTTTACCATGCTCAGCATTTCATTCCCTTTACACGTCTCACGCTTTCCGGACCCCTTTTTAACCAGCAGCACTGCCCCGACGGTCCCGCGGTGCAGCTCTTTTAGTGATGCGGGGCAGCGGCCACTCCTGCTGCTGTACCTTTATTGTACCTCGTTTACCATGCTCAGCATTTTATTCCCTTTACACCTCTCAGCCTTTCCCATGCTGCTCTGTTTAACCAGCAGCGCTGCCCCGACGCTCCCGCGGTGCAGCTCTTTTAGTGATGCGGAGCAGCGGCCACTCCTGCTGCTGTACCTTTATTGTACCTCGTTTACCATGCTCAGCATTTCATTCCCTTTACACCTCTCAGCCTTTCCCATGCTGCTCTGTTTAACCAGCAGCGCTGCCCCGACGCTCCCGCGGTGCAGCTCTTTTAGTGATGCGGGGCAGCGGCCACTCCTGCAGCAGTATCTTTATTGTACCTCTTTTACCATGCTCAGCATTTTATTCCCTTTACACCTTTCACGCATTCCGGACCCCTTTTTAACCTGCAGCGCTGCCCCGACCGTCCCGCGGTGCAGCTCTTTTAGTGATGCGGGGCAGCGGCCACTCCTGCTGCAGTACCTTTACAATATTTCTTAGACCATTGTCAATACTTTATTGCGCTGACGTTTCCCAGCCTTTCCCGTGCTGCTCTGTTTAACCAGCAGCGCTGCCCCGACGCTCCCGCGGTACAGCTCCCTTAGTGACACGGGGCAGGGGCCGAGAGCCCTCTAGGTGCGGCTCCTCTATAGCACTTTACCGTTTTCTATTTTATTTCATTGGCACCTCGCGCGTTGCGCCGGGCGCCTCATTCGGGGACATGCGCCGGCTCCCACAGCGCCCCGCCCGCCGCCGCTCCCCGGGGGCCTCCCCGCTGCTCTCGGGAGATCGCACACCGCACGCGGCCCAAGCCCCGTCTCGCCGACGGCACTCACCACCCGCCGCCCGCCGCCGCGTTCTCCCGCTCCCTACCGGCACGAAGCGGCGCTGCCGATGACGGAGCCGATGCGCGGCTGCCACGCCGCTCTCTCCGCGCCTCAGGGCCGGCGCCTTCGGCCGCACAGGGCGGCGTCCCCGCATCCGGGCCAGCCCGCGGAGCTCCTGCCGCCGCCGCCGCCGCCCCCCGACTGAGGGGCCGCGACGCCGGCGCCCCCTTTTATACTCCGCACCCCCTTTTCCCGCCACCGCCGCGGTGGGCTCCCCCCGCCTCAAAATCGCCCAGAAGCGCCCGAGGCGGGAACGGCGCAGCCCCACCGGCGCCTCGGAGAAGCTCTTCTAGTGACAAGGAGCAGCGGCCACCCCTCCTGCAGTACCTTTATTGTACCTCGTTTACCATGCTCAGCATTTCATTCCCTTTACACCTCTCAGCCTTTCCCGTGCCGCTCTTTTTAACCAGCAGCGCTGCCCCGACGCTCCCGCGGTGCAGCTCTTTTAGTCACACGGGGCAGCGGCCACACCTGCTGCAGTACCTTTATTGTACCTCGTTTACCATGCTCAGCATTTTATTCCCTTTACACCTCTCACGCTTTCCGGACCCCTTTTTAACCAGCAGCGCTGCCCCGACCGTCCCGCGGTGCAGCTCTTTTAGTGATGCGGGGCAGCGGCCACTCCTGCTGCTGTACCTTTACAATATTTCTTAGACCATTGTCAATATTTTATTCCGCTCACACTTCCCAGCCTTTCCGTGCTGCTCTTTTTAACCAGCAGCGCTGCCCCGACGGTCCCGCGGTGCAGCTCTTTTAGTGATGCGGGGCAGCGGCCACTCCTGCTGCAGTAACCTTTATTGTACCTCGTTTACCATGCTCAGCATTTCATTCCCTTTACACCTCTCAGCCTTTCCCGTGCCGCTCTTTTTAACCAGCAGCGCTACGCCGACGCTCCCGCGTGCAGCTCTTTTAGTGATGCGGGGCAGCGGCCACTCCTGCTGCTGTACCTTTTCAATATTTCTTAGACCATTTTCAATATTTTATTGCGCTCACACTTCCCAGCCTTTCCCATGCTGCTCTGTTTAACCAGCAGCGCTGCCCCGACGCTCCCGCGGTGCAGCTCTTTTAGTGACGCGGAGCAGCGGCCACTCCAGCTGCTGTACCTTTATTGTACCTCGTTTACCATGCTCAGCATTTCATTCCCTTTACACCTCTCACGCTTTCCGGACCCCTTTTTAACCAGCAGCGCTGCCCCGACGCTCCCGCGGTGCAGCTCTTTTAGTGATGCGGGGCAGCGGCCACACCTGCTGCAGTATCTTTATTGTACCTCTTTTACCATGCTCAGCATTTCATTCCCTTTACACCTCTCACGCTTTCCGGACCCCTTTTTAACCAGCAGCGCTGCCCCGACCGTCCCGCGGTGCAGCTCTTTTAGTGACGCGGGGCAGCGGCCACACCTGCTGCAGTACCTTTATTGTACCTCGTTTACCATGCTCAGCATTTCATTCCCTTTACACCTCTCAGCCTTTCCCGTGCCGCTCTTTTTAACCAGCAGCGCTGCCCCGACGTTCCCGAGGTGCAGCTCTTTTAGTCACACGGGGCAGCGGCCACTCCTGCTGCTGTACCTTTACAGTATTTCTTAAACCATTGTCAATATTTTATTGCGCTCACACTTCCCAGCCTTTCCCATGCTGCTCTTTTTAACCAGCAGCGCTGCCCCGACGCTCCCGCGGTGCAGCTCTTTTAGTGATGCGGGGCAGCGGCCACACCTGCTGCTGTACCTTTATTGTACCTCGTTTACCATGCTCAGCATTTCATTCCCTTTACACCTCTCAGCCTTTCCCGTGCCGCTCTTTTTAACCAGCAGCACTGCCCCGACGCTCCCGCGGTGCAGCTCTTTTAGTCACACGGGGCAGCTACACCTGCTGCAGTACCTTTATTGTACCTCGTTTACCATGCTCAGCATTTTATTCCCTTTACACCTCTCACGCTTTCCGGACCCCTTTTTAACCAGCAGCGCTGCCCCGACGGTCCCGCGGTGCAGCTCTTTTAGTGACGCGGGGCAGCGGCCACACCTGCTGCAGTACCTTTATTGTACCTCGTTTACCATGCTCAGCATTTCATTCCCTTTACACCTCTCACGCTTTCCGGACCCCTTTTTAACCAGCAGCACTGCCCCGACGCTCCCGCGGTGCAGCTCTTTTAGTGACACGGGGCAGCGGCTACACCTGCTGCTGTACCTTTATTGTACCTCGTTTACCATGCTCAGCATTTCATTCCCTTTACACCTCTCACGCTTTCCGGACCCCTTTTTAACCAGCAGCGCTGCCCCGACCGTCCCGCGGTGCAGCTCTTTTAGTGATGCGGGGCAGCGGCCACACCTGCTGCAGTACCTTTTCAATATTTCTTAGACCATTTTCAATATTTTATTGCGCTCACACTTCCCAGCCTTTCCCATACTGCTCTGTTTAACCAGCAGCGCTGCCCCGACGGTCCCGCGGTGCAGCTCTTTTAGTGATGCGGGGCAGCGGCCACACCTGCTGCTGTACCTTTATTGTACCTCGTTTACCATGCTCAGCATTTCATTCCCTTTACACCTCTCAGCCTTTCCCGTGCCGCTCTTTTTAACCAGCAGCGCTGCCCCGACGCTCCCGCGGTGCAGCTCTTTTAGTCACACGGGGCAGCGGCCACACCTGCTGCACTACCTTTATTGTACCTCGTTTACCATGCTCAGCATTTCATTCCCTTTACACCTCTCACGCTTTCCGGACCCCTTTTTAACCAGCAGCACTGCCCCGACGCTCCCGCGGTGCAGCTCTTTTAGTGATGCGGGGCAGCGGCCACACCTGCTGCAGTACCTTTATTGTACCTCTTTTACCATGCTCAGCATTTCATTCCCTTTACACCTCTCACGCTTTCCGGACCCCTTTTTAGCCAGCAGCGCTGCCCCGACCGTCCCGCGGTGCAGCTCTTTTAGTGATGCGGAGCAGCGGCCACACCTGCTGCAGTACCTTTATTGTACCTCGTTTACCATGCTCAGCATTTTATTCCCTTTACACCTCTCACGCTTTCCCGTGCCGCTCCTTTTAACCAGCAGCGCTGCCCCGACGCTCCCGCGGTGCAGCTCTTTTAGTGACACGGGGCAGCGGCCACACCTGGTGCAGTACCTTTATTGTACCTCGTTTACCATGCTCAGCATTTCATTCCCTTTACACCTCTCAGCCTTTCCCGTGCCGCTCTTTTTAACCAGCAGCGCTGCCCCGACGTTCCCGAGGTGCAGCTCTTTTAGTCACACGGGGCAGCGGCCACTCCTGCTGCTGTACCTTTACAGTATTTCTTAAACCATTGTCAATATTTTATTGCGCTCACACTTCCCAGCCTTTCCCATGCTGCTCTTTTTAACCAGCAGCGCTGCCCCGACGCTCCCGCGGTGCAGCTCTTTTAGTGATGCGGGGCAGCGGCCACACCTGCTGCTGTACCTTTATTGTACCTCGTTTACCATGCTCAGCATTTCATTCCCTTTACACCTCTCAGCCTTTCCCGTGCCGCACTTTTTAACCAGCAGCGCTGCCCCGACGGTCCCGCGGTGCAGCTCTTTTAGTCACACGGGGCAGCGGCCACACCTGCTGCAGTACCTTTATTGTACCTCGTTTACCATGCTCAGCATTTCATTCCCTTTACACCTCTCAGCCTTTCCCGTGCCGCTCTTTTTAACCAGCAGCACTGCCCCGACGCTCCCGCGGTGCAGCTCTTTTAGTCACACGGGGCAGCTACACCTGCTGCAGTACCTTTATTGTACCTCGTTTACCATGCTCAGCATTTTATTCCCTTTACACCTCTCACGCTTTCCGGACCCCTTTTTAACCAGCAGCGCTGCCCCGACGGTCCCGCGGTGCAGCTCTTTTAGTGACGCGGGGCAGCGGCCACACCTGCTGCAGTACCTTTATTGTACCTCGTTTACCATGCTCAGCATTTCATTCCCTTTACACCTCTCACGCTTTCCGGACCCCTTTTTAACCAGCAGCACTGCCCCGACGCTCCCGCGGTGCAGCTCTTTTAGTCACACGGGGCAGCGGCTACACCTGCTGCTGTACCTTTATTGTACCTCGTTTACCATGCTCAGCATTTCATTCCCTTTACACCTCTCACGCTTTCCGGACCCCTTTTTAACCAGCAGCGCTGCCCCGACCGTCCCGCGGTGCAGCTCTTTTAGTGATGCGGGGCAGCGGCCACACCTGCTGCAGTACCTTTTCAATATTTCTTAGACCATTTTCAATATTTTATTGCGCTCACACTTCCCAGCCTTTCCCATACTGCTCTGTTTAACCAGCAGCGCTGCCCCGACGGTCCCGCGGTGCAGCTCTTTTAGTCACACGGGGCAGCGGCCACACCTGCTGCTGTACCTTTATTGTACCTCGTTTACCATGCTCAGCATTTCATTCCCTTTACACCTCTCAGCCTTTCCCGTGCCGCTCTTTTTAACCAGCAGCGCTGCCCCGACGCTCCCGCGGTGCAGCTCTTTTAGTCACACGGGGCAGCGGCCACACCTGCTGCAGTACCTTTATTGTACCTCGTTTACCATGCTCAGCATTTTATTCCCTTTACACCTCTCACGCTTTCCGGACCCCTTTTTAACCAGCAGCGCTGCCCCGACCGTCCCGCGGTGCAGCTCTTTTAGTGATGCGGAGCAGCGGCCACTCCTGCTGCTGTACCTTTATTGTACCTCGTTTACCATGCTCAGCATTTCATTCCCTTTACACCTCTCACGCTTTCCGGACCCCTTTTTAACCAGCAGCACTGCCCCGACGCTCCCGCGGTGCAGCTCTTTTAGTGACACGGGGCAGCGGCTACACCTGCTGCTGTACCTTTATTGTACCTCGTTTACCATGCTCAGCATTTCATTCCCTTTACACCTCTCACGCTTTCCGGACCCCTTTTTAACCAGCAGCGCTGCCCCGACCGTCCCGCGGTGCAGCTCTTTTAGTGATGCGGGGCAGCGGCCACACCTGCTGCAGTACCTTTTCAATATTTCTTAGACCATTTTCAATATTTTATTGCGCTCACACTTCCCAGCCTTTCCCATACTGCTCTGTTTAACCAGCAGCGCTGCCCCGACGGTCCCGCGGTGCAGCTCTTTTAGTCACACGGGGCAGCGGCCACACCTGCTGCTGTACCTTTATTGTACCTCGTTTACCATGCTCAGCATTTCATTCCCTTTACACCTCTCAGCCTTTCCCGTGCCGCTCTTTTTAACCAGCAGCGCTGCCCCGACGCTCCCGCGGTGCAGCTCTTTTAGTCACACGGGGCAGCGGCCACACCTGCTGCACTACCTTTATTGTACCTCGTTTACCATGCTCAGCATTTCATTCCCTTTACACCTCTCACGCTTTCCGGACCCCTTTTTAACCAGCAGCACTGCCCCGACGCTCCCGCGGTGCAGCTCTTTTAGTGATGCGGGGCAGCGGCCACACCTGCTGCAGTACCTTTATTGTACCTCTTTTACCATGCTCAGCATTTCATTCCCTTTACACCTCTCACGCTTTCCGGACCCCTTTTTAGCCAGCAGCGCTGCCCCGACCGTCCCGCGGTGCAGCTCTTTTAGTGATGCGGAGCAGCGGCCACACCTGCTGCAGTACCTTTATTGTACCTCGTTTACCATGCTCAGCATTTTATTCCCTTTACACCTCTCACGCTTTCCCGTGCCGCTCCTTTTAACCAGCAGCGCTGCCCCGACGCTCCCGCGGTGCAGCTCTTTTAGTGACACGGGGCAGCGGCCACACCTGGTGCAGTACCTTTACAGTATTTCTTAGACCATTGTCAATATTTTATTGCGCTCACACTTCCAGGCCTTTCCCATGCTGCTCTGTTTAACCAGCAGCGCTGCCCCGACGCTCCCGCGGTGCAGCCCTTTTAGTCACACGGGGCAGCGGCCACACCTGCTGCTGTACCTTTATTGTACCTCGTTTACCATGCTCAGCATTTCATTCCCTTTACACCTCTCAGCCTTTCCCGTGCCGCTCTTTTTAACCAGCAGCGCTGCGCCGACGGTCCCGCGGTGCAGCTCTTTTAGTCACACGGGGCAGCGGCCACACCTGCTGCTGTACCTTTATTGTACCTCGTTTACCATGCTCAGCATTTCATTCCCTTTACACGTCTCACGCTTTCCGGACCCCTTTTTAACCAGCAGCACTGCCCCGACGGTCCCGCGGTGCAGCTCTTTTAGTGATGCGGGGCAGCGGCCACTCCTGCTGCTGTACCTTTATTGTACCTCGTTTACCATGCTCAGCATTTTATTCCCTTTACACCTCTCAGCCTTTCCCATGCTGCTCTGTTTAACCAGCAGCGCTGCCCCGACGCTCCCGCGGTGCAGCTCTTTTAGTGATGCGGAGCAGCGGCCACTCCTGCTGCTGTACCTTTATTGTACCTCGTTTACCATGCTCAGCATTTCATTCCCTTTACACCTCTCAGCCTTTCCCATGCTGCTCTGTTTAACCAGCAGCGCTGCCCCGACGCTCCCGCGGTGCAGCTCTTTTAGTGATGCGGGGCAGCGGCCACTCCTGCAGCAGTATCTTTATTGTACCTCTTTTACCATGCTCAGCATTTTATTCCCTTTACACCTTTCACGCATTCCGGACCCCTTTTTAACCTGCAGCGCTGCCCCGACCGTCCCGCGGTGCAGCTCTTTTAGTGATGCGGGGCAGCGGCCACTCCTGCTGCAGTACCTTTACAATATTTCTTAGACCATTGTCAATACTTTATTGCGCTGACGTTTCCCAGCCTTTCCCGTGCTGCTCTGTTTAACCAGCAGCGCTGCCCCGACGCTCCCGCGGTACAGCTCCCTTAGTGACACGGGGCAGGGGCCGAGAGCCCTCTAGGTGCGGCTCCTCTATAGCACTTTACCGTTTTCTATTTTATTTCATTGGCACCTCGCGCGTTGCGCCGGGCGCCTCATTCGGGGACATGCGCCGGCTCCCACAGCGCCCCGCCCGCCGCCGCTCCCCGGGGGCCTCCCCGCTGCTCTCGGGAGATCGCACACCGCACGCGGCCCAAGCCCCGTCTCGCCGACGGCACTCACCACCCGCCGCCCGCCGCCGCGTTCTCCCGCTCCCTACCGGCACGAAGCGGCGCTGCCGATGACGGAGCCGATGCGCGGCTGCCACGCCGCTCTCTCCGCGCCTCAGGGCCGGCGCCTTCGGCCGCACAGGGCGGCGTCCCCGCATCCGGGCCAGCCCGCGGAGCTCCTGCCGCCGCCGCCGCCGCCCCCCGACTGAGGGGCCGCGACGCCGGCGCCCCCTTTTATACTCCGCACCCCCTTTTCCCGCCACCGCCGCGGTGGGCTCCCCCCGCCTCAAAATCGCCCAGAAGCGCCCGAGGCGGGAACGGCGCAGCCCCACCGGCGCCTCGGAGAAGCTCTTCTAGTGACAAGGAGCAGCGGCCACCCCTCCTGCAGTACCTTTATTGTACCTCGTTTACCATGCTCAGCATTTCATTCCCTTTACACCTCTCAGCCTTTCCCGTGCCGCTCTTTTTAACCAGCAGCGCTGCCCCGACGCTCCCGCGGTGCAGCTCTTTTAGTCACACGGGGCAGCGGCCACACCTGCTGCAGTACCTTTATTGTACCTCGTTTACCATGCTCAGCATTTTATTCCCTTTACACCTCTCACGCTTTCCGGACCCCTTTTTAACCAGCAGCGCTGCCCCGACCGTCCCGCGGTGCAGCTCTTTTAGTGATGCGGGGCAGCGGCCACTCCTGCTGCTGTACCTTTACAATATTTCTTAGACCATTGTCAATATTTTATTCCGCTCACACTTCCCAGCCTTTCCGTGCTGCTCTTTTTAACCAGCAGCGCTGCCCCGACGGTCCCGCGGTGCAGCTCTTTTAGTGATGCGGGGCAGCGGCCACTCCTGCTGCAGTAACCTTTATTGTACCTCGTTTACCATGCTCAGCATTTCATTCCCTTTACACCTCTCAGCCTTTCCCGTGCCGCTCTTTTTAACCAGCAGCGCTACGCCGACGCTCCCGCGTGCAGCTCTTTTAGTGATGCGGGGCAGCGGCCACTCCTGCTGCTGTACCTTTTCAATATTTCTTAGACCATTTTCAATATTTTATTGCGCTCACACTTCCCAGCCTTTCCCATGCTGCTCTGTTTAACCAGCAGCGCTGCCCCGACGCTCCCGCGGTGCAGCTCTTTTAGTGACGCGGAGCAGCGGCCACTCCAGCTGCTGTACCTTTATTGTACCTCGTTTACCATGCTCAGCATTTCATTCCCTTTACACCTCTCACGCTTTCCGGACCCCTTTTTAACCAGCAGCGCTGCCCCGACGCTCCCGCGGTGCAGCTCTTTTAGTGATGCGGGGCAGCGGCCACACCTGCTGCAGTATCTTTATTGTACCTCTTTTACCATGCTCAGCATTTCATTCCCTTTACACCTCTCACGCTTTCCGGACCCCTTTTTAACCAGCAGCGCTGCCCCGACCGTCCCGCGGTGCAGCTCTTTTAGTGACGCGGGGCAGCGGCCACACCTGCTGCAGTACCTTTATTGTACCTCGTTTACCATGCTCAGCATTTCATTCCCTTTACACCTCTCAGCCTTTCCCGTGCCGCTCTTTTTAACCAGCAGCGCTGCCCCGACGTTCCCGAGGTGCAGCTCTTTTAGTCACACGGGGCAGCGGCCACTCCTGCTGCTGTACCTTTACAGTATTTCTTAAACCATTGTCAATATTTTATTGCGCTCACACTTCCCAGCCTTTCCCATGCTGCTCTTTTTAACCAGCAGCGCTGCCCCGACGCTCCCGCGGTGCAGCTCTTTTAGTGATGCGGGGCAGCGGCCACACCTGCTGCTGTACCTTTATTGTACCTCGTTTACCATGCTCAGCATTTCATTCCCTTTACACCTCTCAGCCTTTCCCGTGCCGCTCTTTTTAACCAGCAGCACTGCCCCGACGCTCCCGCGGTGCAGCTCTTTTAGTCACACGGGGCAGCTACACCTGCTGCAGTACCTTTATTGTACCTCGTTTACCATGCTCAGCATTTTATTCCCTTTACACCTCTCACGCTTTCCGGACCCCTTTTTAACCAGCAGCGCTGCCCCGACGGTCCCGCGGTGCAGCTCTTTTAGTGACGCGGGGCAGCGGCCACACCTGCTGCAGTACCTTTATTGTACCTCGTTTACCATGCTCAGCATTTCATTCCCTTTACACCTCTCACGCTTTCCGGACCCCTTTTTAACCAGCAGCACTGCCCCGACGCTCCCGCGGTGCAGCTCTTTTAGTGACACGGGGCAGCGGCTACACCTGCTGCTGTACCTTTATTGTACCTCGTTTACCATGCTCAGCATTTCATTCCCTTTACACCTCTCACGCTTTCCGGACCCCTTTTTAACCAGCAGCGCTGCCCCGACCGTCCCGCGGTGCAGCTCTTTTAGTGATGCGGGGCAGCGGCCACACCTGCTGCAGTACCTTTTCAATATTTCTTAGACCATTTTCAATATTTTATTGCGCTCACACTTCCCAGCCTTTCCCATACTGCTCTGTTTAACCAGCAGCGCTGCCCCGACGGTCCCGCGGTGCAGCTCTTTTAGTGATGCGGGGCAGCGGCCACACCTGCTGCTGTACCTTTATTGTACCTCGTTTACCATGCTCAGCATTTCATTCCCTTTACACCTCTCAGCCTTTCCCGTGCCGCTCTTTTTAACCAGCAGCGCTGCCCCGACGCTCCCGCGGTGCAGCTCTTTTAGTCACACGGGGCAGCGGCCACACCTGCTGCACTACCTTTATTGTACCTCGTTTACCATGCTCAGCATTTCATTCCCTTTACACCTCTCACGCTTTCCGGACCCCTTTTTAACCAGCAGCACTGCCCCGACGCTCCCGCGGTGCAGCTCTTTTAGTGATGCGGGGCAGCGGCCACACCTGCTGCAGTACCTTTATTGTACCTCTTTTACCATGCTCAGCATTTCATTCCCTTTACACCTCTCACGCTTTCCGGACCCCTTTTTAGCCAGCAGCGCTGCCCCGACCGTCCCGCGGTGCAGCTCTTTTAGTGATGCGGAGCAGCGGCCACACCTGCTGCAGTACCTTTATTGTACCTCGTTTACCATGCTCAGCATTTTATTCCCTTTACACCTCTCACGCTTTCCCGTGCCGCTCCTTTTAACCAGCAGCGCTGCCCCGACGCTCCCGCGGTGCAGCTCTTTTAGTGACACGGGGCAGCGGCCACACCTGGTGCAGTACCTTTACAGTATTTCTTAGACCATTGTCAATATTTTATTGCGCTCACACTTCCCGGCCTTTCCCATGCTGCTCTGTTTAACCAGCAGCGCTGCCCCGACGCTCCCGCGGTGCAGCCCTTTTAGTCACACGGGGCAGCGGCCACACCTGCTGCTGTACCTTTATTGTACCTCGTTTACCATGCTCAGCATTTCATTCCCTTTACACCTCTCAGCCTTTCCCGTGCCGCTCTTTTTAACCAGCAGCGCTGCGCCGACGGTCCCGCGGTGCAGCTCTTTTAGTCACACGGGGCAGCGGCCACACCTGCTGCTGTACCTTTATTGTACCTCGTTTACCATGCTCAGCATTTCATTCCCTTTACACCTCTCACGCTTTCCGGACCCCTTTTTAACCAGCAGCACTGCCCCGACGGTCCCGCGGTGCAGCTCTTTTAGTGATGCGGGGCAGCGGCCACTCCTGCTGCTGTACCTTTATTGTACCTCTTTTACCATGCTCAGCATTTCATTCCCTTTACACCTCTCAGCCTTTCCCGTGCTGCTCTTTTTAACCAGCAGCGCTGCCCCGACGCTCCCGCGGTGCAGCTCTTTTAGTGATGCGGGGCAGCGGCCACTCCTGCTGCAGTATCTTTATTGAACCTCTTTTACCATGCTCAGCATTTTATTCCCTTTACACCTTTCACGCATTCCGGACCCCTTTTTAACCTGCAGCGCTGCCCCGACCGTCCCGCGGTGCAGCTCTTTTAGTGACGCGGGGCAGCGGCCACACCTGCTGCAGTACCTTTATTGTACCTCGTTTACCATGCTCAGCATTTTATTCCCTTTACACCTCTCAGCCTTTCCCGTGCCGCTCTTTTTAACCAGCAGCGCTGCCCCGACGCTCCCGCGGTGCAGCTCTTTTAGTGACGCGGGGCAGCGGCCACACCTGCTGCTGCTGTACCTTTATTGTACCTCGTTTACCATGCTCAGCATTTCATTCCCTTTACACCTCTCACGCTTTCCGGACCCCTTTTTAACCAGCAGCACTGCCCCGACGCTCCCGCGGTGCAGCTCTTTTAGTGACACGGGGCAGCTACACCTGCTGCTGTACCTTTATTGTACCTCGTTTACCATGCTCAGCATTTCATTCCCTTTACACCTCTCAGCCTTTCCCGTGCTGCTCTTTTTAACCAGCAGCGCTGCCCCGACGCTCCCGCGGTGCAGCTCTTTTAGTGACACGGGGCAGCGGCCACACCTGCTGCTGTACCTTTATTGTACCTCGTTTACCATGCTCAGCATTTTATTCCCTTTACACCTCTCACGCTTTCCGGACCCCTTTTTAACCAGCAGCGCTGCCCCGACGGTCCCGCGGTGCAGCTCTTTTAGTGACGCGGGGCAGCGGCCACTCCTGCTGCAGTATCTTTATTGTACCTCTTTTACCATGCTCAGCATTTCATTCCCTTTACACCTCTCAGCCTTTCCCGTGCCGCTCTTTTTCAACAGCAGCGCTGCCCCGACGCTCCCGCGGTGCAGCTCTTTTAGTGATGCGGGGCAGCGGCCACACCTGCTGCAGTACCTTTATTGTACCTCGTTTACCATGCTCAGCATTTTATTCCCTTTACACCTCTCACGCTTTCCGGACCCCTTTTTAACCAGCAGCGCTGCCCCGACCGTCCCGCGGTGCAGCTCTTTTAGTGATGCGGGGCAGCGGCCACACCTGCTGCTGTACCTTTATTGTACCTCGTTTACCATGCTCAGCATTTCATTCCCTTTACACCTCTCACGCTTTCCCGTGCCGCTCTTTTTAACCAGCAGCGCTGCCCCGACGCTCCCGCGGTGCAGCTCTTTTAGTGATGCGGGGCAGCGGCCACACCTGGTGCAGTACCTTTACAGTATTTCTTAAACCATTGTCAATATTTTATTGCGCTCACACTTCCAGGCCTTTCCAATGCTGCTCTGTTTAACCAGCAGCGCTGCCCCGACGCTCCCGCGGTGCAGCTCTTTTAGTGGTGCGGGGCAGCGGCCACACCTGCTGCTGTACCTTTATTGTACCTCGTTTACCATGCTCAGCATTTCATTCCCTTTACACCTCTCACGCTTTCCGGACCCCTTTTTAACCAGCAGCGCTGCCCCGACCGTCCCGCGGTGCAGCTCTTTTAGTGATGCGGGGCAGCGGCCACTCCTGCTGCAGTACCTTTTCAATATTTCTTAGACCATTTTCAATATTTTATTGCGCTCACACTTCCCAGCCTTTCCCATGCTGCTCTGTTTAACCAGCAGCGCTGCCCCGATGCTCCCGCGGTGCAGCTCTTTTAGTGATGCGGGGCAGCGGCCACACCTGCTGCAGTACCTTTATTGTACCTCGTTTACCATGCTCAGCATTTCATTCCCTTTACACCTCTCACGCATTCCGGACCCCTTTTTAACCAGCAGAGCTGCCCCGACGCTCCCGCGGTGCAGCTCTTTTAGTGATGCGGGGCAGCGGCCACACCTGCTGCAGTATCTTTATTGTACCTCTTTTACCATGCTCAGCATTTTATTCCCTTTACACCTCTCACGCTTTCCGGACCCCTTTTTAACCAGCAGCACTGCCCCGACGCTCCCGCGGTGCAGCTCTTTTAGTGATGCGGGGCAGCGGCCACTCCTGCTGCTGTACCTTTATTGTAGTTCTTTTACCATGCTCAGCATTTCATTCCCTTTACACCTCTCACGCTTTCCGGACCCCTTTTTAACCAGCAGCGCTGCCCCGACCGTCCCGCGGTGCAGCTCTTTTAGTGATGCGGGGCAGCGGCCACACCTGCTGCAGTACCTTTATTGTACCTCGTTTACCATGCTCAGCATTTCATTCCCTTTACACCTCTCAGCCTTTCCCGTGCCGCTCTTTTTAACCAGCAGCGCTGCCCCGACGCTCCCGCGGTGCAGCTCTTTTAGTGACACGGGGCAGCGGCCACACCTGCTGCAGTACCTTTATTGTACCTCGTTTACCATGCTCAGCATTTCATTCCCTTTACACCTCTCAGCCTTTCCCGTGCCGCTCTTTTTAACCAGCAGCGCTACGCCGACGCTCCCGCGTGCAGCTCTTTTAGTGATGCGGGGCAGCGGCCACTCCTGCTGCTGTACCTTTTCAATATTTCTTAGACCATTTTCAATATTTTATTGCGCTCACACTTCCCAGCCTTTCCCATGCTGCTCTGTTTAACCAGCAGCGCTGCCCCGACGCTCCCGAGGTGCAGCTCTTTTAGTGATGCGGGGCAGCGGCCACACCTGCTGCACTACCTTTATTGTACCTCGTTTACCATGCTCAGCATTTCATTCCCTTTACACCTCTCACGCTTTCCGGACCCCTTTTTAACCAGCAGAGCTGCCCCGACGCTCCCGCGGTGCAGCTCTTTTAGTGATGCGGGGCAGCGGCCACACCTGCTGCAGTATCTTTATTGTACCTCTTTTACCATGCTCAGCATTTCATTCCCTTTACACCTCTCACGCTTTCCGGACCCCTTTTTAACCAGCAGCGCTGCCCCGACCGTCCCGCGGTGCAGCTCTTTTAGTGACGCGGGGCAGCGGCCACACCTGCTGCAGTACCTTTATTGTACCTCGTTTACCATGCTCAGCATTTTATTCCCTTTACACCTCTCAGCCTTTCCCGTGCCGCTCTTTTTAACCAGCAGCGCTGCCCCGACGCTCCCGCGGTGCAGCTCTTTTAGTGACGCGGGCAGCGGCCACACCTGCTGCTGTACCTTTATTGTACCTCGTTTACCATGCTCAGCATTTCATTCCCTTTACACCTCTCACGCTTTCCAGACCCCTTTTTAACCAGCAGCACTGCCCCGACGCTCCCGCGGTGCAGCTCTTTTAGTGACACGGGGCAGCTACACCTGCTGCTGTACCTTTATTGTACCTCGTTTACCATGCTCAGCATTTTATTCCCTTTACACCTCTCAGCCTTTCCCGTGCCGCTCTTTTTAACCAGCAGCGCTGCCCCGACGCTCCCGCGGTGCAGCTCTTTTAGTGACACGGGGCAGCTACACCTGCTGCAGTACCTTTATTGTACCTCGTTTACCATGCTCAGCATTTCATTCCCTTTACACCTCTCACGCTTTCCGGACCCCTTTTTAACCAGCAGCACTGCCCCGACGCTCCCGCGGTGCAGCTCTTTTAGTGACACGGGGCAGCTACACCTGCTGCTGTACCTTTATTGTACCTCGTTTACCATGCTCAGCATTTCATTCCCTTTACACCTCTCAGCCTTTCCCGTGCCGCTCTTTTTAACCAGCAGCGCTGCCCCGACGCTCCCGCGGTGCAGCTCTTTTAGTCACACGGGGCAGCGGCCACACCTGCTGCAGTACCTTTATTGTACCTCGTTTACCATGCTCAGCATTTCATTCCCTTTACACCTCTCACGCTTTCCGGACCCCTTTTTAACCAGCAGCGCTGCCCCGACCGTCCCGCGGTGCAGCTCTTTTAGTGATGCGGGGCAGCGGCCACTCCTGCAGCAGTATCTTTATTGTAGTTCTTTTACCATGCTCAGCATTTCATTCCCTTTACACCTCTCACGCTTTCCGGACCCCTTTTTAACCAGCAGCGCTGCCCCGACCGTCCCGCGGTGCAGCTCTTTTAGTGACGCGGGGCAGCGGCCACACCTGCTGCAGTACCTTTATTGTACCTCGTTTACCATGCTCAGCATTTCATTCCCTTTACACCTCTCAGCCTTTCCCGTGCCGCTCTTTTTAACCAGCAGCGCTGCCCCGACGCTCCCGAGGTGCAGCTCTTTTAGTCACACGGGGCAGCGGCCACTCCTGCTGCTGTACCTTTACAGTATTTCTTAAACCATTGTCAATATTTTATTGCGCTCACACTTCCCAGCCTTTCCCATGCTGCTCTTTTTAACCAGCAGCGCTGCCCCGACGCTCCCGCGGTGCAGCTCTTTTAGTGACGCGGAGCAGCGGCCACTCCAGCTGCTGTACCTTTATTGTACCTCGTTTACCATGCTCAGCATTTTATTCCCTTTACACCTCTCACGCTTTCCGGACCCCTTTTTAACCAGCAGCGCTGCCCCGACGGTCCCGCGGTGCAGCTCTTTTAGTCACACGGGGCAGCGGCCACACCTGCTGCAGTATCTTTATTGTACCTCTTTTACCATGCTCAGCATTTCATTCCCTTTACACCTCTCAGCCTTTCCCGTGCCGCTCTTTTTAACCAGCAGCGCTGCCCCGACGGTCCCGCGGTGCAGCTCTTTTAGTCACACGGGGCAGCGGCCACACCTGCTGCTGTACCTTTATTGTACCTCGTTTACCATGCTCAGCATTTCATTCCCTTTACACCTCTCACGCTTTCCGGACCCCTTTTTAACCAGCAGCGCTGCCCCGACGCTCCCGAGGTGCAGCTCTTTTAGTGATGCGGGGCAGCGGCCACACCTGCTGCAGTATCTTTATTGTACCTCTTTTACCATGCTCAGCATTTCATTCCCTTTACACCTCTCACGCTTTCCGGACCCCTTTTTAGCCAGCAGCGCTGCCCCGACGGTCCCGCGGTGCAGCTCTTTTAGTGATGCGGGGCAGCGGCCACACCTGCTGCAGTATCTTTATTGTACCTCTTTTACCATGCTCAGCATTTTATTCCCTTTACACCTCTCACGCTTTCCCGTGCCGCTCTTTTTAACCAGCAGCGCTGCCCCGACGCTCCCGCGGTGCAGCTCTTTTAGTGATGCGGGGCAGCGGCCACACCTGGTGCAGTACCTTTACAGTATTTCTTAAACCATTGTCAATATTTTATTGCGCTCACACTTCCAGGCCTTTCCAATGCTGCTCTGTTTAACCAGCAGCGCTGCCCCGATGCTCCCGCGGTGCAGCTCTTTTAGTGATGCGGGGCAGCGGCCACACCTGCTGCAGTACCTTTATTGTACCTCGTTTACCATGCTCAGCATTTCATTCCCTTTACACCTCTCACGCTTTCCGGACCCCTTTTTAACCAGCAGCACTGCCCCGACGCTCCCGCGGTGCAGCTCTTTTAGTGACACGGGGCAGCTACACCTGCTGCTGTACCTTTATTGTACCTCGTTTACCATGCTCAGCATTTCATTCCCTTTACACCTCTCAGCCTTTCCCGTGCTGCTCTTTTTAACCAGCAGCGCTGCCCCGACGCTCCCGCGGTGCAGCTCTTTTAGTGACACGGGGCAGCGGCTACACCTGCTGCTGTACCTTTATTGTACCTCGTTTACCATGCTCAGCATTTCATTCCCTTTACACCTCTCACGCTTTCCGGACCCCTTTTTAACCAGCAGCGCTGCCCCGACGCTCCCGCGGTGCAGCTCTTTTAGTGATGCGGGGCAGCGGCTACACCTGCTGCTGTACCTTTATTGTACCTCGTTTACCATGCTCAGCATTTCATTCCCTTTACACCTCTCACGCTTTCCGGACCCCTTTTTAACCAGCAGCGCTGCTCCGACGCTCCCGCGGTGCAGCTCTTTTAGTGATGCGGGGCAGCGGCCTCTCCTGCTGCTGTACCTTTACAATATTTCTTAGACCATTGTCAATACTTTATTGCGCTGACGTTTCTCAGCCTTTCCCGTGCTGCTCTGTTTAACCAGCAGCGCTGCCCCGACGCTCCCGCGGTGCAGCTCCCTTAGTGACACGGGGCAGGGGCCGAGAGCCCTCTAGGTGCGGCTCCTCTATAGCACTTTACCGTTTTCTATTTTATTTCATTGGCACCTCGCGCGTTGCGCCGGGCGCCTCATTCGGGGACATGCGCCGGCTCCCACAGCGCCCCGCCCGCCGCCGCTCCCCGGGGGCCTCCCCGCTGCTCTCGGGAGATCGCACACCGCACGCGGCCCAAGCCCCGTCTCGCCGACGGCACTCACCACCCGCCGCCCGCCGCCGCGTTCTCCCGCTCCCTACCGGCACGAAGCGGCGCTGCCGATGACGGAGCCGATGCGCGGCTGCCACGCCGCTCTCTCCGCGCCTCAGGGCCGGCGCCTTCGGCCGCACACGGCGGCGTCCCCGCATCCGGGCCAGCCCGCGGAGCTCCTGCCGCCGCCGCCGCCGCCCCCCGACTGAGGGGCCGCGACGCCGGCGCCCCCTTTTATACTCCGCACCCCCTTTTCCCGCCACTGCCGCGGTGGGCTCCCCCCGCCTCAAAATCGCCCAGAAGCGCCCGAGGCGGGAACGGCGCAGCCCCACCGGCGCCTCGGAGAAGCTCTTCTAGTGACAAGGAGCAGCGGCCACTCCTGCTGCACTACCTTTATTGTACCTCGTTTACCATGCTCAGCATTTCATTCCCTTTACACCTCTCACGCTTTCCGGACCCCTTTTTAACCAGCAGCACTGCCCCCACGCTCCCGCGGTGCAGCTCTTTTAGTGATGCGGGGCAGCGGCCACTCCTGCTGCTGTACCTTTATTGTACCTCGTTTACCATGCTCAGCATTTCATTCCCTTTACACCTCTCAGCCTTTCCCGTGCCGCTCTTTTTAACCAGCAGCGCTGCCCCGACGCTCCCGCGGTGCAGCTCTTTTAGTCACACGGGGCAGCGGCCACACCTGCAGCAGTACCTTTATTGTACCTCGTTTACCATGCTCAGCATTTTATTCCCTTTACACCTCTCACGCTTTCCGGACCCCTTTTTAACCAGCAGCGCTGCCCCGACCGTCCCGCGGTGCAGCTCTTTTAGTGATGCGGGGCAGCGGCCACTCCTGCTGCTGTACCTTTATTGTACCTCGTTTACCATGCTCAGCATTTCATTCCCTTTACACCTCTCACGCTTTCCGGACCCCTTTTTAACCAGCAGCGCTGCCCCGACCGTCCCGCGGTGCAGCTCTTTTAGTGATGCGGGGCAGCGGCCACTCCTGCTGCAGTACCTTTTCAATATTTCTTAGACCATTTTCAATATTTTATTGCGCTCACACTTCCCAGCCTTTCCCATGCTGCTCTGTTTAACCAGCAGCGCTGCCCCGACGCTCCCGCGGTGCAGCTCTTTTAGTGACGCGGAGCAGCGGCCACTCCTGCTGCAGTACCTTTATTGTACCTCGTTTACCATGCTCAGCATTTTATTCCCTTTACACCTCTCAGCCTTTCCCGTGCCGCTCTTTTTAACCAGCAGCGCTGCCCCGACGCTCCCGCGGTGCAGCTCTTTTAGTGACACGGGGCAGCGGCCACACCTGCTGCAGTACCTTTATTGTACCTCGTTTACCATGCTCAGCATTTCATTCCCTTTACACCTCTCAGCCTTTCCCGTGCCGCTCTTTTTAACCAGCAGCGCTACGCCGACGCTCCCGCGGTGCAGCTCTTTTAGTGATGCGGGGCAGCGGCCACTCCTGCTGCTGTACCTTTATTGTACCTCTTTTACCATGCTCAGCATTTCATTCCCTTTACACCTCTCAGCCTTTCCCGTGCTGCTCTTTTTAACCAGCAGCGCTGCCCCGACGCTCCCGCGGTGCAGCTCTTTTAGTGATGCGGAGCAGCGGCCACTCCTGCTGCTGTACCTTTATTGTACCTCGTTTACCATGCTCAGCATTTCATTCCCTTTACACCTCTCAGCCTTTCCCATGCTGCTCTGTTTAACCAGCAGCGCTGCCCCGACGCTCCCGCGGTGCAGCTCTTTTAGTGATGCGGGGCAGCGGCCACTCCTGCTGCAGTATCTTTATTGAACCTCTTTTACCATGCTCAGCATTTTATTCCCTTTACACCTCTCACGCTTTCCGGACCCCTTTTTAACCTGCAGCGCTGCCCCGACCGTCCCGCGGTGCAGCTCTTTTAGTGACGCGGGGCAGCGGCCACACCTGCTGCAGTACCTTTATTGTACCTCGTTTACCATGCTCAGCATTTTATTCCCTTTACACCTCTCAGCCTTTCCCGTGCCGCTCTTTTTAACCAGCAGCGCTGCCCCGACGCTCCCGCGGTGCAGCTCTTTTAGTGACGCGGGGCAGCGGCCACACCTGCTGCTGTACCTTTATTGTACCTCGTTTACCATGCTCAGCATTTCATTCCCTTTACACCTCTCACGCTTTCCGGACCCCTTTTTAACCAGCAGCACTGCCCCGACGCTCCCGCGGTGCAGCTCTTTTAGTGACACGGGGCAGCTACACCTGCTGCTGTACCTTTATTGTACCTCGTTTACCATGCTCAGCATTTTATTCCCTTTACACCTCTCAGCCTTTCCCGTGCCGCTCTTTTTAACCAGCAGCGCTGCCCCGACGCTCCCGCGGTGCAGCTCTTTTAGTGACACGGGGCAGCGGCCACACCTGCTGCAGTACCTTTATTGTACCTCGTTTACCATGCTCAGCATTTTATTCCCTTTACACCTCTCACGCTTTCCGGACCCCTTTTTAACCAGCAGCGCTGCCCCGACGGTCCCGCGGTGCAGCTCTTTTAGTGACGCGGGGCAGCGGCCACTCCTGCTGCAGTATCTTTATTGTACCTCTTTTACCATGCTCAGCATTTCATTCCCTTTACACCTCTCAGCCTTTCCCGTGCCGCTCTTTTTCAACAGCAGCGCTGCCCCGACGCTCCCGCGGTGCAGCTCTTTTAGTGATGCGGGGCAGCGGCCACACCTGCTGCAGTACCTTTATTGTACCTCGTTTACCATGCTCAGCATTTTATTCCCTTTACACCTCTCACGCTTTCCGGACCCCTTTTTAACCAGCAGCGCTGCCCCGACGCTCCCGCGGTGCAGCTCTTTTAGTGACGCGGGGCAGCGGCCACACCTGCTGCTGTACCTTTATTGTACCTCGTTTACCATGCTCAGCATTTCATTCCCTTTACACCTCTCAGCCTTTCCCGTGCCGCTCATTTTAACCAGCAGCGCTGCCCCGACGCTCCCGCGGTGCAGCTCTTTTAGTGACACGGGGCAGCGCCCTCACCTGCTGCTGTACCTTTATTGTACCTCGCTTACCATGCTCAGCATTTTATTCCCTTTACACCTCTCACGCTTTCCGGACCCCTTTTTAACCAGCAGCACTGCCCCGACGCTCCCGCGGTGCAGCTCTTTTAGTGACACGGGGCAGCGGCCACACCTGCTGCTGTACCTTTATTGTACCTCGTTTACCATGCTCAGCATTTCATTCCCTTTACACCTCTCACGCTTTCCGGACCCCTTTTTAACCAGCAGCGCTGCCCCGACCGTCCCGCGGTGCAGCTCTTTTAGTGATGCGGGGCAGCGGCCACACCTGCTGCAGTACCTTTATTGTACCTCGTTTACCATGCTCAGCATTTCATTCCCTTTACACCTCTCACGCTTTCCGGACCCCTTTTTAACCAGCAGCGCTGCCCCGACGCTCCCGCGGTGCAGCTCTTTTAGTGATGCGGGGCAGCGGCCACACCTGCTGCAGTATCTTTATTGTACCTCTTTTACCATGCTCAGCATTTCATTCCCTTTACACCTCTCACGCTTTCCGGACCCCTTTTTAGCCAGCAGCGCTGCCCCGACGGTCCCGCGGTGCAGCTCTTTTAGTGATGCGGGGCAGCGGCCACTCCTGCTGCAGTACCTTTTCAATATTTCTTAGACCATTTTCAATATTTTATTGCGCTCACACTTCCCAGCCTTTCCCATGCTGCTCTGTTTAACCAGCAGCGCTGCCCCGATGCTCCCGCGGTGCAGCTCTTTTAGTGATGCGGGGCAGCGGCCACACCTGCTGCAGTACCTTTATTGTACCTCGTTTACCATGCTCAGCATTTCATTCCCTTTACACCTCTCACGCTTTCCGGACCCCTTTTTAACCAGCAGCACTGCCCCGACCGTCCCGCGGTGCAGCTCTTTTAGTGACACGGGGCAGCTACACCTGCTGCTGTACCTTTATTGTACCTCGTTTACCATGCTCAGCATTTCATTCCCTTTACACCTCTCACGCTTTCCGGACCCCTTTTTAACCAGCAGCGCTGCCCCGACGCTCCCGCGGTGCAGCTCTTTTAGTGATGCGGGGCAGCGGCCACTCCTGCTGCTGTACCTTTACAATATTTCTTAGACCATTGTCAATACTTTATTGCGCTGACGTTTCTCAGCCTTTCCCGTGCTGCTCTGTTTAACCAGCAGCGCTGCCCCGACGCTCCCGCGGTGCAGCTCCCTTAGTGACACGGGGCAGGGGCCGAGAGCCCTCTAGGTGCGGCTCCTCTATAGCACTTTACCGTTTTCTATTTTATTTCATTGGCACCTCGCGCGTTGCGCCGGGCGCCTCATTCGGGGACATGCGCCGGCTCCCACAGCGCCCCGCCCGCCGCCGCTCCCCGGGGGCCTCCCCGCTGCTCTCGGGAGATCGCACACCGCACGCGGCCCAAGCCCCGTCTCGCCGACGGCACTCACCACCCGCCGCCCGCCGCCGCGTTCTCCCGCTCCCTACCGGCACGAAGCGGCGCTGCCGATGACGGAGCCGATGCGCGGCTGCCACGCCGCTCTCTCCGCGCCTCAGGGCCGGCGCCTTCGGCCGCACAGGGCGGCGTCCCCGCATCCGGGCCAGCCCGCGGAGCTCCTGCCGCCGCCGCCGCCGCCCCCCGACTGAGGGGCCGCGACGCCGGCGCCCCCTTTTATACTCCGCACCCCCTTTTCCCGCCACTGCCGCGGTGGGCTCCCCCCGCCTCAAAATCGCCCAGAAGCGCCCGAGGCGGGAACGGCGCAGCCCCACCGGCGCCTCGGAGAAGCTCTTCTAGTGACAAGGAGCAGCGGCCACCCCTCCTGCAGTACCTTTATTGTACCTCGTTTACCATGCTCAGCATTTCATTCCCTTTACACCTCTCAGCCTTTCCCGTGCCGCTCTTTTTAACCAGCAGCGCTGCCCCGACGCTCCCGCGGTGCAGCTCTTTTAGTGACACGGGGCAGCAGCCACTCCTGCTGCAGTACTTTTAAAGGATTTTCGACCATTTTATTTTATACCCTTCACAGATGCGACCTTTGCCGTGACACCTTTGAAGCAGCGCCCCTGCCCCACGTGCGCCGCGGTGCAGCTCATTTTATCCTGAGGAAGTGGCTACTCCTGCTGCGGTGTTGTTATTATTTCTCAGACCTTTCTCTATATTTTATTTCCCTCACCCCTCCAGTCCTTTTACGTGCCGCACGTTTACCATCAGCACCACCCCAAAGGTGCCGCGGTGCAGCTGTTTTAGTGAACCCACGCAGCGGCCACTCCTGCTGCTGTAGCTTTTGAGTATTTCTTAGACCATTCTCAATATTTTATTGCGCTCACACTTCCCAGCCTTTCCGTGCTGCTCTTTTTGACCAGCAGCGCTGCCCCGACGCTCCCGCGGTGCAGCTCTTTTAGTGATGCGGAGCAGCGGCCACACCTGCTGCTGTACCTTTATTGTACCTCTTTTACCACGCTCAGCATTTCATTCCCTTTACACCTCTCACGCTTTCCAGTGCCGCTCTTTTTAACCAGCAGCGCTGCCCCGACGCTCCCGCGGTGCAGCTCTTTTAGTGATGCGGAGCAGCGGCCACTCCTGCTGCTGTACCTTTATTGTACCTCGTTTACCATGCTCAGCATTTCATTCCCTTTACACCTCTCAGCCTTTCCCGTGCCGCTCTTTTTAACCAGCAGCGCTGCCCCGACGGTCCCGCGGTGCAGCTCTTTTAGTGACGCGGGGCAGCGGCCACTCCTGCTGCTGTACCTTTATTGTACCTCGTTTACCATGCTCAGCATTTCATTCCCTTTACACCTCTCAGCCTTTCCCGTGCCGCTCTTTTTAACCAGCAGCGCTGCCCCGACGGTCCCGCGGTGCAGCTCTTTTAGTCACACGGGGCAGCGGCCACACCTGCTGCTGTACCTTTATTGTACCTCGTTTACCATGCTCAGCATTTTATTCCCTTTACACCTCTCAAGCTTTCCGGACTCCTTTTTAACCAGCAGCGCTGCCCCGACGCTCCCGCGGTGCAGCTCTTTTAGTGACGCGGGGCAGCGGCCACACCTGCTGCAGTACCTTTATTGTACCTCGTTTACAATGCTCAGCATTTCATTCCCTTTACACCTCTCACGCTTTCCCGTGCCGCTCTTTTTAACCAGCAGCGCTGCCCCGACGCTCCCGAGGTGCAGCTCTTTTAGTCACACGGGGCAGCGACCACTCCTGCTGCTGTACCTTTACAGTATTTCTTAAACCATTGTCAATATTTTATTGCGATCACACTTCCCAGCCTTTCCCATGCTGCACTTTTTAACCAGCAGCGCTGCCCCGACGCTCCCGCGGTGCAGCTCTTTTAGTGATGCGGAGCAGCGGCCACTCCTGCTGCTGTACCTTTATTGTACCTCGTTTACCATGCTCAGCATTTTATTCCCTTTACACCTCTCACGCTTTCCGGACCCCTTTTTAACCAGCAGCGCTGCCCCGACCGTCCCGCGGTGCAGCTCTTTTAGTGATGCGGGGCAGCGGCCACTCCTGCTGCTGTACCTTTACAGTATTTCTTAGACCATTGTCAATATTTTATTCCGCTCACACTTCCCAGCCTTTCCGTGCTGCTCTTTTTAACCAGCAGCGCTGCCCCGACGCTCCCGCGGTGCAGCTCTTTTAGTGATGCGGGGCAGCGGCCACTCCTGCAGCAGTATCTTTATTGTACCTCGTTTACCATGCTCAGCATTTCATTCCCTTTACACCTCTCAGCCTTTCCCGTGCCGCTCTTTTTAACCAGCAGCGCTGCCCCGACGGTCCCGCGGTGCAGCTCTTTTAGTGATGCGGAGCAGCGGCCACTCCTGCTGCTGTACCTTTATTGTACCTCGTTTACCATGCTCAGCATTTTATTCCCTTTACACCTCTCACGCTTTCCGGACCCCTTTTTAACCAGCAGCGCTGCCCCGACCGTCCCGCGGTGCAGCTCTTTTAGTGACGCGGGGCAGCGGCCACTCCTGCTGCTGTACCTTTATTGTACCTCGTTTACCATGCTCAGCATTTCATTCCCTTTACACCTCTCAGCCTTTCCCGTGCCGCTCTTTTTAACCAGCAGCGCTGCCCCGACGCTCCCGCGGTGCAGCTCTTTTAGTCACACGGGGCAGCGGCCACACCTGCTGCTGTACCTTTATTGTACCTCGTTTACCATGCTCAGCATTTTATTCCCTTTACACCTCTCAAGCTTTCCGGACTCCTTTTTAACCAGCAGCGCTGCCCCGACGCTCCCGCGGTGCAGCTCTTTTAGTGATGCGGAGCAGCGGCCACTCCTGCTGCTGTACCTTTATTGTACCTCGTTTACCATGCTCAGCATTTCATTCCCTTTACACCTCTCAGCCTTTCCCGTGCCGCTCTTTTTAACCAGCAGCGCTGCCCCGACGCTCCCGCGGTGCAGCTCTTTTAGTCACACGGGGCAGCGGCCACTCCTGCTGCAGTACCTTTATTGTACCTCGTTTACCATGCTCAGCATTTTATTCCCTTTACACCTCTCACGCTTTCCGGACCCCTTTTTAACCAGCAGCGCTGCCCCGACCGTCCCGCGGTGCAGCTCTTTTAGTGATGCGGGGCAGCGGCCACTCCTGCTGCAGTACCTTTACAATATTTCTTAGACCATTGTCAATACTTTATTGCGCTGACGTTTCCCAGCCTTTCCCGTGCTGCTCTGTTTAACCAGCAGCGCTGCCCCGACGCTCCCGCGGTGCAGCTCTTTTAGTGACACGGGGCAGCGGCCACACCTGCTGCAGTACCTTTATTGTACCTCGTTTACCATGCTCAGCATTTTATTCCCTTTACACCTCTCAGCCTTTCCCGTGCTGCTCTGTTTAACCAGCAGCGCTGCCCCGACGCTCCCGCGGTACAGCTCCCTTAGTGACACGGGGCAGGGGCCGAGAGCCCTCTAGGTGCGGCTCCTCTATAGCACTTTACCGTTTTCTATTTTATTTCATTGGCACCTCGCGCGTTGCGCCGGGCGCCTCATTCGGGGACATGCGCCGGCTCCCACAGCGCCCCGCCCGCCGCCGCTCCCCGGGGGCCTCCCCGCTGCTCTCGGGAGATCGCACACCGCACGCGGCCCAAGCCCCGTCTCGCCGACGGCACTCACCACCCGCCGCCCGCCGCCGCGTTCTCCCGCTCCCTACCGGCACGAAGCGGCGCTGCCGATGACGGAGCCGATGCGCGGCTGCCACGCCGCTCTCTCCGCGCCTCAGGGCCGGCGCCTTCGGCCGCACAGGGCGGCGTCCCCGCATCCGGGCCAGCCCGCGGAGCTCCTGCCGCCGCCGCCCCCCGACTGAGGGGCCGCGACGCCGGCGCCCCCTTTTATACTCCGCACCCCCTTTTCCCGCCACTGCCGCGGTGGGCTCCCCCCGCCTCAAAATCGCCCAGAAGCGCCCGAGGCGGGAACGGCGCAGCCCCACCGGCGCCTCGGAGAAGCTCTTCTAGTGACAAGGAGCAGCGGCCACCCCTCCTGAAGTACCTTTATTGTACCTCGTTTACCATGCTCAGCATTTTATTCCCTTTACACCTCTCACGCTTTCCCGTGCCGCTCTTTTTAACCAGCAGCGCTGCCCCGACGCTCCCGCGGTGCAGCTCTTTTAGTGATGCGGGGCAGCGGCCACACCTGCTGCAGTACCTTTATTGTACCTCGTTTACCATGCTCAGCATTTCATTCCCTTTACACCTCTCACGCTTTCCGGACCCCTTTTTAACCAGCAGCGCTTCCCCGACCGTCCCGCGGTGCAGCTCTTTTAGTGATGCGGGGCAGCGGCCACTCCTGCTGCAGTACCTTTTCAATATTTCTTAGACCATTGTCAATATGTTATTCCGCTCACACTTCCCAGCCTTTCCGTGCTGCTCTTTTTAACCAGCAGCGCTGCCCCGACGCTCCCGCGGTGCAGCTCTTTTAGTGATGCGGGGCAGCGGCCACTCCTGCAGCAGTATCTTTATTGTACCTCGTTTACCATGCTCAGCATTTCATTCCCTTTACACCTCTCAGCCTTTCCCGTGCCGCTCTTTTTAACCAGCAGCGCTGCCCCGACGCTCCCGCGGTGCAGCTCTTTTAGTGACGCGGGGCAGCGGCCACACCTGCTGCAGTACCTTTCTTGTACCTCGTTTACCATGCTCAGCATTTTATTCCCTTTACACCTCTCAGCCTTTCCAGTGCTGCTCTTTTTAACCAGCAGCGCTGCCCCGACGCTCCCGCGGTGCAGCTCTTTTAGTGATGCGGAGCAGCGGCCACTCCTGCTGCTGTACCTTTATTGTACCTCGTTTACCATGCTCAGCATTTTATTCCCTTTACACCTCTCACGCTTTCCGGACCACTTTTTAACCAGCAGCGCTGCCCCGACCGTCCCGAGATGCAGCTCTTTTAGTGATGCGGGGCAGCGGCAACTCCTGCCGCTGTACCTTTTCAATATTTCTTAGACCATTGTCAATATTTTATTGCGCTCACACTTCCCAGCCTTTCCGTGCTGCTCTTTTTAACCAGCAGCGCTGCCCCGACGCTCCCGCGGTGCAGCTCTTTTAGTGATGCGGGGCAGCGGCCACACCTGCTGCACTACCTTTATTGTACCTCGTTTACCATGCTCAGCATTTTATTCCCTTTACACCTCTCACGCTTTCCGGACCCCTTTTTAACCAGCAGCACTGCCCCGACGGTCCCGCGGTGCAGCTCTTTTAGTGATGCGGGGCAGCGGCCACACCTGCTGCAGTACCTTTATTGTACCTCTTTTACCATGCTCAGCATTTCATTCCCTTTACACCTCTCAGCCTTTCCCGTGCCGCTCTTTTTAACCAGCAGCGCTGCCCCGACGCTCCCGCGGTGCAGCTCTTTTAGTGACGCGGAGCAGCGGCCACTCCTGCTGCTGTACCTTTATTGTACCTCGTTTACCATGCTCAGCATTTTATTCCCTTTACACCTCTCACGCTTTCCGGACCCCTTTTTAACCAGCAGCGCTGCCCCGACGCTCCCGCGGTGCAGCTCTTTTAGTGATGCGGGGCAGCGGCCACTCCTGCTGCTGTACCTTTACAGTATTTCTTAAACCATTGTCAATATTTTATTGCGCTCACACTTCCCAGCCTTTCCGTGCCGCTCTTTTTAACCAGCAGCGCTGCCCCGACGCTCCCGCGGTGCAGCTCTTTTAGTGACGCGGGGCAGCGGCCACTCCTGCTGCTGTACCTTTATTGTACCTCGTTTACCATGCTCAGCATTTCATTCCCTTTACACCTCTCAGCCTTTCCCGTGCCGCTCTTTTTAACCAGCAGCGCTGCCCCGACGCTCCCGCGGTGCAGCTCTTTTAGTGACACGGGGCAGCGGCCACACCTGCTGCAGTACCTTTATTGTACCTCGTTTACCATGCTCTGCATTTCATTCCCTTTACACCTCTCACGCTTTCCGGACCCCTTTTTAACCAGCAGCGCTGCCCCGACGCTCCCGAGGTGCAGCTCTTTTAGTGATGCGGGGCAGCGGCCACTCCTGCTGCTGTACCTTTATTGTACCTCTTTTACCATGCTCAGCATTTCATTCCCTTTACACCTCTCACGCTTTCCGGACCCCTTTTTAGCCAGCAGCGCTGCCCCGACCGTCCCGCGGTGCAGCTCTTTTAGTGATGCGGAGCAGCGGCCACACCTGCTGCAGTACCTTTATTGTACCTCGTTTACCATGCTCAGCATTTTATTCCCTTTACACCTCTCACGCTTTCCCGTGCCGCTCCTTTTAACCAGCAGCGCTGCCCCGACGCTCCCGCGGTGCAGCTCTTTTAGTGACACGGGGCAGCGGCCACACCTGCTGCAGTACCTTTACAGTATTTCTTAGACCATTGTCAATATTTTATTGCGCTCACACTTCCAGGCCTTTCCCATGCTGCTCTGTTTAACCAGCAGCGCTGCCCCGACCGTCCCGCGGTGCAGCTCTTTTAGTGACGCGGGGCAGCGGCCACACCTGCTGCTGTACCTTTATTGTACCTCGTTTACCATGCTCAGCATTTTATTCCCTTTACACCTCTCACGCTTTCCGGACCCCTTTTTAACCAGCAGCGCTGCCCCGACGGTCCCGCGGTGCAGCTCTTTTAGTGATGCGGGGCAGCGGCCACTCCTGCTGCAGTATCTTTATTGTACCTCTTTTACCATGCTCAGCATTTCATTCCCTTTACACCTCTCAGCCTTTCCCGTGCCGCTCTTTTTAACCAGCAGCGCTGCCCCGACGGTCCCGCGGTGCAGCTCTTTTAGTGACACGGGGCAGCGGCCACACCTGCTGCTGTACCTTTATTGTACCTCGTTTACCATGCTCAGCATTTCATTCCCTTTACACCTCTCACGCTTTCCGGACCCCTTTTTAACCAGCAGCGCTGCCCCGACGCTCCCGCGGTGCAGCTCTTTTAGTGATGCGGGGCAGCGGCCACACCTGCTGCTGTACCTTTATTGTACCTCGTTTACCATGCTCAGCATTTCATTCCCTTTACACCTCTCACGCTTTCCGGACCCCTTTTTAACCAGCAGCGCTGCCCCGACGCTCCCGAGGTGCAGCTCTTTTAGTGATGCGGGGCAGCGGCCACACCTGCTGCAGTATCTTTATTGTACCTCTTTTACCATGCTCAGCATTTCATTCCCTTTACACCTCTCACGCTTTCCGGACCCCTTTTTAGCCAGCAGCGCTGCCCCGACGGTCCCGCGGTGCAGCTCTTTTAGTGATGCGGGGCAGCGGCCACACCTGCTGCAGTATCTTTATTGTACCTCTTTTACCATGCTCAGCATTTTATTCCCTTTACACCTCTCACGCTTTCCCGTGCCGCTCTTTTTAACCAGCAGCGCTGCCCCGACGCTCCCGCGGTGCAGCTCTTTTAGTGATGCGGGGCAGCGGCCACACCTGGTGCAGTACCTTTACAGTATTTCTTAAACCATTGTCAATATTTTATTGCGCTCACACTTCCAGGCCTTTCCAATGCTGCTCTGTTTAACCAGCAGCGCTGCCCCGACGCTCCCGCGGTGCAGCTCTTTTAGTGGTGCGGGGCAGCGGCCACACCTGCTGCTGTACCTTTATTGTACCTCGTTTACCATGCTCAGCATTTCATTCCCTTTACACCTCTCACGCTTTCCGGACCCCTTTTTAACCAGCAGCACTGCCCCGACGCTCCCGCGGTGCAGCTCTTTTAGTGACACGGGGCAGCTACACCTGCTGCAGTACCTTTATTGTACCTCGTTTACCATGCTCAGCATTTTATTCCCTTTACACCTCTCACGCTTTCCGGACCCCTTTTTAACCAGCAGCGCTGCCCCGACGGTCCCGCGGTGCAGCTCTTTTAGTGATGCGGGGCAGCGGCCACACCTGCTGCAGTACCTTTATTGTACCTCGTTTACCATGCTCAGCATTTCATTCCCTTTACACCTCTCACGCTTTCCGGACCCCTTTTTAACCAGCAGCGCTGCCCCGACCGTCCCGCGGTGCAGCTCTTTTAGTGATGCGGGGCAGCGGCCACTCCTGCTGCAGTACCTTTTCAATATTTCTTAGACCATTTTCAATATTTTATTGCGCTCACACTTCCCAGCCTTTCCCATGCTGCTCTGTTTAACCAGCAGCGCTGCCCCGATGCTCCCGCGGTGCAGCTCTTTTAGTGATGCGGGGCAGCGGCCACACCTGCTGCAGTACCTTTATTGTACCTCGTTTACCATGCTCAGCATTTCATTCCCTTTACACCTCTCACGCTTTCCGGACCCCTTTTTAACCAGCAGCACTGCCCCGACGCTCCCGCGGTGCAGCTCTTTTAGTGACACGGGGCAGCTACACCTGCTGCTGTACCTTTATTGTACCTCGTTTACCATGCTCAGCATTTCATTCCCTTTACACCTCTCAGCCTTTCCCGTGCTGCTCTTTTTAACCAGCAGCGCTGCCCCGACGCTCCCGCGGTGCAGCTCTTTTAGTGACACGGGGCAGCGGCTACACCTGCTGCTGTACCTTTATTGTACCTCGTTTACCATGCTCAGCATTTCATTCCCTTTACACCTCTCACGCTTTCCGGACCCCTTTTTAACCAGCAGCGCTGCCCCGACGCTCCCGCGGTGCAGCTCTTTTAGTGATGCGGGGCAGCGGCTACACCTGCTGCTGTACCTTTATTGTACCTCGTTTACCATGCTCAGCATTTCATTCCCTTTACACCTCTCACGCTTTCCGGACCCCTTTTTAACCAGCAGCGCTGCTCCGACGCTCCCGCGGTGCAGCTCTTTTAGTGATGCGGGGCAGCGGCCACTCCTGCTGCAGTACCTTTTCAATATTTCTTAGACCATTTTCAATATTTTATTGCGCTCACACTTCCCAGCCTTTCCCATGCTGCTCTGTTTAACCAGCAGCGCTGCCCCGACGCTCCCGCGGTGCAGCTCTTTTAGTGACGCGGAGCAGCGGCCACTCCTGCTGCAGTACCTTTATTGTACCTCGTTTACCATGCTCAGCATTTTATTCCCTTTACACCTCTCAGCCTTTCCCGTGCCGCTCTTTTTAACCAGCAGCGCTGCCCCGACGCTCCCGCGGTGCAGCTCTTTTAGTGACACGGGGCAGCGGCCACACCTGCTGCAGTACCTTTATTGTACCTCGTTTACCATGCTCAGCATTTCATTCCCTTTACACCTCTCAGCCTTTCCCGTGCCGCTCTTTTTAACCAGCAGCGCTACGCCGACGCTCCCGCGGTGCAGCTCTTTTAGTGATGCGGGGCAGCGGCCACTCCTGCTGCTGTACCTTTATTGTACCTCTTTTACCATGCTCAGCATTTCATTCCCTTTACACCTCTCAGCCTTTCCCGTGCTGCTCTTTTTAACCAGCAGCGCTGCCCCGACGCTCCCGCGGTGCAGCTCTTTTAGTGATGCGGAGCAGCGGCCACTCCTGCTGCTGTACCTTTATTGTACCTCGTTTACCATGCTCAGCATTTCATTCCCTTTACACCTCTCAGCCTTTCCCATGCTGCTCTGTTTAACCAGCAGCGCTGCCCCGACGCTCCCGCGGTGCAGCTCTTTTAGTGATGCGGGGCAGCGGCCACTCCTGCTGCAGTATCTTTATTGAACCTCTTTTACCATGCTCAGCATTTTATTCCCTTTACACCTCTCACGCTTTCCGGACCCCTTTTTAACCTGCAGCGCTGCCCCGACCGTCCCGCGGTGCAGCTCTTTTAGTGACGCGGGGCAGCGGCCACACCTGCTGCAGTACCTTTATTGTACCTCGTTTACCATGCTCAGCATTTTATTCCCTTTACACCTCTCAGCCTTTCCCGTGCCGCTCTTTTTAACCAGCAGCGCTGCCCCGACGCTCCCGCGGTGCAGCTCTTTTAGTGACGCGGGGCAGCGGCCACACCTGCTGCTGTACCTTTATTGTACCTCGTTTACCATGCTCAGCATTTCATTCCCTTTACACCTCTCACGCTTTCCGGACCCCTTTTTAACCAGCAGCACTGCCCCGACGCTCCCGCGGTGCAGCTCTTTTAGTGACACGGGGCAGCTACACCTGCTGCTGTACCTTTATTGTACCTCGTTTACCATGCTCAGCATTTTATTCCCTTTACACCTCTCAGCCTTTCCCGTGCCGCTCTTTTTAACCAGCAGCGCTGCCCCGACGCTCCCGCGGTGCAGCTCTTTTAGTCACACGGGGCAGCGGCCACACCTGCTGCAGTACCTTTATTGTACCTCGTTTACCATGCTCAGCATTTTATTCCCTTTACACCTCTCACGCTTTCCGGACCCCTTTTTAACCAGCAGCGCTGCCCCGACGGTCCCGCGGTGCAGCTCTTTTAGTGACGCGGGGCAGCGGCCACTCCTGCTGCAGTATCTTTATTGTACCTCTTTTACCATGCTCAGCATTTCATTCCCTTTACACCTCTCAGCCTTTCCCGTGCCGCTCTTTTTCAACAGCAGCGCTGCCCCGACGCTCCCGCGGTGCAGCTCTTTTAGTGATGCGGGGCAGCGGCCACACCTGCTGCAGTACCTTTATTGTACCTCGTTTACCATGCTCAGCATTTTATTCCCTTTACACCTCTCACGCTTTCCGGACCCCTTTTTAACCAGCAGCGCTGCCCCGACCGTCCCGCGGTGCAGCTCTTTTAGTGACGCGGGGCAGCGGCCACACCTGCTGCTGTACCTTTATTGTACCTCGTTTACCATGCTCAGCATTTCATTCCCTTTACACCTCTCAGCCTTTCCCGTGCCGCTCATTTTAACCAGCAGCGCTGCCCCGACGCTCCCGCGGTGCAGCTCTTTTAGTGACACGGGGCAGCGCCCTCACCTGCTGCTGTACCTTTATTGTACCTCGCTTACCATGCTCAGCATTTTATTCCCTTTACACCTCTCACGCTTTCCGGACCCCTTTTTAACCAGCAGCACTGCCCCGACGCTCCCGCGGTGCAGCTCTTTTAGTGACACGGGGCAGCGGCCACACCTGCTGCTGTACCTTTATTGTACCTCGTTTACCATGCTCAGCATTTCATTCCCTTTACACCTCTCACGCTTTCCGGACCCCTTTTTAACCAGCAGCGCTGCCCCGACCGTCCCGCGGTGCAGCTCTTTTAGTGATGCGGGGCAGCGGCCACACCTGCTGCAGTATCTTTATTGTACCTCTTTTACCATGCTCAGCATTTCATTCCCTTTACACCTCTCACGCTTTCCGGACCCCTTTTTAGCCAGCAGCGCTGCCCCGACGGTCCCGCGGTGCAGCTCTTTTAGTGATGCGGGGCAGCGGCCACTCCTGCTGCAGTACCTTTTCAATATTTCTTAGACCATTTTCAATATTTTATTGCGCTCACACTTCCCAGCCTTTCCCATGCTGCTCTGTTTAACCAGCAGCGCTGCCCCGATGCTCCCGCGGTGCAGCTCTTTTAGTGATGCGGGGCAGCGGCCACACCTGCTGCAGTACCTTTATTGTACCTCGTTTACCATGCTCAGCATTTCATTCCCTTTACACCTCTCACGCTTTCCGGACCCCTTTTTAACCAGCAGCACTGCCCCGACCGTCCCGCGGTGCAGCTCTTTTAGTGACACGGGGCAGCTACACCTGCTGCTGTACCTTTATTGTACCTCGTTTACCATGCTCAGCATTTCATTCCCTTTACACCTCTCACGCTTTCCGGACCCCTTTTTAACCAGCAGCGCTGCCCCGACGCTCCCGCGGTGCAGCTCTTTTAGTGATGCGGGGCAGCGGCCACTCCTGCTGCTGTACCTTTACAATATTTCTTAGACCATTGTCAATACTTTATTGCGCTGACGTTTCTCAGCCTTTCCCGTGCTGCTCTGTTTAACCAGCAGCGCTGCCCCGACGCTCCCGCGGTGCAGCTCCCTTAGTGACACGGGGCAGGGGCCGAGAGCCCTCTAGGTGCGGCTCCTCTATAGCACTTTACCGTTTTCTATTTTATTTCATTGGCACCTCGCGCGTTGCGCCGGGCGCCTCATTCGGGGACATGCGCCGGCTCCCACAGCGCCCCGCCCGCCGCCGCTCCCCGGGGGCCTCCCCGCTGCTCTCGGGAGATCGCACACCGCACGCGGCCCAAGCCCCGTCTCGCCGACGGCACTCACCACCCGCCGCCCGCCGCCGCGTTCTCCCGCTCCCTACCGGCACGAAGCGGCGCTGCCGATGACGGAGCCGATGCGCGGCTGCCACGCCGCTCTCTCCGCGCCTCAGGGCCGGCGCCTTCGGCCGCACAGGGCGGCGTCCCCGCATCCGGGCCAGCCCGCGGAGCTCCTGCCGCCGCCGCCCCCCGACTGAGGGGCCGCGACGCCGGCGCCCCCTTTTATACTCCGCACCCCCTTTTCCCGCCACTGCCGCGGTGGGCTCCCCCCGCCTCAAAATCGCCCAGAAGCGCCCGAGGCGGGAACGGCGCAGCCCCACCGGCGCCTCGGAGAAGCTCTTCTAGTGACAAGGAGCAGCGGCCACCCCTCCTGAAGTACCTTTATTGTACCTCGTTTACCATGCTCAGCATTTTATTCCCTTTACACCTCTCACGCTTTCCCGTGCCGCTCTTTTTAACCAGCAGCGCTGCCCCGACGCTCCCGCGGTGCAGCTCTTTTAGTGATGCGGGGCAGCGGCCACACCTGCTGCAGTACCTTTATTGTACCTCGTTTACCATGCTCAGCATTTCATTCCCTTTACACCTCTCACGCTTTCCGGACCCCTTTTTAACCAGCAGCGCTTCCCCGACCGTCCCGCGGTGCAGCTCTTTTAGTGATGCGGGGCAGCGGCCACTCCTGCTGCAGTACCTTTTCAATATTTCTTAGACCATTGTCAATATGTTATTCCGCTCACACTTCCCAGCCTTTCCGTGCTGCTCTTTTTAACCAGCAGCGCTGCCCCGACGCTCCCGCGGTGCAGCTCTTTTAGTGATGCGGGGCAGCGGCCACTCCTGCAGCAGTATCTTTATTGTACCTCGTTTACCATGCTCAGCATTTCATTCCCTTTACACCTCTCAGCCTTTCCCGTGCCGCTCTTTTTAACCAGCAGCGCTGCCCCGACGCTCCCGCGGTGCAGCTCTTTTAGTGACGCGGGGCAGCGGCCACACCTGCTGCAGTACCTTTCTTGTACCTCGTTTACCATGCTCAGCATTTTATTCCCTTTACACCTCTCAGCCTTTCCAGTGCTGCTCTTTTTAACCAGCAGCGCTGCCCCGACGCTCCCGCGGTGCAGCTCTTTTAGTGATGCGGAGCAGCGGCCACTCCTGCTGCTGTACCTTTATTGTACCTCGTTTACCATGCTCAGCATTTTATTCCCTTTACACCTCTCACGCTTTCCGGACCACTTTTTAACCAGCAGCGCTGCCCCGACCGTCCCGAGATGCAGCTCTTTTAGTGATGCGGGGCAGCGGCAACTCCTGCCGCTGTACCTTTTCAATATTTCTTAGACCATTGTCAATATTTTATTGCGCTCACACTTCCCAGCCTTTCCGTGCTGCTCTTTTTAACCAGCAGCGCTGCCCCGACGCTCCCGCGGTGCAGCTCTTTTAGTGATGCGGGGCAGCGGCCACACCTGCTGCACTACCTTTATTGTACCTCGTTTACCATGCTCAGCATTTTATTCCCTTTACACCTCTCACGCTTTCCGGACCCCTTTTTAACCAGCAGCACTGCCCCGACGGTCCCGCGGTGCAGCTCTTTTAGTGATGCGGGGCAGCGGCCACACCTGCTGCAGTACCTTTATTGTACCTCTTTTACCATGCTCAGCATTTCATTCCCTTTACACCTCTCAGCCTTTCCCGTGCCGCTCTTTTTAACCAGCAGCGCTGCCCCGACGCTCCCGCGGTGCAGCTCTTTTAGTGACGCGGAGCAGCGGCCACTCCTGCTGCTGTACCTTTATTGTACCTCGTTTACCATGCTCAGCATTTTATTCCCTTTACACCTCTCACGCTTTCCGGACCCCTTTTTAACCAGCAGCGCTGCCCCGACGCTCCCGCGGTGCAGCTCTTTTAGTGATGCGGGGCAGCGGCCACTCCTGCTGCTGTACCTTTACAGTATTTCTTAAACCATTGTCAATATTTTATTGCGCTCACACTTCCCAGCCTTTCCGTGCCGCTCTTTTTAACCAGCAGCGCTGCCCCGACGCTCCCGCGGTGCAGCTCTTTTAGTGACGCGGGGCAGCGGCCACTCCTGCTGCTGTACCTTTATTGTACCTCGTTTACCATGCTCAGCATTTCATTCCCTTTACACCTCTCAGCCTTTCCCGTGCCGCTCTTTTTAACCAGCAGCGCTGCCCCGACGCTCCCGCGGTGCAGCTCTTTTAGTGACACGGGGCAGCGGCCACACCTGCTGCAGTACCTTTATTGTACCTCGTTTACCATGCTCTGCATTTCATTCCCTTTACACCTCTCACGCTTTCCGGACCCCTTTTTAACCAGCAGCGCTGCCCCGACGCTCCCGAGGTGCAGCTCTTTTAGTGATGCGGGGCAGCGGCCACTCCTGCTGCTGTACCTTTATTGTACCTCTTTTACCATGCTCAGCATTTCATTCCCTTTACACCTCTCACGCTTTCCGGACCCCTTTTTAGCCAGCAGCGCTGCCCCGACCGTCCCGCGGTGCAGCTCTTTTAGTGATGCGGAGCAGCGGCCACACCTGCTGCAGTACCTTTATTGTACCTCGTTTACCATGCTCAGCATTTTATTCCCTTTACACCTCTCACGCTTTCCCGTGCCGCTCCTTTTAACCAGCAGCGCTGCCCCGACGCTCCCGCGGTGCAGCTCTTTTAGTGACACGGGGCAGCGGCCACACCTGCTGCAGTACCTTTACAGTATTTCTTAGACCATTGTCAATATTTTATTGCGCTCACACTTCCAGGCCTTTCCCATGCTGCTCTGTTTAACCAGCAGCGCTGCCCCGACCGTCCCGCGGTGCAGCTCTTTTAGTGACGCGGGGCAGCGGCCACACCTGCTGCTGTACCTTTATTGTACCTCGTTTACCATGCTCAGCATTTTATTCCCTTTACACCTCTCACGCTTTCCGGACCCCTTTTTAACCAGCAGCGCTGCCCCGACGGTCCCGCGGTGCAGCTCTTTTAGTGATGCGGGGCAGCGGCCACTCCTGCTGCAGTATCTTTATTGTACCTCTTTTACCATGCTCAGCATTTCATTCCCTTTACACCTCTCAGCCTTTCCCGTGCCGCTCTTTTTAACCAGCAGCGCTGCCCCGACGGTCCCGCGGTGCAGCTCTTTTAGTGACACGGGGCAGCGGCCACACCTGCTGCTGTACCTTTATTGTACCTCGTTTACCATGCTCAGCATTTCATTCCCTTTACACCTCTCACGCTTTCCGGACCCCTTTTTAACCAGCAGCGCTGCCCCGACGCTCCCGCGGTGCAGCTCTTTTAGTGATGCGGGGCAGCGGCCACACCTGCTGCTGTACCTTTATTGTACCTCGTTTACCATGCTCAGCATTTCATTCCCTTTACACCTCTCACGCTTTCCGGACCCCTTTTTAACCAGCAGCGCTGCCCCGACGCTCCCGAGGTGCAGCTCTTTTAGTGATGCGGGGCAGCGGCCACACCTGCTGCAGTATCTTTATTGTACCTCTTTTACCATGCTCAGCATTTCATTCCCTTTACACCTCTCACGCTTTCCGGACCCCTTTTTAGCCAGCAGCGCTGCCCCGACGGTCCCGCGGTGCAGCTCTTTTAGTGATGCGGGGCAGCGGCCACACCTGCTGCAGTATCTTTATTGTACCTCTTTTACCATGCTCAGCATTTTATTCCCTTTACACCTCTCACGCTTTCCCGTGCCGCTCTTTTTAACCAGCAGCGCTGCCCCGACGCTCCCGCGGTGCAGCTCTTTTAGTGATGCGGGGCAGCGGCCACACCTGGTGCAGTACCTTTACAGTATTTCTTAAACCATTGTCAATATTTTATTGCGCTCACACTTCCAGGCCTTTCCAATGCTGCTCTGTTTAACCAGCAGCGCTGCCCCGACGCTCCCGCGGTGCAGCTCTTTTAGTGGTGCGGGGCAGCGGCCACACCTGCTGCTGTACCTTTATTGTACCTCGTTTACCATGCTCAGCATTTCATTCCCTTTACACCTCTCACGCTTTCCGGACCCCTTTTTAACCAGCAGCACTGCCCCGACGCTCCCGCGGTGCAGCTCTTTTAGTGACACGGGGCAGCTACACCTGCTGCAGTACCTTTATTGTACCTCGTTTACCATGCTCAGCATTTTATTCCCTTTACACCTCTCACGCTTTCCGGACCCCTTTTTAACCAGCAGCGCTGCCCCGACGGTCCCGCGGTGCAGCTCTTTTAGTGATGCGGGGCAGCGGCCACACCTGCTGCAGTACCTTTATTGTACCTCGTTTACCATGCTCAGCATTTCATTCCCTTTACACCTCTCACGCTTTCCGGACCCCTTTTTAACCAGCAGCGCTGCCCCGACCGTCCCGCGGTGCAGCTCTTTTAGTGATGCGGGGCAGCGGCCACTCCTGCTGCAGTACCTTTTCAATATTTCTTAGACCATTTTCAATATTTTATTGCGCTCACACTTCCCAGCCTTTCCCATGCTGCTCTGTTTAACCAGCAGCGCTGCCCCGATGCTCCCGCGGTGCAGCTCTTTTAGTGATGCGGGGCAGCGGCCACACCTGCTGCAGTACCTTTATTGTACCTCGTTTACCATGCTCAGCATTTCATTCCCTTTACACCTCTCACGCTTTCCGGACCCCTTTTTAACCAGCAGCACTGCCCCGACGCTCCCGCGGTGCAGCTCTTTTAGTGACACGGGGCAGCTACACCTGCTGCTGTACCTTTATTGTACCTCGTTTACCATGCTCAGCATTTCATTCCCTTTACACCTCTCAGCCTTTCCCGTGCTGCTCTTTTTAACCAGCAGCGCTGCCCCGACGCTCCCGCGGTGCAGCTCTTTTAGTGACACGGGGCAGCGGCTACACCTGCTGCTGTACCTTTATTGTACCTCGTTTACCATGCTCAGCATTTCATTCCCTTTACACCTCTCACGCTTTCCGGACCCCTTTTTAACCAGCAGCGCTGCCCCGACGCTCCCGCGGTGCAGCTCTTTTAGTGATGCGGGGCAGCGGCTACACCTGCTGCTGTACCTTTATTGTACCTCGTTTACCATGCTCAGCATTTCATTCCCTTTACACCTCTCACGCTTTCCGGACCCCTTTTTAACCAGCAGCGCTGCTCCGACGCTCCCGCGGTGCAGCTCTTTTAGTGATGCGGGGCAGCGGCCACTCCTGCTGCAGTACCTTTTCAATATTTCTTAGACCATTTTCAATATTTTATTGCGCTCACACTTCCCAGCCTTTCCCATGCTGCTCTGTTTAACCAGCAGCGCTGCCCCGACGCTCCCGCGGTGCAGCTCTTTTAGTGACGCGGAGCAGCGGCCACTCCTGCTGCAGTACCTTTATTGTACCTCGTTTACCATGCTCAGCATTTTATTCCCTTTACACCTCTCAGCCTTTCCCGTGCCGCTCTTTTTAACCAGCAGCGCTGCCCCGACGCTCCCGCGGTGCAGCTCTTTTAGTGACACGGGGCAGCGGCCACACCTGCTGCAGTACCTTTATTGTACCTCGTTTACCATGCTCAGCATTTCATTCCCTTTACACCTCTCAGCCTTTCCCGTGCCGCTCTTTTTAACCAGCAGCGCTACGCCGACGCTCCCGCGGTGCAGCTCTTTTAGTGATGCGGGGCAGCGGCCACTCCTGCTGCTGTACCTTTATTGTACCTCTTTTACCATGCTCAGCATTTCATTCCCTTTACACCTCTCAGCCTTTCCCGTGCTGCTCTTTTTAACCAGCAGCGCTGCCCCGACGCTCCCGCGGTGCAGCTCTTTTAGTGATGCGGAGCAGCGGCCACTCCTGCTGCTGTACCTTTATTGTACCTCGTTTACCATGCTCAGCATTTCATTCCCTTTACACCTCTCAGCCTTTCCCATGCTGCTCTGTTTAACCAGCAGCGCTGCCCCGACGCTCCCGCGGTGCAGCTCTTTTAGTGATGCGGGGCAGCGGCCACTCCTGCTGCAGTATCTTTATTGAACCTCTTTTACCATGCTCAGCATTTTATTCCCTTTACACCTCTCACGCTTTCCGGACCCCTTTTTAACCTGCAGCGCTGCCCCGACCGTCCCGCGGTGCAGCTCTTTTAGTGACGCGGGGCAGCGGCCACACCTGCTGCAGTACCTTTATTGTACCTCGTTTACCATGCTCAGCATTTTATTCCCTTTACACCTCTCAGCCTTTCCCGTGCCGCTCTTTTTAACCAGCAGCGCTGCCCCGACGCTCCCGCGGTGCAGCTCTTTTAGTGACGCGGGGCAGCGGCCACACCTGCTGCTGTACCTTTATTGTACCTCGTTTACCATGCTCAGCATTTCATTCCCTTTACACCTCTCACGCTTTCCGGACCCCTTTTTAACCAGCAGCACTGCCCCGACGCTCCCGCGGTGCAGCTCTTTTAGTGACACGGGGCAGCTACACCTGCTGCTGTACCTTTATTGTACCTCGTTTACCATGCTCAGCATTTTATTCCCTTTACACCTCTCAGCCTTTCCCGTGCCGCTCTTTTTAACCAGCAGCGCTGCCCCGACGCTCCCGCGGTGCAGCTCTTTTAGTCACACGGGGCAGCGGCCACACCTGCTGCAGTACCTTTATTGTACCTCGTTTACCATGCTCAGCATTTTATTCCCTTTACACCTCTCACGCTTTCCGGACCCCTTTTTAACCAGCAGCGCTGCCCCGACGGTCCCGCGGTGCAGCTCTTTTAGTGACGCGGGGCAGCGGCCACTCCTGCTGCAGTATCTTTATTGTACCTCTTTTACCATGCTCAGCATTTCATTCCCTTTACACCTCTCAGCCTTTCCCGTGCCGCTCTTTTTCAACAGCAGCGCTGCCCCGACGCTCCCGCGGTGCAGCTCTTTTAGTGATGCGGGGCAGCGGCCACACCTGCTGCAGTACCTTTATTGTACCTCGTTTACCATGCTCAGCATTTTATTCCCTTTACACCTCTCACGCTTTCCGGACCCCTTTTTAACCAGCAGCGCTGCCCCGACCGTCCCGCGGTGCAGCTCTTTTAGTGACGCGGGGCAGCGGCCACACCTGCTGCTGTACCTTTATTGTACCTCGTTTACCATGCTCAGCATTTCATTCCCTTTACACCTCTCAGCCTTTCCCGTGCCGCTCATTTTAACCAGCAGCGCTGCCCCGACGCTCCCGCGGTGCAGCTCTTTTAGTGACACGGGGCAGCGCCCTCACCTGCTGCTGTACCTTTATTGTACCTCGCTTACCATGCTCAGCATTTTATTCCCTTTACACCTCTCACGCTTTCCGGACCCCTTTTTAACCAGCAGCACTGCCCCGACGCTCCCGCGGTGCAGCTCTTTTAGTGACACGGGGCAGCGGCCACACCTGCTGCTGTACCTTTATTGTACCTCGTTTACCATGCTCAGCATTTCATTCCCTTTACACCTCTCACGCTTTCCGGACCCCTTTTTAACCAGCAGCGCTGCCCCGACCGTCCCGCGGTGCAGCTCTTTTAGTGATGCGGGGCAGCGGCCACACCTGCTGCAGTATCTTTATTGTACCTCTTTTACCATGCTCAGCATTTCATTCCCTTTACACCTCTCACGCTTTCCGGACCCCTTTTTAGCCAGCAGCGCTGCCCCGACGGTCCCGCGGTGCAGCTCTTTTAGTGATGCGGGGCAGCGGCCACTCCTGCTGCAGTACCTTTTCAATATTTCTTAGACCATTTTCAATATTTTATTGCGCTCACACTTCCCAGCCTTTCCCATGCTGCTCTGTTTAACCAGCAGCGCTGCCCCGATGCTCCCGCGGTGCAGCTCTTTTAGTGATGCGGGGCAGCGGCCACACCTGCTGCAGTACCTTTATTGTACCTCGTTTACCATGCTCAGCATTTCATTCCCTTTACACCTCTCACGCTTTCCGGACCCCTTTTTAACCAGCAGCACTGCCCCGACCGTCCCGCGGTGCAGCTCTTTTAGTGACACGGGGCAGCTACACCTGCTGCTGTACCTTTATTGTACCTCGTTTACCATGCTCAGCATTTCATTCCCTTTACACCTCTCACGCTTTCCGGACCCCTTTTTAACCAGCAGCGCTGCCCCGACGCTCCCGCGGTGCAGCTCTTTTAGTGATGCGGGGCAGCGGCCACTCCTGCTGCTGTACCTTTACAATATTTCTTAGACCATTGTCAATACTTTATTGCGCTGACGTTTCTCAGCCTTTCCCGTGCTGCTCTGTTTAACCAGCAGCGCTGCCCCGACGCTCCCGCGGTGCAGCTCCCTTAGTGACACGGGGCAGGGGCCGAGAGCCCTCTAGGTGCGGCTCCTCTATAGCACTTTACCGTTTTCTATTTTATTTCATTGGCACCTCGCGCGTTGCGCCGGGCGCCTCATTCGGGGACATGCGCCGGCTCCCACAGCGCCCCGCCCGCCGCCGCTCCCCGGGGGCCTCCCCGCTGCTCTCGGGAGATCGCACACCGCACGCGGCCCAAGCCCCGTCTCGCCGACGGCACTCACCACCCGCCGCCCGCCGCCGCGTTCTCCCGCTCCCTACCGGCACGAAGCGGCGCTGCCGATGACGGAGCCGATGCGCGGCTGCCACGCCGCTCTCTCCGCGCCTCAGGGCCGGCGCCTTCGGCCGCACAGGGCGGCGTCCCCGCATCCGGGCCAGCCCGCGGAGCTCCTGCCGCCGCCGCCGCCGCCCCCCGACTGAGGGGCCGCGACGCCGGCGCCCCCTTTTATACTCCGCACCCCCTTTTCCCGCCACTGCCGCGGTGGGCTCCCCCCGCCTCAAAATCGCCCAGAAGCGCCCGAGGCGGGAACGGCGCAGCCCCACCGGCGCCTCGGAGAAGCTCTTCTAGTGACAAGGAGCAGCGGCCACCCCTCCTGCAGTACCTTTATTGTACCTCGTTTACCATGCTCAGCATTTCATTCCCTTTACACCTCTCAGCCTTTCCCGTGCCGCTCTTTTTAACCAGCAGCGCTGCCCCGACGCTCCCGCGGTGCAGCTCTTTTAGTGACACGGGGCAGCAGCCACTCCTGCTGCAGTACTTTTAAAGGATTTTCGACCATTTTATTTTATACCCTTCACAGATGCGACCTTTGCCGTGACACCTTTGAAGCAGCGCCCCTGCCCCACGTGCGCCGCGGTGCAGCTCATTTTATCCTGAGGAAGTGGCTACTCCTGCTGCGGTGTTGTTATTATTTCTCAGACCTTTCTCTATATTTTATTTCCCTCACCCCTCCAGTCCTTTTACGTGCCGCACGTTTACCATCAGCACCACCCCAAAGGTGCCGCGGTGCAGCTGTTTTAGTGAACCCACGCAGCGGCCACTCCTGCTGCTGTACCTTTTGAGTATTTCTTAGACCATTCTCAATATTTTATTGCGCTCACACTTCCCAGCCTTTCCGTGCTGCTCTTTTTGACCAGCAGCGCTGCCCCGACGCTCCCGCGGTGCAGCTCTTTTAGTGATGCGGAGCAGCGGCCACACCTGCTGCTGTACCTTTATTGTACCTCTTTTACCACGCTCAGCATTTCATTCCCTTTACACCTCTCACGCTTTCCAGTGCCGCTCTTTTTAACCAGCAGCGCTGCCCCGACGCTCCCGCGGTGCAGCTCTTTTAGTGATGCGGAGCAGCGGCTACTCCTGCTGCTGTACCTTTATTGTACCTCGTTTACCATGCTCAGCATTTTATTCCCTTTACACCTCTCACGCTTTCCGGACCCCTTTTTAACCAGCAGCGCTGCCCCGACGGTCCCGCGGTGCAGCTCTTTTAGTGACGCGGGGCAGCGGCCACTCCTGCTGCTGTACCTTTATTGTACCTCGTTTACCATGCTCAGCATTTCATTCCCTTTACACCTCTCAGCCTTTCCCGTGCCGCTCTTTTTAACCAGCAGCGCTGCCCCGACGGTCCCGCGGTGCAGCTCTTTTAGTCACACGGGGCAGCGGCCACACCTGCTGCTGTACCTTTATTGTACCTCGTTTACCATGCTCAGCATTTTATTCCCTTTACACCTCTCAAGCTTTCCGGACTCCTTTTTAACCAGCAGCGCTGCCCCGACGCTCCCGCGGTGCAGCTCTTTTAGTGACGCGGGGCAGCGGCCACACCTGCTGCAGTACCTTTATTGTACCTCGTTTACAATGCTCAGCATTTCATTCCCTTTACACCTCTCACGCTTTCCCGTGCCGCTCTTTTTAACCAGCAGCGCTGCCCCGACGCTCCCGAGGTGCAGCTCTTTTAGTCACACGGGGCAGCGACCACTCCTGCTGCTGTACCTTTACAGTATTTCTTAAACCATTGTCAATATTTTATTGCGATCACACTTCCCAGCCTTTCCCATGCTGCTCTTTTTAACCAGCAGCGCTGCCCCGACGCTCCCGCGGTGCAGCTCTTTTAGTGATGCGGAGCAGCGGCCACTCCTGCTGCTGTACCTTTATTGTACCTCGTTTACCATGCTCAGCATTTTATTCCCTTTACACCTCTCACGCTTTCCGGACCCCTTTTTAACCAGCAGCGCTGCCCCGACCGTCCCGCGGTGCAGCTCTTTTAGTGATGCGGGGCAGCGGCCACTCCTGCTGCTGTACCTTTACAGTATTTCTTAGACCATTGTCAATATTTTATTCCGCTCACACTTCCCAGCCTTTCCGTGCTGCTCTTTTTAACCAGCAGCGCTGCCCCGACGCTCCCGCGGTGCAGCTCTTTTAGTGATGCGGGGCAGCGGCCACTCCTGCAGCAGTATCTTTATTGTACCTCGTTTACCATGCTCAGCATTTCATTCCCTTTACACCTCTCAGCCTTTCCCGTGCCGCTCTTTTTAACCAGCAGCGCTGCCCCGACGGTCCCGCGGTGCAGCTCTTTTAGTGATGCGGAGCAGCGGCCACTCCTGCTGCTGTACCTTTATTGTACCTCGTTTACCATGCTCAGCATTTTATTCCCTTTACACCTCTCACGCTTTCCGGACCCCTTTTTAACCAGCAGCGCTGCCCCGACGGTCCCGCGGTGCAGCTCTTTTAGTGACGCGGGGCAGCGGCCACTCCTGCTGCTGTACCTTTATTGTACCTCGTTTACCATGCTCAGCATTTCATTCCCTTTACACCTCTCAGCCTTTCCCGTGCCGCTCTTTTTAACCAGCAGCGCTGCCCCGACGCTCCCGCGGTGCAGCTCTTTTAGTCACACGGGGCAGCGGCCACACCTGCTGCTGTACCTTTATTGTACCTCGTTTACCATGCTCAGCATTTTATTCCCTTTACACCTCTCAAGCTTTCCGGACTCCTTTTTAACCAGCAGCGCTGCCCCGACGCTCCCGCGGTGCAGCTCTTTTAGTGATGCGGAGCAGCGGCCACTCCTGCTGCTGTACCTTTATTGTACCTCGTTTACCATGCTCAGCATTTCATTCCCTTTACACCTCTCAGCCTTTCCCGTGCCGCTCTTTTTAACCAGCAGCGCTGCCCCGACGCTCCCGCGGTGCAGCTCTTTTAGTCACACGGGGCAGCGGCCACTCCTGCTGCAGTACCTTTATTGTACCTCGTTTACCATGCTCAGCATTTTATTCCCTTTACACCTCTCACGCTTTCCGGACCCCTTTTTAACCAGCAGCGCTGCCCCGACCGTCCCGCGGTGCAGCTCTTTTAGTGATGCGGGGCAGCGGCCACTCCTGCTGCAGTACCTTTACAATATTTCTTAGACCATTGTCAATACTTTATTGCGCTGACGTTTCCCAGCCTTTCCCGTGCTGCTCTGTTTAACCAGCAGCGCTGCCCCGACGCTCCCGCGGTGCAGCTCTTTTAGTGACACGGGGCAGCGGCCACACCTGCTGCAGTACCTTTATTGTACCTCGTTTACCATGCTCAGCATTTTATTCCCTTTACACCTCTCAGCCTTTCCCGTGCTGCTCTGTTTAACCAGCAGCGCTGCCCCGACGCTCCCGCGGTACAGCTCCCTTAGTGACACGGGGCAGGGGCCGAGAGCCCTCTAGGTGCGGCTCCTCTATAGCACTTTACCGTTTTCTATTTTATTTCATTGGCACCTCGCGCGTTGCGCCGGGCGCCTCATTCGGGGACATGCGCCGGCTCCCACAGCGCCCCGCCCGCCGCCGCTCCCCGGGGGCCTCCCCGCTGCTCTCGGGAGATCGCACACCGCACGCGGCCCAAGCCCCGTCTCGCCGACGGCACTCACCACCCGCCGCCCGCCGCCGCGTTCTCCCGCTCCCTACCGGCACGAAGCGGCGCTGCCGATGACGGAGCCGATGCGCGGCTGCCACGCCGCTCTCTCCGCGCCTCAGGGCCGGCGCCTTCGGCCGCACAGGGCGGCGTCCCCGCATCCGGGCCAGCCCGCGGAGCTCCTGCCGCCGCCGCCGCCGCCCCCCGACTGAGGGGCCGCGACGCCGGCGCCCCCTTTTATACTCCGCACCCCCTTTTCCCGCCACTGCCGCGGTGGGCTCCCCCCGCCTCAAAATCGCCCAGAAGCGCCCGAGGCGGGAACGGCGCAGCCCCACCGGCGCCTCGGAGAAGCTCTTCTAGTGACAAGGAGCAGCGGCCACCCCTCCTGAAGTACCTTTATTGTACCTCGTTTACCATGCTCAGCATTTTATTCCCTTTACACCTCTCACGCTTTCCCGTGCCGCTCTTTTTAACCAGCAGCGCTGCCCCGACGCTCCCGCGGTGCAGCTCTTTTAGTGATGCGGGGCAGCGGCCACACCTGCTGCAGTACCTTTATTGTACCTCGTTTACCATGCTCAGCATTTCATTCCCTTTACACCTCTCACGCTTTCCGGACCCCTTTTTAACCAGCAGCGCTTCCCCGACCGTCCCGCGGTGCAGCTCTTTTAGTGATGCGGGGCAGCGGCCACTCCTGCTGCAGTACCTTTTCAATATTTCTTAGACCATTGTCAATATGTTATTCCGCTCACACTTCCCAGCCTTTCCGTGCTGCTCTTTTTAACCAGCAGCGCTGCCCCGACGCTCCCGCGGTGCAGCTCTTTTAGTGATGCGGGGCAGCGGCCACTCCTGCAGCAGTATCTTTATTGTACCTCGTTTACCATGCTCAGCATTTCATTCCCTTTACACCTCTCAGCCTTTCCCGTGCCGCTCTTTTTAACCAGCAGCGCTGCCCCGACGCTCCCGCGGTGCAGCTCTTTTAGTGACGCGGGGCAGCGGCCACACCTGCTGCAGTACCTTTCTTGTACCTCGTTTACCATGCTCAGCATTTTATTCCCTTTACACCTCTCAGCCTTTCCAGTGCTGCTCTTTTTAACCAGCAGCGCTGCCCCGACGCTCCCGCGGTGCAGCTCTTTTAGTGATGCGGAGCAGCGGCCACTCCTGCTGCTGTACCTTTATTGTACCTCGTTTACCATGCTCAGCATTTTATTCCCTTTACACCTCTCACGCTTTCCGGACCACTTTTTAACCAGCAGCGCTGCCCCGACCGTCCCGAGATGCAGCTCTTTTAGTGATGCGGGGCAGCGGCAACTCCTGCCGCTGTACCTTTTCAATATTTCTTAGACCATTGTCAATATTTTATTGCGCTCACACTTCCCAGCCTTTCCGTGCTGCTCTTTTTAACCAGCAGCGCTGCCCCGACGCTCCCGCGGTGCAGCTCTTTTAGTGATGCGGGGCAGCGGCCACACCTGCTGCACTACCTTTATTGTACCTCGTTTACCATGCTCAGCATTTTATTCCCTTTACACCTCTCACGCTTTCCGGACCCCTTTTTAACCAGCAGCACTGCCCCGACGCTCCCGCGGTGCAGCTCTTTTAGTGATGCGGGGCAGCGGCCACACCTGCTGCAGTACCTTTATTGTACCTCTTTTACCATGCTCAGCATTTCATTCCCTTTACACCTCTCAGCCTTTCCCGTGCCGCTCTTTTTAACCAGCAGCGCTGCCCCGACGCTCCCGCGGTGCAGCTCTTTTAGTGACGCGGAGCAGCGGCCACTCCTGCTGCTGTACCTTTATTGTACCTCGTTTACCATGCTCAGCATTTTATTCCCTTTACACCTCTCACGCTTTCCGGACCACTTTTTAACCAGCAGCGCTGCCCCGACGCTCCCGCGGTGCAGCTCTTTTAGTGATGCGGGGCAGCGGCCACTCCTGCTGCTGTACCTTTATTGTACCTCGTTTACCATGCTCAGCATTTCATTCCCTTTACACCTCTCAGCCTTTCCCGTGCCGCTCTTTTTAACCAGCAGCGCTGCCCCGACGCTCCCGCGGTGCAGCTCTTTTAGTGACACGGGGCAGCGGCCACACCTGCTGCAGTACCTTTATTGTACCTCGTTTACAATGCTCAGCATTTTATTCCCTTTACACCTCTCAGCCTTTCCCGTGCCGCTCTTTTTAACCAGCAGCGCTGCCCCGACGCTCCCGCGGTGCAGCTCTTTTAGTGATGCGGAGCAGCGGCCACACCTGCTGCTGTATCTTTATTGTACCTCGTTTACCATGCTCAGCATTTTATTCCCTTTACACCTCTCGGCCTTTCCCGTGCCGCTCTTTTTAACCAGCAGCGCTGCCCCGACGCTCCCGCGGTGCAGCTCTTTTAGTCACACGGGGCAGCGGCCACTCCTGCTGCAGTACCTTTATTGTACCTCGTTTACCATGCTCAGCATTTTATTCCCTTTACACCTCTCACGCTTTCCGGACCCCTTTTTAACCAGCAGCGCTGCCCCGACGCTCCCGCGGTGCAGCTCTTTTAGTGACACGGGGCAGCGGCCACTCCTGCTGCAGTACCTTTATTGTACCTCGTTTACCATGCTCAGCATTTTATTCCCTTTACACCTCTCACGCTTTCCGGACCCCTTTTTAACCAGCAGCGCTGCCCCGACCGTCCCGCGGTGCAGCTCTTTTAGTGATGCGGGGCAGCGGCCACTCCTGCTGCTGTACCTTTATTGTACCTCGTTTACCATGCTCAGCATTTTATTCCCTTTACACCTCTCAGCCTTTCCCGTGCCGCTCTTTTTAACCAGCAGCGCTGCCCCGACGGTCCCGCGGTGCAGCTCTTTTAGTGATGCGGAGCAGCGGCCACTCCTGCTGCAGTACCTTTATTGTACCTCGTTTACCATGCTCAGCATTTTATTCCCTTTACACCTCTCACGCTTTCCGGACCCCTTTTTAACCAGCAGCACTGCCCCGACGCTCCCGCGGTGCAGCTCTTTTAGTGATGCGGAGCAGCGGCCACTCCTGCTGCTGTACCTTTATTGTACCTCGTTTACCATGCTCAGCATTTCATTCCCTTTACACCTCTCACGCTTTCCGGACCCCTTTTTAACCAGCAGCGCTGCCCCGACGCTCCCGCGGTGCAGCTCTTTTAGTGATGCGGGGCAGCGGCCACTCCTGCTGCTGTACCTTTACAATATTTCTTAGACCATTGTCAATACTTTATTGCGCTGACGTTTCTCAGCCTTTCCCGTGCTGCTCTGTTTAACCAGCAGCGCTGCCCCGACGCTCCCGCGGTGCAGCTCCCTTAGTGACACGGGGCAGGGGCCGAGAGCCCTCTAGGTGCGGCTCCTCTATAGCACTTTACCGTTTTCTATTTTATTTCATTGGCACCTCGCGCGTTGCGCCGGGCGCCTCATTCGGGGACATGCGCCGGCTCCCACAGCGCCCCGCCCGCCGCCGCTCCCCGGGGGCCTCCCCGCTGCTCTCGGGAGATCGCACACCGCACGCGGCCCAAGCCCCGTCTCGCCGACGGCACTCACCACCCGCCGCCCGCCGCCGCGTTCTCCCGCTCCCTACCGGCACGAAGCGGCGCTGCCGATGACGGAGCCGATGCGCGGCTGCCACGCCGCTCTCTCCGCGCCTCAGGGCCGGCGCCTTCGGCCGCACAGGGCGGCGTCCCCGCATCCGGGCCAGCCCGCGGAGCTCCTGCCGCCGCCGCCGCCGCCCCCCGACTGAGGGGCCGCGACGCCGGCGCCCCCTTTTATACTCCGCACCCCCTTTTCCCGCCACTGCCGCGGTGGGCTCCCCCCGCCTCAAAATCGCCCAGAAGCGCCCGAGGCGGGAACGGCGCAGCCCCACCGGCGCCTCGGAGAAGCTCTTCTAGTGACAAGGAGCAGCGGCCACCCCTCCTGCAGTACCTTTATTGTACCTCGTTTACCATGCTCAGCATTTCATTCCCTTTACACCTCTCAGCCTTTCCCGTGCCGCTCTTTTTAACCAGCAGCGCTGCCCCGACGTTCCCGAGGTGCAGCTCTTTTAGTGATGCGGGGCAGCGGCCACACCTGCTGCTGTACCTTTATTGTACCTCGTTTACCATGCTCAGCATTTCATTCCCTTTACACCTCTCACGCTTTCCGGACCCCTTTTTAACCAGCAGCGCTGCCCCGACGCTCCCGCGGTGCAGCTCTTTTAGTGACACGGGGCAGCAGCCACTCCTGCTGCAGTACTTTTAAAGGATTTTCGACCATTTTATTTTATACCCTTCACAGATGCGACCTTTGCCGTGACACCTTTGAAGCAGCGCCCCTGCCCCACGTGCGCCGCGGTGCAGCTCATTTTATCCTGAGGAAGTGGCTACTCCTGCTGCGGTGTTGTTATTATTTCTCAGACCTTTCTCTATATTTTATTTCCCTCACCCCTCCAGTCCTTTTACGTGCCGCACGTTTACCATCAGCACCACCCCAAAGGTCCCGCGGTGCAGCTGTTTTAGTGAACCCACGCAGCGGCCACAACTGCTGCTGTACCTTTATTGTACCTCGTTTACCATGCTCAGCATTTCATTCCCTTTACACCTCTCAGCCTTTCCCGTGCTGCTCTTTTTAACCAGCAGCACTGCCCCGACGCTCCCGCGGTGCAGCTCTTTTAGTGACGCGGGGCAGCGGCCACTCCTGCTGCAGTACCTTTATTGTACCTCGTTTACCATGCTCAGCATTTTATTCCCTTTACACCTCTCACGCTTCCCGGGCCCCTTTTTAACCAGCAGCGCTGCCCCGACGCTCCCGCGGTGCAGCTCTTTTAGTGACGCGGGGCAGCGGCCACTCCTGCTGCAGTACCTTTACAATATTTCTTAGACCATTGTCAGTATTTTATTGCGCTCACACTTCCCAGCCTTTCCCGTGCTGCTCTGTTTAACCAGCAGCGCTGCCCCGACGCTCCCGCGGTGCAGCTCTTTTAGTGATGCGGGGCAGCGGCCACTCCTGCAGCAGTATCTTTATTGTACGTCTTTTACCATGCTCAGCATTTCATTCCCTTTACACCTCTCACGCTTTCCGGACCCCTTTTTAACCAGCAGCGCTGCCCCGACCGTCCCGCGGTGCAGCTCTTTTAGTGACGCGGGGCAGCGGCCACTCCTGCTGCAGTACCTTTACAATATTTCTTAGACCATTGTCAGTATTTTATTGCGCTCACACTTCCCAGCCTTTCCCATGCTGCTCTGTTTAACCAGCAGCGCTGCCCCGACGCTCCCGCGGTGCAGCTCTTTTAGTGACACGGGGCAGCAGCCACTCCTGCTGCAGTACTTTTAAAGGATTTTCGACCATTTTATTTTATACCCTTCACAGATTCGACCTTTGCCGTGACACCTTTGAAGCAGCGCCCCTGCTCCGGGTGCGCCGCGGTGCAGCTCATTTTATCCTGAGGAAGTGGCTACTCCTGCTGCGGTGTTGTTATTATTTCTCAGACCTTTCTCTATATTTTATTTCCCTCACACCTCCAGTCCTTTTACGTGCCGCACGTTTACCATCAACACCACCCCAAAGGTGCCGCGGTGCAGCTCTTTTAGTGAACCCACGCAGCGGCCACTCCTGCTGCTGTACCTTTTGAGTATTTCTTAGACCATTCTCAATATTTTATTCCGCTCACGTTTCCCAGCCTTTCCGTGCTGCTCTGTTTAACCAGCAGCGCTGCCCCGACGCTCCCGCGGTGCAGCTCCCTTAGTGACACGGGGCAGGGGCCGAGAGCCCTCTAGGTGCGGCTCCTCTATAGCACTTTACCGTTTTCTATTTTATTTCATTGGCACCTCGCGCGTTGCGCCGGGCGCCTCATTCGGGGACATGCGCCGGCTCCCACAGCGCCCCGCCCGCCGCCGCTCCCCGGGGGCCTCCCCGCTGCTCTCGGGAGATCGCACACCGCACGCGGCCCAAGCCCCGTCTCGCCGACGGCACTCACCACCCGCCGCCCGCCGCCGCGTTCTCCCGCTCCCTACCGGCACGAAGCGGCGCTGCCGATGACGGAGCCGATGCGCGGCTGCCACGCCGCTCTCTCCGCGCCTCAGGGCCGGCGCCTTCGGCCGCACAGGGCGGCGTCCCCGCATCCGGGCCAGCCCGCGGAGCTCCTGCCGCCGCCGCCGCCGCCCCCCGACTGAGGGGCCGCGACGCCGGCGCCCCCTTTTATACTCCGCACCCCCTTTTCCCGCCACTGCCGCGGTGGGCTCCCCCCGCCTCAAAATCGCCCAGAAGCGCCCGAGGCATGATATCCCCCGCGCCGGAATCCCTCCTGTCCTGGAAGAGGTAAGGTAAAGAAAAAAAATAGAACTCCGAGCTTTCCACAAATGTCCCAAAAAACGAAGCAGCTGTGAGGGGCTTCGAGCTGTGCCTGGTCCCTCAGGTAACGGCGCTTTCCATTGGCTGCCGGAGTGGCCAGGGCTCCTATTGGCTGCCGGACGCTGCGACGCTTCCGATTGGCTGCTGCTCGATCCGCAGCCCCCGGGCAGCTGCTGCTGGGGGCCTCGACAGGCGGGCTGCCGCCGGAGCAGGACACACGGCAACGCCAGCAGGCGTCCAGCGGTGCTCGGTGTCTGTCGGCGTTTGCAGTTCAGACAGACATATTGAATCCAAATTGCCGGCGATTCCCACCACATGCTATTTCTCCTCTGTTTTCCTGGATGGATTTGACAGCGCTTTCTTTCCCCCCCACAGAGTTGGAAAGCAAAATGCTCAGCTGCCCCTTGGCCATCTCCGCTTCCTTCCACAGCTCCAGCCTTGTCCCTCTTTCTCTCCCCTTTACTTTGCACCAGGTTCTCCCTCCTCCTTTCCCAGGCAGGTCGCAGCAGAGACATTTCACCCACCGGCACCACCTGCTTCCTCTCACTCCGTCCCAGTTTGCCCACTTTGAACTACTGTAGCCGCCTGCCCGCGGAGCCGGACCCGCCGCGCGCCTGGGTAATGGTGGCGTGAATTATCGCAGGGATTATTGGGGTGGGCTGGGCCTGGTCAGGTGCCTGGTGCCAGCGAAACCGCTCTGTCCCTCTCCTCCTCACCCTGGGCAGGGAACAGAACACATCAGGAAAGACTTGAGGATCGGGAAAAGGGCCTAGACAGATCACTCACCGGTCACTGGAGCAAGAAACACGACTGGGGGGAATAAATTGAATTTCTTGTCAAACAAATCAGAGCAAGAGAATGAGAGGTAAAGCTGCAGGGGTTCAAGCCTAGGAACGAGGACTTTTTCCTCGGCAGCTCGCAGCTGCACGAGGGGGATAAAGGATCCCCCGGGGCCCCCGAGCAGCGGCTCTGCCCCTCCTCAATGGGGATGTGTCCAGACCCGCCGGTCCATCCCGGGCTTTGGGGGGCAAGAGTGGAGCAGGCGCTGAGCTGCTCCATGGAGCTTCCAGCCCCTGTTTGATCTGTCGGGGCGTGACACAGTCACTGCTGGGCGTCCGTCGGCGCTCGGTGTCTGTCGGAGTTTGCAATCCCGACAGATAAATTGAGTCCAAACCGGCAGCGCCAGCTCATCTTTACTGTTCTTTTTCAATTTCTTAATGAATTAAGGGAAAACTCCCTTTAGTCGCCATTTCAAAGCCTTGAATCAAGGGGAAAACGGAGGTTCCCTCTCAATTTAGACCCGTAATTGATGCATAAGGAGGGTCTCCCCTAAATTTAAACCCAAATAAAAAGTGAATCAAGGAGGAGTTTTGCTCAATTTTGCCTCCTAAAATGAGGGGAAATGCAGCTCCCTCTTCAATTTCCCTCAAGAAACACCATTTTGGGGTCTTTTGGACACATTTTTCCTCTCTGAAGGTCCCTTCAAATGAGGGTCCCCCCTCGATGGAACTCTTATAATGGCACATAAAGAGGTTCTTCTCAAGGGAAGCCCTTTAAAACCAGGGACGGTGGTGTTTTGCCCTCAATTTTAACCTTAAGATGATGAAAATGGGGCGGTTTCCCTCAATTCAAATCCATCAAACAGCACCATAAAGGCTTTCTTCTTCCATTTAGATACAAAAATAATGGAAAACGGTGATTCCCTGCCAATTGAGATACAAAATCATGAAAATGTGTGTTCCTTCAATTGAGACCTTCCAAATCGTAGATGAAGTGGGATCCTCCTAAGTTCAAACACAGTTACAGAAACTGTTTTCTCCTCCATTTAAATCCTTTTTCTTCTCGTACTCCCCCCCGCACCCCCCCCAACTTTTTTTTTGGGGGGGGGGCGGGGGCGGGGCACTAGGAGCACTTCCTCCGCCTCACTGGTCGCACTTGGGGCTGCTGCACGTTGGAGAGTGGTGGGAAGTTTCCTCCCAGTTCCCTCCCAGTGTTCCCAGTATCTCTTCCAGTGCTCCCACTGGCAGAACACTGGGGGACACTGCATGGTCTGATGATGGGGGGGTGCATTGTCGAGGATCACAGAGGGGCCCGGGGGGTCCCGGGCGTCCTTGGGGGGGTTCCAGGTTCAGCAGTAGGATTTTTCTGACTATGAGTGAGCTGTGTGGCCTTTGGAGGTGTCCCTTCCTCTCCTGCTCACAACAGAGCAGCTCAGAGGTGATTTGGCTCCTGAGCGTTTCAATTTAGGCCCCCAAAGAGAGGAGGAGCTGCTGCCCACATTACACCTTACAGCTCTGCCAAGGGGCATCTAACCCCATGTGTGCTCAGGAGGTGGGGATGCAAACCCCAAATCCCATCTCCACCTCCCTCTGCAGTCCTTTAAGGGGTTCCTCTAGTCTGGAAAACCAGTCCCATAACTACAGTAAACCCAGAGTCTCCTGAGTGAGAAACCACGTACTTGTAATTCCTCTGCAATAGCCTCATCCCACCTCCAGCAGCCCCTGGGAAGCTGCAGGCAAGAACACCTAACCTGGTAAGCAACTCCATTTCTTGGCAGATTTCCAGGGCAATGCAAAAACATTTCAAAGTATTTTTTCAAAACATCTGCTTATTGTCCTTTAATGCAAAATAGTGATTCCATACCAGTCCTAAGAAGAACAGGCCCAGAGAAGACCTTGCTCTCTACAACTCCCTGACAGGAGGGTGTAGCCAGGTGAGGATTGGCTGCTTCTCCCAGGCAACCAGGAACAGGACAAGAGGAAACGGCCTCAAGCCGCACCAGGGTTGGACATCAAGAGGACTTTCTTCCTGGAAAGGGTGGTCAGGCCTTGGCAGGGGCTGCCCAGGGAGGTTTGGAGTCCCCGTTCCTGGAGGTGTCCGAGGAACACCTGGACATGGCACTCAGTGCTCTGGGCTGGGTGACAAGGTAGGGATTGGGCACACGTTGGACTCGATGACCTTAGAGGGCTTTTCCAACCTCAGTGGTTCTATGATTCTCATTATTCCAAATTCATTTGCAAAAGCTCTCACACCTCTAGTCACACCTTAGCAGGTGTGTAGGCCCAAGCTCATACATTTGAGAGATTTACTGCCTCCAGTGGGACCTACACCGCAATTTCAGGGAGAGGCAAGACTTCAGCCGTTACGAGAGAAAACTTTGCAAAAGCATTCCCTGGAGAGACATCCTGAAGGAAGGTGTCTCCCCCTCTTCTGACCATAGAGAGAGCTGAGTCTCCAGTGTTAATTCTAAAACTTTCAAGCTCCAAGTCTGACTCCCAGAAATTTTATTGGCCCCACTTCCCAGCACAATACTCAGACCTCACACGTCGAGGAAAAAAGCAGTGCAGATTAAATAATTAATGCTTCTGGGTACTGTTCTCCCTCTAAACTACACACAATCCCAAAGGAACAAAACCCTTAAAGAAGATGGATTGCTCTTGCTAGCAGGAGAAATCTGACAGGGACATACTTCATCATTCTGCCAAGGCTTTGTCAAACACCTCAGCTCCTGCACTTCAGGGAATAAGAAGTGGCTTATAAGAAGTGACTTTTATGTCAGTGAGCATGTTATTATGGATTAATCTCGCACTGGAAAACAGTCTTCAGACTCTATTGCATCACCCAAAGAGTTTGGAGGCTGCTGCCTAGTGAGCTCCTGAGTTGTATCTTCCTTGTCAATCTTATCAGCCCCTTGTTTGATTGTAAAATCGTAAACAAAATGCAGCAAGCATTGGCCCAACGGCTCAGGACTTGCATATCTCTTCCAAAGAGAGGGAGAAAAAAGAGTGTTTCTCCCAAGTCACAGAGTTTAAAAGTTCATGTTATCTACATAAATTTTTAAAAGAAAAAGAGGAACAGTAAAATATCAGTTACTGTGCCAGTGGTGCTCCACTCTATTTCTGTTCTCTTCTTCCACTTGTAGCATCTCTAGGAATACTTTAAAACCAGCCAACCAACCAAAACAACAACAAAAAGCCAACGTTGAATTGAAGCTGAACAAGAAGCAATGTGGTTGCTGGCTTGTGAGCACTCCACTGCCTGAGTTCCAGTAAGGGAGTTTATCCTCTCCACAGTTTTGAGCCAGATCCCAAAGTACTGAGCATCAGCTTTTAGCTTTTTAAAGAATTTAACTGTAAGAAAAGCTGCTGGGGAGGGCCATGCTCCAGGCACATCCATGGGATTTCACCTGTGCAGCTCCCTAAGCTGAACTTGTGTCTTTTCCTCTACCTTGCTGGGCTTGGCTCATGCATTTCTTGAGGGGAAGGCCCTGCACTGATCAAAGCATGTACTGACCTCAGATAAACAGCTTCTGTCAGTGTGGATCTATCCTAAATGGACCATTTCCCAAAGTAATTCAAGTGCCTGAATTTCACTTACTCAAAACTGCTTTTAAAGAAACCGGGTTTAACACACTCCGTTTCTAAGCAACTACTGGGCAGCGCTCCTTCACTCCCTGTCAGTGTTATTCTCTGACCCTTGGAGAAAGGCTTTAAAGCAACAAAGGGCTTGTTAAGCACCAATAATTTACTCAGTCAAGAATTCAAATCAATAGCAAGGGCAGAGCCTGACTTCAAAACCTATTTTAAACCAGAATTTAAAAGCAGTTGCATTGCCAATTGACAGGATTAGAAAGGTTTCCTTAGCAGTTGTGATTACAAAGTAATGAACTGTGCATGGAGCAGGTGGGGGGCAAGGGGGAAGACAGGAGAAACCTTCATTTGCACTGTGGGTTTTTAACCATCATGGTCACATCTCAAGGACCTGCAGAAACCAGTCTAATCTCAAAAAAGGAAAAACTTCCTGGATATTTTTCATTTCAGCAAGAGCCTAAGGAAGCCCTCAGCAGCAGGAGATTGGAATAACTGCAATCCCTTGAGCAAAGGGAGCAGGGTGTGCTCCTCAAAGCCAGACCTTCATCCATAGCACCCAGAAGGTAGCAAAACAAGGATACAACAAAGCCTTAAGTGGGGAATGGGTTATCAAGGGTTTTATAAGGAAAGAACGAGGTCTGAAAAACAGGACCTGGAGGGTGAGAGAGGAAAGAAATAGCGAGATAGCTGAGGCCTCTTGGGAAAAAAAAAAGGGGGGAAAGGTCGGGATTAAATTCTAACTCAGCTGGAGCTGATCTTAAATGTAATAAGGGGAAATGGCAGCAAGAGGAGATTTCTTTATAGCAGCAAAGTACTGGGATAAATTCACTATAGAAACTGAGAAATCTTTAGCAGCAGCAGCTCTCTGCAAAGAGGTCAGGCATCCATTCCTCATGGCAAAGCAGGGCACAGGGAATTGGGCCAGATAACCTCCCCAGACTGATCCCAGCCCTAATTTCAAAAAATTGCACAAAAATGTAATTGTGCATTAACACAGCAAAGTCTTCTTTCCAGCTTATCAGGCTTTGAGATGCCTTAGATTGAGATCCAGCTCCTACCACTGTGCTGTGCTCGGACTCTCCCCCCCTTTCCCCGACCCAATCTCCTGAGCAACCAACAGCTCGCAAGGAGCTGGCACCCCTGGAATTTCACACTCAGCATCTCTTCCAAGCTCAACAGGTGAACAAACAGGTACTCCAACACCTCCTTCTTTTGTACTTCGGGCAGCACAGACCCACTGGAAGAAACTGGAATCCAAGGGCAGATGTAAACATGGGACTCCCGCTTGCCACTGTCTCCACCCGTTCTCCAGCTCAGCCCTGGGCTGGGAAACAAAAGACAACAAACATTTAAAAAACATCCTTGAGGTGTCTTGAGGATGCCCAGGCCTAGAAGAAAGGCCTTCCCATCACCCTCTTGGCCTTTTCCCACTCTGAGGAACTGTGGAAATGCACATCCACACCCAAGCTGGACAGCCTGGGATCTTTTCTGCACACCAAACGCCACAGTCCCGAGCACCAGGAGCCTGAAGATGCCCTGGATTGCAATTCACAGCCTCAGTGAACCCTGCACAGGACAGCCAAGTCGTTTGTGTGCAGAAGAAATAAAAGTTGCTATTTTTAGTAGTTAAAATACTCGTGGGAGTTATTGGCTGCTTACACCCGTGGGCTTCATAGGGCCTCCCATACTTATGGATTTATCAGAAGAAGCAGTTTCAAGTTCCTTCTTTTTCGAGCCCAACTCCAAATGGGAAACTTCTCACGAGTGCTCCTGAGAGAGTCAAGTGGAACTTCAGGAGCTCAGGAAAGCGACTCCCTCCCCTGAGTCCTGTCTCACCTGCCCGAGCACCCGGTGCTTTTATACCACCTCTCTCCCTGCTTTCCACGTTCATTTAAATGTAAGAAACCTGCACGTTCTCGCTCCAGCACCAGCCGCGTCTTCCCTGCGCCCGCACACTGCCGCCCCTGCTCAGGCGCTGCTCCCCTCGGTTGCGCTGCCCCTTGCCACGGGGCCGAGGTGGGACAAACTCCAGGTTTTGTTTCCCAGGAAAGGCTCTGCAGGGAGGTCCCGCCGTGCCGCCCGCAAGCCCCGGCCCCGGCCCCAGCCCCAGCCCCGCAGCTCCTCCCCGGCTCCGCGCCCGCGCCGGGACCGCCTTCACCCCGCGCAGCCCCCGCCGCCCGCTCCCGCCCGGCTCTGCTCCGGGGCCGCCCCCCCTCGGGTCTTTTCCCGGCACACGCTGCGTCGCCGTTCTCCGCTCACTTTCCACCCCGCTGCAGCCACAGCAACAGCCGCCCTCCTCCATTGTCACCACAACCCTCGCCCACCGCTGCCGCAGCCGGGAACCGAACCCGGCGCTCCCAAGCCGCTCCCGGGCAGCGCCCGACGGTACCCACAGAGCAACAGCACCGGGCGGGTAAAGCCAGTGCGCATGCGCAGCGCTGCCCGGCTCCGCCCCGCCCTTCAACACCACATGACGTAACCAGGCACAGCACTGCTCCTGCGCTTCCCTTCCCACAACACCGCGCATGCTCAGCATTGTTTCCATTTCTCCCTTAATGACCACACAACGAAGAGCTTCCCCAGGAAAGCTGTTTTGGACAAATCTCATCAAACTGTGCTGGGGGAGAACAGACACCACAAAAACTGGGATTTGCTGGCACAGGGCCTTGGACATCACACATCCTTCCCTGTTCTTGGATAACAGAGTTATCACAGATCTCCTGAGTAGCTACACCAGTAAAAAAGTGACTTTTCCAGCCCAGATGCAGCTGCATAAGCGTTCGGAGTGGCAAAATGAAAGGAATGTAAAAATCCCACCATGGAGTGAGATGGTGCCGCCTCCTGCACCTGGGCCACCGTGGAACACTCCAGGCTGGGGGAACAGGGGCTGGAAAACTGGGAAAGGCCCTGGGGGTGCTGGGGACAGCAGCTGGACACGAGCTGGGTGTGCCCAGGTGGGCAAAGCCAAGGGCACCTGGGCTGTGCCACCTTGGGGTGACAGCAGGGCCGGGGCAGTGCCCGTCCCTGTGCTGGCACTGCTGGGGCACCTCCAGTGCTGGGGGCAGCTCTGGGACAAGAGGGACATGGAGGGGCTGGAGCCAGTCCAGGGAAGGGAACGGAGCTGGGAAGGGGCTGGAGAGTTCCTGAGGGAGCTGGGAAAGGGGCTCAGGCTGGAGCAAAGGAGGCTCAGGGGGGACCTTGTGGCTCTGCACAAGTCCCTGACAGGAGGGGGCAGCCGGGGGGGTCGGGCTCTGCTCCCAGGGAACAGGGACAGGAGGAGAGGGAACGGCCTCAGGCTGGGCCAGGGGAGGCTCAGGGTGGATATTGGGGAAATTCCTCCATGGAAAGGGCGCTCCGGCCTTGGCACAGCTGCCCAGGGAGGTTTGGAGTGCCCACCCCGGGAGTGCTCCAACACCTGTGGCTGTGGCATGGGCGGACGTGGTCAGCGGTGGCCGTGGTGGTGCTGGTTGCACTCAGTGATCTCCGAGGTCTTTTCCAACCTTGATTCCGCTCTCAAGTCAGCCCCACGGAGGAGCAGCACAAAAGGCACCCCCAGGCTGCGAGCGGAGGGTTCAGAACACGCTGCGGCAGCAGGAACGAAGCTCTGCAGGATGAAACTGAAAAGGGGAGAAATGCCGGGCTCTGTGAAAGGGAACAACTGAGAGAGCCACAAACAAGCCACCAAACTTCTCACAGGGGACACCACCAGCAGCACAGATGTGAAGGGACTTCTTTTTGCCCCAGAACTGTGAATCCACAGCCCAAGCCACGTGCACACACTGCAGATGTGTATTTTTACTGCCAGCAAGCACCTGGGAATAAAAAACCTCAGCCCCAAAGCTTGATGTCTAAACAGCAACACAGAAGTTCTAAACCAGCTGTCGAGAGAAACAAAACACAGCAAAAACAAAGCAGAAAGGGAGCAAAAAACTTGTCACGCTGGCCGTGTTTCCGAGGGTGACAGGTTCTGCTGTGCTGGGAATGCAGCACAAAACACAAAAATCCTACTGCAACTCCTGGATCCCACAGCAGGAAGGACATGGAGATTCCCAGTGGGAATCAGGGATGCAGGACTCGGCTGTGCTGCCATCACTCCCTCAGGAATAGCCAGGTTTAGCTCATTCTGTCTGCCCAGAGAGGGGGGATCTGCTCCTGGATCCCCTGGAATGTTCCAGGCCAGGCTGGACATTGGGGCTGGGAAGAGCCCAGGACAGTGGGAGGTGTCCCTGCCCGTGGCAGCGCTGGCACTGGATGAGCTTGAAGGTCCTTCCAAGCCCAAATGGTTCTGTGAGTCTTAGAGCCCTGAAATTCTCATGACAGAGGTGGAAGTGCAAGAGCTTAAGGTCCCTTCCCAAAAAAACCCCATTGCACGACTCTGCAGCTTCTGGAGCCCTGGGTCCATGGAAATGCAGTTTCAGAGGAGCTCCGAGGAAATGGGTGTTTTGGGGAGAGCAGAGTGGCTGGAAGAGAGGAACAGGAACAGTCTCCTCGAGCAAGCCCTTGTGTCTCAGGGAGCGGGATCGGCTCGCTCCTAACGCACCTGGTGACTCCCAGAGCGGGGGATGGAAATGCAGCCCAGGTCCGAAAGAAACCCTGCCCGGGAAGGCGGGCTGGGATTGTGAGCTGGCTGCGGGAGCTCGCTGTTAAAGGCGATCTTTTGGGTGTTTGGGTGCGCCTTTGTCTCTGTTGCGAAGCACCCGGCCGTAGCGCCCTTTGTGCTGCTGTCTCCTGATTTCCTTAAACTTTTCTTAAACGGTCCCTTTTCTTCAACTTTCCTTCAAATTCTAGAGTGAAGCTCGTTTTGGCAGCTGCGCGTGCGCGGATCCTTCCGCGTGCGCAGATGGCCGGGGCGCGCGGATCAGTGCGCATGCGCGGGCGGGGACGCATCACCGGTGATGCCTCCGCGGGCAGGACCGCATCACAAATAGTCCCTTTTGGCGTATCACTCCGCGTGGGGGCGCATCACCGCTGATCCCTCCGCGGGCAGGACCGCATCACAAATAGTCCCTCCTGGCGGATCACTCCGCCTGCGCATGCGCATAACCGCTGATCCCTCCGCGGGCAGGGCCGCATCACCGCTGATCCCTCTGTTCTGAACGGGATTGTGATGTTGGCTTTTTGCATGTTCCATCAGTGTTTCACAATTTGGTGGCCCATACGGGGATAAAGGCTCAGCTCTGGGATCTCCCGGGGAACCCAGAGCAGGGGGGTGCCCCCGCCCACTTTTGGCGGCCTCGCTTTGTGTTTCTCGGCGGGGTCAGGGGGGTTTGCAGTCAAACAGCCGGAGGGCAAGAGAGGAGACAAAGCAACAAGAAAGGAAAGAAAAGGCTCCCTGAGGTACCACGGTAATTAAACACATAAAATCTTGTGCACCAAGACTCCGAGAAAAGTGAGTATTTTTTCTTTCCTCTTTTTGGGGGGATAAGGGGGATGAAAGTGTGTGCATGAGACGCGGGCTGGTTACCCCAGAGCTGCGAAGCGAGTGTGGAGCCTCTGAGGCTGCGGCTCTGCTCTGCCGCCAGGGAAGCAGTCAGTAAAGAGGTGAAGCCAAAGATAAAAGGAGTGAGAGAAGCCCCGGGTTAACTGGGACGGGCTTTCAGGGAAGGGATTGGAGTCCTTGAAGGAGGGGAGTCAAGAATTTCCTAGTATTGGATCCAAGAAATTTAGGGTTTAAGACTGCTGGATTGAGGGTTCAAAAATCCTGCTAAATGGAGGGTTAGTTCCGAGACATTTGGGTTTTGAGACTGCTGGATTGAGAGTTTAAAAGATTTCAAGAAATCCAGGCTTAATTCTGCCAAATTGAGGACAAATCCGAGACATTTGGGGCTTGAGGCTGCTGGATTGAAAGTTTAAAAAAAAAAAAAAAAAAAAAAATTCAAGAAATCCAGGCTTAATTCTGTCAAATTGAGGATTACTTCAAGAAACCTGGAATTTTGGACCCAGGGGTGAGCATCGGCTAACAATTTGAAATTAAAAGGGACCTAAGCCTTGTGTGGTTGTGACTGATAACGCTTGAGAAAGAGAAGTTGGAACAATAAAAAGGAGCGATGAGAATGAATGAGAATGTATGTGATAGAAATGCTAAAGCTTGAAATATAACTTTTCTGGAAGGAGGCATATTTTATTAAGAGGAGGGAACTGTTGTATTCTAGGAGAAGAAACGGGAAAGAGGTGGTGAAGTTTGAAGAGTTGTTTTGTTGGTTTTTATTAAAAAGGTGGGAAACAAAGGCCTGGGAAAGATAGATAAGATTCTGAGAAAATGGGACATAAAACTAGTAAGCAAGAGTCAGGGAATAAAAAAAGGGAATAGAGGCGTGCCAGTGGAAATACCCCAGGAAAGCCCTTGGGGAGTTATGCTGGCTAACTGGAATACAAACCCAAGTACAAAGGAAACGAGCAAAGTCAAAATGATCCAGTTTTGTATGTTTGGTTGGGCCGAGAAGGAAATAAGATCCGACCATGTCTTCTGGCCCAGACATGGCTCTTGAAGTCTGGATCTGTCAGGCTTTACAAGTATTGGTAAATTCAAAAGAACTCGTTAACACAGAAGAAAGCAAGTACGCTTCATGCTGGGTGGGAAACAGAGTCTAAGGGGATAAGAATTTTAAAGTTGTCCGAGACCCAAGGAAAGGAGCAAAGGGAAAGCAAGAAAGAGAAGGGCTGGGAGCCCCTGGAAGCATCGCCCCCTCCACTCCCGCCTGTCTCGCCCCAAGCCCAGGCTCCTGTGGCGCCGCTCGCAGCTGCAGCGCCGCTCCCGGAGCCCGAGGTCGCGCCTGTGCCGGCTCTCAGGCACCGCCCGCGGCTCCACCGCTTGTCCCAGCGGCGGCGGCTCCGCCGGTAGCCCCGCTGTTCCCGCCGCCCCCTCCAGCCCCTGCGGCTCCAGCGGTAGCCCAGCCCGCCGCTTTCGGTGCCCCTGTGCCCGTCCCTAGCCCGGCTCTCCGCTCCACACCAGCCCAGCCCGCCGCTTTTGGGGCCCACCCCGGCCCCGCCCCGGCCCCAGCCCCGCTCCCGATGTCCGCGGCCGTTCCAGCAGCCCCTGCCCCCGCTGCGTTCTCTGCCGCGGCTCCATTGAACCCGGCTTCGGCCCCGCGGGCCGCGCTGGGCTCACCGGCAGCTCGGCCTCCTGGCGCCGTGGCTGCTGCGGACCCGTGCAGAGGCTCCACGCCAGCCTCTGGTACCGGCCCCAAGAGCTGGTGCCCTTGGCGGTGCCGGCAGCAGCCTCCGCCTTTGCTCCCCCGCTCCTGCAGGAATCGGCCTCCGAGAGGATCCCCACCTTCTACCCCCCCTCCCTCCCTCGCCTGCACCGTTCCCCTGGCAACGACCGCTTCTGCTGCTCCTCTGAAAGGAGAAGCAAAACGCCAAAGTTCCATCTCGAGGAACGAGCCCTTGCAGAAGGAAATAATATCTGGAGACGGTTCTTCCAGATGTGTCCAAGGAAAAAGAATGTCAGGGTAGGCTTTAGTTGATGGGGGGACTATGCACACTGGAAGATTTAGCACACAAGAAGGGAAATACATCTACTGATTCAAGGTACGCTTTTGGAGGGGTGCATGCCTTGGGAAAATCTGGGACACCCCACCTCTGCTTCTTTAAGTGTCTCCATGTGGGACATCAATTAAATGTGGACAAATTTTAGAATGCAGCTTCCAAGTCAAGTTACCTGCTAGGAAATGACTCCAGCTCTCTGGCACCTTGGGCTGTTTTAAACACAGCCTGGCCCTTCATGGCTGAGGCTCTGAGTTATTGCACAGGCATTCAGGGCTGACAGTTCCCTGCAGGGAGAGCTCAGCACATGTCCACAGAGGCAATCCCAGCATGTGCAAGAAAGAAAGAAGCAGCAAAAGGTTATTGCTTCTCTTTCAAAAGTTATTTCAAGTACTCAAACCCAAACCAACCTTTGCTCTCGATTTTGGCTCCTTTGCAGACTGCCTCTGCCGTGGGGTTTTCTCCAGGAGAAGCAAAGGAATTGCTCATGGAACAGTGCAGATTAAGTTATCCCAAAGGGAAGTAAAGAAAAATATCTCATTTTTCCATCAAAATGCTCATGCTCTTTCCTACAGATTATTTCAAGTTTTTCCCACAAGCTTTGCCCTACCCATCATCCCATTTTTACCCCAAAAAGTAATTTTCTCTATCCTCAAGAATGTCTCAGTGTCTATCCCCAAAATTTTCACTGTGCCTCTGCAAGTGACTACCTCAGTTTACCTCATGCTGTTCATTCTCTTCCCTGGGGATTGCTCCAGATTTTCCCTCCAAGCTGTCCCTGTCTGTCCACTTCTGCTTTCTTCTTTTTTACAAGAAAGTATTCATTCACTACTCTGGATATTAGCTCCAGTTTTACCCCCCAAAATTTCCCTAACATTCACTAGTCATTGCCTGATTTTTACCTCAGTATGTTCATTCTCTCCCCCTACAGATAACCTCAGATTTTACCCCCAGTATTTTCCCTACCTGCCCACTAACTATTTACTCTTTTTGACCTATAAATACTCTCTTTCTACCCTGGAGATTTCATCAAGTTTTACCCTGAAATATTTCACTATCTTTCCAGTACTGTCTCACTTTACCTCATGATGTACGCTCTCCCTGCCACACTTCACCCCAGATTTCACCTCCAAAATTATTGCTGCTTGTCCACTACTTATTACCTGATTTTCACTTCAGTAGGTCCATTCTCTGCCCAACAGGTCATTTTAATTTCTACCTCCCAAAACTTTTCCAACCTCTCACCTAGTGATTGCCTCAGTTTACCTCAAAAATGCTGTCTCCCCTAGAGATTACCTCAGACTTGACCCCCACATTTTTTCCCTGTCTGCAAGTTACTACCTCCGTTTAACTTCAGTATGTTCGTTCTCTGCACTACAGACTCAAGTTTACTCTCAAAATCTCCCTGCCTCTCCAACACTGATTACTTCCTTTTTACCTCAAAAGATTGATTTATTTTCTACCATGGAGGTTACATCAAGTTTCACCCCCAGAATTTACTAATACTTCCACAACTGATTCACTCAGTTTTACCTCAAAAAGTATTCATTCCCTCACCTAGAGATGACCTTGTATTTAACCCCCAAAGGTTTCCCTACCTGTGCACAACTGATTGCTATAGTTTACTTCAAAATCTTCATGCTCTCCACTACAGGTCACCTTGAGTTTAGTTCAAAAGTTTTCCCTACCTGTCCATTACTGATTATCTCAATTTTTACCTAAAATAAGTCATTCTCTTCCTACAGACACCAGATAGCAAATCATACAAAGATCTAAAACTCTGCACAAGAAACAGCAGAAAGTTTTCCATGAATAACACAAGTTCCATTTTTCCCTCCTCTGCCTAGGACTACTACCAGGAGACAGGAGAGTTGTTATCAACACTCAAACCTCCCAAGCGTTGTTATTTCTCAGAGAGCTGCGCTGGCACTGAGCTACTCCCATGCGCCTGCAGGGCTCTGGGGAGGAGCAAGACAACATCCCACTCCTGCCTGGAGAAATTTCACCCCTGTAAAAAGTCATTTCCCTTCTCTCTCTCTGAGCCACGGCCAAAGCAGCTGTGTAGAAATACATGAACTATTCATGGAAGGGATTATTCAGTTGTGGGAAAAACGCTAAAGAAAGACTATCACCCCAAATTTCAGGGTGAAAACACACTGCTTGTTAACAGGAGCACACAAACTCATTTAAACCAGAGAGGAAACTGCACATCAGGAAAAGAGCTGAAAGATATGCTCTGCCTTGATTGATAATTCCAAAGGAAATGCCCCACGGATCATAGGCAATTACCTATAATTTTACCTCCATAATCACTGGATTTCTGACTTGGGTTGCTGTGGAAGTGTTTCACAGATGCCTTGAGGGGTCAGGGGCTTGGTTGGATTCTTTGTGGTTAGTCCTGACAGGCCCAGGCCAAACCCACCCACCTGCATCGCTGCTCCACCCCAAATTTGCATGAAATACTGAGAACAGTTTATAAATACTCCCCTTCCCTGTCCTTCCTGACACATCCATGGAGCAAATGTACTCTATCCCTTGTTCCCAAGAGCACCTCTCCAGCCCAAATCCCAGTTTTCACAAACACAAACCAAACAGACCTAAGACAATTATTCCATCAGTGCCTGCAATTCTGAGCTCCCTGTTCCCTGCCACTCACACAGCAATCTCACCTCAGCCCAGAGACTCCCTGTCCCCAAAGGGAAACAGAACCTGACGGGGCACAGCTCTGGCACCGCATTTCCCCTTGTTCCTGGAAAGCCCAAGTAAATCCAGTCCCTCAGACCTTGCATCCCTGAACACCAGGAGAGCTGGAGTTTTACCCAGATCCCAGTGCCCTGCACGGCTGCGCTGACACGAGCACAGGCCGATCGCTCCGCCCAGCACCATCCCTCATTTTCCTCCCATTGCTCCCCAAGTGTCCCCAAACCACCCCGTGTCTGTGCCGGGGCCAGGGCCTGCCCCAAGCCCGACCAGAGGCTGTCACCCAGCCCTGCACCAGCTGCTGCCCCTGGGAGAGCTGGGAATGCACTGAGAGCTCGGCTCCCCAGTCCTCAGACACACAAATAATGCCCAACCTGCCCCTCTGGGCACAGCCAAACACCACAACTCCATCATCCCCAAGCAACTCTGGCAGTTGCCTCTTCACCTCTGCCCTTTTCCAAAGGACACAGGTAGGACTGGGGTGTCAGAAATGGCATTCCCTAGGCAGTTCATCCAAGCACAGAGGAGAAGAGGAACCCTGTGTCCCTCTGACTGACCCCACAGCATGGGCAGGACCAGCTGGGTTTTTTGTATTCTAAATTTTAAAATGAACTGAAGAACCTGAAAGGCAAGAAACAACACATGCATAAGGTTAGAGCCAGTCAACACACACACAGACAGACACACCCTCAGACACCCCTTCCTCAGCTTACACGCTGACTGCGGCCCTTACTAGAAACAGTCCCCCCTAAAGAAGATGCTTTAACATCTTCTTCCATCTGCTGCTCCTTGATGTGGAACAGTAGATCCTGGGAAAATTGGTAGCATCAGTGACCATAGGGATCAAAATCTGCCTCGGGGACCTGCAAGACAGCATGAGGCAGTCTGCAAGTAGCTGACAGATAGGAGTTATCCCCACACCAGGCCCATAAGCTTTCTACCCAAAAGCCCATAGACAAGAGATGAGAGTTTAAAACTGTTCAAACTAGCCATGACTGAATGTGCCAGGGCAGGGCAGCTCCAAGCATAAGCAGCACATGGACACACAGTGCATCAAATATAAGCAGAGATGACACGAAGACTTGAGATAACGCTTCAGAAGATAAATTCTTGAGACCAGGATGCTTTGAGGCAACGGAAGCTACGAAACTACTGCAGTGAGGAAGGTCTAGTACACTTCATATAGAAGTCCAAGGGAATGGCACATGAAAAAAAGATACTACCAAAACTGAGAAGGAAGATGGATAGGAACACCTTGTGTACTTCTTCTGGTCTCAAAAAGCAAAACCATAAAGATGCCAGAATAAGCCCGATCCAGGAAAGTATGCAAGTGCTCCTGCTGCCAATATGGCCCATAACGATGCCTGTAAAGCATTGAGACATCACAAAGCCCTATGACACTGAAGACAACGGACACAGACCACATAACATAGACATCAACTGAAACTGCCCAGCAATTTTACTTGATGGACCAAGATTCCTAGCGCAAGATGAGCCAGAGGCCAATGACGCCGAAGGAAAGAAGGCTCTATGGCAGTAGTACGGGACAGTGAAATGTAAACTCCTTATGAGAAGTTAGTGCCAAAGCTGGTAAGAGGATGCTCAAGAAGCGCAGTAGGCCTAGAGAAGGAGGCAACGACTGCCAGCTGATACAAAGGGATCCCTAGAGAATGATTCTGCCGCCAAAGGCTGAAGTGACGTCACAAAACATGACCGACCAACAAATGGCCAAGATGCAAGGTGCCTGCGTGCTATGTTCAAAAGTGCTCCAAAGCGTGGCTACACTGAAGAGTAGGCAAACTTTAGACCGTGGCAATCATGCCAGACCTGAAGGCAGGCTCCTCAGGTGAAAAGATGGACAATGACATCGAGACTCAAAATCCAATGATGCGAAGCTCACAAGAACATGGAGATGGGTTGGAACTGCCCGGCCCGGCAAAGGCTCGAGTGATGCTGAAGAGAAACCCTCTCTCCCTTAACTCCAAGGGGCCCGGCCTACTACAGCCCTCTCCTCTAAGCTAACTTCAAATGGCCTCCTGTGATTCCAAAGGTTTTTGCCTTCTCCCAACCAACAGTCCCCACACTTAGCTCTCCAAAGACCAGCAGACAAAATCCATCCTCGACAGAAAAGAATGCTTCAGCACCGTGGATGTCAATACATGGCCCACAGCCCACTTGGGCAGCTACAAAAGATAGAGAATAATGACAAAATTCAGACTGTGATGACACATCCCAGAAGTGACCCCTTGCACAATGCCCCTCTCCCTCATAACTGCCGAGGCTCATCGCTCACCGGCCATTTCCAAACTTAGGCTCTGCACCTACTTGTAGTACCTAAGACAACAAAACAGAAACTGCGACTGTTGCCCTCCAGAAGAATAAATGCACGGGCTCCCTCTGCACCACTGGCCCAGGCTCACCTCAAATCTCCATCCGACTCCAGAGGTGGCCCGGACGATACCTGCAAAGCGAAAAGGGACACGCTTCGCATGCTGCCACGTACCTCTCACCTATCAGTCGCCCCACCTAAATGCCAACTCACCTGCTCGCCTCTGTCCCTTGGCATGCCCAGGGCAGCAGCAGCACCTGCAGAGAAGCAAAGCAAAAAAACATGCTGAGAGACTGAAACCACAGCCTCCCTGCTCCAACTGAAGTACACCACACCTATAGCTTAAGCTTGCACCCACCTGGCCTCCAGCATCCCAGGGCCGGGACCACCTAAAATGCATAAACAAAAACAGACGCTTAGAGCTGCACCAGAAACTGATACCCAAGCAGTAACAACTCATTCTGGCCACCAGTCACCGCTCACCTCGCTCCATCGACCTTGACCACTGATCTTCAGCATTACTTCCTACAAATAAAGATGAAGAACAAAGCTGTAACACAGGCACCATTTACACTTGCCCTGCAAAGACAAACGGTGACTGACCTTCCTGTGGGAACCACCTCACCTGGTATGGGGCACTCTGCCACAGATTCAATCCATCTGCATCTGAAAGAAAGTTATGACAAAAGTCAAAGTGCTGCATCAGAACTTAGCAGCTCCAGACATCTTGTGTCAATCTAGAAATACCATCTTGAGTCCAACTAATCCCTACATTACAAGTGTCAAGTCCCTAGGACTTATCCTATTACACCTACACCCAGACTATGTAGCAGGGCAAAGCAGCCCCGGGCCAAACACACAGACACCTGTGACACAGGAGATGACAAACAAGGGGATGCAACAAGGAGAGGAAACTCTCAGCAAGAAGAATTACCAATGACATGACCTAGATGAGGCCGATGAGGCTCAAAGAGCTCTGGCAGAAAAAGACCCTAACAGAAGGACTTATGCCAAGAACCGCAAAGATGGACGCCCGAGAATCGTACGGTTGGAATCCTCTACCTATCCTCGCATTCTCCCAAGTCCTAATCTGTTATAAGGGATTGTTGCAGTGCACAGCTGTCAATACAGCTCAGAACAAGACTGTAAAAGGTGTCTGACTCAATTGTGCTAAAGAGAGATGCGATTCCGATGCATGTCCGAGCCTGCAAGTCAAAGGTTCAAGGGTACCAGCGTCGGGCCAAGGAACGCAAAGGAGCTGCTAAGGATGATGCCCAGCATTTCCGATAAGCCCCTCAAAGGGGTAAGGCAAAAGACATGTGACACAAGATGCCCACAATAGAGACACAGAACACACAATAGACAAGTGACACAACACACACCGGGACTGCTCTGCCCTGCACACCTCAGCATTGTGATCAAAAGCGAGACTTGCCCTTTACGTGGCCTAAGGGCCCCTCTCGTGGACATCCCCATCTCCAAAGCTAATTCAAAAATCCCTCCCACCAAGTCCTGACCCAGCACCCCACTCTCATCCCCCTCCCTGAGGTGTAGCCCTCGACTTAGCTCTCAGATATCCAGGGATGCAAATCCTCATCAGGTGCAAAAGAAGGCCGCCTCATCATCTGGGAAGTTCCTGCCCTCAGAGGGCTCTTCTCTCTTAGTCTACTGCAATAAAGAAAACCAAACATCAGTGCCTGAACTCAGCAGCACATCAGCCAAAACCCAACAATTCCACTACTCACCGGCTCCTGAGAACGCCCCGGTCCTCGGCTCACACGCTGGGGCCGCACTCCGACGCCGCTGTCGCAGGGTATCCCTGGGTTAAGGGGGGACAAGGTGATGTGGCATTGCTGAAACTTGAGTGGACCCTCGCTCCTCCCTCCCTCCCCGACTCGCCACAACTCCTCAGCCATTGCCAAAAGCTGCCCAGATGGCACCTTCAAACAGAAAAGGTACAGGCTTCATTGCAGAGCCCTGTAATACTTCTGGAAGGCTCACAGGGGCAGCTCAAGGGTGATAAACTGGCTCCATCAGCTGGTCCATGAGGGGGTTCAGCCCCTGCAGGCATAATACAAGTGGGCCACCTAAAACACACAAATGGATGCTTAGACAATGCATGCTTTGAGCTGCCCCAGAATTTGGCACCCAAGCAATACCTGGTCACTGGTACTGGTCACTGCTTACCTCACTCACTTGACCTTGATTGCTGATATCCAGGTTTACTTCCTAAAAATAAAGAGAAAGAACAGCCCTGCAACATAACCAAAATGAAACACCACCCCTGAAAAGCTGAATGATGACCAACCTTCCCAGGGGAGAAGGGGCAAAACAAAATGGAAAGGCACATGCCCATGTAGCGTCCAAAAGTGTTGCATTGCCAAGGTAGGTTCCACCTGAAAGTGCTCGACTGTGACCTCTTTCTGCAAGGGTGTCTGTCATGTTGGAGTAGCGATTTGAATGCTGCAGACCACCTGTAAAACACAAAAAAAAAAAATCAAAGGCTTATAGTTTCATCACTAATACAACAACTCCAGTAGCAGCCAGTTCTGTGCTTGAATCAATACTCATCCAGCTCATGGTCCCCCCGGTGCCAATACCCTGCTGTGCCAAGTGCCTCGCATCTTCAAAATGAAAATCCAAACAGTGAGGTAAACATAGAGCCCAAAGTCAGGCCGTAGCTTGGACTTCAGGCACTGACCCACCTCGTTGCTGTGCTCCTCTGTTCACATCAGGTTTACATGCTCTCCCTCTGCAAAAGAATTATTTGTCAAAGTTACCCAGCTTAGCCTTTCCCAAGTTCTCATTCCTCAAAGCAAACTGCCTAGGATCCCACAGCAGTGGGCCTTAGGACAAACTACTATGAAACTGCAAGACACCACTGCACCACTCCCACGTCTCCACTGAACACCACACAGACTGGCCACAGTCACTCCATCCGAGGCGTGGCTCAGGTGGCTGAGCAAAGCAAAAGGCTCCCTGTAAAGTCTCCTTTCTTCTCCACCTATCCCCCCCACCAGGACTACTCTACAGGGCAGAGCAATTCCAGGCTAGACACAAACTCAAACAACACATTATACTACAAGCAGCGTGATATGAAGATGATAAAAAAACCTCTCGGCAAGAAGAACGATGGCAAGGACAGAGATGACGCCAAAAGAAACAACCAATAGTATGGCATTGGTGGATGAAGGGGGCTCTAAGGAGCAGAAGAAAAGACTGGAACAGTGACCTGTTCTAAGAACTGTCAGTCACAATGATCAAGATGGCTGTGAGAGACAAGGCCACATTTAGAATGCTCCCATATCCTGACAATCTTACAAGCCCCAGGACATTACAGCTCACGGCTGGAAAGGATGGATGGCAGTACAGCCGGGAACAAGGCCTCCAAAGAGATCCGACTCAATGCTTTCAAGATGTGATTCCAAGATGTGGCCAAGCCCACTGGTAAAAGAACAAGTGATATTGGCATCCTACCAAGAAGTACGAAAGTTCAAGAAGCTAGAGATGATGGCCAATGCTTATGACAAGCCCCTTAAGGATAAAAGGCAGAGAGATCTGATCCAAGGGAAGCCAAAGACACAGAACACACACCGGACAAGACAACACACACTGGAACTGCTCTGCGCTGCACACCCTACAGTTGCAGTCAAAAGTAGGGCTACTCCCTTTAGCTTACCTAAGAAGGCCCTTGGAGAGCATCCCTTTCCCCTACACTACTTTTTAAATCTCTCCCAGCAATTTCCAACCCACTAGCCTGCTATCATCCCTTCTCTGGGCCCCGGCCCCCAACTTAGCTTTCAGATGACCGGTGATGTGAATCCACACTGGATGCAAAGGAGTCCACCTCAGCCATCTCCAAAGGCACTGGGATCACCAGGTTGGCCTCTTAGTCAGCTGTGACAAAGAAAACCAAAATCAATGCACCAGTGTAGTGGCATACAAGCCAAATCCCAACAAGTCAGCTGCTAACTGGGACCCTGCTCCCGCTCCCACTCATACTTGCAGTCTTTAACTTACCTATCAGAAGCCTCCATCTCCAATGTCATCTCTGACCCAGGGTAGCTCCCTCTTGCAGCACAATGAATCTGCTGAACAAATTTGAAGTGTCATACTTGACACAATCTGGAATTTCAGCAAGTTACAATGCTTCTAAGAAAAACAAGGGGAAAAAAAAATTACAAAAAGTACCAAGCACCTTATCAACCCTGAACACTCAATCCAAAAATCATGAACTACGGACTCAATGCTATCTTCTTCACAGTGTCTTCAAAGCCTCTATTGCTTTAGATGCCAAAAATACCTGCTGAAAGAAAGCTGAAAAAACCTGAAAGACCCCCCCCCCCCTTCATGGAAATAAGAAGACACCCTCACCCCCACTAACCCCACAACAGGAATGGGCCTCTTTTACCCAGGGCTGGGGTTAATATACCCCTGGCCGGGCCCGCCTCTCTTTCCCACCATGCCCGGGGAAAAGGGAGGAGGCAATTTTACCATAAGGGATAAAAGCACTGGGAGGAGCTGCAGCTGTTTGGCTGCTCTGCCTTAAATTCCAGGTGAGTGAAGGGCTCTGTAGATGCCTTCTGTTTTACTACAGCTGCATCCACTGAAAGGGTAAAAACACTCCTTGTTTTGGCAGCGTAGACAGATGAGTTGCATTCTTCCTTGTTAAGTTCTGTAATTGTTCATTAGTGACTATTGAGTCACAGGAATATGGAGGGTGGAGAAGAATAGTAGTAATATACATGGTGTAACTCCTGTTGGGGTCTCTAATTAGGGATGTATTCATTATAAATAAAACTGAAAAAATAATGGGCTCTCTGGCAGCAGGAGGGTTTTGTGAGTGCTGGGCTTGCTCCCTTGTGAGAGATTGGGTACCACTACCCAGCTAGAAGTGCCCTGAGGTACAGATTTAAATTCTTAAAATGCTGAAAAAGGGGGAGCTTCTTTCAATTGAACCCCTTCAAATGAGAGACTAGGGAGTGTTTGTCTCTACTTAAATAGATGCCATAGCAATAAATGGGTTCTCTCCTCTGAATCCCCGAAAATACTGGAAAAAGAGGGGTTTTCCTTACTTCAGGTCTCTCCGGTGATGGAAAAAGGGGGATTTCTCCCTCAATTCAAACCCTTATAAAGGAGGGACAACCGGGTTTTTCCCTCAATTTAAACCTTGGGATGATGAAAATGGGGGAGTTATGCTTAATTCAAACCAATAAAACAGCATTGTCAAGGTTTTCCCCTTCTATTTAAACTGGAGAATAATGGAAAATGGGGATTCCCTGTCAAGTGATACCCCTAAGAGAATGGAAAAGGCAGGGTTTCCTTCAACTGATACCCTTAAAATTGCAGAGGAAGGGGATTCCCCCTCAATTTAAACACAGACAATTATGGAAAAGGACGTTTTTTCCCTCTGTTTAAATCCCTTTTCTCCTCATAACCCCCCTTTTTTTCTGGGGGCACTGGGGAAGAGCTGCCAAGATGAAAGGGGAAAGTGGAATGTTTCCCTGGGACCCCACATGCTGCCCTGCCTGCTCAGGTGCTGCCCCTTGGCACGAGGGGTTTTCCCTGGGCATTTTCTGGGAGCAGTGCTCTGTGCCCAGGTGCCTCCAGCTGCTCCCCAGCTCCTGCCGGATGCTCTGACCATTGTCCCTGGAGGGACACTCGGGATGCCCCCATTGCCCCTCTGGACCAGCAGCTCCCTGCACAGCTGTGCCCGGGGAACCCTCGGAGAGCGGCCTCTGGCAGGAGCCGCCCCCTCCTCATCCTGGCCGCTCACACCTGGGGCTGCTGCGCCTTGGAGCAGGGGCTGAGGAGGAGAAAGGTCCTGCTGGTCCTTCCCTGCCCTGCACAGCCCTTGGTGTGCCCCTGAAACACCGGGGTGCCGGGCTTTCCTTGCTGTGGGAGACTGGGTGGTTCTTTGATCCCAGACTCTGCTCTTCCCCGGGCACGGCACATGGACAGGGGGCAGAGATGGGCCCTCAGAGGAGCGGGGGCTGCTCCTCGCTCTCGGGGCGCCGCGGGCGCTGTGCAGCCTTCCCCTTTTACTTCCCAGTTCCTCATTTTGTGCCTCCTTTTCCCTTGGGGATGCGCCCGGGCCGCATTCCAGCGGCCGCCACGGCAACAGCACCTGCGGGCGGCGGGGTGGGCGGGGTTTTATCCACTGAAAACACACATTGTCATTAAAATCTGTTTCCTATCTAATACACAAAAATCACTTTCCTAGAAGGAATTTCCATGCATTCACCTCCTCCTGGAAGTCTTTTGATGGTCCTGCAGATTCATTAAGAGGGGTCCCTGCTGGTCATATTCACTGAATGCTTCAGTATTAAAGGTGACCTTGCCTTGAGCTATTTTTCTGGGCGTGCACTGTTGCTTCTTGTGACAGAACTGCCCCAGAACCACTGCAGGCCTCCTGATCTGTTCCAGCACCGGCTCCAGCCTCAATTTCTTGCCCTGTGTGCACACATTTAAATCCTTTAATCTTTTTCACTACTTGGTCTTTCAGCAACATCGGGGAGCTGAAAATGTTTATTCTCTATGTTATTTCTCAATCCCCTGCTGAACAGCCCAACCCTCCCTCCTCCCTCTCCCACCCCACCATTCCCACCACCCTGCTCCCCTGCACATCTCACTTCTCTCCACCAAACCCTTCCCGCTGCAGGGAGCTGCTGAGGAGCCGCTTGGTCCATCCCTGGATTCTCCAAGCACTGACTGCCCATCCACTCTGACCACAGCCGGGGCCACATCCCACCGCCTGCCCAGCATCCATCCATGGCGGTGAGCTCCGTGTCCCCACCTTCTGCCTCACCCACCAAAGGAGATGATCCATGTGAAATAGATGTCACCGACATGGCCATACACAGTGTGACACTGCTCATCTGTCTCTGTGCGCTGGCCGGGAACGGGGCTCTTCTGCCTCCTCAGATGGAAAGGGCGTACTGCCGGCATCTTTAGCCTGGCTGTCACTGACTTCATCTTCCTCCTCATTGCGGTCCCCTCTGCCCTGCTCTTCCTGCTGGAAGATATGTCCTGCTCTCCTGTCATGCCCCTGATGTACGTGAGATTCCTTTACCTGGTGTCAGCGTTCTCCTGCTACTTACTGGGTGCTCTTCTGGATGACAGCCATCAGTGCCAAAAAGGACATGGAAAAGCTCTGCAAGCTCTGCTGCCGCTGTGACCTTCCCAATCCCATGATGTGGGTGCTGTGGGGTGCTCAATGCTTGACCTTCTTCGTTCCCATCATTCTCATTCCCACAGTGGCTTCCCTGTGCCCGTCACACGAGCAGGAGCACTGCCGGGTGGCTCTCATCTCCATGTTCTCCGTTACCCTGCTCCTCTTTGCTGCACCCGTGGTCATTACCCGCATAATAATCAACATGTTCCGCTGGGTCCCGGTGTTTCCCGGTCTGTCCCGCGGGGAGGCGGGGCCTGACCCGCGCCACGCCCCCTACGCGCGCGCTCCGCCGGGGTCACGTGGTTCCCCGCGCGTCACGTAATCGGGGCGGGGGCCGCCGGGAAGCGCCAGGCGGGACCGGGCCGGGATCGGGACCGGGACCGGGACCGGGACCGGGACCGGGACCGGGACCGGGACCGGGCCCAGGCCCAGCGCAGCCCCGGCCAAGCCGCAGCCCTGCCCGAGCCCTGCGAGCCGCCAGCCCGGCGCCGGCCCGCCATGGACCGCCGGGACGCCTCCGGATCGGCCGCCCGCTTGGCAGCTGCCCTCCCCTCCCTCCCCCGGGCCGCGCCCCCCGGCGCTTCGTGACTCGCCGGCGGCTCCTCGGCTCCTCCATCGTTCGCCGGTGGCGGCAGCCAAGAGATAGTCCGGGCCTAGCGGAGCGGCCAGCGCAGGTGAGCACGGCCGGGCCTGGCCTCCCGCCGGCGCCGGGGCCACGCCGTCCCCGCCCCGGGCACTCCCGGGACATCCCGGCCGCCCCCTGGGCGGCAGCGGCGGGCCCGAGGGCGGCATCGGCCGCTGCGGGCGCAGCTCCCGCCGGGACCCGCAGCTTTCCCCGCGCTCGCGCCCCGCGGTGGGGGACACCCCGGGAGGGCGGGGGTCCCTCCCCGGGCAGCGCAACCCGGGGCATTCCCTGGAACGGGGACTCGGGGCCGGCGGGGCCGCTGTGCTGCCCTCCCCGCTGATGGGTTGAATCCTGTTCCGGTCATTGGCTTTGTCAGGGCTTTGTTCCTTCCCCTTTGCTCTCCCGGTTTGGCGCCGGAGCCGCTCCGGGATGGAGCGGGCCGGCACCGGCACGGGCTGCGGGGCTCTGGGGGCGGCCAGCGGCTCTGGGCGGCTTCGCGGGGCTGCCGTGCTCGGGGAATTGACTTCGGGCGGCTGCTGCCGAAGGTGAAGGAGGGAAGAGTCGCGGGTCCGGACACAATCCCGTCCCGGAGTGAGCGGGCGGCTGTTACGTAAAGCCTCATCCTTGGGGGGGTTGTGTTGGACTTTGTAAAAGTCGTTTAACGTTCCTGGGCTCTGGGCTGACTTTTTTCCTTTTTTGCCATTTTTCAATGAGCAAAACGAAGCGAGAAAGTGTTGAGAGGTGTAAGCCAGGTATCCGGTGCATTCAGTGCTGTGCCTGTGATTCTCTTCGGGAGATGAGCAAGTGGTTCAGTGGATTTTGGGGGAGAACTGAGTGCTTGTGCCAAAGCTCGCTCACAGCCTGGGCAGATGCTGTACAGTGGAAAGGGAAAAGGGGCAGGTGTGGGACCCACTCCCCCCCCCCCAGCTCATCTCTCGCCTTATTACGGCCTTGTTTGGTCATTTTCTCAGGAGTGCCGGTGCTTTGAAGCATTCCTGTGTTCCCAGTGCTGGCAGCCAGGTGCCCACCTGCCCCTGTGGGACTGCCCAGGCCCTTCGTCAGTGCCACTCTTTGGAATGAACTGCTTCTGCTGGGGCCTGTGTGTTCATTTGTCACCTGGGCTCCCTCCCAGCTACTGAACTCCTCTCAGGTGTATTCCTAGTTCCTGACATTCCTTTAAAACTACCGAATTCTTCTCTCAGGTCCCTGGCAAATGGGGCTTTGCAGCCTGGGGGAGTTACTGCAAAACGGGGTCTAGTGAAGTGCTCTGCAGGAGTGGTTGTGCACCTGAATGGTCATTTAATTGTCTCCTCTAATGAGGGAAACGTGATTAAACTCCCGGCGCTGTGCTGCTGTTGTGTGTCAGCCTCGAGGTGTGAGACAGTCCCGGTGTCACACTGGAGTTGCTTAGTGGCTGTGCTGAGACTGGGACAGGTCTTGTTGGTCAGGAGCAAAAGGGAAAATTTATCTTTTGGCTTGCTTAATATCTTGGCTTTATTAATGTATCAATGTCAATTGTTGTCATTTGCTGCCTTCTGCACAGTGTGTTTGCAGCTCTGTGTGAGAGCAGGCTCTCCCCTGTTTGGGATTGAGACAATCCTGGAATATCCTGAGCTGGAAGGGACCCACAGGGATCACCCAGTCCCACCCCCGTCCCTGCCCAGACCCCCCAACAACCCCAGCCTGGGCATCCCTGGCAGCGCTGTCCAAACGCTCCTGGAGCTCTGGCAGCCTCGGGGCCGTGCCCATTCCCTGGGGAGCCTGGGCAGTGCCCAGCAGCCTCTGGGGGAAGAGCCTTTCCCTGATCTCAGCGTGAGCCTGCCCTGGCCCAGCTCCAGCTGCTCCCTGGGTCCTGTCTGTGTCCCAGGGAGCGGAGATCAGAGCTGTAGCCCCCGATGTGTTCTGACCTCACACTTCTCTACCAGAACAAACCCAGTACCCTCAGCAGCTCTTTCATGGTCCTTCCACACCCTTCCCCATCCCCATGTCCCTTCTTTGGATGCTGTCAGCTTTGTATCTTTTTTATATTGTGGCGCCCAAAAGTGCCCCCAGGACTCCAGTACAGTTTAACAGCAATGAAAGAAAACAGTAGATTTCAACTTTGATCTCAAAAGCTGTCTCAGGCCCCTGATACTGCCTCGAAATGTCTTTGCAGTTCTTGCTTTATGACTTGTGTCAAACATGGAGAGAGTGAGACTGAGCCCCTGGGGTCAGGTTCTGTGTGAGAAGCCACACAGCAAGCCAGAAATCTTTGCTCCAGATCACCAGAAATTTACAGTATTGAGGACGGAAATACTGAGAGTTGAGTCTTGGGAGCTGAGCCAGGAAAGCAGCACCTCTGCCATGGGCAGATTTGGCACGTGGAGAGAGCTCGAGCAGCTTGCAAGAGGTCCCAGCAATGTGTGTGTGGAGCTGGGAGGAGCATGAGTTGCAGTGTCGTGTTTGGAGTCCCCCTGGGTGAGGATGTAGGAATAGACTGGAGTTTTTGGTGACTGAGGTTTCTTTTCTGTGGCAATAATTGTTCTTGGCCACATCATTTCAGTTTGTTACTCGCCTGTGGTTTGTTCTACAGGCCTGTTTCCTTTCTCTCCTACTATGGTGTCTCAGTTATCTTCAGCAGAGGCTCAGCAATAACTAAACTTGAGCTTAGATACTTAAACTTCAGTTCAGAGTAGATACACGGCAGAAATCCTTCTGTGTGAGGGTGGGCAGGCCCTGGCACAGGGTGCCCAGAGCAGCTGTGGCTGCCCCTGGATCCCTGGCAGTGTCCAAGGCCAGGCTGGACACTGGGGCTTGGAGCAGCCTGGGACAGTGGAAGGTGTCCCTGCCCTTGGCAGGGGTGGCACTGGATGGGCTTTAAGGTCCCTTCCCACCAAGGCCTCGTCTTCCTTTGCCTTCAGTGTCTGCCTCAGAGTTTGTACCCAAACCAAAGTGAGGTTGGTGTCACCTTCTCTAAACTGGGAGAACAGATCACTCCAAGCTGTGGGGAGATGGAGAGGCTGTAGGATGGAGAGGGTGCAGCCCTGCAGACGCCGAGCTGTGGGGTTGCTGCTTTCAACAGCCTCGTTGTTGCTGCGGACACAGCTCAAGGTGGGTCTGAGAGAGACAAACTCTGCTTTTGGGGGTTTGTGTTGATGAGGAGGGGAGGGGAGGTCGCTGCTCTGCTTCTTGTAACTGCTGTGGCAGAGCCAGGAGCCCAAGGCAGAACAAGGGCAAAGCAAACCTCTCCGAGCTCTTGGGTTCTCTTCATTCCCAGATATTCTGATTCCTGCCCAAGTCCAAGTTCATTGTGCTGTGCAGGATGCAAGTTTAATCAGGTTTTAGTGCTGGTTTAGCTGAGTGTTTCTAGGGCTTGAGGATGAAGCCAAATGCTCTGCACTGAAAAAGTGATGGATGTTCAGCACGAGATTCTCTTCAGGAACTGGCACGAAAAGTGGTTGCTGAAGCTGAGGGAGGAGCAATTCACAGCTTGGCTGGAAGAGGGAGAAGTGCTCACTGCTGGTCTGTCACTTCATCCTCATGAGTGAGTCTGGGAGCTCCCGAGATCGGCCAGGCTGCAATTTCAGATAGTTTAGATGGGCTGGCCTTGAAAAAATCATATTTTGGTGCCTGGAGCAAAAGCTGAAGGTGGCAGGAAGTGGCAGCAGTGGCAGGGAACTGAAGTGACACCACCCTGAGCTCAGAACTAATTTTGGTTGTGACCTTGAGCAGTCCCTGGGCCACACCAGAGCTTTTTGTGTCACCTGCTTTGGGAGGTTCTTCCTTGCCCGTGGAGAAGTTGGGTCTGGCACAGGTCTGCTGTGGAGCACCTGTGCCACCACCTTTAAAGAGCCACCCTGGAGGTGTCAGTGAGCCCCTCAGTGCCTGCCCAGCCTAGAGCAGGGCTGGGAGGGCAGGGGGCTCAGGGAGTGCTCATTCCTGGTGGTGTTGGAGCTCTGAGCCCAGCCCTGAGCTGGGTTTGTGGCTCTGAGGGCATGGGGAGTGTCCGGAGCAGGCCTGGCCTGGGCAGAGTAGGAACTCCTGGAGTAACTCCTGAGTAAGCCACACCTTCCACGCGAGAGGGAGGCACTCCCAGAGTCAGGTGCTGTCTCCTCAGAGGTGCTTTGGGGTTTAATTCTGTTCTCACTGTGACTCCTCTCACCTGGGAACCCCGTGGTTACCTACAGAGGGTCTGAGGCCTTAGGGATGTAAATATGGACAGGAGGGGTTGGAATCTGCCTATCAGGGAATCTTCCCCTTGCCCACAGGAGAGTGTGCAGAACTCTTCTGTGTGATGATAATGTTTTCATACTTTAGGTGTGAAAATAAAAAATGGGAGAAATCTCGTTTTTCTGGCAGCACGCAAAGAACTTTCTTCTGTGTCACCGCTAAAACTCTGTGAGGGGATGAATACCTGGGAATCTGAAAGAGACATAGCTGGAAAGCATCAATATGAATGGATTTTTCTGCTTCTTTTTGCACTTGAAAGAAAGGTGAAAGTTACAGGCTGAGTCAAGCTTTTACCCTTTATTTCAATCAATTCAGTTATTGCTAAATATGGCTACACACAGGTAGCCCAGGTGACAGAGCTGCCTCCAGCTGCTCCTTGGCCCCAGTGTCCCACGCGGGATGCTTGAGTTATCCACTGAGAGCCCCCTTGAGACTGGAGCACAGGTAAATCTGCCTGTCTGAAGGGCAGGATTGTGTCCTAAGTCCCTCCTCATTCCTTCCTTTCCTCAGGCCCCACCATTGTGGCTTGGGTGGCAGTGGCACATTGGAAAGGCCTGGGGGTGCCAGCTGGGGTGAGAGCTCGGGGTGCCAGCCCAGGCTCCACCAGCACTTGGCCCACACTGGGGCACAAATTGAGAGATGAACTCTTGGAAGCTTGTCCTGAGGAGGATGAGTGGTACCTGCTGGCGAAATTCGGTGCTTTCATGGAGCTGTGATAAACCCCAAAGTCTTAGACTGCCAACCTACAGCCTCTGCACCGTCACATTCCCCAGTTGCATTTTGTATTGGAATTTTACCTGCTCCCACCTGCGTCCTCCTGCTGGCAGTGCCAGCAGCCCACGTGCTGCCTCTCCTGAGAGCAAGTTCCTGCCTGTTTCCTCTCCCAGCCCCAGCTCTTGCTTCCCTCTGGCAGAGGCAGCTTTAGGTGCAATATCCTGATGTTTCTGCAAGTGGGTTTTGGAATAAACCTACACACGGGATGTTCACGGGTTGCTGCTATGGATTCTGTGAAAGGTGATCAGGAAAAGCAAGTTCAGAGTTACTATGGGGATTCTCTGATTCCTGCCCATCTCACGGAGCTGCTCAGGGTGAAACTACTACTCCCATGCTTTTTATTTTGCTCCTCTTAGTGCTGGTTTTTCCCCAGGTAAGTCAGTGCTGGAGCAGCCCTTGTGGGTTTATCTGTGATGAGCAGTGGTTGTGTCTGCACACGGAGATAGCAGATTCCAGCTGTAGTGTGCAAACGTCGGTGCTTTGTGCCTTAGTGCACAGCCACATTTGTCAGCTGACAGGGCTGATGCGATGAGAAAACCTCGCACTCTCCAATAACCTGAGCACAGGCACTTCCTGCGTTGTTACATTTAACCAAAGCTCTGATAAAAAATACTACATTAATTTTTCTAATGGAGACCAGATTCCGCATTATCATCATTTACGTTTTTGGATAGTCTTTGATTGACTCTGGTGGGAAGGGAGGTGAATCAGTATCTTGTACTTTAGGGAAAGATCTAGGGGAGAATTGAATTGTACTTCCTTGGAATTCACATCACCCGCCCTTAGTCGGAGATGTTGATCTTGAGAACAACAAGCAGAGAACAGCCCAGGAAGGGCTGAACATGACAAAACAGTGCAGAGCATAAAGAAATCCTCTTTGCTGTGTTCATCATTCTGTCTTCATCTTGGATTGTTTCCACCCTTCTCCTCCACCTGGAAGTCACAAGCATCCTGCAGTGGCAGGTACTCTGGGTTCTTCTGCCAGGAGTAGTCTAAGAACAGCTTTTGCTGGGAGCAGCTCTGACCTTGCTGAAATCACTGCTGAAACCTCCCCTGACTCTTGCAGTGCCAGAATTTCAGGGTGCCAGTGGTGAGGCAGGGACTGAGCCTGGTTCATTGTCCCCAGAGCTCGGGTAGTACAGGACAGTCAGGCCAGTAAAGCCCCTGCTCAGGGCTGGGAACGAGATCCTGGCCGGCTTTCCCTCTCTGCCCCTCTCTGCAGTCCTGCTGGGCTATGTCATGCTACTATGTTACAGCATTGTTCCATGTCTTTTTTTTTTTTTTTGGAAGTAATGCCGGATATTGGCAGTCAGGGGCGATGGAGCGAGGTGAGCAGTGACCGGTGGACAGAATGAGTTGTTACGGCCTCGGTCTCAATGTTTGGAGCAGCTCTAAGCATCCGTTGTTGTTTGTGTGTTTTAGGTGGTCCACTTGCAGGATGTCCTGGCCCTGGATGCTGGAGCGTGCAAGCTAAGGTATAGGTGTGGTGTACTTCAGTCGGAGCAGGGAGGCTGTGGTTTCACAGTCTCTCAGCATGTTTTGTGTGTTTTTGCTTTGCTTCTCTGCAGGTGCTGCTGCTGCCCTGGGCATGCCAAGGGACAGAGGTGAGCAGGTGAGTTGGCATTTAGGTGGGGTGGCTGATAGGCCAGCGGTCTATGGCAGCGTGCTGAGCGTGTCCCTTTTCATTGTGCAGGTTTGTCCTGGCCACCTCCAGAGTCAGATCAGGATTTGAGGTGAGCCGGGGCAGTGGTGTGGAGTAGCCAGGGGATGCTCTTCTGGAGGGCAACAGTGACGTTTTCTGTTTTGTTGTCTTAGGTACCGTGAGCAGGTGTGGAGCTGAAGTTTGGGGAGAGCAGGTAAGCGCTGAGCCTCGGCAGTTTCGAGGGAGGGGGCCTTGCGGAAGGGGTCTCTTTTGGCGTGTGTTGTCAGAGGCTGAATTTTCTCCTTGTTCTCCATCTTTCGCAGCTGCCAAAGCGGACCGTGGGGAACGTGTTGACATCTGAGGTGCTGATGCATTTTTTCTGCCAAGGATGGATTTTGTCCGTTTGTCTTCAGAAAGCTAAGTGTTGGGAGCGGTGGTTGGGAGAAGGGAAAGGCCTTTGGAGTTCCAGGAGGCAATTGGAAGTTAGCTTAGAGGAGAGGGCTGTTGTGGGAGGGCCCCTTGGAAGTAAAGGGAGAGGGTTTCTCCTCAGCATCACCTGAGCCTTTGCTGGGCAGGGCAGTTCCCACCCATCTCTGTCATCGGCCTTTGAGTCTCGACATCATCGTGGATCTTTTTGCCCGAGGAGCTCGCCTTCGGGTCTGGCACGATCGCCACGGTCTCCATTTCACCTACTCGCTGGCGTAGCCACCCGCGGGCATCTTGGCCACTTGCTGGATGGTCAAAGGTAAGGGATCAAAGGTCGGGTTGTCAAGGAATGGGTCAAGGGGTCAAAGGTCAGGGGATAAAAGGTCAAGGCTCGGGCTCAGGATTAGAGGTTCCAGCATGATTTTCCGTGGTGGTTCCCAGTGTGGGGACACGGGGTGTGGGGTCAGTGGCGCCGGGGGCGGGCAGGAGCCCCGTGGGCAGTGGCCGGCAGCGGCGGGGACGCCTCCGTACGGTCGCGCCCCTCCAGTGCCAGCAGAAGCCCCCCTGCGCCGTGCGGTGCCCGGCCCCACTCCTTGCCCTCCCCGCCGCTGCCTTCCCGCACTCCCACCGCACCCCCTGCTCCCCTCCAGCCCAGGGAAATGCAGGAAAACACAAAATCATTGAGGTGGAACAGTCACCAGAGCTGCCCGAGCCATCCCCCCGCCTGAAGGCGGCAGCTGCCCAGAGCCAGGGGCACCCAGCAGGATGCAGCTCCCCTTTCCCAGGAGCTGGAGGCAGGGTTTCCCAGGCAGGGGGAGCAGGGAGAATTTCAGCTCCCAGCAGCTCTCTGTGAGTGCTGGATGGACTCTGGGCTGAGCCAGGTGGGAGGTGTGGGTGGTGTTCATGTCCCCAGGAGCTGCTCAAATCCACCTTAAACTCCTGGAATGGTCTGTGCTGGCAAGAACCTTACAGACCATCCTGTTCAGCCCCTTGCCATGGTCAGGGACACCTTCCTGGGGTGTCTGTGCCAGAGTGGTGGAATGGGCAGGACTTTCTCCCTGAGCCCAGTCCCGGGCAAGATTGGGGTTCCCATGGGAAGAAGCCTGTGAGCTGCATTTCCGGAGCTGGGAGCCTCCATGCCCGGGAGTGTTTCCAGTACTGTTCTTTGGCTTTTTCCATAACTGGGCATGATGTTTCTCCCCAGAGTAAGGTGGTTTTCCCTGGATTGTTGGGGTAAGACACTGGCTGTTTGACAGCTCTGTTGTCTCTTTGTCCTGAATGGAAGAGTGAGGAACGGGGGATGCTCCCGACTGTCCCAGGGATGTGGGAACAGCCCAGTTCCAGTGAGGAATGTGACGCCCAGCTCGTGGCGTGTGCCCTGAGATGGTCTTTGCTGTTGTTTTGTCCTTAGAGCCTGTTGGAGTGCTGGCCTGGATTTGGGAGGAGCCAAGTAGCCTGGAGCAGTGAGGTTTTTCCTGTCAGAAATCCATGCTGGGGATGTTTTCTCTGGCTGTCCCAAGGGGAAGGAACAGCTCTGGAGTTTTTGCAGCCACAGGCTGGGGATGCATCCCCTGAAAACCAGTTCAGGATCGTTCATCTGACTCTGTCCCTGACCTGTGACTTCCAGGGAGCCTTCTGGTCTTCTGGATATTCCCAGGAGAGGATATTCCACCACCTGACTTTTAAGCCAGGAATTCCAAACCCAGTAAGTCGGTCACATTCTATGGGAGCTGCCCCAATGGTGGGATGGCAGAGGGCACACCCCACGCTGCTGTTTGGGACATTCCTGACTGGAACGGGAGCCAGCTGGGCATTTTGGAGCACTGAGGCCACCAGGGCAGCCTTGAGTGGCATTCCCAGGCAATGCTGAGGCATCCCATGCCTGTGGCAACACATGCCTGATGTGGAGCAGAGAGAGGAAGGGAGAAATTCTGAGTTGATGGGAGGAATGGAATTGGGCTTTCCAGAATGGAATTGGTATAGGTGCTGATGGTATCATGGAATCATGGGGTGGCTTGGAAGGGACACAAAGACCCTCTGGGCTCTGTTATCCCATCCCGTGGCAAAGAACATGTCCAAAACTGCCTCCTCACCCCCATGGAATGGCAGTGGGTGTTGGGAGCTCTGGCTGGAGCACCTGGAGACCAGGTAAGAATAGCAGTGGCATTGTTTTGGCTGCTGCTGGATGTGGTTTTCTCTTGTCAAGATGTTCCTCTGATTGATGTTTTCACAGTAGCTTGCTAGGCCTCATTTGAGGATAATTCCAAGAATTTGGAAGTCGTTGGAAAAGAATGAGGAAAAAAGGTGAACCTGATCCATTTCTAGTAATTCTGAACTTCTCTTGCAGCACCGTTCCAGGGGAAAGCTGGTGAAAGGATAAAGATGCAGAGGAACAAGTGTTGTAAACCCCCTTGCCTCCCTGACAAAGCAAACCTTTCTGCAATCCCAGTAAATCTCTTGGAGAAACTGTGGGATCATAAGGTTTCCTAGGAAAGGAAAACTAAGGACAGAGATGAGGAAATAGGCTTCCAATTAACAATGATTTGATGGAGGTAGGAATGATTCTTGTATGTTTGATGCACCCCTTTTTATTCCTGGGATAATTTTAAATGATTTCTTTAAAAAATCATTTCGATTTGGGAATTCAGATTAGAGAGGAAACGATGCAAAATAAATGCAGGGAGAGATCACAGAATCATCCTGGAATGGCGGAATAATTTGGGTGGGAAGGGACCTTAAGGATCACCTCATTCCATCCACAGGGTGCTCCAAGCTGCGGCCAGCCTGGCCTTGAACACTTCCAGGGATGGGGCAGCCACAATTTCCCTGGGTTTACGGGCACAAGAGGAAATTTCCAGCAGGAACTGAGGGGTTTCCCTTGCTCTGCCTGGCCCTAGCAGGGCTTTGGGAGGCAGAGGCTGTGGGAACAGGAGCTTTGTCCACTGCCTTGGAGGAGTCTCTGATGTCCCAAAACCCAGCAGAGCAAGTGGTTGTGGTTTAACATCCCATTCAAAGGAGATGCCAGGCCAGGAACGGGAATGGACTGCAGAGCAGGGATGGTGGCCAGCAGAGGGGTGAGTGTCCAGGGGGTCCCAGCAGTCCATCCCTGCTGCCCAGGTTTGGGATGAGCAGGCTGGTGAGTGTCCCTGTGCTTGCTCTGCAGGATGAGGAAGCCAGGCCTGCTGAGGAGGAAGATGAGGAGGTGTGGGAGGATGGAGACAACGGCCACCAAAGGCTGGGGAAGGCACAGATCCAGGTAGGAGACGTTGCCTTGCGAGGAGAGGGACTTGTCTGTCCCGTTGGAATTTGGGGCGTGAGGCCAGTGGAACAAAGGCTTTGATTCCATTTTCTTGCTCGGGTTTTCACGTGCCTTAAGAGAGCTTTGTGAAAATGTCATTATCCCTGATTGAGTCTCTGAAAAACAGGGATTGAAGCTTTCAGAAGGGGCCCAACCCTGCCTGCATGTATCCAAGTGCAGCCCCCACTCCCTGTTTTTGTGTACAGCTGGGATGAGACCTCAGCTGCTGTTACTTGCCAGCTCACAAGTTGTGTAGCTCAGAGCCTCAGCCATGAAGGGCCAGGCTGTGTTTAAAACAGCCCAAGGTGCCAGAGAGCTGAAGTAATTTCCTAGCAGGTAACTTGACTTGGAAGCTGCATTCTAAAATTTGTCCGCATTTAATTGATGTCCCACATGGAGACACCTAAAGAAGCAGAGGTGGGGTGTTCCTAAGAAAAGAGCATCTAAATTCTTTGGTGGTAGAGGGCTTAAAGTCTGAGTGAGGTGCCTTTAGGACACTTCCATTCCAGTATCTGAATAGAATTTAAATGAAGTAGCCAAATCCTGACAAGCTTGTATGAACTCCAAAGCCTCTGCAAGTGGTTTACAGCCAGGGAAGGAGATAAGAGTCTGGAGTCTCTTCCCCAAAACCTGGCTGCTGGTTTCTTTGGCCAGGCATAGGAATAATTGCGTATTCCCTGGGGCTCTCCTTATGGGGAGAGGTTTACTTATGTGCCCTGGGTTTATTCAGTGCATCTTCAAAGTGATGGAAACTGATTGCATTGAAATGCCAGGGGTGCCAAATGTTTTCCCCAGCCAGAGCTCGGAGCCAGCCCAGTGGGAAGGGGTTTAGTGGCCATTTTCCCACTCCCTCGGGGCAGCAGCACTGGAGCACTCACACCCACCCGTGCCTGAGGTGCCAAGTACTGGCAGGAGGCAAAGCCAGGGACTGGGCAGGAGGAGCTTGCAGTGCTCCTGGAATCGCAGAGCTGGAGCTGTGGGTTAGAACTGCCAGGAGCTGCTGCCTCACTCAAACCTTGTTTAAAGCTCAGCATCCCTCCTGCTCCCTTGGAATGATTGTTGCTTCTGTTGTTGCTCTTTCCCGATCCATTATGATTATTATTGTAAATTCCCACTCCATTTCTTCCATAGCCCTTTGCTTCCCAGAGGTGGTGCTTTAGGCAAGCCCCTCCAGCCTGGGAAGGGGCTTTTGGCTCCAGACTCAGTCCCAGTCCCCATGAGCAGCTGGAGCTGTGCTGTCCCCAGCAGGTGCCTTTCCTTCCTTCCCTGCTGCACTTTGGCTTTTTGAGGGCTCTCTAGGGGGCTGAGGGAGAAGTTCTTTGTCATTCCAGGGCAGCATAAGCCCTGATCCCACTCAAAGCAGGAGGAATCATTCCATCCTTGGTTTTGGATACACCTTTGGTGTTTTCTCTCTTTTGCTGACATTGTGTGGTGAAGCAGCAGCTCCCTGGAATAATTTTTATTTGTAAAACAGTGAATTCCCTGCTGGAATCCCAGTCCCAGCCCCCCAGATCAAGGTGCAGTTTAAGGCCTTACACCCTGACCAGGACAAGTTCCTGTCCTTAGACATGGAAAACAGGGGAAAACTCAGACTGGATTGGAGCCAGCATCCAGAATGGGGAGAGTGAGGCAGCGTGCTTGGCCCAGGCTGGGGCTGGTACAGGGGGTGTTCCCCATAGGATGACACCCGTTTGGAGCAGATGCTTCTCTTCCTTTGTCCAAAGTCCAATGGCAAAGGAGTGAAGAACCCACAAGTGGGGCCTGGAAGGAAAACAGTTCTGTTAAAATTAGGCAAAGAATACACTAAGAAAAAATGGACATCCTTTTTAGGTATGAAAGTAAGTAGGGGAAAAATGTTGAAAAAGAGCTCTTTTATTTGGTGCCACCTCTCATTTTTTTATGGATAAAACCTTCTAGTGAGCAATCAGAACAGGAGTGGGAAAGCCAGGAGCCTTTGACTTCCACAGTGGACTTAATTGCCATGCTTAATTTCAACAATTTCTTCTCTCTCTCAGGCCAGGAAAACCCACTTAACTTGTCCCATCTTTGCCAAAAGCTTTGGTGTTTGAGCAGCCAAACCCAATGGGCTCTGGCCCCACCAGCCTGTACTGGAGGGCCCCTGGTCCTGCCCATGGTGTGGGATGAATCCCCAATTGTCCCCAGAGGGGGCTGCCCTGGTCCCTGCAGTGCCCAGCACCTGAGACACACAGAGAGCCCTGTCCAAAGGGGCTCCTTGTCAGGAATGTGGCAGCAGCCCCAGGAGCAGGCTGGAGGTGAGAACTGGGGCTGTGTTTGAGACTGACCAGGTCAGCTCAGTGTTTACCTGTGGGGGGAGTTTGGCCCCCCATGCTGAGTTGAAGCTGGATCAGGGTGACAGATGCTGCATTTTGGGCACCCTGAGAGTTTCTCTCCCCCTTGGAGATTTCCTGCGGGGATGGGGCAGGGCAGGGAGCAGAATTAACCCTGCACCTCCCGTGGGCACTGCTGGCCTTTGTCTCTCTGCTGTGCCATCAGCCTGTGGGAATTTGCTGCTGCCGCTGCCACCCCACCTGGGGGCTGCGTGCTCCTGGCAGCCCTTCCCAGCCCCACACCCGAGCTCCAGCACTGCCTCCAGGCTGTGTTGGGAGAGTTTGCTGGGAATGTGCCTCATCCCTGGGAGTATCCTTTCCTTCCAGAGTGGCTGGATGGAGCTTCTGGGCTTGTCAGCTTCAGTGTTTGCTTGCAAAAGTCACTGCAGGGAAGAATGACAAGGAGGTTTGTCAGAGTGCTGCTGTCAGACCGCACCTGCCAGTCTGTGCTTTGGCTTGGAGGTTGTTGTGTATTGGCCCTGCAGGGAATGAATGTCCCCTTCCCACCTCAGCCCAGCAGATCCCAAGGGCTCTTCCTGGAGTACTTACTCTTTGCTTCCCTTTGGGATAACTTAATCTGCACCCTTCCAGGAGCAATTCCTTGGCTTCTCCTGGAGAAAACCCCATGGCAGAGGCAGTCTGCAAAGGAGCCCAGAGCTGTGCTTGGAGCAGGGAGTGCTGAGAGCTGCGTGTGCCTCTGCTGCCCCAGGCTGGCAATATCCCCATGGAACAGACTGGGCAAATGGGATTAGAGGGAGCACAATCCCTTCCTGGAAGAGGTTTTCTCCTGTGCAGATCAGGCACAGGGCAGGAAGGGAACTTTGGAGATCAGCTGATTTCCCCCAGAAAGCATCACTCACACCAGCATGGATGACATGACCTGTGCCCAGCGCTCACCATGCACCCGGCCAGAATCAAGAGCAAAGGTGGGTTTGGGTGTGAGCACTTGAAATAACTTTGAAAGAGAAGCAATCACCTTTTGCTGCTTCTTTCTTTCTTTCAGATGCTGCGATTGCCTCTGGGCACATGGGCTGAGCTCTCCCTGCAGGGAACTGTCAGGCCTTAACAGCTGTGAGGTTGTGTTCTTCTCAGTGGGGAACTGGAAATAATTATTAATTAATTGCAGAAATGTTTTCTGAACCTTTCCCCTTTCCTGGTAGATCTTCTCTCTCTGCCTCTGAATTTACAGCTGTTCCCTGGTGTCATTGGCCCTGCCTGAATTCCTTGCAGCTCCTCACTGGGAAAACCTGGGATGACTTTGAGGGGACAGAGGAGACATTTTCAGCTGAAAACCTGGGGTGACTGAGAGGGGACACAAGAATTGTTTGTGTAGGAAAATGGGAGGTGATGTCAAGCAGAGCAAGGTGGCATTTTTGAGGGAAAAGCTGAGGTGATGTTTAGGGGAACAAATGCACATTTTTGGGGCAGAAAAGAGTTAATATTGTACAGGAAGGAAAAACTGGGGGGTAAAACTTGATGTAATCTGTAGGGGACAGAATGAATATTTTGGAGCAAAAATGAGGTACTCAGTAATAGACAAAGAAGGAAAATTTTGGAGGCCAAACTTGACAAAGTCTCAAGAGCAGAGAATGAACACTTGGAGGGAAAAAGGAGGTGATGAATACTGAGCATGTGGGGAAAATTTGGGGGCTAAATCTGAGCTAATCTCTAGGGGAGAGCATGAACACACTGAGGTAACATGAGGGAATCAGTTGTGGGCAGATAGGGAAACTTGTGTAAAAATAATATTAAATAAGCTGTAGAAAGAACATTTTGAGGTAAAAATGAGGTAAGCAGTAGTAGACAGATGGAAAACTTTGGGGGTAAATCTTGATAGAAGCTACATGGTAGAAAGGAAATAAATATTGAAGGAAGAATGAGGGAATCAGTAGTGGACAGGTAGGGGAATTTTGGGGGGTCAAACTTGAAATGATCTAAAGGTTGAGAATGAATCTTTTTTGGTAAAAATGAGGTAATAAGTTGTGGACAGTTCAGGAAAATTTTGGGGGTTAAACTTGAGGTAATCTCTAGGGAGAGTGTGACCACTGACATGAACTGAGGCAATCACTGGGGCTAGGCAAGGAAATTTGGGGTGTAAAACTTGGGAAGATCTGTAGGGCAAAGAATGAACATATTGAGGAAGCAATGAGGTGATCAGTAGTCAAGATGAGGTAGAATGTGGGGGGCAAACCCTGAGGTAATTATGTAGGAACCATAAGTGGTTTTGAGAAAAAATCTGACCTAATTTGTAGGGGACAGAATGAACATTTTGGGGGTAAGACAGACATAACCTGCGTGGTTTGGGTTTTAAAATCTAGTCAGTGCACAGGGGACAAAATAGACATTTTGGTAATAAAATCCGAGTTCATCTGTAGAAGAAAGAACTCATGTTTTGAGGTAAAAAGGAGGTGATCAGAACTGGGCAGGTAGGGAAAACTGAGGGGGTAAAATGTGAGGTCATCTCTAGGAGAGAGCAGGAGCATCCTGAGGTAAACTGAGGGAATTGCTGTGGACAGGTGGGTAAATCTGGCAGGTAAAACTTGAGGGAATCTCCATGGTAGAAAATGAGTATTTGGAGGTAAAAATAAAGTACTCAGTCAGTGCTGGAGATGTACAGAAAATGTTGGAGGTAAAATCTGAGGTGATCTGTAACAGAGAGAATGCACTTGATGGGGTAAACTGAGGTAATCACTTATGGACAGGTAGGGAAGTTCAGAGGGGTAAAAATTGAAAGCATCTGTAGGGCAAAGAATGAAAAGATTGAGGTGGAAATGAGGAAAGAGGTAGTGGACAGGTGGGGAAAGTTTTGGGGGCAAATCTTGTGGTAATCTCCAGAGCAGAGAAAGAATGCTTCCTTGTAAAAAATGAGGAACTCAGAAGGAGGCAGATGGGGACATTTTGGGGGTAAAATCTCAGGTCATCTCAAGGTGAGGGAAGGACTATTTGGAGGTCAACTCAGCACTCACTGTGTCTTCCTTCCTTGGCATCAGCTGGCAGGGAAGGGAGAAGAGGCCTCAGGCTGGAGAGGGGCAGGAGAAAGGCACTGTGGGCAAAGGCACCTCCCTGGCATCCCCAGGGCACCTGTGGGGAACACAGTGGACACTTTGGGAGCAAAGGGAGGTGATGGCATTGTCCCTTTGGGGGATGCTGGCATTTAGATCATTCCATCCATTTGCCTGCTGACATTTCCCAGCCCAGGGGCTTTGGCTGCCAGGGCAGCACAAAGATTGTTCCCTGGGTGGTGCGCAGATTTGGGGGTTGGCTTTGCTAGTTCAGATGAATTCTACCCAAAGCCCTGAATTCCCTGCTGAATTGCCACTGGCATAGCCTCCCAGCACCTCCTGGAGCATGGATATTCCCATGCAGAGCTGCCTATTTAACACCAGCTGTGTCAGGACCCAGCAGAGCTTCCAGGGAAGCTCAGCAGGGTCAGGGCAAGGACAGCTTCATGTTCCATAGAATTTGCTGTTTGTAACCCTCATCCCCCAGCCCCCCCCCCAATGTCCCTGGGGGCACCTGACAGAGTTCCCTGGAATTCAGCTGCCTGCACCCCCCGAGCTGGGGCTCCAGGTGATATTTGAAAGCAGGAACAGGCACTGGCTGGACACGCTCCCAGCCCGTGCTGAGGCAGCCCCTGTGCCCACGGGAGGACTTCTCTCCCTGCAGGAGTTGATTTCATTCCAGAGCCTCAGGAGTGGCCTCTGCAAGTTCTTTTCCCTCAGGAAAGGGATGCACATCCCTGCCTTCAGGGCACCTGCAGTGGGAGCCACCTGGGAAAGCTTTCCATCAGTTGTGCAGTTCCAGCTGGCTCCCCAAAAACTCCCAACTCAATCCAAAGAGATTTCTCTGACTCTGACCTTTCATTTGAAGGCATCTCTGAGGGCATTGCTTAGCATTTCATTGCTGTGGGCGAAGCTTGCCTTGGCTTTAACACTGCTGAGGGATGATGGCCTCAGGCTGGAAGGGAAGGCATTTTGGGTGGCTGGGACATAGCTGGCAGGTGTGTGGGAGGTCAGCACTGGGAATTGCTGTCTGAGCCCCTCTGCAAACAGCCCATTCTGACATTCCGCAGTGCCAGCTGTTCCTTGGGGCATTTTTGGGGTGTCAGTGGGGTCTGTCGGGACTGAAGCATCTCTGGGTGCCTGTTCAGAGCAGCCCCTGGCCGAGGGGCCGCGGGCAGCCCTTTATCCATGTCCATCCCAGCGCTGCCCGGGCAGCCCAGTGCCCGTTCCGGGGATGTGTGTTTGGCACACTGCGTGCCACGGGCAGGACACTGCAGGCACAGCTCCTCTCTGCAAATCCAAAGCACAAGAGCTGCTGCTTCCCTTCCTGGGCCTCCTGGTCTTCTCCTTCCCCCCATTCCCTGCCAGCTGGGACACACGGAAGGAGCACCAAGGAACACTCCTGGCAGTGAGCAGGAGTCGCTGAGAGCTCTGTGCAGCTCTGGGCCACAAAAGCTGGCCCGGCCTCAGCAGCCCCTGGGATTTTGGGCTGTGAACACTCACCTGTGGGAAAGGCCCCTCTGCAGGCAGGAGCAGCCCTGACCCTCTCCAGAAGAGCTTTGGCCGTGGACCAAGTGAACCCTCAGGACTTGCCTTGCTCATTTCTCCCTGGAAAGGGCCATGGAACAAGCACCTTTACAGCTGTTGGGTAAATCCTGGAAAGGGCAGGAAATCAGGGTTATGGGAAGAGTTCAGTGCTGTCACACAACTGCTCACCTGTGTTGTTGCATGATCAGGTGCTGGCCATGGAGCTCTGCCCTATGGCAATTACAGGGGCTGGTGTGGCAAGCAGCATTAGCATAAAAGAAGGAGTTGTATTTGCATAGGAATGATCTTGCTGGCATTTGGCATTCCTATCCCAGGCAGGACATTGCCAGGAGCTGAGATTGGCTTGGCTGGAGCAGGGTGCTGAGAGTGCCCAGGTGTGGGTTCAGTGGCCAGAGGAGCCATTCACATAAGGGTTCGACTTGGTGGTCCTTGTGTAGCCATTGCCACTCAGGATCTCCTGTGCTCTGGAAATAAAGAAGAAACATTTTTCCCTGGCCTTTTAAAGCCAGAGGTTTTTGCAGTGGAGCGTGCAAGCCGCAGAGAAAGCGGGGGGGGAGGAAGGAGAGCATCAGGTCTCAAGCGGCAGTTGTGGGATGAGCGGCTCAAGCAGCAGCGAGCCCCGGCGAGGCCCCGGTCCCGCAGCGGGCGCAGTCAGAGCAGGAGCGGCAGCAGCGGCCTCGGCGCCAGCGGCCGGGCCGGGGGAGCGGCTCGTCCCGCTGCAGGCGCGCTGGTTGGGCGGGGGCGCGGCGGGCGGGAGGCCCCCGGGGGAGCGGCCCGGGGCAGGGGGAGGCGGGCGCTGCCGTGCGCAGGGGGTGCGGCGACCTCGGCAGTGCCGGGGCTGGGGGAGCTCCGCGTCCCCGCGGGGGCTGCGGGCGGGGCCGGGCCGGGAGCGCCGGCGCTCCGGTTGCGCCAGGGGGCGCCCCACAGGGCGGGCGGCGCTGAGGGAGCGGCGGCCTCGGGGGGGGCCGGGGCGGGCACGGGCGGTCCCCGCGGCCCGGCCGCTTCCAGGCGCGATCCAGCGCCTGCTGCGGGGAAGCGCCGCCCTCCCGGCGGGCCCGGCACCGGCACGGCCCCGGCTCCCCACGGCCGCAGCGGGAGCGTAGCCGGAGCTCCGGCGGGAGCCCAGCCCCGCGCTGGCCGCAGCCGGAGCGGCAGCGCCGGGCTCGGCGCCAGCGCCAATCCCGGAGCGGCACTTGCCAGCCGCGGCGATCCCGATGCCTAATGCCATCCCCCATCCCACCTCAGTTCTCCGAGCCCGGCAGCCGCACCCCGCCCGCCGAGAGACAAGCGGCTCGGCCCGGGACCCCCAACAGACACCGACAGGACCCAGCCCCGAATCCCAGGGCCCGGGTCCCGTTCCCACCTCAGCGCCTCGGGCTCGGCGCAGCGCCGGGAGTAGCCCCCGGTGCCGGGCTCCGCACAGCGCTCCGAACGACGGTCCCGCCACAGCCCGGGAGGAGCAGGATGAGCATCCACCGCACAAAGCGGAGCGGGCGCGGATCCGCCGGCATTTACGGGCGCGGGCGGGGCGGGGCGGGCCCGGCACAGGTGTGAAGGGCGGGGTCCGCACAGGTGCGCGGGGCCCCAGAGCGGCTGCGCGGGGCGGGGCCGAGGGGATTTAAGCCTCGGGAATCGGCGCCGCCGCCATTTGCTCCCTCGGCGCTCCGTGGGAACGGTTGTGGCCGGACCGGGCTCTAGATCTCTGTATTTCCATATTTCTATGTCTCTGTAGTTCTTTTCCTTTATATTTGTGTTAGTTTGTCTTCTTCTAACCCTTCTCCGTTCTCCCCCCTCTGCCTCCCCTCCCCCACCCCCTACACCCCCCCCCCTACTCCCCCCCCCTCTCCCCCCTAGCCCTCCCCTCCCTCCCCCCCCGGCCCGGTCCCCCCCATCCCCCCTCCCTGTCCCCCTACACACCCCAACCCTGCCCTACCCCTCCACCCTCTCTCCCCTTCTCCACCGTTCCTTCGCCCCCATCCCGGGTCCCCCCTGCCCCCTCACCCTGCTCCCCTTCCCCTCGCAGTTCCCCCCACCTGCCCTCAATCCTCCCCCTCCGTCTGCCACCTTTCCTTCCCCCTCCACCTCCCCCTGTTCCTCTTCCCTCGTTTCCCCTCTGCACCTTGACCCCCCACTTGTGCTCCGTCCTCGTCTTCCCCCCGCCTCCTTTCCTGTCCCCCCATCCCACCTCTCCCTGCACACCCCGAACCCCCCACCTGCGGTCCTTCTTTGACCCCCTCTGCTCCCTTATTCCCATCCTCTGTCCCGTCTTTCCCCCGCAGCCGCGGGGCACGGGGCGCCGGAGAATAAAGCCCAGAGGGCCGGAGCCCGGCGCCCCTGCCCTCGCTGGAGCCCCACACGGGCCGGGCCCGCTCGGCGGGTCCCCCGTGCAGTACAAAAACAGCGCCGGGGCTCCGGCTTTCCACACATCACACTGGGGATCCCCTCCTCAGGAGGGGTTCCCGGGGGGGTGGTGGGTTTCGGGGAGGGTGGTGGGTTGGGGTGGGCCCCCTCCTCAGGAGGGGGTCCCGGGGGGGTGGGTGGGTTTCAGGGAGGGTGGTGGGTTGGGGTGGGCCCCCTCCGGAGGAGGGGGTCCCGGGAGGGGGTTAGGGTGGGCCCCCTCCGGAGGAGGGGGTCGGGGGGAGGGGGGTGGGGCGGAGGGGGGACTTTCCCCCCCCCTCCAGTCCCCGCCCCCTCTCCCGGACCCCCTCCTCCGGACGGGGCTCACCCCAGCCCCCTCCGCGGGACCCCCTCCTCCGGACCGGGGCCTCGGGGAGGGGGGTGGGGGGGAAGCAGAGGGGGGTCACGTCACTCTGTGGCATGAACAGACATAGAGATCACAGGCCAAACCAACAGCCCCTCCCGCCCGGACCCCCCCACCCCACCCGCCCCCCCCCTCCGGGGCCCCGGTCCGGAGGAGGGGGTCCCGGGAGGGGGCCGGGGTGAGCCCCGTCCGGAGGAGGGGGTCCGGGAGAGGGGGCGGGGACTGGAGGGGGGGAAAGTCCCCCCTCCGCCCCACCCCCCTCCCCCGGACCCCCTCCTCCGGAGGGGGCCCACCCTGACCCCCTCCCGGGACCCCCTCCTCCGGAGGGGGCCCATCCCACCCACCCCCCCAGGACCCCCTCCTAAGGAGGGGGCCCACCCCAACCCCAACCCACCACCCTCCCCGAAACCCACCACCCCCCCGGGAACCCCTCCTGAGGAGGGGGCCCACCCCAACCCACCACCCTCCCCGAAACCCACCACCCCCCCGGGAACCCCTCCTGAGGAGGGGATCCCCAGTGTGATGTGTGGAAAGCCGGAGCCCCGGCGCTGTTTTTGTACTGCACGGGGGACCCGCCGAGCGGGTCCCCCGTGCGAGGCTCCAGCGAGGGCAGGGGCGCCGGGCTCCGGCCCTCTGGGCTTTATTCTCCGGCGCCCCGAGCCCCGCGGCTGCGGGGGAAAGAGGGAAAGGGGAGGGATGAGATGGGGTAGGGAGAGGAGTCGGGGTGGGTTGGGGAGAACGAGGGGGGAAGGGAAAGGTCGGGTGAGGGGGAGGGATGATGGTCAGAGGAGGAGGAAGAGAGGGGAGTCGGGTTGGGGAGCGGGGTACGGAGAGGGGAGAAAGGAGGGGTGGGGGAGAAAGGAGGCGGGGGGGGTCGGGGATGCACAGGGGAGCAGGGAGAGAGGGTGGGGGGGCGCTGGGGAGAGGGCAGGCAGGGGATTGGGAGAGACAGGGAGGGTGTGGGGGAGAGAGAAAGAAACTGGGGGGGGTAGGAAAGAGGTGATAAGCGGGGGAAGAAGGAGGAGGATAAGGGCAGGAGAAACGGGGGGAAGAAAGACGGGGAAGAAAGAGGGGGAGCGGGGGCCTCTCCCGGGCCACGCCGGGGGAGCCCGGCCCGGCCGCAGCCTCCCCGAGCTCTGAGGGAGCAAATGGCGGCAGGGGCGATTTCGGGGGCTTAAATCACCTCGGCCCCGCCCTGCGCAGCCGCCCTGGGACCCCGCGCACCTGTGCGGACCCCGCCCCGCGCACCTGAGCCGGGCCCGGCCCCGCCCCTGAAGCCGCCCCCGGCCCCGCCCGGCCCCGCTCGGCCCCGCCCCAGAGCCCCGGCCCCGCCCGGCCCCGGGGCTCGCCCTGCCCGGCACGGGGGCGGCTCCATCGCTCGGGGCCCCGCCCCTCTCTCCCGGGCCGGGCCCGCCCCGCGCACCGGGGCCGCACCGGGGCCGCTCCCGGGACCCTCCCCTCCGCTGACAGACACCGCCCCGCTCGCTCCCGCTCCTTGCCACGCTCGGCAGCCACCGAGGCCGCCGCCCTCTCGGCTCAGCCGGCACCGGGCGGCAGCAGCGCCGCCCAGCTCAGCCCGGGGGCAGGCACAGAGCACAGGGAAAAGCCGGCTCCGGGCGCTCTGCAGCTCCTGCAGCCCGAGCGTCTCGGCTCCTGCGGCCAGGCGCTTGCTGCTTTCCTTCCTACAGAAAAACGCCGGCTCCTTATTCTCAAAACCTGCGGATCTCTATTCCCAGCTTCTTATATTGCTGTATGCGACAGAGTAGAGAGAGAGGGCTGGCTCATTTCAAAATGAATTTACATCTACATCAGTAGCATTTGCCTATAGATGTAAAAATGAAGAACTTAACACGATTTAGTATTCTGCACACATCCCTCGCTGGGAGGAATGGTAAAAAGTTAAAAACAAATGAAACTTTAAAAGTAGAAAGTTAGAAACAAAGTTACAACGGCAGAAATTTAGAAACAAACAAAGAGGTAAAATACAAGAAACGAACACGTTTCTAAAGGTAGAAAGTTAAAAACAAACAAAGTTAGAAACAAACAAACAAAAAAATTAGAAACAAACAAAATTAGAAAGGTAGAAATTTAGAAACAAAGTCAGAAAGGCAAGTGTTGAGCCTTTGACAGGGTACCCCTCCTTCTCGGACCAGGGTGAAAGAGCAGAGGAGGCTGCTGTTCTGCTAAGTTCTTTATTTCACGGACTCACAGCTGTCTTGAAGGCAGAGTTCGAATGGGGTTACATGATACAGCCAAGCAGCAGCAGCAGGCAAAAACAGCTTCTTCTATATGCTCCATACACTATATTTTTTCTTATAGAAGTATGGATTCCATTTGTTCATTGACCAGTAAGATTAACACACGATTCTAGTTTTCCTTAAACCCATCCCGGTCTAATTCTAACAGTCGTAAGCCTCACACAAGTGTCATCTGCCCTTGTTCCATAAGGAATCCCTCTACAGACAGGGAGTTGTCACCGGCCCCGTGCTCATGGGCTGCAGGGGACACCTGCACTGAGGAGGAAATGGAAATGGGAAAGAGGGAAATGCAACCGGAGGGGACGCACCTCTGGCACCACACCTCCTCTTGTTCCTGCTGTCCTGGAAAGCCCCAAGTAAATCCAGTGCCTCAGACCTTGCATCCCTGAACGCCAGGAGAGCTGGAGTTTTACCCAGATCCCAGGGCCCTGCACGGCTGCACTGACACGAGCACAGGCCGATCGCTCCGCCCAGCACCATCCCTCATTCTCCTCCCATTGCTCCCCAAGCGTCCCCAAACCACCCCAGCGTGTCTGTGCCGGGGCCAGGGCCTGCCCCGAGCCCGACCAGAGGCTGTCACCCAGCCCTGCACCAGCTCCCACCACTGGGAGAGCTGGGAATGCACTGAGAGCTCGGCTCCCCGGGCTCCCCAGCACCCAAACCGGTCCTCAGACACACAGAAATGCCCAACCTGCCCCTCTGGGCACAGCCAAACACCACAATTCCATCATCCCCAAGCAACTCTGGCACTTGCCTCTTCACCTCCGCCCATTTCCAGTAGCCGGGGCTAGGACCGGGCTGTCAGAAATAGCATTCCCTAGGCAGTTCATCCCAGCGCAGAGGAGAAGAGGAGCCTGTCCCTGACCCACACCATGGGCAGGACAAGGGGGGCCCTAGCTGGCTTTGCCTACTCCAACACCAAAGCTCTTGGTCCCAAAGATGGGGCGAGTTCAGTGGTTTTTCCTGTCCTGAAAGAGAGCAGAAAAGGGAAGTTAATCCCACTGTGGAATCCAAGACTCCTGCATTTCCTATTTCTGCTCTGATTGCTCACCGTGGAGTTTTAGCCATGGAAAAAAAAAGGAGAATGACACCATATCAAATAAAAAGTTGATTAATCCACGTAGGGGCTGTGGAAAGGATACAAAGGAGCTTTTCCATGATTTTTGGGCTTGAAGAGGGACTGAATTTCCCTCAAAGCTGGGAAGGGCCTGAGGATAATAAAGCAAAGGAGCAGCTTCATCTCTCCCTGGCAGAGAGCTCGGGGCTCCATTATGGATACAAATCAATCCCAGCAGGATTTCAAAGGGTTTCTTTAGGATGTCAGGTCCCTCTTTATCAGATCCCTGCTGGGATTCAGGGCCTGCCTGGTCACGGGGTGCTTTGATAAGGGCTGGATTTAAATCCCAGATCTGAGAACAGACATGAAAGGTCCCTGGGTTTCTAGGGGGTTGAAAAACTCAAGCTGGATTCGCTGCAGAGCTGAAAAATCAGGGTAAGAGAGAGCAAGGAGTGGCCAGCAGGCCCAGGCTCCTGATCACGCCCCTGGGATCCATGGGATCCATAGGATCCACGGCCTCTGGCACGCTGCTCCAGCACCCTGCAGGGTGACTGACAGCCGGGCAGGGGAAGGAGCCACCAGCAGCTCTGCCATGTGCACCATCATTCACCTTGCACGTGGCCTAAACAGCCACCAAGCACTGATGGACTGACTGAGCCGAAAATATCGGAGAGATCTCAGTTTGCACTCCAAATTCCCTGCAGCCTGTTCCCTTCCTGATCCATCCCTTCAAGCAGCAAGAGTGGAATTCCTTCCATCGTTGCTCTTTCCCTCCTGTTTTCCACTCAACAAGAAAAAGAGCAGCCACGTGAACAGGAGTAAAAGCCCCAAACCCACAAAAAAGCACATTCTCAGCATCACTAATCCCTGCCAAACTGCCAGGAACCTTCCAAAACTACATCCAAGCTTGGAAACAGGGATCCAGTTGTTTGTTTAAGCAGCTATTGATCCAGTCTCTTCCAGCTAATTAAACTATTCACTATTTAAACTCATTAAACTGCTCATCCTGCTCCTGGCAGCCAGAGGCAAAGAAGAAATCGTGTCTAGATTAAATGGTGTTGGTGAATGTGCCCATCCCAGTCCTTGGAGAGGTTGGAATTGCATCCCTGTTCCTCTGCTCTCTTTTCCTTCCTTTTTCTTGGAGTGATTCCCACCCGGATTCCTCAGCTCCAGCTCTCTGAGCAGCCTCAGGGGGAGCATTTCATCCCCTTGGAGCCAACTCCATTTGTTGCATCCTTCATGCCTCAACCACCCCTAAAAGCAGGCAAGTGCTGATGGGCAGTGCAGCTGCTTCCACTTGGGAATGTTTCCAGTGGAACAGGGAGGGAATTCTGAGAAGCTTCCACCCACTGCACGTTATTGCTGGATAAAAGGTCAGGCAGCAAAGGATCAACAAAGGGAGATTTCAGCAAGACAAAGTCCAGACAGAGAGGCTGCAAGTGTGGCTGGGGCTGCTAAACTGGGAAAACTGCAAGGTCAGGCTGTGGGAACATGGATTATACTGAGGTCTGGAACTGGTGTTGGGAAGAGAGGGAGAAGGAGAAGGAGAAGGAGAAGGAGAAGGAGAAGGAGAAGGAGAAGGAGAAGGAGAAGGAGAAGGAGAAGGAGAAGGAGAAGGAGAAGGAGAAGGAGAAGGAGAAGGAGAAGGAGAAGGAGAAGGAGGAGAGAAAGGGCCCAAAGTAACTGCACAGTGAATTTCCTTACCATGAGCCAGGCTCATTCCCTGAGCTGACCAATATCTCCGAGCTCCCCTTCATGGCACAGCCCTGCCAGTAAAGAACAGAAGTTCCTGCTGCTCCCACTGGAATTCTGTAGCGTGCCTGGCATTCCATACGTTATGCTGCCTGAGAATTCCTGCAGCCGTCCTCGGGAAGAGCAGTTCACTGCCACAGGAGGAACAAGAGGAAAGCAGTTGCCACTCTCGGGTTCTGTGCTCTGTAAAAAGTAAAACCAGATAAAGATCAAAGCTCCATAAAGCTGGAACCATCTCCAACCTCGGGACAGCACTTCTGTGGGAAAAGCGTGGATGGGCAATTAGGAAGGAGATGATCATGCAAATGGGTAAGGGGGGGAATTAAATTCTGCTGCTTTCTGATTGAGGCCTGCTTCAATTTGCAGCCTTTATAATATCAGTTTAATGGGACTTTTTGTGCTTTAAAAAGGTTTTTATTAGCTGGGGGTTGTCCCTGCCTGGACTGAGGCACAGCACAATGAGTCTCCTGCCTCCTGAAGCCGTGTCGTTATCCCAGCATCTGAAATTAAAAACCAGCACTCTGGGAAACCTCTCTACTCTGAGGAGAAGTGTGAGGAGTGTTTGGGTCTGTGGAGAGCCTGGAACAGCTCTGAGAGACACCAAACATCCTGTGGATCCCAATAAACAGCAAAACATGCCAGCAGCTCCTTCCAACACCGCCCTTGTAGGGAACTCTGTCACCCCAGTGGGTATTTGTGGGAGTAAGGAAGAAATCCCACTAATGACCTCAGTGTGATCACCTCTGGTTCGTCTGGGGATAAATCTCCTTTATCCTTCTGGGAGAATAAAGGAATCCAATGCTGCCTTAATCCCCTGCTCCTCGGAGTCTGCATTTCCAGAATCCATCTCCTGGCCCAGCATGGGAAGGGTTGTCCAGTGCTGGAACAGCTGCCCAGAGCAGTGGTGGAGTCACCAACCCTGGAAGTGCTCATAAAATACATGGATATGGCACTTGAGTGTTCATAAAATACCTGGGTAAATACATGGGTAAATATAGGAATAAATTCATGGGTAAATACATGGATAAACATATGGATAAATATAGGGATAAATATGTAGGGATAAATATGTATGGATAAATACAGACCTTGCTTCCCTGAACACCAGGAGAGCCGGTGTTTTACCCAGATCCCAGTGCTCTGCACGGCTGCGCTGACACGAGCGCAGGCTGACCGTTCCGCCCAGCACCATCCCTCATTTTCCTCCCATTGCTCCCCAAGCGGCCCCAAACCACCCCAGCGTGTCTGTGCCAGGGCCAGGGCCTGCCCCGAGCCCGACCAGAGCCCTGCACCAGCTCCCACCCCCGGGTGAGCTGGGAATGCACTGAGAGCTCGGCTCCCCGGGCTCCCCAGCACCCAAACCGGTCCTCAGACACACAGAAATGCCCAACCTGCCCCTCTGGGCACAGCCAAACACCACAATTCCATCATCCCCAAGCAACTCTGGCACTTGCCTCTTCACCTCCGCCCATTTCCAGTAGCCGGGGCTAGGACCGGGCTGTCAAAAATAGCATTCCCTAGGCAGTTCATCCCAGCGCAGAGGAGAAGAGGAGCCTGTCCCTGACCCACACCATGGGCAGGACAAGGGGGGCCCTAGCTGGCTTTGCCTACTCCAACACCACAGCTCTTAGTCCCAAAGATGGGGCGAGTTCAGTGGTTTTTCCTGTCCTGAAAGAGAGCAGAAAAGGGAAGTTAATCCCACTGTGGAATCCAAGACTCCTGCATTTCCTATTTCTGCTCTGATTGCTCACCATGGAGTTTTAGCTATGGAAAAAAAAAGGAGAATGACACCATAGCAAATAAAAAGTGCCCTTTTCCAGCATTTTTATTCCAGGCATTAAAAGGATGCTCATTTCTCTTCTAGCATTGTTTCCCTCATTTTAGGAGAACCGTTTTCATCCCAGGCCCCACTCGTCAGTTGTTCGATCCTCTGGCACTGGATTTGGACAAAAGAAGGGACGCACCTGGACTGCAGGAAATCACTGAGAGAAACCTTTCCAAAACGTGACAGAGAAAAACAACAGGAGATGCAGGAAGACACATCCCTCATTTGCACATCTGGAACGCTTTTCTAAAGACTTCTCTGCATCTGGATGCTCTTTGCTCTTGGCTTTCTTCACAGGAATGCATTTGCTGCTAAACACGTCTCAGACCCTTACCTGATTGGGATAAGGTGGGATGGAGATGAAGACTCCCACAGGGAATAGCCAGGGAGATGCAGGGCCTGGGAACATCAAGGACGGAGAAGAGAAGGAACAGGGATTGTTTTTCTTGTTTAGAGCCAGCAGTGCTGTGAGCTTGGAGAACACACGGCACCGCAGGGATCCAGGGCAGGAGCGGGATAACTCCGGGATAAGGGGAATCTGCTCCCACTCCAGGGCTGTGCCAGTGAAGGAGGGGAATTTTTTAGTGCCTTCATTACACACAAAAACCAAACCCAGCACCACCGAGCTGGACTTTTGTGAGCTGCAAAACAAAGCGGCCCCTGGCCTTTGGGGGAGCACAACCTCACCGAGTCACGGAGCCAGGGGATGACACTTGGGAATGATCCTTGCTGCTGCCTGCAGGCAAATCGGATGAGGGAGCCACAGGAGCTGCAGGGTTTCCTGCTCTTCCTGCAACGCCATCGGTCCAGACCAGGAGACCTTTCCTGGAACAGATCTTCCCTGTAAAGGGAGCTACACCAAAGCTCAAGCCCTCATTTAGAGACCCTTGGAAAAGCAAAGGTGAGAGGGGATTACCTGGAGCCCCAGGGGACCGAGGCGAAGGCAATGAAGAAGCAGACAGCAAAGTGCTTCCACTGCTTCTCACTCCAGCAAAGGGAACATCCCTGGAATTTCATGGCCGGCGTCGCTCCCAAACCCCACAGGTGAACCCACACGTACTCCAGGACTGATCTCCTTCAAACTTCCAGCAGCACAGACTCACCGGGAGGAACTGCAATCCAAGGACACACATCAGCAACCGTCTTCCCGCTTGCCCCTCTCTCCACATTTTCCCTTTCCAGCGGGATGCAGGTGCCACCCCCCAGAGGCAGGAAAACTGCCTTGCAATCCGCTACAAAACCTGCCTGGAAAGCCCAGGATGCCCGGAGCCAGCAGCCGTTTCTCCTGGAGCTCCTGCTGACAGGCATTTGAAGCCTGCTGTGCCTCACAGCTGCTTTTCTGCCAAGGGCATTCCCATCTTTTCTTTTTTAGCCCAAAGAAAGGTTTGCAAAGCTGAGTTTTGTGAGAAGCGCTTCATATTTGGATCATTCTTAACTTGGAGTTTCCCTTGGCACCAAAATCAGGGGCTCACCTTTTGCTTGGAGCTTGGCTGAAGTCCTCAGCAATGCCAGGGAATGTGGCCATTGGAGGCTTTGGGCAGATTTGGCTCATCTGCCTTTTTAGGCCTTGTTTCTTTCTCTCAGCCTTCCCACTGGATTGTGGCCTCCGAGGAATACGTAAAATCCCATTCCATTCCTACTCTTCCGGACAATTTTTTGTACCGTCCCTGTACAAAACGAGGCCCCCTGTTCGGATGCTTTTCCCCACCGTTCCCCGGCACTTTCATCTGCCGGTGCATTCCCTGCGTTGCTTGGGCTCTTCCCAGCTCTCTGAGCTCCTTCACAAGGCAGCAGATCGATTTGGCCCAGGAACTAAACCCTCCCGAGGAATTGTCTGATGCCATCTCCGCATTTGACACCTGATCCTTGTGCTCAAAGGATCCCTCTTTCTTCCCTTCAGCCAATTCCAAGGCTCGCTGCCCCCAGCTGCGATCAGGCCCCAGCCTGATCCCTGCAGTCTTCCCTGCCGGGATCCTGCTCAGGAATCCCTGGGCTACAAATGTAAGAATTCATTCTTCCCACCCCTGCCCAGTTCCAAAGGATTTGGTGTCTGCCTTACCCGGCTGGAGCCTGCTTCCAACTCTGTTCTCGCTGCTTCTGCTGCTTTCCAGTTCCCAGGAATTCCACCGACGGAGCGACAGCGTTTTCCAGCTCTGCCAGGATTCCCTCTGCTGCGTTTGGGTGCTGGAAGGATATCAAAACCAGGCTCTCTGGGGCTTTACTATCAGGAGATTACATCCCCGGATTTGTTCATTTCCAAATATTATCTCTTCTCAACAAAGCACTGGGCATCCAAGGAATACAGAAAGTGATGGGCTGACCACTGCTTACTCCTCTGGAATGTCAGAGCTTGGAAAAAAAGGGCACTTGAGGCTTCTCCTGGTGCTGCCCGTGAGGTGCATTTTACTTGAGAGCCCCTTCCCGTGTCTTTCCCTGTATCCACCAAAAAATCCACCCCTTCATTCCCCAGCTGCTTGCTTCCTCCCTCTTTTCCTGTATCCAACAGAATATTAACAGGTCAATAGTCCCCTCTGGAAGAGCGCCTTTCATTCCAAACCTAAGAACAAACGAATCACGTCCCGCGGTGCAGCTCTTTTAGTGACGCGGGGCAGCGGCCACACCTGCTGCTGTACCTTTATTGTACCTCGTTTACCATGCTCAGCATTTTATTCCCTTTACACCTCTCAGCCTTTCCCGTGCCGCTCTTTTTAACCAGCAGCGCTGCCCCGACGCTCCCGCGGTGCAGCTCTTTTAGTGATGTGGGGCAGCGGCCACTCCTGCTGCTGTACCTTTATTGTACCTCGTTTACCATGCTCAGCATTTCATTCCCTTTACACCTCTCACGCTTTCCGGACCCCTTTTTAACCAGCAGCGCTGCCCCGACGCTCCCGCGGTGCAGCTCTTTTAGTGACACGGGGCAGCAGCCACTCCTGCTGCAGTACTTTTTAAGGATTTTCGACCATTTTATTTTATACCCTTCACAGATGCGACCTTTGCCGTGACACCTTTGAAGCAGCGCCCCTGCCCCACGTGCGCCGCGGTGCAGCTCATTTTATCCTGAGGAAGTGGCTACTCCTGCTGCGGTGTTGTTATTATTTCTCAGACCTTTCTCTATATTTTATTTCCCTCACACCTCCAGGCTTTTACGTGCCGCACGTTTACCATCAGCACCACCCCAAAGGTGCCGCGGTGCAGCTGTTTTAGTGAACCCACGCAGCGGCCACTCCTGCTGCTGTACCTTTTGAGTATTTCTTAGACCATTCTCAATATTTTATTGCGCTCACACTTCCCAGCCTTTCCGTGCTGCTCTTTTTAACCAGCAGCGCTGCCCCGACGCTCCCGAGGTGCAGCTCTTTTAGTGACACGGGGCAGCGGCCACACCTGCTGCTGTACCTTTATTGTACCTCGTTTACCATGCTCAGCATTTCATTCCCTTTACACCTCTCACGCTTTCCGGACCCCTTTTTAGCCAGCAGCGCTGCCCCGACGGTCCCGCGGTGCAGCTCTTTTAGTGACGCGGGGCAGCGGCCACACCTGCTGCTGTACCTTTATTGTACCTCTTTTATCATGCTCAGCATTTCATTCCCTTTACACCTCTCACGCTTTCCGGACCCCTTTTTAACCAGCAGCGCTGCCCCGACGGTCCCGCGGTGCAGCTCTTTTAGTGATGCGGGGCAGCGGCCACTCCTGCTGCAGTACCTTTACAATATTTCTTAGACCATTGTCAATATTTTATTGCGCTCACACTTCACAGCCTTTCCGTGCTGCTCTTTTTAACCAGCAGCGCTGCCCCGACGCTCCCGCGGTGCAGCTCTTTTAGTGACGCGGGGCAGCGGCCACACCTGCTGCTGTACCTTTATTGTACCTCGTTTACCATGCTCAGCATTTCATTCCCTTTACACCTCTCACGCTTTCCGGACCCCTTTTTAGCCAGCAGCGCTGCCCCGACCGTCCCGCGGTGCAGCTCTTTTAGTGATGCGGGGCAGCGGCCACTCCTGCTGCTGTACCTTTATTGTACCTCGTTTACCATGCTCAGCATTTTATTCCCTTTACACCTCTCACGCTTTCCGGACCCCTTTTTAACCAGCAGCGCTGCCCCGACGCTCCCGCGGTGCAGCTCTTTTAGTGATGCGGGGCAGCGGCCACTCCTGCTGCAGTACCTTTACAATATTTCTTAGACCATTGTCAATACTTTATTGCGCTGACGTTTCCCAGCCTTTCCCGTGCCGCTCTTTTTAACCAGCAGCGCTGCCCCGACGCTCCCGCGGTGCAGCTCTTTTAGTGACACGGGGCAGCGGCCACACCTGCTGCAGTACCTTTATTGTACCTCGTTTACCATGCTCAGCATTTCATTCCCTTTACACCTCTCACGCTTTCCGGACCCCTTTTTAACCAGCAGCGCTGCCCCGACGCTCCCGCGGTGCAGCTCTTTTAGTGATGCGGGGCAGCGGCCACACCTGCTGCTGTACCTTTATTGTACCTCGTTTACCATGCTCTGCATTTTATTCCCTTTACACCTCTCACGCTTTCCGGACCCCTTTTTAACCAGCAGCGCTGCCCCGACGGTCCCGCGGTGCAGCTCTTTTAGTGATGCGGGGCAGCGGCCACACCTGCTGCAGTACCTTTATTGTACCTCGTTTACCATGCTCAGCATTTCATTCCCTTTACACCTCTCACGCTTTCCCGTGCCGCTCTTTTTAACCAGCAGCGCTGCCCCGACGCTCCCGCGGTGCAGCTCTTTTAGTCACACGGGGCAGCGGCCACACCTGCTGCTGTACCTTTATTGTACCTCGTTTACCATGCTCAGCATTTCATTCCCTTTACACCTCTCACCCTTTCCGGACTCCTTTTTAACCAGCAGCGCTGCCCCGACGCTCCCGCGGTGCAGCTCTTTTAGTGACGCGGGGCAGCAGCCACTCCTGCTGCAGTACTTTTAAAGGATTTTCGACCATTTTATTTTATACCCTTCACAGATGCGACCTTTGCCGTGACACCTTTGAAGCAGCGCGCCTGCCCCACGTGCGCCGCGGTGCAGCTCATTTTATCCTGAGGAAGTGGCTACTCCTGCTGCGGTGTTGTTATTATTTCTCAGACCTTTCTCTATATTTTATTTCCCTCACACCTCCAGTCCTTTTACGTGCCGCACGTTTACCATCAGCACCACCCCAAAGGTGCCGCGGTGCAGCTGTTTTAGTGAACCCACGCAGCGGCCACACCTGCTGCTGTACCTTTTGAGTATTTCTTAGACCATTCTCAATATTTTATTGCGCTCACACTTCCCAGCCTTTCCGTGCCGCTCTTTTTAACCAGCAGCGCTGCCCCGACGCTCCCGAGGTGCAGCTCTTTTAGTGACGCGGGGCAGCGGCCACACCTGCAACAGTATCTTTATTGTACCTCTTTTACCATGCTCAGCATTTCATTCCCTTTACACCTCTCACGCTTTCCGGACCCCTTTTTAGCCAGCAGCGCTGCCCCGACGGTCCCGAGGTGCAGCTCTTTTAGTGATGCGGGGCAGCGGCCACACCTGCAGAAGTATCTTTATTGTACCTCTTTTACCATGCTCAGCATTTCATTCCCTTTACACCTCTCACGCTTTCCGGGCCCCTTTTTAACCAGCAGCGCTGCCCCGACGCTCCCGCGGTGCAGCTCTTTTAGTCACACGGGGCAGCGGCCACACCTGCTGCTGTACCTTTATTGTACCTCGTTTACCATGCTCAGCATTTCATTCCCTTTACACCTCTCACCCTTTCCGGACCCCTTTTTAACCAGCAGCGCTGCCCCGACGCTCCCGCGGTGCAGCTCTTTTAGTGACGCGGGGCAGCAGCCACTCCTGCTGCAGTACTTTTAAAGGATTTTCGACCATTTTATTTTATACCCTTCACAGATGCGACCTTTGCCGTGACACCTTTGAAGCAGCGCCCCTGCCCCACGTGCGCCGCCGTGCAGCTCATTTTATCCTGAGGAAGTGGCTACTCCTGCTGCGGTGTTGTTGTTATTTCTCAGACCTTTCTCTATATTTTATTTCCCTCACACCTCCAGTCCTTTTACGTGCCGCACGTTTACCATCAACACCACCCCAAAGGTGCCGCGGTGCATCTGTTTTAGTGAACCCACGCAGCGGCCACTCCTGCTGCAGTACCTTTACAATATTTCTTAGACCATTGTCAATACTTTATTGCGCTGACGTTTCCCAGCCTTTCCCGTGCTGCTCTGTTTAACCAGCAGCGCTGCCCCGACGCTCCCGCGGTGCAGCTCCCTTAGTGACACGGGGCAGGGGCCGAGAGCCCTCTAGGTGCGGCTCCTCTATAGCACTTTACCGTTTTCTATTTTATTTCATTGGCACCTCGCGCGTTGCGCCGGGCGCCTCATTCGGGGACATGCGCCGGCTCCCACAGCGCCCCGCCCGCCGCCGCTCCCCGGGGGCCTCCCCGCTGCTCTCGGGAGATCGCACACCGCACGCGGCCCAAGCCCCGTCTCGCCGACGGCACTCACCACCCGCCGCCCGCCGCCGCGTTCTCCCGCTCCCTACCGGCACGAAGCGGCGCTGCCGATGACGGAGCCGATGCGCGGCTGCCACGCCGCTCTCTCCGCGCCTCAGGGCCGGCGCCTTCGGCCGCACAGGGCGGCGTCCCCGCATCCGGGCCAGCCCGCGGAGCTCCTGCCGCCGCCGCCGCCGCCCCCCGACTGAGGGGCCGCGACGCCGGCGCCCCCTTTTATACTCCGCACCCCCTTTTCCCGCCACTGCCGCGGTGGGCTCCCCCCGCCTCAAAATCGCCCAGAAGCGCCCGAGGCGGGAACGGCGCAGCCCCACCGGCGCCTCGGAGAAGATCTTCTAGTGACAAGGAGCAGCGGCCACCCCTCCTGCAGTACCTTTATTGTACCTCGTTTACCATGCTCAGCATTTCATTCCCTTTACACCTCTCAGCCTTTCCCGTGCCGCTCTTTTTAACCAGCAGCGCTGCCCCGACGCTCCCGCGGTGCAGCTCTTTTAGTGATGCGGGGCAGCGGCCACTCCTGCTGCAGTACCTTTACAATATTTCTTAGACCATTCTCAATATTTTATTGCGCTCACACTTCCCAGCCTTTCCCGTGCCGCTCTTTTTAACCAGCAGCGCTGCCCCGACGCTCCCGAGGTGCAGCTCTTTTAGTGATGCGGGGCAGCGGCCACACCTGCTGCTGTACCTTTATTGTACCTCGTTTACCATGCTCAGCATTTCATTCCCTTTACACCTCTCACGCTTTCCGGACCCCTTTGTAACCAGCAGCGCTGCCCCGACGCTCCCGCGGTGCAGCTCTTTTAGTGACACGGGGCAGCGGCCACACCTGCTGCAGTACCTTTATTGTACCTCGTTTACCATGCTCAGCATTTCATTCCCTTTACACCTCTCAGCCTTTCCCGTGCCGCTCTTCTTAACCAGCAGCGCTGCCCCGACGCTCCCGCGGTGCAGCTCTTTTAGTGATGCGGGGCAGCGGCCACTCCTGCTGCAGTACCTTTACAATATTTCTTAGACCATTGTCAATATTTTATTGCGCTCACACTTCCCAGCCTTTCCGTGCTGCTCTTTTTAACCAGCAGCGCTGCCCCGACGCTCCCGCGGTGCAGCTCTTTTAGTGATGCGGGGCAGCGGCCACTCCTGCAGCAGTATCTTTATTGTACCTCGTTTACCATGCTCAGCATTTCATTCCCTTTACACCTCTCACGCTTTCCGGACCCCTTTTTAACCAGCAGCGCTGCCCCGACGCTCCCGCGGTGCAGCTCTTTTAGTGACACGGGGCAGCGGCTACACCTGCTGCTGTACCTTTTTTTGTACCTCGTTTACCATGCTCAGCATTTTATTCCCTTTACACCTCTCACGCTTTCCGGACCCCTTTTTAACCAGCAGCGCTGCCCCGACGCTCCCGCGGTGCAGCTCTTTTAGTGACACGGGACAGCGGCCACACCTGCTGCAGTACTTTTAAAGGATTTTCGACCATTTTATTTTATACCCTTCACAGATGCGACCTTTGCCGTGACACCTTTGAAGCAGCGCCCCTGCCCCACGTGCGCCGCCGTGCAGCTCATTTTATCCTGAGGAAGTGGCTACTCGTGCTGCGGTGTTGTTATTATTTCTCAGACCTTTCTCTATATTTTATTTCCCTCACACCTCCAGGCTTTTACGTGCCGCACGTTTACCATCAGCACCACCCCAAAGGTGCCGCGGTGCAGCTGTTTTAGTGAACCCACGCAGCGGCCACACCTGCTGCTGTACCTTTTGAGTATTTCTTAGACCATTCTCAATATTTTATTGCGCTCACACTTCCCAGCCTTTCCGTGCCGCTCTTTTTAACCAGCAGCGCTGCCCCGACGCTCCCGCGGTGCAGCTCTTTTAGTGATGCGGGGCAGCGGCCACTCCTGCAGCAGTATCTTTATTGTACCTCTTTTACCATGCTCAGCATTTTATTCCCTTTACACCTCTCACGCTTTCCGGACCCCTTTTTAACCAGCAGCGCTGCCCCGACGGTCCCGCGGTGCAGCTCTTTTAGTGATGCGGGGCAGCGGCCACTCCTGCTGCAGTACCTTTACAATATTTCTTAGACCATTCTCAATATTTTATTGCGCTCACACTTCCCAGCCTTTCCGTGCTGCTCTTTTTAACCAGCAGCGCTGCCCCGACGCTCCCGCGGTGCAGCTCTTTTAGTGATGCGGGGCAGCGGCCACACCTGCTGCTGTACCTTTATTATACCTCGTTTACCATGCTCAGCATTTCATTCCCTTTACACCTCTCAACCTTTCCGGACTCCTTTTTAACCAGCAGCGCTGCCCCGACGCTCCCGCGGTGCAGCTCTTTTAGTGACACGGGGCAGCGGCCACTCCTGCTGCAGTACTTTTAAAGGATTTTCGACCATTTTATTTTATACCCTTCACAGATGCGACCTTTGCCGTGACACCTTTGAAGCAGCGCCCCTGCCCCACGTGCGCCGCCGTGCAGCTCATTTTATCCTGAGGAAGTGGCTACTCCTGTTGCGGTGTTGTTGTTATTTCTCAGACCTTTCTCTATATTTTATTTCCCTCACACCTCCAGTCCTTTTACGTGCCGCACGTTTACCATCAACACCACCCCAAAGGTGCCGCGGTGCAGCTGTTTTAGTGAACCCACGCAGCGGCCACAACTGCTGCTGTACCTTTTGAGTATTTCTTAGACCATTCTCAATATTTTATTGCGCTCACACTTCCCAGCCTTTCCGTGCTGCTCTTTTTAACCAGCAGCGCTGCCCCGACGCTCCCGCGGTGCAGCTCTTTTAGTGACACGGGGCAGCGGCCACACCTGCTGCTGTACCTTTATTGTACCTCGTTTACCATGCTCAGCATTTTATTCCCTTTACACCTCTCACGCTTTCCGGACCCCTTTTTAACCAGCAGCGCTGCCCCGACGCTCCCGCGGTGCAGCTCTTTTAGTGACACGGGGCAGCGGCCACACCTGCTGCTGTACCTTTATTGTACCTCGTTTACCATGCTCAGCATTTCATTCCCTTTACACCTCTCACCCTTTCCGGACCCCTTTTTAACCAGCAGCGCTGCCCCGACGCTCCCGCGGTGCAGCTCTTTTAGTGATGCGGGGCAGCGGCCACACCTGCTGCAGTACCTTTATTGTACCTCTTTTACCATGCTCAGCATTTTATTCCCTTTACACCTCTCACGCTTTCCGGACCCCTTTTTAACCAGCAGCGCTGCCCCGACGCTCCCGCGGTGCAGCTCTTTTAGTTTTGCGGGGCAGCGGCCACACCTGCTGCTGTACCTTTATTGTACCTCGTTTACCATGCTCAGCATTTCATTCCCTTTACACCTCTCAGCCTTTCCCGTGCCGCTCTTTTTAACCAGCAGCGCTGCCCCGACGCTCCCGCGGTGCAGCTCTTTTAGTGACACGGGGCAGCAGCCACTCCTGCTGCAGTACTTTTAAAGGATTTTCGACCATTTTATTTTATACCCTTCACAGATGCGACCTTTGCCGTGACACCTTTGAAGCAGCACCCCTGCCCCAGGTGCGCCGCCGTGCATCTCATTTTATCCTGAGGAAGTGGCTACTCCTGCTGCGGTGTTGTTATTATTTCTCAGACCTTTCTCTATATTTTATTTCCCTCACACCTCCAGTCCTTTTACGTGCCGCACGTTTACCATCAACACCACCCCAAAGGTGCCGCGGTGCAGCTGTTTTAGTGAACCCACGCAGCGGCCACAACTGCTGCTGTACCATTATTGTACCTCGTTTACCATGCTCAGCATTTTATTTCCTTTACACCTCTCAGCCTTTCCCGTGCCGCTCTTTTTAACCAGCAGCGCTGCGCCGACGCTCCCGCGGTGCAGCTCTTTTAGTGACACGGGGCAGCGGCCACACCTGCTGCTGTACCTTTATTGTACCTCGTTTACCATGCTCAGCATTTCATTCCCTTTACACCTCTCAGCCTTTCCCGTGCCGCTCTTTTTAACCAGCAGCGCTGCCCCGACGCTCCCGCGGTGCAGCTCTTTAAGTGACACGGGGCAGCGGCCACACCTGCTGCTGTACCATTATTGTACCTCGTTTACCATGCTCAGCATTTCATTCCCTTTACACCTCTCAGCCTTTCCGGACCCCTTTTTAACCAGCAGCGCTGCCCCGACGGTCCCGCGGTGCAGCTCTTTTAGTGATGCGGGGCAGCGGCCACTCCTGCTGCAGTACCTTTACAATATTTCTTAGACCATTCTCAATATTTTATTGCGCTCACACTTCCCAGCCTTTCCCATGCTGCTCTGTTTAACCAGCAGCGCTGCCCCGACGCTCCCGCGGTGCAGCTCTTTTAGTGACACGGGGCAGCGGCCACACCTGCTGCTGTACCTTTATTGTACCTCGTTTACCATGCTCAGCATTTTATTCCCTTTACACCTCTCACGCTTTCCGGACCCCTTTTTAACCAGCAGCGCTGCCCCGACGCTCCCGCGGTGCAGCTCTTTTAGTGATGCGGGGCAGCGGCCACACCTGCTGCTGTACCTTTTTTGTACCTCGTTTACCATGCTCAGCATTTCATTCCCTTTACACCTCTCACGCGTTCCGGAACCCTTTTTAACCAGCAGCACTGCCCCGACGCTCCCGAGGTGCAGCTCTTTTAGTCACACGGGGCAGCGGGCACTCCTGCTGCAGTATCTTTATTGTACCTCTTTTACCATGCTCAGCATTTCATTCCCTTTACACCTCTCACGCTTTCCGGACCCCTTTTTAGCCAGCAGCGCTGCCCCGACGCTCCCGCGGTGCAGCTCTTTTAGTGATGCGGGGCAGCGGCCACTCCTGCTGCAGTACCTTTACAATATTTCTTAGACCATTGTCAATACTTTATTGCGCTGACGTTTCCCAGCCTTTCCCGTGCTGCTCTGTTGAACCAGCAGCGCTGCCCCGACGCTCCCGCGGTGCAGCTCCCTTAGTGACACGGGGCAGGGGCCGAGAGCCCTCTAGGTGCGGCTCCTCTATAGCACTTTACCGTTTTCTATTTTATTTCATTGGCACCTCGCGCGTTGCGCCGGGCGCCTCATTCGGGGACATGCGCCGGCTCCCACAGCGCCCCGCCCGCCGCCGCTCCCCGGGGGCCTCCCCGCTGCTCTCGGGAGATCGCACACCGCACGCGGCCCAAGCCCCGTCTCGCCGACGGCACTCACCACCCGCCGCCCGCCGCCGCGTTCTCCCGCTCCCTACCGGCACGAAGCGGCGCTGCCGATGACGGAGCCGATGCGCGGCTGCCACGCCGCTCTCTCCGCGCCTCAGGGCCGGCGCCTTCGGCCGCACAGGGCGGCGTCCCCGCATCCGGGCCAGCCCGCGGAGCTCCTGCCGCCGCCGCCGCCGCCCCCCGACTGAGGGGCCGCGACGCCGGCGCCCCCTTTTATACTCCGCACCCCCTTTTCCCGCCACTGCCGCGGTGGGCTCCCCCCGCCTCAAAATCGCCCAGAAGCGCCCGAGGCATGATATCCCCCGCGCCGGAATCCCTCCTGTCCTGGAAAAGGTAAGGTAAAGAAAAAAAAAAAGAACTCCGAGCTTTCCACAAATGTCCCAAAAAATGAAGCAGCTGTGAGGGGCTTCGAGCTGTGCCTGGTCCCTCAGGTAACGGCGCTTTCCATTGGCTGCCGGAGTGGCCAGGGCTCCTATTGGCTGCCGGACGCTGCGACGCTTCCGATTGGCTGCCGCACGATCCGCAGCCCCCGGGCAGCTGCTGCTGGGGGCCTCGACAGGCGGGCTGCCGCCGGAGCAGGACACACGGCAACGCCAGCAGGCGTCCAGCGGTGCTCGGTGTCTGTCGGCGTTTGCAGTTCAGACAGACATATTGAATCCAAATTGCCGGCGATTCCCACCACATGCTATTTCTCCTCTGTTTTCCTGGATGGATTTGACAGCGCTTTCTTTCCCCCCCACAGAGTTGGAAAGCAAAATTCTCAGCTGCCCCTTGGCCATCTCCGCTTCCTTCCACAGCTCCAGCCTTGTCCCTCTTTCTCTCCCCTTTACTTTGCACCAGGTTCTCCCTCCTCCTTTCCCAGGCAGGTCGCAGCAGAGACATTTCACCCACCGGCACCACCTGCTTCCTCTCACTCCGTCCCAGTTTGCCCACTTTGAACTACTGTAGCCGCCTGCCCGCGGAGCCGGACCCGCCGCGCGCCTGGGTAATGGTGGCGTGAATTATCGCAGGGATTATTGGGGTGGGCTGGGCCTGGTCAGGTGCCTGGTGGCAGCAAAACCGCTCTGTCCCTCTCCTCCTCACCCTGGGCAGGGAACAGAACACATCAGGAAAGACTTGAGGATCGGGAAAAGGGCCTAGACAGATCACTCACGGGTCACTGGAGCAAGAGACACGACTGGGGGGAATAAATTGAATTTCTTGTCAAACAAATCAGAGCAAGAGAATGAGAGGTAAAGCTGCAGGGGTTCAAGCCTAGGAACGAGGACTTTTTCCTCGGCAGCTCGCAGCTGCACGAGGGGGATAAAGGATCCCCCGGGGCCCCCGAGCAGCGGCTCTGCCCCTCCTCAATGGGGATGTGTCCAGACCCGCCGGTCCATCCCGGGCTTTGGGGGGCAAGAGTGGAGCAGGCGCTGAGCTGCTCCATGGAGCTTCCAGCCCCTGTTTGATCTGTCGGGGCGTGACACAGTCACTGCTGGGCGTCCGTCGGCGCTCGGTGTCTGTCGGAGTTTGCAATCCCGACAGATAAATTGAGTCCAAACCGGCAGCGCCAGCTCATCTTTACTGTTCTTTTTCAATTTCTTAATGAATTATGGGAAAACTCCCTTTAGTCGCCATTTCAAAGCCTTGAATCAAGGGGAAAACGGAGGTTCCCTCTCAATTTAGACCCGTAATTGATGCATAAGGAGGGTCTCCCCTAAATTTAAACCCAAATAAAAAGTGAATCAAGGAGGAGTTTTGCTCAATTTTGCCTCCTAAAATGAGGGGAAATGCAGCTCCCTCTTCAATTTCCCTCAAGAAACACCATTTTGGGGTCTTTTGGACACATTTTTCCTCTATGAAGGTCCCTTCAAATGAGGGTCCCCCCTCGATGGAACTCTTATAATGGCACATAAAGAGGTTCTTCTCAAGGGAAGCCCTTTAAAACCAGGGACGGTGGTGTTTTGCCCTCAATTTTAACCTTAAGATGATGAAAATGGGGCGGTTTCCCTCAATTCAAATCCATCAAACAGCACCATAAAGGCTTTCTTCTTCCATTTAGATACAAAAATAATGGAAAACGGTGATTCCCTGCCAATTGAGATACAAAATCATGAAAATGTGTGTTCCTTCAATTGAGACCTTCCAAATCGTAGATGAAGTGGGATCCTCCTAAGTTCAAACACAGTTACAGAAACTGTTTTCTCCTCCATTTAAATCCTTTTTCTTCTCGTACTCCCCCCCGCACCCCCCCCAACTTTTTTTTTTTTGGGGGGGGGGGGGGGGGGCGGGGCACTAGGAGCACTTCCTCCGCCTCACTGGTCGCACTTGGGGCTGCTGCACGTTGGAGAGTGGTGGGAAGTTTCCTCCCAGTTCCCTCCCAGTGTTCCCAGTATCTCTTCCAGTGCTCCCACTGGCAGAACACTGGGGGACACTGCATGGTCTGATGATGGGGGGGTGCATTGTCGAGGATCACAGAGGGGCCCGGGGGGTCCCGGGCGTCCTTGGGGGGGTTCCAGGTTCAGCAGTAGGATTTTTCTGACTATGAGTGAGCTGTGTGGCCTTTGGAGGTGTCCCTTCCTCTCCTGCTCACAACAGAGCAGCTCAGAGGTGATTTGGCTCCTGAGCGTTTCAATTTAGGCCCCCAAAGAGAGGAGGAGCTGCTGCCCACATTACACCTTACAGCTCTGCCAAGGGGCATCTAACCCCATGTGTGCTCAGGAGGTGGGGATGCAAACCCCAAATCCCATCTCCACCTCCCTCTGCAGTCCTTTAAGGGGTTCCTCTAGTCTGGAAAACCAGTCCCATAACTACAGTAAACCCAGAGTCTCCTGAGTGAGAAACCACGTACTTGTAATTCCTCTGCAATAGCCTCATCCCACCTCCAGCAGCCCCTGGGAAGCTGCAGGCAAGAACACCTAACCTGGTAAGCAACTCCATTTCTTGGCAGATTTCCAGGGCAATGCAAAAACATTTCAAAGTATTTTTTCAAAACATCTGCTTATTGTCCTTTAATGCAAAATAGTGATTCCATACCAGTCCTAAGAAGAACAGGCCCAGAGAAGACCTTGCTCTCTACAACTCCCTGACAGGAGGGTGTAGCCAGGTGAGGATTGGCTGCTTCTCCCAGGCAACCAGGAACAGGACAAGAGGAAACGGCCTCAAGCCGCACCAGGGTTGGACATCAAGAGGACTTTCTTCCTGGAAAGGGTGGTCAGGCCTTGGCAGGGGCTGCCCAGGGAGGTTTGGAGTCCCCGTTCCTGGAGGTGTCCGAGGAACACCTGGACATGGCACTCAGTGCTCTGGGCTGGGTGACAAGGTAGGGATTGGGCACACGTTGGACTCGATGACCTTAGAGGGCTTTTCCAACCTCAGTGGTTCTATGATTCTCATTATTCCAAATTCATTTGCAAAAGCTCTCACACCTCTAGTCACACCTTAGCAGGTGTGTAGGCCCAAGCTCATACATTTGAGAGATTTACTGCCTCCAGTGGGACCTACACCGCAATTTCAGGGAGAGGCAAGACTTCAGCCGTTACGAGAGAAAACTTTGCAAAAGCATTCCCTGGAGAGACATCCTGAAGGAAGGTGTCTCCCCCTCTTCTGACCATAGAGAGAGCTGAGTCTCCAGTGTTAATTCTAAAACTTTCAAGCTCCAAGTCTGACTCCCAGAAATTTTATTGGCCCCACTTCCCAGCACAATACTCAGACCTCACACGTCGAGGAAAAAAGCAGTGCAGATTAAATAATTAATGCTTCTGGGTACTGTTCTCCCTCTAAACTACACACAATCCCAAAGGAACAAAACCCTTAAAGAAGACGGATTGCTCTTGCTAGCAGGAGAAATCTGACAGGGACATACTTCATCATTCTGCCAAGGCTTTGTCAAACACCTCAGCTCCTGCACTTCAGGGAATAAGAAGTGGCTTATAAGAAGTGACTTTTATGTCAGTGAGCATGTTATTATGGATTAATCTCGCACTGGAAAACAGTCTTCATACTCTATTGCATCACCCAAAGAGTTTGGAGGCTGCTGCCTAGTGAGCTCCTGAGTTGTATCTTCCTTGTCAATCTTATCAGCCCCTTGTTTGATTGTAAAATCGTAAACAAAATGCAGCAAGCGTTGGCCCAACGGCTCAGGACTTGCATATCTCTTCCAAAGAGAGGGAGAAAAAAGAGTGTTTCTCCCAAGTCACAGAGTTTAAAAGTTCATGTTATCTACATAAATTTTTAAAAGAAAAAGAGGAACAGTAAAATATCAGTTACTGTGCCAGTGGTGCTCCACTCTATTTCTGTTCTCTTCTTCCACTTGTAGCATCTCTAAGAATACTTTAAAACCAGCCAACCAACCAAAACAACAACAAAAAGCCAACGTTGAATTGAAGCTGAACAAGAAGCAATGTGGCTGCTGGCTTGTGAGCACTCCACTGCCTGAGTTCCAGTAAGGGAGTTTATCCTCTCCACAGTTTTGAGCCAGATCCCAAAGTACTGAGCATCAGCTTTTAGCTTTTTAAAGAATTTAACGGTAAGAAAAGCTGCTGGGGAGGGCCATGCTCCAGGCACATCCATGGGATTTCACCTGTGCAGCTCCCTAAGCTGAACTTGTGTCTTTTCCTCTACCTTGCTGGGCTTGGCTCATGCATTTCTTGAGGGGAAGGCCCTGCACTGATCAAAGCATGTACTGACCTCAGATAAACAGCTTCTGTCAGTGTGGATCTATCCTAAATGGACCATTTCCCAAAGTAATTCAAGTGCCTGAATTTCACTTACTCAAAACTGCTTTTAAAGAAACCGGGTTTAACACACTCCGTTTCTAAGCAACTACTGGGCAGCGCTCCTTCACTCCCTGTCAGTGTTATTCTTTGACCCTTGGAGAAAGGCTTTAAAGCAACAAAGGGCTTGTTAAGCACCAATAATTTACTCAGTCAAGAATTCAAATCAATAGCAAGGGCAGAGCCTGACTTCAAAACCTATTTTAAACCAGAATTTAAAAGCAGTTGCATTGCCAATTGACAGGATTAGAAAGGTTTCCTTAGCAGTTGTGATTACAAAGTAATGAACTGTGCATGGAGCAGGTGGGGGGCAGGGGGGAAGACAGGAGAAACCTTCATTTGCACTGTGGGTTTTTAACCATCATGGTCACATCTCAAGGACCTGCAGAAACCAGTCTAATCTCAAAAAAGGAAAAACTTCCTGGATATTTTTCATTTCAGCAAGAGCCTAAGGAAGCCCTCAGCAGCAGGAGATTGGAATAACTGCAATCCCTTGAGCAAAGGGAGCAGGGTGTGCTCCTCAAAGCCAGACCTTCATCCATAGCACCCAGAAGGTAGCAAAACAAGGATACAACAAAGCCTTAAGTGGGGAATGGGTTATCAAGGGTTTTATAAGGAAAGAACGAGGTCTGAAAAACAGGACCTGGAGGGTGAGAGAGGAAAGAAATAGCGAGATAGCTGAGGCCTCTTGGGAAAAAAAAAAAGGGGGGAAAGGTCGGGATTAAATTCTAACTCAGCTGGAGCTGATCTTAAATGTAATAAGGGGAAATGGCAGCAAGAGGAGATTTCTTTATAGCAGCAAAGTACTGGGATAAATTCACTATAGAAACTGAGAAATCTTTAGCAGCAGCAGCTCTCTGCAAAGAGGTCAGGCATCCATTCCTCATGGCAAAGCAGGGCACAGGGAATTGGGCCAGATAACCTCCCCAGACTGATCCCAGCCCTAATTTCAAAAAATTGCACAAAAATGTAATTGTGCATTAACACAGCAAAGTCTTCTTTCCAGCTTATCAGGCTTTGAGATGCCTTAGATTGAGATCCAGCTCCTACCACTGTGCTGTGCTCGGACTCTCCCCCCCTTTCCCCGACCCAATCTCCTGAGCAACCAACAGCTCGCAAGGAGCTGGCACCCCTGGAATTTCACACTCAGCATCTCTTCCAAGCTCAACAGGTGAACAAACAGGTACTCCAACACCTCCTTCTTTTGTACTTCGGGCAGCACAGACCCACTGGAAGAAACTGGAATCCAAGGGCAGATGTAAACATGGGACTCCCGCTTGCCACTGTCTCCACCCGTTCTCCAGCTCAGCCCTGGGCTGGGAAACAAAAGACAACAAACATTTAAAAAACATCCTTGAGGTGTCTTGAGGATGCCCAGGCCTAGAAGAAAGGCCTTCCCATCACCCTCTTGGCCTTTTCCCACTCTGAGGAACTGTGGAAATGCACATCCACACCCAAGCTGGACAGCCTGGGATCTTTTCTGCACACCAAACGCCACAGTCCCGAGCACCAGGAGCCTGAAGATGCCCTGGATTGCAATTCACAGCCTCAGTGAACCCTGCACAGGACAGCCAAGTCGTTTGTGTGCAGAAGAAATAAAAGTTGCTATTTTTAGTAGTTAAAATACTCGTGGGAGTTATTGGCTGCTTACACCCGTGGGCTTCATAGGGCCTCCCATACTTATGGATTTATCAGAAGAAGCAGTTTCAAGTTCCTTCTTTTTCGAGCCCAACTCCAAATGGGAAACTTCTCACGAGTGCTCCTGAGAGAGTCAAGTGGAACTTCAGGAGCTCAGGAAAGCGACTCCCTCCCCTGAGTCCTGTCTCACCTGCCCGAGCACCCGGTGCTTTTATACCACCTCTCTCCCTGCTTTCCACGTTCATTTAAATGTAAGAAACCTGCACGTTCTCGCTCCAGCACCAGCCGCGTCTTCCCTGCGCCCGCACACTGCCGCCCCTGCTCAGGCGCTGCTCCCCTCGGTTGCGCTGCCCCTTGCCACGGGGCCGAGGTGGGACAAACTCCAGGTTTTGTTTCCCAGGAAAGGCTCTGCAGGGAGGTCCCGCCGTGCCGCCCGCAAGCCCCGGCCCCGGCCCCAGCCCCGCAGCTCCTCCCCGGCTCCGCGCCCGCGCCGGGACCGCCTTCACCCCGCGCAGCCCCCGCCGCCCGCTCCCGCCCGGCTCTGCTCCGGGGCCGCCCCCCCTCGGGTCTTTTCCCGGCACACGCTGCGTCGCCGTTCTCCGCTCACTTTCCACCCCGCTGCAGCCACAGCAACAGCCGCCCTCCTCCATTGTCACCACAACCCTCGCCCACCGCTGCCGCAGCCGGGAACCGAACCCGGCGCTCCCAAGCCGCTCCCGGGCAGCGCCCGACGGTACCCACAGAGCAACAGCACCGGGCGGGTAAAGCCAGTGCGCATGCGCAGCGCTGCCCGGCTCCGCCCCGCCCTTCAACACCACATGACGTAACCAGGCACAGCACTGCTCCTGCGCTTCCCTTCCCACAACACCGCGCATGCTCAGCATTGTTTCCATTTCTCCCTTAATGACCACACAACGAAGAGCTTCCCCAGGAAAGCTGTTTTGGACAAATCTCATCAAACTGTGCTGGGGGAGAACAGACACCACAAAAACTGGGATTTGCTGGCACAGGGCCTTGGACATCACACATCCTTCCCTGTTCTTGGATAACAGAGTTATCACAGATCTCCTGAGTAGCTACACCAGTAAAAAAGTGACTTTTCCAGCCCAGATGCAGCTGCATAAGCGTTCGGAGTGGCAAAATGAAAGGAATGTAAAAATCCCACCATGGAGTGAGATGGTGCCGCCTCCTGCACCTGGGCCACCGTGGAACACTCCAGGCTGGGGGAACAGGGGCTGGAAAACTGGGAAAGGCCCTGGGGGTGCTGGGGACAGCAGCTGGACACGAGCTGGGTGTGCCCAGGTGGGCAAAGCCAAGGGCACCTGGGCTGTGCCACCTTGGGGTGACAGCAGGGCCGGGGCAGTGCCCGTCCCTGTGCTGGCACTGCTGGGGCACCTCCAGTGCTGGGGGCAGCTCTGGGACAAGAGGGACATGGAGGGGCTGGAGCCAGTCCAGGGAAGGGAACGGAGCTGGGAAGGGGCTGGAGAGTTCCTGAGGGAGCTGGGAAAGGGGCTCAGGCTGGAGCAAAGGAGGCTCAGGGGGGACCTTGTGGCTCTGCACAAGTCCCTGACAGGAGGGGGCAGCCGGGGGGGTCGGGCTCTGCTCCCAGGGAACAGGGACAGGAGGAGAGGGAACGGCCTCAGGCTGGGCCAGGGGAGGCTCAGGGTGGATATTGGGGAAATTCCTCCATGGAAAGGGCGCTCCGGCCTTGGCACAGCTGCCCAGGGAGGTTTGGAGTGCCCACCCCGGGAGTGCTCCAACACCTGTGGCTGTGGCATGGGCGGACGTGGTCAGCGCTGGCCGTGGTGGTGCTGGTTGCACTCAGTGATCTCCGAGGTCTTTTCCAACCTTGATTCCGCTCTCAAGTCAGCCCCACGGAGGAGCAGCACAAAAGGCACCCCCAGGCTGCGAGCGGAGGGTTCAGAACACGCTGCGGCAGCAGGAACGAAGCTCTGCAGGATGAAACTGAAAAGGGGAGAAATGCCGGGCTCTGTGAAAGGGAACAACTGAGAGAGCCACAAACAAGCCACCAAACTTCTCACAGGGGACACCACCAGCAGCACAGATGTGAAGGGACTTCTTTTTGCCCCAGAACTGTGAATCCACAGCCCAAGCCACGTGCACACACTGCAGATGTGTATTTTTACTGCCAGCAAGCACCTGGGAATAAAAAACCTCAGCCCCAAAGCTTGATGTCTAAACAGCAACACAGAAGTTCTAAACCAGCTGTCGAGAGAAACAAAACACAGCAAAAACAAAGCAGAAAGGGAGCAAAAAACTTGTCACGCTGGCCGTGTTTCCGAGGGTGACAGGTTCTGCTGTGCTGGGAATGCAGCACAAAACACAAAAATCCTACTGCAACTCCTGGATCCCACAGCAGGAAGGACATGGAGATTCCCAGTGGGAATCAGGGATGCAGGACTCGGCTGTGCTGCCATCACTCCCTCAGGAATAGCCAGGTTTAGCTCATTCTGTCTGCCCAGAGAGGGGGGATCTGCTCCTGGATCCCCTGGAATGTTCCAGGCCAGGCTGGACATTGGGGCTGGGAAGAGCCCAGGACAGTGGGAGGTGTCCCTGCCCGTGGCAGCGCTGGCACTGGATGAGCTTGAAGGTCCTTCCAAGCCCAAATGGTTCTGTGAGTCTTAGAGCCCTGAAATTCTCATGACAGAGGTGGAAGTGCAAGAGCTTAAGGTCCCTTCCCAAAAAAACCCCATTGCACGACTCTGCAGCTTCTGGAGCCCTGGGTCCATGGAAATGCAGTTTCAGAGGAGCTCCGAGGAAATGGGTGTTTTGGGGAGAGCAGAGTGGCTGGAAGAGAGGAACAGGAACAGTCTCCTCGAGCAAGCCCTTGTGTCTCAGGGAGCGGGATCGGCTCGCTCCTAACGCACCTGGTGACTCCCAGAGCGGGGGATGGAAATGCAGCCCAGGTCCGAAAGAAACCCTGCCCGGGAAGGCGGGCTGGGATTGTGAGCTGGCTGCGGGAGCTCGCTGTTAAAGGCGATCTTTTGGGTGTTTGGGTGCGCCTTTGTCTCTGTGCGAAGCACCCGGCCGTAGCGCCCTTTGTGCTGCTGTCTCCTGATTTCCTTAAACTTTTCTTAAACGGTCCCTTTTCTTCAACTTTCCTTCAAATTCTAGAGTGAAGCTCGTTTTGGCAGCTGCGCGTGCGCGGATCCTTCCGCGTGCGCAGATGGCCGGGGCGCGCGGATCAGTGCGCATGCGCGGGCGGGGACGCATCACCGGTGATGCCTCCGCGGGCAGGACCGCATCACAAATAGTCCCTTTTGGCGTATCACTCCGCGTGGGGGCGCATCACCGCTGATCCCTCCGCGGGCAGGACCGCATCACAAATAGTCCCTCCTGGCGGATCACTCCGCCTGCGCATGCGCATAACCGCTGATCCCTCCGCGGGCAGGGCCGCATCACCGCTGATCCCTCTGTTCTGAACGGGATTGTGATGTTGGCTTTTTGCATGTTCCATCAGTGTTTCACAATTTGGTGGCCCATACGGGGATAAAGGCTCAGCTCTGGGATCTCCCGGGGAACCCAGAGCAGGGGGGTGCCCCCGCCCACTTTTGGCGGCCTCGCTTTGTGTTTCTCGGCGGGGTCAGGGGGGTTTGCAGTCAAACACCCGGAGGGCAAGAGAGGAGACAAAGCAACAAGAAAGGAAAGAAAAGGCTCCCTGAGGTACCACGGTAATTAAACACATAAAATCTTGTGCACCAAGACTCCGAGAAAAGTGAGTATTTTTTCTTTCCTCTTTTTGGGGGGATAAGGGGGATGAAAGTGTGTGCATGAGACGCGGGCTGGTTACCCCAGAGCTGCGAAGCGAGTGTGGAGCCTCTGAGGCTGCGGCTCTGCTCTGCCGCCAGGGAAGCAGTCAGTAAAGAGGTGAAGCCAAAGATAAAAGGAGTGAGAGAAGCCCCGGGTTAACTGGGACGGGCTTTCAGGGAAGGGATTGGAGTCCTTGAAGGAGGGGAGTCAAGAATTTCCTAGTATTGGATCCAAGAAATTTAGGGTTTAAGACTGCTGGATTGAGGGTTCAAAAATCCTGCTAAATGGAGGGTTAGTTCCGAGACATTTGGGTTTTGAGACTGCTGGATTGAGAGTTTAAAAGATTTCAAGAAATCCAGGCTTAATTCTGCCAAATTGAGGACAAATCCGAGACATTTGGGGCTTGAGGCTGCTGGATTGAAAGTTTAAAAAAAAAAAAAAAAAAAAAAATTCAAGAAATCCAGGCTTAATTCTGTCAAATTGAGGATTACTTCAAGAAACCTGGAATTTTGGGCCCAGGGGTGAGCATCGGCTAACAATTTGAAATTGTGTGGTTGTGACTGATAACGCTTGAGAAAGAGAAGTTGGAACAATAAAAAGGAGCGATGAGAATGAATGAGAATGTATGTGATAGAAATGCTAAAGCTTGAAATATAACTTTTCTGGAAGGAGGCATATTTTATTAAGAGGAGGGAACTGTTGTATTCTAGGAGAAGAAACGGGAAAGAGGTGGTGAAGTTTGAAGAGTTGTTTTGTTGGTTTTTATTAAAAAGGTGGGAAACAAAGGCCTGGGAAAGATAGATAAGATTCTGAGAAAATGGGACATAAAACTAGTAAGCAAGAGTCAGGGAATAAAAAAAGGGAATAGAGGCGTGCCAGTGGAAATACCCCAGGAAAGCCCTTGGGGAGTTATGCTGGCTAACTGGAATACAAACCCAAGTACAAAGGAAACGAGCAAAGTCAAAATGATCCAGTTTTGTATGTTTGGTTGGGCCGAGAAGGAAATAAGATCCGACCATGTCTTCTGGCCCAGACATGGCTCTTGAAGTCTGGATCTGTCAGGCTTTACAAGTATTGGTAAATTCAAAAGAACTCGTTAACACAGAAGAAAGCAAGTACGCTTCATGCTGGGTGGGAAACAGAGTCTAAGGGGATAAGAATTTTAAAGTTGTCCGAGACCCAAGGAAAGGAGCAAAGGGAAAGCAAGAAAGAGAAGGGCTGGGAGCCCCTGGAAGCATCGCCCCCTCCACTCCCGCCTGTCTCGCCCCAAGCCCAGGCTCCTGTGGCGCCGCTCGCAGCTGCAGCGCCGCTCCCGGAGCCCGAGGTCGCGCCTGTGCCGGCTCTCAGGCACCGCCCGCGGCTCCACCGCTTGTCCCAGCGGCGGCGGCTCCGCCGGTAGCCCCGCTGTTCCCGCCGCCCCCTCCAGCCCCTGCGGCTCCAGCGGTAGCCCAGCCCGCCGCTTTCGGTGCCCCTGTGCCCGTCCCTAGCCCGGCTCTCCGCTCCACACCAGCCCAGCCCGCCGCTTTTGGGGCCCACCCCGGCCCCGCCCCGGCCCCAGCCCCGCTCCCGATGTCCGCGGCCGTTCCAGCAGCCCCTGCCCCCGCTGCGTTCTCTGCCGCGGCTCCATTGAACCCGGCTTCGGCCCCGCGGGCCGCGCTGGGCTCACCGGCAGCTCGGCCTCCTGGCGCCGTGGCTGCTGCGGACCCGTGCAGAGGCTCCACGCCAGCCTCTGGTACCGGCCCCAAGAGCTGGTGCCCTTGGCGGTGCCGGCAGCAGCCTCCGCCTTTGCTCCCCCGCTCCTGCAGGAATCGGCCTCCGAGAGGATCCCCACCTCCTACCCCCCCTCCCTCCCTCGCCTGCACCGTTCCCCTGGCAACGACCGCTTCTGCTGCTCCTCTGAAAGGAGAAGCAAAACGCCAAAGTTCCATCTCGAGGAACGAGCCCTTGCAGAAGGAAATAATATCTGGAGACGGTTCTTCCAGCTGTGTCCAAGGAAAAAGAATGTCAGGGTAGGCTTTAGTTGATGGGGGGACTATGCACACTGGAAGATTTAGCACACAAGAAGGGAAATACATCTACTGATTCAAGGTACGCTTTTGGAGGGGTGCATGCCTTGGGAAAATCTGGGACACCCCACCTCTGCTTCTTTAAGTGTCTCCATGTGGGACATCAATTAAATGTGGACAAATTTTAGAATGCAGCTTCCAAGTCAAGTTACCTGCTAGGAAATGACTCCAGCTCTCTGGCACCTTGGGCTGTTTTAAACACAGCCTGGCCCTTCATGGCTGAGGCTCTGAGTTATTGCACAGGCATTCAGGGCTGACAGTTCCCTGCAGGGAGAGCTCAGCACATGTCCACAGAGGCAATCCCAGCATGTGCAAGAAAGAAAGAAGCAGCAAAAGGTTATTGCTTCTCTTTCAAAAGTTATTTCAAGTACTCAAACCCAAACCAACCTTTGCTCTCGATTTTGGCTCCTTTGCAGACTGCCTCTGCCGTGGGGTTTTCTCCAGGAGAAGCAAAGGAATTGCTCATGGAACAGTGCAGATTAAGTTATCCCAAAGGGAAGTAAAGAAAATATCTCATTTTTCCATCAAAATGCTCATGCTCTTTCCTACAGATTATTTCAAGTTTTTCCCACAAGCTTTGCCCTACCCATCATCCCATTTTTACCCCAAAAAGTAATTTTCTCTATCCTCAAGAATGTCTCAGTGTCTATCCCCAAAATTTTCACTGTGCCTCTGCAAGTGACTACCTCAGTTTACCTCATGCTGTTCATTCTCTTCCCTGGGGATTGCTCCAGATTTTCCCTCCAAGCTGTCCCTGTCTGTCCACTTCTGCTTTCTTCTTTTTTACAAGAAAGTATTCATTCACTACTCTGGATATTAGCTCCAGTTTTACCCCCCAAAATTTCCCTAACATTCACTAGTCATTGCCTGATTTTTACCTCAGTATGTTCATTCTCTCCCCCTAGAGATAACCTCAGGTTTTACCCCCAGTATTTTCCCTACCTGCCCACTAACTATTTACTCTTTTTGACCTATAAATACTCTCTTTCTACCCTGGAGATTTCATCAAGTTTTACCCTGAAATATTTCACTATCTTTCCAGTACTGTCTCACTTTACCTCATGATGTACGCTCTCCCTGCCACACTTCACCCCAGATTTCACCTCCAAAATTATTGCTGCTTGTCCACTACTTATTACCTGATTTTCACTTCAGTAGGTCCATTCTCTGCCCAACAGGTCATTTTAATTTCTACCTCCCAAAACTTTTCCAACCTCTCACCTAGTGATTGCCTCAGTTTACCTCAAAAATGCTGTCTCCCCTAGAGATTACCTCAGACTTGACCCCCACATTTTTTCCCTGTCTGCAAGTTACTACCTCCGTTTAACTTCAGTATGTTCGTTCTCTGCACTACAGACTCAAGTTTACTCTCAAAATCTCCCTGCCTCTCCAACACTGATTACTTCCTTTTTACCTCAAAAGATTGATTTATTTTCTACCATGGAGGTTACATCAAGTTTCACCCCCAGAATTTACTAATACTTCCACAACTGATTCACTCAGTTTTACCTCAAAAAGTGTTCATTCCCTCACCTAGAGATGACCTTGTATTTAACCCCCAAAGGTTTCCCTACCTGTGCACAACTGATTGCTATAGTTTACTTCAAAATCTTCATGCTCTCCACTACAGGTCACCTTGAGTTTAGTTCAAAAGTTTTCCCTACCTGTCCATTACTGATTATCTCAATTTTTACCTAAAATAAGTCATTCTCTTCCTACAGACACCAGATAGCAAATCATACAAAGATCTAAAACTCTGCACAAGAAACAGCAGAAAGTTTTCCATGAATAACACAAGTTCCATTTTTCCCTCCTCTGCCTAGGACTGCTACCAGGAGACAGGAGAGTTGTTATCAACACTCAAACCTCCCAAGCGTTGTTATTTCTCAGAGAGCTGCGCTGGCACTGAGCTACTCCCATGCGCCTGCAGGGCTCTGGGGAGGAGCAAGACAACATCCCACTCCTGCCTGGAGAAATTTCACCCCTGTAAAAAGTCATTTCCCTTCTCTCTCTCTGAGCCACGGCCAAAGCAGCTGTGTAGAAATACATGAACTATTCATGGAAGGGATTATTCAGTTGTGGGAAAAACGCTAAAGAAAGACTATCACCCCAAATTTCAGGGTGAAAACACACTGCTTGTTAACAGGAGCACACAAACTCATTTAAACCAGAGAGGAAACTGCACATCAGGAAAAGAGCTGAAAGATATGCTCTGCCTTGATTGATAATTCCAAAGGAAATGCCCCACGGATCATAGGCAATTACCTATAATTTTACCTCCATAATCACTGGATTTCTGACTTGGGTTGCTGTGGAAGTGTTTCACAGATGCCTTGAGGGGTCAGGGGCTTGGTTGGATTCTTTGTGGTTAGTCCTGACAGGCCCAGGCCAAACCCACCCACCTGCATCGCTGCTCCACCCCAAATTTGCATGAAATACTGAGAACAGTTTATAAATACTCCCCTTCCCTGTCCTTCCTTACACAACCATGGAGCAAATGTACTCTATCCCTTGTTCCCAAGAGCACCTCTCCAGCCCAAATCCCAGTTTTCACAAACACAAACCAAACAGACCTAAGACAATTATTCCATCAGTGCCTGCAATTCTGAGCTCCCTGTTCCCTGCCACTCACACAGCAATCTCACCTCAGCCCAGAGACTCCCTGTCCCCAAAGGGAAACAGAACCTGACGGGGCACAGCTCTGGCACCGCATTTCCCCTTGTTCCTGGAAAGCCCAAGTAAATCCAGTCCCTCAGACCTTGCATCCCTGAACACCAGGAGAGCTGGAGTTTTACCCAGATCCCAGTGCCCTGCACGGCTGTGCTGACACGAGCACAGGCCGATCGCTCCGCCCAGCACCATCCCTCATTTTCCTCCCATTGCTCCCCAAGTGTCCCCAAACCACCCCAGCGTGTCTGTGCCGGGGCCAGGGCCTGCCCCAAGCCCGACCAGAGGCTGTCACCCAGCCCTGCACCAGCTGCTGCCCCTGGGAGAGCTGGGAATGCACTGAGAGCTCGGCTCCCCAGTCCTCAGACACACAAATAATGCCCAACCTGCCCCTCTGGGCACAGCCAAACACCACAACTCCATCATCCCCAAGCAACTCTGGCAGTTGCCTCTTCACCTCTGCCCTTTTCCAAAGGACACAGGTAGGACTGGGGTGTCAGAAATGGCATTCCCTAGGCAGTTCATCCAAGCACAGAGGAGAAGAGGAACCCTGTGTCCCTCTGACTGACCCCACAGCATGGGCAGGACCAGCTGGGTTTTTTGTATTCTAAATTTTAAAATGAACTGAAGAACCTGAAAGGCAAGAAACAACACATGCATAAGGTTAGAGCCAGTCAACACACACACAGACAGACACACCCTCAGACACCCCTTCCTCAGCTTACACGCTGACTGCGGCCCTTACTAGAAACAGTCCCCCCTAAAGAAGATGCTTTAACATCTTCTTCCATCTGCTGCTCCTTGATGTGGAACAGTAGATCCTGGGAAAATTGGTAGCATCAGTGACCATAGGGATCAAAATCTGCCTCGGGGACCTGCAAGACAGCATGAGGCAGTCTGCAAGTAGCTGACAGATAGGAGTTATCCCCACACCAGGCCCATAAGCTTTCTACCCAAAAGCCCATAGACAAGAGATGAGAGTTTAAAACTGTTCAAACTAGCCATGACTGAATGTGCCAGGGCAGGGCAGCTCCAAGCATAAGCAGCACATGGACACACAGTGCATCAAATATAAGCAGAGATGACACGAAGACTTGAGATAACGCTTCAGAAGATAAATTCTTGAGACCAGGATGCTTTGAGGCAACGGAAGCTACGAAACTACTGCAGTGAGGAAGGTCTAGTACACTTCATATAGAAGTCCAAGGGAATGGCACATGAAAAAAAGATACTACCAAAACTGAGAAGGAAGATGGATAGGAACACCTTGTGTACTTCTTCTGGTCTCAAAAAGCAAAACCATAAAGATGCCAGAATAAGCCCGATCCAGGAAAGTATGCAAGTGCTCCTGCTGCCAATATGGCCCATAACGATGCCTGTAAAGCATTGAGACATCACAAAGCCCTATGACACTGAAGACAACGGACACAGACCACATAACATAGACATCAACTGAAACTGCCCAGCAATTTTACTTGATGGACCAAGATTCCTAGCGCAAGATGAGTCAGAGGCCAATGACGCCGAAGGAAAGAAGGCTCTATGGCAGTAGTACGGGACAGTGAAATGTAAACTCCTTATGAGAAGTTAGTGCCAAAGCTGGTAAGAGGATGCTCAAGAAGCGCAGTAGGCCTAGAGATGGAGGCAACGACTGCCAGCTGATACAAAGGGATCCCTAGAGAATGATTCTGCCGCCAAAGGCTGAAGTGACGTCACAAAACATGACCGACCAACAAATGGCCAAGATGCAAGGTGCCTGCGTGCTATGTTCAAAAGTGCTCCAAAGCGTGGCTACACTGAAGAGTAGGCAAACTTTAGACCGTGGCAATCATGCCAGACCTGAAGGCAGGCTCCTCAGGTGAAAAGATGGACAATGACATCGAGACTCAAAATCCAATGATGCGAAGCTCACAAGAACATGGAGATGGGTTGGAACTGCCCGGCCCGGCAAAGGCTCGAGTGATGCTGAAGAGAAACCCTCTCTCCCTTAACTCCAAGGGGCCCGGCCTACTACAGCCCTCTCCTCTAAGCTAACTTCAAATGGCCTCCTGTGATTCCAAAGGTTTTTGCCTTCTCCCAACCAACAGTCCCCACACTTAGCTCTCCAAAGACCAGCAGACAAAATCCATCCTCGACAGAAAAGAATGCTTCAGCACCGTGGATGTCAATACATGGCCCACAGCCCACTTGGGCAGCTACAAAAGATAGAGAATAATGACAAAATTCAGACTGTGATGACACATCCCAGAAGTGACCCCTTGCACAATGCCCCTCTCCCTCATAACTGCCGAGGCTCATCGCTCACCGGCCATTTCCAAACTTAGGCTCTGCACCTACTTGTAGTACCTAAGACAACAAAACAGAAACTGCGACTGTTGCCCTCCAGAAGAATAAATGCACGGGCTTCCCTCTGCACCACTGGCCCAGGCTCACCTCAAATCTCCATCCGACTCCAGAGGTGGCCCGGACGATACCTGCAAAGCGAAAAGGGACACGCTTCGCATGCTGCCACGTACCTCTCACCTATCAGTCGCCCCACCTAAATGCCAACTCACCTGCTCGCCTCTGTCCCTTGGCATGCCCAGGGCAGCAGCAGCACCTGCAGAGAAGCAAAGCAAAAAAACATGCTGAGAGACTGAAACCACAGCCTCCCTGCTCCAACTGAAGTACACCACACCTATAGCTTAAGCTTGCACCCACCTGGCCTCCAGCATCCCAGGGCCGGGACCACCTAAAATGCATAAACAAAAACAGACGCTTAGAGCTGCACCAGAAACTGATACCCAAGCAGTAACAACTCATTCTGGCCACCAGTCACCGCTCACCTCGCTCCATCGACCTTGACCACTGATCTTCAGCATTACTTCCTACAAATAAAGATGAAGAACAAAGCTGTAACACAGGCACCATTTACACTTGCCCTGCAAAGACAAACGGTGACTGACCTTCCTGTGGGAACCACCTCACCTGGTATGGGGCACTCTGCCACAGATTCAATCCATCTGCATCTGAAAGAAAGTTATGACAAAAGTCAAAGTGCTGCATCAGAACTTAGCAGCTCCAGACATCTTGTGTCAATCTAGAAATACCATCTTGAGTCCAACTAATCCCTACATTACAAGTGTCAAGTCCCTAGGACTTATCCTATTACACCTACACCCAGACTATGTAGCAGGGCAAAGCAGCCCCGGGCCAAACACACAGACACCTGTGACACAGGAGATGACAAACAAGGGGATGCAACAAGGAGAGGAAACTCTCAGCAAGAAGAATTACCAATGACATGACCTAGATGAGGCCGATGAGGCTCAAAGAGCTCTGGCAGAAAAAGACCCTAACAGAAGGACTTATGCCAAGAACCGCAAAGATGGACGCCCGAGAATCGTACGGTTGGAATCCTCTACCTATCCTCGCATTCTCCCAAGTCCTAATCTGTTATAAGGGATTGTTGCAGTGCACAGCTGTCAATACAGCTCAGAACAAGACTGTAAAAGGTGTCTGACTCAATTGTGCTAAAGAGAGATGCGATTCCGATGCATGTCCGAGCTTGCAAGTCAAAGGTTCAAGGGTACCAGCGTCGGGCCAAGGAACGCAAAGGAGCTGCTGAGGATGATGCCCAGCATTTCCGATAAGCCCCTCAAAGGGGTAAGGCAAAAGACATGTGACACAAGATGCCCACAATAGAGACACAGAACACACAATAGACAAGTGACACAACACACACCGGGACTGCTCTGCCCTGCACACCTCAGCATTGTGATCAAAAGCGAGACTTGCCCTTTACGTGGCCTAAGGGCCCCTCTCGTGGACATCCCCATCTCCAAAGCTAATTCAAAAATCCCTCCCACCAAGTCCTGACCCAGCACCCCACTCTCATCCCCCTCCCTGAGGTGTAGCCCTCGACTTAGCTCTCAGATATCCAGGGATGCAAATCCTCATCAGGTGCAAAAGAAGGCCGCCTCATCATCTGGGAAGTTCCTGCCCTCAGAGGGCTCTTCTCTCTTAGTCTACTGCAATAAAGAAAACCAAACATCAGTGCCTGAACTCAGCAGCACATCAGCCAAAACCCAACAATTCCACTACTCACCGGCTCCTGAGAACGCCCCGGTCCTCGGCTCACACGCTGGGGCCGCACTCCGACGCCGCCGTCGCAGGGTATCCCTGGGTTAAGGGGGGACAAGGTGATGTGGCATTGCTGAAACTTGAGGGGACCCTCGCTCCTCCCTCCCTCCCCGACTCGCCACAACTCCTCAGCCATTGCCAAAAGCTGCCCAGATGGCACCTTCAAACAGAAAAGGTACAGGCTTCATTGCAGAGCCCTGTAATACTTCTGGAAGGCTCACAGGGGCAGCTCAAGGGTGATAAACTGGCTCCATCAGCTGGTCCATGAGGGGGTTCAGCCCCTGCAGGCATAATACAAGTGGGCCACCTAAAACACACAAATGGATGCTTAGACAATGCATGCTTTGAGCTGCCCCAGAATTTCGCACCCAAGCAATACCTGGTCACTGGTACTGGTCACTGCTTACCTCACTCACTTGACCTTGATTGCTGATATCCAGGTTTACTTCCTAAAAATAAAGAACAGCCCTGCAACATAACCAAAATGAAACACCACCCCTGAAAAGCTGAATGATGACCAACCTTCCCAGGGGAGAAGGGGCAAAACAAAATGGAAAGGCACATGCCCATGTAGCGTCCAAAAGTGTTGCATTGCCAAGGTAGGTTCCACCTGAAAGTGCTCGACTGTGACCTCTTTCTGCAAGGGTGTCTGTCATGTTGGAGTAGCGATTTGAATGCTGCAGACCACCTGTAAAACACAAAAAAAAAAAAAATCAAAGGCTTATAGTTTCATCACTAATACAACAACTCCAGTAGCAGCCAGTTCTGTGCTTGAATCAATACTCATCCAGCTCATGGTCCCCCCGGTGCCAATACCCTGCTGTGCCAAGTGCCTCGCATCTTCAAAATGAAAATCCAAACAGTGAGGTAAACATAGAGCCCAAAGTCAGGCCGTAGCTTGGACTTCAGGCACTGACCCACCTCGTTGCTGTGCTCCTCTGTTCACATCAGGTTTACATGCTCTCCCTCTGCAAAAGAATTATTTGTCAAAGTTACCCAGCTTAGCCTTTCCCAAGTTCTCATTCCTCAAAGCAAACTGCCTAGGATCCCACAGCAGTGGGCCTTAGGACAAACTACTATGAAACTGCAAGACACCACTGCACCACTCCCACGTCTCCACTGAACACCACACAGACTGGCCACAGTCACTCCATCCGAGGCGTGGCTCAGGTGGCTGAGCAAAGCAAAAGGCTCCCTGTAAAGTCTCCTTTCTTCTCCACCTATCCCCCCACCAGGACTACTCTACAGGGCAGAGCAATTCCAGGCTAGACACAAACTCAAACAACACATTATACTACAAGCAGCGTGATATGAAGATGATAAAAAAACCTCTCGGCAAGAAGAACGATGGCAAGGACAGAGATGACGCCAAAAGAAACAACCAATAGTATGGCATTGGTGGATGAAGGGGGCTCTAAGGAGCAGAAGAAAAGACTGGAACAGTGACCTGTTCTAAGAACTGTCAGTCACAATGATCAAGATGGCTGTGAGAGACAAGGCCACATTTAGAATGCTCCCATATCCTGACAATCTTACAAGCCCCAGGACATTACAGCTCACGGCTGGAAAGGATGGATGGCAGTACAGCCGGGAACAAGGCCTCCAAAGAGATCCGACTCAATGCTTTCAAGATGTGATTCCAAGATGTGGCCAAGCCCACTGGTAAAAGAACAAGTGATATTGGCATCCTACCAAGAAGTACGAAAGTTCAAGAAGCTAGAGATGATGGCCAATGCTTATGACAAGCCCCTTAAGGATAAAAGGCAGAGAGATCTGATCCAAGGGAAGCCAAAGACACAGAACACACACCGGACAAGACAACACACACTGGAACTGCTCTGCGCTGCACACCCTACAGTTGCAGTCAAAAGTAGGGCTACTCCCTTTAGCTTACCTAAGAAGGCCCTTGGAGAGCATCCCTTTCCCCTACACTACTTTTTAAATCTCTCCCAGCAATTTCCAACCCACTATCCTGCTATCATCCCTTCTCCGGGCCCCAGCCCCCAACTTAGCTTTCAGATGACCGGTGATGTGAATCCACACTGGATGCAAAGGAGTCCACCTCAGCCATCTCCAAAGGCACTGGGATCACCAGGTTGGCCTCTTAGTCAGCTGTGACAAAGAAAACCAAAATCAATGCACCAGTGTAGTGGCATACAAGCCAAATCCCAACAAGTCAGCTGCTAACTGGGACCCTGCTCCCGCTCCCACTCATACTTGCAGTCTTTAACTTACCTATCAGAAGCCTCCATCTCCAATGTCATCTCTGACCCAGGGTAGCTCCCTCTTGCAGCACAATGAATCTGCTGAACAAATTTGAAGTGTCATACTTGACACAATCTGGAATTTCAGCAAGTTACAATGCTTCTAAGAAAAACAAGGGGGAAAAAAAATTACAAAAAGTACCAAGCACCTTATCAACCCTGAACACTCAATCCAAAAATCATGAACTACGGACTCAATGCTATCTTCTTCACAGTGTCTTCAAAGCCTCTATTGCTTTAGATGCCAAAAATACCTGCTGAAAGAAAGCTGAAAAAACCTGAAAGACCCCCCCCCCCTTCATGGAAATAAGAAGACACCCTCACCCCCACTAACCCCACAACAGGAATGGGCCTCTTTTACCCAGGGCTGGGGTTAATATACCCCTGGCCGGGCCCGCCTCTCTTTCCCACCATGCCCGGGGAAAAGGGAGGAGGCAATTTTACCATAAGGGATAAAAGCACTGGGAGGAGCTGCAGCTGTTTGGCTGCTCTGCCTTAAATTCCAGGTGAGTGAAGGGCTCTGTAGATGCCTTCTGTTTTACTACAGCTGCATCCACTGAAAGGGTAAAAACACTCCTTGTTTTGGCAGCGTAGACAGATGAGTTGCATTCTTCCTTGTTAAGTTCTGTAATTGTTCATTAGTGACTATTGAGTCACAGGAATATGGAGGGTGGAGAAGAATAGTAGTAATATACATGGTGTAACTCCTGTTGGGGTCTCTAATTAGGGCTGTATTCATTATAAATAAAACTGAAAAAATAATGGGCTCTCTGGCAGCAGGAGGGTTTTGTGAGTGCTGGGCTCGCTCCCTTGTGAGAGATTGGGTACCACTACCCAGCTAGAAGTGCCCTGAGGTACAGATTTAAATTCTTAAAATGCTGAAAAAGGGGGAGCTTCTTTCAATTGAGCCCCTTCAAATGAGAGACTAGGGAGTGTTTGTCTCTACTTAAATAGATGCCATAGCAATAAATGGGTTCTCTCCTCTGAATCCCCGAAAATACTGGAAAAAGAGGGGTTTTCCTTACTTCAGGTCTCTCCGGTGATGGAAAAAGGGGGATTTCTCCCTCAATTCAAACCCTTATAAAGGAGGGACAACCGGGTTTTTCCCTCAATTTAAACCTTGGGATGATGAAAATGGGGGAGTTATGCTTAATTCAAACCAATAAAACAGCATTGTCAAGGTTTTCCCCTTCTATTTAAACTGGAGAATAATGGAAAATGGGGATTCCCTGTCAAGTGATACCCCTAAGAGAATGGAAAAGGCAGGGTTTCCTTCAACTGATACCCTTAAAATTGCAGAGGAAGGGGATTCCCCCTCAATTTAAACACAGACAATTATGGAAAAGGACGTTTTTTCCCTCTGTTTAAATCCCTTTTCTCCTCATAACCCCCCTTTTTTTCTGGGGGCACTGGGGAAGAGCTGCCAAGATGAAAGGGGAAAGTGGAATGTTTCCCTGGGACCCCACATGCTGCCCTGCCTGCTCAGGTGCTGCCCCTTGGCACGAGGGGTTTTCCCTGGGCATTTTCTGGGAGCAGTGCTCTGTGCCCAGGTGCCTCCGGCTGCTCCCCAGCTCCTGCCGGATGCTCTGACCATTGTCCCTGGAGGGACACTCGGGATGCCCCCATTGCCCCTCTGGACCAGCAGCTCCCTGCACAGCTGTGCCCGGGGAACCCTCGGAGAACGGCCTCTGGCAGGAGCCACCCCCTCCTCATCCTGGCCGCTCACACCTGGGGCTGCTGCGCCTTGGAGCAGGGGCTGAGGAGGAGAAAGGTCCTGCTGGTCCTTCCCTGCCCTGCACAGCCCTTGGTGTGCCCCTGAAACACCGGGGTGCCGGGCTTTCCTTGCTGTGGGAGACTGGGTGGTTCTTTGATCCCAGACTCTGCTCTTCCCCGGGCACGGCACATGGACAGGGGGCAGAGATGGGCCCTCAGAGGAGCGGGGGCTGCTCCTCGCTCTCGGGGCGCCGCGGGCGCTGTGCAGCCTTCCCCTTTTACTTCCCAGTTCCTTATTTTGTGCCTCCTTTTCCCTTGGGGATGCGCCCGGGCCGCATTCCAGCGGCCGCCACGGCAACAGCACCTGCGGGCGGCGGGGTGGGCGGGGTTTTATCCACTGAAAACACACATTGTCATTAAAATCTGTTTCCTATCTAATACACAAAAATCACTTTCCTAGAAGGAATTTCCATGCATTCACCTCCTCCTGGAAGTCTTTTGATGGTCCTGCAGATTCATTAAGAGGGGTCCCTGCTGGTCATATTCACTGAATGCTTCAGTATTAAAGGTGACCTTGCCTTGAGCTATTTTTCTGGGCGTGCACTGTTGCTTCTTGTGACAGAACTGCCCCAGAACCACTGCAGGCCTCCTGATCTGTTCCAGCACCGGCTCCAGCCTCAATTTCTTGCCCTGTGTGCACACATTTAAATCCTTTAATCTTTTTCACTACTTGGTCTTTCAGCAACATCGGGGAGCTGAAAATGTTTATTCTCTATGTTATTTCTCAATCCCCTGCTGAACAGCCCAACCCTCCCTCCTCCCTCTCCCACCCCACCATTCCCACCACCCTGCTCCCCTGCACATCTCACTTCTCTCCACCAAACCCTTCCCGCTGCAGGGAGCTGCTGAGGAGCCGCTTGGTCCATCCCTGGATTCTCCAAGCACTGACTGCCCATCCACTCTGACCACAGCCGGGGCCACATCCCACCGCCTGCCCAGCATCCATCCATGGTGGTGAGCTCCGTGTCCCCACCTTCTGCCTCACCCACCAAAGGAGATGATCCATGTGAAATAGATGTCACCGACATGGCCATACACAGTGTGACACTGCTCATCTGTCTCTGTGCGCTGGCCGGGAACGGGGCTCTTCTGCCTCCTCAGATGGAAAGGGCGTACTGCCGGCATCTTTAGCCTGGCTGTCACTGACTTCATCTTCCTCCTCATTGCGGTCCCCTCTGCCCTGCTCTTCCTGCTGGAAGATGTGTCCTGCTCTCCTGTCATGCCCCTGATGTACGTGAGATTCCTTTACCTGGTGTCAGCGTTCTCCTGCTACTTACTGGGTGCTCTTCTGGATGACAGCCATCAGTGCCAAAAAGGACACGGAAAAGCTCTGCAAGCTCTGCTGCCGCTGTGACCTTCCCAATCCCATGATGTGGGTGCTGTGGGGTGCTCAATGCTTGACCTTCTTCGTTCCCATCATTCTCATTCCCACAGTGGCTTCCCTGTGCCCGTCACACGAGCAGGAGCACTGCCGGGTGGCTCTCATCTCCATGTTCTCCGTTACCCTGCTCCTCTTTGCTGCACCCGTGGTCATTACCCGCATAATAATCAACATGTTCCGCTGTGTCCCGGTGTTTCCCGGTCTGTCCCGCGGGGAGGCGGGGCCTGACCCGCGCCACGCCCCCTACGCGCGCGCTCCGCCGGGGTCACGTGGTTCCCCGCGCGTCACGTAATCGGGGCGGGGGCCGCCGGGAAGCGCCAGGCGGGACCGGGCCGGGATCGGGGTCGGGATCGGGACCGGGCCCAGGCCCAGGCCCAGGCCCAGGCCCAGGCCCAGGCCCAGGCCCAGGCCCAGGCCCAGCGCAGCCCCGGCCAAGCCGCAGCCCTGCCCGAGCCCTGCGAGCCGCCAGCCCGGCGCCGGCCCGCCATGGACCGCCGGGACGCCTCCGGATCGGCCGCCCGCTTGGCAGCTGCCCTCCCCTCCCTCCCCCGGGCCGCGCCCCCCGGCGCTTCGTGACTCGCCGGCGGCTCCTCGGCTCCTCCATCGTTCGCCGGTGGCGGCAGCCAAGAGATAGTCCGGGCCTAGCGGAGCGGCCAGCGCAGGTGAGCACGGCCGGGCCTGGCCTCCCGCCGGCGCCGGGGCCACGCCGTCCCCGCCCCGGGCACTCCCGGGACATCCCGGCCGCCCCCTGGGCGGCAGCGGCGGGCCCGAGGGCGGCATCGGCCGCTGCGGGCGCAGCTCCCGCCGGGACCCGCAGCTTTCCCCGCGCTCGCGCCCCGCGGTGGGGGACACCCCGGGAGGGCGGGGGTCCCTCCCCGGGCAGCGCAACCCGGGGCATTCCCTGGAACGGGGACTCGGGGCCGGCGGGGCCGCTGTGCTGCCCTCCCCGCTGATGGGTTGAATCCTGTTCCGGTCATTGGCTTTGTCAGGGCTTTGTTCCTTCCCCTTTGCTCTCCCGGTTTGGCGCCGGAGCCGCTCCGGGATGGAGCGGGCCGGCACCGGCACGGGCTGCGGGGCTCTGGGGGCGGCCAGCGGCTCTGGGCGGCTTCGCGGGGCTGCCGTGCTCGGGGAATTGACTTCGGGCGGCTGCTGCCGAAGGTGAAGGAGGGAAGAGTCGCGGGTCCGGACACAATCCCGTCCCGGAGTGAGCGGGCGGCTGTTACGTAAAGCCTCATCCTTGGGGGGGTTGTGTTGGACTTTGTAAAAGTCGTTTAACGTTCCTGGGCTCTGGGCTGACTTTTTTCCTTTTTTGCCATTTTTCAATGAGCAAAACGAAGCGAGAAAGTGTTGAGAGGTGTAAGCCAGGTATCCGGTGCATTCAGTGCTGTGCCTGTGATTCTCTTCGGGAGATGAGCAAGTGGTTCAGTGGATTTTGGGGGAGAACTGAGTGCTTGTGCCAAAGCTCGCTCACAGCCTGGGCAGATGCTGTACAGTGGAAAGGGAAAAGGGGCAGGTGTGGGACCCACTCCCCCCCCCCCAGCTCATCTCTCGCCTTATTACGGCCTTGTTTGGTCATTTTCTCAGGAGTGCCGGTGCTTTGAAGCATTCCTGTGTTCCCAGTGCTGGCAGCCAGGTGCCCACCTGCCCCTGTGGGACTGCCCAGGCCCTTCCTCAGTGCCACTCTTTGGAATGAACTGCTTCTGCTGGGGCCTGTGTGTTCATTTGTCACCTGGGCTCCCTCCCAGCTACTGAACTCCTCTCAGGTGTATTCCTAGTTCCTGACATTCCTTTAAAACTACCGAATTCTTCTCTCAGGTCCCTGGCAAATGGGGCTTTGCAGCCTGGGGGAGTTACTGCAAAACGGGGTCTAGTGAAGTGCTCTGCAGGAGTGGTTGTGCACCTGAATGGTCATTTAATTGTCTCCTCTAATGAGGGAAACGTGATTAAACTCCCGGCGCTGTGCTGCTGTTGTGTGTCAGCCTCGAGGTGTGAGACAGTCCCGGTGTCACACTGGAGTTGCTTAGTGGCTGTGCTGAGACTGGGACAGGTCTTGTTGGTCAGGAGCAAAAGGGAAAATTTATCTTTTGGCTTGCTTAATATCTTGGCTTTATTAATGTATCAATGTCAATTGTTGTCATTTGCTGCCTTCTGCACAGTGTGTTTGCAGCTCTGTGTGAGAGCAGACTCTCCCCTGTTTGGGATTGAGACAATCCTGGAATATCCTGAGCTGGAAGGGGCCCACAGGGATCACCCAGTCCCACCCCCGTCCCTGCCCAGACCCCCCAACAACCCCAGCCTGGGCATCCCTGGCATCGCTGTCCAAACGCTCCTGGAGCTCTGGCAGCCTCGGGGCCATGCCCATTCCCTGGGGAGCCTGGGCAGTGCCCAGCAGCCTCTGGGGGAAGAGCCTTTCCCTGATCTCAGCGTGAGCCTGCCCTGGCCCAGCTCCAGCTGTTCCCTGGGTCCTGTCTGTGTCCCAGGGAGCGGAGATCAGAGCTGTAGGCCCCGATGTGTTCTGACCTCACACTTCTCTACCAGAACAAACCCAGTACCCTCAGCAGCTCTTTCATGGTCCTTCCACACCCTTCCCCATCCCCATGTCCCTTCTTTGGATGCTGTCAGCTTTGTATCTTTTTTATATTGTGGCGCTCAAAAGTGCCCCCAGGACTCCAGTACAGTTTAACAGCAATGAAAGAAAACAGTAGATTTCAACTTTGATCTCAAAAGCTGTCTCAGGCCCCTGATACTGCCTCGAAATGTCTTTGCAGTTCTTGCTTTATGACTTGTGTCAAACATGGAGAGAGTGAGACTGAGCCCCTGGGGTCAGGTTCTGTGTGAGAAGCCACACAGCAAGCCAGAAATCTTTGCTCCAGATCACCAGAAATTTACAGTATTGAGGACGGAAATACTGAGAGTTGAGTCTTGGGAGCTGAGCCAGGAAAGCAGCACCTCTGCCATGGGCAGATTTGGCACGTGGAGAGAGCTCGAGCAGCTTGCAAGAGGTCCCAGCAATGTGTGTGTGGAGCTGGGAGGAGCATGAGTTGCAGTGTCGTGTTTGGAGTCCCCCTGGGTGAGGATGTAGGAATAGACTGGAGTTTTTGGTGACTGAGGTTTCTTTTCTGTTTTTGGCCACATCATTTCAGTTTGTTACTCGCCTGTGGTTTGTTCTACAGGCCTGTTTCCTTTCTCTCCTACTATGGTGTCACAGTTATCTTCAGCAGAGGCTCAGCAATAACTAAACTTGAGCTTAGATACTTAAACTTCAGTTCAGAGTAGATACACGGCAGAAATCCTTCCGTGTGAGGGTGGGCAGGCCCTGGCACAGGGTGCCCAGAGCAGCTGTGGCTGCCCCTGGATCCCTGGCAGTGTCCAAGGCCAGGCTGGACACTGGGGCTTGGAGCAGCCTGGGACAGTGGAAGGTGTCCCTGCCCTTGGCAGGGGTGGCACTGGATGGGCTTTAAGGTCCCTTCCCACCAAGACCTCGTCTTCCTTTGCCTTCAGTGTCTGCCTCAGAGTTTGTACCAAAACCAAAGTGAGGTTGGTGTCACCTTCTCTAAACTGGGAGAACAGATCACTCCAAGCTGTGGGGAGATGGAGAGGCTGTAGGATGGAGAGGGTGCAGCCCTGCAGACGCCGAGCTGTGGGGTTGCTGCTTTTCCTCGTTGTTGCTGCGGACACAGCTCAAGGTGGGTCTGAGAGAGACAAACTCTGCTTTTGGGGGTTTGTGTTGATGAGGAGGGGAGGGGAGGTCACTGCTCTGCTTCTTGTAACTGCTGTGGCAGAGCCAGGAGCCCAAGGCAGGACAAGGGCAAAGCAAACCTCTCCGAGCTCTTGGGTTCTCTTCATTCCCAGATATTCTGATTCCTGCCCAAGTCCAAGTTCATTGTGCTGTGCAGGATGCGAGTTTAATCAGGTTTTAGTGCTGGTTTAGCTGAGTGTTTCTAGGGCTTGAGGATGAAGCCAAATGCTCTGCATTGAGAAAGTGATGGATGTTCAGCACAAGATTCTCTTCAGGAACTGGCACGAAAAGTGCTTGCTGAAGCCGAGGGAGGAGCAATTCACAGCTTGGCTGGAAGAGGGAGAAGTGCTCACTGCTGGTCTGTCACTTCATCCTCATGAGTGAGTGTGGGAGCTCCCGAGATCAGCCAGGCTGCAATTTCAGATAGTTTAGATGGGCTGGCCTTGAAAAATTCATATTTTGGTGCCTGGAACAAAAGCTGAAGGTGGCAGGAAGTGGCAGCAGTAGCAGGGAACTGAAGTGACACCACCCTGAGCTCAGAACTAATTTTGGTTGTGACCTTGAGCAGTCCCTGGGCCACACCAGAGCTTTTTGTGTCACCTGCTTTGGGAGGTTCTTCCTTGCCCGTGGAGAAGTTGGGTCTGGCACAGGTCTGCTGTGGAGCACCTGTGCCACCACCTTTAAAGAGCCACACTGGAGGTGTCAGTGAGCCCCTCAGTGCCTGCCCAGCCTAGAGCAGGGCTGGGAGGGCAGGGGGCTCAGGGAGTGCTCATTCCTGGTGGTGTTGGAGCTCTGAGCCCAGCCCTGAGCTGGGTTTGTGGCTCTGAGGGCACGGGGAGTGTCCGGAGCAGGCCTGGCCTGGGCAGAGTAGGAACTCCTGGAGTAACTCCTGAGTAAGCCACACCTTCCACGCGAGAGGGAGGCACTCCCAGAGTCAGGTGCTGTCTCCTCAGAGGTGCTTTGGGGTTTAATTCTGTTCTCACTGTGACTCCTCTCACCTGGGAGCCCTGTGGTTACCTCCAGAGGGTCTGAGGCCTTAGGGATGTAAATATGGACAGGAGGGGTTGGAATCTGCCTATCAGGGAATCCTCCCCTTGCCCAGAGGAGAGTGTGCAGAACTCTTCTGTGTGATGATAATGTTTTCATACTTTAGGTGTGAAAATAAAAAATGGGAGAAATCTCGTTTTTCTGGCAGCACGCAAAGAACTTTCTTCTGTGTCACCACTAAAACTCTGTGAGGGGATGAATACCTGGGAATCTGAAAGAGACATAGCTGGAAAGCATCAATATGAATGGATTTTTCTGCTTCTTTTTGCACTTGAAAGAAAGGTGAAAGTTACAGGCTGAGTCAAGCTTTTACCCTTTATTTCAATCAATTCAGTTATTGCTAAATATGGCTACACACAGGTAGCCCAGGTGACAGAGCTGCCTCCAGCTGCTCCTTGGCCCCAGTGTCCCACGCGGGATGCTTGAGTTATCCACTGAGAGCCCCCTTGAGACTGGAGCACAGGTAAATCTGCCTGTCTGAAGGGCAGGATTGTGTCCTAAGTCCCTCCTCATTCCTTCCTTTCCTCAGGCCCCACCATTGTGGCTTGGGTGGCAGTGGCACATTGGAAAGGCCTGGGGGTGCCAGCTGGGGTGAGAGCTCGGGGTGCCAGCCCAGGCTCCACCAGCACTTGGCCCACACTGGGGCACAAATTGAGAGATGAACTCTTGGAAGCTTGTCCTGAGGAGGATGAATGGTACCTGCTGGTGAAATTCGGTGCTTTCATGGAGCTGTGATAAACCCCAAAGTCTTAGACTGCCAACCTACAGCCTCTGCACTGTCACATTCCCCAGTTGCATTTTGTATTGGAATTTTACCTGCTCCCACCTGCGTCCTCCTGCTGGCAGTGCCAGCAGCCCACGTGCTGCCTCTCCTGAGAGCAAGTTCCTGCCTGTTTCCTCTCCCAGCCCCAGCTCTTGCTTCCCTCTGGCAGAGGCAGCTTTAGGTGCAATATCCTGATGTTTCTGTGAGTGGGTTTTGGAATAAACCTACACACGGGATGTCCATGGGTTGCTGCTATGGATTCTGTGAAAGGTGATCAGGAAAAGCAAGTTCAGAGTTACTCAGGGGATCCTCTGATTCCTGCCCATCTCACGGAGCTGCTCAGGGTGAAACTACTACTCCCATGCTTTTTATTTTGCTCCTCTTAGTGCTGGTTTTTCCCCAGGTAAGTCAGTGCTGGAGCAGCCCTTGTGGGTTTATCTGTGATGAGCAGTGGTTGTGTCTGCACACGGAGATAGCAGATTCCAGCTGTAGTGTGCAAACGTCGGTGCTTTGTGCCTTAGTGCACAGCCACATTTGTCAGCTGACAGGGCTGATGCGATGAGAAAACCTCGCACTCTCCAATAACCTGAGCACAGGCACTTCCTGCGTTGTTACATTTAACCAAAGCTCTGATAAAAAGTACTACATTAATTTTTCTAATGGAGACGAAATTCCGCATTATCATCATTTACGTTTTTGGATAGTCTTTGATTGACTCTGGTGGGAAGGGAGGTGAATCAGTATCTTGTACTTTAGGGAAAGATCTAGGGGAGAATTGAATTGTACTTCCTTGGAATTCACATCACCCGCCCTTAGTCGGAGATGTTGATCTTGAGAACAACAAGCAGAGAACAGCCCAGGAAGGGCTGAACGTGACAAAACAGTGCAGAGCATAAAGAAATCCTCTTTGCTGTGTTCATCATTCTGTCTTCATCTTGGATTGTTTCCACCCTTCTCCTCCACCTGGAAGTCACAAGCATCCTGCAGTGGCAGGTACTCTGGGTTCTTCTGCCAGGAGTAGTCTAAGAACAGCTTTTGCTGGGAGCAGCTCTGACCTTGCTGAAATCACTGCTGAAGCCTCCCCTGACTCTTGCAGTGCCAGAATTTCAGGGTGCCAGTGGTGAGGCAGGGACTGAGCCTGGTTCATTGTCCCCAGAGCTCGGGTAGTACAGGACAGTCAGGCCAGTAAAGCCCCTGCTCAGGGCTGGGAACGAGATCCTGGCCGGCTTTCCCTCTCTGCCCCTCTCTGCAGTCCTGCTGGGCTATGTCATGCTACTATGTTACAGCATTGTTCCATGTCTTTTTTTTTTTTTTTGGAAGTAATGCCGGATATTGGCAGTCAGGGGCGATGGAGCGAGGTGAGCAGTGACCGGTGGACAGAATGAGTTGTTACGGCCTCGGTCTCAATTTTTGGAGCAGCTCTAAGCATCCGTTGTTGTTTGTGTGTTTTAGGTGGTCCACTTGCAGGATGTCCTGGCCCTGGATGCTGGAGGGTGCAAGCCTAAGGTATAGGTGTGGTGTACTTCAGTCAGAGCAGGGAGGCTGTGGTTTCACAGTCTCTCAGCACATTTCGTGTGTTTTTGCTTTGCTTCTCTGCAGGTGCTGCTGCTGCCCTGGGCGTGCCAAGGGCCAGAGGCGAGCAGGTGAGTTGGCATTTAGGTGGGGTGGCTGATAGGCCAGCGGTCTATGGCAGCGTGCTGAGCGTGTCCCTTTTCATTGTGCAGGTTTGTCCTGGCCACCTCCAGAGTCAGATCAGGATTTGAGGTGAGCCGGGGCAGTGGTGTGGAGTAGCCCGGGGATGCTCTTCTGGAGGGCAACAGTGACGTTTTCTGTTTTGTTGTCTTAGGTACCGTGAGCAGGTGTGGAGCTGAAGTTTGGAGGGAGCAGGTAAGCGCTGAGCCTCGGCAGTTTCGAGGGAGGGGGCCTTGCGGAAGGGGTCTCTTTTGGCGTGTGTTGTCAGAGGCTGAATTTTCTCCTTGTTCTCCGTCTTTCGCAGCTGCCAAAGCGGACCGTGGGGAACGTGTTGACATCTGAGGTGCTGATGCATTTTTTCTGCCAAGGATGGATTTTGTCCGTTTGTCTTCAGAAAGCTAAGTGTTGGAAGCGGTGGTTGGGAGAAGGGAAAGGCCTTTGGAGTTCCAGGAGGTAATTGGAAGTTAGCTTAGAGGAGAGGGCTGTTGTGGGAGGGCCCCTTGGAAGTAAAGGGAGAGGGTTTCTCCTCAGCATCACCCGAGCCTTTGCTGGGCAGGGCAGTTCCCACCCATCTCTGTCATCGGCCTTTGAGTCTCGACATCATCGTGGATCTTTTTGCCCGAGGAGCTCGCCTTCGGGTCTGGCACGATCGCCACGGTCTCCATTTCACCTACTCGCTGGCATAGCCACCCGCGGGCATCTTGGCCACTTGCTGGATGGTCAAAGGTAAGGGATCAAAGGTCGGGTTGTCAAGGAATGGGTCAAGGGGTCAAAGGTCAGGGGGTAAAAGGTCAAGGCTTGGGCTCAGGATTAGAGGTTCCAGCATGATTTTCCATGGTGGTTCCCAGTGTGGGGACACGGGGTGTGGGGTCAGTGGCGCCGGGGGCGGGCAGGAGCCCCGTGGGCAGTGGCCGGCAGCGGCGGGGACGCCTCCGTACGGTCGCGCCCCTCCAGTGCCAGCAGAAGCCCCCCTGCGCCGTGCGGTGCCCGGCCCCACTCCTTGCCCTCCCCGCCGCTGCCTTCCCGCACTCCCACCGCACCCCCTGCTCCCCTCCAGCCCAGGGAAATGCAGGAAAACACAAAATCATCGAGGTGGAACAGTCACCGGAGCTGCCCGAGCCATCCCCCCGCCTGAAGGCAACAGCTGCCCAGAGCCAGGGGCACCCAGCAGGATGCAGCTCCTCTTTCCCAGGAGCTGGAGGCAGGGGGAGCAGGGAGAATTTCAGCTCCCAGCAGCTTTCTGTGAGTGCTGGATGGACTCTGGGCTGAGCCAGGTGGGAGGTGTGGGTGGTGTTCATGTCCCCAGGAGCTGCTCAAATCCACCTTAAACTCCTGGAATGGTCTGTGCTGGCAAGAACCTTACAGACCATCCTGTTCAGCCCCTTGCCATGGTCAGGGACACCTTCCTGGGGTGTCTGTGCCAGAGTGGTGGAATGGGCAGGACTTTCTCCCTGAGCCCAGTCCCGGGCAAGATTGGGGTTCCCATGGGAAGAAGCCTGTGAGCTGCATTTCCGGAGCTGGGAGCCTTCATGCCCGGGAGTATTTCCAGTACTGCTCTTTGGCTTTTTCCATAACTGGGCATGATGTTTCTCCCCAGAGCAAGGTGGTTTTCCCTGGATTGTTGGGGTAAGACACTGGCTGTTTGACAGCTCTGTTGTCTCTTTGTCCTGAATGGAAGAGTGAGGAACGGGGGATGCTCCCGACTGTCCCAGGGATGTGGGAACAGCCCAGTTCCAGTGAGGAATGTGACGCCCAGCTCGTGGCGTGTGCCCTGAGATGGTCTTTGCTGTTGTTTTGTCCTTAGAGCCTGTTGGAGTGCTGGCCTGGATTTGGGAGGAGCCAAGTAGCCTGGAGCAGTGAGGTTTTTCCTGTCAGAAATCCATGCTGGGGATGTTTTCCCTGGCTGTCCCAAGGGGAAGGAACAGCTCTGGAGTTTTTGCAGCCACAGGCTGGGGATGCATCCCCTGAAAACCAGTTCAGGATCGTTCATCTGACTCTGTCCCTGACCTGTGGCTTCCAGGGAGCCTTCTGGTCTTCTGGGTATTCCCAGGAGAGGATATTCCACCACCTGACTTTTAAGCCAGGAATTCCAAACCCAGTAAGTTGGTCACATTCTATGGGAGCTGCCCCAATGGTGGGATGGCAGAGGGCACACCCCACGCTGCTGTTTGGGACATTCCTGACTGGAACGGGAGCCAGCTGGGCATTTTGGAGCACTGAGGCCACCAGGGCAGCCTTGAGTGGCATTCCCAGGCAATGCTGAGGCATCCCATGCCTGTGGCAACACATGCCTGATGTGGAGCAGAGAGAGGAAGGGAGAAATTCTGAGTTGATGGGAGGAATGGAATTGGGCTTTCCAGAATGGAATTGGTATAGGTGCTGATGGTATCATGGAATCATGGGGTGGCTTGGAAGGGACACAAAGACCCTCTGGGCTCTGTTATCCCATCCCGTGGCAAAGAACACGTCCAAAACTGCCTCCTCACCCCCATGGAATGGCAGTGGGTGTTGGGAGCTCTGGCTGGAGCACCTGGAGACCAGGTAAGAATAGCAGTGGCATTGTTTTGGCTGCTGCTGGATGTGGTTTTCTCTTGTCAAGATGTTCCTCTGATTGATGTTTTCACAGTAGCTTGCTAGGCCTCATTTGAGGATAATTCCAAGAATTTGGAAGTTGTTGGAAAAGAATGAGGAAAAAAGGTGAACCTGATCCATTTCTAGTAATTCTGAACTTCTCTTGCAGCACCGTTCCAGGGGAAAGCTGGTGAAAGGATAAAGATGCAGAGGAACAAGTGTTGTAAACCCCCCTGCTTCCCTGACAAAGCAAACCTTTCTGCAATCCCAGTAAATCTCTTGGAGAAACTGTGAGATCATAAGGTTTCCTAGGAAAGGAAAACTAAGGACAGAGATGAGGAAATAGGCTTCCAATTAACAATGATTTGATGGAGGTAGGAATGATTCCTGTATGTTTGATGCACCCCTTTTTATTCCTGGGATAATTTTAAATGATTTCTTTAAAAAATCATTTCGATTTGGGAATTCAGATTAGAGAGGAAACGATGCAAAATAAATGCAGGGAGAGATCACAGAATCATCCTGGAATGGCAGAATAGTTTGGGTGGGAAGGGACCTTAAGGATCACCTCATTCCATCCCCAGGGTGCTCCAAGCTGCGGCCAGCCTGGCCTTGAACACTTCCAGGGATGGGGCAGCCACGATTTCCCTGGGTTTACGGGCACAAGAGGAAATTTCCAGCAGGAACTGAGGGGTTTCCCTTGCTCTGCCTGGCCCTAGCAGGGCTTTGGGAGGCAGAGGGTGTGGGAACAGGAGCTTTGTCCACTGCCTTGGGGGAGTCTCTGATGTCCCAAAACCCAGCAGAGCAAGTGGTTGTGGTTTAACATCCCGTTCAAAGGAGATGCCAGGCCAGGAACGGGAATGGACTGCAGAGCAGGGATGGTGGCCAGCAGAGGGGTGACTGTCCAGGGGGTCCCAGCAGTCCATCCCTGCTGCCCAGGTTTGGGATGAGCAGGCTGGTGAGTGTCCCTGTGCTTGCTCTGCAGGATGAGGAAGCCAGGCCTGCTGAGGAGGAAGATGAGGAAGTGTGTGAGGATGGAGACAGCGGCCACCAAAGGCTGGGGAAGGCACAGATCCAGGTAGGAGACGTTGCCTTGCGAGGAGAGGGACTTGTCTGTCCCGTTGGAATTTGGGGCGTGAGGCCAGTGGAACAAAGGCTTTGATTCCATTCTCTTACTCGGGTTTTCACGTGCCTTAAGAGAGCTTTGTGAAAATGTCATTATCCCTGATTGAGTCTCTGAAAAACAGGGATTGAAGCTTTCAGAAGGGGCCCAACCCTGCCTGCATGTATCCAAGTGCAGCCCCCACTCCCTGTTTTTGTGTACAGCTGGGATGAGACCTCAGCTGCTGTTACTTGCCAGCTCACAAGTTGTGTAGCTCAGAGCCTCAGCCATGAAGGGCCAGGCTGTGTTTAAAACAGCCCAAGGTGCCAGAGAGCTGGAGTCATTTCCTAGCAGGTAACTTGACTTGGAAGCTGCATTCTAAAATTTGTCCACATTTAATTGATGTCCCACATGGAGACACCTAAAGAAGCAGAGGTGGGGTGTTCCTAAGAAAAGAGCATCTAAATTCTTTGGTGGTAGAGGGCTTAAAGTCTGAGTGGAGGTGCCTTTAGGACACTTCCATTCCAGTATCTGAATGGAATTTAAATGAGGTAGCCAAATCCTGACAAGCTTGTATGAACTCCAAAGCCTCTGCAAGTGGTTTACAGCCAGGGAAGGAGATAAGAGTCTGGAGTCTCTCCCCAAAACCTGGCTGCTGGTTTCTTTGGCCAGGCATAGGAATAATTGCGTATTCCCTGGGGCTCTCCTTATGGGGAGAGGTTTACTTATGTGCCCTGGGTTTATTCAGTGCATCTTCAAAGTGATGGAAACTGATTGCATTGAAATGCCAGGGGTGCCAAATGTTTTCCCCAGCCAGAGCTCGGAGCCAGCCCAGTGGGAAGGGGTTTAGTGGCCATTTTCCCGCTCCCTCGGGGCAGCAGCACTGGAGCACTCGCAGCCACCCGTGCCCGAGGTGCCGAGTACTGGCAGGAGGCAAAGCCAGGGACTGGGCAGGAGGAGCTTGCAGTGCTCCTGGAATCGCAGAGCTGGAGCTGTGGGTTAGAACTGCCAGGAGCTGCTGCCTCACTCAAACCTTGTTTAAAGCTCAGCATCCCTCCTGCTCCCTTGGAATGATTGTTGCTTCTGTTGTTGCTCTTTCCCGATCCATTATGATTATTATTGTAAATTCCCACTCCATTTCTTCCATAGCCCTTTGCTTCCCAGAGGTGGTGCTTTAGGCAAGCCCCTCCAGCCTGGGAAGGGGCTTTTGGCTCCAGACTCAGTCCCAGTCCCCATGAGCAGCTGGAGCTGTGCTGTCCCCAGCAGGTGCCTTTCCTTCCTTCCCTGCTGCACTTTGGCTTTTTGAGGGCTCTCTAGGGGGCTGAGGGGGAAGTTCTTTGTCATTCCAGGGCAGCATAAGCCCTGATCCCACTCAAAGCAGGAGGAATCATTCCATCCTTGGTTTTGGATACACCTTTGGTGTTTTCTCTCTTTTGCTGACATTGTGTGGTGAAGCAGCAGCTCCCTGGAATAATTTTTAGTTGTAAAACAATGAATTCCCTGCTGGAATCCCAGTCCCAGCCCCCCAGATCAAGGTGCAGTTTAAGGCCTTACACCCTGACCAGGACAAGTTCCTGTCCTTAGACATGGAAAACAGGGGAAAACTCAGACTGGATTGGAGCCAGCATCCAGAATGGGGAGAGTGAGGCAGCGTGCTTGGCCCAGGCTGGGGCTGGTACAGGGGGTGTTCCCTGTAGGATGACACCTGTTTGGAGCAGATCCTTCTCTTCCTTTGTCCAAAGTCCAATGGCAAAGGACTGAAGAACCCACAAGTGGGGCCTGGAAGGAAAACGATTCTGTTAAAATTAGGCAAAGAATGCACTAAGAAAAAATGGACATCCTTTTTAGGTATGAAAGTAAGTAGGGGAAAAATGTTGAAAAAGAGCTCTTTTATTTGGTGCCACCTCTCATTGTTTTATGGATAAAACCCTCTAGTGAGCAATCAGAACAGGAGTGGGAAAGCCAGGAGCCTTTGACTTCCACAGTGGACTTAATTGCCATGCTTAATTTCAACAATTTCTTCTCTCTCTCAGGACAGGAAGCCCCACTTAACTTGTCCCATCTTTGCCAAAAGCTTTGGTGTTTGAGCAGCCAAACCCAAGGGGCTCTGGCCCCACCAGCCTGTACTGGAGGGCCCCTGGTCCTGCCTGTGGTGTGGGATGAATCCCCAATTGTCCCCAGAGGGGGCTGCCCTGGTCCCTGCAGTGCCCAGCACCTGAGACACACAGAGAGCCCTGTCCAAAGGGGCTCCTTGTCAGGAATGTGGCAGCAGCCCCAGGAGCAGGCTGGAGGTGAGAACTGGGGCTGTGTTTGAGACTGACCAGCTCAGCTCAGTGTTTACCTGTGGGGGGAGTTTGGCCCCCCACACTGAGTTGAAGCTGGATCAGGGTGACAGATGCTGCATTTTGGGCACCCTGAGAGTTTCTCTCCCCCTTGGAGATTTCCTGCGGGGATGGGGCAGAGCAGGGAGCAGAATTAACCCTGCACCTCCCGTGGGCACTGCTGGCCTTTGTCTCTCTGCTGTGCCATCAGCCTGTGGGAATTTGCTGCTGCCGCTGCCACCCCACCTGGGGGCTGCGTGCTCCTGGCAGCCCTTCCCAGCCCCACACCCGAGCTCCAGCGCTGCCTCCAGGCTGTGTTGGGAGAGTTTGCTGGGAATGTGCCTCATCCCTGGGAGTATCCTTTCCTTCCAGAGTGGCTGGATGGAGCTTCTGGGCTTGTCAGCTTCAGAGTTTGCTTGCAAAAGTCACTGCAGGGAAGAATGACAAGGAGGTTTGTCAGAGTGCTGCTGTCAGACCGCACCTGCCAGTCTGTGCTTTGGCTTGGAGGTTGTTGTGTATTGGCCCTGCAGGGAATGAATGTCCCCTTCCCACCTCAGCCCAGCAGATCCCAAGGGCTCTTCCTGGAGTACTTACTCTTTGCTTCCCTTTGGGATAACTTAATCTGCACCCTTCCAGGAGCAATTCCTTGGCTTCTCCTGGAGAAAACCCCATGGCAGAGGCAGTCTGCAAAGGAGCCCAGAGCTGTGCTTGGAGCAGGGAGTGCTGAGAGCTGCGTGTGCCTCTGCTGCCCCAGGCTGGCAATATCCCCATGGAACAGACTGGGCAAATGGCATTAGAGGGAGCACAATCCCTTCCTGGAAGAGGTTTTCTCCTCTGCAGATCAGGCACGGGGCAGGAAGGGAACTTTGGAGATCAGCTGCTTTCCCCCAGAAAGCATCACTCACACCAGCATGGATGACATGACCTGTGCCCAGCGCTCACCATGCACCCGGCCAGAATCAAGAGCAAAGGTGGGTTTGGGTGTGAGCACTTGAAATAACTTTGAAAGAGAAGCAATCACCTTTTGCTGCTTCTTTCTTTCTTGCAGATGCTGGGATTGCCTCTGGGCACATGGGCTGAGCTCTCCCTGCAGGGAACTGTCAGGCCTTAACAGCTGTGAGGTTGTGTTCTTCTCAGTGGGGAACTGGAAATAATTATTAATTAATTGCAGAAATGTTTTCTGAACCTTTCCCCTTTCCTGGTAGATCTTCTCTCTCTGCCTCTGAATTTACAGCTGTTCCCTGGTGTCATTGGCCCTGCCTGAATTCCTTGCAGCTCCTCACTGGGAAAACCTGGGATGACTTTGAGGGGACAGAGGAGACATTTTCAGCTGAAAACCTGGGGTGACTGAGAGGGGACACAAGAATTGTTTGTGTAGGAAAATGGGAGGTGATGTCAAGCAGAGCAAGGTGGCATTTTTGAGGGAAAAGCTGAGGTGATGTTTAGGGGAAAGAATGCACATTTTTGGGGCAGAAAAGAGTTAATATTGTACAGGAAGGAAAAACTGGGGGGTAAAACTTGATGTAATCTGTAGGGGACAGAATGAATATTTTGGAGCAAAAATGAGGTACTCAGTAGTAGACAAAGAAGGAAAATTTTGGAGGCCAAACTTGACAAAGTCTCAAGAGCAGAGAATGAACACTTGGAGGGAAAAAGGAGGTGATGAATACTGAGCATGTGGGGAAAATTTGGGGGCTAAATCTGAGCTAATCTCTAGGGGAGAGCATGAACACACTGAGGTAACATGAGGGAATCAGTTGTGGGCAGATAGGGAAACTTGTGTAAAAATAATATTAAATAAGCTGTAGAAAGAACATTTTGAGGTAAAAATGAGGTAAGCAGTAGTAGACAGATGGAAAACTTTGGGGGTAAATCTTGATAGAAGCTACATGGTAGAAAGGAAATAAATATTGAAGGAAGAATGAGGGAATCAGTAGTGGACAGGTAGGGGAATTTTGGGGGGTCAAACTTGAAATGATCTAAAGGTTGAGAATGAATCTTTTTTGGTAAAAATGAGGTAATAAGTTGTGGACAGTTAAGGAAAATTTTGGGGGTTAAACTTGAGGTAATCTCTAGGGAGAGTGTGACCACTGACATGAACTGAGGCAATCACTGGGGCTAGGCAAGGAAATTTGGGGTGTAAAACTTGGGAAGATCTGTAGGGCAAAGAATGAACATATTGAGGAAGCGATGAGGTGATCAGTAGTCAAGATGAGGTAGAATGTGGGGGGCAAACCCTGAGGTAATTATGTAGGAACCATAAGTGGTTTTGAGAAAAAATCTGACCTAATTTGTAGGGGACAGAATGAACATTTTGGGGGTAAGACAGACATAACCTGTGTGGTTTGGGTTTTAAAATCTAGTCAGTGCACAGGGGACAAAATAGACATTTTGGTAATAAAATCCGAGTTCATCAGTAGAAGAAAGAACTCATGTTTTGAGGTAAAAAGGAGGTGATCAGAACTGGGCAGGTAGGGAAAACTGAGGGGGTAAAATGTGAGGTCATCTCTAGGAGAGAGCAGGAGCATCCTGAGGTAAACGGAGGGAATTGCTGTGGACAGGTGGGTAAATCTGGCAGGTAAAACTTGAGGGAATCTCCATGGTAGAAAATGAGTATTTGGAGGTAAAAATAAAGTACTCAGTCAGTGGTGGAGATGTACGGAAAATGTTGGAGGTAAAATCTGAGGTGATCTGTAGCAGAGAGAATGCACTTGATGGGGTAAACTGAGGTAATCACTTATGGACAGGTAGGGAAGTTCAGAGGGGTAAAAATTGAAAGCATCTGTAGGGCAAAGAATGAAAAGATTGAGGTGGAAATGAGGAAAGAGGTAGTGGACAGGTGGGGAAAGTTTTGGGGGCAAATCTTGTGGTAATCTCCAGAGCAGAGAAAGAATGCTTCCTTGTAAAAAATGAGGAACTCAGAAGGAGGCAGATGGGGACATTTTGGGGGTAAAATCTCAGGTCATCTCAAGGTGAGGGAAGGACTATTTGGAGGTCAACTCAGCACTCACTGTGTCTTCCTTCCTTGGCATCAGCTGGCAGGGAAGGGAGAAGAGGCCTCAGGCTGGAGAGGGGCAGGAGAAAGGCACTGTGGGCAAAGGCACCTCCCTGGCATCCCCAGGGTACCTGTGGGGAACACAGCGGACACTTTGGGAGCAAAGGGAGGTGATGGCATTGTCCCTTTGGGGGATGCTGGCATTTAGATCATTCCATCCATTTGCCTGCTGACATTTCCCAGCCCAGGGGCTTTGGCTGCCAGGGCAGCACAAAGACTGTTCCCTGGGTGGTGCGCAGATTTGGGGGTTGGCTTTGCTAGTTCAGATGAATTCTACCCAAAGCCCTGAATTCCCTGCTGAATTGCCACTGGCATAGCCTCCCAGCGCCTCCTGGAGCATGGATATTCCCATGCAGAGCTGCCTATTTAACACCAGCTGTGTCAAGACCCAGCAGAGCTTCCAGGGAAGCTCAGCAGGGTCAGGGCAGGGACAGCTTCATGTTCCATAGAATTTGCTGTTTGTAACCCTCATCCCCCAGCCCCCCCCCCAATGTCCCTGGGGGCACCTGACAGAGTTCCCTGGAATTCAGCTGCCTGCACCCCCCGAGCTGGGGCTCCAGGTGATATTTGAAAGCAGGAACAGGCACTGGCTGGACACGCTCCCAGCCCGTGCTGAGGCAGCCCCTGTGCCCACGGGAGGACTTCTCTCCCTGCAGGAGCTGATTTCATTCCAGAGCCTCAGGAGTGGCCTCTGCAAGTTCTTTTCCCTCAGGAAAGGGATGCACATCCCTGCCTTCAGGGCACCTGCAGTGGGAGCCACCTGGGAAAGCTTTCCATCAGTTGTGCAGTTCCAGCTGGCTCCCCAAAAACTCCCAACTCAATCCAAAGAGATTTCTCTGACTCTGACCTTTCATTTGAAGGCATCTCTGAGGGCATTGCTTGGCATTTCATTGCTGTGGGCGAAGCTTGCCTTGGCCTTAACACTGCTGAGGGATGATGGCCTCAGGCTTGAAGGGAAGGCATTTTGGGTGGCTGGGACATAGCTGGCAGGTGTGTGGGAGGTCAGCACTGGGAATTGCTGTCTGAGCCCCTCTGCAAACAGCCCATTCTGACATTCCGCAGTGCCAGCTGTTCCTTGGGGCATTTTTGGGGTGTCAGTGGGGTCTGTCGGGACTGAAGCATCTCTGGGTGCCTGTTCAGAGCAGCCCCTGGCCGAGGGGCTGCGGGCAGCCCTTTATCCATGTCCATCCCAGCGCTGCCCGGGCAGCCCAGTGCCCGTTCCAGGGATGTGTGTTTGGCACACTGCGTGCCACGGGCAGGACACTGCAGGCACAGCTCCTCTCTGCAAATCCAAAGCACAAGAGCTGCTGCTTCCCTTCCTGGGCCTCCTGGCCTTCTCCTTCCCCCCATTCCCTGCCAGCTGGGACACACGGAAGGAGCACCAAGGAACACTCCTGGCAGTGAGCAGGAGTCGCTGAGAGCTCTGTGCAGCTCTGGGCCACAAAAGCTGGCCCTGCCTCAGCAGCCCCTGGGATTTTGGGCTGTGAACACTCACCTGTGGGAAAGGCCCCTCTGCAGGCAGGAGCAGCCCTGACCCTCTCCAGAAGAGCTTTGGCTGTGGAGCAAGTGAACCCTCAGGACTTGCCTTGCTCATTTCTCCCTGGAAAGGGCCATGGAACAAGCACCTTTACAGCTGTTGGGTAAATCCTGGAAAGGGCAGGAAATCAGGGTTATGGGAAGAGTTCAGTGCTGTCACACAACTGCTCACCTGTGTTGTTGCATGATCAGGTGCTGGCCATGGAGCTCTGCCCTATGGCAATTACAGGGGCTGGTGTGGCAAGCAGCATTAGCATAAAAGAAGGAGTTGTATTTGCATAGGAATGATCTTGCTGGCACTTGGCATTCCTATCCCAGGCAGGACATTGCCAGGAGCTGAGATTGGCTTGGCTGGAGCAGGGTGCTGAGAGTGCCCAGGTGTGGGTTCAGTGGCCAGAGGAGCCATTCACATAAGGGTTCGACTTGGTGGTCCTTGTGTACCTATTGCCACTCAGGATCTCCTGTACTCTGGAAACAAAGAAGAAACATTTTTCCCTGGCCTTTTAAAGCCAGAGGTTTTTGCAGTGGAGCGTGCAAGCCGCAGAGAAAGCGGGGGGGAGGAAGGAGAGCATCAGGTCTCAAGCGGCAGTTGTGGGATGAGCGGCTCAAGCAGCAGCGAGCCCCGGCGAGGCCCCGGTCCCGCAGCGGGCGCAGTCAGAGCAGGAGCGGCAGCAGCGGCCTCGGCGCCAGCGGCCGGGCCGGGGGAGCGGCTCGTCCCGCTGCAGCCGCGCTGGTTGGGCGGGGCCGCGGCGGGCGGGAGGCCCCCGGGGGAGCGGCCCGGGGCAGGGGGAGCGGCGGCCTCGGCAGTGCCGGGGCTGGGGGAGCTCCGCGTCCCCGCGGGGGCTGCGGGCGGGGCCGGGCCGGGAGCGCCGGCGCTCCGGTTGCGCCAGGGGGCGCCCCACAGGGCGGGCGGCGCTGAGGGAGCGGCGGCCTCGGGGGGGGCCGGGGCGGGCACGGGCGGTCCCCGCGGCCCGGCCGCTTCCAGGCGCGATCCAGCGCCTGCTGCGGGGAAGCGCCGCCCTCCCGGCGGGCCCGGCACCGGCACGGCCCCGGCTCCCCACGGCCGCAGCGGGAGCGTAGCCGGAGCTCCGGCGGGAGCCCAGCCCCGCGCTGGCCGCAGCCGGAGCGGCAGCGCCGGGCTCGGCGCCAGCGCCAATCCCGGAGCGGCACTTGCCAGCCGCGGCGATCCCGATGCCTAATGCCATCCCCCATCCCACCTCAGTTCTCCGAGCCCGGCAGCCGCACCCCGCCCGCCGAGAGACAAGCGGCTCGGCCCGGGACCCCCAACAGACACCGACAGGACCCAGCCCCGAATCCCAGGGCCCGGGTCCCGTTCCCACCTCAGCGCCTCGGGCTCGGCGCAGCGCCGGGAGTAGCCCCCGGTGCCGGGCTCCGCACAGCGCTCCGAACGACGGTCCCGCCACAGCCCGGGAGGAGCAGGATGAGCATCCACCGCACAAAGCGGAGCGGGTGCGGATCCACCGGCATTTACGGGCGCGGGCGGGGCGGGGCGGGCCCGGCACAGGTGTGAAGGGCGGGGTCCGCACAGGTGCGCGGGGCCCCAGAGCGGCTGCGCGGGGCGGGGCCGAGGGGATTTAAGCCTCGGGAATCGGCGCCGCCGCCATTTGCTCCCTCGGCGCTCCGTGGGAACGGTTGTGGCCGGACCGGGCTCTAGATCTCTGTATTTCCATATTTCTATGTCTCTGTAGTTCTTTTCCTTTATATTTGTGTTAGTTTGTCTTCTTCTAACCCTTCTCCGTTCTCCCCCCTCTGCCTCCCCTCCCCCACCCCCTACACCCCCCCCCCTACCCCCCCCCCCTCTCCCCCCTAGCCCTCCCCTCCCTCCCCCCCCGGCCCGGTCCCCCCCATCCCCCCTCCCTGTCCCCCTACACACCCCAACCCTGCCCTACCCCTCCACCCTCTCTCCCCTTCTCCACCGTTCCTTCGCCCCCATCCCGGGTCCCCCCTGCCCCCTCACCCTGCTCCCCTTCCCCTCCCAGTTCCCCCCACCTGCCCTCAATCCTCCCCCTTCGTCTGCCACCTTTCCTTCCCCCTCCACCTCCCCCTGTTCCTCTTCCCTCGTTTCCCCTCTGCACCTTGACCCCCCACTTGTGCTCCGTCCTCGTCTTCCCCCCGCCTCCTTTCCTGTCCCCCCATCCCACCTCTCCCTGCACACCCCGAACCCCCCACCTGCGCTCCTTCTTTGACCCCCTCTGCTCCCTTATTCCCATCCTCTGTCCCGTCTTTCCCCCGCAGCCGCGGGGCGCGGGGCACGGGGCGCCGGAGAATAAAGCCCAGAGGGCCGGAGCCCGGCGCCCCTGCCCTCGCCCCACACGGGCCGGGCCCGCTCGGCGGGTCCCCCGTGCAGTACAAAAACAGCGCCGGGGCTCCGGCTTTCCACACATCACACTGGGGATCCCCTCCTCAGGAGGGGTTCCCGGGGGGGTGGTGGGTTTTGGGGAGGGTGGTGGGTTGGGGTGGGCCCCCTCCTCAGGAGGGGGTCCCGGGGGGGTGGGTGGGTTTCAGGGAGGGTGGTGGGTTGGGGTGGGCCCCCTCCGGAGGAGGGGGTCCCGGGAGGGGGTTAGGGTGGGCCCCCTCCGGAGGAGGGGGTCGGGGGGAGGGGGGTGGGGCGGAGGGGGGACTTTCCCCCCGTCCAGTCCCCGCCCCCTCTCCCGGACCCCCTCCTCCGGACGGGGCTCACCCCAGCCCCCTCCCCGGGACCCCCTCCTCCGGACCGGGGCCTCGGGGGGGGGGGGGGGGGGGGGAAGCAGAGGGGGGTCACGTCACTCTGTGGCATGAACAGACATAGAGACCACAGGCCAAACCAACAGCCCCTCCCACCCGGACCCCCCCACCCCACCCTCCCTCCCCCCGAGGCCCCGGTCCGGAGGAGGGGGTCCCGGGGAGGGGGCTGGGGTGAGCCCCGTCCGGAGGAGGGGGTCCGGGAGAGGGGGCGGGGACTGGAGGGGGGGAAAGTCCCCCCTCCGCCCCACCCCCCTCCCCCCGACCCCCTCCTCCGGAGGGGGCCCACCCTAACCCCCTCCCGGGACCCCCTCCTCCGGAGGGGGCCCACCCCAACCCACCACCCTCCCTGAAACCCACCCACCCCCCCGGGACCCCCTCCTGAGGAGGGGGCCCACCCCAACCCCAACCCACCCCCCTCCCCGAAACCCACCACCCCCCCGGGAACCCCTCCTGAGGAGGGGGCCCACCCCAACCCACCACCCTCCCCAAAACCCACCACCTCCCCCGGGAACTCCTCCTGAGGAGGGGATCCCCAGTGTGATGTGTGGAAAGCCGGAGCCCCGGCGCTGTTTTTGTACTGCACGGGGGACCCGCCGAGCGGGTCCCCCGTGCGAGGCTCCAGCGAGGGCAGGGGCGCCGGGCTCCGGCCCTCTGGGCTTTATTCTCCGGCGCCCCGAGCCCCGCGGCTGCGGGGGAAAGAGGGAACGGGGAGGGATGAGATGGGGTAGGGAGAGGAGTCGGGGTGGGTTGGGGAGAACGAGGGGGGAAGGGAAAGGTCGGGTGAGGGGGAAGGATGATGGTCAGAGGAGGAGGAAGAGAGGGGAGTCGGGTTGGGGAGCGGGGTACGGAGAGGGGAGAAAGGAGGGGTGGGGGAGAAAGGAGGCGGGGGGGGTCGGGGATGCACAGGGGAGCAGGGAGAGAGGGTGGGGGGGCGCTGGGGAGAGGGCAGGCAGGGGGCTGGGAGAGACAGGGAGGGTGTGGGGGAGAGAGAAAGAAACTGGGGGGGGTAGGAAAGAGGTGATAAGCGGGGGAAGAAGGAGGAGGATAAGGGCAGGAGAAACGGGGGGAAGAAAGACGGGGAAGAAAGAGGGGGAGCGGGGGCCTCTCCCGGGCCACGCCGGGGGAGCCCGGCCCGGCCGCAGCCTCCCCGAGCTCTGAGGGAGCAAATGGCGGCAGGGGCGATTTCGGGGGCTTAAATCACCTCGGCCCCGCCCTGCGCAGCCGCCCTGGGACCCCGCGCACCTGTGCGGACCCCGCCCCGCGCACCTGAGCCGGGCCCGGCCCCGCCCCTGAAGCCGCCCCCGGCCCCGCCCGGCCCCGCTCGGCCCCGCCCCAGAGCCCCGGCCCCGCCCGGCCCCGGGGCCCGCCCTGCCCGGCACGGGGGCGGCTCCATCGCTCGGGGCCCCGCCCCTCTCTCCCGGGCCGGGCCCGCCCCGCGCACCGGGGCCGCTCCCGGGACCCTCCCCTCCGCTGACAGACACCGCCCCGCTCGCTCCCGCTCCTTGCCACGCTCGGCAGCCACCGAGGCCGCCGCCCTCTCGGCTCAGCCGCCACCGGGCGGCAGCAGCGCCGCCCAGCTCAGCCCGGGGGCAGGCACAGAGCACAGGGAAAAGCCGGCTCCGGGCGCTCTGCAGCTCCTGCAGCCCGAGCGTCTCGGCTCCTGGGGCCAGGCGCTTGCTGCTTTCCTTCCTACAGAAAAACGCCGGCTCGTTATTCTCAAAACCTGCTGATCTCTATTCCCAGCTTCTTATATTCCTGTATGCGACAGAGTAGAGAGAGAGGGCTGGCTCATTTCAAAATGAATTTACATCTAAATCAGTAGCATTTGCCTATAGATGTAAAAATGAAGAACTTAACACGTTTTAGTATTCTGCACACAGCCCTCGCTGGGAGGAATGGTAAAAAGTTAAAAACAAATGAAATTTTAAAAGTAGAAAGTTAGAAACAAAGTTACAACGGCAGAAATTTAGAAACAAACAAAGAGGTAAAATACAAGAAACGAACACGTTTCTAAAGGTAGAAAGTTAAAAACAAACAAAGTTATAAACAAAAAAAAAATTAGAAACAAACAAAATTAGAAAGGTAGAAATTTAGAAACAAAGTCAGAAAGGCAAGTGTTGAGCCTTTGACAGGGTACCCCTCCTTCTCGGACCAGGGTGAAAGAGCAGAGGAGGCTGCTGTTCTGCTAAATTCTTTATTTCACGGTCTCACAGCTGTCTTGAAGGCAGAGTTCGAATGGGGTTACATGATACAGCCAAGCAGCAGCAGCAGGCAAAAACAGCTTCTTCTTTATGCTCCATACACTATATTTTTTCTTATAGAAGTGTGGATTCCATTTGTTCATTGACCAGTAAGATTAACACACGATTCTAGTTTTCCTTAAACCCATCCCGGTCTAATTCTAACAGTCGTAAGCCTCACACAAGTGTCATCTGCCCTTGTTCCATAAGGAATCCCTCTACAGACAGGGAGTTGTCACCGGCCCCGTGCTCATGGGCTGCAGGGGACACCTGCACTGAGGAGGAAATGGAAATGGGAAAGAGGGAACTGCAACCTGATGGGACGCACCTCTGGCACCACACCTCCTCTTGTTCCTGCTGTCCTGGAAAGCCCCAAGTAAATCCAGTGCCTCAGACCTTGCATCCCTGAACACCAGGAGAGCTGGAGTTTTACCCAGATCCCAGTGCCCTGCACGGCTGCGTTGACACGAGCGCAGGCCGATCGCTCCGCCCAGCACCATCCCTCATTTTCCTCCCACGGCTCCCCAAGCGTCCCCAAACCACCCCAGCGTGTCTGTGCCGGGGCCAGGGCCTGCCCCGAGCCCGACCAGAGGCTGTCACCCAGCCCTGCACCAGCTCCCACCACTGGGAGAGCTGGGAATGCACTGAGAGCTCGGCTCCCCGGGCTCCCCAGCACCCAAACCGGTCCTCAGACACACAGAAATGCCCAACCTGCCCCTCTGGGCACAGCCAAACACCACAATTCCATCATCCCCAAGCAACTCTGGCACTTGCCTCTTCACCTCCGCCCATTTCCAGTAGCCGGGGCTAGGACCGGGCTGTCAGAAATAGCATTCCCTAGGCAGTTCATCCCAGCGCAGAGGAGAAGAGGAGCCTGTCCCTGACCCACACCATGGGCAGGACAAGGGGGGCCCTAGCTGGCTTTGCCTACTCCAACACCACAGCTCTTGGTCCCAAAGATGGGGCGAGTTCAGTGGTTTTTCCTGTCCTGAAAGAGAGCAGAAAAGGGAAGTTAATCCCACTGTGGAATCCAAGACTCCTGCATTTCCTATTTCTGCTCTGATTGCTCACCGTGGAGTTTTAGCTATGGAAAAAAAATGGAGAATGACACCATAGCAAATAAAAAGTGCCCTTTTCCAGCATTTTTATTCCAGGCATTAAAAGGATGCTCATTTCTCTTCTAGCATTGTTTCCCTCATTTTAGGAGAACCGTTTTCATCCCAGGCCCCACTCGTCAGTTGTTCGATCCTCTGGCACTGGATTTGGACAAAAGAAGGGACGCACCTGGACTGCAGGAAATCACTGAGAGAAACCCTTCCAAAACGTGACAGAGAAAAACAACAGGAGATTCAGGAAGACACATCCCTCATTTGCACGTCTGGAACGCTTTTCTAAAGACTTCTCTGCATCTGGATGCTCTTTGCTCTTGGCTTTCTTCACAGGAATGCATTTGCTGCTAAACACGTCTCAGACCCTTACCTGATCGGGATAAGGTGGGATGGAGATGAAGACTCCCACAGGGAATAGCCAGGGAGATGCAGGGCCTGGGAACATCAAGGACGGAGAAGAGAAGGAACAGGGATTGTTTTTCTTGTTTAGAGCCAGCAGTGCTGTGAGCTTGGAGAACACACGGCACCGCAGGGATCCAGGGCAGGAGCGGGATAACTGCGGGATAAGGGGAATCTGCTCCCACTCCAGGGCTGTGCCAGTGAAGGAGGGGAATTTTTTAGTGCCTTCATTACACACAAAAACCAAACCCAGCACCACCGAGCTGGACTTTCGTGAGCCGCAAAACAAAGCGGCCCCTGGCCTTTGGCGGAACACAACCTCACCGAGTCACGGAGCCAGGGGATGACACTTGGGAATGATCCTTGCTGCTGCCTGCAGGCAAATCGGATGAGGGAGCCACAGGAGCTGCGGGGTTTCCTGCTCTTCCTGCAACGCCATCGGTCCAGACCAGGAGACCTTTCCTGGAACAGATCTTCCCTGTAAAGGGAGCTACACCAAAGCTCAAGCCCTCATTTAGAGACCCTTGGAAAAGGAAAGGTGAGAGGGGATTACCTGGAGCCCCAGGGGACCGAGGCGAAGGCAATGAAGAAGCAGACAGCAAAGTGCTTCCACTGCTTCTCACTCCAGCAAAGGGAACATCCCTGGAATTTCATGGCCAGCGTCGCTCCCAAACCCCACAGGTGAACCCACACGTACTCCAGGACTGATCTCCTTCAAACTTCCAGCAGCACAGACTCACCGGGAGGAACTGCGATCCAAGGACACACATCAGCAACCGTCTTCCCGCTTGCCCCTCTCTCCACATTTTCCCTTTCCAGCGGGATGCAGGTGCCACCCCCCAGAGGCAGGAAAACTGCCTTGCAATCCGCTACAAAACCTGCCTGGAAAGCCCAGGATGCCCGGAGCCAGCAGCCGTTTCTCCTGGAGCTCCTGCTGACAGGCATTTGAAGCCTGCTGTGCCTCACAGCTGCTTTTCTGCCAAGGGCATTCCCATCTTTTCTTTTTTAGCCCAAAGAAAGGTTTGCAAAGCTGAGTTTTGTGAGAAGCGCTTCATATTTGGATCGTTCTTAACTTGGAGTTTCCCTTGGCACCAAAATCAGGGGCTCACCTTTTGCTTGGAGCTTGGCTGAAGTCCTCAGCAATGCCAGGGAATGTGGCCATTGGAGGCTTTGGGCAGATTTGGCTCATCTGCCTTTTTAGGCCTTGTTTCTTTCTCTCAGCCTTCCCACTGGATTGTGGCCTCCGAGGAATACGTAAAATCCCATTCCATTCCTATTCTTTCGGACAATTTTTTGTACCGTCCCTGTACAAAACGAGGCCCCCTGTTCGGATGCTTTTCCCCACCGTTCCCCGGCACTTTCATCTGCCGGTGCATTCCCTGCGTTGCTTGGGCTCTTCCCAGCTCTCTGAGCTCCTTCACAAGGCAGGAGATCGATTTGGCCCAGGAACTAAACCCTCCCGAGGAATTGTCTGATGCCATCTCCGCATTTGACACCTGATCCTTGTGCTCAAAGGATCCCTCTTTCTTCCCTTCAGCCAATTCCAAGGCTCGCTGCCCCCAGCTGCGATCAGGCCCCAGCCTGATCCCTGCAGTCTTCCCTGCCGGGATCCTGCTCAGGAATCCCTGGGCTACAAATGTAAGAATTCATTCTTCCCACCCCTGCCCAGTTCCAAAGGATTTGGTGTCTGCCTTACCCGGCTGGAGCCTGCTTCCAACTCTGTTCTTGCTGCTTCTGCTGCTTTCCAGTTCCCAGGAATTCCACCGACGGAGCGACAGCGTTTTCCAGCTCCGCCAGGATTCCCTCTGCTGCGTTTGGGTGCTGGAAGGATATCAAAACCAGGCTCTCTGGGGCTTTACTATCAGGAAATTACATCCCCGGATTTGTTCATTTCCAAATATTATCTCTTCCCAACAAAGCACTGGGCATCCAAGGAATACAGAAAGTGATGGGCTGACCACTGCTTACTCCTCTGGAATGTCAGAGCTTGGAAAAAAAGGGCACTTGAGGCTTCTCCTGGTGCTGCCCGTGAGGTGTATTTTACTTGAGAGCCCCTTCCCGTGTCTTTCCCTGTATCCACCAAAAAATCCACCCCTTCATTCCCCAGCTGCTTGCTTCCTCCCTCTTTTCCTGTATCCAACAGAATTTTAACAGGTCAATAGTCCCCTCTGCAAGAGCACCTTTCATTCCAAACCTAAGAACAAACGAATCACTTCCCTTCCACCGTCCTTATTAGGATTCCACTGAGAGCAGTGGATGGAAAATGATCCTCTCCTGGTCCCTGCTGGATTCCCGGAGCAGGGATCCTTTCCCTCTTTCCCCCCACCACGGTGCCCTCCTCCCCCTCCCGCCCCACCCCACACCCTTTTCAGGCTTTGTTCCACAGCTTTTGCCTCCAGGCCTCAGATCCTTTCGTTCTCCACGAGCTCCCAGCAGCTCCACAGCCTTCCCGCTCCCATCCTGACCATTTCTCCGGGAATGGAGCTCCGCATTTCAATTGCCTTCTCTTTTCTCTGACTACTCCCACCAATCCAGAAGACCTAAAGCTGACACAAGGAACACTCGGTGCCCACAAATCCAAACCCAGACCCGGCCATCCCCAAACCAGCAACTCCCGGACAATTTGCGTTCATTCCAACCTAACACTGAGGACTCACCCAACCCTTCAAAATTCCCAAGAAATATCCTGTTGCCTTCACAGCTCCCAGGGGATTCTGCTTCGTGCTCACACGAAGGATTTGGGACTTCCCTGAAAAAACCCGTGCAGGGCACACTGGAATCCCCGATCCCGTGAATCCGGGGAGCGTTAAAAGCTCGGTCCAGCCTGGGCCCCCGGAAATTTTTGCCAAATATCCCCCAAGTCCTTGGGATAACAGAACTCTCTGGTACTGCATTTTTGGCGTTGTAAAGCCTGGAATTACTCTATTCCTAGTGCTGGGCTCTGCATATGGCCGAGAAAATCCCGGCCTCCACACAGACCCAGATTCCAAACTTTTTGATACATTTCAGCAAGCCGAGAAATTCACCTTCCCTACTTCTTCTTAAGGGCATCCTTCTCTTCCCTTACCCGGCGCGCTCTCTCCCACTGGGGGTGGGTTTTCCCCTTCCCATGCTAATTAGTCCCTACTTCTAGGAGGTTTAGGTACCTTTCTTCCCTGGGACGGATTTCTTAACACAGCTACCGAGGCTTTGGGAGTCTCCTTTATCTTCTACTTTCTGGATCCATAAATGCCACAATCCAGACGCCCAACTTCAACAAGACATCCTTTCTACCTAAAAACACACACTCTCAACTCTTAGATCTTTTAAAGTTTTACCCCCGCAAAATTCCCCTATTTTTCCACCACTGAATTCCTCAGTCCTGCTTCCAAGGATTTCTTGAATACCACGGGGCTTTTCTCAAGATTTACCCCCACGACCTTCCCTACGTGCCCACTGCTCATCACCTCATTTTTCCCTCAATGTGGTCGTTCTCCACCCCAGAGAGTTTGTCAAGTGTTGCCTCCAAAATGTTCCCCATCTCTCCACTACTCAGTTCCCCATTTTGCCTCCAAAATATTCAATCTGTCCCCTCCACATTGCATCCACTTTTACCCCCAGCGTTTTACTTCCTCTACAATATTGATTCAACCTTTTCCACCCCAAAAATCTGCATTCTCTCCCTTAAACAGCACCTCAGCTTTTCCCTCAAAAATGCCCCAGAGGGAAACTCAGATTCAGCCCCCAAACTCCCATTTGCCTACACAAACAGTTCTTGTGGCCCCTCTCAATTCCCCCAGGCTTTCAGCTCAAGGAAGAACTGGAAGCCTATTCCCTCATCTCCACCCTTGTTTTGCTTTCCTGGAAAACCTTGCGATCCCACACTTTCTCCAAGAGATCTGCTGGGACTACTGGAAGGTTTGCTCTCTCAGAGCGCCAGGGGGCTTTACAGCACTTGTTCCTCTGCATCTTTACCCTTTTATCAGCTTTCCCCTGGAACGGTGTTGTGGGAGAAGCTTGGAACTACCAGAAATGGATCACGTTCACATTTTTTCCCCACCAGTTTTTATCTGGTTTCAGATTCCTGGAATTACCCTCAAATGTGCCCTAGAACACTGCTGTGAAAGGATCAATGAGAAGAACAGCCGGAAAGCAGAAAACCACCTCCAGCAGCAGCCACAATGATCCCATTTCTCTTCTTACCTGGTCCTGCCAGAGCTCCCAACAGCCATTCCCATTCCAAAACAAGAGCTATGGAAGACATTCCTGCTGTCCGTGAGGGTGAGGCGGCAGTTCTGGATGTTCTTCGCTGTGCAATCAGACAACAAACAGAGTGTAAATGATCCTGGTGGTCCCTTCCAAGCCAAACCACCCCGTGATTCCATGCGTGGATCAGCACCTGTCCCAGCTCCATTCCAGAAACCTCCTCCCACTAACCCAGAACTTTCCTTTTTCTGCTCAACATCAGGGGTTTGCTGCCGAGTGCCCCGGGCAGGGGACGCCTCAGCCTTCCCTGGGACCGCAGCATTCCCTGGGCTGCCTCAGCATCCCCTGCGCTGCTGTTCCACGCCCATCCCGTGGTCCAGCGCCTGCGCGGGCTGCAGTGCCGGGCTCTCCCCACGAGGCGGCAGCACCGGGAGCGAGCAGCCCCGGCCGGTCCCGCTGTCTCGGGGCAGCTGCGCCTTTAACCCGCCCTGAGCCGGCGGGGCCGTGAACACAGCGGGCACAAACCCCACCGCTCCCCTTTATTTCACCCTCAGAGGCACAGGATCGCAGCATTTCCTGGGCTGCAAGGGACCCACAGGGAGCATCGAGTCCAAATCCTGGCCCTGCACCCCAAGAATCCCACCCTGTGCCCGAGAGCCTTGTCCAGACCCAAACTCTTCCCCCAAGATCCTGAAAACACAGCGGGGCTGGGAGAAGGATGACCACGGAGGATTTTTTTATACAGATCTCCTTGCACGATCGTTAAATAATATTATTAGACAGTCCATGAACGCATCCCTGTGCCGGGACAGCCACCCCTGTGCCGGAACACTCATCCCTGGGCCGGAATACCGATCCCCCGCGGCCCCCACCGTCCGCTCGGGGCTGTCCCCGTTCCCCGCTCACCTCCGAGCCCGGAGCACCCGCCCCGGTGCCCCCGGCCCGGCAGCGCTGCTCCCCGGGCTCCCCGCCATCGCCGCTCCTGGCGAAGAAGGGCGGAAGTCACCGGTACCGCACCGATGTGGCTATTCGACCTTCTCAAGATGGCGGCCGGAAATACCCCCCCTCCCCCCCGCTCCGTCTATCCGGCTGCCTGAATGCTCCCGCCTGCCCCAGGCGCCGCTGACCCCACAGTCGGTGTCCGCGTAGCGGGAAACGCCTCAGAAAATTGCGTGCAAGCGCTGGGCTGGCGTCGGCGTCGCGTTCAGGCAGCCGAATAGACGCGGGGAGGGGGGGGGGGGGGGGGGGGGGGGGGGGGGGGCTTCCCTGCCGCCATATTGAGAAGGTCAGAAAACAGTGCACAAGACCGCCATCTTTAGTGTGGCAGTGACGACACTTCCGCCCTTCGCCGCCATCTTGGGTGCTGGCAGAAGCCACTTCCGGTCGAGCCGCCATCTTTAGTGTGGTACACTTAGGGCCCCCGCCGCCCCTCACAAGGGCTTCTGTCTAGTCGGCTGCCTGAATCCGGCCCGGACTCCGACGCCGGCCCCGCGCTTTCCGCGCGATTTTCCGCCGTGCTTCCCGGTGCGAGGACACGGCTGGCGGGGTCAGCCGCGCCGGAGGCGGCCGACGGCTCCGCGACCGGCGGCAGGCATCGGCAGGGACACCTCTCGCAGGGGGCCTACTGCGTCCGCCATCTTGAGTGTGGCGGAAGTGTAAACCACCTTCTGCAAGGTCCTGGCAGATAATAAAATAATAAAATCAAATAAATACTGTCATATTCTAATAAAAACGTCACTTAACGCCGTCCCGAGAGCGCGGAACTGCGCCTTCCTTTCCGAGCCGCCTCCTTGAGAGCGACACGCGGGCGACTCGATTCCGACCGTGCCCGCCCGGTGCCTCCCGCCCGGGTCGCGCTGCGACCGCGCCTCTGCTGCCCGGCAAAACCGGCCCCGCCGGGCCGCCCCCCGCGCTGTCATTCCCCGCGGTCACCGCCCCGCACGGCGCCCGCTCCTTTCCATAGCTGTGGCCCCGCTCATGCACGGCCGTGTCCCTTGGCGCTGCGAACCGCCCTTCGCCCCTCCCCTCCGCTGACACACCCGGCCCCGCTCGCTCCCGCTCCTTGCCACGCTCGGCAGCCACCGAGGCCGCCGCCCTCTCGGCTCAGCCGGCACCGGGCGGCAGCAGCGCCGGGGCGCCGTGTCGGGGGCGGCAGTGCCGCGCTCTCGCCACCAGGCGGCAGCAGCGCCGCCCAGCTCAGCCCGGGGGCAGGCACAGAGCACAGGGAAAAGCCGGCTCCGGGCGCTCTGCAGCTCCTGCAGCCCGAGCGTCTCGGCTCCTGCGGCCAGGCGCTTGCTGCTTTCCTTCCTACAGAAAAACGCCGGCTCCTTATTCTCAAAACCTGCGGATCTCTATTCCCAGCTTCTTATATTGCTGTGTATGTTAGGGTAGATAGAGAGGCTGTATTTGAAAATTAATCTAGACATAAATTAGTATGAGGCATTTCCCTTAAGTGTCCAAGGACATAGGCAGCAGCAAGGAAGGTGATGAAGCGAGTCAAGTTGAACCCCAGAGAGCTCTCAGCTCCTTGTGAAAGCTCAGACAAGCAGCAGAGAAAGAATTAATGCTCCCATATCTGGCATCTAACAGCCACAGGGCAAGTGAAAAGTTGGTTTCAGAGAATGAAGGAAATACAGAAAAAGCACTAAGTAATAAAAGGTGAGAAAAATCCATCACTCCAACAGGTAAAGGAAGGTAAACCACTTGAAGAAGCAGAGGTAGATGGAGGGAAAAAACCTCACAATTTAGAGTGTCCATGACACCCAGAGCTAAAACAAGGCCAGGGGATCTGGGAAGAGCTAAGCACATGTGCTCCAAAAAACAGCAGAAATGAAGTGAGATCTCTGAAGGGAACAAAAGAAAGAGGCAGGCTGAAGAAAACAAAAAAGTGCCTCCCCACTTTTCATTCCCTGCCCACAAAGCACTTTGGGATTTTTAATCTTGTCTCTTGTACTATGCGGTAGAAATCCAAAAATAAAGGTCAGGAGAAGCATGGTTTATTGGGAACTATCCTGCACAGCAGACAAGATATATCCTCATGCAAATGATTCCATGCAGCACTCGCATCTTCAATCGCTTCTTTTCCTCTTGCCGGGGAAGCAGAGCTGCTTTATTTACTCTAAGCAATATTTTCTCCCTTCTCCTTGGCAAAAAACAAGCTCCCATCTTGGCAATGCTCCCCAAACTACCTAATGCTCATCACCCCCCATGCTAAGGAGAGTGGAGCAGGCTAATTTATCACTTCTTATCATGATTAACTTGCCCAGCTGCCGGCTTCAAGAGCCCCAGAGTGCCTCGGGTGATACAGGATCACAGAAGGAAAAGCTCTGTTGAATGAAGCTGCTGCCACACTGGCCCTCTTTGCCTGTCAAACACATTCAGCTGCTCTTGCACTGCCCTGTGAAAACCCCCCATAAAATACAAGTGAAAATCCCTCAGCACCTGTGATAAAGCACAGCTGGGCTCTGCTCAGGGCATTTCAAACTACCGGAGGTATTTGTGACCTCCCCTTGCCAAGGCAACACCTCAGGAAAACCAAAAGTTTCTTTTCATGGACTCACAGGATGGGTTGGGTTGGAAGGGACCTTAAAGCTCATCTTGTTCCAACTCTCACCACACTCAGGACACATTCCACTAGACCACTTTGCTCCAAGCCCCATCCAAGCTGGCCTTGAACACTTCCAAGGCGGCGACAATCACAGCTTCTCTAGAACCTGTTTTGTTCCTCCCAGATCTAAAATCATACCAAACTTACCAGCCTCAGAGGTAGATTTCTATTAAATGTCTACATTTTTCTAGGACAGGAATCCAGCAAACATTGTTTGCATCTGACTTTGCAAAATGAACATCAGCTGCTGCCCACTTTTCTTATTTTTCCCCATTTGGTGGAACATTTTCATTCTGTTGTTGTTTGGAGCAGTATTTTAATATACCTGGCTGAGGCTGCTTAAAATAGCACAGCAAGATACCGGGGTGTGAGGGGTGGAAAACTGAGCTCTTGCACATCTGGTGTTTCTATTGTTGGAAGTCTTAAATCCCACCTCTCTGGTGGGACGAAATAGGTGGCACTAATCCAATTTCTAAAGTACCATGCATCACGCTGATGCGATTTTAAGACTAAAAAACAAAACAAAACAAAAAAGCCAATTTAAACAAAACCCTCTGCTCCTTTCCATTTTCTCTGTTCCACAATTTATGACAGAAGACAGGAGAGAAAGATTGTTTTGGGAACAATGTTTTCAGGACTCTAAAAAGAACATGAAAACTGCTCTGCCACACTCTCAGCTGTTACAGCCCCAAAAAGCACTGGCTGGCTCTCTTTGCTCACAGAGCCACAACTGTGGTGGGATTTCTACCCCAGGTACCAACCTAGTGACCACACCATGGGACAGTCATTTCTTGGTTTTCTCCTGGGAATAGCTACAGCACTTCCGTGTTGCAAGGCAAACTTGAGCCTCTTTTAATGAAACTGGACATGTGAAATGAGGTACACAAAGCCAAAGGCCAGCTGAACCTGTGATCTCTGAATGGGTCTTCACATTCTTCCCAGGAAGATGAATGGGAATCACTCTTTTGCCAGGGAAGCTGCATCAGCTGGGAATTTGCTTTAGAAAATGTGCTTTCTGCTCCTCTCAGAGCCAAAATTCCTACACATTTCTTCTAAGTCCTTCTTAGAGAAGGACCATGTTAAACTAAGTGACAGTGAAGCAAAATGACAATCCAGGAATAAATTTTCCTGTGCACATTATCCTTCATCCACGTGGGTGGTTTCTCACTGGCACACAGGGGTGAGGAAGGAACCCAAATGCATCACTGTACATAAAGTCACACGTGCTGAGGGGTGAACAAATCTCAGAGATACTGGAAACCTCCTCTGAAGACCCAATTCAGGGAAAGCCTGAGCTGCTTTGTGTTTCTGGGGGTGAAGAAGTTCAGGATCTTCCACAGATGCTCCGAGGCAGTAGGATTGTGCCTGAATCTCGCTCTGGAAATGCCAGTGGCTCAGCTGAGAGCTGTGGCAATGATTGACATTGCATTGAGAAGGGCCACAGTCCTGCAAGGCTCTTTCATCAGGAGCAAAGAGCGGCCTGGAGGGTGGGGAATGCTGGATCTGTAGCACCGAGTGCTCATCCTTCACCTTCATGTGGAGCTACCCCCAAAGCCGCCATGTAGCACTTTTTCTATTGCCCCTCTTGTGTATATTCTGGAGCAGCTGTTCCATGTGGCTTTTTATGGTGATCCTGTGGGAAGCAGCCATTCGCCTGCTGTGATATCCTCACAACTAAGACGAACTCCTCATTCCTTTTGGTTTTATTTGGGTTTTTTTATCTGTTTGTTTGATTGGTTTGTGTGGGTTTGTTTGTTTGGGTTTTTGTCTTTTTTGGTTGGAGTTTTTTGTTTGCTTTTTTATAAATGTCTGGTGAAGCTGGCACAGCCAAAGTCAAGAAAATGTAAACCAGGTTCGACTTTCCAGAAATTACTTTGGACTGGGTTTAGCTGCATCCCCCAGGCTCAGGATTATCAAGATATTTGCAGGTTTTGCTCTGCGCCATCAGCCTGCTCAGATTCTGCTCGGTGTTTCACAAATGGAGAAGACAATGGATGCTGTGCCAAGCTTCCTTTCAAACAGCAAAACCTGGGTCAGCATGAGAGAAAAGAAGAAGAAAAAAAGAAAATATTCATCAGTTAGAACAGAGCCAGTGTCCCACCATCTGCCCCTCCACTCTTCCTAATATTGTCTATTTCGAGACAAGCCTGGGTCTAAAGCTTCCCTCTCTCAGCTCCTGGTGCTATTTGCTACCTTGCAGCTTTGATTTCTGCTGATCTAAGTCCCTGCTGTCCATGTGGGGTTGAGAATGTTCAGCCTGGAGAACAGAAGGCCCTGGAGAGGCTTTGCTGTGGCCATGCAGGACTCGAAGGGTCCCATAGGAAAGATGGGGACAGTGTTCAATAGGGCCAGTGGCAAGAGGAGAAGCGGGGATGGCTTTTAACTGCAGGAGGTTGATTTAGGTTGGCTCTAAGGAAGCTGCTTTTTCACACTGAGAGTGCTGAGGCACTGGCCCAGGCTGTGCACAGAGGATGCGGATGCCCCATCCCTGCCAACACCCAAGGCCAGGTGGGAACAGGACTCTGAGCAAGGTGCTCTGGTAGAAGATTGCTCAAGTTGGAACAAGACGATCTTTAGCGTCCCTTCCAAGCCAGACCACTCAGGGATTCCATCATTCTGTGATGCCCGTTGTCCACTGCACGGTGACCCTGGACTCCTGTGAATTGTGACGTCACGGTCTGCATTCACACTGGAGCTCCCAGCATCCAGCAAAGAGGACAACACAACCATTGGCCCTTGTGCCTACACACCCGTCACCCTGCTTGGCCCCTGCTCCGATACTCCCGAGTGTTCCCAAAGGTCTCTTGTGCCTGGATTTTGCCGTTCATCCCTGCCAGATGCTCACATTTGTCCTGAGGAAGGTAAGGTGCCATTCCATGGAAATGGACACCACCTAAGTGCCTCTGTGGGGATGCTGTGGGACAGGGATCCCACTCCGAGGTTTTGCTACATCTGCAGGTTTCCAGAGACGAAGAGAAAGAGATGGAGGTGGATCTAAAGATTGATACAGAGGAGGAGATGGAAGTGGAGGGAGGAGAGACCGGAGAGGAAGAGATGGAGGTGGACGTGAAGGAAGAGATGGAGGAAGAGATGGAGGTGGATGCAAAGGAGGAGATGGAGGAAGAGATGGAGGTGGACATGAAGGAAGAGATGGAGGAAGAGATGGAGGTGGAAATGGAAGAATACAGTGAGGACATGGATGTGGACGGAAAAGACGAGGAGGAGGACATGGTCCTGGGATGAGGACGGACTCCAGCAGTAGGACAGGTATGTGCTCCCCACAGGCAGAGTGGGTGCCCTGCTGCCAGGCTGGGGCTGGGCTGGGTGCCCCGCTGAGGGACACGGTGCCCCGTGGGCTGGATTCTGGCAGCACAAGCAGCATCCCCAGCCTGTCCTGCCCTTGCTTTGGCTCACACAAGCCCCATGCCAGTGCCTGGGGCCTGACCCCCAGCCCCAGCCAGGCTCAGCGCTGGCAGCAGAGTCCCGCTCTGCCAGTGTGTCCCAGGCTGGGGGCACATGGAACAGCCCTCTGTGCCTGACTGCAATGACTCTGTCACTTGCTTTTTCTTCCAGGACTGATGGAGATCCAGGCCAGAGACGGCACCCTGCTGTAGATACGTTTTAGCATTTCTTATTGTCTTCTGTAAATACGTTTAATATAGTATCGATAGCTATGTTCTTGTAAATACGTTCTATAGATCGTTGTTGTTACAAAGGTTCTTACAATGTAAATATGTTCTGTAGTTCGTTTTTGTTGCTGCTCTTAGATAAATAAAGGACCTTTGTTTTTCATACCTCAGTTCTCTTGGCATTTTCTTTGGGCACAAGCCTCCATGGACCAAGACTTCCTTTGGAAACCCCCTCTGTCACCAGACTCTGGTACAAGCATAACACGAATTGATCCTCGTAGTTAAAGGCGTGACATTAATTGGCACAAATTTGTCCCTTAAGACTTTCTAGCACAGTAAATGTCAGTGCTCATAATCCCCAATTCCTAATGAAAGCTTTCAGTCTCCTCACCTGCCACGGCACCGCAGGGATCCACGGCAGGAGCGGGATAACTCCGGGATAAGGGGAATCTGCTCCCACTCCAGGGCTGTGCCAGGGAAGGAGGGGAATTTTTTAGTGCCTTCATTGCACACAAAAACCAAACCCAGCACCACCGAGCTGGACTTTCGTGAGCTGCAAAACAAAGCGGCCCCTGGCCTTTGGCGGAACACAACCTCACCGAGTCACGGAGCCAGAGGATGACACTTGGGAATGATCCTGGCTGCCTGCAGGCAAATCAGATGAGGGAGCCACAGGAGCTGTGGGGTTTCCTGCTCTTCCTGCAACGCCATCGGGCCAGACCAGGAGACCTTTCCTGGAACAGATCTTCCCTGTAAAGGGAGCTACACCAAAGCTCAAGCCCTCATTTAGAGACCCTTGGAAAAGGAAAGGTGAGAGGGGATTACCTGGAGCCCCAGGGGACCGAGGCGAAGGCGATGAAGAAGCAGACAGCAAAGTGCTTCCACTGCTTCTCACTCCAGCAAAGGGAACATCCCTGGAATTTCAGGGCCGGCGTCGCTCCCAAACCCCACAGGTGAACCCACACGTACTCCAGGACTGATCTCCTTCAAACTTCCAGCAGCACAGACTCACCGGGAGGAACTGCGATCCAAGGACACACATCAGCAACCGTCTTCCCGCTTGCCCCTCTCTCCACATTTTCCCTTTCCAGTGGGATGCAGGTGCCACCCCCCAGAGGCAGGAAAACTGCCTTGCAATCCGCTACAAAACCTGCCTGGAAAGCCCAGGATGCCCGGAGCCAGCAGCCGTTTCTCCTGGAGCTCCTGCTGACAGGCATTTGAAGCCTGCTGTGCCTCACAGCTGCTTTTCTGCCAAGGGCATTCCCACCTTTTCTTTTTTAGCCCAAAGAAAGGTTTGCAAAGCTGAGTTTTGTGAGAAGCGCTTCATATTTGGATCATTCTTAACTTGGAGTTTCCCTTGGCACCAAAATCAGGGGCTCACCTTTTGCTTGGAGCTTGGCTGAAGTCCTCAGCAATGCCAGGGAATGTGGCCATTGGAGGCTTTGGGCAGATTTGGCTCATCTGCCTTTTTAGGCCTTGTTTCTTTCTCTCAGCCTTCCCACTGGATTGTGGCCTCCGAGGAATACGTAAAATCCCATTCCATTCCTATTCTTTCGGACAATTTTTTGTACCGTCCCTGTACAAAACGAGGCCCCCTGTTCGGATGCTTTTCCCCACCGTTCCCCGGCACTTTCATCTGCCGGTGCATTCCCTGCGTTGCTTGGGCTCTTCCCAGCTCTCTGAGCTCCTTCACAAGGCAGCAGATCGATTTGGCCCAGGAACTAAACCCTCCCGAGGAATTGTCTGATGCCATCTCCGCATTTGACACCTGATCCTTGTGCTCAAAGGATCCCTCTTTCTTCCCTTCAGCCAATTCCAAGGCTCGCTGCCCCCAGCTGCGATCAGGCCCCAGCCTGATCCCTGCAGTCTTCCCTGCCGGGATCCTGCTCAGGAATCCCTGGGCTACAAATGTAAGAATTCATTCTTCCCACCCCTGCCCAGTTCCAAAGGATTTGGTGTCTGCCTTACCCGGCTGGAGCCTGCTTCCAACTCTGTTCTTGCTGCTTCTGCTGCTTTCCAGTTCCCAGGAATTCCACCGACGGAGCGACAGCGTTTTCCAGCTCCGCCAGGATTCCCTCTGCTGCGTTTGGGTGCTGGAAGGATATCAAAACCAGGCTCTCTGGGGCTTTACTATCAGGAAATTACATCCCCGGATTTGTTCATTTCCAAATATTATCTCTTCCCAACAAAGCACTGGGCATCCAAGGAATACAGAAAGTGATGGGCTGACCACTGCTTACTCCTCTGGAATGTCAGAGCTTGGAAAAAAAGGGCACTTGAGGCTTCTCCTGGTGCTGCCCGTGAGGTGTATTTTACTTGAGAGCCCCTTCCCGTGTCTTTCCCTGTATCCACCAAAAAATCCACCCCTTCATTCCCCAGCTGCTTGCTTCCTCCCTCTTTTCCTGTATCCAACAGAATTTTAACAGGTCAATAGTCCCCTCTGCAAGAGCACCTTTCATTCCAAACCTAAGAACAAACGAATCACTTCCCGCGGTGCAGCTCTTTTAGTGACGCGGGGCAGCGGCCACACCTCCTGCAGTACCTTTATTGTACCTCGTTTACCATGCTCAGCATTTTATTCCCTTTACACCTCTCACGCTTTCCGGACCCCTTTTTAACCAGCAGCGCTGCCCCGACGGTCCCGCGGTGCAGCTCTTTTAGTGATGCGGGGCAGCGGCCACTCCTGCTGCAGTATCTTTATTGTACCTCGTTTACCATGCTCAGCATTTCATTCCCTTTACACCTCTCACGCTTTCCGGACCCCTTTTTAACCAGCAGCGCTGCCCCGACGCTCCCGAGGTGCAGCTCTTTTAGTGACACGGGGCAGCGGCCACACCTGCTGCTGTACCTTTATTGTACCTCGTTTACCATGCTCAGCATTTTATTCCCTTTACCCCTCTCAGCCTTTCCCGTGCCGCTCTTTTTAACCAGCAGCGCTGCGCCGACGCTCCCGCGGTGCAGCTCTTTTAGTGATGCGGGGCAGCGGCCACTCCTGCTGCTGTACCTTTACAATATTTCTTAGACCATTGTCAATATTTTATTGCGCTCACACTTCCCAGCCTTTCCCATGCTGCTCTTTTTAACCAGCAGCGCTGCCCCGACGCTCCCGCGGTGCAGCTCTTTTAGTGATGCGGGGCAGCGGCCACACCTGCTGCAGTACCTTTATTGTAGTTCTTTTACCATGCTCAGCATTTCATTCCCTTTACACCTCTCACGCTTTCCCGTGCCGCTCTTTTTAACCAGCAGCGCTGCCCCGACGCTCCCGCGGTGCAGCTCTTTTAGTGACACGGGTCAGCGGCCACTCCTGCTGCAGTACTTTTAAAGGATTTTCGACCATTTTATTTTATACCCTTCACAGATGCGACCTTTGCCGTGACACCTTTGAAGCAGCGCCCCTGCCCCACGTGCGCCGCGGTGCAGCTCATTTTATCCTGAGGAAGTGGCTACTCCTGCTGCGGTGTTGTTGTTATTTCTCAGACCTTTCTCTATATTTTACTTCCCTCACACCTCCAGTCCTTTTACGTGCCGCACGTTTACCATCAACACCACCCCAAAGGTGCCGCGGTGCAGCTGTTTTAGTGAACCCACGCAGCGGCCACTCCTGCTGCTGTACCTTTTGAGTATTTCTTAGACCATTCTCAATATTTTATTGCGCTCACACTTCCCAGCCTTTCCCATACTGCTCTGTTTAACCAGCAGCGCTGCCCCGACGCTCCCGCGGTGCAGCTCTTTTAGTGATGCGGGGCAGCGGCCACTCCTGCTGCAGTATCTTTATTGTACCTCGTTTACCATGCTCAGCATTTCATTCCCTTTACACCTCTCACGCTTTCCGGGCCCCTTTTTAACCAGCAGCGCTGCCCCGACGCTCCCGCGGTGCAGCTCTTTTAGTGACACGGGGCAGCAGCCACTCCTGCTGCAGTACTTTTAAAGGATTTTCGACCATTTTATTTTATACCCTTCACAGATGCGACCTTTGCCGTGACACCTTTGAAGCAGCGCCCCTGCCCCACGTGCGCCGCGGTGCAGCTCATTTTATCCTGAGGAAGTGGCTACTCCTGCTGCGGTGTTGTTGTTATTTCTCAGACCTTTCTCTATATTTTATTTCCCTCACACCTCCAGGCTTTTACGTGCCGCACGTTTACCATCAACACCACCCCAAAGGTGCCGCGGTGCAGCTCTTTTAGTGACACGGGGCAGCGGCCACACCTGCTGCTGTACCTTTATTGTACCTCGTTTACCATGCTCAGCATTTTATTCCCTTTACACCTCTCACGCTTTCCGGACCCCTTTTTAACCAGCAGCGCTGCCCCGACGCTCCCGCGGTGCAGCTCTTTTAGTGATGCGGGGCAGCGGCCACTCCTGCTGCAGTACCTTTACAATATTTCTTAGACCATTGTCAATATTTTATTCCGCTCACACTTCCCAGCCTTTCCCGTGCCGCTCTTTTTAACCAGCAGCGCTGCCCCGACCGTCCCGCGGTGCAGCTCTTTTAGTGATGCGGGGCAGCGGCCACTCCTGCTGCTGTACCTGTATTGTACCTCGTTTACCATGCTCAGCATTTCATTCCCTTTACACCTCTCAGCCTTTCCCGTGCCGCTCTGTTTAACCAGCAGCCCTGCCCCGACGCTCCCGCGGTGCAGCTCTTTTAGTCACACGGGGCAGCGGCCACACCTGCTGCTGTACCTTTATTGTACCTCGTTTACCATGCTCAGCATTTTATTCCCTTTACACCTCTCACGCTTTCCGGACCCCTTTTTAACCAGCAGAGCTGCCCCGATGGTCCCGCGGTGCAGCTCTTTTAGTGATGCGGGGCAGCGGCCACTCCTGCTGCAGTACCTTTACAATATTTCTTAGACCATTGTCAATATTTTATTGCGCTCACACTTCCCAGCCTTTCCCATACTGCTCTGTTTAACCAGCAGCGCTGCCCCGACGCTCCCGCGGTGCAGCTCTTTTAGTGACACGGGGCAGCAGCCACTCCTGCTGCAGTACTTTTAAAGGATTTTCGACCATTTTATTTTATACCCTTCACAGATGCGACCTTTGCCGTGACACCTTTGAAGCAGCACCCCTGCCCCACGTGCGCCGCGGTGCAGCTCATTTTATCCTGAGGAAGTGGCTACTCCTGCTGCGGTGTTGTTGTTATTTCTCAGACCTTTCTCTATATTTTATTTCCCTCACACCTCCAGTCCTTTTACGTGCCGCACGTTTACCGTCAGCACCACCCCAAAGGTGCCGCGGTGCAGCTGTTTTAGTGAACCCACGCAGCGGCCACAACTGCTGCTGTACCTTTTGAGTATTTCTTAGACCATTCTCAATATTTTATTGCGCTCACACTTCCCAGCCTTTCCGTGCTGCTCTTTTTAACCAGCAGCGCTGCCCCGACGCTCCCGCGGTGCAGCTCTTTTAGTGATGCGGGGCAGCGGCCACTCCTGCTGCAGTATCTTTATTGTACCTCGTTTACCATGCTCAGCATTTCATTCCCTTTACACCTCTCAGCCTTTCCCGTGCCGCTCTTTTTAACCAGCAGCGCTGCCCCGACGCTCCCGCGGTGCAGCTCTTTTAGTGACACGTGGCAGAGGCCACACCTGCTGCAGTACCTTTATTGTACCTCTTTTACCATGCTCAGCATTTCATTCCCTTTACACCTCTCACGCTTTCCAGTGCCGCTCTTTTTAACCAGCAGCGCTGCCCCGACGGTCCCGCGGTGCAGCTCTTTTAGTGATGCGGAGCAGCGGCCACACCTGCTGCTGTACCTTTTTTGTACCTCGTTTACCATGCTCAGCATTTTATTCCCTTTACACCTCTCACGCTTTCCGGACCCCTTTTTAACCAGCAGCGCTGCCCCGACGCTCCCGCGGTGCAGCTCTTTTAGTGATGCGGGGCAGCGGCCACTCCTGCTGCAGTACCTTTACAATATTTCTTAGACCATTGTCAATATTTTATTCCGCTCACACTTCCCAGCCTTTCCCGTGCCGCTCTTTTTAACCAGCAGCGCTGCCCCGACGCTCCCGCGGTGCAGCTCTTTTAGTGATGCGGGGCAGCGGCCACTCCTGCTGCTGTACCTGTATTGTACCTCGTTTACCATGCTCAGCATTTCATTCCCTTTACACCTCTCAGCCTTTCCCGTGCCGCTCTGTTTAACCAGCAGCCCTGCCCCGACGCTCCCGCGGTGCAGCTCTTTTAGTCACACGGGGCAGCGGCCACACCTGCTGCTGTACCTTTATTGTACCTCGTTTACCATGCTCAGCATTTTATTCCCTTTACACCTCTCACGCTTTCCGGACCCCTTTTTAACCAGCAGAGCTGCCCCGACGGTCCCGCGGTGCAGCTCTTTTAGTGATGCGGGGCAGCGGCCACTCCTGCTGCAGTACCTTTACAATATTTCTTAGACCATTGTCAATACTTTATTGCGCTGACGTTTCCCAGCCTTTCCCGTGCTGCTCTGTTTAACCAGCAGCGCTGCCCCGACGCTCCCGCGGTGCAGCTCCCTTAGTGACACGGGGCAGGGGCCGAGAGCCCTCTAGGTGCGGCTCCTCTATAGCACTTTACCGTTTTCTATTTTATTTCATTGGCACCTCGCGCGTTGCGCCGGGCGCCTCATTCGGGGACATGCGCCGGCTCCCACAGCGCCCCGCCCGCCGCCGCTCCCCGGGGGCCTCCCCGCTGCTCTCGGGAGATCGCACACCGCACGCGGCCCAAGCCCCGTCTCGCCGACGGCACTCACCACCAGCCGCCCGCCGCCGCGTTCTCCCGCTCCCTACCGGCACGAAGCGGCGCTGCCGATGACGGAGCCGATGCGCGGCTGCCACGCCGCTCTCTCCGCGCCTCAGGGCCGGCGCCTTCGGCCGCACAGGGCGGCGTCCCCGCATCCGGGCCAGCCCGCGGAGCTCCTGCCGCCGCCGCCGCCGCCCCCCGACTGAGGGGCCGCGACGCCGGCGCCCCCTTTTATACTCCGCACCCCCTTTTCCCGCCACTGCCGCGGTGGGCTCCCCCCGCCTCAAAATCGCCCAGAAGCGCCCGAGGCGGGAACGGCGCAGCCCCACCGGCGCCTCGGAGAAGCTCTTCTAGTGACAAGGAGCAGCGGCCACTCCTGCTGCAGTACCTTTATTGTACCTCTTTTACCATGCTCAGCATTTTATTCCCTTTACACCTCTCACGCTTTCCGGACCCCTTTTTAACCAGCAGCGCTGCCCCGACGCTCCCGCGGTGCAGCTCTTTTAGTGATGCGGGGCAGCGGCCACTCCTGCAGCAGTATCTTTATTGTACCTCGTTTACCATGCTCAGCATTTCATTCCTTTTACACCTCTCAGCCTTTCCCGTGCCGCTCTTTTTAACCAGCAGCGCTGCCCCGACGCTCCCGCGGTGCAGCTCTTTTAGTGATGCGGGGCAGCGGCCACACCTGCTGCAGTACCTTTATTGTACCTCGTTTACCATGCTCAGCATTTTATTCCCTTTACACCTCTCACGCTTTCCGGACCCCTTTTTAACCAGCAGCGCTGCCCCGACGCTCCCGCGGTGCAGCTCTTTTAGTGATGCGGGGCAGCGGCCACTCCTGCTGCAGTATCTTTATTGTACCTCTTTTACCATGCTCAGCATTTCATTCCCTTTACACCTCTCACGCTTTCCGGACCCCTTTTTAGCCAGCAGCGCTGCCCCGACCGTCCCGCGGTGCAGCTCTTTTAGTGACGCGGGGCAGCGGCCACACCTGCTGCAGTACCTTTATTGTACCTCGTTTACAATGCTCAGCATTTTATTCCCTTTACACCTCTCAGCCTTTCCCGTGCCGCTCTTTTTAACCAGCAGCGCTGCCCCGACGCTCCCGAGGTGCAGCTCTTTTAGTCACATGGGGCAGCGGCCACTCCTGCTGCAGTACCTTTACAGTATTTCTTAAACCATTGTGAATATTTTATTGCGCTCACACTTCCCAGCCTTTCCCATGCTGCTCTTTTTAACCAGCAGCGCTGCCCCGACGCTCCCGCGGTGCAGCTCTTTTAGTGACACGGGGCAGCGGCCACACCTGCTGCTGTACCTTTATTGTACCTCGTTTACCATGCTCAGCATTTTATTCCCTTTACACCTCTCACGCTTTCCGGACCCCTTTTTAACCAGCAGCGCTGCCCCGACGCTCCCGCGGTGCAGCTCTTTTAGTGATGCGGGGCAGCGGCCACTCCTGCTGCAGTACCTTTACAATATTTCTTAGACCATTGTCAATATTTTATTCCGCTCACACTTCCCAGCCTTTCCCGTGCCGCTCTTTTTAACCAGCAGCGCTGCCCCGACCGTCCCGCGGTGCAGCTCTTTTAGTGATGCGGGGCAGCGGCCACTCCTGCTGCTGTACCTGTATTGTACCTCGTTTACCATGCTCAGCATTTCATTCCCTTTACACCTCTCAGCCTTTCCCGTGCCGCTCTGTTTAACCAGCAGCCCTGCCCCGACGCTCCCGCGGTGCAGCTCTTTTAGTCACACGGGGCAGCGGCCACACCTGCTGCTGTACCTTTATTGTACCTCGTTTACCATGCTCAGCATTTTATTCCCTTTACACCTCTCACGCTTTCCGGACCCCTTTTTAACCAGCAGAGCTGCCCCGATGGTCCCGCGGTGCAGCTCTTTTAGTGATGCGGGGCAGCGGCCACTCCTGCTGCAGTACCTTTACAATATTTCTTAGACCATTGTCAATATTTTATTGCGCTCACACTTCCCAGCCTTTCCCATACTGCTCTGTTTAACCAGCAGCGCTGCCCCGACGCTCCCGCGGTGCAGCTCTTTTAGTGACACGGGGCAGCAGCCACTCCTGCTGCAGTACTTTTAAAGGATTTTCGACCATTTTATTTTATACCCTTCACAGATGCGACCTTTGCCGTGACACCTTTGAAGCAGCACCCCTGCCCCACGTGCGCCGCGGTGCAGCTCATTTTATCCTGAGGAAGTGGCTACTCCTGCTGCGGTGTTGTTGTTATTTCTCAGACCTTTCTCTATATTTTATTTCCCTCACACCTCCAGTCCTTTTACGTGCCGCACGTTTACCGTCAGCACCACCCCAAAGGTGCCGCGGTGCAGCTGTTTTAGTGAACCCACGCAGCGGCCACAACTGCTGCTGTACCTTTTGAGTATTTCTTAGACCATTCTCAATATTTTATTGCGCTCACACTTCCCAGCCTTTCCGTGCTGCTCTTTTTAACCAGCAGCGCTGCCCCGACGCTCCCGCGGTGCAGCTCTTTTAGTGATGCGGGGCAGCGGCCACTCCTGCTGCAGTATCTTTATTGTACCTCGTTTACCATGCTCAGCATTTCATTCCCTTTACACCTCTCAGCCTTTCCCGTGCCGCTCTTTTTAACCAGCAGCGCTGCCCCGACGCTCCCGCGGTGCAGCTCTTTTAGTGACACGTGGCAGAGGCCACACCTGCTGCAGTACCTTTATTGTACCTCTTTTACCATGCTCAGCATTTCATTCCCTTTACACCTCTCACGCTTTCCAGCGCCGCTCTTTTTAACCAGCAGCGCTGCCCCGACGGTCCCGCGGTGCAGCTCTTTTAGTGATGCGGAGCAGCGGCCACACCTGCTGCTGTACCTTTTTTGTACCTCGTTTACCATGCTCAGCATTTTATTCCCTTTACACCTCTCACGCTTTCCGGACCCCTTTTTAACCAGCAGAGCTGCCCCGATGGTCCCGCGGTGCAGCTCTTTTAGTGATGCGGGGCAGCGGCCACTCCTGCTGCAGTACCTTTACAATATTTCTTAGACCATTGTCAATATTTTATTGCGCTCACACTTCCCAGCCTTTCCCATACTGCTCTGTTTAACCAGCAGCGCTGCCCCGACGCTCCCGCGGTGCAGCTCTTTTAGTGACACGGGGCAGCAGCCACTCCTGCTGCAGTACTTTTAAAGGATTTTCGACCATTTTATTTTATACCCTTCACAGATGCGACCTTTGCCGTGACACCTTTGAAGCAGCACCCCTGCCCCACGTGCGCCGCGGTGCAGCTCATTTTATCCTGAGGAAGTGGCTACTCCTGCTGCGGTGTTGTTGTTATTTCTCAGACCTTTCTCTATATTTTATTTCCCTCACACCTCCAGTCCTTTTACGTGCCGCACGTTTACCGTCAGCACCACCCCAAAGGTGCCGCGGTGCAGCTGTTTTAGTGAACCCACGCAGCGGCCACAACTGCTGCTGTACCTTTTGAGTATTTCTTAGACCATTCTCAATATTTTATTGCGCTCACACTTCCCAGCCTTTCCGTGCTGCTCTTTTTAACCAGCAGCGCTGCCCCGACGCTCCCGCGGTGCAGCTCTTTTAGTGATGGGGGGCAGCGGCCACTCCTGCTGCAGTATCTTTATTGTACCTCGTTTACCATGCTCAGCATTTCATTCCCTTTACACCTCTCAGCCTTTCCCGTGCCGCTCTTTTTAACCAGCAGCGCTGCCCCGACGCTCCCGCGGTGCAGCTCTTTTAGTGATGCGGGGCAGCGGCCACTCCTGCTGCAGTATCTTTATTGTACCTCGTTTACCATGCTCAGCATTTCATTCCCTTTACACCTCTCAGCCTTTCCCGTGCCGCTCTTTTTAACCAGCAGCGCTGCCCCGACGCTCCCGCGGTGCAGCTCTTTTAGTGACACGTGGCAGCGGCCACACCTGCTGCAGTACCTTTATTGTACCTCTTTTACCATGCTCAGCATTTCATTCCCTTTACACCTCTCACGCTTTCCAGTGCCGCTCTTTTTAACCAGCAGCGCTGCCCCGACGGTCCCGCGGTGCAGCTCTTTTAGTGATGCGGAGCAGCGGCCACACCTGCTGCTGTACCTTTTTTGTACCTCGTTTACCATGCTCAGCATTTTATTCCCTTTACACCTCTCACGCTTTCCGGACCCCTTTTTAACCAGCAGCGCTGCCCCGACGCTCCCGCGGTGCAGCTCTTTTAGTGATGCGGGGCAGCGGCCACTCCTGCTGCAGTACCTTTACAATATTTCTTAGACCATTGTCAATATTTTATTCCGCTCACACTTCCCAGCCTTTCCCGTGCCGCTCTTTTTAACCAGCAGCGCTGCCCCGACGCTCCCGCGGTGCAGCTCTTTTAGTGATGCGGGGCAGCGGCCACTCCTGCTGCTGTACCTGTATTGTACCTCGTTTACCATGCTCAGCATTTCATTCCCTTTACACCTCTCAGCCTTTCCCGTGCCGCTCTGTTTAACCAGCAGCCCTGCCCCGACGCTCCCGCGGTGCAGCTCTTTTAGTCACACGGGGCAGCGGCCACACCTGCTGCTGTACCTTTATTGTACCTCGTTTACCATGCTCAGCATTTTATTCCCTTTACACCTCTCACGCTTTCCGGACCCCTTTTTAACCAGCAGAGCTGCCCCGACGGTCCCGCGGTGCAGCTCTTTTAGTGATGCGGGGCAGCGGCCACTCCTGCTGCAGTACCTTTACAATATTTCTTAGACCATTGTCAATACTTTATTGCGCTGACGTTTCCCAGCCTTTCCCGTGCTGCTCTGTTTAACCAGCAGCGCTGCCCCGACGCTCCCGCGGTGCAGCTCCCTTAGTGACACGGGGCAGGGGCCGAGAGCCCTCTAGGTGCGGCTCCTCTATAGCACTTTACCGTTTTCTATTTTATTTCATTGGCACCTCGCGCGTTGCGCCGGGCGCCTCATTCGGGGACATGCGCCGGCTCCCACAGCGCCCCGCCCGCCGCCGCTCCCCGGGGGCCTCCCCGCTGCTCTCGGGAGATCGCACACCGCACGCGGCCCAAGCCCCGTCTCGCCGACGGCACTCACCACCAGCCGCCCGCCGCCGCGTTCTCCCGCTCCCTACCGGCACGAAGCGGCGCTGCCGATGACGGAGCCGATGCGCGGCTGCCACGCCGCTCTCTCCGCGCCTCAGGGCCGGCGCCTTCGGCCGCACAGGGCGGCGTCCCCGCATCCGGGCCAGCCCGCGGAGCTCCTGCCGCCGCCGCCGCCGCCCCCCGACTGAGGGGCCGCGACGCCGGCGCCCCCTTTTATACTCCGCACCCCCTTTTCCCGCCACTGCCGCGGTGGGCTCCCCCCGCCTCAAAATCGCCCAGAAGCGCCCGAGGCGGGAACGGCGCAGCCCCACCGGCGCCTCGGAGAAGCTCTTCTAGTGACAAGGAGCAGCGGCCACTCCTGCTGCAGTACCTTTATTGTACCTCTTTTACCATGCTCAGCATTTTATTCCCTTTACACCTCTCACGCTTTCCGGACCCCTTTTTAACCAGCAGCGCTGCCCCGACGCTCCCGCGGTGCAGCTCTTTTAGTGATGCGGGGCAGCGGCCACTCCTGCAGCAGTATCTTTATTGTACCTCGTTTACCATGCTCAGCATTTCATTCCTTTTACACCTCTCAGCCTTTCCCGTGCCGCTCTTTTTAACCAGCAGCGCTGCCCCGACGCTCCCGCGGTGCAGCTCTTTTAGTGATGCGGGGCAGCGGCCACACCTGCTGCAGTACCTTTATTGTACCTCGTTTACCATGCTCAGCATTTTATTCCCTTTACACCTCTCACGCTTTCCGGACCCCTTTTTAACCAGCAGCGCTGCCCCGACGCTCCCGCGGTGCAGCTCTTTTAGTGATGCGGGGCAGCGGCCACTCCTGCTGCAGTATCTTTATTGTACCTCTTTTACCATGCTCAGCATTTCATTCCCTTTACACCTCTCACGCTTTCCGGACCCCTTTTTAGCCAGCAGCGCTGCCCCGACCGTCCCGCGGTGCAGCTCTTTTAGTGACGCGGGGCAGCGGCCACACCTGCTGCAGTACCTTTATTGTACCTCGTTTACAATGCTCAGCATTTTATTCCCTTTACACCTCTCAGCCTTTCCCGTGCCGCTCTTTTTAACCAGCAGCGCTGCCCCGACGCTCCCGAGGTGCAGCTCTTTTAGTCACATGGGGCAGCGGCCACTCCTGCTGCAGTACCTTTACAGTATTTCTTAAACCATTGTGAATATTTTATTGCGCTCACACTTCCCAGCCTTTCCCATGCTGCTCTTTTTAACCAGCAGCGCTGCCCCGACGCTCCCGAGGTGCAGCTCTTTTAGTGACGCGGGGCAGCGGCCACACCTGCTGCAGTACCTTTATTGTACCTCGTTTACCAGGCTCAGCATTTTATTCCCTTTACACCTCTCAGCCTTTCCCGTGCCGCTCTTTTTAACCAGCAGCGCTGCCCCGACGCTCCCGAGGTGCAGCTCTTTTAGTCACATGGGGCAGCGGCCACTCCTGCTGCAGTACCTTTACAGTATTTCTTAAACCATTGTGAATATTTTATTGCGCTCACACTTCCCAGCCTTTCCCATGCTGCTCTTTTTAACCAGCAGCGCTGCCCCGACGCTCCCGAGGTGCAGCTCTTTTAGTGACGCGGAGCAGCGGCCACTCCTGCTGCAGTACCTTTACAATATTTCTTAGACCATTGTCAATATTTTATTCCGCTCACACTTCCCAGCCTTTCCCGTGCCGCTCTTTTTAACCAGCAGCGCTGCCCCGACGCTCCCGCGGTGCAGCTCTTTTAGTGATGCGGGGCAGCGGCCACTCCTGCTGCAGTACCTTTATTGTACCTCTTTTACCATGCTCAGCATTTTATTCCCTTTACACCTCTCAGCCTTTCCCGTGCCGCTCTTTTTAACCAGCAGCGCTGCCCCGACGCTCCCGAGGTGCAGCTCTTTTAGTCACACGGGGCAGCGGCCACACCTGCTGCAGTACCTTTATTGTACCTCGTTTACCATGCTCAGCATTTTATTCCCTTTACACCTCTCACGCTTTCCGGACCCCTTTTTAACGAGCAGCGCTGCCCCGACCGTCCCGCGGTGCAGCTCTTTTAGTGATGCGGGGCAGCGGTCACTCCTGCTGCAGTACCTTTACAATATTTCTTAGACCATTGTCAATACTTTATTGCGCTGACGTTTCCCAGCCTTTCCCGTGCCGCTCTTTTTAACCAGCAGCGCTGCCCCGACGCTCCCGCGGTGCAGCTCCCTTAGTGACACGGGGCAGGGGCCGAGAGCCCTCTAGGTGCGGCTCCTCTATAGCACTTTACCGTTTTCTATTTTATTTCATTGGCACCTCGCGCGTTGCGCCGGGCGCCTCATTCGGGGACATGCGCCGGCTCCCACAGCGCCCCGCCCGCCGCCGCTCCCCGGGGGCCTCCCCGCTGCTCTCGGGAGATCGCACACCGCACGCGGCCCAAGCCCCGTCTCGCCGACGGCACTCACCACCCGCCGCCCGCCGCCGCGTTCTCCCGCTCCCTACCGGCACGAAGCGGCGCTGCCGATGACGGAGCCGATGCGCGGCTGCCACGCCGCTCTCTCCGCGCCTCAGGGCCGGCGCCTTCGGCCGCACAGGGCGGCGTCCCCGCATCCGGGCCAGCCCGCGGAGCTCCTGCCGCCGCCGCCGCCGCCCCCCGACTGAGGGGCCGCGACGCCGGCGCCCCCTTTTATACTCCGCACCCCCTTTTCCCGCCACTGCCGCGGTGGGCTCCCCCCGCCTCAAAATCGCCCAGAAGCGCCCGAGGCGGGAACGGCGCAGCCCCACCGGCGCCTCGGAGAAGCTCTTCTAGTGACAAGGAGCAGCGGCCACTCCTGCTGCAGTACCTTTATTGTACCTCGTTTACCATGCTCAGCATTTTATTCCCTTTACACCTCTCACGCTTTCCGGACCCCTTTTTAACCAGCAGCGCTGCCCCGACGCTCCCGCGGTGCAGCTCTTTTAGTGATGCGGGGCAGCGGCCACTCCTGCAGCAGTATCTTTATTGTACCTCTTTTACCATGCTCAGCATTTCATTCCCTTTACACCTCTCACGCTTTCCGGACCCCTTTTAAGCCGGCAGCACTGCCCCGACGCTCCCGAGGTGCAGCTCTTTTAGTCACACGGGGCAGCGGCCACTCCTGCTGCAGTACCTTTACAATATTTCTTAGACCATTGTCAATATTTTATTGCGCTCACACTTCCCAGCCTTTCCCATACTGCTCTGTTTAACCAGCAGCGCTGCCCCGACGCTCCCGCGGTGCAGCTCTTTTAGTGACACGGGGCAGCAGCCACTCCTGCTGCAGTACTTTTAAAGGATTTTCGACCATTTTATTTTATACCCTTCACAGATGCGACCTTTGCCGTGACACCTTTGAAGCAGCACCCCTGCCCCACGTGCGCCGCGGTGCAGCTCATTTTATCCTGAGGAAGTGGCTACTCCTGCTGCGGTGTTGTTGTTATTTCTCAGACCTTTCTCTATATTTTATTTCCCTCACACCTCCAGTCCTTTTACGTGCCGCACGTTTACCGTCAGCACCACCCCAAAGGTGCCGCGGTGCAGCTGTTTTAGTGAACCCACGCAGCGGCCACAACTGCTGCTGTACCTTTTGAGTATTTCTTAGACCATTCTCAATATTTTATTGCGCTCACACTTCCCAGCCTTTCCGTGCTGCTCTTTTTAACCAGCAGCGCTGCCCCGACGCTCCCGCGGTGCAGCGCTTTTAGTGATGCGGGGCAGCGGCCACTCCTGCTGCAGTATCTTTATTGTACCTCGTTTACCATGCTCAGCATTTCATTCCCTTTACACCTCTCAGCCTTTCCCGTGCCGCTCTTTTTAACCAGCAGCGCTGCCCCGACGCTCCCGCGGTGCAGCTCTTTTAGTGATGCGGGGCAGCGGCCACTCCTGCTGCTGTACCTGTATTGTACCTCGTTTACCATGCTCAGCATTTCATTCCCTTTACACCTCTCAGCCTTTCCCGTGCCGCTCTGTTTAACCAGCAGCCCTGCCCCGACGCTCCCGCGGTGCAGCTCTTTTAGTCACACGGGGCAGCGGCCACACCTGCTGCTGTACCTTTATTGTACCTCGTTTACCATGCTCAGCATTTTATTCCCTTTACACCTCTCACGCTTTCCGGACCCCTTTTTAACCAGCAGAGCTGCCCCGACGGACCCGCGGTGCAGCTCTTTTAGTGATGCGGGGCAGCGGCCACTCCTGCTGCAGTACCTTTACAATATTTCTTAGACCATTGTCAATATTTTATTGCGCTCACACTTCCCAGCCTTTCCCATACTGCTCTGTTTAACCAGCAGCGCTGCCCCGACGCTCCCGCGGTGCAGCTCTTTTAGTGACACGGGGCAGCAGCCACTCCTGCTGCAGTACTTTTAAAGGATTTTCGACCATTTTATTTTATACCCTTCACAGATGCGACCTTTGCCGTGACACCTTTGAAGCAGCGCCCCTGCCCCACGTGCGCCGCGGTGCAGCTCATTTTATCCTGAGGAAGTGGCTACTCCTGCTGCGGTGTTGTTGTTATTTCTCAGACCTTTCTCTATATTTTATTTCCCTCACACCTCCAGTCCTTTTACGTGCCGCACGTTTACCGTCAGCACCACCCCAAAGGTCCCGCGGTGCAGCTGTTTTAGTGAACCCACGCAGCGGCCACAACTGCTGCTGTACCTTTTGAGTATTTCTTAGACCATTCTCAATATTTTATTGCGCTCACACTTCCCAGCCTTTCCGTGCTGCTCTTTTTAACCAGCAGCGCTGCCCCGACGCTCCCGCGGTGCAGCTCTTTTAGTCACACGGGGCAGCGGCCACACCTGCTGCTGTACCTTTATTGTACCTCGTTTACCATGCTCAGCATTTCATTCCCTTTACACCTCTCACGCTTTCCGGACCCCTTTTTAACCAGCAGCGCTGCCCCGACCGTCCCGCGGTGCAGCTCTTTTAGTGATGCGGGGCAGCGGCCACTCCTGCTGCAGTACCTTTACAATATTTCTTAGACCATTGTGAATATTTTATTCCGCTCACACTTCCCAGCCTTTCCGTGCTGCTCTTTTTAACCAGCAGCGCTGCCCCGACGGTCCCGCGGTGCAGCTCTTTTAGTGACACGGGGCAGCGGCCACACCTGCTGCAGTACCTTTATTGTACCTCGTTTACCATGCTCAGCATTTTATTCCCTTTACACCTCTCAGCCTTTCCCGTGCCGCTCTTTTTAACCAGCAGCGCTGCCCCGACGCTCCCGCGGTGCAGCTCTTTTAGTGACACGGGGCAGCGGCCACACCTGCTGCTGTACCTTTATTGTACCTCGTTTACCATGCTCAGCATTTTATTCCCTTTACACCTCTCACGCTTTCCGGACCCCTTTTTAACCAGCAGCGCTGCCCCGACCGTCCCGCGGTGCAGCTCTTTTAGTGATGCGGGGCAGCGGCCACTCCTGCTGCTGTACCTGTATTGTACCTCGTTTACCATGCTCAGCATTTCATTCCCTTTACACCTCTCACGCTTTCCGGACCCCTTTTTAACCAGCAGCGCTGCCCCGACGCTCCCGCGGTGCAGCTCTTTTAGTGATGCGGGGCAGCGGCCACTCCTGCTGCAGTATCTTTATTGTACCTCTTTTACCATGCTCAGCATTTCATTCCCTTTACACCTCTCACGCTTTCCAGTGCCGCTCTTTTTAACCAGCAGCGCTGCCCCGACGCTCCCGCAGTGCAGCTCTTTTAGTGATGCGGAGCAGCAGCCACACCTGCTGCTGTACCTTTATTGTACCTCGTTTACCATGCTCAGCATTTTATTCCCTTTACACCTCTCACGCTTTCCGGACCCCTTTTTAACCAGCAGCGCTGCCCCGACGCTCCCGAGATGCAGCTCTTTTAGTGATGCGGGGCAGCGGCCACTCCTGCTGCTATACCTTTTCAATATTTCTTAGACCATTGTCAATATTTTATTGCGCTCACACTTCCCAGCCTTTCCCATGCTGCTCTGTTTAACCAGCAGCGCTGCCCCGACGCTCCCGAGGTGCAGCTCTTTTAGTGATGCGGGGCAGCGGCCACACCTGCTGCACTACCTTTATTGTACCTCGTTTACCATGCTCAGCATTTTATTCCCTTTACACCTCTCACGCTTTCCGGACCCCTTTTTAACCAGCAGCACTGCCCCGACGCTCCCGCGGTGCAGCTCTTTTAGTCACACGGGGCAGCGGCCACTCCTGCTGCTGTACCTTTATTGTACCTCGTTTACAATGCTCAGCATTTTATTCCCTTTACACCTCTCAGCCTTTCCCGTGCCGCTCTTTTTAACCAGCAGCGCTGCCCCGACGCTCCCGCGGTGCAGCTCTTTTAGTCACACGGGGCAGCGGCCACACCTGCTGCTGTACCTTTATTGTACCTCGTTTACCATGCTCAGCATTTCATTCCCTTTACACCTCTCACGCTTTCCGGACCCCTTTTTAACCAGCAGCGCTGCCCCGACCGTCCCGCGGTGCAGCTCTTTTAGTCACACGGGGCAGCGGCCACTCCTGCTGCAGTACCTTTACAATATTTCTTAGACCATTGTCAATACTTTATTGCGCTGACGTTTCCCAGCCTTTCCCGTGCCGCTCTTTTTAACCAGCAGCGCTGCCCCGACGCTCCCGCGGTGCAGCTCCCTTAGTGACACGGGGCAGGGGCCGAGAGCCCTCTAGGTGCGGCTCCTCTATAGCACTTTACCGTTTTCTATTTTATTTCATTGGCACCTCGCGCGTTGCGCCGGGCGCCTCATTCGGGGACATGCGCCGGCTCCCACAGCGCCCCGCCCGCCGCCGCTCCCCGGGGGCCTCCCCGCTGCTCTCGGGAGATCGCACACCGCACGCGGCCCAAGCCCCGTCTCGCCGACGGCACTCACCACCCGCCGCCCGCCGCCGCGTTCTCCCGCTCCCTACCGGCACGAAGCGGCGCTGCCGATGACGGAGCCGATGCGCGGCTGCCACGCCGCTCTCTCCGCGCCTCAGGGCCGGCGCCTTCGGCCGCACAGGGCGGCGTCCCCGCATCCGGGCCAGCCCGCGGAGCTCCTGCCGCCGCCGCCGCCGCCCCCCGACTGAGGGGCCGCGACGCCGGCGCCCCCTTTTATACTCCGCACCCCCTTTTCCCGCCACTGCCGCGGTGGGCTCCCCCCGCCTCAAAATCGCCCAGAAGCGCCCGAGGCGGGAACGGCGCAGCCCCACCGGCGCCTCGGAGAAGCTCTTCTAGTGACAAGGAGCAGCGGCCACCCCTCCTGCTGCAGTACCTTTATTGTACCTCGTTTACCATGCTCAGCATTTTATTCCCTTTACACCTCTCACGCTTTCCGGACCCCTTTTTAACCAGCAGCGCTGCCCCGACGCTCCCGCGGTGCAGCTCTTTTAGTGATGCGGGGCAGCGGCCACTCCTGCAGCAGTATCTTTATTGTACCTCTTTTACCATGCTCAGCATTTCATTCCCTTTACACCTCTCACGCTTTCCGGACCCCTTTTAAGCCGGCAGCACTGCCCCGACGCTCCCGAGGTGCAGCTCTTTTAGTGATGCGGGGCAGCGGCCACACCTGCTGCAGTACCTTTATTGTACCTCGTTTACCATGCTCAGCATTTCATTCCCTTTACACCTCTCACGCTTTCCGGACCCCTTTTTAACCAGCAGCGCTTCCCCGACCGTCCCGCGGTGCAGCTCTTTTAGTGACGCGGGGCAGCGGCCACACCTGCTGCAGTACCTTTATTGTACCTCGTTTACAATGCTCAGCATTTCATTCCCTTTACACCTCTCAGCCTTTCCCGTGCCGCTCTTTTTAACCAGCAGCGCTGCCCCGACGCTCCCGAGGTGCAGCTCTTTTAGTCACACGGGGCAGCGGCCACTCCTGCTGCAGTACCTTTACAGTATTTCTTAAACCATTGTGAATATTTTATTGCGCTCACACTTCCCAGCCTTTCCCATGCTGCTCTTTTTAACCAGCAGCGCTGCCCCGACCGTCCCGCGGTGCAGCTCTTTTAGTGATGCGGGGCAGCGGCCACACCTGCAGCAGTATCTTTATTGTACCTCGTTTACCATGCTCAGCATTTCATTCCCTTTACACCTCTCAGCCTTTCCGGGCCCCTTTTTAACCAGCAGCGCTGCCCCGACGCTCCCGCGGTGCAGCTCTTTTAGTGATGCGGGGCAGCGGCCACTCCTGCTGCTGTACCTGTATTGTACCTCGTTTACCATGCTCAGCATTTCATTCCCTTTACACCTCTCAGCCTTTCCCGTGCCGCTCTGTTTAACCAGCAGCCCTGCCCCGACGCTCCCACGGTGCAGCTCTTTTAGTCACACGGGGCAGCGGCCACACCTGCTGCTGTACCTTTATTGTACCTCGTTTACCATGCTCAGCATTTTATTCCCTTTACACCTCTCACGCTTTCCGGACCCCTTTTTAACCAGCAGAGCTGCCCCGATGGTCCCGCGGTGCAGCTCTTTTAGTGATGCGGGGCAGCGGCCACTCCTGCTGCAGTACCTTTACAATATTTCTTAGACCATTGTCAATATTTTATTGCGCTCACACTTCCCAGCCTTTCCCATACTGCTCTGTTTAACCAGCAGCGCTGCCCCGACGCTCCCGCGGTGCAGCTCTTTTAGTGACACGGGGCAGCAGCCACTCCTGCTGCAGTACTTTTAAAGGATTTTCGACCATTTTATTTTATACCCTTCACAGATGCGACCTTTGCCGTGACACCTTTGAAGCAGCACCCCTGCCCCACGTGCGCCGCGGTGCAGCTCATTTTATCCTGAGGAAGTGGCTACTCCTGCTGCGGTGTTGTTGTTATTTCTCAGACCTTTCTCTATATTTTATTTCCCTCACACCTCCAGTCCTTTTACGTGCCGCACGTTTACCGTCAGCACCACCCCAAAGGTCCCGCGGTGCAGCTGTTTTAGTGAACCCACGCAGCGGCCACAACTGCTGCTGTACCTTTTGAGTATTTCTTAGACCATTCTCAATATTTTATTGCGCTCACACTTCCCAGCCTTTCCGTGCTGCTCTTTTTAACCAGCAGCGCTGCCCCGACGCTCCCGCGGTGCAGCTCTTTTAGTGATGCGGGGCAGCGGCCACTCCTGCAGCAGTATCTTTATTGTACCTCTTTTACCATGCTCAGCATTTCATTCCCTTTACACCTCTCACGCTTTCCAGTGCCGCTCTTTTTAACCAGCAGCGCTGCCCCGACGGTCCCGCGGTGCAGCTCTTTTAGTGATGCGGAGCAGCGGCCACACCTGCTGCTGTACCTTTATTGTACCTCGTTTACCATGCTCAGCATTTTATTCCCTTTACACCTCTCACGTTTTCCGGACCCCTTTTTAACCAGCAGCGCTGCCCCGACGCTCCCGAGATGCAGCTCTTTTAGTGATGCGGGGCAGCGGCCACTCCTGCTGCTGTACCTTTTCAATATTTCTTAGACCATGGTCAATATTTTATTGCGCTCACACTTCCCAGCCTTTCCGTGCTGCTCTGTTTAACCAGCAGCGCTGCCCCGACGCTCCCGAGGTGCAGCTCTTTTAGTGATGCGGGGCAGCGGCCACACCTGCTGCACTACCTTTATTGTACCTCGTTTACCATGCTCAGCATTTCATTCCCTTTACACCTCTCACGCTTTCCGGACCCCTTTTTAACCAGCAGCGCTGCCCCGACCGTCCCGCGGTGCAGCTCTTTTAGTGATGCGGGGCAGCGGCCACTCCTGCTGCAGTACCTTTACAATATTTCTTAGACCATTGTCAATACTTTATTGCGCTGACGTTTCCCAGCCTTTCCCGTGCTGCTCTGTTTAACCAGCAGCGCTGCCCCGACGCTCCCGCGGTGCAGCTCCCTTAGTGACACGGGGCAGGGGCCGAGAGCCCTCTAGGTGCGGCTCCTCTATAGCACTTTACCGTTTTCTATTTTATTTCATTGGCACCTCGCGCGTTGCGCCGGGCGCCTCATTCGGGGACATGCGCCGGCTCCCACAGCGCCCCGCCCGCCGCCGCTCCCCGGGGGCCTCCCCGCTGCTCTCGGGAGATCGCACACCGCACGCGGCCCAAGCCCCGTCTCGCCGACGGCACTCACCACCCGCCGCCCGCCGCCGCGTTCTCCCGCTCCCTACCGGCACGAAGCGGCGCTGCCGATGACGGAGCCGATGCGCGGCTGCCACGCCGCTCTCTCCGCGCCTCAGGGCCGGCGCCTTCGGCCGCACAGGGCGGCGTCCCCGCATCCGGGCCAGCCCGCGGAGCTCCTGCCGCCGCCGCCGCCGCCCCCCGACTGAGGGGCCGCGACGCCGGCGCCCCCTTTTATACTCCGCACCCCCTTTTCCCGCCACTGCCGCGGTGGGCTCCCCCCGCCTCAAAATCGCCCAGAAGCGCCCGAGGCGGGAACGGCGCAGCCCCACCGGCGCCTCGGAGAAGCTCTTCTAGTGACAAGGAGCAGCGGCCACTCCTGCTGCAGTACCTTTATTGTACCTCGTTTACCATGCTCAGCATTTCATTCCCTTTACACCTCTCAGCCTTTCCCGTGCCGCTCTTTTTAACCAGCAGCGCTGCCCGGACGCTCCCGCGGTGCAGCTCTTTTAGTGACACGGGGCAGCGGCCACTCCTGCTGCAGTACCTTTATTGTACCTCGTTTACCATGCTCAGCATTTTATTCCCTTTACACCTCTCAAGCTTTCCGGACCCCTTTTTAACCAGCAGCGCTGCCCCGACCGTCCCGCGGTGCAGCTCTTTTAGTGACGCGGGGCAGCGGCCACACCTGCTGCTGTACCTTTATTGTACCTCGTTTACAATGCTCAGCATTTTATTCCCTTTACACCTCTCAGCCTTTCCCGTGCCGCTCTTTTTAACCAGCAGCGCTGCCCCGACCGTCCCGAGGTGCAGCTCTTTTAGTGACGCGGAGCAGCGGCCACTCCTGCTGCTGTACCTTTATTGTACCTCGTTTACCATGCTCAGCATTTTATTCCCTTTACACCTCTCACGCTTTCCGGACCCCTTTTTAGCCAGCAGCGCTGCCCCGACGCTCCCGAGGTGCAGCTCTTTTAGTGATGCGGGGCAGCGGCCACTCCTGCTGCAGTACCTTTACAATATTTCTTAGACCATTGTCAATATTTTATTCCGCTCACACTTCCCAGCCTTTCCCGTGCCGCTCTTTTTAACCAGCAGCGCTGCCCCGACGCTCCCGCGGTGCAGCTCTTTTAGTGATGCGGGGCAGCGGCCACTCCTGCTGCAGTACCTTTATTGTACCTCGTTTACCATGCTCAGCATTTCATTCCCTTTACACCTCTCAGCCTTTCCCGTGCCGCTCTTTTTAACCAGCAGCGCTGCCCCGACGCTCCCGCGGTGCAGCTCTTTTAGTCACACGGGGCAGCGGCCACACCTGCTGCTGTACCTTTTTTGTACCTCGTTTACCATGCTCAGCATTTTATTCCCTTTACACCTCTCACGCTTTCCGGACCCCTTTTTAACCAGCAGAGCTGCCCCGATGGTCCCGCGGTGCAGCTCTTTTAGTGATGCGGGGCAGCGGCCACTCCTGCTGCAGTACCTTTACAATATTTCTTAGACCATTGTCAATATTTTATTGCGCTCACACTTCCCAGCCTTTCCCATACTGCTCTGTTTAACCAGCAGCGCTGCCCCGACGCTCCCGCGGTGCAGCTCTTTTAGTGACACGGGGCAGCAGCCACTCCTGCTGCAGTACTTTTAAAGGATTTTCGACCATTTTATTTTATACCCTTCACAGATGCGACCTTTGCCGTGACACCTTTGAAGCAGCGCCCCTGCCCCACGTGCGCCGCGGTGCAGCTCATTTTATCCTGAGGAAGTGGCTACTCCTGCTGCGGTGTTGTTGTTATTTCTCAGACCTTTCTCTATATTTTATTTCCCTCACACCTCCAGTCCTTTTACGTGCCGCACGTTTACCGTCAGCACCACCCCAAAGGTCCCGCGGTGCAGCTGTTTTAGTGAACCCACGCAGCGGCCACAACTGCTGCTGTACCTTTTGAGTATTTCTTAGACCATTCTCAATATTTTATTGCGCTCACACTTCCCAGCCTTTCCGTGCTGCTCTTTTTAACCAGCAGCGCTGCCCCGAGGCTCCCGCGGTGCAGCTCTTTTAGTCACACGGGGCAGCGGCCACACCTGCTGCTGTACCTTTATTGTACCTCGTTTACCATGCTCAGCATTTCATTCCCTTTACACCTCTCACGCTTTCCGGACCCCTTTTTAACCAGCAGCGCTGCCCCGACCGTCCCGCGGTGCAGCTCTTTTAGTGATGCGGGGCAGCGGCCACTCCTGCTGCAGTACCTTTACAATATTTCTTAGACCATTGTGAATATTTTATTCCGCTCACACTTCCCAGCCTTTCCGTGCTGCTCTTTTTAACCAGCAGCGCTGCCCGGACGCTCCCGCGGTGCAGCTCTTTTAGTGACACGGGGCAGCGGCCACTCCTGCTGCAGTACCTTTATTGTACCTCGTTTACCATGCTCAGCATTTTATTCCCTTTACACCTCTCAAGCTTTCCGGACCCCTTTTTAACCAGCAGCGCTGCCCCGACCGTCCCGCGGTGCAGCTCTTTTAGTGACGCGGGGCAGCGGCCACACCTGCTGCTGTACCTTTATTGTACCTCGTTTACAATGCTCAGCATTTTATTCCCTTTACACCTCTCAGCCTTTCCCGTGCCGCTCTTTTTAACCAGCAGCGCTGCCCCGACCGTCCCGAGGTGCAGCTCTTTTAGTGACGCGGAGCAGCGGCCACTCCTGCTGCTGTACCTTTATTGTACCTCGTTTACCATGCTCAGCATTTTATTCCCTTTACACCTCTCACGCTTTCCGGACCCCTTTTTAGCCAGCAGCGCTGCCCCGACGCTCCCGAGGTGCAGCTCTTTTAGTGATGCGGGGCAGCGGCCACTCCTGCTGCAGTACCTTTACAATATTTCTTAGACCATTGTCAATATTTTATTCCGCTCACACTTCCCAGCCTTTCCCGTGCCGCTCTTTTTAACCAGCAGCGCTGCCCCGACGCTCCCGCGGTGCAGCTCTTTTAGTGATGCGGGGCAGCGGCCACTCCTGCTGCAGTACCTTTATTGTACCTCGTTTACCATGCTCAGCATTTCATTCCCTTTACACCTCTCAGCCTTTCCCGTGCCGCTCTTTTTAACCAGCAGCGCTGCCCCGACGCTCCCGCGGTGCAGCTCTTTTAGTCACACGGGGCAGCGGCCACACCTGCTGCTGTACCTTTTTTGTACCTCGTTTACCATGCTCAGCATTTTATTCCCTTTACACCTCTCACGCTTTCCGGACCCCTTTTTAACCAGCAGAGCTGCCCCGATGGTCCCGCGGTGCAGCTCTTTTAGTGATGCGGGGCAGCGGCCACTCCTGCTGCAGTACCTTTACAATATTTCTTAGACCATTGTCAATATTTTATTGCGCTCACACTTCCCAGCCTTTCCCATACTGCTCTGTTTAACCAGCAGCGCTGCCCCGACGCTCCCGCGGTGCAGCTCTTTTAGTGACACGGGGCAGCAGCCACTCCTGCTGCAGTACTTTTAAAGGATTTTCGACCATTTTATTTTATACCCTTCACAGATGCGACCTTTGCCGTGACACCTTTGAAGCAGCGCCCCTGCCCCACGTGCGCCGCGGTGCAGCTCATTTTATCCTGAGGAAGTGGCTACTCCTGCTGCGGTGTTGTTGTTATTTCTCAGACCTTTCTCTATATTTTATTTCCCTCACACCTCCAGTCCTTTTACGTGCCGCACGTTTACCGTCAGCACCACCCCAAAGGTCCCGCGGTGCAGCTGTTTTAGTGAACCCACGCAGCGGCCACAACTGCTGCTGTACCTTTTGAGTATTTCTTAGACCATTCTCAATATTTTATTGCGCTCACACTTCCCAGCCTTTCCGTGCTGCTCTTTTTAACCAGCAGCGCTGCCCCGAGGCTCCCGCGGTGCAGCTCTTTTAGTCACACGGGGCAGCGGCCACACCTGCTGCTGTACCTTTATTGTACCTCGTTTACCATGCTCAGCATTTCATTCCCTTTACACCTCTCACGCTTTCCGGACCCCTTTTTAACCAGCAGCGCTGCCCCGACCGTCCCGCGGTGCAGCTCTTTTAGTGATGCGGGGCAGCGGCCACTCCTGCTGCAGTACCTTTACAATATTTCTTAGACCATTGTGAATATTTTATTCCGCTCACACTTCCCAGCCTTTCCGTGCTGCTCTTTTTAACCAGCAGCGCTGCCCCGACGGTCCCGCGGTGCAGCTCTTTTAGTGACACGGGGCAGCGGCCACACCTGCTGCAGTACCTTTATTGTACCTCGTTTACCATGCTCAGCATTTTATTCCCTTTACACCTCTCAGCCTTTCCCGTGCCGCTCTTTTTAACCAGCAGCGCTGCCCCGACGCTCCCGCGGTGCAGCTCTTTTAGTGACACGGGGCAGCGGCCACACCTGCTGCTGTACCTTTATTGTACCTCGTTTACCATGCTCAGCATTTTATTCCCTTTACACCTCTCACGCTTTCCGGACCCCTTTTTAACCAGCAGCGCTGCCCCGACCGTCCCGCGGTGCAGCTCTTTTAGTGATGCGGGGCAGCGGCCACTCCTGCTGCTGTACCTTTATTGTACCTCGTTTACCATGCTCAGCATTTCATTCCCTTTACACCTCTCACGCTTTCCGGACCCCTTTTTAACCAGCAGCGCTGCCCCGACGCTCCCGCGGTGCAGCTCTTTTAGTGATGCGGGGCAGCGGCCACTCCTGCTGCAGTATCTTTATTGTACCTCTTTTACCATGCTCAGCATTTCATTCCCTTTACACCTCTCACGCTTTCCAGTGCCGCTCTTTTTAACCAGCAGCGCTGCCCCGACGCTCCCGCAGTGCAGCTCTTTTAGTGATGCGGAGCAGCAGCCACACCTGCTGCTGTACCTTTATTGTACCTCGTTTACCATGCTCAGCATTTTATTCCCTTTACACCTCTCACGCTTTCCGGACCCCTTTTTAACCAGCAGCGCTGCCCCGACGCTCCCGAGATGCAGCTCTTTTAGTGATGCGGGGCAGCGGCCACTCCTGCTGCTATACCTTTTCAATATTTCTTAGACCATTGTCAATATTTTATTGCGCTCACACTTCCCAGCCTTTCCCATGCTGCTCTGTTTAACCAGCAGCGCTGCCCCGACGCTCCCGAGGTGCAGCTCTTTTAGTGATGCGGGGCAGCGGCCACACCTGCTGCACTACCTTTATTGTACCTCGTTTACCATGCTCAGCATTTTATTCCCTTTACACCTCTCACGCTTTCCGGACCCCTTTTTAACCAGCAGCACTGCCCCGACGCTCCCGCGGTGCAGCTCTTTTAGTCACACGGGGCAGCGGCCACTCCTGCTGCTGTACCTTTATTGTACCTCGTTTACAATGCTCAGCATTTTATTCCCTTTACACCTCTCAGCCTTTCCCGTGCCGCTCTTTTTAACCAGCAGCGCTGCCCCGACGCTCCCGCGGTGCAGCTCTTTTAGTCACACGGGGCAGCGGCCACTCCTGCTGCAGTACCTTTACAATATTTCTTAGACCATTGTCAATACTTTATTGCGCTGACGTTTCCCAGCCTTTCCCGTGCCGCTCTTTTTAACCAGCAGCGCTGCCCCGACGCTCCCGCGGTGCAGCTCCCTTAGTGACACGGGGCAGGGGCCGAGAGCCCTCTAGGTGCGGCTCCTCTATAGCACTTTACCGTTTTCTATTTTATTTCATTGGCACCTCGCGCGTTGCGCCGGGCGCCTCATTCGGGGACATGCGCCGGCTCCCACAGCGCCCCGCCCGCCGCCGCTCCCCGGGGGCCTCCCCGCTGCTCTCGGGAGATCGCACACCGCACGCGGCCCAAGCCCCGTCTCGCCGACGGCACTCACCACCCGCCGCCCGCCGCCGCGTTCTCCCGCTCCCTACCGGCACGAAGCGGCGCTGCCGATGACGGAGCCGATGCGCGGCTGCCACGCCGCTCTCTCCGCGCCTCAGGGCCGGCGCCTTCGGCCGCACAGGGCGGCGTCCCCGCATCCGGGCCAGCCCGCGGAGCTCCTGCCGCCGCCGCCGCCGCCCCCCGACTGAGGGGCCGCGACGCCGGCGCCCCCTTTTATACTCCGCACCCCCTTTTCCCGCCACTGCCGCGGTGGGCTCCCCCCGCCTCAAAATCGCCCAGAAGCGCCCGAGGCGGGAACGGCGCAGCCCCACCGGCGCCTCGGAGAAGCTCTTCTAGTGACAAGGAGCAGCGGCCACCCCTCCTGCTGCAGTACCTTTATTGTACCTCGTTTACCATGCTCAGCATTTTATTCCCTTTACACCTCTCACGCTTTCCGGACCCCTTTTTAACCAGCAGCGCTGCCCCGACGCTCCCGCGGTGCAGCTCTTTTAGTGATGCGGGGCAGCGGCCACTCCTGCAGCAGTATCTTTATTGTACCTCTTTTACCATGCTCAGCATTTCATTCCCTTTACACCTCTCACGCTTTCCGGACCCCTTTTAAGCCGGCAGCACTGCCCCGACGCTCCCGAGGTGCAGCTCTTTTAGTGATGCGGGGCAGCGGCCACACCTGCTGCAGTACCTTTATTGTACCTCGTTTACCATGCTCAGCATTTCATTCCCTTTACACCTCTCACGCTTTCCGGACCCCTTTTTAACCAGCAGCGCTTCCCCGACCGTCCCGCGGTGCAGCTCTTTTAGTGACGCGGGGCAGCGGCCACACCTGCTGCAGTACCTTTATTGTACCTCGTTTACAATGCTCAGCATTTCATTCCCTTTACACCTCTCAGCCTTTCCCGTGCCGCTCTTTTTAACCAGCAGCGCTGCCCCGACGCTCCCGAGGTGCAGCTCTTTTAGTCACACGGGGCAGCGGCCACTCCTGCTGCAGTACCTTTACAGTATTTCTTAAACCATTGTGAATATTTTATTGCGCTCACACTTCCCAGCCTTTCCCATGCTGCTCTTTTTAACCAGCAGCGCTGCCCCGACCGTCCCGCGGTGCAGCTCTTTTAGTGATGCGGGGCAGCGGCCACTCCTGCAGCAGTATCTTTATTGTACCTCGTTTACCATGCTCAGCATTTCATTCCCTTTACACCTCTCAGCCTTTCCGGGCCCCTTTTTAACCAGCAGCGCTGCCCCGACGCTCCCGCGGTGCAGCTCTTTTAGTGATGCGGGGCAGCGGCCACTCCTGCTGCTGTACCTGTATTGTACCTCGTTTACCATGCTCAGCATTTCATTCCCTTTACACCTCTCAGCCTTTCCCGTGCCGCTCTGTTTAACCAGCAGCCCTGCCCCGACGCTCCCACGGTGCAGCTCTTTTAGTCACACGGGGCAGCGGCCACACCTGCTGCTGTACCTTTATTGTACCTCGTTTACCATGCTCAGCATTTTATTCCCTTTACACCTCTCACGCTTTCCGGACCCCTTTTTAACCAGCAGCGCTGCCCCGACCGTCCCGCGGTGCAGCTCTTTTAGTGATGCGGGGCAGCGGCCACTCCTGCTGCTGTACCTTTATTGTACCTCGTTTACCATGCTCAGCATTTCATTCCCTTTACACCTCTCACGCTTTCCGGACCCCTTTTTAACCAGCAGCGCTGCCCCGACGCTCCCGCGGTGCAGCTCTTTTAGTGATGCGGGGCAGCGGCCACTCCTGCTGCTGTATCTTTATTGTACCTCTTTTACCATGCTCAGCATTTCATTCCCTTTACACCTCTCACGCTTTCCAGTGCCGCTCTTTTTAACCAGCAGCGCTGCCCCGACGCTCCCGCAGTGCAGCTCTTTTAGTGATGCGGAGCAGCAGCCACACCTGCTGCTGTACCTTTATTGTACCTCGTTTACCATGCTCAGCATTTTATTCCCTTTACACCTCTCACGCTTTCCGGACCCCTTTTTAACCAGCAGCGCTGCCCCGACGCTCCCGAGATGCAGCTCTTTTAGTGATGCGGGGCAGCGGCCACTCCTGCTGCTATACCTTTTCAATATTTCTTAGACCATTGTCAATATTTTATTGCGCTCACACTTCCCAGCCTTTCCCATGCTGCTCTGTTTAACCAGCAGCGCTGCCCCGACGCTCCCGAGGTGCAGCTCTTTTAGTGATGCGGGGCAGCGGCCACACCTGCTGCACTACCTTTATTGTACCTCGTTTACCATGCTCAGCATTTTATTCCCTTTACACCTCTCACGCTTTCCGGACCCCTTTTTAACCAGCAGCACTGCCCCGACGCTCCCGCGGTGCAGCTCTTTTAGTCACACGGGGCAGCGGCCACTCCTGCTGCTGTACCTTTATTGTACCTCGTTTACAATGCTCAGCATTTTATTCCCTTTACACCTCTCAGCCTTTCCCGTGCCGCTCTTTTTAACCAGCAGCGCTGCCCCGACGCTCCCGCGGTGCAGCTCTTTTAGTCACACGGGGCAGCGGCCACTCCTGCTGCAGTACCTTTACAATATTTCTTAGACCATTGTCAATACTTTATTGCGCTGACGTTTCCCAGCCTTTCCCGTGCCGCTCTTTTTAACCAGCAGCGCTGCCCCGACGCTCCCGCGGTGCAGCTCCCTTAGTGACACGGGGCAGGGGCCGAGAGCCCTCTAGGTGCGGCTCCTCTATAGCACTTTACCGTTTTCTATTTTATTTCATTGGCACCTCGCGCGTTGCGCCGGGCGCCTCATTCGGGGACATGCGCCGGCTCCCACAGCGCCCCGCCCGCCGCCGCTCCCCGGGGGCCTCCCCGCTGCTCTCGGGAGATCGCACACCGCACGCGGCCCAAGCCCCGTCTCGCCGACGGCACTCACCACCCGCCGCCCGCCGCCGCGTTCTCCCGCTCCCTACCGGCACGAAGCGGCGCTGCCGATGACGGAGCCGATGCGCGGCTGCCACGCCGCTCTCTCCGCGCCTCAGGGCCGGCGCCTTCGGCCGCACAGGGCGGCGTCCCCGCATCCGGGCCAGCCCGCGGAGCTCCTGCCGCCGCCGCCGCCGCCCCCCGACTGAGGGGCCGCGACGCCGGCGCCCCCTTTTATACTCCGCACCCCCTTTTCCCGCCACTGCCGCGGTGGGCTCCCCCCGCCTCAAAATCGCCCAGAAGCGCCCGAGGCGGGAACGGCGCAGCCCCACCGGCGCCTCGGAGAAGCTCTTCTAGTGACAAGGAGCAGCGGCCACCCCTCCTGCTGCAGTACCTTTATTGTACCTCGTTTACCATGCTCAGCATTTTATTCCCTTTACACCTCTCACGCTTTCCGGACCCCTTTTTAACCAGCAGCGCTGCCCCGACGCTCCCGCGGTGCAGCTCTTTTAGTGATGCGGGGCAGCGGCCACTCCTGCAGCAGTATCTTTATTGTACCTCTTTTACCATGCTCAGCATTTCATTCCCTTTACACCTCTCACGCTTTCCGGACCCCTTTTAAGCCGGCAGCACTGCCCCGACGCTCCCGAGGTGCAGCTCTTTTAGTGATGCGGGGCAGCGGCCACACCTGCTGCAGTACCTTTATTGTACCTCGTTTACCATGCTCAGCATTTCATTCCCTTTACACCTCTCACGCTTTCCGGACCCCTTTTTAACCAGCAGCGCTTCCCCGACCGTCCCGCGGTGCAGCTCTTTTAGTGACGCGGGGCAGCGGCCACACCTGCTGCAGTACCTTTATTGTACCTCGTTTACAATGCTCAGCATTTCATTCCCTTTACACCTCTCAGCCTTTCCCGTGCCGCTCTTTTTAACCAGCAGCGCTGCCCCGACGCTCCCGAGGTGCAGCTCTTTTAGTCACACGGGGCAGCGGCCACTCCTGCTGCAGTACCTTTACAGTATTTCTTAAACCATTGTGAATATTTTATTGCGCTCACACTTCCCAGCCTTTCCCATGCTGCTCTTTTTAACCAGCAGCGCTGCCCCGACCGTCCCGCGGTGCAGCTCTTTTAGTGATGCGGGGCAGCGGCCACTCCTGCAGCAGTATCTTTATTGTACCTCGTTTACCATGCTCAGCATTTCATTCCCTTTACACCTCTCAGCCTTTCCGGGCCCCTTTTTAACCAGCAGCGCTGCCCCGACGCTCCCGCGGTGCAGCTCTTTTAGTGATGCGGGGCAGCGGCCACTCCTGCTGCAGTATCTTTATTGTACCTCGTTTACCATGCTCAGCATTTCATTCCCTTTACACCTCTCAGCCTTTCCCGTGCCGCTCTGTTTAACCAGCAGCCCTGCCCCGACGCTCCCACGGTGCAGCTCTTTTAGTCACACGGGGCAGCGGCCACACCTGCTGCTGTACCTTTATTGTACCTCGTTTACCATGCTCAGCATTTTATTCCCTTTACACCTCTCACGCTTTCCGGACCCCTTTTTAACCAGCAGAGCTGCCCCGATGGTCCCGCGGTGCAGCTCTTTTAGTGATGCGGGGCAGCGGCCACTCCTGCTGCAGTACCTTTACAATATTTCTTAGACCATTGTCAATATTTTATTGCGCTCACACTTCCCAGCCTTTCCCATACTGCTCTGTTTAACCAGCAGCGCTGCCCCGACGCTCCCGCGGTGCAGCTCTTTTAGTGACACGGGGCAGCAGCCACTCCTGCTGCAGTACTTTTAAAGGATTTTCGACCATTTTATTTTATACCCTTCACAGATGCGACCTTTGCCGTGACACCTTTGAAGCAGCACCCCTGCCCCACGTGCGCCGCGGTGCAGCTCATTTTATCCTGAGGAAGTGGCTACTCCTGCTGCGGTGTTGTTGTTATTTCTCAGACCTTTCTCTATATTTTATTTCCCTCACACCTCCAGTCCTTTTACGTGCCGCACGTTTACCGTCAGCACCACCCCAAAGGTGCCGCGGTGCAGCTGTTTTAGTGAACCCACGCAGCGGCCACAACTGCTGCTGTACCTTTTGAGTATTTCTTAGACCATTCTCAATATTTTATTGCGCTCACACTTCCCAGCCTTTCCGTGCTGCTCTTTTTAACCAGCAGCGCTGCCCCGACGCTCCCGCGGTGCAGCTCTTTTAGTGACACGGGGCAGCGGCCACACCTGCTGCTGTACCTTTATTGTACCTCGTTTACCATGCTCAGCATTTTATTCCCTTTACACCTCTCAGCCTTTCCCGTGCCGCTCTTTTTAACCAGCAGCGCTGCCCCGACGCTCCCGCGGTGCAGCTCTTTTAGTGATGCGGGGCAGCGGCCACTCCTGCTGCAGTATCTTTATTGTACCTCTTTTACCATGCTCAGCATTTCATTCCCTTTACACCTCTCACGCTTTCCAGTGCCGCTCTTTTTAACCAGCAGCGCTGCCCCGACGGTCCCGCGGTGCAGCTCTTTTAGTGATGCGGAGCAGCGGCCACACCTGCTGCTGTACCTTTATTGTACCTCGTTTACCAGGCTCAGCATTTTATTCCCTTTACACCTCTCACGTTTTCCGGACCCCTTTTTAACCAGCAGCGCTGCCCCGACGCTCCCGAGATGCAGCTCTTTTAGTGATGCGGGGCAGCGGCCACTCCTGCTGCTGTACCTTTTCAATATTTCTTAGACCATTGTCAATATTTTATTGCGCTCACACTTCCCAGCCTTTCCCATGCTGCTCTGTTTAACCAGCAGCGCTGCCCCGACGCTCCCGAGGTGCAGCTCTTTTAGTGATGCGGGGCAGCGGCCACACCTGCTGCACTACCTTTATTGTACCTCGTTTACCATGCTCAGCATTTTATTCCCTTTACACCTCTCACGCTTTCCGGACCCCTTTTTAACCAGCAGCGCTGCCCCGACCGTCCCGCGGTGCAGCTCTTTTAGTGATGCGGGGCAGCGGCCACTCCTGCTGCAGTACCTTTACAATATTTCTTAGACCATTGTCAATACTTTATTGCGCTGACGTTTCCCAGCCTTTCCCGTGCTGCTCTGTTTAACCAGCAGCGCTGCCCCGACGCTCCCGCGGTGCAGCTCCCTTAGTGACACGGGGCAGGGGCCGAGAGCCCTCTAGGTGCGGCTCCTCTATAGCACTTTACCGTTTTCTATTTTATTTCATTGGCACCTCGCGCGTTGCGCCGGGCGCCTCATTCGGGGACATGCGCCGGCTCCCACAGCGCCCCGCCCGCCGCCGCTCCCCGGGGGCCTCCCCGCTGCTCTCGGGAGATCGCACACCGCACGCGGCCCAAGCCCCGTCTCGCCGACGGCACTCACCACCCGCCGCCCGCCGCCGCGTTCTCCCGCTCCCTACCGGCACGAAGCGGCGCTGCCGATGACGGAGCCGATGCGCGGCTGCCACGCCGCTCTCTCCGCGCCTCAGGGCCGGCGCCTTCGGCCGCACAGGGCGGCGTCCCCGCATCCGGGCCAGCCCGCGGAGCTCCTGCCGCCGCCGCCGCCGCCCCCCGACTGAGGGGCCGCGACGCCGGCGCCCCCTTTTATACTCCGCACCCCCTTTTCCCGCCACTGCCGCGGTGGGCTCCCCCCGCCTCAAAATCGCCCAGAAGCGCCCGAGGCGGGAACGGCGCAGCCCCACCGGCGCCTCGGAGAAGCTCTTCTAGTGACAAGGAGCAGCGGCCACTCCTGCTGCAGTACCTTTATTGTACCTCGTTTACCATGCTCAGCATTTCATTCCCTTTACACCTCTCAGCCTTTCCCGTGCCGCTCTTTTTAACCAGCAGCGCTGCCCGGACGCTCCCGCGGTGCAGCTCTTTTAGTGACACGGGGCAGCGGCCACTCCTGCTGCAGTACCTTTATTGTACCTCGTTTACCATGCTCAGCATTTTATTCCCTTTACACCTCTCAAGCTTTCCGGACCCCTTTTTAACCAGCAGCGCTGCCCCGACCGTCCCGCGGTGCAGCTCTTTTAGTGACGCGGGGCAGCGGCCACACCTGCTGCTGTACCTTTATTGTACCTCGTTTACAATGCTCAGCATTTTATTCCCTTTACACCTCTCAGCCTTTCCCGTGCCGCTCTTTTTAACCAGCAGCGCTGCCCCGACCGTCCCGAGGTGCAGCTCTTTTAGTGACGCGGAGCAGCGGCCACTCCTGCTGCTGTACCTTTATTGTACCTCGTTTACCATGCTCAGCATTTTATTCCCTTTACACCTCTCACGCTTTCCGGACCCCTTTTTAGCCAGCAGCGCTGCCCCGACGCTCCCGAGGTGCAGCTCTTTTAGTGATGCGGGGCAGCGGCCACTCCTGCTGCAGTACCTTTACAATATTTCTTAGACCATTGTCAATATTTTATTCCGCTCACACTTCCCAGCCTTTCCCGTGCCGCTCTTTTTAACCAGCAGCGCTGCCCCGACGCTCCCGCGGTGCAGCTCTTTTAGTGATGCGGGGCAGCGGCCACTCCTGCTGCAGTACCTTTATTGTACCTCGTTTACCATGCTCAGCATTTCATTCCCTTTACACCTCTCAGCCTTTCCCGTGCCGCTCTTTTTAACCAGCAGCGCTGCCCCGACGCTCCCGCGGTGCAGCTCTTTTAGTCACACGGGGCAGCGGCCACACCTGCTGCTGTACCTTTTTTGTACCTCGTTTACCATGCTCAGCATTTTATTCCCTTTACACCTCTCACGCTTTCCGGACCCCTTTTTAACCAGCAGAGCTGCCCCGATGGTCCCGCGGTGCAGCTCTTTTAGTGATGCGGGGCAGCGGCCACTCCTGCTGCAGTACCTTTACAATATTTCTTAGACCATTGTCAATATTTTATTGCGCTCACACTTCCCAGCCTTTCCCATACTGCTCTGTTTAACCAGCAGCGCTGCCCCGACGCTCCCGCGGTGCAGCTCTTTTAGTGACACGGGGCAGCAGCCACTCCTGCTGCAGTACTTTTAAAGGATTTTCGACCATTTTATTTTATACCCTTCACAGATGCGACCTTTGCCGTGACACCTTTGAAGCAGCACCCCTGCCCCACGTGCGCCGCGGTGCAGCTCATTTTATCCTGAGGAAGTGGCTACTCCTGCTGCGGTGTTGTTGTTATTTCTCAGACCTTTCTCTATATTTTATTTCCCTCACACCTCCAGTCCTTTTACGTGCCGCACGTTTACCGTCAGCACCACCCCAAAGGTGCCGCGGTGCAGCTGTTTTAGTGAACCCACGCAGCGGCCACTCCTGCTGCAGTACCTTTACAATATTTCTTAGACCATTGTCAATACTTTATTGCGCTGACGTTTCCCAGCCTTTCCCGTGCCGCTCTTTTTAACCAGCAGCGCTGCCCCGACGCTCCCGCGGTGCAGCTCTTTTAGTGATGCGGGGCAGCGGCCACACCTGCTGCTGTACCTTTATTGTACCTCGTTTACCATGCTCAGCATTTCATTCCCTTTACACCTCTCAGCCTTTCCCGTGCCGCTCTTTTTAACCAGCAGCGCTGCCCCGACGCTCCCGCGGTGCAGCTCTTTTAGTGACACGGGGCAGCAGCCACTCCTGCTGCAGTACTTTTAAAGGATTTTCGACCATTTTATTTTATACCCTTCACAGATGCGACCTTTGCCGTGACACCTTTGAAGCAGCGCCCCTGCCCCACGTGCGCCGCGGTGCAGCTCATTTTATCCTGAGGAAGTGGCTACTCCTGCTGCGGTGTTGTTATTATTTCTCAGACCTTTCTCTATATTTTATTTCCCTCACACCTCCAGTCCTTTTACATGCCGCACGTTTACCGTCAGCACCACCCCAAAGGTGCCGCGGTGCAGCTGTTTTAGTGAACCCACGCAGCGGCCACAACTGCTGCTGTACCTTTACAATATTTCTTAGACCATTGTCAATATTTTATTGCGCTCACACTTCCCAGCCTTTCCGTGCTGCTCTTTTTAACCAGCAGCGCTGCCCCGACGCTCCCGCGGTGCAGCTCTTTTAGTGATGCGGGGCAGCGGCCACACCTGCAGCAGTATCTTTATTGTACCTCGTTTACCATGCTCAGCATTTCATTCCCTTTACACCTCTCAGCCTTTCCCGTGCCGCTCTTTTTAACCAGCAGCGCTGCCCCGACCGTCCCGCGGTGCAGCTCTTTTAGTGATGCGGGGCAGCGGCCACACCTGCAGCAGTATCTTTATTGTACCTCGTTTACCATGCTCAGCATTTCATTCCCTTTACACCTCTCAGCCTTTCCGGGCCCCTTTTTAACCAGCAGCGCTGCCCCGACGCTCCCGCGGTGCAGCTCTTTTAGTCACACGGGGCAGCGGCCACTCCTGCTGCTGTACCTTTATTGTACCTCGTTTACCATGCTCAGCATTTCATTCCCTTTACACCTCTCAGCCTTTCCTGTGCCGCTCTTTTTAACCAGCAGCGCTGCCCCGACGCTCCCGCGGTGCAGCTCTTTTAGTGATGCGGGGCAGCGGCCACTCCTGCAGCAGTATCTTTATTGTACCTCTTTTATCATGCTCAGCATTTCATTCCCTTTACACCTCTCACGCTTTCCGGACCCCTTTTTAACCAGCAGCGCTGCCCCGACGGTCCCGCGGTGCAGCTCTTTTAGTGATGCGGGGCAGCGGTCACTCCTGCTGCAGTACCTTTACAATATTTCTTAGACCATTGTCAATACTTTATTGCGCTGACGTTTCCCAGCCTTTCCCGTGCCGCTCTTTTTAACCAGCAGCGCTGCCCCGACGCTCCCGCGGTGCAGCTCCCTTAGTGACACGGGGCAGGGGCCGAGAGCCCTCTAGGTGCGGCTCCTCTATAGCACTTTACCGTTTTCTATTTTATTTCATTGGCACCTCGCGCGTTGCGCCGGGCGCCTCATTCGGGGACATGCGCCGGCTCCCACAGCGCCCCGCCCGCCGCCGCTCCCCGGGGGCCTCCCCGCTGCTCTCGGGAGATCGCACACCGCACGCGGCCCAAGCCCCGTCTCGCCGACGGCACTCACCACCCGCCGCCCGCCGCCGCGTTCTCCCGCTCCCTACCGGCACGAAGCGGCGCTGCCGATGACGGAGCCGATGCGCGGCTGCCACGCCGCTCTCCCCGCGCCTCAGGGCCGGCGCCTTCGGCCGCACAGGGCGGCGTCCCCGCATCCGGGCCAGCCCGCGGAGCTCCTGCCGCCGCCGCCGCCGCCCCCCGACTGAGGGGCCGCGACGCCGGCGCCCCCTTTTATACTCCGCACCCCCTTTTCCCGCCACCGCCGCGGTGGGCTCCCCCCGCCTCAAAACCGCCCAGAAGCGCCCGAGGCATGATATCCCCCGCGCCGGAATCCCTCCTGTCCTGGAAGAGGTAAGGTAAAGAAAAAAAATAGAACTCCGAGCTTTCCACAAATGTCCCAAAAAACGAAGCAGCTGTGAGGGGCTTCGAGCTGTGCCTGGTCCCTCAGGTAACGGCGCTTTCCATTGGCTGCCGGAGTGGCCAGGGCTCCTATTGGCTGCCGGACGCTGCGACGCTTCCGATTGGCTGCTGCGCGATCCGCAGCCCCCGGGCAGCTGCTGCTGGGGGGCTCGCCAGGCGGGCTGCCGCCGGAGCAGGACACACGGCAACGCCAGCCGGCGTCCAGCGGTGCTCGGTGTCTGTCGGCGTTTGCAGTTCAGACAGACATATTGAATCCAAATTGCCGGCGATTCCCACCACATGCTATTTCTCCTCTGTTTTCCTGGATGGATTTGACAGCGCTTTCTTTCCCCCCCACAGAGTTGGAAAGCAAAATGCTCAGCTGCCCCCTGGCCATCTCCGCTTCCTTCCACAGCTCCAGCCTTGTCCCTCTTTCTCTCCCCTTTACTTTGCACCAGGTTCTCCCTCCTCCTTTCCCAGGCAGGTCGCAGCAGAGACATTTCACCCACCGGCACCACCTGCTTCCTCTCACTCCGTCCCAGTTTGCCCACTTTGAACTACTGTAGCCGCCTGCCCGCGGAGCCGGACCCGCCGCGCGCCTGGGTAATGGTGGCGTGAATTATCGCAGGGATTATTGGGGTGGGCTGGGCCTGGCCAGGTGCCTGGTGCCAGCGAAACCGCTCTGTCCCTCTCCTCCTCACCCTGGGCAGGGAACAGAACACATCAGGAAAGACTTGAGGATCGGGAAAAGGGCCTAGACAGATCACTCACCGGTCACTGGAGCAAGAAACACGACTGGGGGGAATAAATTGAATTTCTTGTCAAACAAATCAGAGCAAGAGAATGAGAGGTAAAGCTGCAGGGGTTCAAGCCTAGGAACGAGGACTTTTTCCTCGGCAGCTCGCAGCTGCACGAGGGGGATAAAGGATCCCCCGGGGCCCCCGAGCAGCGGCTCTGCCCCTCCTCAATGGGGATGTGTCCAGACCCGCCGGTCCATCCCGGGCTTTGGGGGGCAAGAGTGGAGCAGGCGCTGAGCTGCTCCATGGAGCTTCCAGCCCCTGTTTGATCTGTCGGGGCGTGACACAGTCACTGCTGGGCGTCCGTCGGCGCTCGGTGTCTGTCGGAGTTTGCAATCCCGACAGATAAATTGAGTCCAAACCGGCAGCGCCAGCTCATCTTTACTGTTCTTTTTCAATTTCTTAATGAATTAAGGGAAAACTCCCTTTAGTCGCCATTTCAAAGCCTTGAATCAAGGGGAAAACGGAGGTTCCCTCTCAATTTAGACCCGTAATTGATGCATAAGGAGGGTCTCCCCTAAATTTAAACCCAAATAAAAAGTGAATCAAGGAGGAGTTTTGCTCAATTTTGCCTCCTAAAATGAGGGGAAATGCAGCTCCCTCTTCAATTTCCCTCAAGAAACACCATTTTGGGGTCTTTTGGACACATTTTTCCTCTCTGAAGGTCCCTTCAAATGAGGGTCCCCCCTCGATGGAACTCTTATAATGGCACATAAAGAGGTTCTTCTCAAGGGAAGCCCTTTAAAACCAGGGACGGTGGTGTTTTGCCCTCAATTTTAACCTTAAGATGATGAAATTGGGGCGGTTTCCCTCAATTCAAATCCATCAAACAGCACCATAAAGGCTTTCTTCTTCCATTTAGATACAAAAATAATGGAAAACGGTGATTCCCTGCCAATTGAGATACAAAATCATGAAAATGTGTGTTCCTTCAATTGAGACCTTCCAAATCGTAGATGAAGTGGGATCCTCCTAAGTTCAAACACAGTTACAGAAACTGTTTTCTCCTCCATTTAAATCCTTTTTCTTCTCGTACTCCCCCCCGCACCCCCCCCCAACTTTTTTTTTTTTGGGGGGGGGGGGGGGCGGGGCACTAGGAGCACTTCCTCCGCCTCACTGGTCGCACTTGGGGCTGCTGCACGTTGGAGAGTGGTGGGAAGTTTCCTCCCAGTTCCCTCCCAGTGTTCCCAGTATCTCTTCCAGTGCTCCCACTGGCAGAACACTGGGGGACACTGCATGGTCTGATGATGGGGGGGTGCATTGTCGAGGATCACAGAGGGGCCCGGGGGGTCCCGGGCGTCCTTGGGGGGGTTCCAGGTTCAGCAGTAGGATTTTTCTGACTATGAGTGAGCTGTGTGGCCTTTGGAGGTGTCCCTTCCTCTCCTGCTCACAACAGAGCAGCTCAGAGGTGATTTGGCTCCTGAGCGTTTCAATTTAGGCCCCCAAAGAGAGGAGGAGCTGCTGCCCACATTACACCTTACAGCTCTGCCAAGGGGCATCTAACCCCATGTGTGCTCAGGAGGTGGGGATGCAAACCCCAAATCCCATCTCCACCTCCCTCTGCAGTCCTTTAAGGGGTTCCTCTAGTCTGGAAAACCAGTCCCATAACTACAGTAAACCCAGAGTCTCCTGAGTGAGAAACCACGTACTTGTAATTCCTCTGCAATAGCCTCATCCCACCTCCAGCAGCCCCTGGGAAGCTGCAGGCAAGAACACCTAACCTGGTAAGCAACTCCATTTCTTGGCAGATTTCCAGGGCAATGCAAAAACATTTCAAAGTATTTTTTCAAAACATCTGCTTATTGTCCTTTAATGCAAAATAGTGATTCCATACCAGTCCTAAGAAGAACAGGCCCAGAGAAGACCTTGCTCTCTACAACTCCCTGACAGGAGGGTGTAGCCAGGTGAGGATTGGCTGCTTCTCCCAGGCAACCAGGAACAAGACAAGAGGAAACGGCCTCAAGCCGCACCAGGGTTGGACATCAAGAGGACTTTCTTCCTGGAAAGGGTGGTCAGGCCTTGGCAGGGGCTGCCCAGGGAGGTTTGGAGTCCCCGTTCCTGGAGGTGTCCGAGGAACACCTGGACATGGCACTCAGTGCTCTGGGCTGGGTGACAAGGTAGGGATTGGGCACACGTTGGACTCGATGACCTTAGAGGGCTTTTCCAACCTCAGTGGTTCTATGATTCTCATTATTCCAAATTCATTTGCAAAAGCTCTCACACCTCTAGTCACACCTTAGCAGGTGTGTAGGCCCAAGCTCATACATTTGAGAGATTTACTGCCTCCAGTGGGATCTACACCGCAATTTCAGGGAGAGGCAAGACTTCAGCCGTTACGAGAGAAAACTTTGCAAAAGCATTCCCTGGAGAGACATCCTGAAGGAAGGTGTCTCCCCCTCTTCTGACCATAGAGAGAGCTGAGTCTCCAGTGTTAATTCTAAAACTTTCAAGCTCCAAGTCTGACTCCCAGAAATTTTATTGGCCCCACTTCCCAGCACAATACTCAGACCTCACACGTCGAGGAAAAAAGCAGTGCAGATTAAATAATTAATGCTTCTGGGTACTGTTCTCCCTCTAAACTACACACAATCCCAAAGGAACAAAACCCTTAAAGAAGATGGATTGCTCTTGCTAGCAGGAGAAATCTGACAGGGACATACTTCATCATTCTGCCAAGGCTTTGTCAAACACCTCAGCTCCTGCACTTCAGGGAATAAGAAGTGGCTTATAAGAAGTGACTTTTATGTCAGTGAGCATGTTATTATGGATTAATCTCGCACTGGAAAACAGTCTTCATACTCTATTGCATCACCCAAAGAGTTTGGAGGCTGCTGCCTAGTGAGCTCCTGAGTTGTATCTTCCTTGTCAATCTTATCAGCCCCTTGTTTGATTGTAAAATCGTAAACAAAATGCAGCAAGCATTGGCCCAACGGCTCAGGACTTGCATATCTCTTCCAAAGAGAGGGAGAAAAAAGAGTGTTTCTCCCAAGTCACAGAGTTTAAAAGTTCATGTTATCTACATAAATTTTTAAAAGAAAAAGAGGAACAGTAAAATATCAGTTACTGTGCCAGTGGTGCTCCACTCTATTTCTGTTCTCTTCTTCCACTTGTAGCATCTCTAGGAATACTTTAAAACCAGCCAACCAACCAAAACAACAACAAAAAGCCAACGTTGAATTGAAGCTGAACAAGAAGCAATGTGGCTGCTGGCTTGTGAGCACTCCACTGCCTGAGTTCCAGTAAGGGAGTTTATCCTCTCCACAGTTTTGAGCCAGATCCCAAAGTACTGAGCATCAGCTTTTAGCTTTTTAAAGAATTTAACTGTAAGAAAAGCTGCTGGGGAGGGCCATGCTCCAGGCACATCCATGGGATTTCACCTGTGCAGCTCCCTAAGCTGAACTTGTGTCTTTTCCTCTACCTTGCTGGGCTTGGCTCATGCATTTCTTGAGGGGAAGGCCCTGCACTGATCAAAGCATGTACTGACCTCAGATAAACAGCTTCTGTCAGTGTGGATCTATCCTAAATGGACCATTTCCCAAAGTAATTCAAGTGCCTGAATTTCACTTACTCAAAACTGCTTTTAAAGAAACCGGGTTTAACACACTCCGTTTCTAAGCAACTACTGGGCAGCGCTCCTTCACTCCCTGTCAGTGTTATTCTCTGACCCTTGGAGAAAGGCTTTAAAGCAACAAAGGGCTTGTTAAGCACCAATAATTTACTCAGTCAAGAATTCAAATCAATAGCAAGGGCAGAGCCTGACTTCAAAACCTATTTTAAACCAGAATTTAAAAGCAGTTGCATTGCCAATTGACAGGATTAGAAAGGTTTCCTTAGCAGTTGTGATTACAAAGTAATGAACTGTGCATGGAGCAGGTGGGGGGCAAGGGGGAAGACAGGAGAAACCTTCATTTGCACTGTGGGTTTTTAACCATCATGGTCACATCTCAAGGACCTGCAGAAACCAGTCTAATCTCAAAAAAGGAAAAACTTCCTGGATATTTTTCATTTCAGCAAGAGCCTAAGGAAGCCCTCAGCAGCAGGAGATTGGAATAACTGCAATCCCTTGAGCAAAGGGAGCAGGGTGTGCTCCTCAAAGCCAGACCTTCATCCATAGCACCCAGAAGGTAGCAAAACAAGGATACAACAAAGCCTTAAGTGGGGAATGGGTTATCAAGGGTTTTATAAGGAAAGAACGAGGTCTGAAAAACAGGACCTGGAGGGTGAGAGAGGAAAGAAATAGCGAGATAGCTGAGGCCTCTTGGGAAAAAAAAAAGGGGGGAAAGGTCGGGATTAAATTCTAACTCAGCTGGAGCTGATCTTAAATGTAATAAGGGGAAATGGCAGCAAGAGGAGATTTCTTTATAGCAGCAAAGTACTGGGATAAATTCACTATAGAAACTGAGAAATCTTTAGCAGCAGCAGCTCTCTGCAAAGAGGTCAGGCATCCATTCCTCATGGCAAAGCAGGGCACAGGGAATTGGGCCAGATAACCTCCCCAGACTGATCCCAGCCCTAATTTCAAAAAATTGCACAAAAATGTAATTGTGCATTAACACAGCAAAGTCTTCTTTCCAGCTTATCAGGCTTTGAGATGCCTTAGATTGAGATCCAGCTCCTACCACTGTGCTGTGCTCGGACTCTCCCCCCCTTTCCCCGACCCAATCTCCTGAGCAACCAACAGCTCGCAAGGAGCTGGCACCCCTGGAATTTCACACTCAGCATCTCTTCCAAGCTCAACAGGTGAACAAACAGGTACTCCAACACCTCCTTCTTTTGTACTTCGGGCAGCACAGACCCACTGGAAGAAACTGGAATCCAAGGGCAGATGTAAACATGGGACTCCCGCTTGCCACTGTCTCCACCCGTTCTCCAGCTCAGCCCTGGGCTGGGAAACAAAAGACAACAAACATTTAAAAAACATCCTTGAGGTGTCTTGAGGATGCCCAGGCCTAGAAGAAAGGCCTTCCCATCACCCTCTTGGCCTTTTCCCACTCTGAGGAACTGTGGAAATGCACATCCACACCCAAGCTGGACAGCCTGGGATCTTTTCTGCACACCAAACGCCACAGTCCCGAGCACCAGGAGCCTGAAGATGCCCTGGATTGCAATTCACAGCCTCAGTGAACCCTGCACAGGACAGCCAAGTCGTTTGTGTGCAGAAGAAATAAAAGTTGCTATTTTTAGTAGTTAAAATACTCGTGGGAGTTATTGGCTGCTTACACCCGTGGGCTTCATAGGGCCTCCCATACTTATGGATTTATCAGAAGAAGCAGTTTCAAGTTCCTTCTTTTTCGAGCCCAACTCCAAATGGGAAACTTCTCACGAGTGCTCCTGAGAGAGTCAAGTGGAACTTCAGGAGCTCAGGAAAGCGACTCCCTCCCCTGAGTCCTGTCTCACCTGCCCGAGCACCCGGTGCTTTTATACCACCTCTCTCCCTGCTTTCCACGTTCATTTAAATGTAAGAAACCTGCACGTTCTCGCTCCAGCACCAGCCGCGTCTTCCCTGCGCCCGCACACTGCCGCCCCTGCTCAGGCGCTGCTCCCCTCGGTTGCGCTGCCCCTTGCCACGGGGCCGAGGTGGGACAAACTCCAGGTTTTGTTTCCCAGGAAAGGCTCTGCAGGGAGGTCCCGCCGTGCCGCCCGCAAGCCCCGGCCCCGGCCCCGGCCCCAGCCCCAGCCCCGCAGCTCCTCCCCGGCTCCGCGCCCGCGCCGGGACCGCCTTCACCCCGCGCAGCCCCCGCCGCCCGCTCCCGCCCGGCTCTGCTCCGGGGCCGCCCCCCCTCGGGTCTTTTCCCGGCACACGCTGCGTCGCCGTTCTCCGCTCACTTTCCACCCCGCTGCAGCCACAGCAACAGCCGCCCTCCTCCATTGTCACCACAACCCTCGCCCACCGCTGCCGCAGCCGGGAACCGAACCCGGCGCTCCCAAGCCGCTCCCGGGCAGCGCCCGACGGTACCCACAGAGCAACAGCACCGGGCGGGTAAAGCCAGTGCGCATGCGCAGCGCTGCCCGGCTCCGCCCCGCCCTTCAACACCACATGACGTAACCAGGCACAGCACTGCTCCTGCGCTTCCCTTCCCACAACACCGCGCATGCTCAGCATTGTTTCCATTTCTCCCTTAATGACCACACAACGAAGAGCTTCCCCAGGAAAGCTGTTTTGGACAAATCTCATCAAACTGTGCTGGGGGAGAACAGACACCACAAAAACTGAGATTTGCTGGCACAGGGCCTTGGACATCACACATCCTTCCCTGTTCTTGGATAACAGTTATCACAGATCTCCTGAGTAGCTACACCAGTAAAAAAGTGACTTTTCCAGCCCAGATGCAGCTGCATAAGCGTTCGGAGTGGCAAAATGAAAGGAATGTAAAAATCCCACCATGGAGTGAGATGGTGCCGCCTCCTGCACCTGGGCCACCGTGGAACACTCCAGGCTGGGGGAACAGGGGCTGGAAAACTGGGAAAGGCCCTGGGGGTGCTGGGGACAGCAGCTGGACACGAGCTGGGTGTGCCCAGGTGGGCAAAGCCAAGGGCACCTGGGCTGTGCCACCTTGGGGTGACAGCAGGGCCGGGGCAGTGCCCGTCCCTGTGCTGGCACTGCTGGGGCACCTCCAGTGCTGGGGGCAGCTCTGGGACAAGAGGGACATGGAGGGGCTGGAGCCAGTCCAGGGAAGGGAACGGAGCTGGGAAGGGGCTGGAGAGTTCCTGAGGGAGCTGGGAAAGGGGCTCAGGCTGGAGCAAAGGAGGCTCAGGGGGGACCTTGTGGCTCTGCACAAGTCCCTGACAGGAGGGGGCAGCCGGGGGGGTCGGGCTCTGCTCCCAGGGAACAGGGACAGGAGGAGAGGGAACGGCCTCAGGCTGGGCCAGGGGAGGCTCAGGGTGGATATTGGGGAAATTCCTCCATGGAAAGGGCGCTCCGGCCTTGGCACAGCTGCCCAGGGAGGTTTGGAGTGCCCACCCCGGGAGTGCTCCAACACCTGTGGCTGTGGCATGGGCGGACGTGGTCAGCGGTGGCCGTGGTGGTGCTGGTTGCACTCAGTGATCTCCGAGGTCTTTTCCAACCTTGATTCCGCTCTCAAGTCAGCCCCACGGAGGAGCAGCACAAAAGGCACCCCCAGGCTGCGAGCGGAGGGTTCAGAACACGCTGCGGCAGCAGGAACGAAGCTCTGCAGGATGAAACTGAAAAGGGGAGAAATGCCGGGCTCTGTGAAAGGGAACAACTGAGAGAGCCACAAACAAGCCACCAAACTTCTCACAGGGGACACCACCAGCAGCACAGATGTGAAGGGACTTCTTTTTGCCCCAGAACTGTGAATCCACAGCCCAAGCCACGTGCACACACTGCAGATGTGTATTTTTACTGCCAGCAAGCACCTGGGAATAAAAAACCTCAGCCCCAAAGCTTGATGTCTAAACAGCAACACAGAAGTTCTAAACCAGCTGTCGAGAGAAACAAAACACAGCAAAAACAAAGCAGAAAGGGAGCAAAAAACTTGTCACGCTGGCCGTGTTTCCGAGGGTGACAGGTTCTGCTGTGCTGGGAATGCAGCACAAAACACAAAAATCCTACTGCAACTCCTGGATCCCACAGCAGGAAGGACATGGAGATTCCCAGTGGGAATCAGGGATGCAGGACTCGGCTGTGCTGCCATCACTCCCTCAGGAATAGCCAGGTTTAGCTCATTCTGTCTGCCCAGAGAGGGGGGATCTGCTCCTGGATCCCCTGGAATGTTCCAGGCCAGGCTGGACATTGGGGCTGGGAAGAGCCCAGGACAGTGGGAGGTGTCCCTGCCCGTGGCAGCGCTGGCACTGGATGAGCTTGAAGGTCCTTCCAAGCCCAAATGGTTCTGTGAGTCTTAGAGCCCTGAAATTCTCATGACAGAGGTGGAAGTGCAAGAGCTTAAGGTCCCTTCCCAAAAAAACCCCATTGCACGACTCTGCAGCTTCTGGAGCCCTGGGTCCATGGAAATGCAGTTTCAGAGGAGCTCCGAGGAAATGGGTGTTTTGGGGAGAGCAGAGTGGCTGGAAGAGAGGAACAGGAACAGTCTCCTCGAGCAAGCCCTTGTGTCTCAGGGAGCGGGATCGGCTCGCTCCTAACGCACCTGGTGACTCCCAGAGCGGGGGATGGAAATGCAGCCCAGGTCCGAAAGAAACCCTGCCCGGGAAGGCGGGCTGGGATTGTGAGCTGGCTGCGGGAGCTCGCTGTTAAAGGCGATCTTTTGGGTGTTTGGGTGCGCCTTTGTCTCTGTGCGAAGCACCCGGCCGTAGCGCCCTTTGTGCTGCTGTCTCCTGATTTCCTTAAACTTTTCTTAAACGGTCCCTTTTCTTCAACTTTCCTTCAAATTCTAGAGTGAAGCTCGTTTTGGCAGCTGCGCGTGCGCGGATCCTTCCGCGTGCGCAGATGGCCGGGGCGCGCGGATCAGTGCGCATGCGCGGGCGGGGACGCATCACCGGTGATGCCTCCGCGGGCAGGACCGCATCACAAATAGTCCCTTTTGGCGTATCACTCCGCGTGGGGGCGCATCACCGCTGATCCCTCCGCGGGCAGGACCGCATCACAAATAGTCCCTCCTGGCGGATCACTCCGCCTGCGCATGCGCATAACCGCTGATCCCTCCGCGGGCAGGGCCGCATCACCGCTGATCCCTCTGTTCTGAACGGTATTGTGATGTTGGCTTTTTGCATGTTCCATCAGTGTTTCACAATTTGGTGGCCCATACGGGGATAAAGGCTCAGCTCTGGGATCTCCCGGGGAACCCAGAGCAGGGGGGTGCCCCTGCCCACTTTTGGCGGCCTCGCTTTGTGTTTCTCGGCGGGGTCAGGGGGGTTTGCAGTCAAACACCCGGAGGGCAAGAGAGGAGACAAAGCAACAAGAAAGGAAAGAAAAGGCTCCCTGAGGTACCACGGTAATTAAACACATAAAATCTTGTGCACCAAGACTCCGAGAAAAGTGAGTATTTTTTCTTTCCTCTTTTTGGGGGGATAAGGGGGATGAAAGTGTGTGCATGAGACGCGGGCTGGTTACCCCAGAGCTGCGAAGCGAGTGTGGAGCCTCTGAGGCTGCGGCTCTGCTCTGCCGCCAGGGAAGCAGTCAGTAAAGAGGTGAAGCCAAAGATAAAAGGAGTGAGAGAAGCCCCAGGTTAACTGGGACGGGCTTTCAGGGAAGGGATTGGAGTCCTTGAAGGAGGGGAGTCAAGAATTTCCTAGTATTGGATCCAAGAAATTTAGGGTTTAAGACTGCTGGATTGAGGGTTCAAAAATCCTGCTAAATGGAGGGTTAGTTCCGAGACATTTGGGTTTTGAGACTGCTGGATTGAGAGTTTAAAAGATTTCAAGAAATCCAGGCTTAATTCTGCCAAATTGAGGACAAATCCGAGACATTTGGGGCTTGAGGCTGCTGGATTGAAAGTTAAAAAAAAAAAAAAAAAAAAAAATTCAAGAAATCCAGGCTTAATTCTGTCAAATTGAGGATTACTTCAAGAAACCTGGAATTTTGGGCCCAGGGGTGAGCATCGGCTAACAATTTGAAATTAAAAGGGACCTAAGCCTTGTGTGGTTGTGACTGATAACGCTTGAGAAAGAGAAGTTGGAACAATAAAAAGGAGCGATGAGAATGAATGAGAATGTATGTGATAGAAATGCTAAAGCTTGAAATATAACTTTTCTGGAAGGAGGCATATTTTATTAAGAGGAGGGAACTGTTGTATTCTAGGAGAAGAAACGGGAAAGAGGTGGTGAAGTTTGAAGAGTTGTTTTGTTGGTTTTTATTAAAAAGGTGGGAAACAAAGGCCTGGGAAAGATAGATAAGATTCTGAGAAAATGGGACATAAAACTAGTAAGCAAGAGTCAGGGAATAAAAAAAGGGAATAGAGGCGTGCCAGTGGAAATACCCCAGGAAAGCCCTTGGGGAGTTATGCTGGCTAACTGGAATACAAACCCAAGTACAAAGGAAGCGAGCAAAGTCAAAATGATCCAGTTTTGTATGTTTGGTTGGGCCGAGAAGGAAATAAGATCCGACCATGTCTTCTGGCCCAGACATGGCTCTTGAAGTCTGGATCTGTCAGGCTTTACAAGTATTGGTAAATTCAAAAGAACTCGTTAACACAGAAGAAAGCAAGTACGCTTCATGCTGGGTGGGAAACAGAGTCTAAGGGGATAAGAATTTTAAAGTTGTCCGAGACCCAAGGAAAGGAGCAAAGGGAAAGCAAGAAAGAGAAGGGCTGGGAGCCCCTGGAAGCATCGCCCCCTCCACTCCCGCCTGTCTCGCCCCAAGCCCAGGCTCCTGTGGCGCCGCTCGCAGCTGCAGCGCCGCTCCCGGAGCCCGAGGTCGCGCCTGTGCCGGCTCTCAGGCACCGCCCGCGGCTCCACCGCTTGTCCCAGCGGCGGCGGCTCCGCCGGTAGCCCCGCTGTTCCCGCCGCCCCCTCCAGCCCCTGCGGCTCCAGCGGTAGCCCAGCCCGCCGCTTTCGGTGCCCCTGTGCCCGTCCCTAGCCCGGCTCTCCGCTCCACACCAGCCCAGCCCGCCGCTTTTGGGGCCCACCCCGGCCCCAGCCCCGCTCCCGATGTCCGCGGCCGTTCCAGCAGCCCCTGCCCCCGCTGCGTTCTCTGCCGCGGCTCCATTGAACCCGGCTTCGGCCCCGCGGGCCGCGCTGGGCTCACCGGCAGCTCGGCCTCCTGGCGCCGTGGCTGCTGCGGACCCGTGCAGAGGCTCCACGCCAGCCTCTGGTACCGGCCCCAAGAGCTGCTCTGCCCTTGGCGGTGCCGGCAGCAGCCTCCGCCTTTGCTCCCCCGCTCCTGCAGGAATCGGCCTCCGAGAGGATCCCCACCTTCTACCCCCCCTCCCTCCCTCGCCTGCACCGTTCCCCTGGCAACGACCGCTTCTGCTGCTCCTCTGAAAGGAGAAGCAAAACGCTAAAGTTCCATCTCGAGGAACGAGCCCTTGCAGAAGGAAATAATATCTGGAGACGGTTCTTCCAGATGTGTCCAAGGAAAAAGAATGTCAGGGTAGGCTTTAGTTGATGGGGGGACTATGCACACTGGAAGATTTAGCACACAAGAAGGGAAATACATCTACTGATTCAAGGTACGCTTTTGGAGGGGTGCATGCCTTGGGAAAATCTGGGACACCCCACCTCTGCTTCTTTAAGTGTCTCCATGTGGGACATCAATTAAATGTGGACAAATTTTAGAATGCAGCTTCCAAGTCAAGTTACCTGCTAGGAAATGACTCCAGCTCTCTGGCACCTTGGGCTGTTTTAAACACAGCCTGGCCCTTCATGGCTGAGGCTCTGAGTTATTGCACAGGCATTCAGGGCTGACAGTTCCCTGCAGGGAGAGCTCAGCACATGTCCACAGAGGCAATCCCAGCATGTGCAAGAAAGAAAGAAGCAGCAAAAGGTTATTGCTTCTCTTTCAAAAGTTATTTCAAGTACTCAAACCCAAACCAACCTTTGCTCTCGATTTTGGCTCCTTTGCAGACTGCCTCTGCCGTGGGGTTTTCTCCAGGAGAAGCAAAGGAATTGCTCATGGAACAGTGCAGATTAAGTTATCCCAAAGGGAAGTAAAGAAAAATATCTCATTTTTCCATCAAAATGCTCATGCTCTTTCCTACAGATTATTTCAAGTTTTTCCCACAAGCTTTGCCCTACCCATCATCCCATTTTTACCCCAAAAAGTAATTTTCTCTATCCTCAAGAATGTCTCAGTGTCTATCCCCAAAATTTTCACTGTGCCTCTGCAAGTGACTACCTCAGTTTACCTCATGCTGTTCATTCTCTTCCCTGGGGATTGCTCCAGATTTTCCCTCCAAGCTGTCCCTGTCTGTCCACTTCTGCTTTCTTCTTTTTTACAAGAAAGTATTCATTCACTACTCTGGAGACTAGCTCCAGTTTTACCCCCCAAAATTTCCCTAACATTCACTAGTCATTGCCTGATTTTTACCTCAGTATGTTCATTCTCTCCCCCTAGAGATAACCTCAGATTTTACCCCCAGTATTTTCCCTACCTGCCCACTAACTATTTACTCTTTTTGACCTATAAATACTCTCTTTCTACCCTGGAGATTTCATCAAGTTTTACCCTGAAATATTTCACTATCTTTCCAGTACTGTCTCACTTTACCTCATGATGTACGCTCTCCCTGCCACACTTCACCCCAGATTTCACCTCCAAAATTATTGCTGCTTGTCCACTACTTATTACCTGATTTTCACTTCAGTAGGTCCATTCTCTGCCCAACAGGTCATTTTAATTTCTACCCCCCAAAACTTTTCCAACCTCTCACCTAGTGATTGCCTCAGTTTACCTCAAAAATGCTGTCTCCCCTAGAGATTACCTCAGACTTGACCCCCACATTTTTTCCCTGTCTGCAAGTTACTACCTCCGTTTAACTTCAGTATGTTCGTTCTCTGCACTACAGACTCAAGTTTACTCTCAAAATCTCCCTGCCTCTCCAACACTGATTACTTCCTTTTTACCTCAAAAGATTGATTTATTTTCTACCATGGAGGTTACATCAAGTTTCACCCCCAGAATTTACTAATACTTCCACAACTGATTCACTCAGTTTTACCTCAAAAAGTGTTCATTCCCTCACCTAGAGATGACCTTGTATTTAACCCCCAAAGGTTTCCCTACCTGTGCACAACTGATTGCTATAGTTTACTTCAAAATCTTCATGCTCTCCACTACAGGTCACCTTGAGTTTAGTTCAAAAGTTTTCCCTACCTGTCCATTACTGATTATCTCAATTTTTACCTAAAATAAGTCATTCTCTTCCTACAGACACCAGATAGCAAATCATACAAAGATCTAAAACTCTGCACAAGAAACAGCAGAAAGTTTTCCATGAATAACACAAGTTCCATTTTTCCCTCCTCTGCCTAGGACTGCTACCAGGAGACAGGAGAGTTGTTATCAACACTCAAACCTCCCAAGCGTTGTTATTTCTCAGAGAGCTGCGCTGGCACTGAGCTACTCCCATGCGCCTGCAGGGCTCTGGGGAGGAGCAAGACAACATCCCACTCCTGCCTGGAGAAATTTCACCCCTGTAAAAAGTCATTTCCCTTCTCTCTCTCTGAGCCACGGCCAAAGCAGCTGTGTAGAAATACATGAACTATTCATGGAAGGGATTATTCAGTTGTGGGAAAAACGCTAAAGAAAGACTATCACCCCAAATTTCAGGGTGAAAACACACTGCTTGTTAACAGGAGCACACAAACTCATTTAAACCAGAGAGGAAACTGCACATCAGGAAAAGAGCTGAAAGATATGCTCTGCCTTGATTGATAATTCCAAAGGAAATGCCCCACAGATCATAGGCAATTACCTATAATTTTACCTCCATAATCACTGGATTTCTGACTTGGGTTGCTGTGGAAGTGTTTCACAGATGCCTTGAGGGGTCAGGGGCTTGGTTGGATTCTTTGTGGTTAGTCCTGACAGGCCCAGGCCAAACCCACCCACCTGCATCGCTGCTCCACCCCAAATTTGCATGAAATACTGAGAACAGTTTATAAATACTCCCCTTCCCTGTCCTTCCTTACACAACCATGGAGCAAATGTACTCTATCCCTTGTTCCCAAGAGCACCTCTCCAGCCCAAATCCCAGTTTTCACAAACACAAACCAAACAGACCTAAGACAATTATTCCATCAGTGCCTGCAATTCTGAGCTCCCTGTTCCCTGCCACTCACACAGCAATCTCACCTCAGCCCAGAGACTCCCTGTCCCCAAAGGGAAACAGAACCTGACGGGGCACAGCTCTGGCACCGCATTTCCCCTTGTTCCTGGAAAGCCCAAGTAAATCCAGTCCCTCAGACCTTGCATCCCTGAACACCAGGAGAGCCGGTGTTTTACCCAGATCCCAGTGCCCTGCACGGCTGCGCTGACACGAGCACAGGCCGATCGCTCCACCCAGCACCATCCCTCATTTTCCTCCCATTGCTCCCCAAGTGTCCCCAAACCACCCCGTGTCTGTGCCGGGGCCAGGGCCTGCCCCAAGCCCGACCAGAGGCTGTCACCCAGCCCTGCACCAGCTGCTGCCCCTGGGAGAGCTGGGAATGCACTGAGAGCTCGGCTCCCCAGTCCTCAGACACACAAATAATGCCCAACCTGCCCCTCTGGGCACAGCCAAACACCACAACTCCATCATCCCCAAGCAACTCTGGCAGTTGCCTCTTCACCTCTGCCCTTTTCCAAAGGACACAGGTAGGACTGGGGTGTCAGAAATGGCATTCCCTAGGCAGTTCATCCAAGCACAGAGGAGAAGAGGAACCCTGTGTCCCTCTGACTGACCCCACAGCATGGGCAGGACCAGCTGGGTTTTTTGTATTCTAAATTTTAAAATGAACTGAAGAACCTGAAAGGCAAGAAACAACACATGCATAAGGTTAGAGCCAGTCAACACACACACAGACAGACACACCCTCAGACACCCCTTCCTCAGCTTACACGCTGACTGCGGCCCTTACTAGAAACAGTCCCCCCTAAAGAAGATGCTTTAACATCTTCTTCCATCTGCTGCTCCTTGATGTGGAACAGTAGATCCTGGGAAAATTGGTAGCATCAGTGACCATAGGGATCAAAATCTGCCTCGGGGACCTGCAAGACAGCATGAGGCAGTCTGCAAGTAGCTGACAGATAGGAGTTATCCCCACACCAGGCCCATAAGCTTTCTACCCAAAAGCCCATAGACAAGAGATGAGAGTTTAAAACTGTTCAAACTAGCCATGACTGAATGTGCCAGGGCAGGGCAGCTCCAAGCATAAGCAGCACATGGACACACAGTGCATCAAATATAAGCAGAGATGACACGAAGACTTGAGATAACGCTTCAGAAGATAAATTCTTGAGACCAGGATGCTTTGAGGCAACGGAAGCTACGAAACTACTGCAGTGAGGAGGGTCTAGTACACTTCATATAGAAGTCCAAGGGAATGGCACATGAAAAAAAGATACTACCAAAACTGAGAAGGAAGATGGATAGGAACACCTTGTGTACTTCTTCTGGTCTCAAAAAGCAAAACCATAAAGATGCCAGAATAAGCCCGATCCAGGAAAGTATGCAAGTGCTCCTGCTGCCAATATGGCCCATAACGATGCCTGTAAAGCATTGAGACATCACAAAGCCCTATGACACTGAAGACAACGGACACAGACCACATAACATAGACATCAACTGAAACTGCCCAGCAATTTTACTTGATGGACCAAGATTCCTAGCGCAAGATGAGCCAGAGGCCAATGACGCCGAAGGAAAGAAGGCTCTATGGCAGTAGTACGCGACAGTGAAAGGTAAACTCCTTATGAGAAGTTAGTGCCAAAGCTGGTAAGAGGATGCTCAAGAAGCGCAGTAGGCCTAGAGAAGGAGGCAACGACTGCCAGCTGATACAAAGGGATCCCTAGAGAATGATTCTGCCGCCAAAGGCTGAAGTGACATCACAAAACATGACCGACCAACAAATGGCCAAGATGCAAGGTGCCTGCGTGCTATGTTCAAAAGTGCTCCAAAGCGTGGCTACACTGAAGAGTAGGCAAACTTTAGACCGTGGCAATCATGCCAGACCTGAAGGCAGGCTCCTCAGGTGAAAAGATGGACAATGACATCGAGACTCAAAATCCAATGATGCGAAGCTCACAAGAACATGGAGATGGGTTGGAACTGCCCGGCCCGGCAAAGGCTCGAGTGATGCTGAAGAGAAACCCTCTCTCCCTTAACTCCAAGGGGCCCGGCCTACTACAGCCCTCTCCTCTAAGCTAACTTCAAATGGCCTCCTGTGATTCCAAAGGTTTTTGCCTTCTCCCAACCAACAGTCCCCACACTTAGCTCTCCAAAGACCAGCAGACAAAATCCATCCTCGACAGAAAAGAATGCTTCAGCACCGTGGATGTCAATACATGGCCCACAGCCCACTTGGACAGCTACAAAAGATAGAGAATAATGACAAAATTCAGACTGTGATGACACATCCCAGAAGTGACCCCTTGCACAATGCCCCTCTCCCTCATAACTGCCGAGGCTCATCGCTCACCGGCCATTTCCAAACTTAGGCTCTGCACCTACTTGTAGTACCTAAGACAACAAAACAGAAACTGCGACTGTTGCCCTCCAGAAGAATAAATGCACGGGCTCCCTCTGCACCACTGGCCCAGGCTCACCTCAAATCTCCATCCGACTCCAGAGGTGGCCCGGACGATACCTGCAAAGCGAAAAGGGACACGCTTAGCATGCTGCCACGTACCTCTCACCTATCAGTCGCCCCACCTAAATGCCAACTCACCTGCTCGCCTCTGTCCCTTGGCATGCCCAGGGCAGCAGCAGCACCTGCAGAGAAGCAAAGCAAAAAAACATGCTGAGAGACTGAAACCACAGCCTCCCTGCTCCAACTGAAGTACACCACACCTATAGCTTAAGCTTGCACCCACCTGGCCTCCAGCATCCCAGGGCCGGGACCACCTAAAATGCATAAACAAAAACAGACGCTTAGAGCTGCACCAGAAACTGATACCCAAGCAGTAACAACTCATTCTGGCCACCAGTCACCGCTCACCTCGCTCCATCGACCTTGACCACTGATCTTCAGCATTACTTCCTACAAATAAAGATGAAGAACAAAGCTGTAACACAGGCACCATTTACACTTGCCCTGCAAAGACAAACGGTGACTGACCTTCCTGTGGGAACCACCTCACCTGGTATGGGGCACTCTGCCACAGATTCAATCCATCTGCATCTGAAAGAAAGTTATGACAAAAGTCAAAGTGCTGCATCAGAACTTAGCAGCTCCAGACATCTTGTGTCAATCTAGAAATACCATCTTGAGTCCAACTAATCCCTACATTACAAGTGTCAAGTCCCTAGGACTTATCCTATTACACCTACACCCAGACTATGTAGCAGGGCAAAGCAGCCCCGGGCCAAACACACAGACACCTGTGACACAGGAGATGACAAACAAGGGGATGCAACAAGGAGAGGAAACTCTCAGCAAGAAGAATTACCAATGACATGACCTAGATGAGGCCGATGAGGCTCAAAGAGCTCTGGCAGAAAAAGACCCTAACAGAAGGACTTATGCCAAGAACCGCAAAGATGGACGCCCGAGAATCGTACGGTTGGAATCCTCTACCTATCCTCGCATTCTCCCAAGTCCTAATCTGTTATAAGGGATTGTTGCAGTGCACAGCTGTCAATACAGCTCAGAACAAGACTGTAAAAGGTGTCTGACTCAATTGTGCTAAAGAGAGATGCGATTCCGATGCATGTCCGAGCTTGCAAGTCAAAGGTTCAAGGGTACCAGCGTCGGGCCAAGGAACGCAAAGGAGCTGCTAAGGATGATGCCCAGCATTTCCGATAAGCCCCTCAAAGGGGTAAGGCAAAAGACATGTGACACAAGATGCCCACAATAGAGACACAGAACACACAATAGACAAGTGACACAACACACACCGGGACTGCTCTGCCCTGCACACCTCAGCATTGTGATCAAAAGCGAGACTTGCCCTTTACGTGGCCTAAGGGCCCCTCTCGTGGACATCCCCATCTCCAAAGCTAATTCAAAAATCCCTCCCACCAAGTCCTGACCCAGCACCCCACTCTCATCCCCCTCCCTGAGGTGTAGCCCTCGACTTAGCTCTCAGATATCCAGGGATGCAAATCCTCATCAGGTGCAAAAGAAGGCCGCCTCATCATCTGGGAAGTTCCTGCCCTCAGAGGGCTCTTCTCTCTTAGTCTACTGCAATAAAGAAAACCAAACATCAGTGCCTGAACTCAGCAGCACATCAGCCAAAACCCAACAATTCCACTACTCACCGGCTCCTGAGAACGCCCCGGTCCTTGGCTCACACGCTGGGGCCGCACTCCGACGCCGCCGTCGCAGGGTATCCCTGGGTTAAGGGGGGACAAGGTGATGTGGCATTGCTGAAACTTGAGTGGACCCTCGCTCCTCCCTCTCTCCCCGACTCGCCACAACTCCTCAGCCATTGCCAAAAGCTGCCCAGATGGCACCTTCAAACAGAAAAGGTACAGGCTTCATTGCAGAGCCCTGTAATACTTCTGGAAGGCTCACAGGGGCAGCTCAAGGGTGATAAACTGGCTCCATCAGCTGGTCCATGAGGGGGTTCAGCCCCTGCAGGCATAATACAAGTGAGCCACCTAAAACACACAAATGGATGCTTAGACAATGCATGCTTTGAGCTGCCCCAGAATTTGGCACCCAAGCAATACCTGGTCACTGGTACTGGTCACTGCTTACCTCACTCACTTGACCTTGATTGCTGATATCCAGGTTTACTTCCTAAAAATAAAGAGAAAGAACAGCCCTGCAACATAACCAAAATGAAACACCACCCCTGAAAAGCTGAATGATGACCAACCTTCCCAGGGGAGAAGGGGCAAAACAAAATGGAAAGGCACATGCCCATGTAGCGTCCAAAAGTGTTGCATTGCCAAGGTAGGTTCCACCTGAAAGTGCTCGACTGTGACCTCTTTCTGCAAGGGTGTCTGTCATGTTGGAGTAGCGATTTGAATGCTGCAGACCACCTGTAAAACACAAAAAAAAAAAAAATCAAAGGCTTATAGTTTCATCACTAATACAACAACTCCAGTAGCAGCCAGTTCTGTGCTTGAATCAATACTCATCCAGCTCATGGTCCCCCCGGTGCCAATACCCTGCTGTGCCAAGTGCCTCGCATCTTCAAAATGAAAATCCAAACAGTGAGGTAAACATAGAGCCCAAAGTCAGGCCGTAGCTTGGACTTCAGGCACTGACCCACCTCGTTGCTGTGCTCCTCTGGTCTCCTCTGTTCACATCAGGTTTACATGCTCTCCCTCTGCAAAAGAATTATTTGTCAAAGTTACCCAGCTTAGCCTTTCCCAAGTTCTCATTCCTCAAAGCAAACTGCCTAGGATCCCACAGCAGTGGGCCTTAGGACAAACTACTATGAAACTGCAAGACACCACTGCACCACTCCCACGTCTCCACTGAACACCACACAGACTGGCCACAGTCACTCCATCCGAGGCGTGGCTCAGGTGGCTGAGCAAAGCAAAAGGCTCCCTGTAAAGTCTCCTTTCTTCTCCACCTATCCCCCCACCAGGACTACTCTACAGGGCAGAGCAATTCCAGGCTAGACACAAACTCAAACAACACATTATACTACAAGCAGCGTGATATGAAGATGATAAAAAAACCTCTCGGCAAGAAGAACGATGGCAAGGACAGAGATGACGCCAAAAGAAACAACCAATAGTATGGCATTGGTGGATGAAGGGGGCTCTAAGGAGCAGAAGAAAAGACTGGAACAGTGACCTGTTCTAAGAACTGTCAGTCACAATGATCAAGATGGCTGTGAGAGACAAGGCCACATTTAGAATGCTCCCATATCCTGACAATCTTACAAGCCCCAGGACATTACAGCTCACGGCTGGAAAGGATGGATGGCAGTACAGCCGGGAACAAGGCCTCCAAAGAGATCCGACTCAATGCTTTCAAGATGTGATTCCAAGATGTGGCCAAGCCCACTGGTAAAAGAACAAGTGATATTGGCATCCTACCAAGAAGTACGAAAGTTCAAGAAGCTAGAGATGATGGCCAATGCTTATGACAAGCCCCTTAAGGATAAAAGGCAGAGAGATCTGATCCAAGGGAAGCCAAAGACACAGAACACACACCGGACAAGACAACACACACTGGAACTGCTCTGCGCTGCACACCCTACAGTTGCAGTCAAAAGTAGGGCTACTCCCTTTAGCTTACCTAAGAAGGCCCTTGGAGAGCATCCCTTTCCCCTACACTACTTTTTAAATCTCTCCCAGCAATTTCCAACCCACTATCCTGCTATCATCCCTTCTCCGGGCCCCAGCCCCCAACTTAGCTTTCAGATGACCAGTGATGTGAATCCACACTGGATGCAAAGGAGTCCACCTCAGCCATCTCCAAAGGCACTGGGATCCCCAGGTTGGCCTCTTAGTCAGCTGTGACAAAGAAAACCAAAATCAATGCACCAGTGTAGTGGCATACAAGCCAAATCCCAACAAGTCAGCTGCTAACTGGGACCCTGCTCCCGCTCCCACTCATACTTGCAGTCTTTAACTTACCTATCAGAAGCCTCCATCTCCAATGTCATCTCTGACCCAGGGTAGCTCCCTCTTGCAGCACAATGAATCTGCTGAACAAATTTGAAGTGTCATACTTGACACAATCTGGAATTTCAGCAAGTTGCAATGCTTCTAAGAAAAACAAGGGGAAAAAAAAATTACAAAAAGTACCAAGCACCTTATCAACCCTGAACACTCAATCCAAAAATCATGAACTACGGACTCAATGCTATCTTCTTTACAGTGTCTTCAAAGCCTCTATTGCTTTAGATGCCAAAAATACCTGCTGAAAGAAAGCTGAAAAAACCCGAAAGACCCCCCCCCCCCTTCATGGAAATAAGAAGACACCCTCACCCCCACTAACCCCACAACAGGAATAGGCCTCTTTTACCCTGGGCTGGGGTTAATATACCCCTGGCCGGGCCCGCCTCTCTTTCCCACCATGCCCGGGGAAAAGGGAGGAGGCAATTTTACCATAAGGGATAAAAGCACTGGGAGGAGCTGCAGCTGTTTGGCTGCTCTGCCTTAAATTCCAGGTGAGTGAAGGGCTCTGTAGATGCCTTCTGTTTTACTACAGCTGCATCCACTGAAAGGGTAAAAACACTCCTTGTTTTGGCAGCGTAGACAGATGAGTTGCATTCTTCCTTGTTAAGTTCTGTAATTGTTCATTAGTGACTATTGAGTCACAGGAATATGGAGGGTGGAGAAGAATAGTAGTAATATACATGGTGTAACTCCTGTTGGGGTCTCTAATTAGGGCTGTATTCATTATAAATAAAACTGAAAAAATAATGGGCTCTCTGGCAGCAGGAGGGTTTTGTGAGTGCTGGGCTCGCTCCCTTGTGAGAGATTGGGTACCACTACCCAGCTAGAAGTGCCCTGAGGTACAGATTTAAATTCTTAAAATGCTGAAAAAGGGGGAGCTTCTTTCAATTGAACCCCTTCAAATGAGAGACTAGGGAGTGTTTGTCTCTACTTAAATAGATGCCATAGCAATAAATGGGTTCTCTCCTCTGAATCCCCGAAAATACTGGAAAAAGAGGGGTTTTCCTTACTTCAGGTCTCTCCAGTGATGGAAAAAGGGGGATTTCTCCCTCAATTCAAACCCTTATAAAGGAGGGACAACCGGGTTTTTCCCTCAATTTAAACCTTGGGATGATGAAAATGGGGGAGTTATGCTTAATTCAAACCAATAAAACAGCATTGTCAAGGTTTTCCCCTTCTATTTAAACTGGAGAATAATGGAAAATGGGGATTCCCTGTCAAGTGATACCCCTAAGAGAATGGAAAAGGCAGGGTTTCCTTCAACTGATACCCTTAAAATTGCAGAGGAAGGGGATTCCCCCTCAATTTCAACACAGACAATTATGGAAAAGGACGTTTTTTCCCTCTGTTTAAATCCCTTTTCTCCTCATAACCCCCCTTTTTTTCTGGGGGCACTGGGGAAGAGCTGCCAAGATGAAAGGGGAAAGTGGAATGTTTCCCTGGGACCCCACATGCTGCCCTGCCTGCTCAGGTGCTGCCCCTTGGCACGAGGGGTTTTCCCTGGGCATTTTCTGGGAGCAGTGCTCTGTGCCCAGGTGCCTCCGGCTGCTCCCCAGCTCCTGCCGGATGCTCTGACCATTGTCCCTGGAGGGACACTCGGGATGCCCCCATTGCCCCTCTGGACCAGCAGCTCCCTGCACAGCTGTGCCCGGGGAACCCTCGGAGAGCGGCCTCTGGCAGGAGCCGCCCCCTCCTCATCCTGGCCGCTCACACCTGGGGCTGCTGCGCCTTGGAGCAGGGGCTGAGGAGGAGAAAGGTCCTGCTGGTCCTTCCCTGCCCTGCACAGCCCTTGGTGTGCCCCTGAAACACCGGGGTGCCGGGCTTTCCTTGCTGTGGGAGACTGGGTGGTTCTTTGATCCCAGACTCTGCTCTTCCCCGGGCACGGCACATGGACAGGGGGCAGAGATGGGCCCTCAGAGGAGCGGGGGCTGCTCCTCGCTCTCGGGGCGCCGCGGGCGCTGTGCAGCCTTCCCCTTTTACTTCCCAGTTCCTCATTTTGTGCCTCCTTTTCCCTTGGGGATGCGCCCGGGCCGCATTCCAGCGGCCGCCACGGCAACAGCACCTGCGGGCGGCGGGGTGGGCGGGGTTTTATCCACTGAAAACACACATTGTCATTAAAATCTGTTTCCTATCTAATACACAAAAATCACTTTCCTAGAAGGAATTTCCATGCATTCACCTCCTCCTGGAAGTCTTTTGATGGTCCTGCAGATTCATTAAGAGGGGTCCCTGCTGGTCATATTCACTGAATGCTTCAGTATTAAAGGTGACCTTGCCTTGAGCTATTTTTCTGGGCGTGCACTGTTGCTTCTTGTGACAGAACTGCCCCAGAACCACTGCAGGCCTCCTGATCTGTTCCAGCACCGGCTCCAGCCTCAATTTCTTGCCCTGTGTGCACACATTTAAATCCTTTAATCTTTTTCACTACTTGGTCTTTCAGCAACATCGGGGAGCTGAAAATGTTTATTCTCTATGTTATTTCTCAATCCCCTGCTGAACAGCCCAACCCTCCCTCCTCCCTCTCCCACCCCACCATTCCCACCACCCTGCTCCCCTGCACATCTCACTTCTCTCCACCAAACCCTTCCCGCTGCAGGGAGCTGCTGAGGAGCCGCTTGGTCCATCCCTGGATTCTCCAAGCACTGACTGCCCATCCACTCTGACCACAGCCGGGGCCACATCCCACCGCCTGCCCAGCATCCATCCATGGTGGTGAGCTCCGTGTCCCCACCTTCTGCCTCACCCACCAAAGGAGATGATCCATGTGAAATAGATGTCACCGACATGGCCATACACAGTGTGACACTGCTCATCTGTCTCTGTGCGCTGGCCGGGAACGGGGCTCTTCTGCCTCCTCAGATGGAAAGGGCGTACTGCCGGCATCTTTAGCCTGGCTGTCACTGACTTCATCTTCCTCCTCATTGCGGTCCCCTCTGCCCTGCTCTTCCTGCTGGAAGATGTGTCCTGCTCTCCTGTCATGCCCCTGATGTACGTGAGATTCCTTTACCTGGTGTCAGCGTTCTCCTGCTACTTACTGGGTGCTCTTCTGGATGACAGCCATCAGTGCCAAAAAGGACATGGAAAAGCTCTGCAAGCTCTGCTGCCGCTGTGACCTTCCCAATCCCATGATGTGGGTGCTGTGGGGTGCTCAATGCTTGACCTTCTTCGTTCCCATCATTCTCATTCCCACAGTGGCTTCCCTGTGCCCGTCACACGAGCAGGAGCACTGCCGGGTGGCTCTCATCTCCATGTTCTCCGTTACCCTGCTCCTCTTTGCTGCACCCGTGGTCATTACCCGCATAATAATCAACATGTTCCGCTGGGTCCCGGTGTTTCCCGGTCTGTCCCGCGGGGAGGCGGGGCCTGACCCGCGCCACGCCCCCTACGCGCGCGCTCCGCCGGGGTCACGTGGTTCCCCGCGCGTCACGTAATCGGGGCGGGGGCCGCCGGGAAGCGCCAGGCGGGACCGGGCCGGGATCGGGGTCGGGATCGGGACCGGGCCCAGGCCCAGCGCAGCCCCGGCCAAGCCGCAGCCCTGCCCGAGCCCTGCGAGCCGCCAGCCCGGCGCCGGCCCGCCATGGACCGCCGGGACGCCTCCGGATCGGCCGCCCGCTTGGCAGCTGCCCTCCCCTCCCTCCCCCGGGCCGCGCCCCCCGGCGCTTCGTGACTCGCCGGCGGCTCCTCGGCTCCTCCATCGTTCGCCGGTGGCGGCAGCCAAGAGATAGTCCGGGCCTAGCGGAGCGGCCAGCGCAGGTGAGCACGGCCGGGCCTGGCCTCCCGCCGGCGCCGGGGCCACGCCGTCCCCGCCCCGGGCACTCCCGGGACATCCCGGCCGCCCCCTGGGCGGCAGCGGCGGGCCCGAGGGCGGCATCGGCCGCTGCGGGCGCAGCTCCCGCCGGGACCCGCAGCTTTCCCCGCGCTCGCGCCCCGCGGTGGGGGACACCCCGGGAGGGCGGGGGTCCCTCCCCGGGCAGCGCAACCCGGGGCATTCCCTGGAACGGGGACTCGGGGCCGGCGGGGCCGCTGTGCTGCCCTCCCCGCTGATGGGTTGAATCCTGTTCCGGTCATTGGCTTTGTCAGGGCTTTGTTCCTTCCCCTTTGCTCTCCCGGTTTGGCGCCGGAGCCGCTCCGGGATGGAGCGGGCCGGCACCGGCACGGGCTGCGGGGCTCTGGGGGCGGCCAGCGGCTCTGGGCGGCTTCGCGGGGCTGCCGTGCTCGGGGAATTGACTTCGGGCGGCTGCTGCCGAAGGTGAAGGAGGGAAGAGTCGCGGGTCCGGACACAATCCCGTCCCGGAGTGAGCGGGCGGCTGTTACGTAAAGCCTCATCCTTGCGGGGGTTGTGTTGGACTTTGTAAAAGTCGTTTAACGTTCCTGGGCTCTGGGCTGACTTTTTTCCTTTTTTGCCATTTTTCAATGAGCAAAACGAAGCGAGAAAGTGTTGAGAGGTGTAAGCCAGGTATCCGGTGCATTCAGTGCTGTGCCTGTGATTCTCTTCGGGAGATGAGCAAGTGGTTCAGTGGATTTTGGGGGAGAACTGAGTGCTTGTGCCAAAGCTCGCTCACAGCCTGGGCAGATGCTGTACAGTGGAAAGGGAAAAGGGGCAGGTGTGGGACCCACTCCCCCCCCCCCCCAGCTCATCTCTCGCCTTATTACGGCCTTGTTTGGTCATTTTCTCAGGAGTGCCGGTGCTTTGAAGCATTCCTGTGTTCCCAGTGCTGGCAGCCAGGTGCCCACCTGCCCCTGTGGGACTGCCCAGGCCCTTCGTCAGTGCCACTCTTTGGAATGAACTGCTTCTGCTGGGGCCTGTGTGTTCATTTGTCACCTGGGCTCCCTCCCAGCTACTGAACTCCTCTCAGGTGTATTCCTAGTTCCTGACATTCCTTTAAAACTACCGAATTCTTCTCTCAGGTCCCTGGCAAATGGGGCTTTGCAGCCTGGGGGAGTTACTGCAAAACGGGGTCTAGTGAAGTGCTCTGCAGGAGTGGTTGTGCACCTGAATGGTCATTTAATTGTCTCCTCTAATGAGGGAAACGTGATTAAACTCCCGGCGCTGTGCTGCTGTTGTGTGTCAGCCTCGAGGTGTGAGACAGTCCCGGTGTCACACTGGAGTTGCTTAGTGGCTGTGCTGAGACTGGGACAGGTCTTGTTGGTCAGGAGCAAAAGGGAAAATTTATCTTTTGGCTTGCTTAATATCTTGGCTTTATTAATGTATCAATGTCAATTGTTGTCATTTGCTGCCTTCTGCACAGTGTGTTTGCAGCTCTGTGTGAGAGCAGGCTCTCCCCTGTTTGGGATTGAGACAATCCTGGAATATCCTGAGCTGGAAGGGACCCACAGGGATCACCCAGTCCCACCCCCGTCCCTGCCCAGACCCCCCAACAACCCCAGCCTGGGCATCCCTGGCATCGCTGTCCAAACGCTCCTGGAGCTCTGGCAGTCTCGGGGCCATGCCCATTCCCTGGGGAGCCTGGGCAGTGCCCAGCAGCCTCTGGGGGAAGAGCCTTTCCCTGATCTCAGCGTGAGCCTGCCCTGGCCCAGCTCCAGCTGCTCCCTGGGTCCTGTCTGTGTCCCAGGGAGCGGAGATCAGAGCTGTAGGCCCCGATGTGTTCTGACCTCACACTTCTCTACCAGAACAAACCCAGTACCCTCAGCAGCTCTTTCATGGTCCTTCCACACCCTTCCCCATCCCCATGTCCCTTCTTTGGATGCTGTCAGCTTTTTATCTTTTTTATATTGTGGCGCCCAAAAGTGCCCCCAGGACTCCAGTACAGTTTAACAGCAATGAAAGAAAACAGTAGATTTCAACTTTGATCTCAAAAGCTGTCTCAGGCCCCTGATACTGCCTCGAAATGTCTTTGCAGTTCTTGCTTTATGACTTGTGTCAAACACGGAGAGAGTGAGACTGAGCCCCTGGGGTCAGGTTCTGTGTGAGAAGCCACACAGCAAGCCAGAAATCTTTGCTCCAGATCACCAGAAATTTACAGTATTGAGGACGGAAATACTGAGAGTTGAGTCTTGGGAGCTGAGCCAGGAAAGCAGCACCTCTGCCATGGGCAGATTTGGCACGTGGAGAGAGCTCGAGCAGCTTGCAAGAGGTCCCAGCAATGTGTGTGTGGAGCTGGGAGGAGCATGAGTTGCAGTGTCGTGTTTGGAGTCCCCCTGGGTGAGGATGTAGGAATAGACTGGAGTTTTTGGTGACTGAGGTTTCTTTTCTGTTTTTGGCCACATCATTTCAGTTTGTTACTCGCCTGTGGTTTGTTCTACAGGCCTGTTTCCTTTCTCTCCTACTATGGTGTCACAGTTATCTTCAGCAGAGGCTCAGCAATAACTAAACTTGAGCTTAGATACTTAAACTTCAGTTCAGAGTAGATACACGGCAGAAATCCTTCCGTGTGAGGGTGGGTAGGCCCTGGCACAGGGTGCCCAGAGCAGCTGTGGCTGCCCCTGGATCCCTGGCAGTGTCCAAGGCCAGGCTGGACACTGGGGCTTGGAGCAGCCTGGGACAGTGGAAGGTGTCCCTGCCCTTGGCAGGGGTGGCACTGGATGGGCTTTAAGGTCCCTTCCCACCAAGGCCTCGTCTTCCTTTGCCTTCAGTGTCTGCCTCAGAGTTTGTACCCAAACCAAAGTGAGGTTGATGTCACCTTCTCTAAACTGGGAGAACAGATCACTCCAAGCTGTGGGGAGATGGAGAGGCTGTAGGATGGAGAGGGTGCAGCCCTGCAGACGCCGAGCTGTGGGGTTGCTGCTTTTCCTCGTTGTTGCTGCGGACACAGCTCAAGGTGGGTCTGAGAGAGACAAACTCTGCTTTTGGGGGTTTGTGTTGATGAGGAGGGGAGGGGAGGTCACTGCTCTGCTTCTTGTAACTGCTGTGGCAGAGCCAGGAGCCCAAGGCAGGACAAGGGCAAAGCAAACCTCTCCGAGCTCTTGGGTTCTCTTCATTCCCAGATATTCTGATTCCTGCCCAGGTCCAAGTTCATTGTGCTGTGCAGGATGCGAGTTTAATCAGGTTTTAGTGCTGGTTTAGCTGAGTGTTTCTAGGGCTTGAGGATGAAGCCAAATGCTCTGCATTGAGAAAGTGATGGATGTTCAGCACAAGATTCTCTTCAGGAACTGGCACGAAAAGTGGTTGCTGAAGCCGAGGGAGGAGCAATTCACAGCTTGGCTGGAAGAGGGAGAAGTGCTCACTGCTGGTCTGTCACTTCATCCTCATGAGTGAGTGTGGGAGCTCCCGAGATCAGCCAGGCTGCAATTTCAGATAGTTTAGATGGGCTGGCCTTGAAAAATTCATATTTTGGTGCCTGGAACAAAAGCTGAAGGTGGCAGGAAGTGGCAGCAGTAGCAGGGAACTGAAGTGACACCACCCTGAGCTCAGAACTAATTTTGGTTGTGACCTTGAGCAGTCCCTGGGCCACACCAGAGCTTTTTGTGTCACCTGCTTTGGGAGGTTCTTCCTTGCCCGTGGAGAAGTTGGGTCTGGCACAGGTCTGCTGTGGAGCACCTGTGCCACCACCTTTAAAGAGCCACACTGGAGGTGTCAGTGAGCCCCTCAGTGCCTGCCCAGCCTAGAGCAGGGCTGGGAGGGCAGGGGGCTCAGGGAGTGCTCATTCCTGGTGGTGTTGGAGCTCTGAGCCCAGCCCTGAGCTGGGTTTGTGGCTCTGAGGGCCCGGGGAGTGTCCGGAGCAGGCCTGGCCTGGGCAGAGTAGGAACTCCTGGAGTAACTCCTGAGTAAGCCACACCTTCCACGCGAGAGGGAGGCACTCCCAGAGTCAGGTGCTGTCTCCTCAGAGGTGCTTTGGGGTTTAATTCTGTTCTCACAGTGACTCCTCTCACCTGGGAGCCCTGTGGTTACCTCCAGAGGGTCTGAGGCCTTAGGGATGTAAATATGGACAGGAGGGGTTGGAATCTGCCTATCAGGGAATCCTCCCCTTGCCCAGAGGAGAGTGTGCAGAACTCTTCTGTGTGATGATAATGTTTTCATACTTTAGGTGTGAAAATAAAAAATGGGAGAAATCTCGTTTTTCTGGCAGCACGCAAAGAACTTTCTTCTGTGTCACCACTAAAACTCTGTGAGGGGATGAACACCTGGGAATCTGAAAGAGACATAGCTGGAAAGCATCAATATGAATGGATTTTTCTGCTTCTTTTTGCACTTGAAAGAAAGGTGAAAGTTACAGGCTGAGTCAAGCTTTTACCCTTTATTTCAATCAATTCAGTTATTGCTAAATATGGCTACACACAGGTAGCCCAGGTGACAGAGCTGCCTCCAGCTGCTCCTTGGCCCCAGTGTCCCACGCGGGATGCTTGAGTTATCCACTGAGAGCCCCCTTGAGACTGGAGCACAGGTAAATCTGCCTGTCTGAAGGGCAGGATTGTGTCCTAAGTCCCTCCTCATTCCTTCCTTTCCTCAGGCCCCACCATTGTGGCTTGGGTGGCAGTGGCACATTGGAAAGGCCTGGGGGTGCCAGCTGGGGTGAGAGCTCGGGGTGCCAGCCCAGGCTCCACCAGCACTTGGCCCACACTGGGGCACAGATTGAGAGATGAACTCTTGGAAGCTTGTCCTGAGGAGGATGAATGGTACCTGCTGGTGAAATTCGGTGCTTTCATGGAGCTGTGATAAACCCCAAAGTCTTAGACTGCCAACCTACAGCCTCTGCACCGTCACATTCCCCAGTTGCATTTTGTATTGGAATTTTACCTGCTCCCACCTGCGTCCTCCTGCTGGCAGTGCCAGCAGCCCACGTGCTGCCTCTCCTGAGAGCAAGTTCCTGCCTGTTTCCTCTCCCAGCCCCAGCTCTTGCTTCCCTCTGGCAGAGGCAGCTTTAGGTGCAATATCCTGATGTTTCTGTGAGTGGGTTTTGGAATAAACCTACACACGGGATGTCCATGGGTTGCTGCTATGGATTCTGTGAAAGGTGATCAGGAAAAGCAAGTTCAGAGTTACTCAGGGGATCCTCTGATTCCTGCCCATCTCACGGAGCTGCTCAGGGTGAAACTACTACTCCCATGCTTTTTATTTTGCTCCTCTTAGTGCTGGTTTTTCCCCAGGTAAGTCAGTGCTGGAGCAGCCCTTGTGGGTTTATCTGTGATGAGCAGTGGTTGTGTCTGCACACGGAGATAGCAGATTCCAGCTGTAGTGTGCAAACGTCGGTGCTTTGTGCCTTAGTGCACAGCCACATTTGTCAGCTGACAGGGCTGATGCGATGAGAAAACCTCGCACTCTCCAATAACCTGAGCACAGGCACTTCCTGCGTTGTTACATTTAACCAAAGCTCTGATAAAAAGTACTACATTAATTTTTCTAATGGAGACCAGATTCCGCATTATCATCATTTACGTTTTTGGATAGTCTTTGATTGACTCTGGTGGGAAGGGAGGTGAATCAGTATCTTGTACTTTAGGGAAAGATCTAGGGGAGAATTGAATTGTACTTCCTTGGAATTCACATCACCCGCCCTTAGTCGGAGATGTTGATCTTGAGAACAACAAGCAGAGAACAGCCCAGGAAGGGCTGAACATGACAAAACAGTGCAGAGCATAAAGAAATCCTCTTTGCTGTGTTCATCATTCTGTCTTCATCTTGGATTGTTTCCACCCTTCTCCTCCACCTGGAAGTCACAAGCATCCTGCAGTGGCAGGTACTCTGGGTTCTTCTGCCAGGAGTAGTCTAAGAACAGCTTTTGCTGGGAGCAGCTCTGACCTTGCTGAAATCACTGCTGAAGCCTCCCCTGACTCTTGCAGTGCCAGAATTTCACGGTGGCAGTGGTGAGGCAGGGACTGAGCCTGGTTCACTGTCCCCAGAGCTCGGGTAGTACAGGACAGTCAGGCCAGTAAAGCCCCTGCTCAGGGCTGGGAACGAGATCCTGGCCAGCTTTCCCTCTCTGCCCCTCTCTGCAGTCCTGCTGGGCTATGTCATGCTACTATGTTACAGCATTGTTCCATGTCTTTTTTTTTTTTTTTTGAAGTAATGCCGGATATTGGCAGTCAGGGGCGATGGAGCGAGGTGAGCAGTGACCGGTGGACAGAATGAGTTGTTACGGCCTCGGTCTCAATGTTTGGAGCAGCTCTAAGCATCCGTTGTTGTTTGTGTGTTTTAGGTGGTCCACTTGCAGGATGTCCTGGCCCTGGATGCTGGAGGGTGCAAGCCTAAGGTATAGGTGTGGTGTACTTCAGTCGGAGCAGGGAGGCTGTGGTTTCACAGTCTCTCAGCATGTTTTGTGTGTTTTTGCTTTGCTTCTCTGCAGGTGCTGCTGCTGCCCTGGGCGTGCCAAGGGCCAGAGGCGAGCAGGTGAGTTGGCATTTAGGTGGGGTGGCTGATAGGCCAGCGGTCTATGGCAGCGTGCTGAGCGTGTCCCTTTTCATTGTGCAGGTTTGTCCTGGCCACCTCCAGAGTCAGATCAGGATTTGAGGTGAGCCGGGGCAGTGGTGTGGAGTAGCCCGGGGATGCTCTTCTGGAGGGCAACAGTGACGTTTTCTGTTTTGTTGTCTTAGGTACCGTGAGCAGGTGTGGAGCTGAAATTTGGAGAGAGCAGGTAAGCGATGAGCCTCGGCAGTTTCGAGGGAGGGGGCCTTGCGGAAGGGGTCTCTTTTGGCGTGTGTTGTCAGAGGCTGAATTTTCTCCTTGTTCTCCGTCTTTCGCAGCTGCCAAAGCGGACCGTGGGGAACGTGTTGACATCTGAGGTGCTGATGCATTTTTTCTGCCAAGGATGGATTTTGTCCGTTTGTCTTCAGAAAGCTAAGTGTTGGAAGCGGTGGTTGGGAGAAGGGAAAGGCCTTTGGAGTTCCAGGAGGCAATTGGAAGTTAGCTTAGAGGAGAGGGCTGTTGTGGGAGGGCCCCTTGGAAGTAAAGGGAGAGGGTTTCTCCTCAGCATCACCCGAGCCTTTGCTGGGCAGGGCAGTTCCCACCCATCTCTGTCATCGGCCTTTGAGTCTCGACATCATCGTGGATCTTTTTGCCCGAGGAGCTCGCCTTTGGGTCTGGCACGATCGCCACGGTCTCCATTTCACCTACTCGCTGGCATAGCCACCCGCGGGCATCTTGGCCACTTGCTGGATGGTCAAAGGTAAGGGATCAAAGGTCGGGTTGTCAAGGAATGGGTCAAGGGGTCAAAGGTCAGGGGGTAAAAGGTCAAGGCTTGGGCTCAGGATTAGAGGTTCCAGCATGATTTTCCATGGTGGTTCCCAGTGTGGGGACATGGGATGTGGGGTCAGTGGCGCCGGGGGCGGGCAGGAGCCCCGTGGGCAGTGGCCGGCAGCGGCGGGGACGCCTCCGTACGGTCGCGCCCCTCCAGTGCCAGCAGAAGCCCCCCTGCGCCGTGCGGTGCCCGGCCCCACTCCTTGCCCTCCCCGCCGCTGCCTTCCCGCACTCCCACCGCACCCCCTGCTCCCCTCAAGCCCAGGGAAATGCAGGAAAACACAAAATCATCGAGGTGGAACAGTCACCGGAGCTGCCCGAGCCATCCCCCCGCCTGAAGGCGGCAGCTGCCCAGAGCCAGGGGCACCCAGCAGGATGCAGCTCCCCTTTCCCAGGAGCTGGAGGCAGGGGGAGCAGGGAGAATTTCAGCTCCCAGCAGCTCTCTGTGAGTGCTGGATGGACTCTGGGCTGAGCCAGGTGGGAGGTGTGGGTGGTGTTCATGTCCCCAGGAGCTGGTCAAATCCACCTTAAACTCCTGGAATGGTCTGTGCTGGCAAGAACCTTACAGACCATCCTGTTCAGCCCCTTGCCATGGTCAGGGACACCTTCCTGGGGTGTCTGTGCCAGAGTGGTGGAATGGGCAGGACTTTCTCCCTGAGCCCAGTCCCGGGCAAGATTGGGGTTCCCATGGGAAGAAGCCTGTGAGCTGCATTTCTGGAGCTGGGAGCCTCCATGCCCTGGAGTATTTCCAGTACTGCTCTTTGGCTTTTTCCATAACTGGGCATGATGTTTCTCCCCAGAGCAAGGTGGTTTTCCCTGGATTGTTGGGGTAAGACACTGGCTGTTTGACAGCTCTGTTGTCTCTTTGTCCTGAATGGAAGAGTGAGGAACGGGGGATGCTCCCGACTGTCCCAGGGATGTGGGAACAGCCCAGTTCCAGTGAGGAATGTGACGCCCAGCTCGTGGCGTGTGCCCTGAGATGGTCTTTGCTGTTGTTTTGTCCTTAGAGCCTGTTGGAGTGCTGGCCTGGATTTGGAAGGAGCCAAGTAGCCTGGAGCAGTGAGGTTTTTCCTGTCAGAAATCCATGCTGGGGATGTTTTCCCTGGCTGTCCCAAGGGGAAGGAACAGCTCTGGAGTTTTTGCAGCCACAGGCTGGGGATGCATCCCCTGAAAACCAGTTCAGGATCGTTCATCTGACTCTGTCCCTGACCTGTGGCTTCCAGGGAGCCTTCTGGTCTTCTGGATATTCCCAGGAGAGGATATTCCACCACCTGACTTTTAAGCCAGGAATTCCAAACCCAGTAAGTCGGTCACATTCTATGGGAGCTGCCCCAATGGTGGGATGGCAGAGGGCACACCCCACGCTGCTGTTTGGGACATTCCTGACTGGAACGGGAGCCAGCTGGGCATTTTGGAGCACTGAGGCCACCAGGGCAGCCTTGAGTGGCATTCCCAGGCAATGCTGAGGCATCCCATGCCTGTGGCAACACATGCCTGATGTGGAGCAGAGAGAGGAAGGGAGAAATTCTGAGTTGATGGGAGGAATGGAATTGGGCTTTCCAGAATGGAATTGGTATAGGTGCTGATGGTATCATGGAATCATGGGGTGGCTTGGAAGGGACACAAAGACCCTCTGGGCTCTGTTATCCCATCCCGTGGCAAAGAACACGTCCAAAACTGCCTCCTCACCCCCATGGAATGGCAGTGGGTGTTGGGAGCTCTGGCTGGAGCACCTGGAGACCAGGTAAGAATAGCAGTGGCATTGTTTTGGCTGCTGCTGGATGTGGTTTTCTCTTGTCAAGATGTTCCTCTGATTGATGTTTTCACAGTAGCTTGCTAGGCCTCATTTGAGGATAATTCCAAGAATTTGGAAGTCGTTGGAAAAGAATGAGGAAAAAAGGTGAACCTGATCCATTTCTAGTAATTCTGAACTTCTCTTGCAGCACCGTTCCAGGGGAAAGCTGGTGAAAGGATAAAGATGCAGAGGAACAAGTGTTGTAAACCCCCCTGCTTCCCTGACAAAGCAAACCTTTCTGCAATCCCAGTAAATCTCTTGGAGAAACTGTGGGATCATAAGGTTTCCTAGGAAAGGAAAACTAAGGACAGAGATGAGGAAATAGGCTTCCAATTAACAATGATTTGATGGAGGTAGGAATGATTCCTGTATGTTTGATGCACCCCTTTTTATTCCTGGGATAATTTTAAATGATTTCTTTAAAAAATCATTTCGATTTGGGAATTCAGATTAGAGAGGAAACGATGCAAAATAAATGCAGGGAGAGATCACAGAATCATCCTGGAATGGCAGAATAGTTTGGGTGGGAAGGGACCTTAAGGATCACCTCATTCCATCCCCAGGGTGCTCCAAGCTGCGGCCAGCCTGGCCTTGAACACTTCCAGGGATGGGGCAGCCACGATTTCCCTGGGTTTACGGGCACAAGAGGAAATTTCCAGCAGGAACTGAGGGGTTTCCTTTGCTCTGCCTGGCCCTAGCAGGGCTTTGGGAGGCAGAGGCTGTGGGAACAGGAGCTTTGTCCACTGCCTTGGGGGAGTCTCTGATGTCCCAAAACCCAGCAGAGCAAGTGGTTGTGGTTTAACATCCCGTTCAAAGGAGATGCCAGGCCAGGAACGGGAATGGACTGCAGAGCAGGGATGGTGGCCAGCAGAGGGGTGAGTGTCCAGGGGGTCCCAGCAGTCCATCCCTGCTGCCCAGGTTTGGGATGAGCAGGCTGGTGAGTGTCCCTGTGCTTGCTCTGCAGGATGAGGAAGCCAGGCCTGCTGAGGAGGAAGATGAGGAAGTGTGTGAGGATGGAGACAGCGGCCACCAAAGGCTGGGGAAGGCACAGATCCAGGTAGGAGACGTTGCCTTGCGAGGAGAGGGACTTGTCTGTCCCGTTGGAATTTGGGGCGTGAGGCCAGTGGAACAAAGGCTTTGATTCCATTCTCTTACTCGGGTTTTCACGTGCCTTAAGAGAGCTTTGTGAAAATGTCATTATCCCTGATTGAGTCTCTGAAAAACAGGGATTGAAGCTTTCAGAAGGGGCCCAACCCTGCCTGCATGTATCCAAGTGCAGCCCCCACTCCCTGTTTTTGTGTACAGCTGGGATGAGACCTCAGCTGCTGTTACTTGCCAGCTCACAAGTTGTGTAGCTCAGAGCCTCAGCCATGAAGGGCCAGGCTGTGTTTAAAACAGCCCAAGGTGCCAGAGAGCTGGAGTCATTTCCTAGCAGGTAACTTGACTTGGAAGCTGCATTCTAAAATTTGTCCACATTTAATTGATGTCCCACATGGAGACACCTAAAGAAGCAGAGGTGGGGTGTTCCTAAGAAAAGAGCATCTAAATTCTTTGGTGGTAGAGGGCTTAAAGTCTGAGTGGAGGTGCCTTTAGGACACTTCCATTCCAGTATCTGAATGGAATTTAAATGAGGTAGCCAAATCCTGACAAGCTTGTATGAACTCCAAAGCCTCTGCAAGTGGTTTACAGCCAGGGAAGGAGATAAGAGTCTGGAGTCTCTCCCCAAAACCTGGCTGCTGGTTTCTTTGGCCAGGCATAGGAATAATTGCGTATTCCCTGGGGCTCTCCTTATGGGGAGAGGTTTACTTATGTGCCCTGGGTTTATTCAGTGCATCTTCAAAGTGATGGAAACTGATTGCATTGAAATGCCAGGGGTGCCAAATGTTTTCCCCAGCCAGAGCTCGGAGCCAGCCCAGTGGGAAGGGGTTTAGTGGCCATTTTCCCGCTCCCTCGGGGCAGCAGCACTGGAGCACTCGCAGCCACCCGTGCCCGAGGTGCCGAGTACTGGCAGGAGGCAAAGCCAGGGACTGGGCAGGAGGAGCTTGCAGTGCTCCTGGAATCGCAGAGCTGGAGCTGTGGGTTAGACCTCCCAGGAGCTGCTGCCTCACTCAAACCTTGTTTAAAGCTCAGCATCCCTCCTGCTCCCTTGGAATGATTGTTGCTTCTGTTGTTGCTCTTTCCCGATCCATTATGATTATTATTGTAAATTCCCACTCCATTTCTTCCATAGCCCTTTGCTTCCCAGAGGTGGTGCTTTAGGCAAGCCCCTCCAGCCTGGGAAGGGGCTTTTGGCTCCAGACTCAGTCCCAGTCCCCATGAGCAGCTGGAGCTGTGCTGTCCCCAGCAGGTGCCTTTCCTTCCTTCCCTGCTGCACTTTGGCTTTTTGAGGGCTCTCTAGGGGGCTGAGGGGGAAGTTCTTTGTCATTCCAGGGCAGCATAAGCCCTGATCCCACTAAAAGCAGGAGGAATCATTCCATCCTTGGTTTTGGATACACCTTTGGTGTTTTCTCTCTTTTGCTGACATTGTGTGGTGAAGCAGCAGCTCCCTGGAATAATTTTTAGTTGTAAAACAATGAATTCCCTGCTGGAATCCCAGTCCCAGCCCCCCAGATCAAGGTGCAGTTTAAGGCCTTACACCCTGACCAGGACAAGTTCCTGTCCTTAGACATGGAAAACAGGGGAAAACTCAGACTGGATTGGAGCCAGCATCCAGAATGGGGAGAGTGAGGCAGCGTGCTTGGCCCAGGCTGGGGCTGGTACAGGGGGTGTTCCCTGTAGGATGACACCTGTTTGGAGCAGATCCTTCTCTTCCTTTGTCCAAAGTCCAATGGCAAAGGACTGAAGAACCCACAAGTGGGGCCTGGAAGGAAAACGATTCTGTTAAAATTAGGCAAAGAATGCACTAAGAAAAAATGGACATCCTTTTTAGGTATGAAAGTAAGTAGGGGAAAAATGTTGAAAAAGAGCTCTTTTATTTGGTGCCACCTCTCATTGTTTTATGGATAAAACCCTCTAGTGAGCAATCAGAACAGGAGTGGGAAAGCCAGGAGCCTTTGACTTCCACAGTGGACTTAATTGCCATGCTTAATTTCAACAATTTCTTCTCTCTCTCAGGACAGGAAGCCCCACTTAACTTGTCCCATCTTTGCCAAAAGCTTTGGTGTTTGAGCAGCCAAACCCAAGGGGCTCTGGCCCCACCAGCCTGTACTGGAAGGCCCCTGGTCCTGCCTGTGGTGTGGGATGAATCCCCAGTTGTCCCCAGAGGGGGCTGCCCTGGTCCCTGCAGTGCCCAGCACCTGAGACACACAGAGAGCCCTGTCCAAAGGGGCTCCTTGTCAGGAATGTGGCAGCAGCCCCAGGAGCAGGCTGGAGGTGAGAACTGGGGCTGTGTTTGAGACTGACCAGCTCAGCTCAGTGTTTACCTGTGGGGGGAGTTTGGCCCCCCACACTGAGTTGAAGCTGGATCAGGGTGACAGATGCTGCATTTTGGGCACCCTGAGAGTTTCTCTCCCCCTTGGAGATTTCCTGCGGGGATGGGGCAGGGCAGGGAGCAGAATTAACCCTGCACCTCCCGTGGGCACTGCTGGCCTTTGTCTCTCTGCTGTGCCATCAGCCTGTGGGAATTTGCTGCTGCCGCTGCCACCCCACCTGGGGGCTGCGTGCTCCTGGCAGCCCTTCCCAGCCCCACACCCGAGCTCCAGCGCTGCCTCCAGGCTGTGTTGGGAGAGTTTGCTGGGAATGTGCCTCATCCCTGGGAGTATCCTTTCCTTCCAGAGTGGCTGGATGGAGCTTCTGGGCTTGTCAGCTTCAGAGTTTGCTTGCAAAAGTCACTGCAGGGAAGAATGACAAGGAGGTTTGTCAGAGTGCTGCTGTCAGACCCCACCTGCCAGTCTGTGCTTTGGCTTGGAGGTTGTTGTGTATTGGCCCTGCAGGGAATGAATGTCCCCTTCCCACCTCAGCCCAGCAGATCCCAAGGGCTCTTCCTGGAGTACTTACTCTTTGCTTCCCTTTGGGATAACTTAATCTGCACCCTTCCAGGAGCAATTCCTTGGCTTCTCCTGGAGAAAACCCCATGGCAGAGGCAGTCTGCAAAGGAGCCCAGAGCTGTGCTTGGAGCAGGGAGTGCTGAGAGCTGCGTGTGCCTCTGCTGCCCCAGGCTGGCAATATCCCCATGGAACAGACTGGGCAAATGGCATTAGAGGGAGCACAATCCCTTCCTGGAAGAGGTTTTCTCCTCTGCAGATCAGGCACGGGGCAGGAAGGGAACTTTGGAGATCAGCTGCTTTCCCCCAGAAAGCATCACTCACACCAGCATGGATGACATGACCTGTGCCCAGCGCTCACCATGCACCCGGCCAGAATCAAGAGCAAAGGTGGGTTTGGGTGTGAGCACTTGAAATAACTTTGAAAGAGAAGCAATCACCTTTTGCTGCTTCTTTCTTTCTTGCAGATGCTGGGATTGCCTCTGGGCACATGGGCTGAGCTCTCCCTGCAGGGAACTGTCAGGCCTTAACAGCTGTGAGGTTGTGTTCTTCTCAGTGGGGAACTGGAAATAATTATTAATTAATTGCAGAAATGTTTTCTGAACCTTTCCCCTTTCCTGGTAGATCTTCTCTCTCTGCCTCTGAATTTACAGCTGTTCCCTGGTGTCATTGGCCCTGCCTGAATTCCTTGCAGCTCCTCACTGGGAAAACCTGGGATGACTTTGAGGGGACAGAGGAGACATTTTCAGCTGAAAACCTGGGGTGACTGAGAGGGGACACAAGAATTGTTTGTGTAGGAAAATGGGAGGTGATGTCAAGCAGAGCAAGGTGGCATTTTTGAGGGAAAAGCTGAGGTGATGTTTAGGGGAACAAATGCACATTTTTGGGGCAGAAAAGAGTTAATATTGTACAGGAAGGAAAAACTGGGGGGTAAAACTTGATGTAATCTGTAGGGGACAGAATGAATATTTTGGAGCAAAAATGAGGTACTCAGTAATAGACAAAGAAGGAAAATTTTGGAGGCCAAACTTGACAAAGTCTCAAGAGCAGAGAATGAACACTTGGAGGGAAAAAGGAGGTGATGAATACTGAGCATGTGGGGAAAATTTGGGGGCTAAATCTGAGCTAATCTCTAGGGGAGAGCATGAACACACTGAGGTAACATGAGGGAATCAGTTGTGGGCAGATAGGGAAACTTGTGTAAAAATAATATTAAATAAGCTGTAGAAAGAACATTTTGAGGTAAAAATGAGGTAAGCAGTAGTAGACAGATGGAAAACTTTGGGGGTAAATCTTGATAGAAGCTACATGGTAGAAAGGAAATAAATATTGAAGGAAGAATGAGGGAATCAGTAGTGGACAGGTAGGGGAATTTTGGGGGGTCAAACTTGAAATGATCTAAAGGTTGAGAATGAATCTTTTTTGGTAAAAATGAGGTAATAAGTTGTGGACATTTCAGGAAAATTTTGGGGGTTAAACTTGAGGTAATCTCTAGGGAGAGTGTGACCACTGACATGAACTGAGGCAATCACTGGGGCTAGGCAAGGAAATTTGGGGTGTAAAACTTGGGAAGATCTGTAGGGCAAAGAATGAACATATTGAGGAAGCAATGAGGTGATCAGCAGTTAAGATGAGGTAGAATGTGGGGGGCAAACCCTGAGGTAATTATGTAGGAACCATAAGTGGTTTTGAGAAAAAATCTGACCTAATTTGTAGGGGACAGAATGAACATTTTGGGGGTAAGACAGACATAACCTGCGTGGTTTGGGTTTTAAAATCTAGTCAGTGCACAGGGGACAAAATAGACATTTTGGTAATAAAATCCGAGTTCATCAGTAGAAGAAAGAACTCATGTTTTGAGGTAAAAAGGAGGTGATCAGAACTGGGCAGGTAGGGAAAACTGAGGGGGTAAAATGTGAGGTCATCTCTAGGAGAGAGCAGGAGCATCCTGAGGTAAACGGAGGGAATTGCTGTGGACAGGTGGGTAAATCTGGCAGGTAAAACTTGAGGGAATCTCCATGGTAGAAAATGAGTATTTGGAGGTAAAAATAAAGTACTCAGTCAGTGGTGGAGATGTACGGAAAATGTTGGAGGTAAAATCTGAGGTGATCTGTAGCAGAGAGAATGCACTTGATGGGGTAAACTGAGGTAATCACTTATGGACAGGTAGGGAAGTTCAGAGGGGTAAAAATTGAAAGCATCTGTAGGGCAAAGAATGAAAAGATTGAGGTGGAAATGAGGAAAGAGGTAGTGGACAGGTGGGGAAAGTTTTGGGGGCAAATCTTGTGGTAATCTCCAGAGCAGAGAAAGAATGCTTCCTTGTAAAAAATGAGGAACTCAGAAGGAGGCAGATGGGGACATTTTGGGGGTAAAATCTCAGGTCATCTCAAGGTGAGGGAAGGACTGTTTGGAGGTCAACTCAGCACTCACTGTGTCTTCCTTCCTTGGCATCAGCTGGCAGGGAAGGGAGAAGAGGCCTCAGGCTGGAGAGGGGCAGGAGAAAGGCACTGTGGGCAAAGGCACCTCCCTGGCATCCCCAGGGTACCTGTGGGGAACACAGCGGACACTTTGGGAGCAAAGGGAGGTGATGGCATTGTCCCTTTGGGGGATGCTGGCATTTAGATCATTCCATCCATTTGCCTGCTGACATTTCCCAGCCCAGGGGCTTTGGCTGCCAGGGCAGCACAAAGATTGTTCCCTGGGTGGTGCGCAGATTTGGGGGTTGGCTTTGCTAGTTCAGATGAATTCTACCCAAAGCCCTGAATTCCCTGCTGAATTGCCACTGGCATAGCCTCCCAGCGCCTCCTGGAGCATGGATATTCCCATGCAGAGCTGCCTATTTAACACCAGCTGTGTCAGGACCCAGCAGAGCTTCCAGGGAAGCTCAGCAGGGTCAGGGCAAGGACAGCTTCATGTTCCATAGAATTTGCTGTTTGTAACCCTCATCCCCCAGCCCCCCCCCCCCCAATGTCCCTGGGGGCACCTGACAGAGTTCCCTGGAATTCAGCTGCCTGCACCCCCCGAGCTGGGGCTCCAGGTGATATTTGAAAGCAGGAACAGGCGCTGGCTGGACACGCTCCCAGCCCGTGCTGAGGCAGCCCCTGTGCCCACGGGAGGACTTCTCTCCCTGCAGGAGTTGATTTCATTCCAGAGCCTCAGGAGTGGCCTCTGCAAGTTCTTTTCCCTCAGGAAAGGGATGCACATCCCTGCCTTCAGGGCACCTGCAGTGGGAGCCACCTGGGAAAGCTTTCCATCAGTTGTGCAGTTCCAGCTGGCTCCCCAAAAACTCCCAACTCAATCCAAAGAGATTTCTCTGACTCTGACCTTTCATTTGAAGGCATCTCTGAGGGCATTGCTTGGCATTTCATTGCTGTGGGTGAAGCTTGCCTTGGCTTTAACACTGCTGAGGGATGATGGCCTCAGGCTTGAAGGGAAGGCATTTTGGGTGGCTGGGACATAGCTGGCAGGTGTGTGGGAGGTCAGCACTGGGAATTGCTGTCTGAGCCCCTCTGCAAACAGCCCATTCTGACATTGCCCAGTGCCAGCTGTTCCTTGGGGCATTTTTGGGGTGTCAGTGGGGTCTGTCGGGACTGAAGCATCTCTGGGTGCCTGTTCAGAGCAGCCCCTGGCCGAGGGGCCGCGGGCAGCCCTTTATCCATGTCCATCCCAGCGCTGCCCGGGCAGCCCAGTGCCCGTTCCAGGGATGTGTGTTTGGCACACTGCGTGCCACGGGCAGGACACTGCAGGCACAGCTCCTCTCTGCAAATCCAAAGCACAAGAGCTGCTGCTTCCCTTCCTGGGCCTCCTGGCCTTCTCCTTCCCCCCATTCCCTGCCAGCTGGGACACACGGAAGGAGCACCAAGGAACACTCCTGGCAGTGAGCAGGAGTCGCTGAGAGCTCTGTGCAGCTCTGGGCCACAAAAGCTGGCCCTGCCTCAGCAGCCCCTGGGATTTTGGGCTGTGAACACTCACCTGTGGGAAAGGCCCCTCTGCAGGCAGGGGCAGCCCTGACCCTCTCCAGAAGAGCTTTGGCTGTGGAGCAAGTGAACCCTCAGGACTTGCCTTGCTCATTTCTCCCTGGAAAGGGCCATGGAACAAGCACCTTGACAGCTGTTGGGTAAATCCTGGAAAGGGCAGGAAATCAGGGTTATGGGAAGAGTTCAGTGCTGTCACACAACTGCTCACCTGTGTTGTTGCATGATCAGGTGCTGGCCATGGAGCTCTGCCCTATGGCAATTACAGGGGCTGGTGTGGCAAGCAGCATTAGCATAAAAGAAGGAGTTGTATTTGCATAGGAATGATCTTGCTGGCACTTGGCATTCCTATCCCAGGCAGGACATTGCCAGGAGCTGAGATTGGCTTGGCTGGAGCAGGGTGCTGAGAGTGCCCAGGTGTGGGTTCAGTGGCCAGAGGAGCCATTCACATAAGGGTTCGACTTGGTGGTCCTTGTGTACCTATTGCCACTCAGGATCTCCTGTACTCTGGAAACAAAGAAGAAACATTTTTCCCTGGCCTTTTAAAGCCAGAGGTTTTTGCAGTGGAGCGTGCAAGCCGCAGAGAAAGCGGGGGGGAGGAAGGAGAGCATCAGGTCTCAAGCGGCAGTTGTGGGATGAGCGGCTCAAGCAGCAGCGAGCCCCGGCGAGGCCCCGGTCCCGCAGCGGGCGCAGTCAGAGCAGGAGCGGCAGCAGCGGCCTCGGCGCCAGCGGCCGGGCCGGGGGAGCGGCTCGTCCCGCTGCAGCCGCGCTGGTTGGGCGGGGCCGCGGCGGGCGGGAGGCCCCCGGGGGAGCGGCCCGGGGCAGGGGGAGCGGCGGCCTCGGCAGTGCCGGGGCTGGGGGAGCTCCGCGTCCCCGCGGGGGCTGCGGGCGGGGCCGGGCCGGGAGCGCCGGCGCTCCGGTTGCGCCAGGGGGCGCCCCACAGGGCGGGCGGCGCTGAGGGAGCGGCGGCCTCGGGGGGGGCCGGGGCGGGCACGGGCGGTCCCCGCGGCCCGCCCGCTTCCAGGCGCGATCCAGCGCCTGCTGCGGGGAAGCGCCGCCCTCCCGGCGGGCCCGGCACCGGCACGGCCCCGGCTCCCCACGGCCGCAGCGGGAGCGTAGCCGGAGCTCCGGCGGGAGCCCAGCCCCGCGCTGGCCGCAGCCGGAGCGGCAGCGCCGGGCTCGGCACCAGCGCCAATCCCGGAGCGGCACTTGCCAGCCGCGGCGATCCCGATGCCTAATGCCATCCCCCATCCCACCTCAGTTCTCCGAGCCCGGCAGCCGCACCCCGCCCGCCGAGAGACAAGCGGCTCGGCCCGGGACCCCCAACAGACACCGACAGGACCCAGCCCCGAATCCCAGGGCCCGGGTCCCGTTCCCACCTCAGCGCCTCGGGCTCGGCGCAGCGCCGGGAGTAGCCCCCGGTGCCGGGCTCCGCACAGCGCTCCGAACGACGGTCCCGCCACAGCCCGGGAGGAGCAGGATGAGCATCCACCGCACAAAGCGGAGCGGGTGCGGATCCGCCGGCATTTACGGGCGCGGGCGGGGCGGGGCGGGCCCGGCACAGGTGTGAAGGGCGGGGTCCGCACAGGTGCGCGGGGCCCCAGAGCGGCTGCGCGGGGCGGGGCCGAGGGGATTTAAGCCTCGGGAATCGGCGGCGCTGCCATTTGCTCCCTCGGCGCTCCGTGGGAACGGTTGTGGCCGGACCGGGCTCTAGATCTCTGTATTTCCATATTTCTATGTCTCTGTAGTTCTTTTCCTTTATATTTGTGTTAGTTTGTCTTCTTCTAACCCTTCTCCGTTCTCCCCCCTCTGCCTCCCCTCCCCCACCCCCTACACCCCCCCCCTACCCCCCCCCTCTCCCCCCTAGCCCTCCCCTCCCTCCCCCCCCGGCCCGGTCCCCCCCATCCCCCCTCCCTGTCCCCCTACACACCCCAACCCTGCCCTACCCCTCCACCCTCTCTCCCCTTCTCCACCGTTCCTTCGCCCCCATCCCGGGTCCCCCCTGCCCCCTCACCCTGCTCCCCTTCCCCTCCCAGTTCCCCCCACCTGCCCTCAATCCTCCCCCTCCGTCTGCCACCTTTCCTTCCCCCTCCACCTCCCCCTGTTCCTCTTCCCTCGTTTCCCCTCTGCACCTTGACCCCCCACTTGTGCTCCGTCCTCGTCTTCCCCCCGCCTCCTTTCCTGTCCCCCCATCCCACCTCTCCCTGCACACCCCGAACCCCCCACCTGCGCTCCTTCTTTGACCCCCTCTGCTCCCTTATTCCCATCCTCTGTCCCGTCTTTCCCCCGCAGCCGCGGGGCACGGGGCGCCGGAGAATAAAGCCCAGAGGGCCGGAGCCCGGCGCCCCTGCCCTCGCCCCACACGGGCCGGGCCCGCTCGGCGGGTCCCCCGTGCAGTACAAAAACAGCGCCGGGGCTCCGGCTTTCCACACATCACACTGGGGATCCCCTCCTCAGGAGGGGTTCCCGGGGGGGTGGTGGGTTTTGGGGAGGGTGGTGGGTTGGGGTGGGCCCCCTCCTCAGGAGGGGGTCCCGGGGGGGTGGGTGGGTTTCAGGGAGGGTGGTGGGTTGGGGTGGGCCCCCTCCGGAGGAGGGGGTCCCGGGAGGGGGTTAGGGTGGGCCCCCTCCGGAGGAGGGGGTCGGGGGGAGGGGGGTGGGGCGGAGGGGGGACTTTCCCCCCGTCCAGTCCCCGCCCCCTCTCCCGGACCCCCTCCTCCGGACCGGGGCCTAGGGGGGGGGGCGGGGGGGGGGAAGCAGAGGGGGGTCACGTCACTCTGTGGCATGAACAGACATAGAGACCACAGGCCAAACCAACAGCCCCTCCCACCCGGATCCCCCCACCCCACCCTCCCTCCCTCCGGGGCCCCGGTCCGGAGGAGGGGGTCCCGGGAGGGGGCCGGGGTGAGCCCCGTCCGGAGGAGGGGGTCCGGGAGAGGGGGCGGGGACTGGAGGGGGGGAAAGTCCCCCCTCCGCCCCACCCCCCTCCCCCGGACCCCCTCCTCCGGAGGGGGCCCACCCTGACCCCCTCCCGGGACCCCCTCCTCCGGAGGGGGCCCATCCCACCCACCCCCCCGGGACCCCCTCCTAAGGAGGGGGCCCACCCCAACCCCAACCCACCCCCCTCCCCGAAACCCACCACCCCCCCGGGAACCCCTCCTGAGGAGGGGGCCCACCCCAACCCACCACCCTCCCCAAAACCCACCACCTCCCCCGGGAACTCCTCCTGAGGAGGGGATCCCCAGTGTGATGTGTGGAAAGCCGGAGCCCCGGCGCTGTTTTTGTACTGCACGGGGGACCCGCCGAGCGGGTCCCCCGTGCGAGGCTCCAGCGAGGGCAGGGGCGCCGGGCTCCGGCCCTCTGGGCTTTATTCTCCGGCGCCCCGAGCCCCGCGGCTGCGGGGGAAAGAGGGAACGGGGAGGGATGAGATGGGGTAGGGAGAGGAGTCGGGGTGGGTTGGGGAGAACGAGGGGGGAAGGGAAAGGTCGGGTGAGGGGGAAGGATGATGGTCAGAGGAGGAGGAAGAGAGGGGAGTCGGGTTGGGGAGCGGGGTACGGAGAGGGGAGAAAGGAGGGGTGGGGGAGAAAGGAGGCGGGGGGGGTCGGGGATGCACAGGGGAGCAGGGAGAGAGGGTGGGGGGGCGCTGGGGAGAGGGCAGGCAGGGGGCTGGGAGAGACAGGGAGGGTGTGGGGGAGAGAGAAAGAAACTGGGGGGGGTAGGAAAGAGGTGATAAGCGGGGGAAGAAGGAGGAGGATAAGGGCAGGAGAAACGGGGGGAAGAAAGACGGGGAAGAAAGAGGGGGAGCGGGGGCCTCTCCCGGGCCACGCCGGGGGAGCCCGGCCCGGCCGCAGCCTCCCCGAGCTCTGAGGGAGCAAATGGCGGCAGGGGCGATTTCGGGGGCTTAAATCACCTCGGCCCCGCCCTGCGCAGCCGCCCTGGGACCCCGCGCACCTGTGCGGACCCCGCCCCGCGCACCTGAGCCGGGCCCGGCCCCGCCCCTGAAGCCGCCCCCGGCCCCGCCCGGCCCCGCCCCAGAGCCCCGGCCCCGCCCGGCCCCGGGGCCCGCCCTGCCCGGCACGGGGGCGGCTCCATCGCTCGGGGCCCCGCCCCTCTCTCCCGGGCCGGGCCCGCCCCGCGCACCGGGGCCGCACCGGGGCCGCTCCCGGGACCCTCCCCTCCGCTGACAGACACCGCCCCGCTCGCTCCCGCTCCTTGCCACGCTCGGCAGCCACCGAGGCCGCCGCCCTCTCGGCTCAGCCGCCACCGGGCGGCAGCAGCGCCGCCCAGCTCAGCCCGGGGGCAGGCACAGAGCACAGGGAAAAGCCGGCTCCGGGCGCTCTGCAGCTCCTGCAGCCCGAGCGTCTCGGCTCCTGGGGCCAGGCGCTTGCTGCTTTCCTTCCTACAGAAAAACGCCGGCTCGTTATTCTCAAAACCTGCTGATCTCTATTCCCAGCTTCTTATATTCCTGTATGCGACAGAGTAGAGAGAGAGGGCTGGCTCATTTCAAAATGAATTTACATCTAAATCAGTAGCATTTGCCTATAGATGTAAAAATGAAGAACTTAACACGTTTTAGTATTCTGCACACAGCCCTCGCTGGGAGGAATGGTAAAAAGTTAAAAACAAATGAAATTTTAAAAGTAGAAAGTTAGAAACAAAGTTACAACGGCAGAAATTTAGAAACAAACAGAGAGGTAAAATACAAGAAACGAACACGTTTCTAAAGGTAGAAAGTTAAAAACAAACAAAGTTAGAAACAAAAAAAAAATTAGAAACAAACAAAATTAGAAAGGTAGAAATTTAGAAACAAAGTCAGAAAGGCAAGTGTTGAGCCTTTGACAGGGTACCCCTCCTTCTCGGACCAGGGTGAAAGAGCAGAGGAGGCTGCTGTTCTGCTAAATTCTTTATTTCACGGTCTCACAGCTGTCTTGAAGGCAGAGTTCGAATGGGGTTACATGATACAGCCAAGCAGCAGCAGCAGGCAAAAACAGCTTCTTCTTTATGCTCCATACACTATATTTTTTCTTATAGAAGTGTGGATTCCATTTGTTCATTGACCAGTAAGATTAACACACGATTCTAGTTTTCCTTAAACCCATCCTGGTCTAAATCTAACAGTCGTAAGCCTCACACAAGTGTCATCTGCCCTTGTTCCATAAGGAATCCCTCTACAGACAGGGAGTTGTCACCGGCCCCGTGCTCATGGGCTGCAGGGGACACCTGCACTGAGGAGGAAATGGAAATGGGAAAGAGGGAACTGCAACCTGATGGGACGCACCTCTGGCACCACACCTCCTCTTGTTCCTGCTGTCCTGGAAAGCCCCAAGTAAATCCAGTGCCTCAGACCTTGCATCCCTGAACACCAGGAGAGCCGGTGTTTTACCCAGATCCCAGGGCCCTGCACGGCTGCGCTGACACGAGCGCAGGCCGATCGCTCCGCCCAGCACCATCCCTCATTTTCCTCCCACGGCTCCCCAAGCGTCCCCAAACCACCCCAGCGTGTCTGTGCCGGGGCCAGGGCCTGCCCCGAGCCCGACCAGAGCCCTGCACCAGCTCCCACCCCCGGGAGAGCTGGGAATGCACTGAGAGCTCGGCTCCCCGGGCTCCCCAGCACCCAAACCGGTCCTCAGACACACAGAAATGCCCAACCTGCCCCTCTGGGCACAGCCAAACACCACAATTCCATCATCCCCAAGCAACTCTGGCACTTGCCTCTTCACCTCCGCCCATTTCCAGTAGCCGGGGCTAGGACCGGGCTGTCAGAAATAGCATTCCCTAGGCAGTTCATCCCAGCGCAGAGGAGAAGAGGAGCCTGTCCCTGACCCACACCATGGGCAGGACAAGGGGGGCCCTAGCTGGCTTTGCCTACTCCAACACCAAAGCTCTTGGTCCCAAAGATGGGGCGAGTTCAGTGGTTTTTCCTGTCCTGAAAGAGAGCAGAAAAGGGAAGTTAATCCCACTGTGGAATCCAAGACTCCTGCATTTCCTATTTCTGCTCTGATTGCTCACCGTGGAGTTTTAGCTATGGAAAAAAAAAGGAGAATGACACCATAGCAAATAAAAAGTGCCCTTTTCCAGCATTTTTATTCCAGGCATTAAAAGGATGCTCATTTCTCTTCTAGCATTGTTTCCCTCATTTTAGGAGAACCGTTTTCATCCCAGGCCCCACTCGTCAGTTGTTCGATCCTCTGGCACTGGATTTGGACAAAAGAAGGGACGCACCTGGACTGCAGGAAATCACTGAGAGAAACCCTTCCAAAACGTGACAGAGAAAAACAACAGGAGATTCAGGAAGACACATCCCTCATTTGCACGTCTGGAACGCTTTTCTAAAGACTTCTCTGCATCTGGATGCTCTTTGCTCTTGGCTTTCTTCACAGGAATGCATTTGCTGCTAAACACGTCTCAGACCCTTACCTGATCGGGATAAGGTGGGATGGAGATGAAGACTCCCACAGGGAATAGCCAGGGAGATGCAGGGCCTGGGAACATCAAGGACGGAGAAGAGAAGGAACAGGGATTGTTTTTCTTGTTTAGAGCCAGCAGTGCTGTGAGCTTGGAGAACACACGGCACCGCAGGGATCCAGGGCAGGAGCGGGATAACTGCGGGATAAGGGGAATCTGCTCCCACTCCAGGGCTGTGCCAGTGAAGGAGGGGAATTTTTTAGTGCCTTCATTACACACAAAAACCAAACCCAGCACCACCGAGCTGGACTTTCGTGAGCTGCAAAACAAAGCGGCCCCTGGCCTTTGGCGGAACACAACCTCACCGAGTCACGGAGCCAGGGGATGACACTTGGGAATGATCCTTGCTGCTGCCTGCAGGCAAATCGGATGAGGGAGCCACAGGAGCTGTGGGGTTTCCTGCTCTTCCTGCAACGCCATCGGTCCAGACCAGGAGACCTTTCCTGGAACAGATCTTCCCTGTAAAGGGAGCTACACCAAAGCTCAAGCCCTCATTTAGAGACCCTTGGAAAAGGAAAGGTGAGAGGGGATTACCTGGAGCCCCAGGGGACCGAGGCGAAGGCAATGAAGAAGCAGACAGCAAAGTGCTTCCACTGCTTCTCACTCCAGCAAAGGGAACATCCCTGGAATTTCATGGCTGGCGTCGCTCCCAAACCCCACAGGTGAACCCACACGTACTCCAGGACTGATCTCCTTCAAACTTCCAGCAGCACAGACTCACCGGGAGGAACTGCGATCCAAGGACACACATCAGCAACCGTCTTCCCGCTTGCCCCTCTCTCCACATTTTCCCTTTCCAGCGGGATGCAGGTGCCACCCCCCAGAGGCAGGAAAACTGCCTTGCAATCCGCTACAAAACCTGCCTGGAAAGCCCAGGATGCCCGGAGCCAGCAGCCGTTTCTCCTGGAGCTCCTGCTGACAGGCATTTGAAGCCTGCTGTGCCTCACAGCTGCTTTTCTGCCAAGGGCATTCCCATCTTTTCTTTTTTAGCCCAAAGAAAGGTTTGCAAAGCTGAGTTTTGTGAGAAGCGCTTCATATTTGGATCGTTCTTAACTTGGAGTTTCCCTTGGCACCAAAATCAGGGGCTCACCTTTTGCTTGGAGCTTGGCTGAAGTCCTCAGCAATGCCAGGGAATGTGGCCATTGGAGGCTTTGGGCAGATTTGGCTCATCTGCCTTTTTAGGCCTTGTTTCTTTCTCTCAGCCTTCCCACTGGATTGTGGCCTCCGAGGAATACGTAAAATCCCATTCCATTCCTATTCTTTCGGACAATTTTTTGTACCGTCCCTGTACAAAACGAGGCCCCCTGTTCGGATGCTTTTCCCCACCGTTCCCCGGCACTTTCATCTGCCGGTGCATTCCCTGCGTTGCTTGGGCTCTTCCCAGCTCTCTGAGCTCCTTCACAAGGCAGGAGATCGATTTGGCCCAGGAACTAAACCCTCCCGAGGAATTGTCTGATGCCATCTCCGCATTTGACACCTGATCCTTGTGCTCAAAGGATCCCTCTTTCTTCCCTTCAGCCAATTCCAAGGCTCGCTGCCCCCAGCTGCGATCAGGCCCCAGCCTGATCCCTGCAGTCTTCCCTGCCGGGATCCTGCTCAGGAATCCCTGGGCTACAAATGTAAGAATTCATTCTTCCCACCCCTGCCCAGTTCCAAAGGATTTGGTGTCTGCCTTACCCGGCTGGAGCCTGCTTCCAACTCTGTTCTTGCTGCTTCTGCTGCTTTCCAGTTCCCAGGAATTCCACCGACGGAGCGACAGCGTTTTCCAGCTCCGCCAGGATTCCCTCTGCTGCGTTTGGGTGCTGGAAGGATATCAAAACCAGGCTCTCTGGGGCTTTACTATCAGGAAATTACATCCCCGGATTTGTTCATTTCCAAATATTATCTCTTCCCAACAAAGCACTGGGCATCCAAGGAATACAGAAAGTGATGGGCTGACCACTGCTTACTCCTCTGGAATGTCAGAGCTTGGAAAAAAAGGGCACTTGAGGCTTCTCCTGGTGCTGCCCGTGAGGTGTATTTTACTTGAGAGCCCCTTCCCGTGTCTTTCCCTGTATCCACCAAAAAATCCACCCCTTCATTCCCCAGCTGCTTGCTTCCTCCCTCTTTTCCTGTATCCAACAGAATTTTAACAGGTCAATAGTCCCCTCTGCAAGAGCACCTTTCATTCCAAACCTAAGAACAAACGAATCACTTCCCTTCCACCATCCTTATTAGGATTCCACTGAGAGCAGTGGATGGAAAATGATCCTCTCCTGGTCCCTGCTGGATTCCCGGAGCAGGGATCCTTTCCCTCTTTCCCCCCACCACGGTGCCCTCCTCCCCCTCCCGCCCCACCCCACACCCTTTTCAGGCTTTGTTCCACAGCTTTTGCCTCCAGGCCTCAGATCCTTTCGTTCTCCACGAGCTCCCAGCAGCTCCACAGCCTTTCCTCTCCCATCCCGACCATTTCTCCGGGAATGGAGCTCCGCATTTCAATTGCCTTCTCTTTTCTCTGACTACTCCCACCAATCCAGAAGACCTAAAGCTGACACAAGGAACACTCGGTGCCCACAAATCCAAACCCAGACCCGGCCATCCCCAAACCAGCAACTCCCAGACAATTTGCGTTCATTCCAACCTAACACTGAGGACTCACCCAATCCTTCAAAATTCCCAAGAAATATCCTGTTGCCTTCACAGCTCCCAGGGGATTCTGCTTCGTGCTCACACGAAGGATTTGGGACTTCCCTGAAAAAACCCGTGCAGGGCACACTGGAATCCCCGATCCCGTGAATCCGGGGAGCGTTAAAAGCTCGGTCCAGCCTGGGCCCCCGGAAATTTTTGCCAAATATCCCCCAAGTCCTCGGGATAACAGAACTCTCTGGTACTGCATTTTTGGCGTTGTAAAGCCTGGAATTACTCTATTCCTAGTGCTGGGCTCTGCATATGGCCGAGAAAATCCCGGCCTCCACACAGACCCAGATTCCAAACTTTTTGATACATTTCAGCAAGCCGAGAAATTCACCTTCCCTACTTCTTCTTAAGGGCATCCTTCTCTTCCCTTACCCGGCGTGCTCTCTCCCACTGGGGGTGGGTTTTCCCCTTCCCATGCTAATTAGTCCCTACTTCTAGGAGGTTTAGGTACCTTTCTTCCCTGGCAGGGATTTCTTAACACAGCTACCGAGGCTTTGGGAGTCTCCTTTATCTTCTACTTTCTGGATCCATAAATGCCACAATCCAGACGCCCAACTTCAACAAGACATCCTTTCTACCTAAAAACACACCCTCTCAACTCTTAGATCTTTTGAAGTTTTACCCCCGCAAAATTCCCCTATTTTTCCACCACTGAATCCCTCAGTCCTGCTTCCAAGGATTTCTTGAATACCACGGGGCTTTTCTCAAGATTTACCCCCACGACCTTCCCTACGTGCCCACTGCTCATCACCTCATTTTTCCCTCAATGTGGTCGTTCTCCACCCCAGAGAGTTTGTCAAGTGTTGCCTCCAAAATGTTCCCCATCTCTCCACTACTCAGTTCCCCATTTTGCCTCCAAAATATTCAATCTGTCCCCTCCACATTGCATCCACTTTTACCCCCAGCGTTTTACTTCCTCTACAATATTGATTCAACCTTTTCCACCCCAAAAATGTGCATTCTCTCCCTTAAACAGCACCTCAGCTTTTCCCTCAAAAATGCCCCAGAGGGAAACTCAGATTCAGCCCCCAAACTCCCATTTGCCTACACAAACAGTTCTTGTGGCCCCTCTCAATTCCCCCAGGCTTTCAGCTCAAGGAAGAACTGGAAGCCTATTCCCTCATCTCCACCCTTGTTTTGCTTTCCTGGAAAACCTTGCGATCCCACACTTTCTCCAAGAGATCTGCTGGGACTACTGGAAGGTTTGCTCTCTCAGAGCGCCAGGGGGCTTTACAGCACTTGTTCCTCTGCATCTTTACCCTTTTATCAGCTTTCCCCTGGAACGGTGTTGTGGGAGAAGCTTGGAACTACCAGAAATGGATCACGTTCACATTTTTTCCCCACCAGTTTTTATCTGGTTTCAGATTCCTGGAATTACCCTCAAATGTGCCCTAGAACACTGCTGTGAAAGGATCAATGAGAAGAACAGCCGGAAAGCAGAAAACCACCTCCAGCAGCAGCCACAATGATCCCATTTCTCTTCTTACCTGGTCCTGCCAGAGCTCCCAACAGCCATTCCCATTCCAAAACAAGAGCTATGGAAGACATTCCTGCTGTCCGTGAGGGTGAGGCGGCAGTTCTGGATGTTCTTCGCTGTGCAATCAGACAACAAACAGAGTGTAAATGATCCTGGTGGTCCCTTCCAAGCCAAACCAGCCCGTGATTCCATGCGTGGATCAGCACCTGTCCCAGCTCCATTCCAGAAACCTCCTCCCACTAACCCAGAACTTTCCTTTTTCTGCTCAACATCAGGGCTTTGCTGCCGAGTGCCCCGGGCAGGGGACGCCTCAGCCTTCCCTGGGACCGCAGCATTCCCTGGGCTGCCTCAGCATCCCCTGCGCTGCTGTTCCACGCCCATCCCGTGGTCCAGCGCCTGCGCGGGCTGCAGTGCCGGGCTCTCCCCACGAGGCGGCAGCACCGGGAGCGAGCAGCCCCGGCCGGTCCCGCTGTCTCGGGGCAGCTGCGCCTTTAACCCGCCCTGAGCCGGCGGGGCCGTGAACACAGCGGGCACAAACCCCACCGCTCCCCTTTATTTCACCCTCAGAGGCACAGGATCGCAGCATTTCCTGGGCTGCAAGGGACCCACAGGGAGCATCGAGTCCAAATCCTGGCCCTGCACCCCAAGAATCCCACCCTGTGCCCGAGAGCCTTGTTCAGACCCAAACTCTTCCCCCAAGATCCTGAAAACACAGCGGGGCTGGGAGAAGGATGACCACGGAGGATTTTTTTATACAGATCTCCTTGCACGATCGTTAAATAATATTATTAGACAGTCCATGAACGCATCCCTGTGCCGGGACAGCCACCCCTGTGCCGGAACACTCATCCCTGGGCCGGAATACCGATCCCCCGCGGCCCCCACCGTCCGCTCGGGGCTGTCCCCGTTCCCCGCTCACCTCCGAGCCCGGTGCCCCCGGCCCGGCAGCGCTGCTCCCCGGGCTCCCCGCCATCGCCGCTCCTGGCGAAGAAGGGCGGAAGTCACCGGTACCGCACCGATGTGGCTATTCGACCTTCTCAAGATGGCGGCCGGAAATACCCCCCCTCCCCCCCGCTCCGTCTATCCGGCTGCCTGAATGCTCCCGCCTGCCCCAGGCGCCGCTGACCCCACAGTCGGTGTCCGCGTAGCGGGAAACGCCTCAGAAAATTGCGTGCAAGCGCTGGGCTGGCGTCGGCGTCGCGTTCAGGCAGCCGAATAGACGCAGCTTGGGGGGGGGGGGGGGGGGGGGGGGGGGGGGGGGGGGCCTTCCCTGCCGCCATATTGAGAAGGTCAGAAAACAGCGCACACGACCGCCATCTTTAGTGTGGCAGTGACGACACTTCCGCCCTTCGCCGCCATCTTGGGTGCTGGCAGAAGCCACTTCCGGTCGAGCCGCCATCTTTAGTGTGGTACACTTAGGGCCCCCGCCGCCCCTCACAAGGGCTTCTGTCTAGTCGGCTGCCTGAATCCGGCCCGGACTCCGACGCCGGCCCCGCGCTTTCCGCGCGATTTTCCGCCGTGCTTCCCGGTGCGAGGACACGGCTGGCGGGGTCAGCCGCGCCGGAGGCGGGCGACGGCTCCGCGACCGGCGGCAGGCATCGGCAGGGACACCTCTCGCAGGGGGCCTAGTGCGTCCGCCATCTTGAGTGTGACGGAAGTGTAAACCACCCTCTGCAAGGTCCTGGCAGATAATAAAATAATAAAATCAAATAAATACTGTCATATTCTAATAAAAACGTCACTTAACGCCGTCCCGAGAGCGCGGAACTGCGCCTTCCTTTCCGAGCCGCCTCCTTGAGAGCGACACGCGGGCGACTCGATTCCGACCGTGCCCGCCCGGTGCCTCCCGCCCGGGTCGCGCTGCGACCGCGCCTCTGCTGCCCGGCAAAACCGGCCCCGCCGGGCCGCCCCCCGCGCTCATTCCCCGCGGTCACCGCCCCGCACGGCGCCCGTTCCTTTCCATAGCTGTGGCCCCGCTCATGCACGGCCGTGTCCCTTGGCGCTCCGAACCGCCCTTCGCCCCTCCCCTCCGCTGACACACCCGGCCCCGCTCGCTCCCGCTCCTTGCCACGCTCGGCAGCCACCGAGGCCGCCGCCCTCTCGGCTCAGCCGCCACCGGGCGGCAGCAGCGCCGGGGCGCCGTGTCGGGGGCGGCAGTGCCGCGCTCTCGCCACCAGGCGGCAGCAGCGCCGCCCAGCTCAGCCCGGGGGCAGGCACAGAGCACAGGGAAAAGCCGGCTCCGGGCGCTCTGCAGCTCCTGCAGCCCGAGCGTCTCGGCTCCTGGGGCCAGGCGCTTGCTGCTTTCCTTCCTACAGAAAAACGCCGGCTCGTTATTCTCAAAACCTGCGGATCTCTATTCCCAGCTTCTTATATTGCTGTGTATGTTAGGGTAGATAGAGAGGCTGTATTTGAAAATTAATCTAGACATAAATTAGTATGAGGCATTTCCCTTAAGTGTCCAAGGACATAGGCAGCAGCAAGGAAGGTGATGAAGCGAGTCAAGTTGAACCCCAGAGAGCTCTCAGCTCCTTGTGAAAGCTCAGACAAGCAGCAGAGAAAGAATTAATGCTCCCATATCTGGCATCTAACAGCCACAGGGCAAGTGAAAAGTTGGTTTCAGAGAATGAAGGAAATACAGAAAAAGCACTAAGTAATAAAAGGTGAGAAAAATCCATCACTCCAACAGGTAAAGGAAGGTAAACCACTTGAAGAAGCAGAGGTAGATGGAGGGAAAAAACCTCACAATTTAGAGTGTCCATGACACCCAGAGCTAAAACAAGGCCAGGGGATCTGGGAAGAGCTAAGCACATGTGCTCCAAAAAACAGCAGAAATGAAGTGAGATCTCTGAAGGGAACAAAAGAAAGAGGCAGGCTGAAGAAAACAAAAAAGTGCCTCCCCACTTTTCATTCCCTGCCCACAAAGCACTTTGGGATTTTTAATCTTGTCTCTTGTACTATGCGGTAGAAATCCAAAAATAAAGGTCAGGAGAAGCATGGTTTATTGGGAACTATCCTGCACAGCAGACAAGAGATATCCTCATGCAAATGATTCCATGCAGCACTCGCATCTTCAATCGCTTCTTTTCCTCTTGCCGGGGAAGCAGAGCTGCTTTATTTACTCTAAGCAATATTTTCTCCCTTCTCCTTGGCAAAAAACAAGCTCCCATCTTGGCAATGCTCCCCAAACTACCTAATGCTCATCACCCCCCATGCTAAGGAGAGTGGAGCAGGCTAATTTATCACTTCTTATCATGATTAACTTGCCCAGCTGCCGGCTTCAAGAGCCCCAGAGTGCCTCGGGTGATACAGGATCACAGAAGGAAAAGCTCTGTTGAATGAAGCTGCTGCCACACTGGCCCTCTTTGCCTGTCAAACACATTCAGCTGCTCTTGCACTGCCCTGTGAAAACCCCCCATAAAATACAAGTGAAAATCCCTCAGCACCTGTGATAAAGCACAGCTGGGCTCTGCTCAGGGCATTTCAAACTACCGGAGGTATTTGTGACCTCCCCTTGCCAAGGCAACACCTCAGGAAAACCAAAAGTTTCTTTTCATGGACTCACAGGATGGGTTGGGTTGGAAGGGACCTTAAAGCTCATCTTGTTCCAACTCTCACCACACTCAGGACACATTCCACTAGACCACTTTGCTCCAAGCCCCATCCAAGCTGGCCTTGAACACTTCCAAGGCGGCGACAATCACAGCTTCTCTAGAACCTGTTTTGTTCCTCCCAGATCTAAAATCATACCAAACTTACCAGCCTCAGAGGTAGATTTCTATTAAATGTCTACATTTTTCTAGGACAGGAATCCAGCAAACATTGTTTGCATCTGACTTTGCAAAATGAACATCAGCTGCTGCCCACTTTTCTTATTTTTCCCCATTTGGTGGAACATTTTCATTCTGTTGTTGTTTGGAGCAGTATTTTAATATACCTGGCTGAGGCTGCTTAAAATAGCACAGCAAGATACCGGGGTGTGAGGGGTGGAAAACTGAGCTCTTGCACATCTGGTGTTTCTATTGTTGGAAGTCTTAAATCCCACCTCTCTGGTGGGACGAAATAGGTGGCACTAATCCAATTTCTAAAGTACCATGCATCACGCTGATGCGATTTTAAGACTAAAAAACAAAACAAAACAAAAAAGCCAATTTAAACAAAACCCTCTGCTCCTTTCCATTTTCTCTGTTCCACAATTTATGACAGAAGACAGGAGAGAAAGATTGTTTTGGGAACAATGTTTTCAGGACTCTAAAAAGAACATAAAAACTGCTCTGCCACACTCTCAGCTGTTACAGCCCCAAAAAGCACTGGCTGGCTCTCTTTGCTCACAGAGCCACAACTGTGGTGGGATTTCTACCCCAGGTACCAACCTAGTGACCACACCATGGGACAGTCATTTCTTGGTTTTCTCCTGGGAATAGCTACAGCACTTCCGTGTTGCAAGGCAAACTTGAGCCTCTTTTAATGAAACTGGACATGTGAAATGAGGTACACAAAGCCAAAGGCCAGCTGAACCTGTGATCTCTGAATGGGTCTTCACATTCTTCCCAGGAAGATGAATGGGAATCACTCTTTTGCCAGGGAAGCTGCATCAGCTGGGAATTTGCTTTAGAAAATGTGCTTTCTGCTCCTCTCAGAGCCAAAATTCCTACACATTTCTTCTAAGTCCTTCTTAGAGAAGGACCATGTTAAACTAAGTGACAGTGAAGCAAAATGACAATCCAGGAATAAATTTTCCTGTGCACATTATCCTTCATCCACGTGGGTGGTTTCTCACTGGCACACAGGGGTGAGGAAGGAACCCAAATGCATCACTGTACATAAAGTCACACGTGCTGAGGGGTGAACAAATCTCAGAGATACTGGAAACCTCCTCTGAAGACCCAATTCAGGGAAAGCCTGAGCTGCTTTGTGTTTCTGGGGGTGAAGAAGTTCAGGATCTTCCACAGATGCTCCGAGGCAGTAGGATTGTGCCTGAATCTCGCTCTGGAAATGCCAGTGGCTCAGCTGAGAGCTGTGGCAATGATTGACATTGCATTGAGAAGGGCCACAGTCCTGCAAGGCTCTTTCATCAGGAGCAAAGAGCGGCCTGGAGGGTGGGGAATGCTGGATCTGTAGCACCGAGTGCTCATCCTTCACCTTCATGTGGAGCTACCCCCAAAGCCGCCATGTAGCACTTTTTCTATTGCCCCTCTTGTGTATATTCTGGAGCAGCTGTTCCATGTGGCTTTTTATGGTGATCCTGTGGGAAGCAACCATTCGCCTGCTGTGATATCCTCACAACTAAGACGAACTCCTCATTCCTTTTGGTTTTATTTGGGTTTTTTTATCTGTTTGTTTGATTGGTTTGTGTGGGTTTGTTTGTTTGGGTTTTTGTCTTTTTTGGTTGGAGTTTTTTGTTTGCTTTTTTATAAATGTCTGGTGAAGCTGGCACAGCCAAAGTCAAGAAAATGTAAACCAGGTTCGACTTTCCAGAAATTACTTTGGACTGGGTTTAGCTGCATCCCCCAGGCTCAGGATTATCAAGATATTTGCAGGTTTTGCTCTGCGCCATCAGCCTGCTCAGATTCTGCTCGGTGTTTCACCAATGGAGAAGACAATGGATGCTGTGCCAAGCTTCCTTTCAAACAGCAAAACCTGGGTCAGCATGAGAGAAAAGAAGAAGAAAAAAAGAAAATATTCATCAGTTAGAACAGAGCCAGTGTCCCACCATCTGCCCCTCCACTCTTCCTAATATTGTCTATTTCGAGACAAGCCTGGGTTTAAAGCTTCCCTCTCTCAGCTCCTGGTGCTATTTGCTACCTTGCAGCTTTGATTTCTGCTGATCTAAGTCCCTGCTGTCCATGTGGGGTTGAGAATGTTCAGCCTGGAGAACAGAAGGCCCTGGAGAGGCTTTGCTGTGGCCATGCAGGACTCGAAGGGTCCCATAGGAAAGATGGGGACAGTGTTCAATAGGGCCAGTGGCAAGAGGAGAAGCGGGGATGGCTTTTAACTGCAGGAGGTTGATTTAGGTTGGCTCTAAGGAAGCTGCTTTTTCACACTGAGAGTGCTGAGGCACTGGCCCAGGCTGTGCACAGAGGATGTGGATGCCCCATCCCTGCCAACACCCAAGGCCAGGTGGGAACAGGACTCTGAGCAAGGTGCTCTGGTAGAAGATTGCTCAAGTTGGAACAAGACGATCTTTAGCGTCCCTTCCAAGCCAGACCACTCAGGGATTCCATCATTCTGTGATGCCCGTTGTCCACTGCACGGTGACCCTGGACTCCTGTGAATTGTGACGTCACGGTCTGCATTCACACTGGAGCTCCCAGCATCCAGCAAAGAGGACAACACAACCATTGGCCCTTGTGCCTACACACCCGTCACCCTGCTTGGCCCCTGCTCCGATACTCCCGAGTGTTCCCAAAGGTCTCTTGTGCCTGGATTTTGCCGTTCATCCCTGCCAGATGCTCACATTTGTCCTGAGGAAGGTAAGGTGCCATTCCATGGAAATGGACACCACCTAAGTGCCTCTGTGGGGATGCTGTGGGACAGGGATCCCACTCCGAGGTTTTGCTACATCTGCAGGTTTCCAGAGACGAAGAGAAAGAGATGGAGGTGGATCTAAAGATTGATACAGAGGAGGAGATGGAAGTGGAGGGAGGAGAGACCGGAGAGGAAGAGATGGAGGTGGACGTGAAGGAAGAGATGGAGGAAGAGATGGAGGTGGATGCGAAGGAGGAGATGGAGGAAGAGATGGAGGTGGACGTGAAGGAAGAGATGGAGGAAGAGATGGAGGTGGAAATGGAAGAATACAGTGAGGACATGGATGTGGACGGAAAAGACGAGGAGGAGGACATGGTCCTGGGATGAGGACGGACTCCAGCAGTAGGACAGGTATGTGCTCCCCACAGGCAGAGTGGGTGCCCTGCTGCCAGGCTGGGGCTGGGCTGGGTGCCCCGCTGAGGGACACGGTGCCCCGTGGGCTGGATTCTGGCAGCACAAGCAGCATCCCCAGCCTGTCCTGCCCTTGCTTTGGCTCACACAAGCCCCATGCCAGTGCCTGGGGCCTGACCCCCAGCCCCAGCCAGGCTCAGTGCTGGCAGCAGAGTCCCGCTCTGCCAGTGTGTCCCAGGCTGGGGGCACATGGAACAGCCCTCTGTGCCTGACTGCAATGACTCTGTCACTTGCTTTTTCTTCCAGGACTGATGGAGATCCAGGCCAGAGACGGCACCCTGCTGTAGATACGTTTTAGCGTTTCTTATTGTCTTCTGTAAATACGTTTAATATAGTATCGATAGCTATGTTCTTGTAAATACGTTCTATAGATCGTTGTTGTTACAAAGGTTCTTACAATGTAAATATGTTCTGTAGTTCGTTTTTGTTGCTGCTCTTAGATAAATAAAGGACCTTTGTTTTTCATACCTCAGTTCTCTTGGCATTTTCTTTGGGCACAAGCCTCCATGGACCAAGACTTCCTTTGGAAACCCCCTCTGTCACCAGACTCTGGTACAAGCATAACACGAATTGATCCTCGTAGTTAAAGGCGTGACATTAATTGGCACAAATTTGTCCCTTAAGACTTTCTAGCACAGTAAATGTCAGTGCTCATAATCCCCAATTCCTAATGAAAGCTTTCAGTCTCCTCACCTGCCACGGCACCGCAGGGATCCACGGCAGGAGCGGGATAACTCCGGGATAAGGGGAATCTGCTCCCACTCCAGGGCTGTGCCAGGGAAGGAGGGGAATTTTTTAGTGCCTTCATTGCACACAAAAACCAAACCCAGCACCACCGAGCTGGACTTTCGTGAGCCGCAAAACAAAGCGGCCCCTGGCCTTTGGCGGAACACAACCTCACCGAGTCACGGAGCCAGAGGATGACACTTGGGAATGATCCTGGCTGCCTGCAGGCAAATCAGATGAGGGAGCCACAGGAGCTGTGGGGTTTCCTGCTCTTCCTGCAACGCCATCGGTCCAGACCAGGAGACCTTTCCTGGAACAGATCTTCCCTGTAAAGGGAGCTACACCAAAGCTCAAGCCCTCATTTAGAGACCCTTGGAAAAGCAAAGGTGAGAGGGGATTACCTGGAGCCCCAGGGGACCGAGGCGAAGGCGATGAAGAAGCAGACAGCAAAGTGCTTCCACTGCTTCTCACTCCAGCAAAGGGAACATCCCTGGAATTTCATGGCTGGCGTCGCTCCCAAACCCCACAGGTGAACCCACACGTACTCCAGGACTGATCTCCTTCAAACTTCCAGCAGCACAGACTCACCGGGAGGAACTGCGATCCAAGGACACACATCAGCAACCGTCTTCCCGCTTGCCCCTCTCTCCACATTTTCCCTTTCCAGTGGGATGCAGGTGCCACCCCCCAGAGGCAGGAAAACTGCCTTGCAATCCGCTACAAAACCTGCCTGGAAAGCCCAGGATGCCCGGAGCCAGCAGCCGTTTCTCCTGGAGCTCCTGCTGACAGGCATTTGAAGCCTGCTGTGCCTCACAGCTGCTTTTCTGCCAAGGGCATTCCCACCTTTTCTTTTTTAGCCCAAAGAAAGGTTTGCAAAGCTGAGTTTTGTGAGAAGCGCTTCATATTTGGATCATTCTTAACTTGGAGTTTCCCTTGGCACCAAAATCAGGGGCTCACCTTTTGCTTGGAGCTTGGCTGAAGTCCTCAGCAATGCCAGGGAATGTGGCCATTGGAGGCTTTGGGCAGATTTGGCTCATCTGCCTTTTTAGGCCTTGTTTCTTTCTCTCAGCCTTCCCACTGGATTGTGGCCTCCGAGGAATACGTAAAATCCCATTCCATTCCTATTCTTTCGGACAATTTTTTGTACCGTCCCTGTACAAAACGAGGCCCCCTGTTCGGATGCTTTTCCCCACCGTTCCCCGGCACTTTCATCTGCCGGTGCATTCCCTGCGTTGCTTGGGCTCTTCCCAGCTCTCTGAGCTCCTTCACAAGGCAGGAGATCGATTTGGCCCAGGAACTAAACCCTCCCGAGGAATTGTCTGATGCCATCTCCGCATTTGACACCTGATCCTTGTGCTCAAAGGATCCCTCTTTCTTCCCTTCAGCCAATTCCAAGGCTCGCTGCCCCCAGCTGCAATCAGGCCCCAGCCTGATCCCTGCAGTCTTCCCTGCCGGGATCCTGCTCAGGAATCCCTGGGCTACAAATGTAAGAATTCATTTTTCCCACCCCTGCCCAGTTCCAAAGGATTTGGTGTCTGCCTTACCCGGCTGGAGCCTGCTTCCAACTCTGTTCTTGCTGCTTCTGCTGCTTTCCAGTTCCCAGGAATTCCACCGACGGAGCGACAGCGTTTTCCAGCTCCGCCAGGATTCCCTCTGCTGCGTTTGGGTGCTGGAAGGATATCAAAACCAGGCTCTCTGGGGCTTTACTATCAGGAAATTACATCCCCGGATTTGTTCATTTCCAAATATTATCTCTTCCCAACAAAGCACTGGGCATCCAAGGAATACAGAAAGTGATGGGCTGACCACTGCTTACTCCTCTGGAATGTCAGAGCTTGGAAAAAAAGGGCACTTGAGGCTTCTCCTGGTGCTGCCCGTGAGGTGTATTTTACTTGAGAGCCCCTTCCCGTGTCTTTCCCTGTATCCACCAAAAAATCCACCCCTTCATTCCCCAGCTGCTTGCTTCCTCCCTCTTTTCCTGTATCCAACAGAATTTTAACAGGTCAATAGTCCCCTCTGGAAGAGCACCTTTCATTCCAAACCTAAGAACAAACGAATCACTTCCCGCGGTGCAGCTCTTTTAGTGACGCGGGGCAGCGGCCACACCTCCTGCAGTATCTTTATTGTACCTGTTTTACCATGCTCAGCATTTCATTCCCTTTACACCTCTCAGCCTTTCCCGTGCCGCTCTTTTTAACCAGCAGCGCTGCCCCGACGCACCCGCGGTGCAGCTCTTTTAGTGACACGGGTCAGCGGCCACTCCTGCTGCAGTACTTTTAAAGGATTTTCGACCATTTTATTTTATACCCTTCACAGATGCGACCTTTGCCGTGACACCTTTGAAGCAGCGCCCCTGCCCCACGTGCGCCGCGGTGCAGCTCATTTTATCCTGAGGAAGTGGCTACTCCTGCTGCGGTGTTGTTGTTATTTCTCAGACCTTTCTCTATATTTTATTTCCCTCACACCTCCAGTCCTTTTACGTGCCGCACGTTTACCATCAACACCACCCCAAAGGTGCCGCGGTGCAGCTGTTTTAGTGAACCCACGCAGCGGCCACTCCTGCTGCTGTACCTTTTGAGTATTTCTTAGACCATTCTCAATATTTTATTGCGCTCACACTTCCCAGCCTTTCCCATGCTGCTCTTTTTAACCAGCAGCGCTGCCCCGACGCTCCCGCGGTGCAGCTCTTTTAGTGATGTGGGGCAGCGGCCACTCCTGCTGCAGTACCTTTACAATATTTCTGAGACCATTGTCAATATTTTATTGCGCTCACACTTCCCAGCCTTTCCGTGCTGCTCTGTTTAACCAGCAGCGCTGCGCCGACGCTCCCGCGGTGCAGCTCTTTTAGTGATGTGGGCAGCGGCCACACCTGCTGCAGTACCTTTATTGTACCTTGTTTACCATGCTCAGCATTTTATTCCCTTTACACCTCTCACGCTTTCCGGACCCCTTTTTAACCAGCAGCGCTGCCCCGACGCTCCCGCGGTGCAGCTCTTTTAGTGATGCGGGGCAGCGGCCACTCCTGCTGCTGTACCTTTATTGTACCTCTTTTACCATGCTCAGCATTTTATTCCCTTTACACCCCTCAGCCTTTCCCGTGCCGCTCTTTTTAACCAGCAGCGCTGCCCCGACGCTCCCGCGGTGCAGCTCCCTTAGTGACACGGGGCAGGGGCCGAGAGCCCTCTAGGTGCGGCTCCTCTATAGCACTTTACCGTTTTCTATTTTATTTCATTGGCACCTCGCGCGTTGCGCCGGGCGCCTCATTCGGGGACATGCGCCGGCTCCCACAGCGCCCCGCCCGCCGCCGCTCCCCGGGGGCCTCCCCGCTGCTCTCGGGAGATCGCACACCGCACGCGGCCCAAGCCCCGTCTCGCCGACGGCACTCACCACCCGCCGCCCGCCGCCGCGTTCTCCCGCTCCCTACCGGCACGAAGCGGCGCTGCCGATGACGGAGCCGATGCGCGGCTGCCACGCCGCTCTCTCCGCGCCTCAGGGCCGGCGCCTTCGGCCGCACAGGGCGGCGTCCCCGCATCCGGGCCAGCCCGCGGAGCTCCTGCCGCCGCCGCCGCCGCCCCCCGACTGAGGGGCCGCGACGCCGGCGCCCCCTTTTATACTCCGCACCCCCTTTTCCCGCCACTGCCGCGGTGGGCTCCCCCCGCCTCAAAATCGCCCAGAAGCGCCCGAGGCGGGAACGGCGCAGCCCCACCGGCGCCTCGGAGAAGCTCTTCTAGTGACAAGGAGCAGCGGCCACTCCTGCTGCAGTACCTTTATTGTACCTCGTTTACCATGCTCAGCATTTTATTCCCTTTACACCTCTCACGCTTTCCGGACCCCTTTTTAACCAGCAGCGCTGCCCCGACGCTCCCGCGGTGCAGCGCTTTTAGTGATGCGGGGCAGCGGCCACTCCTGCAGCAGTATCTTTATTGTAGTTCTTTTACCATGCTCAGCATTTCATTCCCTTTACACCTCTCACGCTTTCCGGACCCCTTTTAAGTCGGCAGCACTGCCCCGACGCTCCCGAGGTGCAGCTCTTTTAGTGATGCGGGGCAGCGGCCACTCCTGCTGCTGTACCTTTATTGTACCTCGTTTACCATGCTCAGCATTTCATTCCCTTTACACCTCTCACGCTTTCCGGACCCCTTTTTAACCAGCAGCGCTTCCCCGACCGTCCCGCGGTGCAGCTCTTTTAGTGATGCGGGGCAGCGGCCACTCCTGCTGCAGTATCTTTATTGTACCTCTTTTACCATGCTCAGCATTTCATTCCCTTTACACCTCTCAGCCTTTCCCGTGCCGCTCTTTTTAACCAGCAGCGCTGCCCCGACGGTCCCGCGGTGCAGCTCTTTTAGTGATGCGGGGCAGCGGCCACTCCTGCAGCAGTATCTTTATTGTACCTCTTTTACCATGCTCAGCATTTCATTCCCTTTACACCTCTCACGCTTTCCAGTGCCGCTCTTTTTAACCAGCAGAGCTGCCCCGACGGTCCCGCGGTGCAGCTCTTTTAGTGATGCGGAGCAGCGGCCACACCTGCTGCTGTACCTTTATTGTACCTCGTTTACCATGCTCAGCATTTTATTCCCTTTACACCTCTCACGCTTTCCGGACCCCTTTTTAACCAGCAGCGCTGCCCCGACGCTCCCGCGGTGCAGCTCTTTTAGTGATGCGGGGCAGCGGCCACTCCTGCTGCAGTACCTTTACAATATTTCTTAGACCATTGTCAATATTTTATTGCGCTCACACTTCCCAGCCTTTCCCATGCTGCTCTGTTTAACCAGCAGCGCTGCCCCGACGCTCCCGAGGTGCAGCTCTTTTAGTGATGCGGGGCAGCGGCCACACCTGCTGCAGTACCTTTATTGTACCTCTTTTACCATGCTCAGCATTTCATTCCCTTTACACCTCTCACGCTTTCCCGTGCCGCTCTTTTTAACCAGCAGCGCTGCGCCGACGCTCCCGCGGTGCAGCTCTTTTAGTGACGCGGGGCAGTGGCCACTCCTGCTGCTGTACCTTTATTGTACCTCGTTTACCATGCTCAGCATTTCATTCCCTTTACACCTCTCAGCCTTTCCCGTGCCGCTCTTTTTAACCAGCAGCGCTGCCCCGACGCTCCCGCGGTGCAGCTCTTTTAGTCACACGGGGCAGCGGCCACACCTGCTGCTGTACCTTTATTGTACCTCGTTTACCATGCTCAGCATTTTATTCCCTTTACACCTCTCAAGCTTTCCGGACTCCTTTTTAACCAGCAGCGCTGCCCCGACGCTCCCGCGGTGCAGCTCTTTTAGTGATGCGGGGCAGCGGCCACTCCTGCTGCAGTATCTTTATTGTACCTCTTTTACCATGCTCAGCATTTCATTCCCTTTACACCTCTCACGCTTTCCGGACCCCTTTTTAGCCAGCAGCGCTGCCCCGACCGTCCCGCGGTGCAGCTCTTTTAGTGACGCGGGGCAGCGGCCACACCTGCTGCAGTACCTTTATTGTACCTCGTTTACAATGCTCAGCATTTTATTCCCTTTACACCTCTCAGCCTTTCCCGTGCCGCTCTTTTTAACCAGCAGCGCTGCCCCGACGCTCCCGAGGTGCAGCTCTTTTAGTGACACGGGGCAGCGGCCACTCCTGCTGCTGTACCTTTATTGTACCTCGTTTACCATGCTCAGCATTTTATTCCCTTTACACCTCTCACGCTTTCCGGACCCCTTTTTAACCAGCAGAGCTGCCCCGACGGTCCCGCGGTGCAGCTCTTTTAGTGATGCGGGGCAGCGGCCACTCCTGCTGCAGTACCTTTTCAATATTTCTTAGACCATTGTCAATATTTTATTGCGCTCACACTTCCCAGCCTTTCCCATACTGCTCTGTTTAACCAGCAGCGCTGCCCCGACGCTCCCGCGGTGCAGCTCTTTTAGTCACACGGGGCAGCGGCCACACCTGCTGCTGTACCTTTATTGTACCTCGTTTACCATGCTCAGCATTTTATTCCCTTTACACCTCTCACGCTTTCCGGACCCCTTTTTAACCAGCAGAGCTGCCCCGACGCTCCCGCGGTGCAGCTCTTTTAGTGATGCGGGGCAGCGGCCACTCCTGCTGCAGTACCTTTACAATATTTCTTAGACCGTTGTCAATATTTTATTGCGCTCACACTTCCCAGCCTTTCCCATGCTGCTCTGTTTAACCAGCAGCGCTGCCCCGACGCTCCCGCGGTGCAGCTCTTTTAGTGACACGGGGCAGCAGCCACTCCTGCTGCAGTACTTTTAAAGGATTTTCGACCATTTTATTTTATACCCTTCACAGATGCGACCTTTGCCGTGACACCTTTGAAGCAGCACCCCTGCCCCAGGTGCGCCGCGGTGCAGCTCATTTTATCCTGAGGAAGTGGCTACTCCTGCTGCGGTGTTGTTGTTATTTCTCAGACCTTTCTCTATATTTTATTTCCCTCACACCTCCAGTCCTTTTACGTGCCGCACGTTTACCGTCAGCACCACCCCAAAGGTGCCGCGGTGCAGCTGTTTTAGTGAACCCACGCAGCGGCCACAACTGCTGCTGTACCTTTTGAGTATTTCTTAGACCATTCTCAATATTTTATTGCGCTCACACTTCCCAGCCTTTCCGTGCTGCTCTTTTTAACCAGCAGCGCTGCCCCGACGCTCCCGCGGTTCAGCTCTTTTAGTGATGCGGGGCAGCGGCCACTCCTGCTGCTGTACCTTTATTGTACCTCGTTTACCATGCTCAGCATTTTATTCCCTTTACACCTCTCACGCTTTCCCGTGCCGCTCTTTTTAACCAGCAGCGCTGCCCCGACGCTCCCGCGGTGCAGCTCTTTTAGTCACACGGGGCAGCGGCCACACCTGCTGCAGTACCTTTATTGTACCTCGTTTACCATGCTCAGCATTTTATTCCCTTTACACCTCTCACGCTTTCCGGACCCCTTTTTAGCCAGCAGCGCTGCCCCGACGCTCCCGCGGTGCAGCTCTTTTAGTGATGCGGGGCAGCGGCCACTCCTGCTGCAGTACCTTTACAATATTTCTTAGACCATTGTCAATACTTTATTGCGCTGACGTTTCCCAGCCTTTCCCGTGCTGCTCTGTTTAACCAGCAGCGCTGCCCCGACGCTCCCGCGGTGCAGCTCCCTTAGTGACACGGGGCAGGGGCCGAGAGCCCTCTAGGTGCGGCTCCTCTATAGCACTTTACCGTTTTCTATTTTATTTCATTGGCACCTCGCGCGTTGCGCCGGGCGCCTCATTCGGGGACATGCGCCGGCTCCCACAGCGCCCCGCCCGCCGCCGCTCCCCGGGGGCCTCCCCGCTGCTCTCGGGAGATCGCACACCGCACGCGGCCCAAGCCCCGTCTCGCCGACGGCACTCACCACCCGCCGCCCGCCGCCGCGTTCTCCCGCTCCCTACCGGCACGAAGCGGCGCTGCCGATGACGGAGCCGATGCGCGGCTGCCACGCCGCTCTCTCCGCGCCTCAGGGCCGGCGCCTTCGGCCGCACAGGGCGGCGTCCCCGCATCCGGGCCAGCCCGCGGAGCTCCTGCCGCCGCCGCCGCCGCCCCCCGACTGAGGGGCCGCGACGCCGGCGCCCCCTTTTATACTCCGCACCCCCTTTTCCCGCCACTGCCGCGGTGGGCTCCCCCCGCCTCAAAATCGCCCAGAAGCGCCCGAGGCGGGAACGGCGCAGCCCCACCGGCGCCTCGGAGAAGCTCTTCTAGTGACAAGGAGCAGCGGCCACTCCTGCTGCAGTACCTTTTCAATATTTCTTAGACCATTGTCAATATTTTATTGCGCTCACACTTCCCAGCCTTTCCCATACTGCTCTGTTTAACCAGCAGCGCTGCCCCGACGCTCCCGCGGTGCAGCTCTTTTAGTGATGCGGGGCAGCGGCCACTCCTGCTGCAGTACCTTTACAATATTTCTTAGACCATTGTCAATATTTTATTCCGCTCACACTTCCCAGCCTTTCCGTGCTGCTCTTTTTAACCAGCAGCGCTGCCCCGACGCTCCCGCGGTGCAGCTCTTTTAGTGATGCGGGGCAGCGGCCACTCCTGCAGCAGTATCTTTATTGTACCTCTTTTACCATGCTCAGCATTTCATTCCCTTTACACCTCTCACGCTTTCCAGTGTCGCTCTTTTTAACCAGCAGCGCTGCCCCGACGGTCCCGCGGTGCAGCTCTTTTAGTGATGCGGAGCAGCGGCCACACCTGCTGCTGTACCTTTATTGTACCTCGTTTACCATGCTCAGCATTTTATTCCCTTTACACCTCTCAAGCTTTCCGGACCCCTTTTTAACCAGCAGCGCTGCCCCGACGCTACCGAGATGCAGCTCTTTTAGTGATGCGGGGCAGCGGCCACTCCTGCTGCAGTACCTTTTCAATATTTCTTAGACCATTGTCAATATTTTATTGCGCTCACACTTCCCAGCCTTTCCCATGCTGCTCTGTTTAACCAGCAGCGCTGCCCCGACGCTCCCGCGGTGCAGCTCTTTTAGTGATGCGGGGCAGCGGCCACTCCTGCAGCAGTATCTTTATTGTAGTTCTTTTACCATGCTCAGCATTTCATTCCCTTTACACCTCTCACGCTTTCCGGACCCCTTTTTAGCCAGCAGCGCTGCCCCGACCGTCCCGCGGTGCAGCTCTTTTAGTGATGCGGGGCAGCGGCCACACCTGCTGCAGTACCTTTATTGTACCTCTTTTACCATGCTCAGCATTTCATTCCCTTTACACCTCTCACGCTTTCCGGACCCCTTTTTAACCAGCAGCGCTGCCCCGACGGTCCCGCGGTGCAGCTCTTTTAGTGATGCGGGGCAGCGGCCACTCCTGCAGCAGTATCTTTATTGTAGTTCTTTTACCATGCTCAGCATTTCATTCCCTTTACACCTCTCACGCTTTCCGGACCCCTTTTTAACCAGCAGCGCTGCCCCGACCGTCCCGCGGTGCAGCTCTTTTAGTGATGCGGGGCAGCGGCCACTCCTGCTGCAGTACCTTTACAATATTTCTTAGACCGTTGTCAATATTTTATTGCGCTCACACTTCCCAGCCTTTCCCATGCTGCTCTGTTTAACCAGCAGCGCTGCCCCGACGCTCCCGCGGTGCAGCTCTTTTAGTGACGCGGGGCAGCGGCCACTCCTGCTGCTGTACCTTTATTGTACCTCGTTTACCATGCTCAGCATTTCATTCCCTTTACACCTCTCAGCCTTTCCCGTGCCGCTCTTTTTAACCAGCAGCGCTGCCCCGACGCTCCCGCGGTGCAGCTCTTTTAGTGACACGGGGCAGCGGCCACACCTGCTGCAGTACGTTTATTGTACCTCGTTTACCATGCTCAGCATTTTATTCCCTTTACACCTCTCAAGCTTTCCGGACTCCTTTTTAACCAGCAGCGCTGCCCCGACGCTCCCGCGGTGCAGCTCTTTTAGTGATGCGGGGCAGCGGCCACACCTGCTGCAGTATCTTTATTGTACCTCTTTTACCATGCTCAGCATTTCATTCCCTTTACACCTCTCACGCTTTCCGGACCCCTTTTTAGCCAGCAGCGCTGCCCCGACCGTCCCGCGGTGCAGCTCTTTTAGTGACGCGGGGCAGCGGCCACTCCTGCTGCAGTACCTTTATTGTACCTCGTTTACAATGCTCAGCATTTTATTCCCTTTACACCTCTCAGCCTTTCCCGTGCCGCTCTTTTTAACCAGCAGCGCTGCCCCGACGCTCCCGAGGTGCAGCTCTTTTAGTGACACGGGGCAGCGGCCACTCCTGCTGCTGTACCTTTATTGTACCTCGTTTACCATGCTCAGCATTTCATTCCCTTTACACCTCTCAGCCTTTCCGGACCCCTTTTTAGCCAGCAGAGCTGCCCCGACGGTCCCGCGGTGCAGCTCTTTTAGTGATGCGGGGCAGCGGCCACTCCTGCTGCAGTACCTTTACAATATTTCTTAGACCATTGTCAATATTTTATTGCGCTCACACTTCCCAGCCTTTCCCATACTGCTCTGTTTAACCAGCAGCGCTGCCCCGACGCTCCCGCGGTGCAGCTCTTTTAGTGACACGGGGCAGCAGCCACTCCTGCTGCAGTACTTTTAAAGGATTTTCGACCATTTTATTTTATACCCTTCACAGATGCGACCTTTGCCGTGACACCTTTGAAGCAGCACCCCTGCCCCACGTGCGCCGCGGTGCAGCTCATTTTATCCTGAGGAAGTGGCTACTCCTGCTGCGGTGTTGTTGTTATTTCTCAGACCTTTCTCTATATTTTATTTCCCTCACACCTCCAGTCCTTTTACGTGCCGCACGTTTACCGTCAGCACCACCCCAAAGGTGCCGCGGTGCAGCTGTTTTAGTGAACCCACGCAGCGGCCACAACTGCTGCTGTACCTTTTGAGTATTTCTTAGACCATTCTCAATATTTTATTGCGCTCACACTTCCCAGCCTTTCCGTGCTGCTCTTTTTAACCAGCAGCGCTGCCCCGACGCTCCCGCGGTTCAGCTCTTTTAGTGATGCGGGGCAGCGGCCACTCCTGCTGCTGTACCTTTATTGTACCTCGTTTACCATGCTCAGCATTTTATTCCCTTTACACCTCTCACGCTTTCCCGTGCCGCTCTTTTTAACCAGCAGCGCTGCCCCGACGCTCCCGCGGTGCAGCTCTTTTAGTCACACGGGGCAGCGGCCACACCTGCTGCAGTACCTTTATTGTACCTCGTTTACCATGCTCAGCATTTTATTCCCTTTACACCTCTCACGCTTTCCGGACCCCTTTTTAGCCAGCAGCGCTGCCCCGACGCTCCCGCGGTGCAGCTCTTTTAGTGATGCGGGGCAGCGGCCACTCCTGCTGCAGTACCTTTACAATATTTCTTAGACCATTGTCAATACTTTATTGCGCTGACGTTTCCCAGCCTTTCCCGTGCTGCTCTGTTTAACCAGCAGCGCTGCCCCGACGCTCCCGCGGTGCAGCTCCCTTAGTGACACGGGGCAGGGGCCGAGAGCCCTCTAGGTGCGGCTCCTCTATAGCACTTTACCGTTTTCTATTTTATTTCATTGGCACCTCGCGCGTTGCGCCGGGCGCCTCATTCGGGGACATGCGCCGGCTCCCACAGCGCCCCGCCCGCCGCCGCTCCCCGGGGGCCTCCCCGCTGCTCTCGGGAGATCGCACACCGCACGCGGCCCAAGCCCCGTCTCGCCGACGGCACTCACCACCCGCCGCCCGCCGCCGCGTTCTCCCGCTCCCTACCGGCACGAAGCGGCGCTGCCGATGACGGAGCCGATGCGCGGCTGCCACGCCGCTCTCTCCGCGCCTCAGGGCCGGCGCCTTCGGCCGCACAGGGCGGCGTCCCCGCATCCGGGCCAGCCCGCGGAGCTCCTGCCGCCGCCGCCGCCGCCCCCCGACTGAGGGGCCGCGACGCCGGCGCCCCCTTTTATACTCCGCACCCCCTTTTCCCGCCACTGCCGCGGTGGGCTCCCCCCGCCTCAAAATCGCCCAGAAGCGCCCGAGGCGGGAACGGCGCAGCCCCACCGGCGCCTCGGAGAAGCTCTTCTAGTGACAAGGAGCAGCGGCCACTCCTGCTGCAGTACCTTTTCAATATTTCTTAGACCATTGTCAATATTTTATTGCGCTCACACTTCCCAGCCTTTCCCATACTGCTCTGTTTAACCAGCAGCGCTGCCCCGACGCTCCCGCGGTGCAGCTCTTTTAGTGATGCGGGGCAGCGGCCACTCCTGCTGCAGTACCTTTACAATATTTCTTAGACCATTGTCAATATTTTATTCCGCTCACACTTCCCAGCCTTTCCGTGCTGCTCTTTTTAACCAGCAGCGCTGCCCCGACGCTCCCGCGGTGCAGCTCTTTTAGTGATGCGGGGCAGCGGCCACTCCTGCAGCAGTATCTTTATTGTACCTCTTTTACCATGCTCAGCATTTCATTCCCTTTACACCTCTCACGCTTTCCAGTGTCGCTCTTTTTAACCAGCAGCGCTGCCCCGACGGTCCCGCGGTGCAGCTCTTTTAGTGATGCGGAGCAGCGGCCACACCTGCTGCTGTACCTTTATTGTACCTCGTTTACCATGCTCAGCATTTTATTCCCTTTACACCTCTCAAGCTTTCCGGACCCCTTTTTAACCAGCAGCGCTGCCCCGACGCTACCGAGATGCAGCTCTTTTAGTGATGCGGGGCAGCGGCCACTCCTGCTGCAGTACCTTTTCAATATTTCTTAGACCATTGTCAATATTTTATTGCGCTCACACTTCCCAGCCTTTCCCATGCTGCTCTGTTTAACCAGCAGCGCTGCCCCGACGCTCCCGCGGTGCAGCTCTTTTAGTGATGCGGGGCAGCGGCCACTCCTGCAGCAGTATCTTTATTGTAGTTCTTTTACCATGCTCAGCATTTCATTCCCTTTACACCTCTCACGCTTTCCGGACCCCTTTTTAGCCAGCAGCGCTGCCCCGACCGTCCCGCGGTGCAGCTCTTTTAGTGATGCGGGGCAGCGGCCACACCTGCTGCAGTACCTTTATTGTACCTCTTTTACCATGCTCAGCATTTCATTCCCTTTACACCTCTCACGCTTTCCCGTGCCGCTCTTTTTAACCAGCAGCGCTGCCCCGACGCTCCCGCGGTGCAGCTCTTTTAGTGATGCGGGGCAGCGGCCACACCTGCTGCAGTACCTTTATTGTACCTCTTTTACCATGCTCAGCATTTCATTCCCTTTACACCTCTCACGCTTTCCGGACCCCTTTTTAACCAGCAGCGCTGCCCCGACGGTCCCGCGGTGCAGCTCTTTTAGTGATGCGGGGCAGCGGCCACTCCTGCAGCAGTATCTTTATTGTAGTTCTTTTACCATGCTCAGCATTTCATTCCCTTTACACCTCTCACGCTTTCCGGACCCCTTTTTAACCAGCAGCGCTGCCCCGACCGTCCCGCGGTGCAGCTCTTTTAGTGATGCGGGGCAGCGGCCACTCCTGCTGCAGTACCTTTACAATATTTCTTAGACCGTTGTCAATATTTTATTGCGCTCACACTTCCCAGCCTTTCCCATGCTGCTCTGTTTAACCAGCAGCGCTGCCCCGACGCTCCCGCGGTGCAGCTCTTTTAGTGACGCGGGGCAGCGGCCACTCCTGCTGCTGTACCTTTATTGTACCTCGTTTACCATGCTCAGCATTTCATTCCCTTTACACCTCTCAGCCTTTCCCGTGCCGCTCTTTTTAACCAGCAGCGCTGCCCCGACGCTCCCGCGGTGCAGCTCTTTTAGTGACACGGGGCAGCGGCCACACCTGCTGCAGTACGTTTATTGTACCTCGTTTACCATGCTCAGCATTTTATTCCCTTTACACCTCTCAAGCTTTCCGGACTCCTTTTTAACCAGCAGCGCTGCCCCGACCGTCCCGCGGTGCAGCTCTTTTAGTGACGCGGGGCAGCGGCCACTCCTGCTGCAGTACCTTTATTGTACCTCTTTTACCATGCTCAGCATTTCATTCCCTTTACACCTCTCAGCCTTTCCCGTGCCGCTCTTTTTAACCAGCAGCGCTGCCCCGACGCTCCCGAGGTGCAGCTCTTTTAGTGACACGGGGCAGCGGCCACTCCTGCTGCTGTACCTTTATTGTACCTCGTTTACCATGCTCAGCATTTTATTCCCTTTACACCTCTCACGCTTTCCGGACCCCTTTTTAGCCAGCAGAGCTGCCCCGACGGTCCCGCGGTGCAGCTCTTTTAGTGATGCGGGGCAGCGGCCACTCCTGCTGCAGTACCTTTACAATATTTCTTAGACCATTGTCAATATTTTATTGCGCTCACACTTCCCAGCCTTTCCCATACTGCTCTGTTTAACCAGCAGCGCTGCCCCGACGCTCCCGCGGTGCAGCTCTTTTAGTCACACGGGGCAGCGGCCACACCTGCTGCTGTACCTTTATTGTACCTCGTTTACCATGCTCAGCATTTTATTCCCTTTACACCTCTCACGCTTTCCGGACCCCTTTTTAACCAGCAGAGCTGCCCCGACGGTCCCGCGGTGCAGCTCTTTTAGTGATGCGGGGCAGCGGCCACTCCTGCTGCAGTACCTTTACAATATTTCTTAGACCATTGTCAATATTTTATTGCGCTCACACTTCCCAGCCTTTCCCATACTGCTCTGTTTAACCAGCAGCGCTGCCCCGACGCTCCCGCGGTGCAGCTCTTTTAGTGACACGGGGCAGCAGCCACTCCTGCTGCAGTACTTTTAAAGGATTTTCGACCATTTTATTTTATACCCTTCACAGATGCGACCTTTGCCGTGACACCTTTGAAGCAGCACCCCTGCCCCACGTGCGCCGCGGTGCAGCTCATTTTATCCTGAGGAAGTGGCTACTCCTGCTGCGGTGTTGTTGTTATTTCTCAGACCTTTCTCTATATTTTATTTCCCTCACACCTCCAGTCCTTTTACGTGCCGCACGTTTACCGTCAGCACCACCCCAAAGGTGCCGCGGTGCAGCTGTTTTAGTGAACCCACGCAGCGGCCACAACTGCTGCTGTACCTTTTGAGTATTTCTTAGACCATTCTCAATATTTTATTGCGCTCACACTTCCCAGCCTTTCCGTGCTGCTCTTTTTAACCAGCAGCGCTGCCCCGACGCTCCCGCGGTTCAGCTCTTTTAGTGATGCGGGGCAGCGGCCACTCCTGCTGCTGTACCTTTATTGTACCTCGTTTACCATGCTCAGCATTTTATTCCCTTTACACCTCTCACGCTTTCCCGTGCCGCTCTTTTTAACCAGCAGCGCTGCCCCGACGCTCCCGCGGTGCAGCTCTTTTAGTCACACGGGGCAGCGGCCACACCTGCTGCAGTACCTTTATTGTACCTCGTTTACCATGCTCAGCATTTTATTCCCTTTACACCTCTCACGCTTTCCGGACCCCTTTTTAGCCAGCAGCGCTGCCCCGACGCTCCCGCGGTGCAGCTCTTTTAGTGATGCGGGGCAGCGGCCACTCCTGCTGCAGTACCTTTACAATATTTCTTAGACCATTGTCAATACTTTATTGCGCTGACGTTTCCCAGCCTTTCCCGTGCTGCTCTGTTTAACCAGCAGCGCTGCCCCGACGCTCCCGCGGTGCAGCTCCCTTAGTGACACGGGGCAGGGGCCGAGAGCCCTCTAGGTGCGGCTCCTCTATAGCACTTTACCGTTTTCTATTTTATTTCATTGGCACCTCGCGCGTTGCGCCGGGCGCCTCATTCGGGGACATGCGCCGGCTCCCACAGCGCCCCGCCCGCCGCCGCTCCCCGGGGGCCTCCCCGCTGCTCTCGGGAGATCGCACACCGCACGCGGCCCAAGCCCCGTCTCGCCGACGGCACTCACCACCCGCCGCCCGCCGCCGCGTTCTCCCGCTCCCTACCGGCACGAAGCGGCGCTGCCGATGACGGAGCCGATGCGCGGCTGCCACGCCGCTCTCTCCGCGCCTCAGGGCCGGCGCCTTCGGCCGCACAGGGCGGCGTCCCCGCATCCGGGCCAGCCCGCGGAGCTCCTGCCGCCGCCGCCGCCGCCCCCCGACTGAGGGGCCGCGACGCCGGCGCCCCCTTTTATACTCCGCACCCCCTTTTCCCGCCACTGCCGCGGTGGGCTCCCCCCGCCTCAAAATCGCCCAGAAGCGCCCGAGGCGGGAACGGCGCAGCCCCACCGGCGCCTCGGAGAAGCTCTTCTAGTGACAAGGAGCAGCGGCCACTCCTGCTGCAGTACCTTTATTGTACCTCGTTTACCATGCTCAGCATTTTATTCCCTTTACACCTCTCAGCCTTTCCCGTGCCGCTCTTTTTAACCAGCAGCGCTGCCCCGACGCTCCCGCGGTGCAGCTCTTTTAGTCACACGGGGCAGCGGCCACACCTGCTGCTGTACCTTTATTGTACCTCGTTTACCATGCTCAGCATTTTATTCCCTTTACACCTCTCACGCTTTCCGGACCCCTTTTTAACCAGCAGCGCTGCCCCGACGGTCCCGCGGTGCAGCGCTTTTAGTGATGCGGGGCAGCGGCCACTCCTGCAGCAGTATCTTTATTGTACCTCGTTTACCATGCTCAGCATTTCATTCCCTTTACACCTCTCACGCTTTCCGGACCCCATTTTTAACCAGCAGCGCTTCCCCGACCGTCCCGCGGTGCAGCTCTTTTAGTGATGCGGGGCAGCGGCCACTCCTGCTGCAGTACCTTTTCAATATTTCTTAGACCATTGTCAATATTTTATTGCGCTCACACTTCCCAGCCTTTCCCATACTGCTCTGTTTAACCAGCAGCGCTGCCCCGACGCTCCCGCGGTGCAGCTCTTTTAGTGATGCGGGGCAGCGGCCACTCCTGCTGCAGTACCTTTACAATATTTCTTAGACCATTGTCAATATTTTATTCCGCTCACACTTCCCAGCCTTTCCGTGCTGCTCTTTTTAACCAGCAGCGCTGCCCCGACGCCCCCGCGGTGCAGCTCTTTTAGTGATGCGGGGCAGCGGCCACTCCTGCAGCAGTATCTTTATTGTACCTCTTTTACCATGCTCAGCATTTCATTCCCTTTACACCTCTCACGCTTTCCAGTGTCGCTCTTTTTAGCCAGCAGCGCTGCCCCGACGGTCCCGCGGTGCAGCTCTTTTAGTGATGCGGGGCAGCGGCTACACCTGCTGCTGTACCTTTATTGTACCTCGTTTACCATGCTCAGCATTTTATTCCCTTTACACCTCTCAAGCTTTCCGGACCCCTTTTTAACCAGCAGCGCTGCCCCGACGCTCCCGCGGTGCAGCTCTTTTAGTGATGCGGGGCAGCGGCCACTCCTGCTGCAGTACCTTTTCAATATTTCTTAGACCATTGTCAATATTTTATTGCGCTCACACTTCCCAGCCTTTCCCATGCTGCTCTGTTTAACCAGCAGCGCTGCCCCGACGCTCCCGCGGTGCAGCTCTTTTAGTGATGCGGGGCAGCGGCCACACCTGCTGCAGTACCTTTATTGTACCTCTTTTACCATGCTCAGCATTTCATTCCCTTTACACCTCTCACGCTTTCCGGACCCCTTTTTAACCAGCAGCGCTGCCCCGACGCTCCCGCGGTGCAGCTCTTTTAGTGATGCGGGGCAGCGGCCACACCTGCTGCTGTACCTTTATTGTACCTCTTTTACCATGCTCAGCATTTCATTCCCTTTACACCTCTCAGCCTTTCCCGTGCCGCTCTTTTTAACCAGCAGCGCTGCCCCGACGCTCCCGCGGTGCAGCTCTTTTAGTGACACGGGGCAGCGCCCTCACCTGCTGCTGTACCTTTATTGTACCTCGCTTACCATGCTCAGCATTTTATTCCCTTTACACCTCTCACGCTTTCCGGACCCCTTTTTAACCAGCAGCACTGCCCCGACGCTCCCGCGGTGCAGCTCTTTTAGTGACACGGGGCAGCGGCCACACCTGCTGCTGTACCTTTATTGTACCTCGTTTACCATGCTCAGCATTTCATTCCCTTTACACCTCTCAGCCTTTCCCGTGCCGCTCTTTTTAACCAGCAGCGCTGCCCCGACGCTCCCGCGGTGCAGCTCTTTTAGTCACACGGGGCAGCGGCCACACCTGCTGCTGTACCTTTATTGTACCTCGTTTACCATGCTCAGCATTTCATTCCCTTTACACCTCTCAGCCTTTCCCGTGCCGCTCTTTTTAACCAGCAGCGCTGCCCCGACGCTCCCGCGGTGCAGCTCTTTTAGTCACACGGGGCAGCGGCCACACCTGCTGCTGTACCTTTATTGTACCTCGTTTACCATGCTCAGCATTTTATTCCCTTTACACCTCTCAAGCTTTCCGGACTCCTTTTTAACCAGCAGCGCTGCCCCGACGCTCCCGCGGTGCAGCTCTTTTAGTGATGCGGGGCAGCGGCCACTCCTGCTGCAGTATCTTTATTGTACCTCTTTTACCATGCTCAGCATTTCATTCCCTTTACACCTCTCACGCTTTCCGGACCCCTTTTTAGCCAGCAGCGCTGCCCCGACCGTCCCGCGGTGCAGCTCTTTTAGTGACGCGGGGCAGCGGCCACACCTGCTGCAGTACCTTTATTGTACCTCGTTTACAATGCTCAGCATTTTATTCCCTTTACACCTCTCAGCCTTTCCCGTGCCGCTCTTTTTAACCAGCAGCGCTGCCCCGACGCTCCCGAGGTGCAGCTCTTTTAGTGACACGGGGCAGCGGCCACTCCTGCTGCTGTACCTTTATTGTACCTCGTTTACCATGCTCAGCATTTTATTCCCTTTACACCTCTCACGCTTTCCGGACCCCTTTTTAACCAGCAGAGCTGCCCCGACGGTCCCGCGGTGCAGCTCTTTTAGTGATGCGGGGCAGCGGCCACTCCTGCTGCAGTACCTTTTCAATATTTCTTAGACCATTGTCAATATTTTATTGCGCTCACACTTCCCAGCCTTTCCCATACTGCTCTGTTTAACCAGCAGCGCTGCCCCGACGCTCCCGCGGTGCAGCTCTTTTAGTCACACGGGGCAGCGGCCACACCTGCTGCTGTACCTTTATTGTACCTCGTTTACCATGCTCAGCATTTTATTCCCTTTACACCTCTCACGCTTTCCGGACCCCTTTTTAACCAGCAGAGCTGCCCCGACGCTCCCGCGGTGCAGCTCTTTTAGTGATGCGGGGCAGCGGCCACTCCTGCTGCAGTACCTTTACAATATTTCTTAGACCGTTGTCAATATTTTATTGCGCTCACACTTCCCAGCCTTTCCCATGCTGCTCTGTTTAACCAGCAGCGCTGCCCCGACGCTCCCGCGGTGCAGCTCTTTTAGTGACACGGGGCAGCAGCCACTCCTGCTGCAGTACTTTTAAAGGATTTTCGACCATTTTATTTTATACCCTTCACAGATGCGACCTTTGCCGTGACACCTTTGAAGCAGCACCCCTGCCCCAGGTGCGCCGCGGTGCAGCTCATTTTATCCTGAGGAAGTGGCTACTCCTGCTGCGGTGTTGTTGTTATTTCTCAGACCTTTCTCTATATTTTATTTCCCTCACACCTCCAGTCCTTTTACGTGCCGCACGTTTACCGTCAGCACCACCCCAAAGGTGCCGCGGTGCAGCTGTTTTAGTGAACCCACGCAGCGGCCACAACTGCTGCTGTACCTTTTGAGTATTTCTTAGACCATTCTCAATATTTTATTGCGCTCACACTTCCCAGCCTTTCCGTGCTGCTCTTTTTAACCAGCAGCGCTGCCCCGACGCTCCCGCGGTTCAGCTCTTTTAGTGATGCGGGGCAGCGGCCACTCCTGCTGCTGTACCTTTATTGTACCTCGTTTACCATGCTCAGCATTTTATTCCCTTTACACCTCTCACGCTTTCCCGTGCCGCTCTTTTTAACCAGCAGCGCTGCCCCGACGCTCCCGCGGTGCAGCTCTTTTAGTCACACGGGGCAGCGGCCACACCTGCTGCAGTACCTTTATTGTACCTCGTTTACCATGCTCAGCATTTTATTCCCTTTACACCTCTCACGCTTTCCGGACCCCTTTTTAGCCAGCAGCGCTGCCCCGACGCTCCCGCGGTGCAGCTCTTTTAGTGATGCGGGGCAGCGGCCACTCCTGCTGCAGTACCTTTACAATATTTCTTAGACCATTGTCAATACTTTATTGCGCTGACGTTTCCCAGCCTTTCCCGTGCTGCTCTGTTTAACCAGCAGCGCTGCCCCGACGCTCCCGCGGTGCAGCTCCCTTAGTGACACGGGGCAGGGGCCGAGAGCCCTCTAGGTGCGGCTCCTCTATAGCACTTTACCGTTTTCTATTTTATTTCATTGGCACCTCGCGCGTTGCGCCGGGCGCCTCATTCGGGGACATGCGCCGGCTCCCACAGCGCCCCGCCCGCCGCCGCTCCCCGGGGGCCTCCCCGCTGCTCTCGGGAGATCGCACACCGCACGCGGCCCAAGCCCCGTCTCGCCGACGGCACTCACCACCCGCCGCCCGCCGCCGCGTTCTCCCGCTCCCTACCGGCACGAAGCGGCGCTGCCGATGACGGAGCCGATGCGCGGCTGCCACGCCGCTCTCTCCGCGCCTCAGGGCCGGCGCCTTCGGCCGCACAGGGCGGCGTCCCCGCATCCGGGCCAGCCCGCGGAGCTCCTGCCGCCGCCGCCGCCGCCCCCCGACTGAGGGGCCGCGACGCCGGCGCCCCCTTTTATACTCCGCACCCCCTTTTCCCGCCACTGCCGCGGTGGGCTCCCCCCGCCTCAAAATCGCCCAGAAGCGCCCGAGGCGGGAACGGCGCAGCCCCACCGGCGCCTCGGAGAAGCTCTTCTAGTGACAAGGAGCAGCGGCCACTCCTGCTGCAGTACCTTTTCAATATTTCTTAGACCATTGTCAATATTTTATTGCGCTCACACTTCCCAGCCTTTCCCATACTGCTCTGTTTAACCAGCAGCGCTGCCCCGACGCTCCCGCGGTGCAGCTCTTTTAGTGATGCGGGGCAGCGGCCACTCCTGCTGCAGTACCTTTACAATATTTCTTAGACCATTGTCAATATTTTATTCCGCTCACACTTCCCAGCCTTTCCGTGCTGCTCTTTTTAACCAGCAGCGCTGCCCCGACGCTCCCGCGGTGCAGCTCTTTTAGTGATGCGGGGCAGCGGCCACTCCTGCAGCAGTATCTTTATTGTACCTCTTTTACCATGCTCAGCATTTCATTCCCTTTACACCTCTCACGCTTTCCAGTGTCGCTCTTTTTAACCAGCAGCGCTGCCCCGACGGTCCCGCGGTGCAGCTCTTTTAGTGATGCGGAGCAGCGGCCACACCTGCTGCTGTACCTTTATTGTACCTCGTTTACCATGCTCAGCATTTTATTCCCTTTACACCTCTCAAGCTTTCCGGACCCCTTTTTAACCAGCAGCGCTGCCCCGACGCTACCGAGATGCAGCTCTTTTAGTGATGCGGGGCAGCGGCCACTCCTGCTGCAGTACCTTTTCAATATTTCTTAGACCATTGTCAATATTTTATTGCGCTCACACTTCCCAGCCTTTCCCATGCTGCTCTGTTTAACCAGCAGCGCTGCCCCGACGCTCCCGCGGTGCAGCTCTTTTAGTGATGCGGGGCAGCGGCCACTCCTGCAGCAGTATCTTTATTGTAGTTCTTTTACCATGCTCAGCATTTCATTCCCTTTACACCTCTCACGCTTTCCGGACCCCTTTTTAGCCAGCAGCGCTGCCCCGACCGTCCCGCGGTGCAGCTCTTTTAGTGATGCGGGGCAGCGGCCACACCTGCTGCAGTACCTTTATTGTACCTCTTTTACCATGCTCAGCATTTCATTCCCTTTACACCTCTCACGCTTTCCGGACCCCTTTTTAACCAGCAGCGCTGCCCCGACGGTCCCGCGGTGCAGCTCTTTTAGTGATGCGGGGCAGCGGCCACTCCTGCAGCAGTATCTTTATTGTAGTTCTTTTACCATGCTCAGCATTTCATTCCCTTTACACCTCTCACGCTTTCCGGACCCCTTTTTAACCAGCAGCGCTGCCCCGACCGTCCCGCGGTGCAGCTCTTTTAGTGATGCGGGGCAGCGGCCACTCCTGCTGCAGTACCTTTACAATATTTCTTAGACCGTTGTCAATATTTTATTGCGCTCACACTTCCCAGCCTTTCCCATGCTGCTCTGTTTAACCAGCAGCGCTGCCCCGACGCTCCCGCGGTGCAGCTCTTTTAGTGACGCGGGGCAGCGGCCACTCCTGCTGCTGTACCTTTATTGTACCTCGTTTACCATGCTCAGCATTTCATTCCCTTTACACCTCTCAGCCTTTCCCGTGCCGCTCTTTTTAACCAGCAGCGCTGCCCCGACGCTCCCGCGGTGCAGCTCTTTTAGTGACACGGGGCAGCGGCCACACCTGCTGCAGTACGTTTATTGTACCTCGTTTACCATGCTCAGCATTTTATTCCCTTTACACCTCTCAAGCTTTCCGGACTCCTTTTTAACCAGCAGCGCTGCCCCGACGCTCCCGCGGTGCAGCTCTTTTAGTGATGCGGGGCAGCGGCCACACCTGCTGCAGTATCTTTATTGTACCTCTTTTACCATGCTCAGCATTTCATTCCCTTTACACCTCTCACGCTTTCCGGACCCCTTTTTAGCCAGCAGCGCTGCCCCGACCGTCCCGCGGTGCAGCTCTTTTAGTGACGCGGGGCAGCGGCCACTCCTGCTGCAGTACCTTTATTGTACCTCGTTTACAATGCTCAGCATTTTATTCCCTTTACACCTCTCAGCCTTTCCCGTGCCGCTCTTTTTAACCAGCAGCGCTGCCCCGACGCTCCCGAGGTGCAGCTCTTTTAGTGACACGGGGCAGCGGCCACTCCTGCTGCTGTACCTTTATTGTACCTCGTTTACCATGCTCAGCATTTTATTCCCTTTACACCTCTCAGCCTTTCCGGACCCCTTTTTAGCCAGCAGAGCTGCCCCGACGGTCCCGCGGTGCAGCTCTTTTAGTGATGCGGGGCAGCGGCCACTCCTGCTGCAGTACCTTTACAATATTTCTTAGACCATTGTCAATATTTTATTGCGCTCACACTTCCCAGCCTTTCCCATACTGCTCTGTTTAACCAGCAGCGCTGCCCCGACGCTCCCGCGGTGCAGCTCTTTTAGTGACACGGGGCAGCAGCCACTCCTGCTGCAGTACTTTTAAAGGATTTTCGACCATTTTATTTTATACCCTTCACAGATGCGACCTTTGCCGTGACACCTTTGAAGCAGCACCCCTGCCCCACGTGCGCCGCGGTGCAGCTCATTTTATCCTGAGGAAGTGGCTACTCCTGCTGCGGTGTTGTTGTTATTTCTCAGACCTTTCTCTATATTTTATTTCCCTCACACCTCCAGTCCTTTTACGTGCCGCACGTTTACCGTCAGCACCACCCCAAAGGTGCCGCGGTGCAGCTGTTTTAGTGAACCCACGCAGCGGCCACAACTGCTGCTGTACCTTTTGAGTATTTCTTAGACCATTCTCAATATTTTATTGCGCTCACACTTCCCAGCCTTTCCGTGCTGCTCTTTTTAACCAGCAGCGCTGCCCCGACGCTCCCGCGGTTCAGCTCTTTTAGTGATGCGGGGCAGCGGCCACTCCTGCTGCTGTACCTTTATTGTACCTCGTTTACCATGCTCAGCATTTTATTCCCTTTACACCTCTCACGCTTTCCCGTGCCGCTCTTTTTAACCAGCAGCGCTGCCCCGACGCTCCCGCGGTGCAGCTCTTTTAGTCACACGGGGCAGCGGCCACACCTGCTGCAGTACCTTTATTGTACCTCGTTTACCATGCTCAGCATTTTATTCCCTTTACACCTCTCACGCTTTCCGGACCCCTTTTTAGCCAGCAGCGCTGCCCCGACGCTCCCGCGGTGCAGCTCTTTTAGTGATGCGGGGCAGCGGCCACTCCTGCTGCAGTACCTTTACAATATTTCTTAGACCATTGTCAATACTTTATTGCGCTGACGTTTCCCAGCCTTTCCCGTGCTGCTCTGTTTAACCAGCAGCGCTGCCCCGACGCTCCCGCGGTGCAGCTCCCTTAGTGACACGGGGCAGGGGCCGAGAGCCCTCTAGGTGCGGCTCCTCTATAGCACTTTACCGTTTTCTATTTTATTTCATTGGCACCTCGCGCGTTGCGCCGGGCGCCTCATTCGGGGACATGCGCCGGCTCCCACAGCGCCCCGCCCGCCGCCGCTCCCCGGGGGCCTCCCCGCTGCTCTCGGGAGATCGCACACCGCACGCGGCCCAAGCCCCGTCTCGCCGACGGCACTCACCACCCGCCGCCCGCCGCCGCGTTCTCCCGCTCCCTACCGGCACGAAGCGGCGCTGCCGATGACGGAGCCGATGCGCGGCTGCCACGCCGCTCTCTCCGCGCCTCAGGGCCGGCGCCTTCGGCCGCACAGGGCGGCGTCCCCGCATCCGGGCCAGCCCGCGGAGCTCCTGCCGCCGCCGCCGCCGCCCCCCGACTGAGGGGCCGCGACGCCGGCGCCCCCTTTTATACTCCGCACCCCCTTTTCCCGCCACTGCCGCGGTGGGCTCCCCCCGCCTCAAAATCGCCCAGAAGCGCCCGAGGCGGGAACGGCGCAGCCCCACCGGCGCCTCGGAGAAGCTCTTCTAGTGACAAGGAGCAGCGGCCACTCCTGCTGCAGTACCTTTTCAATATTTCTTAGACCATTGTCAATATTTTATTGCGCTCACACTTCCCAGCCTTTCCCATACTGCTCTGTTTAACCAGCAGCGCTGCCCCGACGCTCCCGCGGTGCAGCTCTTTTAGTGATGCGGGGCAGCGGCCACTCCTGCTGCAGTACCTTTACAATATTTCTTAGACCATTGTCAATATTTTATTCCGCTCACACTTCCCAGCCTTTCCGTGCTGCTCTTTTTAACCAGCAGCGCTGCCCCGACGCTCCCGCGGTGCAGCTCTTTTAGTGATGCGGGGCAGCGGCCACTCCTGCAGCAGTATCTTTATTGTACCTCTTTTACCATGCTCAGCATTTCATTCCCTTTACACCTCTCACGCTTTCCAGTGTCGCTCTTTTTAACCAGCAGCGCTGCCCCGACGGTCCCGCGGTGCAGCTCTTTTAGTGATGCGGAGCAGCGGCCACACCTGCTGCTGTACCTTTATTGTACCTCGTTTACCATGCTCAGCATTTTATTCCCTTTACACCTCTCAAGCTTTCCGGACCCCTTTTTAACCAGCAGCGCTGCCCCGACGCTACCGAGATGCAGCTCTTTTAGTGATGCGGGGCAGCGGCCACTCCTGCTGCAGTACCTTTTCAATATTTCTTAGACCATTGTCAATATTTTATTGCGCTCACACTTCCCAGCCTTTCCCATGCTGCTCTGTTTAACCAGCAGCGCTGCCCCGACGCTCCCGCGGTGCAGCTCTTTTAGTGATGCGGGGCAGCGGCCACTCCTGCAGCAGTATCTTTATTGTAGTTCTTTTACCATGCTCAGCATTTCATTCCCTTTACACCTCTCACGCTTTCCGGACCCCTTTTTAGCCAGCAGCGCTGCCCCGACCGTCCCGCGGTGCAGCTCTTTTAGTGATGCGGGGCAGCGGCCACACCTGCTGCAGTACCTTTATTGTACCTCTTTTACCATGCTCAGCATTTCATTCCCTTTACACCTCTCACGCTTTCCCGTGCCGCTCTTTTTAACCAGCAGCGCTGCCCCGACGCTCCCGCGGTGCAGCTCTTTTAGTGATGCGGGGCAGCGGCCACACCTGCTGCAGTACCTTTATTGTACCTCTTTTACCATGCTCAGCATTTCATTCCCTTTACACCTCTCACGCTTTCCGGACCCCTTTTTAACCAGCAGCGCTGCCCCGACGGTCCCGCGGTGCAGCTCTTTTAGTGATGCGGGGCAGCGGCCACTCCTGCAGCAGTATCTTTATTGTAGTTCTTTTACCATGCTCAGCATTTCATTCCCTTTACACCTCTCACGCTTTCCGGACCCCTTTTTAACCAGCAGCGCTGCCCCGACCGTCCCGCGGTGCAGCTCTTTTAGTGATGCGGGGCAGCGGCCACTCCTGCTGCAGTACCTTTACAATATTTCTTAGACCGTTGTCAATATTTTATTGCGCTCACACTTCCCAGCCTTTCCCATGCTGCTCTGTTTAACCAGCAGCGCTGCCCCGACGCTCCCGCGGTGCAGCTCTTTTAGTGACGCGGGGCAGCGGCCACTCCTGCTGCTGTACCTTTATTGTACCTCGTTTACCATGCTCAGCATTTCATTCCCTTTACACCTCTCAGCCTTTCCCGTGCCGCTCTTTTTAACCAGCAGCGCTGCCCCGACGCTCCCGCGGTGCAGCTCTTTTAGTCACACGGGGCAGCGGCCACACCTGCTGCAGTACGTTTATTGTACCTCGTTTACCATGCTCAGCATTTTATTCCCTTTACACCTCTCAAGCTTTCCGGACTCCTTTTTAACCAGCAGCGCTGCCCCGACGCTCCCGCGGTGCAGCTCTTTTAGTGATGCGGGGCAGCGGCCACACCTGCTGCAGTATCTTTATTGTACCTCTTTTACCATGCTCAGCATTTCATTCCCTTTACACCTCTCACGCTTTCCGGACCCCTTTTTAGCCAGCAGCGCTGCCCCGACCGTCCCGCGGTGCAGCTCTTTTAGTGACGCGGGGCAGCGGCCACTCCTGCTGCAGTACCTTTATTGTACCTCGTTTACAATGCTCAGCATTTTATTCCCTTTACACCTCTCAGCCTTTCCCGTGCCGCTCTTTTTAACCAGCAGCGCTGCCCCGACGCTCCCGAGGTGCAGCTCTTTTAGTGACACGGGGCAGCGGCCACTCCTGCTGCTGTACCTTTATTGTACCTCGTTTACCATGCTCAGCATTTTATTCCCTTTACACCTCTCACGCTTTCCGGACCCCTTTTTAGCCAGCAGAGCTGCCCCGACGGTCCCGCGGTGCAGCTCTTTTAGTGATGCGGGGCAGCGGCCACTCCTGCTGCAGTACCTTTACAATATTTCTTAGACCATTGTCAATATTTTATTGCGCTCACACTTCCCAGCCTTTCCCATACTGCTCTGTTTAACCAGCAGCGCTGCCCCGACGCTCCCGCGGTGCAGCTCTTTTAGTCACACGGGGCAGCGGCCACACCTGCTGCTGTACCTTTATTGTACCTCGTTTACCATGCTCAGCATTTTATTCCCTTTACACCTCTCACGCTTTCCGGACCCCTTTTTAACCAGCAGAGCTGCCCCGACGGTCCCGCGGTGCAGCTCTTTTAGTGATGCGGGGCAGCGGCCACTCCTGCTGCAGTACCTTTACAATATTTCTTAGACCATTGTCAATATTTTATTGCGCTCACACTTCCCAGCCTTTCCCATACTGCTCTGTTTAACCAGCAGCGCTGCCCCGACGCTCCCGCGGTGCAGCTCTTTTAGTGACACGGGGCAGCAGCCACTCCTGCTGCAGTACTTTTAAAGGATTTTCGACCATTTTATTTTATACCCTTCACAGATGCGACCTTTGCCGTGACACCTTTGAAGCAGCACCCCTGCCCCACGTGCGCCGCGGTGCAGCTCATTTTATCCTGAGGAAGTGGCTACTCCTGCTGCGGTGTTGTTGTTATTTCTCAGACCTTTCTCTATATTTTATTTCCCTCACACCTCCAGTCCTTTTACGTGCCGCACGTTTACCGTCAGCACCACCCCAAAGGTGCCGCGGTGCAGCTGTTTTAGTGAACCCACGCAGCGGCCACAACTGCTGCTGTACCTTTTGAGTATTTCTTAGACCATTCTCAATATTTTATTGCGCTCACACTTCCCAGCCTTTCCGTGCTGCTCTTTTTAACCAGCAGCGCTGCCCCGACGCTCCCGCGGTTCAGCTCTTTTAGTGATGCGGGGCAGCGGCCACTCCTGCTGCTGTACCTTTATTGTACCTCGTTTACCATGCTCAGCATTTTATTCCCTTTACACCTCTCACGCTTTCCCGTGCCGCTCTTTTTAACCAGCAGCGCTGCCCCGACGCTCCCGCGGTGCAGCTCTTTTAGTCACACGGGGCAGCGGCCACACCTGCTGCAGTACCTTTATTGTACCTCGTTTACCATGCTCAGCATTTTATTCCCTTTACACCTCTCACGCTTTCCGGACCCCTTTTTAGCCAGCAGCGCTGCCCCGACGCTCCCGCGGTGCAGCTCTTTTAGTGATGCGGGGCAGCGGCCACTCCTGCTGCAGTACCTTTACAATATTTCTTAGACCATTGTCAATACTTTATTGCGCTGACGTTTCCCAGCCTTTCCCGTGCTGCTCTGTTTAACCAGCAGCGCTGCCCCGACGCTCCCGCGGTGCAGCTCCCTTAGTGACACGGGGCAGGGGCCGAGAGCCCTCTAGGTGCGGCTCCTCTATAGCACTTTACCGTTTTCTATTTTATTTCATTGGCACCTCGCGCGTTGCGCCGGGCGCCTCATTCGGGGACATGCGCCGGCTCCCACAGCGCCCCGCCCGCCGCCGCTCCCCGGGGGCCTCCCCGCTGCTCTCGGGAGATCGCACACCGCACGCGGCCCAAGCCCCGTCTCGCCGACGGCACTCACCACCCGCCGCCCGCCGCCGCGTTCTCCCGCTCCCTACCGGCACGAAGCGGCGCTGCCGATGACGGAGCCGATGCGCGGCTGCCACGCCGCTCTCTCCGCGCCTCAGGGCCGGCGCCTTCGGCCGCACAGGGCGGCGTCCCCGCATCCGGGCCAGCCCGCGGAGCTCCTGCCGCCGCCGCCGCCGCCCCCCGACTGAGGGGCCGCGACGCCGGCGCCCCCTTTTATACTCCGCACCCCCTTTTCCCGCCACTGCCGCGGTGGGCTCCCCCCGCCTCAAAATCGCCCAGAAGCGCCCGAGGCGGGAACGGCGCAGCCCCACCGGCGCCTCGGAGAAGCTCTTCTAGTGACAAGGAGCAGCGGCCACTCCTGCTGCAGTACCTTTATTGTACCTCGTTTACCATGCTCAGCATTTTATTCCCTTTACACCTCTCAGCCTTTCCCGTGCCGCTCTTTTTAACCAGCAGCGCTGCCCCGACGCTCCCGCGGTGCAGCTCTTTTAGTCACACGGGGCAGCGGCCACACCTGCTGCTGTACCTTTATTGTACCTCGTTTACCATGCTCAGCATTTTATTCCCTTTACACCTCTCACGCTTTCCGGACCCCTTTTTAACCAGCAGCGCTGCCCCGACGGTCCCGCGGTGCAGCGCTTTTAGTGATGCGGGGCAGCGGCCACTCCTGCAGCAGTATCTTTATTGTACCTCGTTTACCATGCTCAGCATTTCATTCCCTTTACACCTCTCACGCTTTCCGGACCCCATTTTTAACCAGCAGCGCTTCCCCGACCGTCCCGCGGTGCAGCTCTTTTAGTGATGCGGGGCAGCGGCCACTCCTGCTGCAGTACCTTTTCAATATTTCTTAGACCATTGTCAATATTTTATTGCGCTCACACTTCCCAGCCTTTCCCATACTGCTCTGTTTAACCAGCAGCGCTGCCCCGACGCTCCCGCGGTGCAGCTCTTTTAGTGATGCGGGGCAGCGGCCACTCCTGCTGCAGTACCTTTACAATATTTCTTAGACCATTGTCAATATTTTATTCCGCTCACACTTCCCAGCCTTTCCGTGCTGCTCTTTTTAACCAGCAGCGCTGCCCCGACGCCCCCGCGGTGCAGCTCTTTTAGTGATGCGGGGCAGCGGCCACTCCTGCAGCAGTATCTTTATTGTACCTCTTTTACCATGCTCAGCATTTCATTCCCTTTACACCTCTCACGCTTTCCAGTGTCGCTCTTTTTAGCCAGCAGCGCTGCCCCGACGGTCCCGCGGTGCAGCTCTTTTAGTGATGCGGGGCAGCGGCTACACCTGCTGCTGTACCTTTATTGTACCTCGTTTACCATGCTCAGCATTTTATTCCCTTTACACCTCTCAAGCTTTCCGGACCCCTTTTTAACCAGCAGCGCTGCCCCGACGCTCCCGCGGTGCAGCTCTTTTAGTGATGCGGGGCAGCGGCCACTCCTGCTGCAGTACCTTTTCAATATTTCTTAGACCATTGTCAATATTTTATTGCGCTCACACTTCCCAGCCTTTCCCATGCTGCTCTGTTTAACCAGCAGCGCTGCCCCGACGCTCCCGCGGTGCAGCTCTTTTAGTGATGCGGGGCAGCGGCCACACCTGCTGCAGTACCTTTATTGTACCTCTTTTACCATGCTCAGCATTTCATTCCCTTTACACCTCTCACGCTTTCCGGACCCCTTTTTAACCAGCAGCGCTGCCCCGACGCTCCCGCGGTGCAGCTCTTTTAGTGATGCGGGGCAGCGGCCACACCTGCTGCTGTACCTTTATTGTACCTCTTTTACCATGCTCAGCATTTCATTCCCTTTACACCTCTCAGCCTTTCCCGTGCCGCTCTTTTTAACCAGCAGCGCTGCCCCGACGCTCCCGCGGTGCAGCTCTTTTAGTGACACGGGGCAGCGCCCTCACCTGCTGCTGTACCTTTATTGTACCTCGCTTACCATGCTCAGCATTTTATTCCCTTTACACCTCTCACGCTTTCCGGACCCCTTTTTAACCAGCAGCACTGCCCCGACGCTCCCGCGGTGCAGCTCTTTTAGTGACACGGGGCAGCGGCCACACCTGCTGCTGTACCTTTATTGTACCTCGTTTACCATGCTCAGCATTTCATTCCCTTTACACCTCTCAGCCTTTCCCGTGCCGCTCTTTTTAACCAGCAGCGCTGCCCCGACGCTCCCGCGGTGCAGCTCTTTTAGTCACACGGGGCAGCGGCCACACCTGCTGCTGTACCTTTATTGTACCTCGTTTACCATGCTCAGCATTTCATTCCCTTTACACCTCTCACGCTTTCCGGACCCCTTTTTAACCAGCAGCACTGCCCCGACGCTCCCGCGGTGCAGCTCTTTTAGTGACCCGGGGCAGCTACACCTGCTGCTGTACCTTTATTGTACCTCGTTTACCATGCTCAGCATTTCATTCCCTTTACACCTCTCAGCCTTTCCCGTGCTGCTCTTTTTAACCAGCAGCGCTGCCCCGACGCTCCCGCGGTGCAGCTCTTTTAGTGACACGGGGCAGCGGCTACACCTGCTGCTGTACCTTTATTGTACCTCGTTTACCATGCTCAGCATTTCATTCCCTTTACACCTCTCAGCCTTTCCCGTGCCGCTCTTTTTAACCAGCAGCGCTGCCCCGACGCTCCCGCGGTGCAGCTCTTTTAGTGACACGGGGCAGCGGCCACACCTGTTGCAGTACGTTTATTGTACCTCGTTTACCATGCTCAGCATTTTATTCCCTTTACACCTCTCAAGCTTTCCGGACTCCTTTTTAACCAGCAGCGCTGCCCCGACGCTCCCGCGGTGCAGCTCTTTTAGTGATGCGGGGCAGCGGCCACACCTGCTGCAGTATCTTTATTGTACCTCTTTTACCATGCTCAGCATTTCATTCCCTTTACACCTCTCACGCTTTCCGGACCCCTTTTTAGCCAGCAGCGCTGCCCCGACCGTCCCGCGGTGCAGCTCTTTTAGTGACGCGGGGCAGCGGCCACTCCTGCTGCAGTACCTTTATTGTACCTCGTTTACAATGCTCAGCATTTTATTCCCTTTACACCTCTCAGCCTTTCCCGTGCCGCTCTTTTTAACCAGCAGCGCTGCCCCGACGCTCCCGAGGTGCAGCTCTTTTAGTGACACGGGGCAGCGGCCACTCCTGCTGCTGTACCTTTATTGTACCTCGTTTACCATGCTCAGCATTTTATTCCCTTTACACCTCTCACGCTTTCCGGACCCCTTTTTAGCCAGCAGAGCTGCCCCGACGGTCCCGCGGTGCAGCTCTTTTAGTGATGCGGGGCAGCGGCCACTCCTGCTGCAGTACCTTTACAATATTTCTTAGACCATTGTCAATATTTTATTGCGCTCACACTTCCCAGCCTTTCCCATACTGCTCTGTTTAACCAGCAGCGCTGCCCCGACGCTCCCGCGGTGCAGCTCTTTTAGTCACACGGGGCAGCGGCCACACCTGCTGCTGTACCTTTATTGTACCTCGTTTACCATGCTCAGCATTTTATTCCCTTTACACCTCTCACGCTTTCCGGACCCCTTTTTAACCAGCAGAGCTGCCCCGACGGTCCCGCGGTGCAGCTCTTTTAGTGATGCGGGGCAGCGGCCACTCCTGCTGCAGTACCTTTACAATATTTCTTAGACCATTGTCAATATTTTATTGCGCTCACACTTCCCAGCCTTTCCCATACTGCTCTGTTTAACCAGCAGCGCTGCCCCGACGCTCCCGCGGTGCAGCTCTTTTAGTGACACGGGGCAGCAGCCACTCCTGCTGCAGTACTTTTAAAGGATTTTCGACCATTTTATTTTATACCCTTCACAGATGCGACCTTTGCCGTGACACCTTTGAAGCAGCACCCCTGCCCCACGTGCGCCGCGGTGCAGCTCATTTTATCCTGAGGAAGTGGCTACTCCTGCTGCGGTGTTGTTGTTATTTCTCAGACCTTTCTCTATATTTTATTTCCCTCACACCTCCAGTCCTTTTACGTGCCGCACGTTTACCGTCAGCACCACCCCAAAGGTGCCGCGGTGCAGCTGTTTTAGTGAACCCACGCAGCGGCCACAACTGCTGCTGTACCTTTTGAGTATTTCTTAGACCATTCTCAATATTTTATTGCGCTCACACTTCCCAGCCTTTCCGTGCTGCTCTTTTTAACCAGCAGCGCTGCCCCGACGCTCCCGCGGTTCAGCTCTTTTAGTGATGCGGGGCAGCGGCCACTCCTGCTGCTGTACCTTTATTGTACCTCGTTTACCATGCTCAGCATTTTATTCCCTTTACACCTCTCACGCTTTCCCGTGCCGCTCTTTTTAACCAGCAGCGCTGCCCCGACGCTCCCGCGGTGCAGCTCTTTTAGTCACACGGGGCAGCGGCCACACCTGCTGCAGTACCTTTATTGTACCTCGTTTACCATGCTCAGCATTTTATTCCCTTTACACCTCTCACGCTTTCCGGACCCCTTTTTAGCCAGCAGCGCTGCCCCGACGCTCCCGCGGTGCAGCTCTTTTAGTGATGCGGGGCAGCGGCCACTCCTGCTGCAGTACCTTTACAATATTTCTTAGACCATTGTCAATACTTTATTGCGCTGACGTTTCCCAGCCTTTCCCGTGCTGCTCTGTTTAACCAGCAGCGCTGCCCCGACGCTCCCGCGGTGCAGCTCCCTTAGTGACACGGGGCAGGGGCCGAGAGCCCTCTAGGTGCGGCTCCTCTATAGCACTTTACCGTTTTCTATTTTATTTCATTGGCACCTCGCGCGTTGCGCCGGGCGCCTCATTCGGGGACATGCGCCGGCTCCCACAGCGCCCCGCCCGCCGCCGCTCCCCGGGGGCCTCCCCGCTGCTCTCGGGAGATCGCACACCGCACGCGGCCCAAGCCCCGTCTCGCCGACGGCACTCACCACCCGCCGCCCGCCGCCGCGTTCTCCCGCTCCCTACCGGCACGAAGCGGCGCTGCCGATGACGGAGCCGATGCGCGGCTGCCACGCCGCTCTCTCCGCGCCTCAGGGCCGGCGCCTTCGGCCGCACAGGGCGGCGTCCCCGCATCCGGGCCAGCCCGCGGAGCTCCTGCCGCCGCCGCCGCCGCCCCCCGACTGAGGGGCCGCGACGCCGGCGCCCCCTTTTATACTCCGCACCCCCTTTTCCCGCCACTGCCGCGGTGGGCTCCCCCCGCCTCAAAATCGCCCAGAAGCGCCCGAGGCGGGAACGGCGCAGCCCCACCGGCGCCTCGGAGAAGCTCTTCTAGTGACAAGGAGCAGCGGCCACTCCTGCTGCAGTACCTTTATTGTACCTCGTTTACCATGCTCAGCATTTTATTCCCTTTACACCTCTCAGCCTTTCCCGTGCCGCTCTTTTTAACCAGCAGCGCTGCCCCGACGCTCCCGCGGTGCAGCTCTTTTAGTCACACGGGGCAGCGGCCACACCTGCTGCTGTACCTTTATTGTACCTCGTTTACCATGCTCAGCATTTTATTCCCTTTACACCTCTCACGCTTTCCGGACCCCTTTTTAACCAGCAGCGCTGCCCCGACGGTCCCGCGGTGCAGCGCTTTTAGTGATGCGGGGCAGCGGCCACTCCTGCAGCAGTATCTTTATTGTACCTCGTTTACCATGCTCAGCATTTCATTCCCTTTACACCTCTCACGCTTTCCGGACCCCATTTTTAACCAGCAGCGCTTCCCCGACCGTCCCGCGGTGCAGCTCTTTTAGTGATGCGGGGCAGCGGCCACTCCTGCTGCAGTACCTTTTCAATATTTCTTAGACCATTGTCAATATTTTATTGCGCTCACACTTCCCAGCCTTTCCCATACTGCTCTGTTTAACCAGCAGCGCTGCCCCGACGCTCCCGCGGTGCAGCTCTTTTAGTGATGCGGGGCAGCGGCCACTCCTGCTGCAGTACCTTTACAATATTTCTTAGACCATTGTCAATATTTTATTCCGCTCACACTTCCCAGCCTTTCCGTGCTGCTCTTTTTAACCAGCAGCGCTGCCCCGACGCCCCCGCGGTGCAGCTCTTTTAGTGATGCGGGGCAGCGGCCACTCCTGCAGCAGTATCTTTATTGTACCTCTTTTACCATGCTCAGCATTTCATTCCCTTTACACCTCTCACGCTTTCCAGTGTCGCTCTTTTTAGCCAGCAGCGCTGCCCCGACGGTCCCGCGGTGCAGCTCTTTTAGTGATGCGGGGCAGCGGCCACACCTGCTGCTGTACCTTTATTGTACCTCTTTTACCATGCTCAGCATTTCATTCCCTTTACACCTCTCAGCCTTTCCCGTGCCGCTCTTTTTAACCAGCAGCGCTGCCCCGACGCTCCCGCGGTGCAGCTCTTTTAGTGACACGGGGCAGCGCCCTCACCTGCTGCTGTACCTTTATTGTACCTCGCTTACCATGCTCAGCATTTTATTCCCTTTACACCTCTCACGCTTTCCGGACCCCTTTTTAACCAGCAGCACTGCCCCGACGCTCCCGCGGTGCAGCTCTTTTAGTGACACGGGGCAGCGGCCACACCTGCTGCTGTACCTTTATTGTACCTCGTTTACCATGCTCAGCATTTCATTCCCTTTACACCTCTCAGCCTTTCCCGTGCCGCTCTTTTTAACCAGCAGCGCTGCCCCGACGCTCCCGCGGTGCAGCTCTTTTAGTCACACGGGGCAGCGGCCACACCTGCTGCTGTACCTTTATTGTACCTCGTTTACCATGCTCAGCATTTCATTCCCTTTACACCTCTCACGCTTTCCGGACCCCTTTTTAACCAGCAGCGCTGCCCCGACCGTCCCGCGGTGCAGCTCTTTTAGTGATGCGGGGCAGCGGCCACACCTGCTGCAGTACCTTTATTGTACCTCGTTTACCATGCTCAGCATTTCATTCCCTTTACACCTCTCACGCTTTCCGGACCCCTTTTTAACCAGCAGCGCTGCCCCGACGCTCCCGAGGTGCAGCTCTTTTAGTGATGCGGGGCAGCGGCCACACCTGCTGCAGTACCTTTACAGTATTTCTTAAACCATTGTCAATATTTTATTGCGCTCACACTTCCAGGCCTTTCCAATGCTGCTCTGTTTAACCAGCAGCGCTGCCCCGACGCTCCCGCGGTGCAGCTCTTTTAGTGGTGCGGGGCAGCGGCCACACCTGCTGCTGTACCTTTATTGTACCTCGTTTACCATGCTCAGCATTTCATTCCCTTTACACCTCTCACGCTTTCCGGACCCCTTTTTAACCAGCAGCGCTGCCCCGACCGTCCCGCGGTGCAGCTCTTTTAGTCACACGGGGCAGCGGCCACACCTGCTGCTGTACCTTTATTGTACCTCGTTTACCATGCTCAGCATTTCATTCCCTTTACACCTCTCACGCTTTCCGGACCCCTTTTTAACCAGCAGCGCTGCCCCGACCGTCCCGCGGTGCAGCTCTTTTAGTGATGCGGGGCAGCGGCCACTCCTGCTGCAGTACCTTTTCAATATTTCTTAGACCATTTTCAATATTTTATTGCGCTCACACTTCCCAGCCTTTCCCATGCTGCTCTGTTTAACCAGCAGCGCTGCCCCGATGCTCCCGCGGTGCAGCTCTTTTAGTGATGCGGGGCAGCGGCCACACCTGCTGCAGTACCTTTATTGTACCTCGTTTACCATGCTCAGCATTTCATTCCCTTTACACCTCTCACGCTTTCCGGACCCCTTTTTAACCAGCAGCACTGCCCCGACGCTCCCGCGGTGCAGCTCTTTTAGTGACCCGGGGCAGCTACACCTGCTGCTGTACCTTTATTGTACCTCGTTTACCATGCTCAGCATTTCATTCCCTTTACACCTCTCAGCCTTTCCCGTGCTGCTCTTTTTAACCAGCAGCGCTGCCCCGACGCTCCCGCGGTGCAGCTCTTTTAGTGACACGGGGCAGCGGCTACACCTGCTGCTGTACCTTTATTGTACCTCGTTTACCATGCTCAGCATTTCATTCCCTTTACACCTCTCACGCTTTCCGGACCCCTTTTTAACCAGCAGCGCTGCCCCGACGCTCCCGCGGTGCAGCTCTTTTAGTGATGCGGGGCAGCGGCCACTCCTGCTGCTGTACCTTTACAATATTTCTTAGACCATTGTCAATACTTTATTGCGCTGACGTTTCCCAGCCTTTCCCGTGCTGCTCTGTTTAACCAGCAGCGCTGCCCCGACGCTCCCGCGGTGCAGCTCCCTTAGTGACACGGGGCAGGGGCCGAGAGCCCTCTAGGTGCGGCTCCTCTATAGCACTTTACCGTTTTCTATTTTATTTCATTGGCACCTCGCGCGTTGCGCCGGGCGCCTCATTCGGGGACATGCGCCGGCTCCCACAGCGCCCCGCCCGCCGCCGCTCCCCGGGGGCCTCCCCGCTGCTCTCGGGAGATCGCACACCGCACGCGGCCCAAGCCCCGTCTCGCCGACGGCACTCACCACCCGCCGCCCGCCGCCGCGTTCTCCCGCTCCCTACCGGCACGAAGCGGCGCTGCCGATGACGGAGCCGATGCGCGGCTGCCACGCCGCTCTCTCCGCGCCTCAGGGCCGGCGCCTTCGGCCGCACAGGGCGGCGTCCCCGCATCCGGGCCAGCCCGCGGAGCTCCTGCCGCCGCCGCCGCCGCCCCCCGACTGAGGGGCCGCGACGCCGGCGCCCCCTTTTATACTCCGCACCCCCTTTTCCCGCCACTGCCGCGGTGGGCTCCCCCCGCCTCAAAATCGCCCAGAAGCGCCCGAGGCGGGAACGGCGCAGCCCCACCGGCGCCTCGGAGAAGCTCTTCTAGTGACAAGGAGCAGCGGCCACCCCTCCTGCAGTACCTTTATTGTACCTCGTTTACCATGCTCAGCATTTCATTCCCTTTACACCTCTCAGCCTTTCCCGTGCCGCTCTTTTTAACCAGCAGCGCTGCCCCGACGCTCCCGCGGTGCAGCTCTTTTAGTCACACGGGGCAGCGGCCACACCTGCTGCTGTACCTTTATTGTACCTCGTTTACCATGCTCAGCATTTTATTCCCTTTACACCTCTCACGCTTTCCGGACCCCTTTTTAACCAGCAGCGCTGCCCCGACCGTCCCGCGGTGCAGCTCTTTTAGTGATGCGGGGCAGCGGCCACTCCTGCTGCTGTACCTTTATTGTACCTCGTTTACCATGCTCAGCATTTCATTCCCTTTACACCTCTCACGCTTTCCGGACCCCTTTTTAACCAGCAGCGCTGCCCCGACCGTCCCGCGGTGCAGCTCTTTTAGTGATGCGGGGCAGCGGCCACTCCTGCTGCAGTACCTTTTCAATATTTCTTAGACCATTTTCAATATTTTATTGCGCTCACACTTCCCAGCCTTTCCCATGCTGCTCTGTTTAACCAGCAGCGCTGCCCCGACGCTCCCGCGGTGCAGCTCTTTTAGTGACGCGGAGCAGCGGCCACTCCTGCTGCTGTACCTTTATTGTACCTCGTTTACCATGCTCAGCATTTTATTCCCTTTACACCTCTCACGCTTTCCGGACCCCTTTTTAACCAGCAGCGCTGCCCCGACGCTCCCGCGGTGCAGCTCTTTTAGTGATGCGGGGCAGCGGCCACACCTGCTGCTGTACCTTTATTGTACCTCTTTTACCATGCTCAGCATTTCATTCCCTTTACACCTCTCAGCCTTTCCCGTGCCGCTCTTTTTAACCAGCAGCGCTGCCCCGACGCTCCCGCGGTGCAGCTCTTTTAGTGACACGGGGCAGCGCCCTCACCTGCTGCTGTACCTTTATTGTACCTCGCTTACCATGCTCAGCATTTTATTCCCTTTACACCTCTCACGCTTTCCGGACCCCTTTTTAACCAGCAGCACTGCCCCGACGCTCCCGCGGTGCAGCTCTTTTAGTGACACGGGGCAGCGGCCACACCTGCTGCTGTACCTTTATTGTACCTCGTTTACCATGCTCAGCATTTCATTCCCTTTACACCTCTCAGCCTTTCCCGTGCCGCTCTTTTTAACCAGCAGCGCTGCCCCGACGCTCCCGCGGTGCAGCTCTTTTAGTCACACGGGGCAGCGGCCACACCTGCTGCTGTACCTTTATTGTACCTCGTTTACCATGCTCAGCATTTCATTCCCTTTACACCTCTCACGCTTTCCGGACCCCTTTTTAACCAGCAGCACTGCCCCGACGCTCCCGCGGTGCAGCTCTTTTAGTGACCCGGGGCAGCTACACCTGCTGCTGTACCTTTATTGTACCTCGTTTACCATGCTCAGCATTTCATTCCCTTTACACCTCTCAGCCTTTCCCGTGCTGCTCTTTTTAACCAGCAGCGCTGCCCCGACGCTCCCGCGGTGCAGCTCTTTTAGTGACACGGGGCAGCGGCTACACCTGCTGCTGTACCTTTATTGTACCTCGTTTACCATGCTCAGCATTTCATTCCCTTTACACCTCTCAGCCTTTCCCGTGCCGCTCTTTTTAACCAGCAGCGCTGCCCCGACGCTCCCGCGGTGCAGCTCTTTTAGTGACACGGGGCAGCGGCCACACCTGTTGCAGTACGTTTATTGTACCTCGTTTACCATGCTCAGCATTTTATTCCCTTTACACCTCTCAAGCTTTCCGGACTCCTTTTTAACCAGCAGCGCTGCCCCGACGCTCCCGCGGTGCAGCTCTTTTAGTGATGCGGGGCAGCGGCCACACCTGCTGCAGTATCTTTATTGTACCTCTTTTACCATGCTCAGCATTTCATTCCCTTTACACCTCTCACGCTTTCCGGACCCCTTTTTAGCCAGCAGCGCTGCCCCGACCGTCCCGCGGTGCAGCTCTTTTAGTGACGCGGGGCAGCGGCCACTCCTGCTGCAGTACCTTTATTGTACCTCGTTTACAATGCTCAGCATTTTATTCCCTTTACACCTCTCAGCCTTTCCCGTGCCGCTCTTTTTAACCAGCAGCGCTGCCCCGACGCTCCCGAGGTGCAGCTCTTTTAGTGACACGGGGCAGCGGCCACTCCTGCTGCTGTACCTTTATTGTACCTCGTTTACCATGCTCAGCATTTTATTCCCTTTACACCTCTCACGCTTTCCGGACCCCTTTTTAGCCAGCAGAGCTGCCCCGACGGTCCCGCGGTGCAGCTCTTTTAGTGATGCGGGGCAGCGGCCACTCCTGCTGCAGTACCTTTACAATATTTCTTAGACCATTGTCAATATTTTATTGCGCTCACACTTCCCAGCCTTTCCCATACTGCTCTGTTTAACCAGCAGCGCTGCCCCGACGCTCCCGCGGTGCAGCTCTTTTAGTCACACGGGGCAGCGGCCACACCTGCTGCTGTACCTTTATTGTACCTCGTTTACCATGCTCAGCATTTTATTCCCTTTACACCTCTCACGCTTTCCGGACCCCTTTTTAACCAGCAGAGCTGCCCCGACGGTCCCGCGGTGCAGCTCTTTTAGTGATGCGGGGCAGCGGCCACTCCTGCTGCAGTACCTTTACAATATTTCTTAGACCATTGTCAATATTTTATTGCGCTCACACTTCCCAGCCTTTCCCATACTGCTCTGTTTAACCAGCAGCGCTGCCCCGACGCTCCCGCGGTGCAGCTCTTTTAGTGACACGGGGCAGCAGCCACTCCTGCTGCAGTACTTTTAAAGGATTTTCGACCATTTTATTTTATACCCTTCACAGATGCGACCTTTGCCGTGACACCTTTGAAGCAGCACCCCTGCCCCACGTGCGCCGCGGTGCAGCTCATTTTATCCTGAGGAAGTGGCTACTCCTGCTGCGGTGTTGTTGTTATTTCTCAGACCTTTCTCTATATTTTATTTCCCTCACACCTCCAGTCCTTTTACGTGCCGCACGTTTACCGTCAGCACCACCCCAAAGGTGCCGCGGTGCAGCTGTTTTAGTGAACCCACGCAGCGGCCACAACTGCTGCTGTACCTTTTGAGTATTTCTTAGACCATTCTCAATATTTTATTGCGCTCACACTTCCCAGCCTTTCCGTGCTGCTCTTTTTAACCAGCAGCGCTGCCCCGACGCTCCCGCGGTTCAGCTCTTTTAGTGATGCGGGGCAGCGGCCACTCCTGCTGCTGTACCTTTATTGTACCTCGTTTACCATGCTCAGCATTTTATTCCCTTTACACCTCTCACGCTTTCCCGTGCCGCTCTTTTTAACCAGCAGCGCTGCCCCGACGCTCCCGCGGTGCAGCTCTTTTAGTCACACGGGGCAGCGGCCACACCTGCTGCAGTACCTTTATTGTACCTCGTTTACCATGCTCAGCATTTTATTCCCTTTACACCTCTCACGCTTTCCGGACCCCTTTTTAGCCAGCAGCGCTGCCCCGACGCTCCCGCGGTGCAGCTCTTTTAGTGATGCGGGGCAGCGGCCACTCCTGCTGCAGTACCTTTACAATATTTCTTAGACCATTGTCAATACTTTATTGCGCTGACGTTTCCCAGCCTTTCCCGTGCTGCTCTGTTTAACCAGCAGCGCTGCCCCGACGCTCCCGCGGTGCAGCTCCCTTAGTGACACGGGGCAGGGGCCGAGAGCCCTCTAGGTGCGGCTCCTCTATAGCACTTTACCGTTTTCTATTTTATTTCATTGGCACCTCGCGCGTTGCGCCGGGCGCCTCATTCGGGGACATGCGCCGGCTCCCACAGCGCCCCGCCCGCCGCCGCTCCCCGGGGGCCTCCCCGCTGCTCTCGGGAGATCGCACACCGCACGCGGCCCAAGCCCCGTCTCGCCGACGGCACTCACCACCCGCCGCCCGCCGCCGCGTTCTCCCGCTCCCTACCGGCACGAAGCGGCGCTGCCGATGACGGAGCCGATGCGCGGCTGCCACGCCGCTCTCTCCGCGCCTCAGGGCCGGCGCCTTCGGCCGCACAGGGCGGCGTCCCCGCATCCGGGCCAGCCCGCGGAGCTCCTGCCGCCGCCGCCGCCGCCCCCCGACTGAGGGGCCGCGACGCCGGCGCCCCCTTTTATACTCCGCACCCCCTTTTCCCGCCACTGCCGCGGTGGGCTCCCCCCGCCTCAAAATCGCCCAGAAGCGCCCGAGGCGGGAACGGCGCAGCCCCACCGGCGCCTCGGAGAAGCTCTTCTAGTGACAAGGAGCAGCGGCCACTCCTGCTGCAGTACCTTTTCAATATTTCTTAGACCATTGTCAATATTTTATTGCGCTCACACTTCCCAGCCTTTCCCATACTGCTCTGTTTAACCAGCAGCGCTGCCCCGACGCTCCCGCGGTGCAGCTCTTTTAGTGATGCGGGGCAGCGGCCACTCCTGCTGCAGTACCTTTACAATATTTCTTAGACCATTGTCAATATTTTATTCCGCTCACACTTCCCAGCCTTTCCGTGCTGCTCTTTTTAACCAGCAGCGCTGCCCCGACGCTCCCGCGGTGCAGCTCTTTTAGTGATGCGGGGCAGCGGCCACTCCTGCAGCAGTATCTTTATTGTACCTCTTTTACCATGCTCAGCATTTCATTCCCTTTACACCTCTCACGCTTTCCAGTGTCGCTCTTTTTAACCAGCAGCGCTGCCCCGACGGTCCCGCGGTGCAGCTCTTTTAGTGATGCGGAGCAGCGGCCACACCTGCTGCTGTACCTTTATTGTACCTCGTTTACCATGCTCAGCATTTTATTCCCTTTACACCTCTCAAGCTTTCCGGACCCCTTTTTAACCAGCAGCGCTGCCCCGACGCTACCGAGATGCAGCTCTTTTAGTGATGCGGGGCAGCGGCCACTCCTGCTGCAGTACCTTTTCAATATTTCTTAGACCATTGTCAATATTTTATTGCGCTCACACTTCCCAGCCTTTCCCATGCTGCTCTGTTTAACCAGCAGCGCTGCCCCGACGCTCCCGCGGTGCAGCTCTTTTAGTGATGCGGGGCAGCGGCCACTCCTGCAGCAGTATCTTTATTGTAGTTCTTTTACCATGCTCAGCATTTCATTCCCTTTACACCTCTCACGCTTTCCGGACCCCTTTTTAGCCAGCAGCGCTGCCCCGACCGTCCCGCGGTGCAGCTCTTTTAGTGATGCGGGGCAGCGGCCACACCTGCTGCAGTACCTTTATTGTACCTCTTTTACCATGCTCAGCATTTCATTCCCTTTACACCTCTCACGCTTTCCCGTGCCGCTCTTTTTAACCAGCAGCGCTGCCCCGACGCTCCCGCGGTGCAGCTCTTTTAGTGATGCGGGGCAGCGGCCACACCTGCTGCAGTACCTTTATTGTACCTCTTTTACCATGCTCAGCATTTCATTCCCTTTACACCTCTCACGCTTTCCGGACCCCTTTTTAACCAGCAGCGCTGCCCCGACGGTCCCGCGGTGCAGCTCTTTTAGTGATGCGGGGCAGCGGCCACTCCTGCAGCAGTATCTTTATTGTAGTTCTTTTACCATGCTCAGCATTTCATTCCCTTTACACCTCTCACGCTTTCCGGACCCCTTTTTAACCAGCAGCGCTGCCCCGACCGTCCCGCGGTGCAGCTCTTTTAGTGATGCGGGGCAGCGGCCACTCCTGCTGCAGTACCTTTACAATATTTCTTAGACCGTTGTCAATATTTTATTGCGCTCACACTTCCCAGCCTTTCCCATGCTGCTCTGTTTAACCAGCAGCGCTGCCCCGACGCTCCCGCGGTGCAGCTCTTTTAGTGACGCGGGGCAGCGGCCACTCCTGCTGCTGTACCTTTATTGTACCTCGTTTACCATGCTCAGCATTTCATTCCCTTTACACCTCTCAGCCTTTCCCGTGCCGCTCTTTTTAACCAGCAGCGCTGCCCCGACGCTCCCGCGGTGCAGCTCTTTTAGTCACACGGGGCAGCGGCCACACCTGCTGCAGTACGTTTATTGTACCTCGTTTACCATGCTCAGCATTTTATTCCCTTTACACCTCTCAAGCTTTCCGGACTCCTTTTTAACCAGCAGCGCTGCCCCGACGCTCCCGCGGTGCAGCTCTTTTAGTGATGCGGGGCAGCGGCCACACCTGCTGCAGTATCTTTATTGTACCTCTTTTACCATGCTCAGCATTTCATTCCCTTTACACCTCTCACGCTTTCCGGACCCCTTTTTAGCCAGCAGCGCTGCCCCGACCGTCCCGCGGTGCAGCTCTTTTAGTGACGCGGGGCAGCGGCCACTCCTGCTGCAGTACCTTTATTGTACCTCGTTTACAATGCTCAGCATTTTATTCCCTTTACACCTCTCAGCCTTTCCCGTGCCGCTCTTTTTAACCAGCAGCGCTGCCCCGACGCTCCCGAGGTGCAGCTCTTTTAGTGACACGGGGCAGCGGCCACTCCTGCTGCTGTACCTTTATTGTACCTCGTTTACCATGCTCAGCATTTTATTCCCTTTACACCTCTCACGCTTTCCGGACCCCTTTTTAGCCAGCAGAGCTGCCCCGACGGTCCCGCGGTGCAGCTCTTTTAGTGATGCGGGGCAGCGGCCACTCCTGCTGCAGTACCTTTACAATATTTCTTAGACCATTGTCAATATTTTATTGCGCTCACACTTCCCAGCCTTTCCCATACTGCTCTGTTTAACCAGCAGCGCTGCCCCGACGCTCCCGCGGTGCAGCTCTTTTAGTCACACGGGGCAGCGGCCACACCTGCTGCTGTACCTTTATTGTACCTCGTTTACCATGCTCAGCATTTTATTCCCTTTACACCTCTCACGCTTTCCGGACCCCTTTTTAACCAGCAGAGCTGCCCCGACGGTCCCGCGGTGCAGCTCTTTTAGTGATGCGGGGCAGCGGCCACTCCTGCTGCAGTACCTTTACAATATTTCTTAGACCATTGTCAATATTTTATTGCGCTCACACTTCCCAGCCTTTCCCATACTGCTCTGTTTAACCAGCAGCGCTGCCCCGACGCTCCCGCGGTGCAGCTCTTTTAGTGACACGGGGCAGCAGCCACTCCTGCTGCAGTACTTTTAAAGGATTTTCGACCATTTTATTTTATACCCTTCACAGATGCGACCTTTGCCGTGACACCTTTGAAGCAGCACCCCTGCCCCACGTGCGCCGCGGTGCAGCTCATTTTATCCTGAGGAAGTGGCTACTCCTGCTGCGGTGTTGTTGTTATTTCTCAGACCTTTCTCTATATTTTATTTCCCTCACACCTCCAGTCCTTTTACGTGCCGCACGTTTACCGTCAGCACCACCCCAAAGGTGCCGCGGTGCAGCTGTTTTAGTGAACCCACGCAGCGGCCACAACTGCTGCTGTACCTTTTGAGTATTTCTTAGACCATTCTCAATATTTTATTGCGCTCACACTTCCCAGCCTTTCCGTGCTGCTCTTTTTAACCAGCAGCGCTGCCCCGACGCTCCCGCGGTTCAGCTCTTTTAGTGATGCGGGGCAGCGGCCACTCCTGCTGCTGTACCTTTATTGTACCTCGTTTACCATGCTCAGCATTTTATTCCCTTTACACCTCTCACGCTTTCCCGTGCCGCTCTTTTTAACCAGCAGCGCTGCCCCGACGCTCCCGCGGTGCAGCTCTTTTAGTCACACGGGGCAGCGGCCACACCTGCTGCAGTACCTTTATTGTACCTCGTTTACCATGCTCAGCATTTTATTCCCTTTACACCTCTCACGCTTTCCGGACCCCTTTTTAGCCAGCAGCGCTGCCCCGACGCTCCCGCGGTGCAGCTCTTTTAGTGATGCGGGGCAGCGGCCACTCCTGCTGCAGTACCTTTACAATATTTCTTAGACCATTGTCAATACTTTATTGCGCTGACGTTTCCCAGCCTTTCCCGTGCTGCTCTGTTTAACCAGCAGCGCTGCCCCGACGCTCCCGCGGTGCAGCTCCCTTAGTGACACGGGGCAGGGGCCGAGAGCCCTCTAGGTGCGGCTCCTCTATAGCACTTTACCGTTTTCTATTTTATTTCATTGGCACCTCGCGCGTTGCGCCGGGCGCCTCATTCGGGGACATGCGCCGGCTCCCACAGCGCCCCGCCCGCCGCCGCTCCCCGGGGGCCTCCCCGCTGCTCTCGGGAGATCGCACACCGCACGCGGCCCAAGCCCCGTCTCGCCGACGGCACTCACCACCCGCCGCCCGCCGCCGCGTTCTCCCGCTCCCTACCGGCACGAAGCGGCGCTGCCGATGACGGAGCCGATGCGCGGCTGCCACGCCGCTCTCTCCGCGCCTCAGGGCCGGCGCCTTCGGCCGCACAGGGCGGCGTCCCCGCATCCGGGCCAGCCCGCGGAGCTCCTGCCGCCGCCGCCGCCGCCCCCCGACTGAGGGGCCGCGACGCCGGCGCCCCCTTTTATACTCCGCACCCCCTTTTCCCGCCACTGCCGCGGTGGGCTCCCCCCGCCTCAAAATCGCCCAGAAGCGCCCGAGGCGGGAACGGCGCAGCCCCACCGGCGCCTCGGAGAAGCTCTTCTAGTGACAAGGAGCAGCGGCCACTCCTGCTGCAGTACCTTTATTGTACCTCGTTTACCATGCTCAGCATTTTATTCCCTTTACACCTCTCAGCCTTTCCCGTGCCGCTCTTTTTAACCAGCAGCGCTGCCCCGACGCTCCCGCGGTGCAGCTCTTTTAGTCACACGGGGCAGCGGCCACACCTGCTGCTGTACCTTTATTGTACCTCGTTTACCATGCTCAGCATTTTATTCCCTTTACACCTCTCACGCTTTCCGGACCCCTTTTTAACCAGCAGCGCTGCCCCGACGGTCCCGCGGTGCAGCGCTTTTAGTGATGCGGGGCAGCGGCCACTCCTGCAGCAGTATCTTTATTGTACCTCGTTTACCATGCTCAGCATTTCATTCCCTTTACACCTCTCACGCTTTCCGGACCCCATTTTTAACCAGCAGCGCTTCCCCGACCGTCCCGCGGTGCAGCTCTTTTAGTGATGCGGGGCAGCGGCCACTCCTGCTGCAGTACCTTTTCAATATTTCTTAGACCATTGTCAATATTTTATTGCGCTCACACTTCCCAGCCTTTCCCATACTGCTCTGTTTAACCAGCAGCGCTGCCCCGACGCTCCCGCGGTGCAGCTCTTTTAGTGATGCGGGGCAGCGGCCACTCCTGCTGCAGTACCTTTACAATATTTCTTAGACCATTGTCAATATTTTATTCCGCTCACACTTCCCAGCCTTTCCGTGCTGCTCTTTTTAACCAGCAGCGCTGCCCCGACGCCCCCGCGGTGCAGCTCTTTTAGTGATGCGGGGCAGCGGCCACTCCTGCAGCAGTATCTTTATTGTACCTCTTTTACCATGCTCAGCATTTCATTCCCTTTACACCTCTCACGCTTTCCAGTGTCGCTCTTTTTAGCCAGCAGCGCTGCCCCGACGGTCCCGCGGTGCAGCTCTTTTAGTGATGCGGGGCAGCGGCTACACCTGCTGCTGTACCTTTATTGTACCTCGTTTACCATGCTCAGCATTTTATTCCCTTTACACCTCTCAAGCTTTCCGGACCCCTTTTTAACCAGCAGCGCTGCCCCGACGCTCCCGCGGTGCAGCTCTTTTAGTGATGCGGGGCAGCGGCCACTCCTGCTGCAGTACCTTTTCAATATTTCTTAGACCATTGTCAATATTTTATTGCGCTCACACTTCCCAGCCTTTCCCATGCTGCTCTGTTTAACCAGCAGCGCTGCCCCGACGCTCCCGCGGTGCAGCTCTTTTAGTGATGCGGGGCAGCGGCCACACCTGCTGCAGTACCTTTATTGTACCTCTTTTACCATGCTCAGCATTTCATTCCCTTTACACCTCTCACGCTTTCCGGACCCCTTTTTAACCAGCAGCGCTGCCCCGACGCTCCCGCGGTGCAGCTCTTTTAGTGATGCGGGGCAGCGGCCACACCTGCTGCTGTACCTTTATTGTACCTCTTTTACCATGCTCAGCATTTCATTCCCTTTACACCTCTCAGCCTTTCCCGTGCCGCTCTTTTTAACCAGCAGCGCTGCCCCGACGCTCCCGCGGTGCAGCTCTTTTAGTGACACGGGGCAGCGCCCTCACCTGCTGCTGTACCTTTATTGTACCTCGCTTACCATGCTCAGCATTTTATTCCCTTTACACCTCTCACGCTTTCCGGACCCCTTTTTAACCAGCAGCACTGCCCCGACGCTCCCGCGGTGCAGCTCTTTTAGTGACACGGGGCAGCGGCCACACCTGCTGCTGTACCTTTATTGTACCTCGTTTACCATGCTCAGCATTTCATTCCCTTTACACCTCTCAGCCTTTCCCGTGCCGCTCTTTTTAACCAGCAGCGCTGCCCCGACGCTCCCGCGGTGCAGCTCTTTTAGTCACACGGGGCAGCGGCCACACCTGCTGCTGTACCTTTATTGTACCTCGTTTACCATGCTCAGCATTTCATTCCCTTTACACCTCTCACGCTTTCCGGACCCCTTTTTAACCAGCAGCACTGCCCCGACGCTCCCGCGGTGCAGCTCTTTTAGTGACCCGGGGCAGCTACACCTGCTGCTGTACCTTTATTGTACCTCGTTTACCATGCTCAGCATTTCATTCCCTTTACACCTCTCAGCCTTTCCCGTGCTGCTCTTTTTAACCAGCAGCGCTGCCCCGACGCTCCCGCGGTGCAGCTCTTTTAGTGACACGGGGCAGCGGCTACACCTGCTGCTGTACCTTTATTGTACCTCGTTTACCATGCTCAGCATTTCATTCCCTTTACACCTCTCAGCCTTTCCCGTGCCGCTCTTTTTAACCAGCAGCGCTGCCCCGACGCTCCCGCGGTGCAGCTCTTTTAGTGACACGGGGCAGCGGCCACACCTGTTGCAGTACGTTTATTGTACCTCGTTTACCATGCTCAGCATTTTATTCCCTTTACACCTCTCAAGCTTTCCGGACTCCTTTTTAACCAGCAGCGCTGCCCCGACGCTCCCGCGGTGCAGCTCTTTTAGTGATGCGGGGCAGCGGCCACACCTGCTGCAGTATCTTTATTGTACCTCTTTTACCATGCTCAGCATTTCATTCCCTTTACACCTCTCACGCTTTCCGGACCCCTTTTTAGCCAGCAGCGCTGCCCCGACCGTCCCGCGGTGCAGCTCTTTTAGTGACGCGGGGCAGCGGCCACTCCTGCTGCAGTACCTTTATTGTACCTCGTTTACAATGCTCAGCATTTTATTCCCTTTACACCTCTCAGCCTTTCCCGTGCCGCTCTTTTTAACCAGCAGCGCTGCCCCGACGCTCCCGAGGTGCAGCTCTTTTAGTGACACGGGGCAGCGGCCACTCCTGCTGCTGTACCTTTATTGTACCTCGTTTACCATGCTCAGCATTTTATTCCCTTTACACCTCTCACGCTTTCCGGACCCCTTTTTAGCCAGCAGAGCTGCCCCGACGGTCCCGCGGTGCAGCTCTTTTAGTGATGCGGGGCAGCGGCCACTCCTGCTGCAGTACCTTTACAATATTTCTTAGACCATTGTCAATATTTTATTGCGCTCACACTTCCCAGCCTTTCCCATACTGCTCTGTTTAACCAGCAGCGCTGCCCCGACGCTCCCGCGGTGCAGCTCTTTTAGTCACACGGGGCAGCGGCCACACCTGCTGCTGTACCTTTATTGTACCTCGTTTACCATGCTCAGCATTTTATTCCCTTTACACCTCTCACGCTTTCCGGACCCCTTTTTAACCAGCAGAGCTGCCCCGACGGTCCCGCGGTGCAGCTCTTTTAGTGATGCGGGGCAGCGGCCACTCCTGCTGCAGTACCTTTACAATATTTCTTAGACCATTGTCAATATTTTATTGCGCTCACACTTCCCAGCCTTTCCCATACTGCTCTGTTTAACCAGCAGCGCTGCCCCGACGCTCCCGCGGTGCAGCTCTTTTAGTGACACGGGGCAGCAGCCACTCCTGCTGCAGTACTTTTAAAGGATTTTCGACCATTTTATTTTATACCCTTCACAGATGCGACCTTTGCCGTGACACCTTTGAAGCAGCACCCCTGCCCCACGTGCGCCGCGGTGCAGCTCATTTTATCCTGAGGAAGTGGCTACTCCTGCTGCGGTGTTGTTGTTATTTCTCAGACCTTTCTCTATATTTTATTTCCCTCACACCTCCAGTCCTTTTACGTGCCGCACGTTTACCGTCAGCACCACCCCAAAGGTGCCGCGGTGCAGCTGTTTTAGTGAACCCACGCAGCGGCCACAACTGCTGCTGTACCTTTTGAGTATTTCTTAGACCATTCTCAATATTTTATTGCGCTCACACTTCCCAGCCTTTCCGTGCTGCTCTTTTTAACCAGCAGCGCTGCCCCGACGCTCCCGCGGTTCAGCTCTTTTAGTGATGCGGGGCAGCGGCCACTCCTGCTGCTGTACCTTTATTGTACCTCGTTTACCATGCTCAGCATTTTATTCCCTTTACACCTCTCACGCTTTCCCGTGCCGCTCTTTTTAACCAGCAGCGCTGCCCCGACGCTCCCGCGGTGCAGCTCTTTTAGTCACACGGGGCAGCGGCCACACCTGCTGCAGTACCTTTATTGTACCTCGTTTACCATGCTCAGCATTTTATTCCCTTTACACCTCTCACGCTTTCCGGACCCCTTTTTAGCCAGCAGCGCTGCCCCGACGCTCCCGCGGTGCAGCTCTTTTAGTGATGCGGGGCAGCGGCCACTCCTGCTGCAGTACCTTTACAATATTTCTTAGACCATTGTCAATACTTTATTGCGCTGACGTTTCCCAGCCTTTCCCGTGCTGCTCTGTTTAACCAGCAGCGCTGCCCCGACGCTCCCGCGGTGCAGCTCCCTTAGTGACACGGGGCAGGGGCCGAGAGCCCTCTAGGTGCGGCTCCTCTATAGCACTTTACCGTTTTCTATTTTATTTCATTGGCACCTCGCGCGTTGCGCCGGGCGCCTCATTCGGGGACATGCGCCGGCTCCCACAGCGCCCCGCCCGCCGCCGCTCCCCGGGGGCCTCCCCGCTGCTCTCGGGAGATCGCACACCGCACGCGGCCCAAGCCCCGTCTCGCCGACGGCACTCACCACCCGCCGCCCGCCGCCGCGTTCTCCCGCTCCCTACCGGCACGAAGCGGCGCTGCCGATGACGGAGCCGATGCGCGGCTGCCACGCCGCTCTCTCCGCGCCTCAGGGCCGGCGCCTTCGGCCGCACAGGGCGGCGTCCCCGCATCCGGGCCAGCCCGCGGAGCTCCTGCCGCCGCCGCCGCCGCCCCCCGACTGAGGGGCCGCGACGCCGGCGCCCCCTTTTATACTCCGCACCCCCTTTTCCCGCCACTGCCGCGGTGGGCTCCCCCCGCCTCAAAATCGCCCAGAAGCGCCCGAGGCGGGAACGGCGCAGCCCCACCGGCGCCTCGGAGAAGCTCTTCTAGTGACAAGGAGCAGCGGCCACTCCTGCTGCAGTACCTTTATTGTACCTCGTTTACCATGCTCAGCATTTTATTCCCTTTACACCTCTCAGCCTTTCCCGTGCCGCTCTTTTTAACCAGCAGCGCTGCCCCGACGCTCCCGCGGTGCAGCTCTTTTAGTCACACGGGGCAGCGGCCACACCTGCTGCTGTACCTTTATTGTACCTCGTTTACCATGCTCAGCATTTTATTCCCTTTACACCTCTCACGCTTTCCGGACCCCTTTTTAACCAGCAGCGCTGCCCCGACGGTCCCGCGGTGCAGCGCTTTTAGTGATGCGGGGCAGCGGCCACTCCTGCAGCAGTATCTTTATTGTACCTCGTTTACCATGCTCAGCATTTCATTCCCTTTACACCTCTCACGCTTTCCGGACCCCATTTTTAACCAGCAGCGCTTCCCCGACCGTCCCGCGGTGCAGCTCTTTTAGTGATGCGGGGCAGCGGCCACTCCTGCTGCAGTACCTTTTCAATATTTCTTAGACCATTGTCAATATTTTATTGCGCTCACACTTCCCAGCCTTTCCCATACTGCTCTGTTTAACCAGCAGCGCTGCCCCGACGCTCCCGCGGTGCAGCTCTTTTAGTGATGCGGGGCAGCGGCCACTCCTGCTGCAGTACCTTTACAATATTTCTTAGACCATTGTCAATATTTTATTCCGCTCACACTTCCCAGCCTTTCCGTGCTGCTCTTTTTAACCAGCAGCGCTGCCCCGACGCCCCCGCGGTGCAGCTCTTTTAGTGATGCGGGGCAGCGGCCACTCCTGCAGCAGTATCTTTATTGTACCTCTTTTACCATGCTCAGCATTTCATTCCCTTTACACCTCTCACGCTTTCCAGTGTCGCTCTTTTTAGCCAGCAGCGCTGCCCCGACGGTCCCGCGGTGCAGCTCTTTTAGTGATGCGGGGCAGCGGCCACACCTGCTGCTGTACCTTTATTGTACCTCTTTTACCATGCTCAGCATTTCATTCCCTTTACACCTCTCAGCCTTTCCCGTGCCGCTCTTTTTAACCAGCAGCGCTGCCCCGACGCTCCCGCGGTGCAGCTCTTTTAGTGACACGGGGCAGCGCCCTCACCTGCTGCTGTACCTTTATTGTACCTCGCTTACCATGCTCAGCATTTTATTCCCTTTACACCTCTCACGCTTTCCGGACCCCTTTTTAACCAGCAGCACTGCCCCGACGCTCCCGCGGTGCAGCTCTTTTAGTGACACGGGGCAGCGGCCACACCTGCTGCTGTACCTTTATTGTACCTCGTTTACCATGCTCAGCATTTCATTCCCTTTACACCTCTCAGCCTTTCCCGTGCCGCTCTTTTTAACCAGCAGCGCTGCCCCGACGCTCCCGCGGTGCAGCTCTTTTAGTCACACGGGGCAGCGGCCACACCTGCTGCTGTACCTTTATTGTACCTCGTTTACCATGCTCAGCATTTCATTCCCTTTACACCTCTCACGCTTTCCGGACCCCTTTTTAACCAGCAGCGCTGCCCCGACCGTCCCGCGGTGCAGCTCTTTTAGTGATGCGGGGCAGCGGCCACACCTGCTGCAGTACCTTTATTGTACCTCGTTTACCATGCTCAGCATTTCATTCCCTTTACACCTCTCACGCTTTCCGGACCCCTTTTTAACCAGCAGCGCTGCCCCGACGCTCCCGAGGTGCAGCTCTTTTAGTGATGCGGGGCAGCGGCCACACCTGCTGCAGTACCTTTACAGTATTTCTTAAACCATTGTCAATATTTTATTGCGCTCACACTTCCAGGCCTTTCCAATGCTGCTCTGTTTAACCAGCAGCGCTGCCCCGACGCTCCCGCGGTGCAGCTCTTTTAGTGGTGCGGGGCAGCGGCCACACCTGCTGCTGTACCTTTATTGTACCTCGTTTACCATGCTCAGCATTTCATTCCCTTTACACCTCTCACGCTTTCCGGACCCCTTTTTAACCAGCAGCGCTGCCCCGACCGTCCCGCGGTGCAGCTCTTTTAGTCACACGGGGCAGCGGCCACACCTGCTGCTGTACCTTTATTGTACCTCGTTTACCATGCTCAGCATTTCATTCCCTTTACACCTCTCACGCTTTCCGGACCCCTTTTTAACCAGCAGCGCTGCCCCGACCGTCCCGCGGTGCAGCTCTTTTAGTGATGCGGGGCAGCGGCCACTCCTGCTGCAGTACCTTTTCAATATTTCTTAGACCATTTTCAATATTTTATTGCGCTCACACTTCCCAGCCTTTCCCATGCTGCTCTGTTTAACCAGCAGCGCTGCCCCGATGCTCCCGCGGTGCAGCTCTTTTAGTGATGCGGGGCAGCGGCCACACCTGCTGCAGTACCTTTATTGTACCTCGTTTACCATGCTCAGCATTTCATTCCCTTTACACCTCTCACGCTTTCCGGACCCCTTTTTAACCAGCAGCACTGCCCCGACGCTCCCGCGGTGCAGCTCTTTTAGTGACCCGGGGCAGCTACACCTGCTGCTGTACCTTTATTGTACCTCGTTTACCATGCTCAGCATTTCATTCCCTTTACACCTCTCAGCCTTTCCCGTGCTGCTCTTTTTAACCAGCAGCGCTGCCCCGACGCTCCCGCGGTGCAGCTCTTTTAGTGACACGGGGCAGCGGCTACACCTGCTGCTGTACCTTTATTGTACCTCGTTTACCATGCTCAGCATTTCATTCCCTTTACACCTCTCACGCTTTCCGGACCCCTTTTTAACCAGCAGCGCTGCCCCGACGCTCCCGCGGTGCAGCTCTTTTAGTGATGCGGGGCAGCGGCCACTCCTGCTGCTGTACCTTTACAATATTTCTTAGACCATTGTCAATACTTTATTGCGCTGACGTTTCCCAGCCTTTCCCGTGCTGCTCTGTTTAACCAGCAGCGCTGCCCCGACGCTCCCGCGGTGCAGCTCCCTTAGTGACACGGGGCAGGGGCCGAGAGCCCTCTAGGTGCGGCTCCTCTATAGCACTTTACCGTTTTCTATTTTATTTCATTGGCACCTCGCGCGTTGCGCCGGGCGCCTCATTCGGGGACATGCGCCGGCTCCCACAGCGCCCCGCCCGCCGCCGCTCCCCGGGGGCCTCCCCGCTGCTCTCGGGAGATCGCACACCGCACGCGGCCCAAGCCCCGTCTCGCCGACGGCACTCACCACCCGCCGCCCGCCGCCGCGTTCTCCCGCTCCCTACCGGCACGAAGCGGCGCTGCCGATGACGGAGCCGATGCGCGGCTGCCACGCCGCTCTCTCCGCGCCTCAGGGCCGGCGCCTTCGGCCGCACAGGGCGGCGTCCCCGCATCCGGGCCAGCCCGCGGAGCTCCTGCCGCCGCCGCCGCCGCCCCCCGACTGAGGGGCCGCGACGCCGGCGCCCCCTTTTATACTCCGCACCCCCTTTTCCCGCCACTGCCGCGGTGGGCTCCCCCCGCCTCAAAATCGCCCAGAAGCGCCCGAGGCGGGAACGGCGCAGCCCCACCGGCGCCTCGGAGAAGCTCTTCTAGTGACAAGGAGCAGCGGCCACCCCTCCTGCAGTACCTTTATTGTACCTCGTTTACCATGCTCAGCATTTCATTCCCTTTACACCTCTCAGCCTTTCCCGTGCCGCTCTTTTTAACCAGCAGCGCTGCCCCGACGCTCCCGCGGTGCAGCTCTTTTAGTCACACGGGGCAGCGGCCACACCTGCTGCTGTACCTTTATTGTACCTCGTTTACCATGCTCAGCATTTTATTCCCTTTACACCTCTCACGCTTTCCGGACCCCTTTTTAACCAGCAGCGCTGCCCCGACCGTCCCGCGGTGCAGCTCTTTTAGTGATGCGGGGCAGCGGCCACTCCTGCTGCTGTACCTTTATTGTACCTCGTTTACCATGCTCAGCATTTCATTCCCTTTACACCTCTCACGCTTTCCGGACCCCTTTTTAACCAGCAGCGCTGCCCCGACCGTCCCGCGGTGCAGCTCTTTTAGTGATGCGGGGCAGCGGCCACTCCTGCTGCAGTACCTTTTCAATATTTCTTAGACCATTTTCAATATTTTATTGCGCTCACACTTCCCAGCCTTTCCCATGCTGCTCTGTTTAACCAGCAGCGCTGCCCCGACGCTCCCGCGGTGCAGCTCTTTTAGTGACGCGGAGCAGCGGCCACTCCTGCTGCTGTACCTTTATTGTACCTCGTTTACCATGCTCAGCATTTTATTCCCTTTACACCTCTCACGCTTTCCGGACCCCTTTTTAACCAGCAGCGCTGCCCCGACCGTCCCGCGGTGCAGCTCTTTTAGTGATGCGGGGCAGCGGCCACTCCTGCTGCTGTACCTTTACAATATTTCTTAGACCATTGTCAATATTTTATTCCGCTCACACTTCCCAGCCTTTCCGTGCTGCTCTTTTTAACCAGCAGCGCTGCCCCGACGGTCCCGCGGTGCAGCTCTTTTAGTGATGCGGGGCAGCGGCCACTCCTGCTGCAGTAACCTTTATTGTACCTCGTTTACCATGCTCAGCATTTCATTCCCTTTACACCTCTCAGCCTTTCCCGTGCCGCTCTTTTTAACCAGCAGCGCTACGCCGACGCTCCCGCGGTGCAGCTCTTTTAGTGATGCGGGGCAGCGGCCACTCCTGCTGCTGTACCTTTTCAATATTTCTTAGACCATTGTCAATATTTTATTCCGCTCACACTTCCCAGCCTTTCCCATGCTGCTCTGTTTAACCAGCAGCGCTGCCCCGACGCTCCCGCGGTGCAGCTCTTTTAGTGATGCGGGGCAGCGGCCACTCCTGCTGCAGTATCTTTATTGAACCTCTTTTACCATGCTCAGCATTTTATTCCCTTTACACCTTTCACGCATTCCGGACCCCTTTTTAACCTGCAGCGCTGCCCCGACGCTCCCGCGGTGCAGCTCTTTTAGTGACGCGGGGCAGCGGCCACACCTGCTGCTGTACCTTTATTGTACCTCGTTTACCATGCTCAGCATTTTATTCCCTTTACACCTCTCACGCTTTCCGGACCCCTTTTTAACCAGCAGCGCTGCCCCGACGGTCCCGCGGTGCAGCTCTTTTAGTGACGCGGGGCAGCGGCCACTCCTGCTGCAGTATCTTTATTGTACCTCTTTTACCATGCTCAGCATTTCATTCCCTTTACACCTCTCAGCCTTTCCCGTGCCGCTCTTTTTAACCAGCAGCGCTGCCCCGACGGTCCCGCGGTGCAGCTCTTTTAGTGATGCGGGGCAGCGGCCACACCTGCTGCTGTACCTTTATTGTACCTCGTTTACCATGCTCAGCATTTCATTCCCTTTACACCTCTCAGCCTTTCCCGTGCCGCTCTTTTTAACCAGCAGCGCTGCCCCGACGCTCCCGAGGTGCAGCTCTTTTAGTGACACGGGGCAGCGGCCACACCTGCTGCAGTACCTTTACAGTATTTCTTAGACCATTGTCAATATTTTATTGCGCTCACACTTCCCAGCCTTTCCCGTGCCGCTCTTTTTAACCAGCAGCGCTGCCCCGACGGTCCCGCGGTGCAGCTCTTTTAGTGATGCGGGGCAGCGGCCACACCTGCTGCAGTACCTTTATTGTACCTCGTTTACCATGCTCAGCATTTTATTCCCTTTACACCTCTCACGCTTTCCGGACCCCTTTTTAACCAGCAGCGCTGCCCCGACCGTCCCGCGGTGCAGCTCTTTTAGTGACACGGGGCAGCGGCCACACCTGCTGCAGTACCTTTATTGTACCTCGTTTACCATGCTCAGCATTTCATTCCCTTTACACCTCTCAGCCTTTCCCGTGCCGCTCTTTTTAACCAGCAGCGCTGCCCCGACGCTCCCGCGGTGCAGCTCTTTTAGTCACACGGGGCAGCGGCCACTCCTGCTGCAGTACCTTTATTGTACCTCGTTTACCATGCTCAGCATTTTATTCCCTTTACACCTCTCACGCTTTCCGGACCCCTTTTTAACCAGCAGCGCTGCCCCGACGCTCCCGCGGTGCAGCGCTTTTAGTGATGCGGGGCAGCGGCCACTCCTGCAGCAGTATCTTTATTGTACCTCTTTTACCATGCTCAGCATTTCATTCCCTTTACACCTCTCACGCTTTCCGGACCCCATTTTTAACCAGCAGCGCTTCCCCGACGGTCCCGCGGTGCAGCTCTTTTAGTGATGCGGGGCAGCGGCCACTCCTGCAGCAGTACCTTTTCAATATTTCTTAGACCATTGTCAATATTTTATTGCGCTCACACTTCCCAGCCTTTCCCATACTGCTCTGTTTAACCAGCAGCGCTGCCCCGACGCTCCCGCGGTGCAGCTCTTTTAGTGATGCGGGGCAGCGGCCACTCCTGCTGCAGTACCTTTACAATATTTCTTAGACCATTGTCAATATTTTATTCCGCTCACACTTCCCAGCCTTTCCCGTGCTGCTCTTTTTAACCAGCAGCGCTGCCCCGACGCTCCCGCGGTGCAGCTCTTTTAGTGATGCGGGGCAGCGGCCACTCCTGCTGCTGTACCTTTATTGTACCTCGTTTACCATGCTCAGCATTTTATTCCCTTTACACCTCTCACGCTTTCCGGACCCCTTTTTTAACCAGCAGCGCTGCCCCGACGCTCCCGCGGTGCAGCTCTTTTAGTGATGCGGGGCAGCGGCCACACCTGCTGCAGTACCTTTATTGTACCTCGTTTACCATGCTCAGCATTTTATTCCCTTTACACCTCTCACGCTTTCCGGACCCCTTTTTAACCAGCAGCGCTGCCCCGACCGTCCCGCGGTGCAGCTCTTTTAGTGATGCGGGGCAGCGGCCACACCTGCTGCAGTACCTTTATTGTACCTCGTTTACCATGCTCAGCATTTCATTCCCTTTACACCTCTCACGCTTTCCGGACCCCTTTTTAACCAGCAGCACTGCCCCGACGCTCCCGCGGTGCAGCTCTTTTAGTGATACGGGGCAGCTACACCTGCTGCTGTACCTTTATTGTACCTCGTTTACCATGCTCAGCATTTCATTCCCTTTACACCTCTCAGCCTTTCCCGTGCTGCTCTTTTTAACCAGCAGCGCTGCCCCGACGCTCCCGCGGTGCAGCTCTTTTAGTGATACGGGGCAGCTACACCTGCTGCTGTACCTTTATTGTACCTCGTTTACCATGCTCAGCATTTCATTCCCTTTACACCTCTCACGCTTTCCGGACCCCTTTTTAACCAGCAGCGCTGCCCCGACCGTCCCGCGGTGCAGCTCTTTTAGTGATGCGGGGCAGCGGCCACACCTGCTGCAGTACCTTTTCAATATTTCTTAGACCATTTTCAATATTTTATTCCGCTCACACTTCCCAGCCTTTCCGTGCTGCTCTTTTTAACCAGCAGCGCTGCCCCGACGGTCCCGCGGTGCAGCTCTTTTAGTGATGCGGGGCAGCGGCCACTCCTGCTGCAGTAACCTTTATTGTACCTCGTTTACCATGCTCAGCATTTTATTCCCTTTACACCTCTCAGCCTTTCCCGTGCCGCTCTTTTTAACCAGCAGCGCTGCCCCGACGCTCCCGCGGTGCAGCTCTTTTAGTCACACGGGGCAGCGGCCACACCTGCTGCAGTACCTTTATTGTACCTCGTTTACCATGCTCAGCATTTCATTCCCTTTACACCTCTCAGCCTTTCCCGTGCCGCTCTTTTTAACCAGCAGCGCTACGCCGACGCTCCCGCGGTGCAGCTCTTTTAGTGATGCGGGGCAGCGGCCACTCCTGCTGCTGTACCTTTTCAATATTTCTTAGACCATTGTCAATATTTTATTCCGCTCACACTTCCCAGCCTTTCCCATGCTGCTCTGTTTAACCAGCAGCGCTGCCCCGACGCTCCCGCGGTGCAGCTCTTTTAGTGATGCGGGGCAGCGGCCACTCCTGCTGCAGTATCTTTATTGAACCTCTTTTACCATGCTCAGCATTTTATTCCCTTTACACCTTTCACGCATTCCGGACCCCTTTTTAACCTGCAGCGCTGCCCCGACGCTCCCGCGGTGCAGCTCTTTTAGTGACGCGGGGCAGCGGCCACACCTGCTGCTGTACCTTTATTGTACCTCGTTTACCATGCTCAGCATTTCATTCCCTTTACACCTCTCACGCTTTCCGGACCCCTTTTTAACCAGCAGCACTGCCCCGACGCTCCCGCGGTGCAGCTCTTTTAGTGACGCGGGGCAGCTACACCTGCTGCTGTACCTTTATTGTACCTCGTTTACCATGCTCAGCATTTCATTCCCTTTACACCTCTCAGCCTTTCCCGTGCCGCTCTTTTTAACCAGCAGCGCTGCCCCGACGCTCCCGCGGTGCAGCTCTTTTAGTGACACGGGGCAGCGGCCACACCTGCTGCTGTACCTTTATTGTACCTCGTTTACCATGCTCAGCATTTTATTCCCTTTACACCTCTCACGCTTTCCGGACCCCTTTTTAACCAGCAGCGCTGCCCCGACGGTCCCGCGGTGCAGCTCTTTTAGTGACGCGGGGCAGCGGCCACTCCTGCTGCAGTATCTTTATTGTACCTCTTTTACCATGCTCAGCATTTCATTCCCTTTACACCTCTCAGCCTTTCCCGTGCCGCTCTTTTTAACCAGCAGCGCTGCCCCGACGGTCCCGCGGTGCAGCTCTTTTAGTGATGCGGGGCAGCGGCCACACCTGCTGCTGTACCTTTATTGTACCTCGTTTACCATGCTCAGCATTTCATTCCCTTTACACCTCTCAGCCTTTCCCGTGCCGCTCTTTTTAACCAGCAGCGCTGCCCCGACGCTCCCGAGGTGCAGCTCTTTTAGTGACACGGGGCAGCGGCCACACCTGCTGCAGTACCTTTACAGTATTTCTTAGACCATTGTCAATATTTTATTGCGCTCACACTTCCCAGCCTTTCCCGTGCCGCTCTTTTTAACCAGCAGCGCTGCCCCGACGGTCCCGCGGTGCAGCTCTTTTAGTGATGCGGGGCAGCGGCCACACCTGCTGCAGTACCTTTATTGTACCTCGTTTACCATGCTCAGCATTTTATTCCCTTTACACCTCTCACGCTTTCCGGACCCCTTTTTAACCAGCAGCGCTGCCCCGACCGTCCCGCGGTGCAGCTCTTTTAGTGACACGGGGCAGCGGCCACACCTGCTGCTGTACCTTTATTGTACCTCGTTTACCATGCTCAGCATTTCATTCCCTTTACACCTCTCAGCCTTTCCCGTGCCGCTCTTTTTAACCAGCAGCGCTGCCCCGACGCTCCCGCGGTGCAGCTCTTTTAGTCACACGGGGCAGCGGCCACTCCTGCTGCAGTACCTTTATTGTACCTCGTTTACCATGCTCAGCATTTTATTCCCTTTACACCTCTCACGCTTTCCGGACTCCTTTTTAACCAGCAGCGCTGCCCCGACGCTCCCGCGGTGCAGCGCTTTTAGTGATGCGGGGCAGCGGCCACTCCTGCAGCAGTATCTTTATTGTACCTCTTTTACCATGCTCAGCATTTCATTCCCTTTACACCTCTCACGCTTTCCGGACCCCATTTTTAACCAGCAGCGCTTCCCCGACGGTCCCGCGGTGCAGCTCTTTTAGTGATGCGGGGCAGCGGCCACTCCTGCAGCAGTACCTTTTCAATATTTCTTAGACCATTGTCAATATTTTATTGCGCTCACACTTCCCAGCCTTTCCCATACTGCTCAGTTTAACCAGCAGCGCTGCCCCGACGCTCCCGCGGTGCAGCTCTTTTAGTGATGCGGGGCAGCGGCCACTCCTGCTGCAGTACCTTTACAATATTTCTTAGACCATTGTCAATATTTTATTCCGCTCACACTTCCCAGCCTTTCCCGTGCTGCTCTTTTTAACCAGCAGCGCTGCCCCGACGCTCCCGCGGTGCAGCTCTTTTAGTGATGCGGGGCAGCGGCCACTCCTGCTGCTGTACCTTTATTGTACCTCGTTTACCATGCTCAGCATTTTATTCCCTTTACACCTCTCACGCTTTCCGGACCCCTTTTTTAACCAGCAGCGCTGCCCCGACGCTCCCGCGGTGCAGCTCTTTTAGTCACACGGGGCAGCGGCCACACCTGCTGCAGTACCTTTATTGTACCTCGTTTACCATGCTCAGCATTTTATTCCCTTTACACCTCTCACGCTTTCCGGACCCCTTTTTAACCAGCAGCGCTGCCCCGACCGTCCCGCGGTGCAGCTCTTTTAGTGATGCGGGGCAGCGGCCACACCTGCTGCAGTACCTTTATTGTACCTCGTTTACCATGCTCAGCATTTCATTCCCTTTACACCTCTCACGCTTTCCGGACCCCTTTTTAACCAGCAGCACTGCCCCGACGCTCCCGCGGTGCAGCTCTTTTAGTGATACGGGGCAGCTACACCTGCTGCTGTACCTTTATTGTACCTCGTTTACCATGCTCAGCATTTTATTCCCTTTACACCTCTCAAGCTTTCCGGACCCCTTTTTAACCAGCAGCGCTGCCCCGACGCTCCCGCGGTGCAGCTCTTTTAGTGATGCGGGGCAGCGGCCACTCCTGCTGCAGTACCTTTTCAATATTTCTTAGACCATTGTCAATATTTTATTGCGCTCACACTTCCCAGCCTTTCCCATGCTGCTCTGTTTAACCAGCAGCGCTGCCCCGACGCTCCCGCGGTGCAGCTCTTTTAGTGATGCGGGGCAGCGGCCACACCTGCTGCAGTACCTTTATTGTACCTCTTTTACCATGCTCAGCATTTCATTCCCTTTACACCTCTCACGCTTTCCGGACCCCTTTTTAACCAGCAGCGCTGCCCCGACGCTCCCGCGGTGCAGCTCTTTTAGTGATGCGGGGCAGCGGCCACACCTGCTGCTGTACCTTTATTGTACCTCTTTTACCATGCTCAGCATTTCATTCCCTTTACACCTCTCAGCCTTTCCCGTGCCGCTCTTTTTAACCAGCAGCGCTGCCCCGACGCTCCCGCGGTGCAGCTCTTTTAGTGACACGGGGCAGCGCCCTCACCTGCTGCTGTACCTTTATTGTACCTCGCTTACCATGCTCAGCATTTTATTCCCTTTACACCTCTCACGCTTTCCGGACCCCTTTTTAACCAGCAGCACTGCCCCGACGCTCCCGCGGTGCAGCTCTTTTAGTGACACGGGGCAGCGGCCACACCTGCTGCTGTACCTTTATTGTACCTCGTTTACCATGCTCAGCATTTCATTCCCTTTACACCTCTCAGCCTTTCCCGTGCCGCTCTTTTTAACCAGCAGCGCTGCCCCGACGCTCCCGCGGTGCAGCTCTTTTAGTCACACGGGGCAGCGGCCACACCTGCTGCTGTACCTTTATTGTACCTCGTTTACCATGCTCAGCATTTCATTCCCTTTACACCTCTCACGCTTTCCGGACCCCTTTTTAACCAGCAGCGCTGCCCCGACCGTCCCGCGGTGCAGCTCTTTTAGTGATGCGGGGCAGCGGCCACACCTGCTGCAGTACCTTTATTGTACCTCGTTTACCATGCTCAGCATTTCATTCCCTTTACACCTCTCACGCTTTCCGGACCCCTTTTTAACCAGCAGCGCTGCCCCGACGCTCCCGAGGTGCAGCTCTTTTAGTGATGCGGGGCAGCGGCCACACCTGCTGCAGTACCTTTACAGTATTTCTTAAACCATTGTCAATATTTTATTGCGCTCACACTTCCAGGCCTTTCCAATGCTGCTCTGTTTAACCAGCAGCGCTGCCCCGACGCTCCCGCGGTGCAGCTCTTTTAGTGGTGCGGGGCAGCGGCCACACCTGCTGCTGTACCTTTATTGTACCTCGTTTACCATGCTCAGCATTTCATTCCCTTTACACCTCTCACGCTTTCCGGACCCCTTTTTAACCAGCAGCGCTGCCCCGACCGTCCCGCGGTGCAGCTCTTTTAGTCACACGGGGCAGCGGCCACACCTGCTGCTGTACCTTTATTGTACCTCGTTTACCATGCTCAGCATTTCATTCCCTTTACACCTCTCACGCTTTCCGGACCCCTTTTTAACCAGCAGCGCTGCCCCGACCGTCCCGCGGTGCAGCTCTTTTAGTGATGCGGGGCAGCGGCCACTCCTGCTGCAGTACCTTTTCAATATTTCTTAGACCATTTTCAATATTTTATTGCGCTCACACTTCCCAGCCTTTCCCATGCTGCTCTGTTTAACCAGCAGCGCTGCCCCGATGCTCCCGCGGTGCAGCTCTTTTAGTGATGCGGGGCAGCGGCCACACCTGCTGCAGTACCTTTATTGTACCTCGTTTACCATGCTCAGCATTTCATTCCCTTTACACCTCTCACGCTTTCCGGACCCCTTTTTAACCAGCAGCACTGCCCCGACGCTCCCGCGGTGCAGCTCTTTTAGTGACCCGGGGCAGCTACACCTGCTGCTGTACCTTTATTGTACCTCGTTTACCATGCTCAGCATTTCATTCCCTTTACACCTCTCAGCCTTTCCCGTGCTGCTCTTTTTAACCAGCAGCGCTGCCCCGACGCTCCCGCGGTGCAGCTCTTTTAGTGACACGGGGCAGCGGCTACACCTGCTGCTGTACCTTTATTGTACCTCGTTTACCATGCTCAGCATTTCATTCCCTTTACACCTCTCACGCTTTCCGGACCCCTTTTTAACCAGCAGCGCTGCCCCGACGCTCCCGCGGTGCAGCTCTTTTAGTGATGCGGGGCAGCGGCCACTCCTGCTGCTGTACCTTTACAATATTTCTTAGACCATTGTCAATACTTTATTGCGCTGACGTTTCCCAGCCTTTCCCGTGCTGCTCTGTTTAACCAGCAGCGCTGCCCCGACGCTCCCGCGGTGCAGCTCCCTTAGTGACACGGGGCAGGGGCCGAGAGCCCTCTAGGTGCGGCTCCTCTATAGCACTTTACCGTTTTCTATTTTATTTCATTGGCACCTCGCGCGTTGCGCCGGGCGCCTCATTCGGGGACATGCGCCGGCTCCCACAGCGCCCCGCCCGCCGCCGCTCCCCGGGGGCCTCCCCGCTGCTCTCGGGAGATCGCACACCGCACGCGGCCCAAGCCCCGTCTCGCCGACGGCACTCACCACCCGCCGCCCGCCGCCGCGTTCTCCCGCTCCCTACCGGCACGAAGCGGCGCTGCCGATGACGGAGCCGATGCGCGGCTGCCACGCCGCTCTCTCCGCGCCTCAGGGCCGGCGCCTTCGGCCGCACAGGGCGGCGTCCCCGCATCCGGGCCAGCCCGCGGAGCTCCTGCCGCCGCCGCCGCCGCCCCCCGACTGAGGGGCCGCGACGCCGGCGCCCCCTTTTATACTCCGCACCCCCTTTTCCCGCCACTGCCGCGGTGGGCTCCCCCCGCCTCAAAATCGCCCAGAAGCGCCCGAGGCGGGAACGGCGCAGCCCCACCGGCGCCTCGGAGAAGCTCTTCTAGTGACAAGGAGCAGCGGCCACCCCTCCTGCAGTACCTTTATTGTACCTCGTTTACCATGCTCAGCATTTCATTCCCTTTACACCTCTCAGCCTTTCCCGTGCCGCTCTTTTTAACCAGCAGCGCTGCCCCGACGCTCCCGCGGTGCAGCTCTTTTAGTCACACGGGGCAGCGGCCACACCTGCTGCTGTACCTTTATTGTACCTCGTTTACCATGCTCAGCATTTTATTCCCTTTACACCTCTCACGCTTTCCGGACCCCTTTTTAACCAGCAGCGCTGCCCCGACCGTCCCGCGGTGCAGCTCTTTTAGTGATGCGGGGCAGCGGCCACTCCTGCTGCTGTACCTTTATTGTACCTCGTTTACCATGCTCAGCATTTCATTCCCTTTACACCTCTCACGCTTTCCGGACCCCTTTTTAACCAGCAGCGCTGCCCCGACCGTCCCGCGGTGCAGCTCTTTTAGTGATGCGGGGCAGCGGCCACTCCTGCTGCAGTACCTTTTCAATATTTCTTAGACCATTTTCAATATTTTATTGCGCTCACACTTCCCAGCCTTTCCCATGCTGCTCTGTTTAACCAGCAGCGCTGCCCCGACGCTCCCGCGGTGCAGCTCTTTTAGTGACGCGGAGCAGCGGCCACTCCTGCTGCTGTACCTTTATTGTACCTCGTTTACCATGCTCAGCATTTTATTCCCTTTACACCTCTCACGCTTTCCGGACCCCTTTTTAACCAGCAGCGCTGCCCCGACCGTCCCGCGGTGCAGCTCTTTTAGTGATGCGGGGCAGCGGCCACTCCTGCTGCTGTACCTTTACAATATTTCTTAGACCATTGTCAATATTTTATTCCGCTCACACTTCCCAGCCTTTCCGTGCTGCTCTTTTTAACCAGCAGCGCTGCCCCGACGGTCCCGCGGTGCAGCTCTTTTAGTGATGCGGGGCAGCGGCCACTCCTGCTGCAGTAACCTTTATTGTACCTCGTTTACCATGCTCAGCATTTCATTCCCTTTACACCTCTCAGCCTTTCCCGTGCCGCTCTTTTTAACCAGCAGCGCTACGCCGACGCTCCCGCGGTGCAGCTCTTTTAGTGATGCGGGGCAGCGGCCACTCCTGCTGCTGTACCTTTTCAATATTTCTTAGACCATTGTCAATATTTTATTCCGCTCACACTTCCCAGCCTTTCCCATGCTGCTCTGTTTAACCAGCAGCGCTGCCCCGACGCTCCCGCGGTGCAGCTCTTTTAGTGATGCGGGGCAGCGGCCACTCCTGCTGCAGTATCTTTATTGAACCTCTTTTACCATGCTCAGCATTTTATTCCCTTTACACCTTTCACGCATTCCGGACCCCTTTTTAACCTGCAGCGCTGCCCCGACGCTCCCGCGGTGCAGCTCTTTTAGTGACGCGGGGCAGCGGCCACACCTGCTGCTGTACCTTTATTGTACCTCGTTTACCATGCTCAGCATTTTATTCCCTTTACACCTCTCACGCTTTCCGGACCCCTTTTTAACCAGCAGCGCTGCCCCGACGGTCCCGCGGTGCAGCTCTTTTAGTGACGCGGGGCAGCGGCCACTCCTGCTGCAGTATCTTTATTGTACCTCTTTTACCATGCTCAGCATTTCATTCCCTTTACACCTCTCAGCCTTTCCCGTGCCGCTCTTTTTAACCAGCAGCGCTGCCCCGACGGTCCCGCGGTGCAGCTCTTTTAGTGATGCGGGGCAGCGGCCACACCTGCTGCTGTACCTTTATTGTACCTCGTTTACCATGCTCAGCATTTCATTCCCTTTACACCTCTCAGCCTTTCCCGTGCCGCTCTTTTTAACCAGCAGCGCTGCCCCGACGCTCCCGAGGTGCAGCTCTTTTAGTGACACGGGGCAGCGGCCACACCTGCTGCAGTACCTTTACAGTATTTCTTAGACCATTGTCAATATTTTATTGCGCTCACACTTCCCAGCCTTTCCCGTGCCGCTCTTTTTAACCAGCAGCGCTGCCCCGACGGTCCCGCGGTGCAGCTCTTTTAGTGATGCGGGGCAGCGGCCACACCTGCTGCAGTACCTTTATTGTACCTCGTTTACCATGCTCAGCATTTTATTCCCTTTACACCTCTCACGCTTTCCGGACCCCTTTTTAACCAGCAGCGCTGCCCCGACCGTCCCGCGGTGCAGCTCTTTTAGTGACACGGGGCAGCGGCCACACCTGCTGCAGTACCTTTATTGTACCTCGTTTACCATGCTCAGCATTTCATTCCCTTTACACCTCTCAGCCTTTCCCGTGCCGCTCTTTTTAACCAGCAGCGCTGCCCCGACGCTCCCGCGGTGCAGCTCTTTTAGTCACACGGGGCAGCGGCCACTCCTGCTGCAGTACCTTTATTGTACCTCGTTTACCATGCTCAGCATTTTATTCCCTTTACACCTCTCACGCTTTCCGGACCCCTTTTTAACCAGCAGCGCTGCCCCGACGCTCCCGCGGTGCAGCGCTTTTAGTGATGCGGGGCAGCGGCCACTCCTGCAGCAGTATCTTTATTGTACCTCTTTTACCATGCTCAGCATTTCATTCCCTTTACACCTCTCACGCTTTCCGGACCCCATTTTTAACCAGCAGCGCTTCCCCGACGGTCCCGCGGTGCAGCTCTTTTAGTGATGCGGGGCAGCGGCCACTCCTGCAGCAGTACCTTTTCAATATTTCTTAGACCATTGTCAATATTTTATTGCGCTCACACTTCCCAGCCTTTCCCATACTGCTCTGTTTAACCAGCAGCGCTGCCCCGACGCTCCCGCGGTGCAGCTCTTTTAGTGATGCGGGGCAGCGGCCACTCCTGCTGCAGTACCTTTACAATATTTCTTAGACCATTGTCAATATTTTATTCCGCTCACACTTCCCAGCCTTTCCCGTGCTGCTCTTTTTAACCAGCAGCGCTGCCCCGACGCTCCCGCGGTGCAGCTCTTTTAGTGATGCGGGGCAGCGGCCACTCCTGCTGCTGTACCTTTATTGTACCTCGTTTACCATGCTCAGCATTTTATTCCCTTTACACCTCTCACGCTTTCCGGACCCCTTTTTTAACCAGCAGCGCTGCCCCGACGCTCCCGCGGTGCAGCTCTTTTAGTGATGCGGGGCAGCGGCCACACCTGCTGCAGTACCTTTATTGTACCTCGTTTACCATGCTCAGCATTTTATTCCCTTTACACCTCTCACGCTTTCCGGACCCCTTTTTAACCAGCAGCGCTGCCCCGACCGTCCCGCGGTGCAGCTCTTTTAGTGATGCGGGGCAGCGGCCACACCTGCTGCAGTACCTTTATTGTACCTCGTTTACCATGCTCAGCATTTCATTCCCTTTACACCTCTCACGCTTTCCGGACCCCTTTTTAACCAGCAGCACTGCCCCGACGCTCCCGCGGTGCAGCTCTTTTAGTGATACGGGGCAGCTACACCTGCTGCTGTACCTTTATTGTACCTCGTTTACCATGCTCAGCATTTCATTCCCTTTACACCTCTCAGCCTTTCCCGTGCTGCTCTTTTTAACCAGCAGCGCTGCCCCGACGCTCCCGCGGTGCAGCTCTTTTAGTGACACGGGGCAGCGGCTACACCTGCTGCTGTACCTTTATTGTACCTCGTTTACCATGCTCAGCATTTCATTCCCTTTACACCTCTCACGCTTTCCGGACCCCTTTTTAACCAGCAGCGCTGCCCCGACCGTCCCGCGGTGCAGCTCTTTTAGTGATGCGGGGCAGCGGCCACACCTGCTGCAGTACCTTTTCAATATTTCTTAGACCATTTTCAATATTTTATTCCGCTCACACTTCCCAGCCTTTCCGTGCTGCTCTTTTTAACCAGCAGCGCTGCCCCGACGGTCCCGCGGTGCAGCTCTTTTAGTGATGCGGGGCAGCGGCCACTCCTGCTGCAGTAACCTTTATTGTACCTCGTTTACCATGCTCAGCATTTTATTCCCTTTACACCTCTCAGCCTTTCCCGTGCCGCTCTTTTTAACCAGCAGCGCTGCCCCGACGCTCCCGCGGTGCAGCTCTTTTAGTCACACGGGGCAGCGGCCACACCTGCTGCAGTACCTTTATTGTACCTCGTTTACCATGCTCAGCATTTCATTCCCTTTACACCTCTCAGCCTTTCCCGTGCCGCTCTTTTTAACCAGCAGCGCTACGCCGACGCTCCCGCGGTGCAGCTCTTTTAGTGATGCGGGGCAGCGGCCACTCCTGCTGCTGTACCTTTTCAATATTTCTTAGACCATTGTCAATATTTTATTCCGCTCACACTTCCCAGCCTTTCCCATGCTGCTCTGTTTAACCAGCAGCGCTGCCCCGACGCTCCCGCGGTGCAGCTCTTTTAGTGATGCGGGGCAGCGGCCACTCCTGCTGCAGTATCTTTATTGAACCTCTTTTACCATGCTCAGCATTTTATTCCCTTTACACCTTTCACGCATTCCGGACCCCTTTTTAACCTGCAGCGCTGCCCCGACGCTCCCGCGGTGCAGCTCTTTTAGTGACGCGGGGCAGCGGCCACACCTGCTGCTGTACCTTTATTGTACCTCGTTTACCATGCTCAGCATTTCATTCCCTTTACACCTCTCACGCTTTCCGGACCCCTTTTTAACCAGCAGCACTGCCCCGACGCTCCCGCGGTGCAGCTCTTTTAGTGACGCGGGGCAGCTACACCTGCTGCTGTACCTTTATTGTACCTCGTTTACCATGCTCAGCATTTCATTCCCTTTACACCTCTCAGCCTTTCCCGTGCCGCTCTTTTTAACCAGCAGCGCTGCCCCGACGCTCCCGCGGTGCAGCTCTTTTAGTGACACGGGGCAGCGGCCACACCTGCTGCTGTACCTTTATTGTACCTCGTTTACCATGCTCAGCATTTTATTCCCTTTACACCTCTCACGCTTTCCGGACCCCTTTTTAACCAGCAGCGCTGCCCCGACGGTCCCGCGGTGCAGCTCTTTTAGTGACGCGGGGCAGCGGCCACTCCTGCTGCAGTATCTTTATTGTACCTCTTTTACCATGCTCAGCATTTCATTCCCTTTACACCTCTCAGCCTTTCCCGTGCCGCTCTTTTTAACCAGCAGCGCTGCCCCGACGGTCCCGCGGTGCAGCTCTTTTAGTGATGCGGGGCAGCGGCCACACCTGCTGCTGTACCTTTATTGTACCTCGTTTACCATGCTCAGCATTTCATTCCCTTTACACCTCTCAGCCTTTCCCGTGCCGCTCTTTTTAACCAGCAGCGCTGCCCCGACGCTCCCGAGGTGCAGCTCTTTTAGTGACACGGGGCAGCGGCCACACCTGCTGCAGTACCTTTACAGTATTTCTTAGACCATTGTCAATATTTTATTGCGCTCACACTTCCCAGCCTTTCCCGTGCCGCTCTTTTTAACCAGCAGCGCTGCCCCGACGGTCCCGCGGTGCAGCTCTTTTAGTGATGCGGGGCAGCGGCCACACCTGCTGCAGTACCTTTATTGTACCTCGTTTACCATGCTCAGCATTTTATTCCCTTTACACCTCTCACGCTTTCCGGACCCCTTTTTAACCAGCAGCGCTGCCCCGACCGTCCCGCGGTGCAGCTCTTTTAGTGACACGGGGCAGCGGCCACACCTGCTGCTGTACCTTTATTGTACCTCGTTTACCATGCTCAGCATTTCATTCCCTTTACACCTCTCAGCCTTTCCCGTGCCGCTCTTTTTAACCAGCAGCGCTGCCCCGACGCTCCCGCGGTGCAGCTCTTTTAGTCACACGGGGCAGCGGCCACTCCTGCTGCAGTACCTTTATTGTACCTCGTTTACCATGCTCAGCATTTTATTCCCTTTACACCTCTCACGCTTTCCGGACCCCTTTTTAACCAGCAGCGCTGCCCCGACGCTCCCGCGGTGCAGCGCTTTTAGTGATGCGGGGCAGCGGCCACTCCTGCAGCAGTATCTTTATTGTACCTCTTTTACCATGCTCAGCATTTCATTCCCTTTACACCTCTCACGCTTTCCGGACCCCATTTTTAACCAGCAGCGCTTCCCCGACGGTCCCGCGGTGCAGCTCTTTTAGTGATGCGGGGCAGCGGCCACTCCTGCAGCAGTACCTTTTCAATATTTCTTAGACCATTGTCAATATTTTATTGCGCTCACACTTCCCAGCCTTTCCCATACTGCTCTGTTTAACCAGCAGCGCTGCCCCGACGCTCCCGCGGTGCAGCTCTTTTAGTGATGCGGGGCAGCGGCCACTCCTGCTGCAGTACCTTTACAATATTTCTTAGACCATTGTCAATATTTTATTCCGCTCACACTTCCCAGCCTTTCCCGTGCTGCTCTTTTTAACCAGCAGCGCTGCCCCGACGCTCCCGCGGTGCAGCTCTTTTAGTGATGCGGGGCAGCGGCCACTCCTGCTGCTGTACCTTTATTGTACCTCGTTTACCATGCTCAGCATTTTATTCCCTTTACACCTCTCACGCTTTCCGGACCCCTTTTTTAACCAGCAGCGCTGCCCCGACGCTCCCGCGGTGCAGCTCTTTTAGTCACACGGGGCAGCGGCCACACCTGCTGCAGTACCTTTATTGTACCTCGTTTACCATGCTCAGCATTTTATTCCCTTTACACCTCTCACGCTTTCCGGACCCCTTTTTAACCAGCAGCGCTGCCCCGACCGTCCCGCGGTGCAGCTCTTTTAGTGATGCGGGGCAGCGGCCACACCTGCTGCAGTACCTTTATTGTACCTCGTTTACCATGCTCAGCATTTCATTCCCTTTACACCTCTCACGCTTTCCGGACCCCTTTTTAACCAGCAGCACTGCCCCGACGCTCCCGCGGTGCAGCTCTTTTAGTGATACGGGGCAGCTACACCTGCTGCTGTACCTTTATTGTACCTCGTTTACCATGCTCAGCATTTCATTCCCTTTACACCTCTCAGCCTTTCCCGTGCTGCTCTTTTTAACCAGCAGCGCTGCCCCGACGCTCCCGCGGTGCAGCTCTTTTAGTGACACGGGGCAGCGGCTACACCTGCTGCTGTACCTTTATTGTACCTCGTTTACCATGCTCAGCATTTCATTCCCTTTACACCTCTCACGCTTTCCGGACCCCTTTTTAACCAGCAGCGCTGCCCCGACCGTCCCGCGGTGCAGCTCTTTTAGTGATGCGGGGCAGCGGCCACACCTGCTGCAGTACCTTTTCAATATTTCTTAGACCATTTTCAATATTTTATTGCGCTCACACTTCCCAGCCTTTCCCATACTGCTCTGTTTAACCAGCAGCGCTGCCCCGACGGTCCCGCGGTGCAGCTCTTTTAGTGATGCGGGGCAGCGGCCACACCTGCTGCTGTACCTTTATTGTACCTCGTTTACCATGCTCAGCATTTCATTCCCTTTACACCTCTCACGCTTTCCGGACCCCTTTTTAGCCAGCAGCGCTGCCCCGACGGTCCCGCGGTGCAGCTCTTTTAGTGATGCGGGGCAGCGGCCACACCTGCTGCTGTACCTTTATTGTACCTCGTTTACCATGCTCAGCATTTCATTCCCTTTACACCTCTCAGCCTTTCCCGTGCCGCTCTTTTTCAACAGCAGCGCTGCCCCGACGGTCCCGAGGGGCAGCTCTTTTAGTCACACGGGGCAGCGGCCACACCTGCTGCAGTACCTTTATTGTACCTCGTTTACCATGCTCTGCATTTCATTCCCTTTACACCTCTCACGCTTTCCGGACCCCTTTTTAACCAGCAGCGCTGCCCCGACGCTCCCGAGGTGCAGCTCTTTTAGTGATGCGGGGCAGCGGCCACTCCTGCTGCAGTACCTTTATTGCACCTCTTTTAACATGCTCAGCATTTCATTCCCTTTACACCTCTCACGCTTTCCGGACCCCTTTTTAGCCAGCAGCGCTGCCCCGACGGTCCCGCGGTGCAGCTCTTTTAGTGATGCGGAGCAGCGGCCACACCTGCTGCAGTACCTTTATTGTACCTCGTTTACCATGCTCAGCATTTTATTCCCTTTACACCTCTCACGCTTTCCCGTGCCGCTCCTTTTAACCAGCAGCGCTGCCCCGACGCTCCCGCGGTGCAGCTCTTTTAGTGACACGGGGCAGCGGCCACACCTGGTGCAGTACCTTTACAGTATTTCTTAGACCATTGTCAATATTTTATTGCGCTCACACTTCCAGGCCTTTCCCATGCTGCTCTGTTTAACCAGCAGCGCTGCCCCGACGCTCCCGCGGTGCAGCTCTTTTAGTCACACGGGGCAGCGGCCACACCTGCTGCTGTACCTTTATTGTACCTCGTTTACCATGCTCAGCATTTCATTCCCTTTACACCTCTCACGCTTTCCGGACCCCTTTTTAACCAGCAGCACTGCCCCGACGGTCCCGCGGTGCAGCTCTTTTAGTGACACGGGGCAGCGGCCACTCCTGCTGCAGTACCTTTATTGTACCTCTTTTACCATGCTCAGCATTTCATTCCCTTTACACCTCTCAGCCTTTCCCGTGCTGCTCTTTTTAACCAGCAGCGCTGCCCCGACGCTCCCGCGGTGCAGCTCTTTTAGTGACACGGGGCAGCGGCCACTCCTGCTGCTGTACCTTTATTGTACCTCGTTTACCATGCTCAGCATTTCATTCCCTTTACACCTCTCAGCCTTTCCCATGCTGCTCTGTTTAACCAGCAGCGCTGCCCCGACGCTCCCGCGGTGCAGCTCTTTTAGTGATGCGGGGCAGCGGCCACTCCTGCTGCAGTATCTTTATTGAACCTCTTTTACCATGCTCAGCATTTTATTCCCTTTACACCTCTCACGCTTTCCGGACCCCTTTTTAACCAGCAGCACTGCCCCGACGCTCCCGCGGTGCAGCTCTTTTAGTGACACGGGGCAGCTACACCTGCTGCTGTACCTTTATTGTACCTCGTTTACCATGCTCAGCATTTTATTCCCTTTACACCTCTCAGCCTTTCCCGTGCCGCTCTTTTTAACCAGCAGCGCTGCCCCGACGCTCCCGCGGTGCAGCTCTTTTAGTGACACGGGGCAGCGGCCACACCTGCTGCTGTACCTTTATTGTACCTCGTTTACCATGCTCAGCATTTTATTCCCTTTACACCTCTCACGCTTTCCGGACCCCTTTTTAACCAGCAGCGCTGCCCCGACGGTCCCGCGGTGCAGCTCTTTTAGTGACGCGGGGCAGCGGCCACTCCTGCTGCAGCATCTTTATTGTACCTCTTTTACCATGCTCAGCATTTCATTCCCTTTACACCTCTCAGCCTTTCCCGTGCCGCTCTTTTTAACCAGCAGCGCTGCCCCGACGGTCCCGCGGTGCAGCTCTTTTAGTGATGCGGGGCAGCGGCCACACCTGCTGCTGTACCTTTATTGTACCTCTTTTACCATGCTCAGCATTTCATTCCCTTTACACCTCTCAGCCTTTCCCGTGCCGCTCTTTTTAACCAGCAGCGCTGCCCCGACGCTCCCGCGGTGCAGCTCTTTTAGTGATGCGGGGCAGCGGCCACACCTGCTGCAGTACCTTTACAGTATTTCTTAGACCATTGTCAATATTTTATTGCGCTCACACTTCCCAGCCTTTCCCGTGCCGCTCTTTTTAACCAGCAGCGCTGCCCCGACGGTCCCGCGGTGCAGCTCTTTTAGTGATGCGGGGCAGCGGCCACTCCTGCTGCTGTACCTTTTCAATATTTCTTAGACCATTGTCAATATTTTATTCCGCTCACACTTCCCAGCCTTTCCCATGCTGCTCTGTTTAACCAGCAGCGCTGCCCCGACGCTCCCGCGGTGCAGCTCTTTTAGTGATGCGGGGCAGCGGCCACTCCTGCTGCAGTATCTTTATTGAACCTCTTTTACCATGCTCAGCATTTTATTCCCTTTACACCTTTCACGCATTCCGGACCCCTTTTTAACCTGCAGCGCTGCCCCGACGCTCCCGCGGTGCAGCTCTTTTAGTGACGCGGGGCAGCGGCCACACCTGCTGCTGTACCTTTATTGTACCTCGTTTACCATGCTCAGCATTTCATTCCCTTTACACCTCTCACGCTTTCCGGACCCCTTTTTAACCAGCAGCACTGCCCCGACGCTCCCGCGGTGCAGCTCTTTTAGTGACCCGGGGCAGCTACACCTGCTGCTGTACCTTTATTGTACCTCGTTTACCATGCTCAGCATTTCATTCCCTTTACACCTCTCAGCCTTTCCCGTGCCGCTCTTTTTAACCAGCAGCGCTGCCCCGACGCTCCCGCGGTGCAGCTCTTTTAGTGACACGGGGCAGCGGCCACACCTGCTGCTGTACCTTTATTGTACCTCGTTTACCATGCTCAGCATTTTATTCCCTTTACACCTCTCACGCTTTCCGGACCCCTTTTTAACCAGCAGCGCTGCCCCGACGGTCCCGCGGTGCAGCTCTTTTAGTGACGCGGGGCAGCGGCCACTCCTGCTGCAGTATCTTTATTGTACCTCTTTTACCATGCTCAGCATTTCATTCCCTTTACACCTCTCAGCCTTTCCCGTGCCGCTCTTTTTAACCAGCAGCGCTGCCCCGACGGTCCCGCGGTGCAGCTCTTTTAGTGATGCGGGGCAGCGGCCACACCTGCTGCTGTACCTTTATTGTACCTCGTTTACCATGCTCAGCATTTTATTCCCTTTACACCTCTCACGCTTTCCGGACCCCTTTTTAACCAGCAGCGCTGCCCCGACGCTCCCGAGGTGCAGCTCTTTTAGTGACACGGGGCAGCGGCCACACCTGCTGCAGTACCTTTACAGTATTTCTTAGACCATTGTCAATATTTTATTGCGCTCACACTTCCCAGCCTTTCCCGTGCCGCTCTTTTTAACCAGCAGCGCTGCCCCGACGCTCCCGCGGTGCAGCTCTTTTAGTGATGCGGGGCAGCGGCCACACCTGCTGCAGTACCTTTATTGTACCTCGTTTACCATGCTCAGCATTTTATTCCCTTTACACCTCTCACGCTTTCCGGACCCCTTTTTAACCAGCAGCGCTGCCCCGACCGTCCCGCGGTGCAGCTCTTTTAGTGACACGGGGCAGCGGCCACACCTGCTGCTGTACCTTTATTGTACCTCGTTTACCATGCTCAGCATTTCATTCCCTTTACACCTCTCAGCCTTTCCCGTGCCGCTCTTTTTAACCAGCAGCGCTGCCCCGACGCTCCCGCGGTGCAGCTCTTTTAGTCACACGGGGCAGCGGCCACTCCTGCTGCAGTACCTTTATTGTACCTCGTTTACCATGCTCAGCATTTTATTCCCTTTACACCTCTCACGCTTTCCGGACCCCTTTTTAACCAGCAGCGCTGCCCCGACGCTCCCGCGGTGCAGCGCTTTTAGTGATGCGGGGCAGCGGCCACTCCTGCAGCAGTATCTTTATTGTACCTCTTTTACCATGCTCAGCATTTCATTCCCTTTACACCTCTCACGCTTTCCGGACCCCATTTTTAACCAGCAGCGCTTCCCCGACGGTCCCGCGGTGCAGCTCTTTTAGTGATGCGGGGCAGCGGCCACTCCTGCAGCAGTACCTTTTCAATATTTCTTAGACCATTGTCAATATTTTATTGCGCTCACACTTCCCAGCCTTTCCCATACTGCTCTGTTTAACCAGCAGCGCTGCCCCGACGCTCCCGCGGTGCAGCTCTTTTAGTGATGCGGGGCAGCGGCCACTCCTGCTGCAGTACCTTTACAATATTTCTTAGACCATTGTCAATATTTTATTCCGCTCACACTTCCCAGCCTTTCCCGTGCTGCTCTTTTTAACCAGCAGCGCTGCCCCGACGCTCCCGCGGTGCAGCTCTTTTAGTGATGCGGGGCAGCGGCCACTCCTGCTGCTGTACCTTTATTGTACCTCGTTTACCATGCTCAGCATTTTATTCCCTTTACACCTCTCACGCTTTCCGGACCCCTTTTTTAACCAGCAGCGCTGCCCCGACGCTCCCGCGGTGCAGCTCTTTTAGTCACACGGGGCAGCGGCCACACCTGCTGCAGTACCTTTATTGTACCTCGTTTACCATGCTCAGCATTTTATTCCCTTTACACCTCTCACGCTTTCCGGACCCCTTTTTAACCAGCAGCGCTGCCCCGACCGTCCCGCGGTGCAGCTCTTTTAGTGATGCGGGGCAGCGGCCACACCTGCTGCAGTACCTTTATTGTACCTCGTTTACCATGCTCAGCATTTCATTCCCTTTACACCTCTCACGCTTTCCGGACCCCTTTTTAACCAGCAGCACTGCCCCGACGCTCCCGCGGTGCAGCTCTTTTAGTGATACGGGGCAGCTACACCTGCTGCTGTACCTTTATTGTACCTCGTTTACCATGCTCAGCATTTCATTCCCTTTACACCTCTCAGCCTTTCCCGTGCTGCTCTTTTTAACCAGCAGCGCTGCCCCGACGCTCCCGCGGTGCAGCTCTTTTAGTGACACGGGGCAGCGGCTACACCTGCTGCTGTACCTTTATTGTACCTCGTTTACCATGCTCAGCATTTCATTCCCTTTACACCTCTCACGCTTTCCGGACCCCTTTTTAACCAGCAGCGCTGCCCCGACCGTCCCGCGGTGCAGCTCTTTTAGTGATGCGGGGCAGCGGCCACACCTGCTGCAGTACCTTTTCAATATTTCTTAGACCATTTTCAATATTTTATTGCGCTCACACTTCCCAGCCTTTCCCATACTGCTCTGTTTAACCAGCAGCGCTGCCCCGACGGTCCCGCGGTGCAGCTCTTTTAGTGATGCGGGGCAGCGGCCACACCTGCTGCTGTACCTTTATTGTACCTCGTTTACCATGCTCAGCATTTCATTCCCTTTACACCTCTCACGCTTTCCGGACCCCTTTTTAGCCAGCAGCGCTGCCCCGACGGTCCCGCGGTGCAGCTCTTTTAGTGATGCGGGGCAGCGGCCACACCTGCTGCTGTACCTTTATTGTACCTCGTTTACCATGCTCAGCATTTCATTCCCTTTACACCTCTCAGCCTTTCCCGTGCCGCTCTTTTTCAACAGCAGCGCTGCCCCGACGGTCCCGAGGGGCAGCTCTTTTAGTCACACGGGGCAGCGGCCACACCTGCTGCAGTACCTTTATTGTACCTCGTTTACCATGCTCTGCATTTCATTCCCTTTACACCTCTCACGCTTTCCGGACCCCTTTTTAACCAGCAGCGCTGCCCCGACGCTCCCGAGGTGCAGCTCTTTTAGTGATGCGGGGCAGCGGCCACTCCTGCTGCAGTACCTTTATTGTACCTCTTTTACCATGCTCAGCATTTCATTCCCTTTACACCTCTCACGCTTTCCGGACCCCTTTTTAGCCAGCAGCGCTGCCCCGACGGTCCCGCGGTGCAGCTCTTTTAGTGATGCGGAGCAGCGGCCACACCTGCTGCAGTACCTTTATTGTACCTCGTTTACCATGCTCAGCATTTTATTCCCTTTACACCTCTCACGCTTTCCCGTGCCGCTCCTTTTAACCAGCAGCGCTGCCCCGACGCTCCCGCGGTGCAGCTCTTTTAGTGACACGGGGCAGCGGCCACACCTGGTGCAGTACCTTTACAGTATTTCTTAGACCATTGTCAATATTTTATTGCGCTCACACTTCCAGGCCTTTCCCATGCTGCTCTGTTTAACCAGCAGCGCTGCCCCGACGCTCCCGCGGTGCAGCTCTTTTAGTCACACGGGGCAGCGGCCACACCTGCTGCTGTACCTTTATTGTACCTCGTTTACCATGCTCAGCATTTCATTCCCTTTACACCTCTCACGCTTTCCGGACCCCTTTTTAACCAGCAGCACTGCCCCGACGGTCCCGCGGTGCAGCTCTTTTAGTGACACGGGGCAGCGGCCACTCCTGCTGCAGTACCTTTATTGTACCTCTTTTACCATGCTCAGCATTTCATTCCCTTTACACCTCTCAGCCTTTCCCGTGCTGCTCTTTTTAACCAGCAGCGCTGCCCCGACGCTCCCGCGGTGCAGCTCTTTTAGTGACACGGGGCAGCGGCCACTCCTGCTGCTGTACCTTTATTGTACCTCGTTTACCATGCTCAGCATTTCATTCCCTTTACACCTCTCAGCCTTTCCCATGCTGCTCTGTTTAACCAGCAGCGCTGCCCCGACGCTCCCGCGGTGCAGCTCTTTTAGTGATGCGGGGCAGCGGCCACTCCTGCTGCAGTATCTTTATTGAACCTCTTTTACCATGCTCAGCATTTTATTCCCTTTACACCTCTCACGCTTTCCGGACCCCTTTTTAACCAGCAGCACTGCCCCGACGCTCCCGCGGTGCAGCTCTTTTAGTGACCCGGGGCAGCTACACCTGCTGCTGTACCTTTATTGTACCTCGTTTACCATGCTCAGCATTTTATTCCCTTTACACCTCTCAGCCTTTCCCGTGCCGCTCTTTTTAACCAGCAGCGCTGCCCCGACGCTCCCGCGGTGCAGCTCTTTTAGTGACACGGGGCAGCGGCCACACCTGCTGCTGTACCTTTATTGTACCTCGTTTACCATGCTCAGCATTTTATTCCCTTTACACCTCTCACGCTTTCCGGACCCCTTTTTAACCAGCAGCGCTGCCCCGACGGTCCCGCGGTGCAGCTCTTTTAGTGACGCGGGGCAGCGGCCACTCCTGCTGCAGCATCTTTATTGTACCTCTTTTACCATGCTCAGCATTTCATTCCCTTTACACCTCTCAGCCTTTCCCGTGCCGCTCTTTTTAACCAGCAGCGCTGCCCCGACGGTCCCGCGGTGCAGCTCTTTTAGTGATGCGGGGCAGCGGCCACACCTGCTGCTGTACCTTTATTGTACCTCTTTTACCATGCTCAGCATTTCATTCCCTTTACACCTCTCAGCCTTTCCCGTGCCGCTCTTTTTAACCAGCAGCGCTGCCCCGACGCTCCCGCGGTGCAGCTCTTTTAGTGATGCGGGGCAGCGGCCACACCTGCTGCAGTACCTTTACAGTATTTCTTAGACCATTGTCAATATTTTATTGCGCTCACACTTCCCAGCCTTTCCCGTGCCGCTCTTTTTAACCAGCAGCGCTGCCCCGACGGTCCCGCGGTGCAGCTCTTTTAGTGATGCGGGGCAGCGGCCACACCTGCTGCAGTACCTTTATTGTACCTCGTTTACCATGCTCAGCATTTTATTCCCTTTACACCTCTCACGCTTTCCGGACCCCTTTTTAACCAGCAGCGCTGCCCCGACGCTCCCGCGGTGCAGCTCTTTTAGTGATGCGGGGCAGCGGCCACACCTGCTGCTGTACCTTTATTGTACCTCGTTTACCATGCTCAGCATTTCATTCCCTTTACACCTCTCAGCCTTTCCCGTGCCGCTCATTTTAACCAGCAGCGCTGCCCCGACCGTCCCGCGGTGCAGCTCTTTTAGTGACACGGGGCAGCGCCCTCACCTGCTGCTGTACCTTTATTGTACCTCGCTTACCATGCTCAGCATTTTATTCCCTTTACACCTCTCACGCTTTCCGGACCCCTTTTTAACCAGCAGCACTGCCCCGACGCTCCCGCGGTGCAGCTCTTTTAGTGACACGGGGCAGCGGCCACACCTGCTGCTGTACCTTTATTGTACCTCGTTTACCATGCTCAGCATTTCATTCCCTTTACACCTCTCAGCCTTTCCCGTGCCGCTCTTTTTAACCAGCAGCGCTGCCCCGACGCTCCCGCGGTGCAGCTCTTTTAGTCACACGGGGCAGCGGCCACACCTGCTGCTGTACCTTTATTGTACCTCGTTTACCATGCTCAGCATTTCATTCCCTTTACACCTCTCACGCTTTCCGGACCCCTTTTTAACCAGCAGCGCTGCCCCGACGGTCCCGCGGTGCAGCTCTTTTAGTGATGCGGGGCAGCGGCCACACCTGCTGCAGTACCTTTATTGTACCTCGTTTACCATGCTCAGCATTTCATTCCCTTTACACCTCTCACGCTTTCCGGACCCCTTTTTAACCAGCAGCGCTGCCCCGACGCTCCCGAGGTGCAGCTCTTTTAGTGATGCGGGGCAGCGGCCACACCTGCTGCAGTATCTTTATTGTACCTCGTTTACCATGCTCAGCATTTTATTCCCTTTACACCTCTCACGCTTTCCCGTGCCGCTCTTTTTAACCAGCAGCGCTGCCCCGACGCTCCCGCGGTGCAGCTCTTTTAGTGATGCGGGGCAGCGGCCACACATGGTGCAGTACCTTTACAGTATTTCTTAAACCATTGTCAATATTTTATTGCGCTCACACTTCCAGGCCTTTCCAATGCTGCTCTGTTTAACCAGCAGCGCTGCCCCGACGCTCCCGCGGTGCAGCTCTTTTAGTGGTGCGGGGCAGCGGCCACACCTGCTGCTGTACCTTTATTGTACCTCGTTTACCATGCTCAGCATTTCATTCCCTTTACACCTCTCAGCCTTTCCCGTGCTGCTCTTTTTAACCAGCAGCGCTGCCCCGACGCTCCCGCGGTGCAGCTCTTTTAGTGACACGGGGCAGCGGCTACACCTGCTGCTGTACCTTTATTGTACCTCGTTTACCATGCTCAGCATTTCATTCCCTTTACACCTCTCACGCTTTCCGGACCCCTTTTTAACCAGCAGCGCTGCCCCGACGCTCCCGCGGTGCAGCTCTTTTAGTGATGCGGGGCAGCGGCCACTCCTGCTGCTGTACCTTTACAATATTTCTTAGACCATTGTCAATACTTTATTGCGCTGACGTTTCCCAGCCTTTCCCGTGCTGCTCTGTTTAACCAGCAGCGCTGCCCCGACGCTCCCGCGGTGCAGCTCCCTTAGTGACACGGGGCAGGGGCCGAGAGCCCTCTAGGTGCGGCTCCTCTATAGCACTTTACCGTTTTCTATTTTATTTCATTGGCACCTCGCGCGTTGCGCCGGGCGCCTCATTCGGGGACATGCGCCGGCTCCCACAGCGCCCCGCCCGCCGCCGCTCCCCGGGGGCCTCCCCGCTGCTCTCGGGAGATCGCACACCGCACGCGGCCCAAGCCCCGTCTCGCCGACGGCACTCACCACCCGCCGCCCGCCGCCGCGTTCTCCCGCTCCCTACCGGCACGAAGCGGCGCTGCCGATGACGGAGCCGATGCGCGGCTGCCACGCCGCTCTCTCCGCGCCTCAGGGCCGGCGCCTTCGGCCGCACAGGGCGGCGTCCCCGCATCCGGGCCAGCCCGCGGAGCTCCTGCCGCCGCCGCCGCCGCCCCCCGACTGAGGGGCCGCGACGCCGGCGCCCCCTTTTATACTCCGCACCCCCTTTTCCCGCCACTGCCGCGGTGGGCTCCCCCCGCCTCAAAATCGCCCAGAAGCGCCCGAGGCGGGAACGGCGCAGCCCCACCGGCGCCTCGGAGAAGCTCTTCTAGTGACAAGGAGCAGCGGCCACCCCTCCTGCAGTACCTTTATTGTACCTCGTTTACCATGCTCAGCATTTCATTCCCTTTACACCTCTCAGCCTTTCCCGTGCCGCTCTTTTTAACCAGCAGCGCTGCCCCGACGCTCCCGCGGTGCAGCTCTTTTAGTCACACGGGGCAGCGGCCACACCTGCTGCAGTACCTTTATTGTACCTCGTTTACCATGCTCAGCATTTCATTCCCTTTACACCTCTCAGCCTTTCCCGTGCCGCTCTTTTTAACCAGCAGCGCTGCCCCGACGCTCCCGCGGTGCAGCTCTTTTAGTGATGCGGGGCAGCGGCCACACCTGCAGCAGTACCTTTATTGTACCTCGTTTACCATGCTCAGCATTTTATTCCCTTTACACCTCTCAAGCTTTCCGGACCCCTTTTTAACCAGCAGCGCTGCCCCGACGCTCCCGCGGTGCAGCTCTTTTAGTGATGCGGGGCAGCGGCCACTCCTGCTGCAGTATCTTTATTGTACCTCTTTTACCATGCTCAGCATTTCATTCCCTTTACACCTCTCACGCTTTCCGGACCCCTTTTTAGCCAGCAGCGCTGCCCCGACCGTCCCGCGGTGCAGCTCTTTTAGTGATGCGGGGCAGCGGCCACACCTGCTGCAGTACCTTTATTGTACCTCGTTTACAATGCTCAGCATTTTATTCCCTTTACACCTCTCAGCCTTTCCCGTGCCGCTCTTTTTAACCAGCAGCGCTGCCCCGACGCTCCCGAGGTGCAGCTCTTTTAGTCACACGGGGCAGCGGCCACTCCTGCTGCAGTACCTTTACAATATTTCTTAGACCATTGTCAATACTTTATTGCGCTGACGTTTCCCAGCCTTTCCCGTGCCGCTCTTTTTAACCAGCAGCGCTGCCCCGACGCTCCCGCGGTGCAGCTCCCTTAGTGACACGGGGCAGGGGCCGAGAGCCCTCTAGGTGCGGCTCCTCTATAGCACTTTACCGTTTTCTATTTTATTTCATTGGCACCTCGCGCGTTGCGCCGGGCGCCTCATTCGGGGACATGCGCCGGCTCCCACAGCGCCCCGCCCGCCGCCGCTCCCCGGGGGCCTCCCCGCTGCTCTCGGGAGATCGCACACCGCACGCGGCCCAAGCCCCGTCTCGCCGACGGCACTCACCACCCGCCGCCCGCCGCCGCGTTCTCCCGCTCCCTACCGGCACGAAGCGGCGCTGCCGATGACGGAGCCGATGCGCGGCTGCCACGCCGCTCTCTCCGCGCCTCAGGGCCGGCGCCTTCGGCCGCACAGGGCGGCGTCCCCGCATCCGGGCCAGCCCGCGGAGCTCCTGCCGCCGCCGCCGCCGCCCCCCGACTGAGGGGCCGCGACGCCGGCGCCCCCTTTTATACTCCGCACCCCCTTTTCCCGCCACTGCCGCGGTGGGCTCCCCCCGCCTCAAAATCGCCCAGAAGCGCCCGAGGCGGGAACGGCGCAGCCCCACCGGCGCCTCGGAGAAGCTCTTCTAGTGACAAGGAGCAGCGGCCACTCCTGCTGCAGTACCTTTATTGTACCTCGTTTACCATGCTCAGCATTTTATTCCCTTTACACCTCTCACGCTTTCCGGACCCCTTTTTAACCAGCAGCGCTGCCCCGACGCTCCCGCGGTGCAGCGCTTTTAGTGATGCGGGGCAGCGGCCACTCCTGCAGCAGTATCTTTATTGTAGTTCTTTTACCATGCTCAGCATTTCATTCCCTTTACACCTCTCACGCTTTCCGGACCCCTTTTAAGCCGGCAGCACTGCCCCGACGCTCCCGAGGTGCAGCTCTTTTAGTGATGCGGGGCAGCGGCCACACCTGCTGCTGTACCTTTATTGTACCTCGTTTACCATGCTCAGCATTTCATTCCCTTTACACCTCTCAGCCTTTCCCATGCTGCTCTGTTTAACCAGCAGCGCTGCCCCGACGCTCCCGCGGTGCAGCTCTTTTAGTGACGCGGAGCAGCGGCCACTCATGCTGCTGTACCTTTATTGTACCTCGTTTACCATGCTCAGCATTTTATTCCCTTTACACCTCTCACGCTTTCCGGACCCCTTTTTAACCAGCAGCGCTGCCCCGACCGTCCCGCGGTGCAGCTCTTTTAGTGATGCGGGGCAGCGGCCACACCTGCTGCTGTACCTTTATTGTACCTCGTTTACCATGCTCAGCATTTCATTCCCTTTACACCTCTCACGCTTTCCGGACCCCTTTTTAACCAGCAGCACTGCCCCGACGCTCCCGCGGTGCAGCTCTTTTAGTGACGCGGGGCAGCGGCCACTCCTGCAGCAGTATCTTTATTGTACCTCTTTTACCATGCTCAGCATTTCATTCCCTTTACACCTCTCAGCCTTTCCCGTGCCGCTCTTTTTAACCAGCAGCGCTGCCCCGACGGTCCCGCGGTGCAGCTCTTTTAGTGATGCGGGGCAGCGGCCACACCTGCTGCTGTACCTTTATTGTACCTCGTTTACCATGCTCAGCATTTCATTCCCTTTACACCTCTCAGCCTTTCCCGTGCCGCTCTTTTTAACCAGCAGCGCTGCCCCGACGCTCCCGAGGTGCAGCTCTTTTAGTGATGCGGGGCAGCGGCCACACCTGCTGCAGTACCTTTACAGTATTTCTTAGACCATTGTCAATATTTTATTGCGCTCACACTTCCCAGCCTTTCCCGTGCCGCTCTTTTTAACCAGCAGCGCTGCCCCGACGCTCCCGCGGTGCAGCTCTTTTAGTGATGCGGGGCAGCGGCCACACCTGCTGCAGTACCTTTATTGTACCTCGTTTACCATGCTCAGCATTTTATTCCCTTTACACCTCTCACGCTTTCCGGACCCCTTTTTAACCAGCAGCGCTGCCCCGACGGTCCCGCGGTGCAGCTCTTTTAGTGACACGGGGCAGCGGCCACACCTGCTGCTGTACCTTTATTGTACCTCGTTTACCATGCTCAGCATTTCATTCCCTTTACACCTCTCAGCCTTTCCCGTGCCGCTCTTTTTAACCAGCAGCGCTGCCCCGACGCTCCCGCGGTGCAGCTCTTTTAGTCACACGGGGCAGCGGCCACTCCTGCAGCAGTATCTTTATTGTACCTCGTTTACCATGCTCAGCATTTCATTCCCTTTACACCTCTCACGCTTTCCGGACCCCATTTTTAACCAGCAGCGCTTCCCCGACGGTCCCGCGGTGCAGCTCTTTTAGTGATGCGGGGCAGCGGCCACTCCTGCAGCAGTACCTTTTCAATATTTCTTAGACCATTGTCAATATTTTATTGCGCTCACACTTCCCAGCCTTTCCCATACTGCTCTGTTTAACCAGCAGCGCTGCCCCGACGCTCCCGCGGTGCAGCTCTTTTAGTGATGCGGGGCAGCGGCCACTCCTGCTGCAGTACCTTTACAATATTTCTTAGACCATTGTCAATATTTTATTCCGCTCACACTTCCCAGCCTTTCCCGTGCTGCTCTTTTTAACCAGCAGCGCTGCCCCGACGCTCCCGCGGTGCAGCTCTTTTAGTGATGCGGGGCAGCGGCCACTCCTGCTGCTGTACCTTTATTGTACCTCGTTTACCATGCTCAGCATTTTATTCCCTTTACACCTCTCACGCTTTCCGGACCCCTTTTTAACCAGCAGCGCTGCCCCGACCGTCCCGCGGTGCAGCTCTTTTAGTGATGCGGGGCAGCGGCCACTCCTGCTGCAGTATCTTTATTGTAGTTCTTTTACCATGCTCAGCATTTCATTCCCTTTACACCTCTCACGCTTTCCGGACCCCTGTTTAACCAGCAGCGCTGCCCCGACGCTCCCGAGGTGCAGCTCTTTTAGTGACACGGGGCAGCGGCCACACCTGCTGCAGTACCTTTATTGTACCTCGTTTACCATGCTCAGCATTTTATTCCCTTTACACCTCTCAGCCTTTCCCGTGCCGCTCTTTTTAACCAGCAGCGCTGCGCCGACGCTCCCGCGGTGCAGCTCTTTTAGTGATGCGGGGCAGCGGCCACTCCTGCAGCAGTATCTTTATTGTACCTCTTTTACCATGCTCAGCATTTCATTCCCTTTACACCTCTCACGCTTTCCAGTGCCGCTCTTTTTAACCAGCAGCGCTGCCCCGACGGTCCCGCGGTGCAGCTCTTTTAGTGATGCGGGGCAGCGGCCACACCTGCTGCTGTACCTTTATTGTACCTCGTTTACCATGCTCAGCATTTTATTCCCTTTACACCTCTCACGCTTTCCGGACCCCTTTTTAACCAGCAGCGCTGCCCCGACCGTCCCGCGGTGCAGCTCTTTTAGTGATGCGGGGCAGCGGCCACTCCTGCTGCTGTACCTTTATTGTACCTCGTTTACCATGCTCAGCATTTCATTCCCTTTACACCTCTCACGCTTTCCGGACCCCTTTTTAACCAGCAGCGCTGCCCCGACGGTCCCGCGGTGCAGCTCTTTTAGTGATGCGGGGCAGCGGCCACTCCTGCTGCAGTACCTTTTCAATATTTCTTAGACCATTTTCAATATTTTATTGCGCTCACACTTCCCAGCCTTTCCCATGCTGCTCTGTTTAACCAGCAGCGCTGCCCCGACGCTCCCGCGGTGCAGCTCTTTTAGTGACGCGGAGCAGCGGCCACTCCTGCTGCTGTACCTTTATTGTACCTCGTTTACCATGCTCAGCATTTTATTCCCTTTACACCTCTCACGCTTTCCGGACCCCTTTTTAACCAGCAGCGCTGCCCCGACCGTCCCGCGGTGCAGCTCTTTTAGTGATGCGGGGCAGCGGCCACTCCTGCTGCTGTACCTTTACAATATTTCTTAGACCATTGTCAATATTTTATTCCGCTCACACTTCCCAGCCTTTCCGTGCTGCTCTTTTTAACCAGCAGCGCTGCCCCGACGCTCCCGCGGTGCAGCTCTTTTAGTGACACGGGGCAGCGGCCACACCTGCTGCTGTACCTTTATTGTACCTCGTTTACCATGCTCAGCATTTCATTCCCTTTACACCTCTCACGCTTTCCGGACCCCTTTTTAACCAGCAGCACTGCCCCGACGGTCCCGCGGTGCAGCTCTTTTAGTGATGCGGGGCAGCGGCCACTCCTGCTGCAGTACCTTTATTGTACCTCGTTTACCATGCTCAGCATTTTATTCCCTTTACACCTCTCAGCCTTTCCCATGCTGCTCTGTTTAACCAGCAGCGCTGCCCCGACGCTCCCGCGGTGCAGCTCTTTTAGTGATGCGGGGCAGCGGCCACTCCTGCTGCAGTATCTTTATTGAACCTCTTTTACCATGCTCAGCATTTTATTCCCTTTACACCTTTCACGCATTCCGGACCCCTTTTTAACCTGCAGCGCTGCCCCGACCGTCCCGCGGTGCAGCTCTTTTAGTGACGCGGGGCAGCGGCCACACCTGCTGCAGTACCTTTATTGTACCTCGTTTACCATGCTCAGCATTTTATTCCCTTTACACCTCTCAGCCTTTCCCGTGCCGCTCTTTTTAACCAGCAGCGCTGCCCCGACGCTCCCGCGGTGCAGCTCTTTTAGTGACGCGGGGCAGCGGCCACACCTGCTGCTGTACCTTTATTGTACCTCGTTTACCATGCTCAGCATTTCATTCCCTTTACACCTCTCACGCTTTCCGGACCCCTTTTTAACCAGCAGCACTGCCCCGACGCTCCCGCGGTGCAGCTCTTTTAGTGACACGGGGCAGCTACACCTGCTGCTGTACCTTTATTGTACCTCGTTTACCATGCTCAGCATTTTATTCCCTTTACACCTCTCAGCCTTTCCCGTGCCGCTCTTTTTAACCAGCAGCGCTGCCCCGACGCTCCCGCGGTGCAGCTCTTTTAGTGACGCGGGGCAGCGGCCACTCCTGCTGCAGTATCTTTATTGTACCTCTTTTACCATGCTCAGCATTTCATTCCCTTTACACCTCTCAGCCTTTCCCGTGCCGCTCTTTTTAACCAGCAGCGCTGCCCCGACGCTCCCGCGGTGCAGCTCTTTTAGTGATGCGGGGCAGCGGCCACACCTGCTGCTGTACCTTTATTGTACCTCGTTTACAATGCTCAGCATTTCATTCCCTTTACACCTCTCAGCCTTTCCCGTGCCGCTCTTTTTAACCAGCAGCGCTGCCCCGACGCTCCCGAGGTGCAGCTCTTTTAGTCACACGGGGCAGCGGCCACACCTGCTGCAGTACCCTTACAGTATTTCTTAGACCATTGTCAATATTTTATTGCGCTCACACTTCCCAGCCTTTCCCGTGCCGCTCTTTTTAACCAGCAGCGCTGCCCCGACGCTCCCGCGGTGCAGCTCTTTTAGTCACACGGGGCAGCGGCCACACCTGCTGCAGTACCTTTATTGTACCTCGTTTACCATGCTCAGCATTTTATTCCCTTTACACCTCTCACGCTTTCCGGACCCCTTTTTAACCAGCAGCGCTGCCCCGACCGTCCCGCGGTGCAGCTCTTTTAGTGATGCGGGGCAGCGGCCACTCCTGCTGCAGTACCTTTATTGTACCTCTTTTACCATGCTCAGCATTTCATTCCCTTTACACCTCTCACGCTTTCCGGACCCCTTTTTAACCAGCAGCACTGCCCCGACGCTCCCGCGGTGCAGCTCTTTTAGTGACGCGGGGCAGCGGCCACACCTGCTGCAGTACCTTTATTGTACCTCGTTTACCATGCTCAGCATTTTATTCCCTTTACACCTCTCACGCTTTCCGGACCCCTTTTTAACCAGCAGCGCTGCCCCGACCGTCCCGCGGTGCAGCTCTTTTAGTGATGCGGGGCAGCGGCCACTCCTGCTGCAGTACCTTTTCAATATTTCTTAGACCATTTTCAATATTTTATTGCGCTCACACTTCCCAGCCTTTCCCATGCTGCTCTGTTTAACCAGCAGCGCTGCCCCGATGCTCCCGCGGTGCAGCTCTTTTAGTGATGCGGGGCAGCGGCCACACCTGCTGCAGTACCTTTATTGTACCTCGTTTACCATGCTCAGCATTTCATTCCCTTTACACCTCTCACGCTTTCCGGACCCCTTTTTAACCAGCAGCACTGCCCCGACGCTCCCGCGGTGCAGCTCTTTTAGTGATGCGGGGCAGCTACACCTGCTGCTGTACCTTTATTGTACCTCGTTTACCATGCTCAGCATTTCATTCCCTTTACACCTCTCAGCCTTTCCCGTGCTGCTCTTTTTAACCAGCAGCGCTGCCCCGACGCTCCCGCGGTGCAGCTCTTTTAGTGACACGGGGCAGCGGCTACACCTGCTGCTGTACCTTTATTGTACCTCGTTTACCATGCTCAGCATTTCATTCCCTTTACACCTCTCACGCTTTCCGGACCCCTTTTTAACCAGCAGCGCTGCCCCGACGGTCCCGCGGTGCAGCTCTTTTAGTGATGCGGGGCAGCGGCCACACCTGCTGCAGTACCTTTATTGTACCTCGTTTACCATGCTCAGCATTTTATTCCCTTTACACCTCTCACGCTTTCCGGACCCCTTTTTAACCAGCAGCGCTGACCCGACGCTCCCGCGGTGCAGCTCTTTTAGTGATGCGGGGCAGCGGCCACTCCTGCTGCTGTACCTTTATTGTACCTCGTTTACCATGCTCAGCATTTCATTCCCTTTACACCTCTCACGCTTTCCGGACCCCTGTTTAACCAGCAGCGCTGCCCCGACGCTCCCGCGGTGCAGCTCTTTTAGTCACACGGGGCAGCGGCCACACCTGCTGCAGTACCTTTATTGTACCTCGTTTACCATGCTCAGCATTTTATTCCCTTTACACCTCTCAGCCTTTCCCGTGCCGCTCTTTTTAACCAGCAGCGCTGCGCCGACGCTCCCGCGGTGCAGCTCTTTTAGTGATGCGGGGCAGCGGCCACTCCTGCAGCAGTATCTTTATTGTACCTCTTTTACCATGCTCAGCATTTTATTCCCTTTACACCTCTCACGCTTTCCGGACCCCTTTTTAGCCAGCAGCGCTGCCCCGACCGTCCCGCGGTGCAGCTCTTTTAGTGACGCGGGGCAGCGGCCACACCTGCTGCAGTACCTTTATTGTACCTCGTTTACCATGCTCAGCATTTTATTCCCTTTACACCTCTCAGCTTTTCCCGTGCCGCTCTTTTTAACCAGCAGCGCTGCCCCGACGCTCCCGAGGTGCAGCTCTTTTAGTCACACGGGGCAGCGGCCACTCCTGCTGCTGTACCTTTACAGTATTTCTTAAACCATTGTCAATATTTTATTGCGCTCACACTTCCCAGCCTTTCCCATGCTGCTCTTTTTAACCAGCAGCGCTGCCCCGACGCTCCCGCGGTGCAGCTCTTTTAGTGACGCGGAGCAGCGGCCACTCCTGCTGCTGTACCTTTATTGTACCTCGTTTACCATGCTCAGCATTTTATTCCCTTTACACCTCTCACGCTTTCCGGACCCCTTTTTAACCAGCAGCGCTGCCCCGACCGTCCCGCGGTGCAGCTCTTTTAGTGATGCGGGGCAGCGGCCACTCCTGCTGCAGTACCTTTACAATATTTCTTAGACCATTGTCAATACTTTATTGCGCTGACGTTTCCCAGCCTTTCCCGTGCTGCTCTGTTTAACCAGCAGCGCTGCCCCGACGCTCCCGCGGTGCAGCTCCCTTAGTGACACGGGGCAGCGGCCACTCATGCTGCTGTACCTTTATTGTACCTCGTTTACCATGCTCAGCATTTTATTCCCTTTACACCTCTCACGCTTTCCGGACCCCTTTTTAACCAGCAGCGCTGCCCCGACCGTCCCGCGGTGCAGCTCTTTTAGTGATGCGGGGCAGCGGCTACACCTGCTGCTGTACCTTTATTGTACCTCGTTTACCATGCTCAGCATTTCATTCCCTTTACACCTCTCACGCTTTCCGGACCCCTTTTTAACCAGCAGCGCTGCCCCGACCGTCCCGCGGTGCAGCTCTTTTAGTGATGCGGGGCAGCGGCCACTCCTGCTGCAGTACCTTTTCAATATTTCTTAGACCATTTTCAATATTTTATTGCGCTCACACTTCCCAGCCTTTCCCATGCTGCTCTGTTTAACCAGCAGCGCTGCCCCGATGCTCCCGCGGTGCAGCTCTTTTAGTGACACGGGGCAGCGGCCACACCTGCTGCAGTACCTTTATTGTACCTCGTTTACCATGCTCAGCATTTCATTCCCTTTACACCTCTCACGCTTTCCGGACCCCTTTTTAACCAGCAGCGCTGCCCCGACCGTCCCGCGGTGCAGCTCTTTTAGTGATGCGGGGCAGCGGCCACACCTGCTGCAGTACCTTTATTGTACCTCGTTTACCATGCTCAGCATTTCATTCCCTTTACACCTCTCAGCCTTTCCCGTGCCGCTCTTTTTCAACAGCAGCGCTGCCCCGACGGTCCCGCGGTGCAGCTCTTTTAGTCACACGGGGCAGCGGCCACACCTGCTGCAGTACCTTTATTGTACCTCGTTTACCATGCTCTGCATTTCATTCCCTTTACACCTCTCACGCTTTCCGGACCCCTTTTTAATCAGCAGCGCTGCCCCGACGCTCCCGAGGTGCAGCTCTTTTAGTGATGCGGGGCAGCGGCCACTCCTGCTGCAGTACCTTTATTGTACCTCTTTTACCATGCTCAGCATTTCATTCCCTTTACACCTCTCACGCTTTCCGGACCCCTTTTTAGCCAGCAGCGCTGCCCCGACGGTCCCGCGGTGCAGCTCTTTTAGTGATGCGGAGCAGCGGCCACACCTGCTGCAGTACCTTTATTGTACCTCGTTTACCATGCTCAGCATTTTATTCCCTTTACACCTCTCACGCTTTCCCGTGCCGCTCTTTTTAACCAGCAGCGCTGCCCCGACGCTCCCGAGGTGCAGCTCTTTTAGTGACACGGGGCAGCGGCCACACCTGGTGCAGTACCTTTACAGTATTTCTTAGACCATTGTCAATATTTTATTGCGCTCACACTTCCAGGCCTTTCCCATGCTGCTCTGTTTAACCAGCAGCGCTGCCCCGACGCTCCCGCGGTGCAGCTCTTTTAGTCACACGGGGCAGCGGCCACACCTGCTGCTGTACCTTTATTGTACCTCGTTTACCATGCTCAGCATTTCATTCCCTTTACACCTCTCACGCTTTCCGGACCCCTGTTTAACCAGCAGCGCTGCGCCGACGGTCCCGCGGTGCAGCTCTTTTAGTCACACGGGGCAGCGGCCACACCTGCTGCTGTACCTTTATTGTACCTCGTTTACCATGCTCAGCATTTCATTCCCTTTACACCTCTCACGCTTTCCGGACCCCTTTTTAACCAGCAGCACTGCCCCGACGGTCCCGCGGTGCAGCTCTGTTAGTGATGCGGGGCAGCGGCCACTCCTGCTGCTGTACCTTTATTGTACCTCGTTTACCATGCTCAGCATTTCATTCCCTTTACACCTCTCAGCCTTTCCCGTGCTGCTCTTTTTAACCAGCAGCGCTGCCCCGACGCTCCCGCGGTGCAGCTCTTTTAGTGATGCGGAGCAGCGGCCACTCCTGCTGCTGTACCTTTATTGTACCTCGTTTACCATGCTCAGCATTTCATTCCCTTTACACCTCTCAGCCTTTCCCATGCTGCTCTGTTTAACCAGCAGCGCTGCCCCGACGCTCCCGCGGTGCAGCTCTTTTAGTGATGCGGGGCAGCGGCCACTCCTGCTGCAGTATCTTTATTGAACCTCTTTTACCATGCTCAGCATTTTATTCCCTTTACACCTTTCACGCATTCCGGACCCCTTTTTAACCTGCAGCGCTGCCCCGACGCTCCCGCGGTGCAGCTCTTTTAGTGACGCGGGGCAGCGGCCACACCTGCTGCAGTACCTTTATTGTACCTCGTTTACCATGCTCAGCATTTTATTCCCTTTACACCTCTCAGCCTTTCCCGTGCCGCTCTTTTTAACCAGCAGCGCTGCCCCGACGCTCCCGCGGTGCAGCTCTTTTAGTGACGCGGGGCAGCGGCCACACCTGCTGCTGTACCTTTATTGTACCTCGTTTACCATGCTCAGCATTTCATTCCCTTTACACCTCTCACGCTTTCCGGACCCCTTTTTAACCAGCAGCACTGCCCCGACGCTCCCGCGGTGCAGCTCTTTTAGTGATGCGGGGCAGCTACACCTGCTGCTGTACCTTTATTGTACCTCGTTTACCATGCTCAGCATTTTATTCCCTTTACACCTCTCAGCCTTTCCCGTGCCGCTCTTTTTAACCAGCAGCGCTGCCCCGACGCTCCCGCGGTGCAGCTCTTTTAGTGACACGGGGCAGCGGCCACACCTGCTGCTGTACCTTTATTGTACCTCGTTTACCATGCTCAGCATTTTATTCCCTTTACACCTCTCACGCTTTCCGGACCCCTTTTTAACCAGCAGCGCTGCCCCGACGGTCCCGCGGTGCAGCTCTTTTAGTGACGCGGGGCAGCGGCCACACCTGCTGCTGTACCTTTATTGTACCTCTTTTACAATGCTCAGCATTTCATTCCCTTTACACCTCTCAGCCTTTCCCGTGCCGCTCTTTTTAACCAGCAGCGCTGCCCCGACGCTCCCGAGGTGCAGCTCTTTTAGTCACACGGGGCAGCGGCCACACCTGCTGCAGTACCTTTACAGTATTTCTTAGACCATTGTCAATATTTTATTGCGCTCACACTTCCCAGCCTTTCCCGTGCCGCTCTTTTTAACCAGCAGCGCTGCCCCGACGGTCCCGCGGTGCAGCTCTTTTAGTGATGCGGGGCAGCGGCCACACCTGCTGCAGTACCTTTATTGTACCTCGTTTACCATGCTCAGCATTTTATTCCCTTTACACCTCTCACGCTTTCCGGACCCCTTTTTAACCAGCAGCGCTGCCCCGACCGTCCCGCGGTGCAGCTCTTTTAGTGATGCGGGGCAGCGGCCACACCTGCTGCTGTACCTTTATTGTACCTCGTTTACCATGCTCAGCATTTCATTCCCTTTACACCTCTCAGCCTTTCCCGTGCCGCTCTTTTTAACCAGCAGCGCTGCCCCGACGCTCCCGCGGTGCAGCTCTTTTAGTGATGCGGGGCAGCGGCCACACCTGCTGCAGTATCTTTATTGTACCTCGTTTACCATGCTCAGCATTTCATTCCCTTTACACCTCTCACGCTTTCCCGTGCCGCTCTTTTTAACCAGCAGCGCTGCCCCGACGCTCCCGCGGTGCAGCTCTTTTAGTGATGCGGGGCAGCGGCCACACCTGGTGCAGTACCTTTACAGTATTTCTTAAACCATTGTCAATATTTTATTGCGCTCACACTTCCAGGCCTTTCCAATGCTGCTCTGTTTAACCAGCAGCGCTGCCCCGACGCTCCCGCGGTGCAGCTCTTTTAGTGGTGCGGGGCAGCGGCCACACCTGCTGCACTACCTTTATTGTACCTCGTTTACCATGCTCAGCATTTCATTCCCTTTACACCTCTCACGCTTTCCGGACCCCTTTTTAACCAGCAGCACTGCCCCGACCGTCCCGCGGTGCAGCTCTTTTAGTGACACGGGGCAGCTACACCTGCTGCTGTACCTTTATTGTACCTCGTTTACCATGCTCAGCATTTTATTCCCTTTACACCTCTCACGCTTTCCGGACCCCTTTTTAACCAGCAGCGCTGCCCCGACCGTCCCGCGGTGCAGCTCTTTTAGTGATGCGGGGCAGCGGCCACTCCTGCTGCAGTACCTTTTCAATATTTCTTAGACCATTTTCAATATTTTATTGCGCTCACACTTCCCAGCCTTTCCCATGCTGCTCTGTTTAACCAGCAGCGCTGCCCCGATGCTCCCGCGGTGCAGCTCTTTTAGTGATGCGGGGCAGCGGCCACACCTGCTGCAGTACCTTTATTGTACCTCGTTTACCATGCTCAGCATTTCATTCCCTTTACACCTCTCACGCTTTCCGGACCCCTTTTTAACCAGCAGCACTGCCCCGACGCTCCCGCGGTGCAGCTCTTTTAGTGACACGGGGCAGCTACACCTGCTGCTGTACCTTTATTGTACCTCGTTTACCATGCTCAGCATTTCATTCCCTTTACACCTCTCAGCCTTTCACGTGCTGCTCTTTTTAACCAGCAGCACTGCCCCGACGCTCCCGCGGTGCAGCTCTTTTAGTGACACGGGGCAGCGGCTACACCTGCTGCTGTACCTTTATTGTACCTCGTTTACCATGCTCAGCATTTCATTCCCTTTACACCTCTCACGCTTTCCGGACCCCTTTTTAACCAGCAGCGCTGCCCCGACGCTCCCGCGGTGCAGCTCTTTTAGTGATGCGGGGCAGCGGCCACTCCTGCTGCTGTACCTTTACAATATTTCTTAGACCATTGTCAATACTTTATTGCGCTGACGTTTCCCAGCCTTTCCCGTGCTGCTCTGTTTAACCAGCAGCGCTGCCCCGACGCTCCCGCGGTGCAGCTCCCTTAGTGACACGGGGCAGGGGCCGAGAGCCCTCTAGGTGCGGCTCCTCTATAGCACTTTACCGTTTTCTATTTTATTTCATTGGCACCTCGCGCGTTGCGCCGGGCGCCTCATTCGGGGACATGCGCCGGCTCCCACAGCGCCCCGCCCGCCGCCGCTCCCCGGGGGCCTCCCCGCTGCTCTCGGGAGATCGCACACCGCACGCGGCCCAAGCCCCGTCTCGCCGACGGCACTCACCACCCGCCGCCCGCCGCCGCGTTCTCCCGCTCCCTACCGGCACGAAGCGGCGCTGCCGATGACGGAGCCGATGCGCGGCTGCCACGCCGCTCTCTCCGCGCCTCAGGGCCGGCGCCTTCGGCCGCACAGGGCGGCGTCCCCGCATCCGGGCCAGCCCGCGGAGCTCCTGCCGCCGCCGCCGCCGCCCCCCGACTGAGGGGCCGCGACGCCGGCGCCCCCTTTTATACTCCGCACCCCCTTTTCCCGCCACTGCCGCGGTGGGCTCCCCCCGCCTCAAAATCGCCCAGAAGCGCCCGAGGCGGGAACGGCGCAGCCCCACCGGCGCCTCGGAGAAGCTCTTCTAGTGACAAGGAGCAGCGGCCACCCCTCCTGCAGTACCTTTATTGTACCTCGTTTACCATGCTCAGCATTTCATTCCCTTTACACCTCTCAGCCTTTCCCGTGCCGCTCTTTTTAACCAGCAGCGCTGCCCCGACGCTCCCGCGGTGCAGCTCTTTTAGTCACACGGGGCAGCGGCCACACCTGCTGCAGTACCTTTATTGTACCTCGTTTACCATGCTCAGCATTTCATTCCCTTTACACCTCTCACGCTTTCCGGACCCCTTTTTAACCAGCAGCGCTGCCCCGACGGTCCCGCGGTGCAGCTCTTTTAGTGATGCGGGGCAGCGGCCACTCCTGCTGCTGTACCTTTATTGTACCTCGTTTACCATGCTCAGCATTTCATTCCCTTTACACCTCTCACGCTTTCCGGACCCCTTTTTAACCAGCAGCGCTGCCCCGACGGTCCCGCGGTGCAGCTCTTTTAGTGATGCGGGGCAGCGGCCACTCCTGCTGCAGTACCTTTTCAATATTTCTTAGACCATTTTCAATATTTTATTGCGCTCACACTTCCCAGCCTTTCCCATGCTGCTCTGTTTAACCAGCAGCGCTGCCCCGACGCTCCCGCGGTGCAGCTCTTTTAGTGACGCGGAGCAGCGGCCACTCCTGCTGCTGTACCTTTATTGTACCTCGTTTACCATGCTCAGCATTTTATTCCCTTTACACCTCTCACGCTTTCCGGACCCCTTTTTAACCAGCAGCGCTGCCCCGACCGTCCCGCGGTGCAGCTCTTTTAGTGATGCGGGGCAGCGGCCACTCCTGCTGCAGTACCTTTACAATATTTCTTAGACCATTGTCAATATTTTATTCCGCTCACACTTCCCAGCCTTTCCGTGCTGCTCTTTTTAACCAGCAGCGCTGCCCCGACGGTCCCGCGGTGCAGCTCTTTTAGTGATGCGGGGCAGCGGCCACTCCTGCTGCAGTAACCTTTATTGTACCTCGTTTACCATGCTCAGCATTTTATTCCCTTTACACCTCTCAGCCTTTCCCGTGCCGCTCTTTTTAACCAGCAGCGCTGCCCCGACGCTCCCGCGGTGCAGCTCTTTTAGTGACACGGGGCAGCGGCCACTCCTGCTGCAGTACCTTTATTGTACCTCGTTTACCATGCTCAGCATTTCATTCCCTTTACACCTCTCAGCCTTTCCCGTGCCGCTCTTTTTAACCAGCAGCGCTACGCCGACGCTCCCGCGGTGCAGCTCTTTTAGTGATGCGGGGCAGCGGCCACTCCTGCTGCTGTACCTTTTCAATATTTCTTAGACCATTGTCAATATTTTATTGCGCTCACACTTCCCAGCCTTTCCCATGCTGCTCTGTTTAACCAGCAGCGCTGCCCCGACGCTCCCGCGGTGCAGCTCTTTTAGTGATGCGGGGCAGCGGCCACACCTGCTGCAGTACCTTTATTGTACCTCGTTTACCATGCTCAGCATTTCATTCCCTTTACAGCTCTCACGCTTTCCGGCCCCTTTTTAGCCAGCAGCGCTGCCCCGACGGTCCCGCGGTGCAGCTCTTTTAGTGATGCGGGGCAGCGGCCACACCTGCTGCAGTACCTTTATTGTACCTCGTTTACCATGCTCAGCATTTCATTCCCTTTACACCTCTCAGCCTTTCCCGTGCCGCTCTTTTTCAACAGCAGCGCTGCCCCGACGGTCCCGCGGTGCAGCTCTTTTAGTCACACGGGGCAGCGGCCACACCTGCTGCAGTACCTTTATTGTACCTCGTTTACCATGCTCAGCATTTCATTCCCTTTACACCTCTCACGCTTTCCGGACCCCTTTTTAGCCAGCAGCGCTGCCCCGACGGTCCCGCGGTGCAGCTCTTTTAGTGATGCGGAGCAGCGGCCACACCTGCTGCAGTACCTTTATTGTACCTCGTTTACCATGCTCAGCATTTTATTCCCTTTACACCTCTCACGCTTTCCCGTGCCGCTCCTTTTAACCAGCAGCGCTGCCCCGACGCTCCCGCGGTGCAGCTCTTTTAGTGACACGGGGCAGCGGCCACACCTGGTGCAGTACCTTTACAGTATTTCTTAGACCATTGTCAATATTTTATTGCGCTCACACTTCCAGGCCTTTCCCATGCTGCTCTGTTTAACCAGCAGCGCTGCCCCGACGCTCCCGCGGTGCAGCTCTTTTAGTCACACGGGGCAGCGGCCACACCTGCTGCTGTACCTTTATTGTACCTCGTTTACCATGCTCAGCATTTCATTCCCTTTACACCTCTCAGCCTTTCCCGTGCCGCTCTTTTTAACCAGCAGCGCTGCGCCGACGGTCCCGCGGTGCAGCTCTTTTAGTCACACGGGGCAGCGGCCACACCTGCTGCTGTACCTTTATTGTACCTCGTTTACCATGCTCAGCATTTCATTCCCTTTACACCTCTCAGGCTTTCCCGTGCTGCTCTTTTTAACCAGCAGCGCTGCCCCGACGCTCCCGCGGTGCAGCTCTTTTAGTGATGCGGGGCAGCGGCCACTCCTGCTGCTGTACCTTTATTGTACCTCTTTTACCATGCTCAGCATTTCATTCCCTTTACACCTCTCAGCCTTTCCCGTGCTGCTCTTTTTAACCAGCAGCGCTGCCCCGACGCTCCCGCGGTGCAGCTCTTTTAGTGATGCGGAGCAGCGGCCACTCCTGCTGCTGTACCTTTATTGTACCTCGTTTACCATGCTCAGCATTTCATTCTCTTTACACCTCTCAGCCTTTCCCATGCTGCTCTGTTTAACCAGCAGCGCTGCCCCGACGCTCCCGCGGTGCAGCTCTTTTAGTGATGCGGGGCAGCGGCCACTCCTGCTGCAGTATCTTTATTGAACCTCTTTTACCATGCTCAGCATTTTATTCCCTTTACACCTTTCACGCATTCCGGACCCCTTTTTAACCTGCAGCGCTGCCCCGACCGTCCCGCGGTGCAGCTCTTTTAGTGACGCGGGGCAGCGGCCACACCTGCTGCAGTACCTTTATTGTACCTCGTTTACCATGCTCAGCATTTTATTCCCTTTACACCTCTCAGCCTTTCCCGTGCCGCTCTTTTTAACCAGCAGCGCTGCCCCGACGGTCCCGCGGTGCAGCTCTTTTAGTGATGCGGGGCAGCGGCCACACCTGCTGCAGTACCTTTATTGTACCTCGTTTACCATGCTCAGCATTTTATTCCCTTTACACCTCTCACGCTTTCCGGACCCCTTTTTAACCAGCAGCGCTGCCCCGACCGTCCCGCGGTGCAGCTCTTTTAGTCACACGGGGCAGCGCCCTCACCTGCTGCTGTACCTTTATTGTACCTCGCTTACCATGCTCAGCATTTTATTCCCTTTACACCTCTCACGCTTTCCGGACCCCTTTTTAACCAGCAGCGCTGCCCCGACCGTCCCGAGATGCAGCTCTTTTAGTGATGCGGGGCAGCGGCAACTCCTGCTGCTGTACCTTTTCAATATTTCTTAGACCATTGTCAATATTTTATTGCGCTCACACTTCCCAGCCTTTCCGTGCTGCTCTTTTTAACCAGCAGCGCTGCCCCGACGCTCCCGAGGTGCAGCTCTTTTAGTGATGCGGGGCAGCGGCCACACCTGCTGCACTACCTTTATTGTACCTCGTTTACCATGCTCAGCATTTTATTCCCTTTACACCTCTCACGCTTTCCGGACCCCTTTTTAACCAGCAGCACTGCCCCGACGCTCCCGCGGTGCAGCTCTTTTAGTGATGCGGGGCAGCGGCCACACCTGCTGCTGTACCTTTATTGTACCTCTTTTACCATGCTCAGCATTTCATTCCCTTTACACCTCTCAGCCTTTCCCGTGCCGCTCTTTTTAACCAGCAGCGCTGCCCCGACGCTCCCGCGGTGCAGCTCTTTTAGTGACGCGGAGCAGCGGCCACTCCTGCTGCTGTACCTTTATTGTACCTCGTTTACCATGCTCAGCATTTTATTCCCTTTACACCTCTCACGCTTTCCGGACCCCTTTTTAACCAGCAGCGCTGCCCCGACGCTCCCGCGGTGCAGCTCTTTTAGTGATGCGGGGCAGCGGCCACTCCTGCTGCTGTACCTTTACAGTATTTCTTAAACCATTGTCAATATTTTATTGCGCTCACACTTCCCAGCCTTTCCGTGCTGCTCTGTTTAACCAGCAGCGCTGCCCCGACGCTCCCGCGGTGCAGCTCTTTTAGTGACGCGGGGCAGCGGCCACTCCTGCTGCTGTACCTTTATTGTACCTCGTTTACCATGCTCAGCATTTCATTCCCTTTACACCTCTCAGCCTTTCCCGTGCCGCTCTTTTTAACCAGCAGCGCTGCCCCGACGCTCCCGCGGTGCAGCTCTTTTAGTGACACGGGGCAGCGGCCACACCTGCTGCAGTACCTTTATTGTACCTCGTTTACAATGCTCAGCATTTTATTCCCTTTACACCTCTCAGCCTTTCCCGTGCCGCTCTTTTTAACCAGCAGCGCTGCCCCGACGCTCCCGCGGTGCAGCTCTTTTAGTGATGCGGAGCAGCGGCCACACCTGCTGCTGTATCTTTATTGTACCTCGTTTACCATGCTCAGCATTTTATTCCCTTTACACCTCTCGGCCTTTCCCGTGCCGCTCTTTTTAACCAGCAGCGCTGCGCCGACGCTCCCGCGGTGCAGCTCTTTTAGTCACACGGGGCAGCGGCCACTCCTGCTGCAGTACCTTTATTGTACCTCGTTTACCATGCTCAGCATTTTATTCCCTTTACACCTCTCACGCTTTCCGGACCCCTTTTTAACCAGCAGCACTGCCCCGACGCTCCCGCGGTGCAGCTCTTTTAGTCACACGGGGCAGCGGCCACTCCTGCTGCAGTACCTTTATTGTACCTCGTTTACCATGCTCAGCATTTTATTCCCTTTACACCTCTCACGCTTTCCGGACCCCTTTTTAACCAGCAGCGCTGCCCCGACCGTCCCGCGGTGCAGCTCTTTTAGTGACACGGGGCAGCGGCCACTCCTGCTGCTGTACCTTTATTGTACCTCGTTTACCATGCTCAGCATTTTATTCCCTTTACACCTCTCAGCCTTTCCCGTGCCGCTCTTTTTAACCAGCAGCGCTGCCCCGACGGTCCCGCGGTGCAGCTCTTTTAGTGATGCGGAGCAGCGGCCACACCTGCTGCAGTACCTTTATTGTACCTCGTTTACCATGCTCAGCATTTTATTCCCTTTACACCTCTCACGCTTTCCGGACCCCTTTTTAACCAGCAGCACTGCCCCGACGCTCCCGCGGTGCAGCTCTTTTAGTCACACGGGGCAGCGGCCACACCTGCTGCAGTACCTTTATTGTACCTCGTTTACCATGCTCAGCATTTTATTCCCTTTACACCTCTCACGCTTTCCGGACCCCTTTTTAACCAGCAGCGCTGCCCCGACCGTCCCGCGGTGCAGCTCTTTTAGTGATGCGGGGCAGCGGCCACTCCTGCTGCTGTACCTTTACAATATTTCTTAGACCATTGTCAATACTTTATTGCGCTGACGTTTCCCAGCCTTTCCCGTGCCGCTCTTTTTAACCAGCAGCGCTGCCCCGACGCTCCCGAGGTGCAGCTCCCTTAGTGACACGGGGCAGGGGCCGAGAGCCCTCTAGGTGCGGCTCCTCTATAGCACTTTACCGTTTTCTATTTTATTTCATTGGCACCTCGCGCGTTGCGCCGGGCGCCTCATTCGGGGACATGCGCCGGCTCCCACAGCGCCCCGCCCGCCGCCGCTCCCCGGGGGCCTCCCCGCTGCTCTCGGGAGATCGCACACCGCACGCGGCCCAAGCCCCGTCTCGCCGACGGCACTCACCACCCGCCGCCCGCCGCCGCGTTCTCCCGCTCCCTACCGGCACGAAGCGGCGCTGCCGATGACGGAGCCGATGCGCGGCTGCCACGCCGCTCTCTCCGCGCCTCAGGGCCGGCGCCTTCGGCCGCACAGGGCGGCGTCCCCGCATCCGGGCCAGCCCGCGGAGCTCCTGCCGCCGCCGCCGCCGCCCCCCGACTGAGGGGCCGCGACGCCGGCGCCCCCTTTTATACTCCGCACCCCCTTTTCCCGCCACTGCCGCGGTGGGCTCCCCCCGCCTCAAAATCGCCCAGAAGCGCCCGAGGCGGGAACGGCGCAGCCCCACCGGCGCCTCGGAGAAGCTCTTCTAGTGACAAGGAGCAGCGGCCACTCCTGCTGCAGTACCTTTTCAATATTTCTTAGACCATTGTCAATATTTTATTGCGCTCACACTTCCCAGCCTTTCCCATACTGCTCTGTTTAACCAGCAGCGCTGCCCCGACGCTCCCGCGGTGCAGCTCTTTTAGTGACGCGGGGCAGCGGCCACACCTGCTGCTGTACCTTTATTGTACCTCGTTTACCATGCTCAGCATTTTATTCCCTTTACACCTTTCACGCATTCCGGACCCCTTTTTAACCTGCAGCGCTGCCCCGACCGTCCCGCGGTGCAGCTCTTTTAGTGACGCGGGGCAGCGGCCACTCCTGCTGCTGTACCTTTATTGTACCTCGTTTACCATGCTCAGCATTTCATTCCCTTTACACCTCTCAGCCTTTCCCGTGCCGCTCTTTTTAACCAGCAGCGCTGCCCCGACGGTCCCGCGGTGCAGCTCTTTTAGTGATGCGGGGCAGCGGCCACACCTGCTGCAGTACCTTTATTGTACCTCGTTTACCATGCTCAGCATTTTATTCCCTTTACACCTCTCACGCTTTCCGGACCCCTTTTTAACCAGCAGCGCTGCCCCGACCGTCCCGCGGTGCAGCTCTTTTAGTCACACGGGGCAGCGCCCTCACCTGCTGCTGTACCTTTATTGTACCTCGCTTACCATGCTCAGCATTTTATTCCCTTTACACCTCTCACGCTTTCCGGACCCCTTTTTAACCAGCAGCACTGCCCCGACGCTCCCGCGGTGCAGCTCTTTTAGTGACACGGGGCAGCGGCCACACCTGCTGCTGTACCTTTATTGTACCTCTTTTACCATGCTCAGCATTTCATTCCCTTTACACCTCTCAGCCTTTCCCGTGCCGCTCTTTTTAACCAGCAGCGCTGCCCCGACGCTCCCGCGGTGCAGCTCTTTTAGTGACGCGGAGCAGCGGCCACTCCTGCTGCTGTACCTTTATTGTACCTCGTTTACCATGCTCAGCATTTTATTCCCTTTACACCTCTCACGCTTTCCGGACCCCTTTTTAACCAGCAGCGCTGCCCCGACGCTCCCGCGGTGCAGCTCTTTTAGTGATGCGGGGCAGCGGCCACTCCTGCTGCTGTACCTTTACAGTATTTCTTAAACCATTGTCAATATTTTATTGCGCTCACACTTCCCAGCCTTTCCGTGCTGCTCTGTTTAACCAGCAGCGCTGCCCCGACGCTCCCGCGGTGCAGCTCTTTTAGTGACGCGGGGCAGCGGCCACTCCTGCTGCTGTACCTTTATTGTACCTCGTTTACCATGCTCAGCATTTCATTCCCTTTACACCTCTCAGCCTTTCCCGTGCCGCTCTTTTTAACCAGCAGCGCTGCCCCGACGCTCCCGCGGTGCAGCTCTTTTAGTGACACGGGGCAGCGGCCACACCTGCTGCAGTACCTTTATTGTACCTCGTTTACAATGCTCAGCATTTTATTCCCTTTACACCTCTCAGCCTTTCCCGTGCCGCTCTTTTTAACCAGCAGCGCTGCCCCGACGCTCCCGCGGTGCAGCTCTTTTAGTGATGCGGAGCAGCGGCCACACCTGCTGCTGTATCTTTATTGTACCTCGTTTACCATGCTCAGCATTTTATTCCCTTTACACCTCTCGGCCTTTCCCGTGCCGCTCTTTTTAACCAGCAGCGCTGCGCCGACGCTCCCGCGGTGCAGCTCTTTTAGTCACACGGGGCAGCGGCCACTCCTGCTGCAGTACCTTTATTGTACCTCGTTTACCATGCTCAGCATTTTATTCCCTTTACACCTCTCACGCTTTCCGGACCCCTTTTTAACCAGCAGCACTGCCCCGACGCTCCCGCGGTGCAGCTCTTTTAGTCACACGGGGCAGCGGCCACACCTGCTGCTGTACCTTTATTGTACCTCGTTTACCATGCTCAGCATTTCATTCCCTTTACACCTCTCAGCCTTTCCCGTGCCGCTCTTTTTAACCAGCAGCGCTGCCCCGACGCTCCCGCGGTGCAGCTCTTTTAGTCACACGGGGCAGCGGCCACACCTGCTGCTGTACCTTTATTGTACCTCGTTTACCATGCTCAGCATTTCATTCCCTTTACACCTCTCACGCTTTCCGGACCCCTTTTTAACCAGCAGCGCTGCCCCGACCGTCCCGCGGTGCAGCTCTTTTAGTGATGCGGGGCAGCGGCCACACCTGCTGCAGTACCTTTATTGTACCTCGTTTACCATGCTCAGCATTTCATTCCCTTTACACCTCTCACGCTTTCCGGACCCCTTTTTAACCAGCAGCGCTGCCCCGACGCTCCCGAGGTGCAGCTCTTTTAGTGATGCGGGGCAGCGGCCACACCTGCTGCAGTATCTTTATTGTACCTCTTTTACCATGCTCAGCATTTCATTCCCTTTACACCTCTCACGCTTTCCGGACCCCTTTTTAGCCAGCAGCGCTGCCCCGACGGTCCCGCGGTGCAGCTCTTTTAGTGATGCGGGGCAGCGGCCACACCTGCTGCAGTATCTTTATTGTACCTCTTTTACCATGCTCAGCATTTTATTCCCTTTACACCTCTCACGCTTTCCCGTGCCGCTCTTTTTAACCAGCAGCGCTGCCCCGACGCTCCCGCGGTGCAGCTCTTTTAGTGATGCGGGGCAGCGGCCACACCTGCTGCTGTACCTTTATTGTACCTCGTTTACCATGCTCAGCATTTTATTCCCTTTACACCTCCCAAGCTTTCCGGACTCCTTTTTAACCAGCAGCGCTGCCCCGACGCTCCCGCGGTGCAGCTCTTTTAGTCACACGGGGCAGCGGCCACTCCTGCAGCAGTATCTTTATTGTACCTCTTTTACCATGCTCAGCATTTCATTCCCTTTACACCTCTCACGCTTTCCGGACCCCTTTTTAGCCAGCAGCGCTGCCCCGACCGTCCCGCGGTGCAGCTCTTTTAGTGACGCGGGGCAGCGGCCACACCTGCTGCAGTACCTTTATTGTACCTCGTTTACAATGCTCAGCATTTTATTCCCTTTACACCTCTCAGCCTTTCCCGTGCCGCTCTTTTTAACCAGCAGCGCTGCCCCGACGCTCCCGAGGTGCAGCTCTTTTAGTCACACGGGGCAGCGACCACTCCTGCTGCAGTACCTTTATTGTACCTCGTTTACCATGCTCAGCATTTCATTCCCTTTACACCTCTCACGCTTTCCGGACCCCTTTTTAACCAGCAGCGCTGCCCCGACCGTCCCGCGGTGCAGCTCTTTTAGTGATGCGGGGCAGCGGCCACTCCTGCTGCTGTACCTTTACAATATTTCTTAGACCATTGTCAATACTTTATTGCGCTGACGTTTCCCAGCCTTTCCCGTGCTGCTCTGTTTAACCAGCAGCGCTGCCCCGACGCTCCCGCGGTACAGCTCCCTTAGTGACACGGGGCAGGGGCCGAGAGCCCTCTAGGTGCGGCTCCTCTATAGCACTTTACCGTTTTCTATTTTATTTCATTGGCACCTCGCGCGTTGCGCCGGGCGCCTCATTCGGGGACATGCGCCGGCTCCCACAGCGCCCCGCCCGCCGCCGCTCCCCGGGGGCCTCCCCGCTGCTCTCGGGAGATCGCACACCGCACGCGGCCCAAGCCCCGTCTCGCCGACGGCACTCACCACCCGCCGCCCGCCGCCGCGTTCTCCCGCTCCCTACCGGCACGAAGCGGCGCTGCCGATGACGGAGCCGATGCGCGGCTGCCACGCCGCTCTCTCCGCGCCTCAGGGCCGGCGCCTTCGGCCGCACAGGGCGGCGTCCCCGCATCCGGGCCAGCCCGCGGAGCTCCTGCCGCCGCCGCCGCCGCCCCCCGACTGAGGGGCCGCGACGCCGGCGCCCCCTTTTATACTCCGCACCCCCTTTTCCCGCCACTGCCGCGGTGGGCTCCCCCCGCCTCAAAATCGCCCAGAAGCGCCCGAGGCGGGAACGGCGCAGCCCCACCGGCGCCTCGGAGAAGCTCTTTTAGTGACAAGGAGCAGCGGCCACCCCTCCTGAAGTACCTTTATTGTACCTCGTTTACCATGCTCAGCATTTTATTCCCTTTACACCTCTCACGCTTTCCCGTGCCGCTCTTTTTAACCAGCAGCGCTGCCCCGACGCTCCCGCGGTGCAGCTCTTTTAGTGATGCGGGGCAGCGGCCACACCTGCTGCTGTACCTTTATTGTACCTCGTTTACCATGCTCATCATTTCATTCCCTTTACACCTCTCACGCTTTCCGGACCCCTTTTTAACCAGCAGCGCTTCCCCGACCGTCCCGCGGTGCAGCTCTTTTAGTGATGCGGGGCAGCGGCCACTCCTGCTGCAGTACCTTTTCAATATTTCTTAGACCATTGTCAATATGTTATTCCGCTCACACTTCCCAGCCTTTCCGTGCTGCTCTTTTTAACCAGCAGCGCTGCCCCGACGCTCCCGCGGTGCAGCTCTTTTAGTGATGCGGGGCAGCGGCCACTCCTGCAGCAGTATCTTTATTGTACCTCGTTTACCATGCTCAGCATTTCATTCCCTTTACACCTCTCAGCCTTTCCCGTGCCGCTCTTTTTAACCAGCAGCGCTGCCCCGACGCTCCCGCGGTGCAGCTCTTTTAGTGACGCGGGGCAGCGGCCACACCTGCTGCAGTACCTTTCTTGTACCTCGTTTACCATGCTCAGCATTTTATTCCCTTTACACCTCTCACGCTTTCCGGACCCCTTTTTAACCAGCAGCGCTGCCCCGACCGTCCCGAGATGCAGCTCTTTTAGTGATGCGGGGCAGCGGCAACTCCTGCTGCTGTACCTTTTCAATATTTCTTAGACCATTGTCAATATTTTATTGCGCTCACACTTCCCAGCCTTTCCGTGCTGCTCTTTTTAACCAGCAGCGCTGCCCCGACGCTCCCGAGGTGCAGCTCTTTTAGTGATGCGGGGCAGCGGCCACACCTGCTGCACTACCTTTATTGTACCTCGTTTACCATGCTCAGCATTTTATTCCCTTTACACCTCTCACGCTTTCCGGACCCCTTTTTAACCAGCAGCACTGCCCCGACGCTCCCGCGGTGCAGCTCTTTTAGTGATGCGGGGCAGCGGCCACACCTGCTGCTGTACCTTTATTGTACCTCTTTTACCATGCTCAGCATTTCATTCCCTTTACACCTCTCAGCCTTTCCCGTGCCGCTCTTTTTAACCAGCAGCGCTGCCCCGACGCTCCCGCGGTGCAGCTCTTTTAGTGACGCGGAGCAGCGGCCACTCCTGCTGCTGTACCTTTATTGTACCTCGTTTACCATGCTCAGCATTTTATTCCCTTTACACCTCTCACGCTTTCCGGACCCCTTTTTAACCAGCAGCGCTGCCCCGACGCTCCCGCGGTGCAGCTCTTTTAGTGATGCGGGGCAGCGGCCACTCCTGCTGCTGTACCTTTACAGTATTTCTTAAACCATTGTCAATATTTTATTGCGCTCACACTTCCCAGCCTTTCCGTGCTGCTCTGTTTAACCAGCAGCGCTGCCCCGACGCTCCCGCGGTGCAGCTCTTTTAGTGACGCGGGGCAGCGGCCACTCCTGCTGCTGTACCTTTATTGTACCTCGTTTACCATGCTCAGCATTTCATTCCCTTTACACCTCTCAGCCTTTCCCGTGCCGCTCTTTTTAACCAGCAGCGCTGCCCCGACGCTCCCGCGGTGCAGCTCTTTTAGTGACACGGGGCAGCGGCCACACCTGCTGCAGTACCTTTATTGTACCTCGTTTACCATGCTCAGCATTTTATTCCCTTTACACCTCTCAGCCTTTCCCGTGCCGCTCTTTTTAACCAGCAGCGCTGCCCCGACGCTCCCGCGGTGCAGCTCTTTTAGTGATGCGGAGCAGCGGCCACACCTGCTGCTGTATCTTTATTGTACCTCGTTTACCATGCTCAGCATTTTATTCCCTTTACACCTCTCGGCCTTTCCCGTGCCGCTCTTTTTAACCAGCAGCGCTGCGCCGACGCTCCCGCGGTGCAGCTCTTTTAGTCACACGGGGCAGCGGCCACTCCTGCTGCAGTACCTTTATTGTACCTCGTTTACCATGCTCAGCATTTTATTCCCTTTACACCTCTCACGCTTTCCGGACCCCTTTTTAACCAGCAGCACTGCCCCGACGCTCCCGCGGTGCAGCTCTTTTAGTCACACGGGGCAGCGGCCACTCCTGCTGCAGTACCTTTATTGTACCTCGTTTACCATGCTCAGCATTTTATTCCCTTTACACCTCTCACGCTTTCCGGACCCCTTTTTAACCAGCAGCGCTGCCCCGACCGTCCCGCGGTGCAGCTCTTTTAGTGACACGGGGCAGCGGCCACTCCTGCTGCTGTACCTTTATTGTACCTCGTTTACCATGCTCAGCATTTTATTCCCTTTACACCTCTCAGCCTTTCCCGTGCCGCTCTTTTTAACCAGCAGCGCTGCCCCGACGGTCCCGCGGTGCAGCTCTTTTAGTGATGCGGAGCAGCGGCCACACCTGCTGCAGTACCTTTATTGTACCTCGTTTACCATGCTCAGCATTTTATTCCCTTTACACCTCTCACGCTTTCCGGACCCCTTTTTAACCAGCAGCACTGCCCCGACGCTCCCGCGGTGCAGCTCTTTTAGTCACACGGGGCAGCGGCCACACCTGCTGCAGTACCTTTATTGTACCTCGTTTACCATGCTCAGCATTTTATTCCCTTTACACCTCTCACGCTTTCCGGACCCCTTTTTAACCAGCAGCGCTGCCCCGACCGTCCCGCGGTGCAGCTCTTTTAGTGATGCGGGGCAGCGGCCACTCCTGCTGCTGTACCTTTACAATATTTCTTAGACCATTGTCAATACTTTATTGCGCTGACGTTTCCCAGCCTTTCCCGTGCCGCTCTTTTTAACCAGCAGCGCTGCCCCGACGCTCCCGAGGTGCAGCTCCCTTAGTGACACGGGGCAGGGGCCGAGAGCCCTCTAGGTGCGGCTCCTCTATAGCACTTTACCGTTTTCTATTTTATTTCATTGGCACCTCGCGCGTTGCGCCGGGCGCCTCATTCGGGGACATGCGCCGGCTCCCACAGCGCCCCGCCCGCCGCCGCTCCCCGGGGGCCTCCCCGCTGCTCTCGGGAGATCGCACACCGCACGCGGCCCAAGCCCCGTCTCGCCGACGGCACTCACCACCCGCCGCCCGCCGCCGCGTTCTCCCGCTCCCTACCGGCACGAAGCGGCGCTGCCGATGACGGAGCCGATGCGCGGCTGCCACGCCGCTCTCTCCGCGCCTCAGGGCCGGCGCCTTCGGCCGCACAGGGCGGCGTCCCCGCATCCGGGCCAGCCCGCGGAGCTCCTGCCGCCGCCGCCGCCGCCCCCCGACTGAGGGGCCGCGACGCCGGCGCCCCCTTTTATACTCCGCACCCCCTTTTCCCGCCACTGCCGCGGTGGGCTCCCCCCGCCTCAAAATCGCCCAGAAGCGCCCGAGGCGGGAACGGCGCAGCCCCACCGGCGCCTCGGAGAAGCTCTTCTAGTGACAAGGAGCAGCGGCCACTCCTGCTGCAGTACCTTTTCAATATTTCTTAGACCATTGTCAATATTTTATTGCGCTCACACTTCCCAGCCTTTCCCATACTGCTCTGTTTAACCAGCAGCGCTGCCCCGACGCTCCCGCGGTGCAGCTCTTTTAGTGACGCGGGGCAGCGGCCACACCTGCTGCTGTACCTTTATTGTACCTCGTTTACCATGCTCAGCATTTTATTCCCTTTACACCTTTCACGCATTCCGGACCCCTTTTTAACCTGCAGCGCTGCCCCGACCGTCCCGCGGTGCAGCTCTTTTAGTGACGCGGGGCAGCGGCCACACCTGCTGCAGTACCTTTATTGTACCTCGTTTACCATGCTCAGCATTTTATTCCCTTTACACCTCTCAGCCTTTCCCGTGCCGCTCTTTTTAACCAGCAGCGCTGCCCCGACGCTCCCGCGGTGCAGCTCTTTTAGTGACGCGGGGCAGCGGCCACACCTGCTGCTGTACCTTTATTGTACCTCGTTTACCATGCTCAGCATTTCATTCCCTTTACACCTCTCACGCTTTCCGGACCCCTTTTTAACCAGCAGCACTGCCCCGACGCTCCCGCGGTGCAGCTCTTTTAGTGACACGGGGCAGCTACACCTGCTGCTGTACCTTTATTGTACCTCGTTTACCATGCTCAGCATTTTATTCCCTTTACACCTCTCAGCCTTTCCCGTGCCGCTCTTTTTAACCAGCAGCGCTGCCCCGACGCTCCCGCGGTGCAGCTCTTTTAGTGACACGGGGCAGCGGCCACACCTGCTGCTGTACCTTTATTGTACCTCGTTTACCATGCTCAGCATTTTATTCCCTTTACACCTCTCACGCTTTCCGGACCCCTTTTTAACCAGCAGCGCTGCCCCGACGGTCCCGCGGTGCAGCTCTTTTAGTGACGCGGGGCAGCGGCCACTCCTGCTGCAGTATCTTTATTGTACCTCGTTTACCATGCTCAGCATTTCATTCCCTTTACACCTCTCAGCCTTTCCCGTGCCGCTCATTTTAACCAGCAGCGCTGCCCCGACGCTCCCGCGGTGCAGCTCTTTTAGTGACACGGGGCAGCGCCCTCACCTGCTGCTGTACCTTTATTGTACCTCGCTTACCATGCTCAGCATTTTATTCCCTTTACACCTCTCACGCTTTCCGGACCCCTTTTTAACCAGCAGCACTGCCCCGACGCTCCCGCGGTGCAGCTCTTTTAGTGACACGGGGCAGCGGCCACACCTGCTGCTGTACCTTTATTGTACCTCGTTTACCATGCTCAGCATTTCATTCCCTTTACACCTCTCAGCCTTTCCCGTGCCGCTCTTTTTAACCAGCAGCGCTGCCCCGACGCTCCCGCGGTGCAGCTCTTTTAGTCACACGGGGCAGCGGCCACACCTGCTGCTGTACCTTTATTGTACCTCGTTTACCATGCTCAGCATTTCATTCCCTTTACACCTCTCACGCTTTCCGGACCCCTTTTTAACCAGCAGCGCTGCCCCGACCGTCCCGCGGTGCAGCTCTTTTAGTGATGCGGGGCAGCGGCCACACCTGCTGCAGTATCTTTATTGTACCTCTTTTACCATGCTCAGCATTTCATTCCCTTTACACCTCTCACGCTTTCCGGACCCCTTTTTAGCCAGCAGCGCTGCCCCGACGGTCCCGCGGTGCAGCTCTTTTAGTGATGCGGGGCAGCGGCCACACCTGCTGCAGTATCTTTATTGTACCTCTTTTACCATGCTCAGCATTTTATTCCCTTTACACCTCTCACGCTTTCCCGTGCCGCTCTTTTTAACCAGCAGCGCTGCCCCGACGCTCCCGCGGTGCAGCTCTTTTAGTGATGCGGGGCAGCGGCCACACCTGGTGCAGTACCTTTACAGTATTTCTTAAACCATTGTCAATATTTTATTGCGATCACACTTCCCAGCCTTTCCCATGCTGCTCTTTTTAACCAGCAGCGCTGCCCCGACGCTCCCGCGGTGCAGCTCCCTTAGTGACACGGGGCAGGGGCCGAGAGCCCTCTAGGTGCGGCTCCTCTATAGCACTTTACCGTTTTCTATTTTATTTCATTGGCACCTCGCGCGTTGCGCCGGGCGCCTCATTCGGGGACATGCGCCGGCTCCCACAGCGCCCCGCCCGCCGCCGCTCCCCGGGGGCCTCCCCGCTGCTCTCGGGAGATCGCACACCGCACGCGGCCCAAGCCCCGTCTCGCCGACGGCACTCACCACCCGCCGCCCGCCGCCGCGTTCTCCCGCTCCCTACCGGCACGAAGCGGCGCTGCCGATGACGGAGCCGATGCGCGGCTGCCACGCCGCTCTCTCCGCGCCTCAGGGCCGGCGCCTTCGGCCGCACAGGGCGGCGTCCCCGCATCCGGGCCAGGCGGCGGAGCTCCTGCCGCCGCCGCCGCCGTCCCCCGACTGAGGGGCCGCGACGCCGGCGCCCCCTTTTATACTCCGCACCCCCTTTTCCCGCCACTGCCGCGGTGGGCTCCCCCCGCCTCAAAATCGCCCAGAAGCGCCCGAGGCGGGAACGGCGCAGCCCCACCGGCGCCTCGGAGAAGCTCTTCTAGTGACAAGGAGCAGCGGCCACTCCTGCTGCAGTACCTTTATTGTACCTCGTTTACCATGCTCAGCATTTCATTCCCTTTACACCTCTCAGCCTTTCCCGTGCCGCTCTTTTTAACCAGCAGCGCTGCCCCGACGCTCCCGCGGTGCAGCTCTTTTAGTGACACGGGGCAGCAGCCACTCCTGCTGCAGTACTTTTAAAGGATTTTCGACCATTTTATTTTATACCCTTCACAGATGCGACCTTTGCCGTGACACCTTTGAAGCAGCGCCCCTGCCCCACGTGCGCCGCGGTGCAGCTCATTTTATCCTGAGGAAGTGGCTACTCCTGCTGCGGTGTTGTTATTATTTCTCAGACCTTTCTCTATATTTTATTTCCCTCACCCCTCCAGTCCTTTTACGTGCCGCACGTTTACCATCAGCACCACCCCAAAGGTGCCGCGGTGCAGCTGTTTTAGTGAACCCACGCAGCGGCCACTCCTGCTGCTGTACCTTTTGAGTATTTCTTAGACCATTCTCAATATTTTATTGCGCTCACACTTCCCAGCCTTTCCGTGCTGCTCTTTTTGACCAGCAGCGCTGCCCCGACGCTCCCGCGGTGCAGCTCTTTTAATGACGCGGGGCAGCGGCCACACCTGCTGCTGTACCTTTATTGTACCTCTTTTACCACGCTCAGCATTTCATTCCCTTTACACCTCTCACGCTTTCCAGTGCCGCTCTTTTTAACCAGCAGCGCTGCCCCGACGCTCCCGCGGTGCAGCTCTTTTAGTGATGCGGAGCAGCGGCCACTCCTGCTGCTGTACCTTTATTGTACCTCGTTTACCATGCTCAGCATTTTATTCCCTTTACACCTCTCACGCTTTCCGGACCCCTTTTTAACCAGCAGCGCTGCCCCGACCGTCCCGAGATGCAGCTCTTTTAGTGATGCGGGGCAGCGGCCACTCCTGCTGCAGTACCTTTTCAATATTTCTTAGACCATTGTCAATATTTTATTGCGCTCACACTTCCCAGCCTTTCCCATGCTGCTCTGTTTAACCAGCAGCGCTGCCCCGACGCTCCCGAGGTGCAGCTCTTTTAGTGATGCGGGGCAGCGGCCACACCTGCTGCAGTACCTTTATTGTACCTCTTTTACCATGCTCAGCATTTCATTCCCTTTACACCTCTCACGCTTTCCGGACCCCTTTTTAACCAGCAGCGCTGCCCCGACGGTCCCGCGGTGCAGCTCTTTTAGTGACGCGGGGCAGCGGCCACTCCTGCTGCTGTACCTTTATTGTACCTCGTTTACCATGCTCAGCATTTCATTCCCTTTACACCTCTCAGCCTTTCCCGTGCCGCTCTTTTTAACCAGCAGCGCTGCCCCGACGCTCCCGCGGTGCAGCTCTTTTAGTGACACGGGGCAGCGGCCACACCTGCTGCAGTACCTTTCTTGTACCTCGTTTACCATGCTCAGCATTTTATTCCCTTTACACCTCTCAGCCTTTCCCGTGCCGCTCTTTTTAACCAGCAGCGCTGCCCCGACGGTCCCGCGGTGCAGCTCTTTTAGTGATGCGGGGCAGCGGCCACACCTGCTGCACTACCTTTATTGTACCTCGTTTACCATGCTCAGCATTTTATTCCCTTTACACCTCTCACGCTTTCCGGACCCCTTTTTAACCAGCAGCGCTGCCCCGACCGTCCCGCGGTGCAGCTCTTTTAGTGATGCGGGGCAGCGGCCACACCTGCTGCACTACCTTTATTGTACCTCGTTTACCATGCTCAGCATTTTATTCCCTTTACACCTCTCACGCTTTCCGGACCCCTTTTTAACCAGCAGCGCTGACCCGACGGTCCCGCGGTGCAGCTCTTTTAGTGACGCGGGGCAGCGGCCACTCCTGCTGCTGTACCTTTATTGTACCTCGTTTACCATGCTCAGCATTTCATTCCCTTTACACCTCTCAGCCTTTCCCGTGCCGCTCTTTTTAACCAGCAGCGCTGCCCCGACGCTCCCGCGGTGCAGCTCTTTTAGTCACACGGGGCAGCGGCCACACCTGCTGCTGTACCTTTATTGTACCTCGTTTACCATGCTCAGCATTTTATTCCCTTTACACCTCTCAAGCTTTCCGGACTCCTTTTTAACCAGCAGCGCTGCCCCGACGCTCCCGCGGTGCAGCTCTTTTAGTGATGCGGAGCAGCGGCCACTCCTGCTGCTGTACCTTTATTGTACCTCGTTTACCATGCTCAGCATTTCATTCCCTTTACACCTCTCAGCCTTTCCCGTGCCGCTCTTTTTAACCAGCAGCGCTGCCCCGACGCTCCCGCGGTGCAGCTCTTTTAGTCACACGGGGCAGCGCCCTCACCTGCTGCTGTACCTTTATTGTACCTCGTTTACCATGCTCAGCATTTTATTCCCTTTACACCTCTCACGCTTTCCGGACCCCTTTTTAACCAGCAGCACTGCCCCGACGCTCCCGCGGTGCAGCTCTTTTAGTGACACGGGGCAGCGGCCACACCTGCTGCTGTACCTTTATTGTACCTCGTTTACCATGCTCAGCATTTCATTCCCTTTACACCTCTCAGCCTTTCCCGTGCCGCTCTTTTTAACCAGCAGCGCTGCCCCGACGCTCCCGCGGTGCAGCTCTTTTAGTCACACGGGGCAGCGCCCTCACCTGCTGCTGTACCTTTATTGTACCTCGTTTACCATGCTCAGCATTTTATTCCCTTTACACCTCTCACGCTTTCCGGACCCCTTTTTAACCAGCAGCACTGCCCCGACGCTCCCGCGGTGCAGCTCTTTTAGTGACACGGGGCAGCGGCCACACCTGCTGCTGTACCTTTATTGTACCTCGTTTACCATGCTCAGCATTTCATTCCCTTTACACCTCTCAGCCTTTCCCGTGCCGCTCTTTTTAACCAGCAGCGCTGCCCCGACGCTCCCGCGGTGCAGCTCTTTTAGTCACACGGGGCAGCGGCCACACCTGCTGCTGTACCTTTATTGTACCTCGTTTACCATGCTCAGCATTTCATTCCCTTTACACCTCTCACGCTTTCCGGACCCCTTTTTAACCAGCAGCGCTGCCCCGACCGTCCCGCGGTGCAGCTCTTTTAGTGATGCGGGGCAGCGGCCACACCTGCTGCAGTACCTTTATTGTACCTCGTTTACCATGCTCAGCATTTCATTCCCTTTACACCTCTCACGCTTTCCGGACCCCTTTTTAACCAGCAGCGCTGCCCCGACGCTCCCGAGGTGCAGCTCTTTTAGTGATGCGGGGCAGCGGCCACACCTGCTGCAGTATCTTTATTGTACCTCTTTTACCATGCTCAGCATTTCATTCCCTTTACACCTCTCACGCTTTCCGGACCCCTTTTTAGCCAGCAGCGCTGCCCCGACGGTCCCGCGGTGCAGCTCTTTTAGTGATGCGGGGCAGCGGCCACACCTGCTGCAGTATCTTTATTGTACCTCTTTTACCATGCTCAGCATTTTATTCCCTTTACACCTCTCACGCTTTCCCGTGCCGCTCTTTTTAACCAGCAGCGCTGCCCCGACGCTCCCGCGGTGCAGCTCTTTTAGTGATGCGGGGCAGCGGCCACACCTGGTGCAGTACCTTTACAGTATTTCTTAAACCATTGTCAATATTTTATTGCGATCACACTTCCCAGCCTTTCCCATGCTGCTCTTTTTAACCAGCAGCGCTGCCCCGACGCTCCCGCGGTGCAGCTCCCTTAGTGACACGGGGCAGGGGCCGAGAGCCCTCTAGGTGCGGCTCCTCTATAGCACTTTACCGTTTTCTATTTTATTTCATTGGCACCTCGCGCGTTGCGCCGGGCGCCTCATTCGGGGACATGCGCCGGCTCCCACAGCGCCCCGCCCGCCGCCGCTCCCCGGGGGCCTCCCCGCTGCTCTCGGGAGATCGCACACCGCACGCGGCCCAAGCCCCGTCTCGCCGACGGCACTCACCACCCGCCGCCCGCCGCCGCGTTCTCCCGCTCCCTACCGGCACGAAGCGGCGCTGCCGATGACGGAGCCGATGCGCGGCTGCCACGCCGCTCTCTCCGCGCCTCAGGGCCGGCGCCTTCGGCCGCACAGGGCGGCGTCCCCGCATCCGGGCCAGCCCGCGGAGCTCCTGCCGCCGCCGCCGCCGCCCCCCGACTGAGGGGCCGCGACGCCGGCGCCCCCTTTTATACTCCGCACCCCCTTTTCCCGCCACTGCCGCGGTGGGCTCCCCCCGCCTCAAAATCGCCCAGAAGCGCCCGAGGCGGGAACGGCGCAGCCCCACCGGCGCCTCGGAGAAGCTCTTCTAGTGACAAGGAGCAGCGGCCACTCCTGCTGCAGTACCTTTATTGTACCTCGTTTACCATGCTCAGCATTTCATTCCCTTTACACCTCTCAGCCTTTCCCGTGCCGCTCTTTTTAACCAGCAGCGCTGCCCCGACGCTCCCGCGGTGCAGCTCTTTTAGTGACACGGGGCAGCAGCCACTCCTGCTGCAGTACTTTTAAAGGATTTTCGACCATTTTATTTTATACCCTTCACAGATGCGACCTTTGCCGTGACACCTTTGAAGCAGCGCCCCTGCCCCACGTGCGCCGCGGTGCAGCTCATTTTATCCTGAGGAAGTGGCTACTCCTGCTGCGGTGTTGTTATTATTTCTCAGACCTTTCTCTATATTTTATTTCCCTCACACCTCCAGTCCTTTTACGTGCCGCACGTTTACCATCAGCACCACCCCAAAGGTGCCGCGGTGCAGCTGTTTTAGTGAACCCACGCAGCGGCCACTCCTGCTGCTGTACCTTTTGAGTATTTCTTAGACCATTCTCAATATTTTATTGCGCTCACACTTCCCAGCCTTTCCGTGCTGCTCTTTTTGACCAGCAGCGCTGCCCCGACGCTCCCGCGGTGCAGCTCTTTTAGTGACGCGGGGCAGCGGCCACACCTGCTGCTGTACCTTTATTGTACCTCTTTTACCACGCTCAGCATTTCATTCCCTTTACACCTCTCACGCTTTCCAGTGCCGCTCTTTTTAACCAGCAGCGCTGCCCCGACGCTCCCGCGGTGCAGCTCTTTTAGTGATGCGGAGCAGCGGCCACTCCTGCTGCTGTACCTTTATTGTACCTCGTTTACCATGCTCAGCATTTTATTCCCTTTACACCTCTCACGCTTTCCGGACCCCTTTTTAACCAGCAGCGCTGCCCCGACGGTCCCGCGGTGCAGCTCTTTTAGTGACGCGGGGCAGCGGCCACTCCTGCTGCTGTACCTTTATTGTACCTCGTTTACCATGCTCAGCATTTCATTCCCTTTACACCTCTCAGCCTTTCCCGTGCCGCTCTTTTTAACCAGCAGCGCTGCCCCGACGCTCCCGCGGTGCAGCTCTTTTAGTCACACGGGGCAGCGGCCACACCTGCTGCTGTACCTTTATTGTACCTCGTTTACCATGCTCAGCATTTTATTCCCTTTACACCTCTCAGCCTTTCCCGTGCCGCTCTTTTTAACCAGCAGCGCTGCCCCGACCGTCCCGCGGTGCAGCTCTTTTAGTGATGCGGAGCAGCGGCCACTCCTGCTGCTGTACCTTTATTGTACCTCGTTTACCATGCTCAGCATTTTATTCCCTTTACACCTCTCACGCTTTCCGGACCCCTTTTTAACCAGCAGCGCTGCCCCGACCGTCCCGCGGTGCAGCTCTTTTAGTGATGCGGGGCAGCGGCCACACCTGCTGCACTACCTTTATTGTACCTCGTTTACCATGCTCAGCATTTTATTCCCTTTACACCTCTCAGCCTTTCCCGTGCCGCTCTTTTTAACCAGCAGCGCTGCCCCGACGGTCCCGCGGTGCAGCTCTTTTAGTGATGCGGGGCAGCGGCCACACCTGCTGCTGTATCTTTATTGTACCTCGTTTACCATGCTCAGCATTTTATTCCCTTTACACCTCTCAGCCTTTCCCGTGCCGCTCTTTTTAACCAGCAGCGCTGCGCCGACGCTCCCGCGGTGCAGCTCTTTTAGTCACACGGGGCAGCGGCCACTCCTGCTGCAGTACCTTTATTGTACCTCGTTTACCATGCTCAGCATTTCATTCCCTTTACACCTCTCACGCTTTCCGGACCCCTTTTTAACCAGCAGCGCTGCCCCGACGCTCCCGCAGTGCAGCTCTTTTAGTGATGCGGGGCAGCGGCCACTCCTGCTGCTGTACCTTTACAATATTTCTTAGACCATTGTCAATACTTTATTGCGCTGACGTTTCTCAGCCTTTCCCGTGCTGCTCTGTTTAACCAGCAGCGCTGCCCCGACGCTCCCGCGGTGCAGCTCCCTTAGTGACACGGGGCAGGGGCCGAGAGCCCTCTAGGTGCGGCTCCTCTATAGCACTTTACCGTTTTCTATTTTATTTCATTGGCACCTCGCGCGTTGCGCCGGGCGCCTCATTCGGGGACATGCGCCGGCTCCCACAGCGCCCCGCCCGCCGCCGCTCCCCGGGGGCCTCCCCGCTGCTCTCGGGAGATCGCACACCGCACGCGGCCCAAGCCCCGTCTCGCCGACGGCACTCACCACCCGCCGCCCGCCGCCGCGTTCTCCCGCTCCCTACCGGCACGAAGCGGCGCTGCCGATGACGGAGCCGATGCGCGGCTGCCACGCCGCTCTCTCCGCGCCTCAGGGCCGGCGCCTTCGGCCGCACAGGGCGGCGTCCCCGCATCCGGGCCAGCCCGCGGAGCTCCTGCCGCCGCCGCCGCCGCCCCCCGACTGAGGGGCCGCGACGCCGGCGCCCCCTTTTATACTCCGCACCCCCTTTTCCCGCCACTGCCGCGGTGGGCTCCCCCCGCCTCAAAATCGCCCAGAAGCGCCCGAGGCGGGAACGGCGCAGCCCCACCGGCGCCTCGGAGAAGCTCTTCTAGTGATGCGGAGCAGCGGCCACCCCTCCTGAAGTACCTTTATTGTACCTCGTTTACCATGCTCAGCATTTCATTCCCTTTACACCTCTCACGCTTTCCCGTGCCGCTCTTTTTAACCAGCAGCGCTGCCCCGACGCTCCCGCGGTGCAGCTCTTTTAGTGATGCGGGGCAGCGGCCACACCTGCTGCTGTACCTTTATTGTACCTCGTTTACCATGCTCATCATTTCATTCCCTTTACACCTCTCACGCTTTCCGGACCCCTTTTTAACCAGCAGCGCTGCCCCGACCGTCCCGCGGTGCAGCTCTTTTAGTGATGCGGGGCAGCGGCCACTCCTGCTGCAGTACCTTTTCAATATTTCTTAGACCATTGTCAATATGTTATTCCGCTCACACTTCCCAGCCTTTCCGTGCTGCTCTTTTTAACCAGCAGCGCTGCCCCGACGCTCCCGCGGTGCAGCTCTTTTAGTGACGCGGGGCAGCGGCCACACCTGCTGCAGTACCTTTCTTGTACCTCGTTTACCATGCTCAGCATTTTATTCCCTTTACACCTCTCAGCCTTTCCAGTGCTGCTCTTTTTAACCAGCACCGCTGCCCCGACGCTCCCGCGGTGCAGCTCTTTTAGTGATGCGGGGCAGCGGCAACTCCTGCTGCTGTACCTTTTCAATATTTCTTAGACCATTGTCAATATTTTATTGCGCTCACACTTCCCAGCCTTTCCGTGCTGCTCTTTTTAACCAGCAGCGCTGCCCCGACGCTCCCGAGGTGCAGCTCTTTTAGTGATGCGGGGCAGCGGCCACACCTGCTGCACTACCATTATTGTACCTCGTTTACCATGCTCAGCATTTTATTCCCTTTACACCTCTCACGCTTTCCGGACCCCTTTTTAACCAGCAGCACTGCCCCGACGGTCCCGCGGTGCAGCTCTTTTAGTGATGCGGAGCAGCGGCCACACCTGCTGCAGTACCTTTATTGTACCTCTTTTACCATGCTCAGCATTTCATTCCCTTTACACCTCTCAGCCTTTCCCGTGCCGCTCTTTTTAACCAGCAGCGCTGCCCCGACGCTCCCGCGGTGCAGCTCTTTTAGTGACGCGGAGCAGCGGCCACTCCTGCTGCTGTACCTTTATTGTACCTCGTTTACCATGCTCAGCATTTTATTCCCTTTACACCTCTCACGCTTTCCGGACCCCTTTTTAACCAGCAGCGCTGCCCCGACGCTCCCGCGGTGCAGCTCTTTTAGTGATGCGGGGCAGCGGCCACTCCTGCTGCTGTACCTTTACAGTATTTCTTAAACCATTGTCAATATTTTATTGCGCTCACACTTCCCAGCCTTTCCGTGCTGCTCTGTTTAACCAGCAGCGCTGCCCCGACGCTCCCGCGGTGCAGCTCTTTTAGTGACGCGGGGCAGCGGCCACTCCTGCTGCTGTACCTTTATTGTACCTCGTTTACCATGCTCAGCATTTCATTCCCTTTACACCTCTCAGCCTTTCCCGTGCCGCTCTTTTTAACCAGCAGCGCTGCCCCGACGCTCCCGCGGTGCAGCTCTTTTAGTGATGCGGAGCAGCGGCCACACCTGCTGCTGTATCTTTATTGTACCTCGTTTACCATGCTCAGCATTTTATTCCCTTTACACCTCTCGGCCTTTCCCGTGCCGCTCTTTTTAACCAGCAGCGCTGCGCCGACGCTCCCGCGGTGCAGCTCTTTTAGTCACACGGGGCAGCGGCCACTCCTGCTGCAGTACCTTTATTGTACCTCGTTTACCATGCTCAGCATTTCATTCCCTTTACACCTCTCACGCTTTCCGGACCCCTTTTTAACCAGCAGCACTGCCCCGACGCTCCCGCGGTGCAGCTCTTTTAGTCACACGGGGCAGCGGCCACTCCTGCTGCAGTACCTTTATTGTACCTCGTTTACCATGCTCAGCATTTTATTCCCTTTACACCTCTCACGCTTTCCGGACCCCTTTTTAACCAGCAGCGCTGCCCCGACCGTCCCGCGGTGCAGCTCTTTTAGTGATGCGGGGCAGCGGCCACTCCTGCTGCTGTACCTTTATTGTACCTCGTTTACCATGCTCAGCATTTTATTCCCTTTACACCTCTCAGCCTTTCCCGTGCCGCTCTTTTTAACCAGCAGCGCTGCCCCGACGGTCCCGCGGTGCAGCTCTTTTAGTGATGCGGAGCAGCGGCCACTCCTCCTGCAGTACCTTTATTGTACCTCGTTTACCATGCTCAGCATTTTATTCCCTTTACACCTCTCACGCTTTCCGGACCCCTTTTTAACCAGCAGCACTGCCCCGACGCTCCCGCGGTGCAGCTCTTTTAGTCACACGGGGCAGCGGCCACACCTGCTGCAGTACCTTTATTGTACCTCGTTTACCATGCTCAGCATTTTATTCCCTTTACACCTCTCACGCTTTCCGGACCCCTTTTTAACCAGCAGCGCTGCCCCGACCGTCCCGCGGTGCAGCTCTTTTAGTGATGCGGGGCAGCGGCCACTCCTGCTGCTGTACCTTTACAATATTTCTTAGACCATTGTCAATACTTTATTGCGCTGACGTTTCCCAGCCTTTCCCGTGCCGCTCTTTTTAACCAGCAGCGCTGCCCCGACGCTCCCGAGGTGCAGCTCCCTTAGTGACACGGGGCAGGGGCCGAGAGCCCTCTAGGTGCGGCTCCTCTATAGCACTTTACCGTTTTCTATTTTATTTCATTGGCACCTCGCGCGTTGCGCCGGGCGCCTCATTCGGGGACATGCGCCGGCTCCCACAGCGCCCCGCCCGCCGCCGCTCCCCGGGGGCCTCCCCGCTGCTCTCGGGAGATCGCACACCGCACGCGGCCCAAGCCCCGTCTCGCCGACGGCACTCACCACCCGCCGCCCGCCGCCGCGTTCTCCCGCTCCCTACCGGCACGAAGCGGCGCTGCCGATGACGGAGCCGATGCGCGGCTGCCACGCCGCTCTCTCCGCGCCTCAGGGCCGGCGCCTTCGGCCGCACAGGGCGGCGTCCCCGCATCCGGGCCAGCCCGCGGAGCTCCTGCCGCCGCCGCCGCCGCCCCCCGACTGAGGGGCCGCGACGCCGGCGCCCCCTTTTATACTCCGCACCCCCTTTTCCCGCCACTGCCGCGGTGGGCTCCCCCCGCCTCAAAATCGCCCAGAAGCGCCCGAGGCGGGAACGGCGCAGCCCCACCGGCGCCTCGGAGAAGCTCTTCTAGTGACAAGGAGCAGCGGCCACCCCTCCTGCAGTACCTTTATTGTACCTCGTTTACCATGCTCAGCATTTCATTCCCTTTACACCTCTCAGCCTTTCCCGTGCCGCTCTTTTTAACCAGCAGCGCTGCCCCGACGTTCCCGAGGTGCAGCTCTTTTAGTGATGCGGGGCAGCGGCCACACCTGCTGCTGTACCTTTATTGTACCTCGTTTACCATGCTCAGCATTTCATTCCCTTTACACCTCTCACGCTTTCCGGAGCCCTTTTTAACCAGCAGCGCTGCCCCGACGCTCCCGCGGTGCAGCTCTTTTAGTGACACGGGGCAGCAGCCACTCCTGCTGCAGTACTTTTAAAGGATTTTCGACCATTTTATTTTATACCCTTCACAGATGCGACCTTTGCCGTGACACCTTTGAAGCAGCGCCCCTGCCCCACGTGCGCCGCGGTGCAGCTCATTTTATCCTGAGGAAGTGGCTACTCCTGCTGCGGTGTTGTTATTATTTCTCAGACCTTTCTCTATATTTTATTTCCCTCACCCCTCCAGTCCTTTTACGTGCCGCACGTTTACCATCAGCACCACCCCAAAGGTGCCGCGGTGCAGCTGTTTTAGTGAACCCACGCAGCGGCCACTCCTGCTGCTGTACCTTTTGAGTATTTCTTAGACCATTCTCAATATTTTATTGCGCTCACACTTCCCAGCCTTTCCGTGCTGCTCTTTTTGACCAGCAGCGCTGCCCCGACGCTCCCGCGGTGCAGCTCTTTTAGTGACGCGGGGCAGCGGCCACACCTGCTGCTGTACCTTTATTGTACCTCTTTTACCACGCTCAGCATTTCATTCCCTTTACACCTCTCAGCCTTGCCCGTGCCGCTCTTTTTAACCAGCAGCGCTGCCCCGACGCTCCCGCGGTGCAGCTCTTTTAGTGACGCGGGGCAGCGGCCACACCTGCTGCAGTATCTTTATTGTACCTCGTTTACCATGCTCAGCATTTCATTCCCTTTACACCTCTCACGCTTTCCGGAGCCCTTTTTAGCCAGCAGCGCTGCCCCGACGGTCCCGCGGTGCAGCTCTTTTAGTGATGCGGGGCAGCGGCCACTCCTGCTGCAGTACCTTTACAATATTTCTTAGACCATTGTCAATATTTTATTGCGCTCACACTTCCCAGCCTTTCCCATGCTGCTCTGTTTAACCAGCAGCGCTGCCCCGACGCTCCCGCGGTGCAGCTCTTTTAGTGATGCGGGGCAGCGGCCACACCTGCTGCTGTACCTTTATTGTACCTCGTTTACCATGCTCAGCATTTCATTCCCTTTCCACCTCTCACGCTTTCCGGGCCCCTTTTTTACCGGCAGCGCTGCCCCGACGCTCCCGCGGTGCAGCTCTTTTAGTGACACGGGGCAGCAGCCACTCCTGCTGCAGTTCTTTTAAAGGATTTTCGACCATTTTATTTTATACCCTTCACAGATGCGACCTTTGCCGTGACACCTTTGAAGCAGCACCCCTGCCCCAGGTGCGCCGCCGTGCAGCTCATTTTATCCTGAGGAAGTGGCTACTCCTGCTGCGGTGTTGTTATTATTTCTCAGACCTTTCTCTATATTTTATTTCCCTCACACCTCCAGTCCTTTTACGTGCCGCACGTTTACCATCAACACCACCCCAAAGGTCCCGCGGTGCAGCTGTTTTAGTGAACCCACGCAGCGGCCACAACTGCTGCTGTACCTTTATTGTACCTCGTTTACCATGCTCAGCATTTCATTCCCTTTACACCTCTCAGCCTTTCCCGTGCTGCTCTTTTTAACCAGCAGCGCTGCCCCGACGCTCCCGCGGTGCAGCTCTTTTAGTGACGCGGGGCAGCGGCCACACCTGCTGCAGTACCTTTATTGTACCTCGTTTACCATGCTCAGCATTTTATTCCCTTTACACCTCTCACGCTTTCCGGGCCCCTTTTTAACCAGCAGCGCTGCCCCGACGCTCCCGCGGTGCAGCTCTTTTAGTGACGCGGGGCAGCGGCCACTCCTGCTGCAGTACCTTTACAATATTTCTTAGACCATTGTCAATATTTTATTGCGCTCACACTTCCCAGCCTTTCCCATGCTGCTCTGTTTAACCAGCAGCGCTGCCCCGACGCTCCCGCGGTGCAGCTCTTTTAGTGATGCGGGGCAGCGGCCACACCTGCTGCTGTACCTTTATTGTACCTCGTTTACCATGCTCAGCATTTCATTCCCTTTCCACCTCTCACGCTTTCCGGGCCCCTTTTTTACCGGCAGCGCTGCCCCGACGCTCCCGCGGTGCAGCTCTTTTAGTGACACGGGGCAGCAGCCACTCCTGCTGCAGTTCTTTTAAAGGATTTTCGACCATTTTATTTTATACCCTTCACAGATGCGACCTTTGCCGTGACACCTTTGAAGCAGCACCCCTGCCCCAGGTGCGCCGCCGTGCAGCTCATTTTATCCTGAGGAAGTGGCTACTCCTGCTGCGGTGTTGTTATTATTTCTCAGACCTTTCTCTATATTTTATTTCCCTCACACCTCCAGTCCTTTTACGTGCCGCACGTTTACCATCAACACCACCCCAAAGGTCCCGCGGTGCAGCTGTTTTAGTGAACCCACGCAGCGGCCACAACTGCTGCTGTACCTTTATTGTACCTCGTTTACCATGCTCAGCATTTCATTCCCTTTACACCTCTCAGCCTTTCCCGTGCTGCTCTTTTTAACCAGCAGCGCTGCCCCGACGCTCCCGCGGTGCAGCTCTTTTAGTGACGCGGGGCAGCGGCCACACCTGCTGCAGTACCTTTATTGTACCTCGTTTACCATGCTCAGCATTTCATTCCCTTTACACCTCTCACGCTTTCCGGGCCCCTTTTTAACCAGCAGCGCTGCCCCGACGCTCCCGCGGTGCAGCTCTTTTAGTGATGCGGGGCAGCGGCCACTCCTGCAGCAGTATCTTTATTGTACGTCTTTTACCATGCTCAGCATTTCATTCCCTTTACACCTCTCACGCTTTCCGGACCCCTTTTTAACCAGCAGCGCTGCCCCGACCGTCCCGCGGTGCAGCTCTTTTAGTGACGCGGGGCAGCGGCCACTCCTGCTGCAGTACCTTTACAATATTTCTTAGACCATTGTCAGTATTTTATTGCGCTCACACTTCCCAGCCTTTCCCATGCTGCTCTGTTTAACCAGCAGCGCTGCCCCGACGCTCCCGCGGTGCAGCTCTTTTAGTGACACGGGGCAGCAGCCACTCCTGCTGCAGTACTTTTAAAGGATTTTCGACCATTTTATTTTATACCCTTCACAGATTCGACCTTTGCCGTGACACCTTTGAAGCAGCGCCCCTGCTCCGGGTGCGCCGCGGTGCAGCTCATTTTATCCTGAGGAAGTGGCTACTCCTGCTGCGGTGTTGTTATTATTTCTCAGACCTTTCTCTATATTTTATTTCCCTCACACCTCCAGTCCTTTTACGTGCCGCACGTTTACCATCAACACCACCCCAAAGGTGCCGCGGTGCAGCTCTTTTAGTGAACCCACGCAGCGGCCACTCCTGCTGCTGTACCTTTTGAGTATTTCTTAGACCATTCTCAATATTTTATTCCGCTCACGTTTCCCAGCCTTTCCGTGCTGCTCTGTTTAACCAGCAGCGCTGCCCCGACGCTCCCGCGGTGCAGCTCCCTTAGTGACACGGGGCAGGGGCCGAGAGCCCTCTAGGTGCGGCTCCTCTATAGCACTTTACCGTTTTCTATTTTATTTCATTGGCACCTCGCGCGTTGCGCCGGGCGCCTCATTCGGGGACATGCGCCGGCTCCCACAGCGCCCCGCCCGCCGCCGCTCCCCGGGGGCCTCCCCGCTGCTCTCGGGAGATCGCACACCGCACGCGGCCCAAGCCCCGTCTCGCCGACGGCACTCACCACCCGCCGCCCGCCGCCGCGTTCTCCCGCTCCCTACCGGCACGAAGCGGCGCTGCCGATGACGGAGCCGATGCGCGGCTGCCACGCCGCTCTCTCCGCGCCTCAGGGCCGGCGCCTTCGGCCGCACAGGGCGGCGTCCCCGCATCCGGGCCAGCCCGCGGAGCTCCTGCCGCCGCCGCCGCCGCCCCCCGACTGAGGGGCCGCGACGCCGGCGCCCCCTTTTATACTCCGCACCCCCTTTTCCCGCCACTGCCGCGGTGGGCTCCCCCCACCTCAAAATCGCCCAGAAGCGCCCGAGGCGGGAACGGCGCAGCCCCACCGGCGCCTCGGAGAAGCTCTTCTAGTGACAAGGAGCAGCGGCCACTCCTGCTGCAGTACCTTTATTGTACCTCGTTTACCATGCTCAGCATTTCATTCCCTTTACACCTCTCAGCCTTTCCCGTGCCGCTCTTTTTAACCAGCAGCGCTGCCCCGACGCTCCCGCGGTGCAGCTCTTTTAGTCACACGGGGCAGCGGCCACTCCTGCTGCTGTACCTTTATTGTACCTCGTTTACCATGCTCAGCATTTTATTCCCTTTACACCTCTCACGCTTTCCGGACCCCTTTTTAACCAGCAGCGCTGCCCCGACGGTCCCGCGGTGCAGCTCCCTTAGTGACACGGGGCAGGGGCCGAGAGCCCTCTAGGTGCGGCTCCTCTATAGCACTTTACCGTTTTCTATTTTATTTCATTGGCACCTCGCGCGTTGCGCCGGGCGCCTCATTCGGGGACATGCGCCGGCTCCCACAGCGCCCCGCCCGCCGCCGCTCCCCGGGGGCCTCCCCGCTGCTCTCGGGAGATCGCACACCGCACGCGGCCCAAGCCCCGTCTCGCCGACGGCACTCACCACCCGCCGCCCGCCGCCGCGTTCTCCCGCTCCCTACCGGCACGAAGCGGCGCTGCCGATGACGGAGCCGATGCGCGGCTGCCACGCCGCTCTCTCCGCGCCTCAGGGCCGGCGCCTTCGGCCGCACAGGGCGGCGTCCCCGCATCCGGGCCAGCCCGCGGAGCTCCTGCCGCCGCCGCCGCCGCCCCCCGACTGAGGGGCCGCGACGCCGGCGCCCCCTTTTATACTCCGCACCCCCTTTTCCCGCCACTGCCGCGGTGGGCTCCCCCCACCTCAAAATCGCCCAGAAGCGCCCGAGGCGGGAACGGCGCAGCCCCACCGGCGCCTCGGAGAAGCTCTTCTAGTGACAAGGAGCAGCGGCCACTCCTGCTGCAGTACCTTTATTGTACCTCGTTTACCATGCTCAGCATTTCATTCCCTTTACACCTCTCAGCCTTTCCCGTGCCGCTCTTTTTAACCAGCAGCGCTGCCCCGACGCTCCCGCGGTGCAGCTCTTTTAGTCACACGGGGCAGCGGCCACTCCTGCTGCTGTACCTTTATTGTACCTCGTTTACCATGCTCAGCATTTTATTCCCTTTACACCTCTCACGCTTTCCGGACCCCTTTTTAACCAGCAGCGCTGCCCCGACGGTCCCGCGGTGCAGCTCCCTTAGTGACACGGGGCAGGGGCCGAGAGCCCTCTAGGTGCGGCTCCTCTATAGCACTTTACCGTTTTCTATTTTATTTCATTGGCACCTCGCGCGTTGCGCCGGGCGCCTCATTCGGGGACATGCGCCGGCTCCCACAGCGCCCCGCCCGCCGCCGCTCCCCGGGGGCCTCCCCGCTGCTCTCGGGAGATCGCACACCGCACGCGGCCCAAGCCCCGTCTCGCCGACGGCACTCACCACCCGCCGCCCGCCGCCGCGTTCTCCCGCTCCCTACCGGCACGAAGCGGCGCTGCCGATGACGGAGCCGATGCGCGGCTGCCACGCCGCTCTCTCCGCGCCTCAGGGCCGGCGCCTTCGGCCGCACAGGGCGGCGTCCCCGCATCCGGGCCAGCCCGCGGAGCTCCTGCCGCCGCCGCCGCCGCCCCCCGACTGAGGGGCCGCGACGCCGGCGCCCCCTTTTATACTCCGCACCCCCTTTTCCCGCCACTGCCGCGGTGGGCTCCCCCCGCCTCAAAACCGCCCAGAAGCGCCCGAGGCATGATATCCCCCGCGCCGGAATCCCTCCTGTCCTGGAAGAGGTAAGGTAAAGAAAAAAAATAGAACTCCGAGCTTTCCACAAATGTCCCAAAAAACGAAGCAGCTGTGAGGGGCTTCGAGCTGTGCCTGGTCCCTCAGGTAACGGCGCTTTCCATTGGCTGCCGGAGTGGCCAGGGCTCCTATTGGCTGCCGGACGCTGCGACGCTTCCGATTGGCTGCTGCGCGATCCGCAGCCCCCGGGCAGCTGCTGCTGGGGGCCTCGACAGGCGGGCTGCCGCCGGAGCAGGACACACGGCAACGCCAGCAGGCGTCCAGCGGTGCTCGGTGTCTGTCGGCGTTTGCAGTTCAGACAGACATATTGAATCCAAATTGCCGGCGATTCCCACCACATGCTATTTCTCCTCTGTTTTCCTGGATGGATTTGACAGCGCTTTCTTTCCCCCCCACAGAGTTGGAAAGCAAAATGCTCAGCTGCCCCTTGGCCATCTCCGCTTCCTTCCACAGCTCCAGCCTTGTCCCTCTTTCTCTCCCCTTTACTTTGCACCAGGTTCTCCCTCCTCCTTTCCCAGGCAGGTCGCAGCAGAGACATTTCACCCACCGGCACCACCTGCTTCCTCTCACTCCGTCCCAGTTTGCCCACTTTGAACTACTGTAGCCGCCTGCCCGCGGAGCCGGACCCGCCGCGCGCCTGGGTAATGGTGGCGTGAATTATCGCAGGGATTATTGGGGTGGGCTGGGCCTGGTCAGGTGCCTGGTGCCAGCGAAACCGCTCTGTCCCTCTCCTCCTCACCCTGGGCAGGGAACAGAACACATCAGGAAAGACTTGAGGATCGGGAAAAGGGCCTAGACAGATCACTCACCGGTCACTGGAGCAAGAAACACGACTGGGGGGAATAAATTGAATTTCTTGTCAAACAAATCAGAGCAAGAGAATGAGAGGTAAAGCTGCAGGGGTTCAAGCCTAGGAACGAGGACTTTTTCCTCGGCAGCTCGCAGCTGCACGAGGGGGATAAAGGATCCCCCGGGGCCCCCGAGCAGCGGCTCTGCCCCTCCTCAATGGGGATGTGTCCAGACCCGCCGGTCCATCCCGGGCTTTGGGGGGCAAGAGTGGAGCAGGCGCTGAGCTGCTCCATGGAGCTTCCAGCCCCTGTTTGATCTGTCGGGGCGTGACACAGTCACTGCTGGGCGTCCGTCGGCGCTCGGTGTCTGTCGGAGTTTGCAATCCCGACAGATAAATTGAGTCCAAACCGGCAGCGCCAGCTCATCTTTACTGTTCTTTTTCAATTTCTTAATGAATTAAGGGAAAACTCCCTTTAGTCGCCATTTCAAAGCCTTGAATCAAGGGGAAAACGGAGGTTCCCTCTCAATTTAGACCCGTAATTGATGCATAAGGAGGGTCTCCCCTAAATTTAAACCCAAATAAAAAGTGAATCAAGGAGGAGTTTTGCTCAATTTTGCCTCCTAAAATGAGGGGAAATGCAGCTCCCTCTTCAATTTCCCTCAAGAAACACCATTTTGGGGTCTTTTGGACACATTTTTCCTCTCTGAAGGTCCCTTCAAATGAGGGTCCCCCCTCGATGGAACTCTTATAATGGCACATAAAGAGGTTCTTCTCAAGGGAAGCCCTTTAAAACCAGGGACGGTGGTGTTTTGCCCTCAATTTTAACCTTAAGATGATGAAAATGGGGCGGTTTCCCTCAATTCAAATCCATCAAACAGCACCATAAAGGCTTTCTTCTTCCATTTAGATACAAAAATAATGGAAAACGGTGATTCCCTGCCAATTGAGATACAAAATCATGAAAATGTGTGTTCCTTCAATTGAGACCTTCCAAATCGTAGATGAAGTGGGATCCTCCTAAGTTCAAACACAGTTACAGAAACTGTTTTCTCCTCCATTTAAATCCTTTTTCTTCTCGTACTCCCCCCCGCACCCCCCCCAACTTTTTTTTTGGGGGGGGGGCGGGGGCGGGGCACTAGGAGCACTTCCTCCGCCTCACTGGTCGCACTTGGGGCTGCTGCACGTTGGAGAGTGGTGGGAAGTTTCCTCCCAGTTCCCTCCCAGTGTTCCCAGTATCTCTTCCAGTGCTCCCACTGGCAGAACACTGGGGGACACTGCATGGTCTGATGATGGGGGGGTGCATTGTCGAGGATCACAGAGGGGCCCGGGGGGTCCCGGGCGTCCTTGGGGGGGTTCCAGGTTCAGCAGTAGGATTTTTCTGACTATGAGTGAGCTGTGTGGCCTTTGGAGGTGTCCCTTCCTCTCCTGCTCACAACAGAGCAGCTCAGAGGTGATTTGGCTCCTGAGCGTTTCAATTTAGGCCCCCAAAGAGAGGAGGAGCTGCTGCCCACATTACACCTTACAGCTCTGCCAAGGGGCATCTAACCCCATGTGTGCTCAGGAGGTGGGGATGCAAACCCCAAATCCCATCTCCACCTCCCTCTGCAGTCCTTTAAGGGGTTCCTCTAGTCTGGAAAACCAGTCCCATAACTACAGTAAACCCAGAGTCTCCTGAGTGAGAAACCACGTACTTGTAATTCCTCTGCAATAGCCTCATCCCACCTCCAGCAGCCCCTGGGAAGCTGCAGGCAAGAACACCTAACCTGGTAAGCAACTCCATTTCTTGGCAGATTTCCAGGGCAATGCAAAAACATTTCAAAGTATTTTTTCAAAACATCTGCTTATTGTCCTTTAATGCAAAATAGTGATTCCATACCAGTCCTAAGAAGAACAGGCCCAGAGAAGACCTTGCTCTCTACAACTCCCTGACAGGAGGGTGTAGCCAGGTGAGGATTGGCTGCTTCTCCCAGGCAACCAGGAACAGGACAAGAGGAAACGGCCTCAAGCCGCACCAGGGTTGGACATCAAGAGGACTTTCTTCCTGGAAAGGGTGGTCAGGCCTTGGCAGGGGCTGCCCAGGGAGGTTTGGAGTCCCCGTTCCTGGAGGTGTCCGAGGAACACCTGGACATGGCACTCAGTGCTCTGGGCTGGGTGACAAGGTAGGGATTGGGCACACGTTGGACTCGATGACCTTAGAGGGCTTTTCCAACCTCAGTGGTTCTATGATTCTCATTATTCCAAATTCATTTGCAAAAGCTCTCACACCTCTAGTCACACCTTAGCAGGTGTGTAGGCCCAAGCTCATACATTTGAGAGATTTACTGCCTCCAGTGGGACCTACACCGCAATTTCAGGGAGAGGCAAGACTTCAGCCGTTACGAGAGAAAACTTTGCAAAAGCATTCCCTGGAGAGACATCCTGAAGGAAGGTGTCTCCCCCTCTTCTGACCATAGAGAGAGCTGAGTCTCCAGTGTTAATTCTAAAACTTTCAAGCTCCAAGTCTGACTCCCAGAAATTTTATTGGCCCCACTTCCCAGCACAATACTCAGACCTCACACGTCGAGGAAAAAAGCAGTGCAGATTAAATAATTAATGCTTCTGGGTACTGTTCTCCCTCTAAACTACACACAATCCCAAAGGAACAAAACCCTTAAAGAAGATGGATTGCTCTTGCTAGCAGGAGAAATCTGACAGGGACATACTTCATCATTCTGCCAAGGCTTTGTCAAACACCTCAGCTCCTGCACTTCAGGGAATAAGAAGTGGCTTATAAGAAGTGACTTTTATGTCAGTGAGCATGTTATTATGGATTAATCTCGCACTGGAAAACAGTCTTCATACTCTATTGCATCACCCAAAGAGTTTGGAGGCTGCTGCCTAGTGAGCTCCTGAGTTGTATCTTCCTTGTCAATCTTATCAGCCCCTTGTTTGATTGTAAAATCGTAAACAAAATGCAGCAAGCATTGGCCCAACGGCTCAGGACTTGCATATCTCTTCCAAAGAGAGGGAGAAAAAAGAGTGTTTCTCCCAAGTCACAGAGTTTAAAAGTTCATGTTATCTACATAAATTTTTAAAAGAAAAAGAGGAACAGTAAAATATCAGTTACTGTGCCAGTGGTGCTCCACTCTATTTCTGTTCTCTTCTTCCACTTGTAGCATCTCTAGGAATACTTTAAAACCAGCCAACCAACCAAAACAACAACAAAAAGCCAACGTTGAATTGAAGCTGAACAAGAAGCAATGTGGTTGCTGGCTTGTGAGCACTCCACTGCCTGAGTTCCAGTAAGGGAGTTTATCCTCTCCACAGTTTTGAGCCAGATCCCAAAGTACTGAGCATCAGCTTTTAGCTTTTTAAAGAATTTAACTGTAAGAAAAGCTGCTGGGGAGGGCCATGCTCCAGGCACATCCATGGGATTTCACCTGTGCAGCTCCCTAAGCTGAACTTGTGTCTTTTCCTCTACCTTGCTGGGCTTGGCTCATGCATTTCTTGAGGGGAAGGCCCTGCACTGATCAAAGCATGTACTGACCTCAGATAAACAGCTTCTGTCAGTGTGGATCTATCCTAAATGGACCATTTCCCAAAGTAATTCAAGTGCCTGAATTTCACTTACTCAAAACTGCTTTTAAAGAAACCGGGTTTAACACACTCCGTTTCTAAGCAACTACTGGGCAGCGCTCCTTCACTCCCTGTCAGTGTTATTCTCTGACCCTTGGAGAAAGGCTTTAAAGCAACAAAGGGCTTGTTAAGCACCAATAATTTACTCAGTCAAGAATTCAAATCAATAGCAAGGGCAGAGCCTGACTTCAAAACCTATTTTAAACCAGAATTTAAAAGCAGTTGCATTGCCAATTGACAGGATTAGAAAGGTTTCCTTAGCAGTTGTGATTACAAAGTAATGAACTGTGCATGGAGCAGGTGGGGGGCAAGGGGGAAGACAGGAGAAACCTTCATTTGCACTGTGGGTTTTTAACCATCATGGTCACATCTCAAGGACCTGCAGAAACCAGTCTAATCTCAAAAAAGGAAAAACTTCCTGGATATTTTTCATTTCAGCAAGAGCCTAAGGAAGCCCTCAGCAGCAGGAGATTGGAATAACTGCAATCCCTTGAGCAAAGGGAGCAGGGTGTGCTCCTCAAAGCCAGACCTTCATCCATAGCACCCAGAAGGTAGCAAAACAAGGATACAACAAAGCCTTAAGTGGGGAATGGGTTATCAAGGGTTTTATAAGGAAAGAACGAGGTCTGAAAAACAGGACCTGGAGGGTGAGAGAGGAAAGAAATAGCGAGATAGCTGAGGCCTCTTGGGAAAAAAAAAAGGGGGGAAAGGTCGGGATTAAATTCTAACTCAGCTGGAGCTGATCTTAAATGTAATAAGGGGAAATGGCAGCAAGAGGAGATTTCTTTATAGCAGCAAAGTACTGGGATAAATTCACTATAGAAACTGAGAAATCTTTAGCAGCAGCAGCTCTCTGCAAAGAGGTCAGGCATCCATTCCTCATGGCAAAGCAGGGCACAGGGAATTGGGCCAGATAACCTCCCCAGACTGATCCCAGCCCTAATTTCAAAAAATTGCACAAAAATGTAATTGTGCATTAACACAGCAAAGTCTTCTTTCCAGCTTATCAGGCTTTGAGATGCCTTAGATTGAGATCCAGCTCCTACCACTGTGCTGTGCTCGGACTCTCCCCCCCTTTCCCCGACCCAATCTCCTGAGCAACCAACAGCTCGCAAGGAGCTGGCACCCCTGGAATTTCACACTCAGCATCTCTTCCAAGCTCAACAGGTGAACAAACAGGTACTCCAACACCTCCTTCTTTTGTACTTCGGGCAGCACAGACCCACTGGAAGAAACTGGAATCCAAGGGCAGATGTAAACATGGGACTCCCGCTTGCCACTGTCTCCACCCGTTCTCCAGCTCAGCCCTGGGCTGGGAAACAAAAGACAACAAACATTTAAAAAACATCCTTGAGGTGTCTTGAGGATGCCCAGGCCTAGAAGAAAGGCCTTCCCATCACCCTCTTGGCCTTTTCCCACTCTGAGGAACTGTGGAAATGCACATCCACACCCAAGCTGGACAGCCTGGGATCTTTTCTGCACACCAAACGCCACAGTCCCGAGCACCAGGAGCCTGAAGATGCCCTGGATTGCAATTCACAGCCTCAGTGAACCCTGCACAGGACAGCCAAGTCGTTTGTGTGCAGAAGAAATAAAAGTTGCTATTTTTAGTAGTTAAAATACTCGTGGGAGTTATTGGCTGCTTACACCCGTGGGCTTCATAGGGCCTCCCATACTTATGGATTTATCAGAAGAAGCAGTTTCAAGTTCCTTCTTTTTCGAGCCCAACTCCAAATGGGAAACTTCTCACGAGTGCTCCTGAGAGAGTCAAGTGGAACTTCAGGAGCTCAGGAAAGCGACTCCCTCCCCTGAGTCCTGTCTCACCTGCCCGAGCACCCGGTGCTTTTATACCACCTCTCTCCCTGCTTTCCACGTTCATTTAAATGTAAGAAACCTGCACGTTCTCGCTCCAGCACCAGCCGCGTCTTCCCTGCGCCCGCACACTGCCGCCCCTGCTCAGGCGCTGCTCCCCTCGGTTGCGCTGCCCCTTGCCACGGGGCCGAGGTGGGACAAACTCCAGGTTTTGTTTCCCAGGAAAGGCTCTGCAGGGAGGTCCCGCCGTGCCGCCCGCAAGCCCCGGCCCCGGCCCCAGCCCCAGCCCCGCAGCTCCTCCCCGGCTCCGCGCCCGCGCCGGGACCGCCTTCACCCCGCGCAGCCCCCGCCGCCCGCTCCCGCCCGGCTCTGCTCCGGGGCCGCCCCCCCTCGGGTCTTTTCCCGGCACACGCTGCGTCGCCGTTCTCCGCTCACTTTCCACCCCGCTGCAGCCACAGCAACAGCCGCCCTCCTCCATTGTCACCACAACCCTCGCCCACCGCTGCCGCAGCCGGGAACCGAACCCGGCGCTCCCAAGCCGCTCCCGGGCAGCGCCCGACGGTACCCACAGAGCAACAGCACCGGGCGGGTAAAGCCAGTGCGCATGCGCAGCGCTGCCCGGCTCCGCCCCGCCCTTCAACACCACATGACGTAACCAGGCACAGCACTGCTCCTGCGCTTCCCTTCCCACAACACCGCGCATGCTCAGCATTGTTTCCATTTCTCCCTTAATGACCACACAACGAAGAGCTTCCCCAGGAAAGCTGTTTTGGACAAATCTCATCAAACTGTGCTGGGGGAGAACAGACACCACAAAAACTGGGATTTGCTGGCACAGGGCCTTGGACATCACACATCCTTCCCTGTTCTTGGATAACAGAGTTATCACAGATCTCCTGAGTAGCTACACCAGTAAAAAAGTGACTTTTCCAGCCCAGATGCAGCTGCATAAGCGTTCGGAGTGGCAAAATGAAAGGAATGTAAAAATCCCACCATGGAGTGAGATGGTGCCACCTCCTGCACCTGGGCCACCGTGGAACACTCCAGGCTGGGGGAACAGGGGCTGGAAAACTGGGAAAGGCCCTGGGGGTGCTGGGGACAGCAGCTGGACACGAGCTGGGTGTGCCCAGGTGGGCAAAGCCAAGGGCACCTGGGCTGTGCCACCTTGGGGTGACAGCAGGGCCGGGGCAGTGCCCGTCCCTGTGCTGGCACTGCTGGGGCACCTCCAGTGCTGGGGGCAGCTCTGGGACAAGAGGGACATGGAGGGGCTGGAGAGAGTCCAGGGAAGGGAACGGAGCTGGGAAGGGGCTGGAGAGTTCCTGAGGGAGCTGGGAAAGGGGCTCAGGCTGGAGCAAAGGAGGCTCAGGGGGGACCTTGTGGCTCTGCACAAGTCCCTGACAGGAGGGGGCAGCCGGGGGGGGTCGGGCTCTGCTCCCAGGGAACAGGGACAGGAGGAGAGGGAACGGCCTCAGGCTGGGCCAGGGGAGGCTCAGGGTGGATATTGGGGAAATTCCTCCATGGAAAGGGCGCTCCGGCCTTGGCACAGCTGCCCAGGGAGGTTTGGAGTGCCCACCCCGGGAGTGCTCCAACACCTGTGGCTGTGGCATGGGCGGACGTGGTCAGCGGTGGCCGTGCTGGTGCTGGTTGCACTCAGTGATCTCCGAGGTCTTTTCCAACCTTGATTCCGCTCTCAAGTCAGCCCCACGGAGGAGCAGCACAAAAGGCACCCCCAGGCTGCGAGCGGAGGGTTCAGAACACGCTGCGGCAGCAGGAACGAAGCTCTGCAGGATGAAACTGAAAAGGGGAGAAATGCCGGGCTCTGTGAAAGGGAACAACTGAGAGAGCCACAAACAAGCCACCAAACTTCTCACAGGGGACACCACCAGCAGCACAGATGTGAAGGGACTTCTTTTTGCCCCAGAACTGTGAATCCACAGCCCAAGCCACGTGCACACACTGCAGATGTGTATTTTTACTGCCAGCAAGCACCTGGGAATAAAAAACCTCAGCCCCAAAGCTTGATGTCTAAACAGCAACACAGAAGTTCTAAACCAGCTGTCGAGAGAAACAAAACACAGCAAAAACAAAGCAGAAAGGGAGCAAAAAACTTGTCACGCTGGCCGTGTTTCCGAGGGTGACAGGTTCTGCTGTGCTGGGAATGCAGCACAAAACACAAAAATCCTACTGCAACTCCTGGATCCCACAGCAGGAAGGACATGGAGATTCCCAGTGGGAATCAGGGATGCAGGACTCGGCTGTGCTGCCATCACTCCCTCAGGAATAGCCAGGTTTAGCTCATTCTGTCTGCCCAGAGAGGGGGGATCTGCTCCTGGATCCCCTGGAATGTTCCAGGCCAGGCTGGACATTGGGGCTGGGAAGAGCCCAGGACAGTGGGAGGTGTCCCTGCCCGTGGCAGCGCTGGCACTGGATGAGCTTGAAGGTCCTTCCAAGCCCAAATGGTTCTGTGAGTCTTAGAGCCCTGAAATTCTCATGACAGAGGTGGAAGTGCAAGAGCTTAAGGTCCCTTCCCAAAAAAACCCCATTGCACGACTCTGCAGCTTCTGGAGCCCTGGGTCCATGGAAATGCAGTTTCAGAGGAGCTCCGAGGAAATGGGTGTTTTGGGGAGAGCAGAGTGGCTGGAAGAGAGGAACAGGAACAGTCTCCTCGAGCAAGCCCTTGTGTCTCAGGGAGCGGGATCGGCTCGCTCCTAACGCACCTGGTGACTCCCAGAGCGGGGGATGGAAATGCAGCCCAGGTCCGAAAGAAACCCTGCCCGGGAAGGCGGGCTGGGATTGTGAGCTGGCTGCGGGAGCTCGCTGTTAAAGGCGATCTTTTGGGTGTTTGGGTGCGCCTTTGTCTCTGTGCGAAGCACCCGGCCGTAGCGCCCTTTGTGCTGCTGTCTCCTGATTTCCTTAAACTTTTCTTAAACGGTCCCTTTTCTTCAACTTTCCTTCAAATTCTAGAGTGAAGCTCGTTTTGGCAGCTGCGCGTGCGCGGATCCTTCCGCGTGCGCAGATGGCCGGGGCGCGCGGATCAGTGCGCATGCGCGGGCGGGGACGCATCACCGGTGATGCCTCCGCGGGCAGGACCGCATCACAAATAGTCCCTTTTGGCGTATCACTCCGCGTGGGGGCGCATCACCGCTGATCCCTCCGCGGGCAGGACCGCATCACAAATAGTCCCTCCTGGCGGATCACTCCGCCTGCGCATGCGCATAACCGCTGATCCCTCCGCGGGCAGGGCCGCATCACCGCTGATCCCTCTGTTCTGAACGGGATTGTGATGTTGGCTTTTTGCATGTTCCATCAGTGTTAGGAATGGATTGTGATGTTGGTTTTTTCATGGTCCTTAATGTGAGAAAAGCTTTGCCTGGGTTCTGTAATGTAACGCTGTAGAATGTCTGTAGTTTGGGTGCCCAGTTTGGGAAGGATGGGGGGGGGGGGGGGGGGGGGGGGGGGTCTTCACATTCCTGGAAAATCTTATCAGAAGAAAAGGACCCGAAAGCAGACGGAATGGAGCCAAGGAAAAAGATAAGACTGATAAGATGATACTCAGCAGCTCCAAAGAATTAATGAATGATGCACGATGGTGATGAATAAAAATAAGCTATGTACTTTTAAAGAGGATCTTTTGGCTGTACAGGTGCGCCTTTGGTTCTCTGCCGAAGCACCCGGCCGTACCGCCCTTTTTGCTGTTGTCTCCTAATTGTCCCTTTTCTTCAACTTTCCTTCAAATTTTACAAATAGCGAACCTCGTTTTTCACAATTTGGTGGCCCATACGGGGATAAAGGCTCAGCTCTGGGATCTCCCGGGGAACCCAGAGCAGGGGGGTGCCCCCGCCCACTTTTGGCGGCCTCGCTTTGTGTTTCCCGGCAGGGTCAGGGGGGTTTGCAGTCAAACACCCGGAGGGCAAGAGAGGAGACAAAGCAACAAGAAAGGAAAGAAAAGGCTCCCTGAGGTACCATGGTAATTAAACACGTAAAATCTTGTGCACCAAGACTCCGAGAAAAGTGAGTATTTTTTCTTTCCTCTTTTTGGGGGGATAAGGGGGATGAAAGTGTGTGCATGAGACACGGGCTGGTTACCCCAGAGCTGCGAAGCGAGTGTGGAGCCTCTGAGGCTGCGGCTCTGCTCTGCCACCAGGGAAGCAGTCAGTAAAGAGGCGAAGCCAAAGATAAAAGGAGTGAGAGAAGCCCCGGGTTAACTGGGACGGGTTTTCAGGGAAGGGATTGGAGTCCTTGAAGAAGGGGAGTCAAGAATTTCCTAGTATTGGATCCAAGAAATTTAGGGTTTAAGACTGCTGGATTGAGGGTTCAAAAATCCTGCTAAATGGAGGGTTAGTTCCGAGACATTTGGGTTTTGAGACTGCTGGATTGAGAGTTTAAAAGATTTCAAGAAATCCAGGCTTAATTCTGCCAAATTGAGGACAAATCCGAGACATTTGGGGCTTGAGGCTGCTGGGTTGAAAGTTTAAAAAAAAAAAAAAAAAAAAAAAAATTCAAGAAATCCAGGCTTAATTCTGTCAAATTGAGGATTACTTCAAGAAACCTGGAATTTTGGGCCCAGGGGTGAGCATCGGCTAACAATTTGAAATTAAAAGGGACCTAAGCCTTGTGTGGTTGTGACTGATAACGCTTGAGAAAGAGAAGTTGGAACAATAAAAAGGAGCAATGAGAATGAATGAGAATGTATGTGATAGAAATGCTAAAGCTTGAAATATAACTTTTCTGGAAGGAGGCATATTTTATTAAGAGGAGGGAACTGTTGTATTCTAGGAGAAGAAACGGGAAAGAGGTGGTGAAGTTTGAAGAGTTGTTTTGTTGGTTTTTATTAAAAAGGTGGGAAACAAAGGCCTGGGAAAGATAGATAAGATTCTGAGAAAATGGGACATAAAACTAGTAAGCAAGAGTCAGGGAATAAAAAAAGGGAATAGAGGCGTGCCAGTGGAAATACCCCAGGAAAGCCCTTGGGGAGTTATGCTGGCTAACTGGAATACAAACCCAAGTACAAAGGAAACGAGCAAAGTCAAAATGATCCAGTTTTGTATGTTTGGTTGGGCCGAGAAGGAAATAAGATCTGACCATGTCTTCTGGCCCAGACATGGCTCTTGAAGTCTGGATCTGTCAGGCTTTACAAGTATTGGTAAATTCAAAAGAACTCGTTAACACAGAAGAAAGCAAGTACGCTTCATGCTGGGTGGGAAACAGAGTCTAAGGGGATAAGAATTTTAAAGTTGTCCGAGACCCAAGGAAAGGAGCAAAGGGAAAGCAAGAAAGAGAAGGGCTGGGAGCCCCTGGAAGCATCGCCCCCTCCACTCCCGCCTGTCTCGCCCCAAGCCCAGGCTCCTGTGGCGCCGCTCGCAGCTGCAGCGCCGCTCCCGGAGCCCGAGGTCGCGCCTGTGCCGGCTCTCAGGCACCGCCCGCGGCTCCACCGCTTGTCCCAGCGGCGGCGGCTCCGCCGGTAGCCCCGCTGTTCCCGCCGCCCCCTCCAGCCCCTGCGGCTCCAGCGGTAGCCCAGCCCGCCGCTTTCGGTGCCCCTGTGCCCGTCCCTAGCCCGGCTCTCCGCTCCACACCAGCCCAGCCCGCCGCTTTTGGGGCCCACCCCGGCCCCGCCCCGGCCCCAGCCCCGCTCCCGATGTCCGCGGCCGTTCCAGCAGCCCCTGCCCCCGCTGCGTTCTCTGCCGCGGCTCCATTGAACCCGGCTTCGGCCCCGCGGGCCGCGCTGGGCTCACCAGCAGCTCGGCCTCCTGGCGCCGTGGCTGCTGCGGACCCGTGCAGAGGCTCCACGCCAGCCTCTGGTACCGGCCCCAAGAGCTGGTGCCCTTGGCGGTGCCGGCAGCAGCCTCCGCCTTTGCTCCCCCGGTCCTGGAGGAATCGGCCTCCGAGAGGATCCCCACCTCCTACCCCCCCTCCCTCCCTCGCCTGCACCGTTCCCCTGGCAACGACCGCTTCTGCTGCTCCTCTGAAAGGAGAAGCAAAACGCCAAAGTTCCATCTCGAGGAACGAGCCCTTGCAGAAGGAAATAATATCTGGAGACGGTTCTTCCAGCTGTGTCCAAGGAAAAAGAATGTCAGGGTAGGCTTTAGTTGATGGGGGGACTATGCACACTGGAAGATTTAGCACACAAGAAGGGAAATACATCTACTGATTCAAGGTATGCTTTTGGAGGGGTGCATGCCTTGGGAAAATCTGGGACACCCCACCTCTGCTTCTTTAAGTGTCTCCATGTGGGACATCAATTAAATGTGGACAAATTTTAGAATGCAGCTTCCAAGTCAAGTTACCTGCTAGGAAATGACTCCAGCTCTCTGGCACCTTGGGCTGTTTTAAACACAGCCTGGCCCTTCATGGCTGAGGCTCTGAGTTATTGCACAGGCATTCAGGGCTGACAGTTCCCTGCAGGGAGAGCTCAGCACATGTCCACAGAGGCAATCCCAGCATGTGCAAGAAAGAAAGAAGCAGCAAAAGGTTATTGCTTCTCTTTCAAAAGTTATTTCAAGTACTCAAACCCAAACCAACCTTTGCTCTCGATTTTGGCTCCTTTGCAGACTGCCTCTGCCGTGGGGTTTTCTCCAGGAGAAGCAAAGGAATTGCTCATGGAACAGTGCAGATTAAGTTATCCCAAAGGGAAGTAAAGAAAAATATCTCATTTTTCCATCAAAATGCTCATGCTCTTTCCTACAGATTATTTCAAGTTTTTCCCACAAGCTTTGCCCTACCCATCATCCCATTTTTACCCCAAAAAGTAATTTTCTCTATCCTCAAGAATGTCTCAGTGTCTATCCCCAAAATTTTCACTGTGTCTCTGCAAGTGACTACCTCAGTTTACCTCATGCTGTTCATTCTCTTCCCTGGGGATTGCTCCAGATTTTCCCTCCAAGCTGTCCCTGTCTGTCCACTTCTGCTTTCTTCTTTTTTACAAGAAAGTATTCATTCACTACTCTGGAGACTAGCTCCAGTTTTACCCCCCAAAATTTCCCTAACATTCACTAGTCATTGCCTGATTTTTACCTCAGTATGTTCATTCTCTCCCCCTACAGATAACCTCAGATTTTACCCCCAGTATTTTCCCTACCTGCCCACTAACTATTTACTCTTTTTGACCTATAAATACTCTCTTTCTACCCTGGAGATTTCATCAAGTTTTACCCTGAAATATTTCACTATCTTTCCAGTACTGTCTCACTTTACCTCATGATGTACGCTCTCCCTGCCACACTTCACCCCAGATTTCACCTCCAAAATTATTGCTGCTTGTCCACTACTTATTACCTGATTTTCACTTCAGTAGGTCCATTCTCTGCCCAACAGGTCATTTTAATTTCTACCCCCCAAAACTTTTCCAACCTCTCACCTAGTGATTGCCTCAGTTTACCTCAAAAATGCTGTCTCCCCTAGAGATTACCTCAGACTTGACCCCCAAATTTTTTCCCTGTCTGCAAGTTACTACCTCCGTTTAACTTCAGTATGTTCGTTCTCTGCACTACAGACTCAAGTTTACTCTCAAAATCTCCCTGCCTCTCCAACACTGATTACTTCCTTTTTACCTCAAAAGATTGATTTATTTTCTACCATGGAGGTTACATCAAGTTTCACCCCCAGAATTTACTAATACTTCCACAACTGATTCACTCAGTTTACCTCAAAAAGTGTTCATTCCCTCACCTAGAGATGACCTTGTATTTAACCCCTAAAGGTTTCCCTACCTGTGCACAACTGATTGCTATAGTTTACTTCAAAATCTTCATGCTCTCCACTACAGGTCACCTTGAGTTTAGTTCAAAAGTTTTCCCTACCTGTCCATTACTGATTATCTCAATTTTTACCTAAAATAAGTCATTCTCTTCCTACAGACACCAGATAGCAAATCATACAAAGATCTAAAACTCTGCACAAGAAACAGCAGAAAGTTTTCCATGAATAACACAAGTTCCATTTTTCCCTCCTCTGCCTAGGACTGCTACCAGGAGACAGGAGAGTTGTTATCAACACTCAAACCTCGCAAGCGTTGTTATTTCTCAGAGAGCTGCGCTGGCACTGAGCTACTCCCATGCGCCTGCAGGGCTCTGGGGAGGAGCAAGACAACATCCCACTCCTGCCTGGAGAAATTTCACCCCTGTAAAAAGTCATTTCCCTTCTCTCTCTCTGAGCCACGGCCAAAGCAGCTGTGTAGAAATACATGAACTATTCATGGAAGGGATTATTCAGTTGTGGGAAAAACGCTAAAGAAAGACTATCACCCCAAATTTCAGGGTGAAAACACACTGCTTGTTAACAGGAGCACACAAACTCATTTAAACCAGAGAGGAAACTGCACATCAGGAAAAGAGCTGAAAGATATGCTCTGCCTTGATTGATAATTCCAAAGGAAATGCCCCACGGATCATAGGCAATTACCTATAATTTTACCTCCATAATCACTGGATTTCTGACTTGGGTTGCTGTGGAAGTGTTTCACAGATGCCTTGAGGGGTCAGGGGCTTGGTTGGATTCTTTGTGGTTAGTCCTGACAGGCCCAGGCCAAACCCACCCACCTGCATCGCTGCTCCACCCCAAATTTGCATGAAATACTGAGAACAGTTTATAAATACTCCCCTTCCCTGTCCTTCCTTACACAACCATGGAGCAAATGTACTCTATCCCTTGTTCCCAAGAGCACCTCTCCAGCCCAAATCCCAGTTTTCACAAACACAAACCAAACAGACCTAAGACAATTATTCCATCAGTGCCTGCAATTCTGAGCTCCCTGTTCCCTGCCACTCACACAGCAATCTCACCTCAGCCCAGAGACTCCCTGTCCCCAAAGGGAAACAGAACCTGACGGGGCACAGCTCTGGCACCGCATTTCCCCTTGTTCCTGGAAAGCCCAAGTAAATCCAGTCCCTCAGACCTTGCATCCCTGAACACCAGGAGAGCTGGAGTTTTACCCAGATCCCAGTGCCCTGCACGGCTGCGCTGACACGAGCACAGGCCGATCGCTCCGCCCAGCACCATCCCTCATTTTCCTCCCATTGCTCCCCAAGTGTCCCCAAACCACCCCGTGTCTGTGCCGGGGCCAGGGCCTGCCCCAAGCCCGACCAGAGGCTGTCACCCAGCCCTGCACCAGCTGCTGCCCCTGGGAGAGCTGGGAATGCACTGAGAGCTCGGCTCCCCAGTCCTCAGACACACAAATAATGCCCAACCTGCCCCTCTGGGCACAGCCAAACACCACAATTCCATCATCCCCAAGCAACTCTGGCAGTTGCCTCTTCACCTCTGCCCTTTTCCAAAGGACACAGGTAGGACTGGGGTGTCAGAAATGGCATTCCCTAGGCAGTTCATCCAAGCACAGAGGAGAAGAGGAACCCTGTGTCCCTCTGACTGACCCCACAGCATGGGCAGGACCAGCTGGGTTTTTTGTATTCTAAATTTTAAAATGAACTGAAGAACCTGAAAGGCAAGAAACAACACATGCATAAGGTTAGAGCCAGTCAACACACACACAGACAGACACACCCTCAGACACCCCTTCCTCAGCTTACACGCTGACTGCGGCCCTTACTAGAAACAGTCCCCCCTAAAGAAGATGCTTTAACATCTTCTTCCATCTGCTGCTCCTTGATGTGGAACAGTAGATCCTGGGAAAATTGGTAGCATCAGTGACCATAGGGATCAAAATCTGCCTCGGGGACCTGCAAGACAGCATGAGGCAGTCTGCAAGTAGCTGACAGATAGGAGTTATCCCCACACCAGGCCCATAAGCTTTCTACCCAAAAGCCCATAGACAAGAGATGAGAGTTTAAAACTGTTCAAACTAGCCATGACTGAATGTGCCAGGGCAGGGCAGCTCCAAGCATAAGCAGCACATGGACACACAGTGCATCAAATATAAGCAGAGATGACACGAAGACTTGAGATAACGCTTCAGAAGATAAATTCTTGAGACCAGGATGCTTTGAGGCAACGGAAGCTACGAAACTACTGCAGTGAGGAAGGTCTAGTACACTTCATATAGAAGTCCAAGGGAATGGCACATGAAAAAAAGATACTACCAAAACTGAGAAGGAAGATGGATAGGAACACCTTGCGTACTTCTTCTGGTCTCAAAAAGCAAAACCATAAAGATGCCAGAATAAGCCCGATCCAGGAAAGTATGCAAGTGCTCCTGCTGCCAATATGGCCCATAACGATGCCTGTAAAGCATTGAGACATCACAAAGCCCTATGACACTGAAGACAACGGACACAGACCACATAACATAGACATCAACTGAAACTGCCCAGCAATTTTACTTGATGGACCAAGATTCCTAGCGCAAGATGAGTCAGAGGCTGATGACGCCGAAGGAAAGAAGGCTCTACGGCAGTAGTACGGGACAGTGAAATGTAAACTCCTTATGAGAAGTTAGTGCCAAAGCTGGTAAGAGGATGCTCAAGAAGCGCAGTAGGCCTAGAGAAGGAGGCAACGACTGCCAGCTGATACAAAGGGATCCCTAGAGAATGATTCTGCCGCCAAAGGCTGAAGTGACATCACAAAACATGACCGACCCACAAATGGCCAAGATGCAAGGTGCCTGCGTGCTATGTTCAAAAGTGCTCCAAAGCGTGGCTACACTGAAGAGTAGGCAAACTTTAGACCGTGGCAATCATGCCAGACCTGAAGGCAGGCTCCTCAGGTGAAAAGATGGACAATGACATCGAGACTCAAAATCCAATGATGCGAAGCTCACAAGAACATGGAGATGGGTTGGAACTGCCCGGCCCGGCAAAGGCTCGAGTGATGCTGAAGAGAAACCCTCTCTCCCTTAACTCCAAGGGGCCCGGCCTACTACAGCCCTCTCCTCTAAGCTAACTTCAAATGGCCTCCTGTGATTCCAAAGGTTTTTGCCTTCTCCCAACCAACAGTCCCCACACTTAGCTCTCCAAAGACCAGCAGACAAAATCCATCCTCGACAGAAAAGAATGCTTCAGCACCGTGGATGTCAATACATGGCCCACAGCCCACTTGGGCAGCTACAAAAGATAGAGAATAATGACAAAATTCAGACTGTGATGACACATCCCAGAAGTGACCCCTTGCACAATGCCCCTCTCCCTCATAACTGCCGAGGCTCATCGCTCACCGGCCATTTCCAAACTTAGGCTCTGCACCTACTTGTAGTACCTAAGACAACAAAACAGAAACTGCGACTGTTGCCCTCCAGAAGAATAAATGCACGGGCTTCCCTCTGCACCACTGGCCCAGGCTCACCTCAAATCTCCATCCGACTCCAGAGGTGGCCCGGACGATACCTGCAAAGCGAAAAGGGACACGCTTCGCATGCTGCCACGTACCTCTCACCTATCAGTCGCCCCACCTAAATGCCAACTCACCTGCTCGCCTCTGTCCCTTGGCATGCCCAGGGCAGCAGCAGCACCTGCAGAGAAGCAAAGCAAAAAAACATGCTGAGAGACTGAAACCACAGCCTCCCTGCTCCAACTGAAGTACACCACACCTATAGCTTAAGCTTGCACCCACCTGGCCTCCAGCATCCCAGGGCCGGGACCACCTAAAATGCATAAACAAAAACAGACGCTTAGAGCTGCACCAGAAACTGATACCCAAGCAGTAACAACTCATTCTGGCCACCAGTCACCGCTCACCTCGCTCCATCGACCTTGACCACTGATCTTCAGCATTACTTCCTACAAATAAAGATGAAGAACAAAGCTGTAACACAGGCACCATTTACACTTGCCCTGCAAAGACAAACGGTGACTGACCTTCCTGTGGGAACCACCTCACCTGGTATGGGGCACTCTGCCACAGATTCAATCCATCTGCATCTGAAAGAAAGTGATGACAAAAGTCAAAGTGCTGCATCAGAACTTAGCAGCTCCAGACATCTTGTGTCAATCTAGAAATACCATCTTGAGTCCAACTAATCCCTACATTACAAGTGTCAAGTCCCTAGGACTTATCCTATTACACCTACACCCAGACTATGTAGCAGGGCAAAGCAGCCCCGGGCCAAACACACAGACACCTGTGACACAGGAGATGACAAACAAGGGGATGCAACAAGGAGAGGAAACTCTCAGCAAGAAGAATTACCAATGACATGACCTAGATGAGGCCGATGAGGCTCAAAGAGCTCTGGCAGAAAAAGACCCTAACAGAAGGACTTATGCCAAGAACCGCAAAGATGGACGCCCGAGAATCGTACGGTTGGAATCCTCTACCTATCCTCGCATTCTCCCAAGTCCTAATCTGTTATAAGGGATTGTTGCAGTGCACAGCTGTCAATACAGCTCAGAACAAGACTGTAAAAGGTGTCTGACTCAATTGTGCTAAAGAGAGATGCGATTCCGATGCATGTCCGAGCTTGCAAGTCAAAGGTTCAAGGGTACCAGCGTCGGGCCAAGGAACGCAAAGGAGCTTCTAAGGATGATGCCCAGCATATCCGATAAGCCCCTCAAAGGGGTAAGGCAAAAGACATGTGACACAAGATGCCCACAATAGAGACACAGAACACACAATAGACAAGTGACACAACACGCACCGGGACTGCTCTGCCCTGCACACCTCAGCATTGTGATCAAAAGCGAGACTTGCCCTTTACGTGGCCTAAGGGCCCCTCTCGTGGACATCCCCATCTCCAAAGCTAATTCAAAAATCCCTCCCACCAAGTCCTGACCCAGCACCCCACTCTCATCCCCCTCCCTGAGGTGTAGCCCTCGACTTAGCTCTCAGATATCCAGGGATGCAAATCCTCATCAGGTGCAAAAGAAGGCCGCCTCATCATCTGGGAAGTTCCTGCCCTCAGAGGGCTCTTCTCTCTTAGTCTACTGCAATAAAGAAAACCAAACATCAGTGCCTGAACTCAGCAGCACATCAGCCAAAACCCAACAATTCCACTACTCACCGGCTCCTGAGAACGCCCCGGTCCTTGGCTCACACGCTGGGGCCGCACTCCGACGCCGCCGTCGCAGGGTATCCCTGGGTTAAGGGGGGACAAGGTGATGTGGCATTGCTGAAACTTGAGTGGACCCTCGCTCCTCCCTCTCTCCCCGACTCGCCACAACTCCTCAGCCATTGCCAAAAGCTGCCCAGATGGCACCTTCAAACAGAAAAGGTACAGGCTTCATTGCAGAGCCCTGTAATACTTCTGGAAGGCTCACAGGGGCAGCTCAAGGGTGATAAACTGGCTCCATCAGCTGGTCCATGAGGGGGTTCAGCCCCTGCAGGCATAATACAAGTGGGCCACCTAAAACACACAAATGGATGCTTAGACAATGCATGCTTTGAGCTGCCCCAGAATTTGGCACCCAAGCAATACCTGGTCACTGGTACTGGTCACTGCTTACCTCACTCACTTGACCTTGATTGCTGATATCCAGGTTTACTTCCTAAAAATAAAGAGAAAGAACAGCCCTGCAACATAACCAAAATGAAACACCACCCCTGAAAAGCTGAATGATGACCAACCTTCCCAGGGGAGAAGGGGCAAAACAAAATGGAAAGGCACATGCCCATGTAGCGTCCAAAAGTGTTGCATTGCCAAGGTAGGTTCCACCTGAAAGTGCTCGACTGTGACCTCTTTCTGCAAGGGTGTCTGTCATGTTGGAGTAGCGATTTGAATGCTGCAGACCACCTGTAAAACACAAAAAAAAAAAAATCAAAGGCTTATAGTTTCATCACTAATACAACAACTCCAGTAGCAGCCAGTTCTGTGCTTGAATCAATACTCATCCAGCTCATGGTCCCCCCGGTGCCAATACCCTGCTGTGCCAAGTGCCTCGCATCTTCAAAATGAAAATCCAAACAGTGAGGTAAACATAGAGCCCAAAGTCAGGCCGTAGCTTGGACTTCAGGCACTGACCCACCTCGTTGCTGTGCTCCTCTGTTCACATCAGGTTTACATGCTCTCCCTCTGCAAAAGAATTATTTGTCAAAGTTACCCAGCTTAGCCTTTCCCAAGTTCTCATTCCTCAAAGCAAACTGCCTAGGATCCCACAGCAGTGGGCCTTAGGACAAACTACTATGAAACTGCAAGACACCACTGCACCACTCCCACGTCTCCACTGAACACCACACAGACTGGCCACAGTCACTCCATCGGAGGCGTGGCTCAGGTGGCTGAGCAAAGCAAAAGGCTCCCTGTAAAGTCTCCTTTCTTCTCCACCTATCCCCCCACCAGGACTACTCTACAGGGCAGAGCAATTCCAGGCTAGACACAAACTCAAACAACACATTATACTACAAGCAGCGTGATATGAAGATGATAAAAAAACCTCTCGGCAAGAAGAACGATGGCAAGGACAGAGATGATGCCAAAAGAAACAACCAATAGTATGGCATTGGTGGATGAAGGGGGCTCTAAGGGGCAGAAGAAAAGACTGGAACAGTGACCTGTTCTAAGAACTGTCAGTCACAATGATCAAGATGGCTGTGAGAGACAAGGCCACATTTAGAATGCTCCCATATCCTGACAATCTTACAAGCCCCAGGACATTACAGCTCACGGCTGGAAAGGATGGATGGCAGTACAGCCGGGAACAAGGCCTCCAAAGAGATCCGACTCAATGCTTTCAAGATGTGATTCCAAGATGTGGCCAAGCCCACTGGTAAAAGAACAAGTGATATTGGCATCCTACCAAGAAGTACGAAAGTTCAAGAAGCTAGAGATGATGGCCAATGCTTATGACAAGCCCCTTAAGGATAAAAGGCAGAGAGATCTGATCCAAGGGAAGCCAAAGACACAGAACACACACCGGACAAGACAACACACACTGGAACTGCTCTGCGCTGCACACCCTACAGTTGCAGTCAAAAGTAGGGCTACTCCCTTTAGCTTACCTAAGAAGGCCCTTGGAGAGCATCCCTTTCCCCTACACTACTTTTTAAATCTCTCCCAGCAATTTCCAACCCACTATCCTGCTATCATCCCTTCTCCGGGCCCCAGCCCCCAACTTAGCTTTCAGATGACCAGTGATGTGAATCCACACTGGATGCAAAGGAGTCCACCTCAGCCATCTCCAAAGGCACTGGGATCCCCAGGTTGGCCTCTTAGTCAGCTGTGACAAAGAAAACCAAAATCAATGCACCAGTGTAGTGGCATACAAGCCAAATCCCAACAAGTCAGCTGCTAACTGGGACCCTGCTCCCACTCCCACTCATACTTGCAGTCTTTAACTTACCTATCAGAAGCCTCCATCTCCAATGTCATCTCTGACCCAGGGTAGCTCCCTCTTGCAGCACAATGAATCTGCTGAACAAATTTGAAGTGTCATACTTGACACAATCTGGAATTTCAGCAAGTTGCAATGCTTCTAAGAAAAACAAGGGGAAAAAAAAATTACAAAAAGTACCAAGCACCTTATCAACCCTGAACACTCAATCCAAAAATCATGAACTACGGACTCAATGCTATCTTCTTTACAGTGTCTTCAAAGCCTCTATTGCTTTAGATGCCAAAAATACCTGCTGAAAGAAAGCTGAAAAAACCCGAAAGACCCCCCCCCCCCCCTTCATGGAAATAAGAAGACACCCTCACCCCCACTAACCCCACAACAGGAATGGGCCTCTTTTACCCTGGGCTGGGGTTAATATACCCCTGGCCGGGCCCGCCTCTCTTTCCCACCATGCCCGGGGAAAAGGGAGGAGGCAATTTTACCATAAGGGATAAAAGCACTGGGAGGAGCTGCAGCTGTTTGGCTGCTCTGCCTTAAATTCCAGGTGAGTGAAGGGCTCTGTAGATGCCTTCTGTTTTACTACAGCTGCATCCACTGAAAGGGTAAAAACACTCCTTGTTTTGGCAGCGTAGACAGATGAGTTGCATTCTTCCTTGTTAAGTTCTGTAATTGTTCATTAGTGACTATTGAGTCACAGGAATATGGAGGGTGGAGAAGAATAGTAGTAATATACATGGTGTAACTCCTGTTGGGGTCTCTAATTAGGGATGTATTCATTATAAATAAAACTGAAAAAATAATGGGCTCTCTGGCAGCAGGAGGGTTTTGTGAGTGCTGGGCTCGCTCCCTTGTGAGAGATTGGGTACCACTACCCAGCTAGAAGTGCCCTGAGGTACAGATTTAAATTCTTAAAATGCTGAAAAAGGGGGAGCTTCTTTCAATTGAACCCCTTCAAATGAGAGACTAGGGAGTGTTTGTCTCTACTTAAATAGATGCCATAGCAATAAATGGGTTCTCTCCTCTGAATCCCCGAAAATACTGGAAAAAGAGGGGTTTTCCTTACTTCAGGTCTCTCCGGTGATGGAAAAAGGGGGATTTCTCCCTCAATTCAAACCCTTATAAAGGAGGGACAACCGGGTTTTTCCCTCAATTTAAACCTTGGGATGATGAAAATGGGGGAGTTATGCTTAATTCAAACCAATAAAACAGCATTGTCAAGGTTTTCCCCTTCTATTTAAACTGGAGAATAATGGAAAATGGGGATTCCCTGTCAAGTGATACCCCTAAGAGAATGGAAAAGGCAGGGTTTCCTTCAACTGATACCCTTAAAATTGCAGAGGAAGGGGATTCCCCCTCAATTTCAACACAGACAATTATGGAAAAGGACGTTTTTTCCCTCTGTTTAAATCCCTTTTCTCCTCATAACCCCCCTTTTTTTCTGGGGGCACTGGGGAAGAGCTGCCAAGATGAAAGGGGAAAGTGGAATGTTTCCCTGGGACCCCACATGCTGCCCTGCCTGCTCAGGTGCTGCCCCTTGGCACGAGGGGTTTTCCCTGGGCATTTTCTGGGAGCAGTGCTCTGTGCCCAGGTGCCTCCGGCTGCTCCCCAGCTCCTGCCGGATGCTCTGACCATTGTCCCTGGAGGGACACTCGGGATGCCCCCATTGCCCCTCTGGACCAGCAGCTCCCTGCACAGCTGTGCCCGGGGAACCCTCGGAGAGCGGCCTCTGGCAGGAGCCGCCCCCTCCTCATCCTGGCCGCTCACACCTGGGGCTGCTGCGCCTTGGAGCAGGGGCTGAGGAGGAGAAAGGTCCTGCTGGTCCTTCCCTGCCCTGCACAGCCCTTGGTGTGCCCCTGAAACACCGGGGTGCCGGGCTTTCCTTGCTGTGGGAGACTGGGTGGTTCTTTGATCCCAGACTCTGCTCTTCCCCGGGCACGGCACATGGACAGGGGGCAGAGATGGGCCCTCAGAGGAGCGGGGGCTGCTCCTCGCTCTCGGGGCGCCGCGGGCGCTGTGCAGCCTTCCCCTTTTACTTCCCAGTTCCTCATTTTGTGCCTCCTTTTCCCTTGGGGATGCGCCCGGGCCGCATTCCAGCGGCCGCCACGGCAACAGCACCTGCGGGCGGCGGGGTGGGCGGGGTTTTATCCACTGAAAACACACATTGTCATTAAAATCTGTTTCCTATCTAATACACAAAAATCACTTTCCTAGAAGGAATTTCCATGCATTCACCTCCTCCTGGAAGTCTTTTGATGGTCCTGCAGATTCATTAAGAGGGGTCCCTGCTGGTCATATTCACTGAATGCTTCAGTATTAAAGGTGACCTTGCCTTGAGCTATTTTTCTGGGCGTGCACTGTTGCTTCTTGTGACAGAACTGCCCCAGAACCACTGCAGGCCTCCTGATCTGTTCCAGCACCGGCTCCAGCCTCAATTTCTTGCCCTGTGTGCACACATTTAAATCCTTTAATCTTTTTCACTACTTGGTCTTTCAGCAACATCGGGGAGCTGAAAATGTTTATTCTCTATGTTATTTCTCAATCCCCTGCTGAACAGCCCAACCCTCCCTCCTCCCTCTCCCACCCCACCATTCCCACCACCCTGCTCCCCTGCACATCTCACTTCTCTCCACCAAACCCTTCCCGCTGCAGGGAGCTGCTGAGGAGCCGCTTGGTCCATCCCTGGATTCTCCAAGCACTGACTGCCCATCCACTCTGACCACAGCCGGGGCCACATCCCACCGCCTGCCCAGCATCCATCCATGGTGGTGAGCTCCGTGTCCCCACCTTCTGCCTCACCCACCAAAGGAGATGATCCATGTGAAATAGATGTCACCGACATGGCCATACACAGTGTGACACTGCTCATCTGTCTCTGTGCGCTGGCCGGGAACGGGGCTCTTCTGCCTCCTCAGATGGAAAGGGCGTACTGCCGGCATCTTTAGCCTGGCTGTCACTGACTTCATCTTCCTCCTCATTGCGGTCCCCTCTGCCCTGCTCTTCCTGCTGGAAGATGTGTCCTGCTCTCCTGTCATGCCCCTGATGTACGTGAGATTCCTTTACCTGGTGTCAGCGTTCTCCTGCTACTTACTGGGTGCTCTTCTGGATGACAGCCATCAGTGCCAAAAAGGACATGGAAAAGCTCTGCAAGCTCTGCTGCCGCTGTGACCTTCCCAATCCCATGATGTGGGTGCTGTGGGGTGCTCAATGCTTGACCTTCTTCGTTCCCATCATTCTCATTCCCACAGTGGCTTCCCTGTGCCCGTCACACGAGCAGGAGCACTGCCGGGTGGCTCTCATCTCCATGTTCTCCGTTACCCTGCTCCTCTTTGCTGCACCCGTGGTCATTACCCGCATAATAATCAACATGTTCCGCTGGGTCCCGGTGTTTCCCGGTCTGTCCCGCGGGGAGGCGGGGCCTGACCCGCGCCACGCCCCCTACGCGCGCGCTCCGCCGGGGTCACGTGGTTCCCCGCGCGTCACGTAATCGGGGCGGGGGCCGCCGGGAAGCGCCAGGCGGGACCGGGCCGGGATCGGGGTCGGGATCGGGACCGGGCCCAGGCCCAGGCCCAGCGCAGCCCCGGCCAAGCCGCAGCCCTGCCCGAGCCCTGCGAGCCGCCAGCCCGGCGCCGGCCCGCCATGGACCGCCGGGACGCCTCCGGATCGGCCGCCCGCTTGGCAGCTGCCCTCCCCTCCCTCCCCCGGGCCGCGCCCCCCGGCGCTTCGTGACTCGCCGGCGGCTCCTCGGCTCCTCCATCGTTCGCCGGTGGCGGCAGCCAAGAGATAGTCCGGGCCTAGCGGAGCGGCCAGCGCAGGTGAGCACGGCCGGGCCTGGCCTCCCGCCGGCGCCGGGGCCACGCCGTCCCCGCCCCGGGCACTCCCGGGACATCCCGGCCGCCCCCTGGGCGGCAGCGGCGGGCCCGAGGGCGGCATCGGCCGCTGCGGGCGCAGCTCCCGCCGGGACCCGCAGCTTTCCCCGCGCTCGCGCCCCGCGGTGGGGGACACCCCGGGAGGGCGGGGGTCCCTCCCCGGGCAGCGCAACCCGGGGCATTCCCTGGAACGGGGACTCGGGGCCGGCGGGGCCGCTGTGCTGCCCTCCCCGCTGATGGGTTGAATCCTGTTCCGGTCATTGGCTTTGTCAGGGCTTTGTTCCTTCCCCTTTGCTCTCCCGGTTTGGCGCCGGAGCCGCTCCGGGATGGAGCGGGCCGGCACCGGCACGGGCTGCGGGGCTCTGGGGGCGGCCAGCGGCTCTGGGCGGCTTCGCGGGGCTGCCGTGCTCGGGGAATTGACTTCGGGCGGCTGCTGCCGAAGGTGAAGGAGGGAAGAGTCGCGGGTCCGGACACAATCCCGTCCCGGAGTGAGCGGGCGGCTGTTACGTAAAGCCTCATCCTTGGGGGGGTTGTGTTGGACTTTGTAAAAGTCGTTTAACGTTCCTGGGCTCTGGGCTGACTTTTTTCCTTTTTTGCCATTTTTCAATGAGCAAAACGAAGCGAGAAAGTGTTGAGAGGTGTAAGCCAGGTATCCGGTGCATTCAGTGCTGTGCCTGTGATTCTCTTCGGGAGATGAGCAAGTGGTTCAGTGGATTTTGGGGGAGAACTGAGTGCTTGTGCCAAAGCTCGCTCACAGCCTGGGCAGATGCTGTACAGTGGAAAGGGAAAAGGGGCAGGTGTGGGACCCACTCCCCCCCCCCCAGCTCATCTCTCGCCTTATTACGGCCTTGTTTGGTCATTTTCTCAGGAGTGCCGGTGCTTTGAAGCATTCCTGTGTTCCCAGTGCTGGCAGCCAGGTGCCCACCTGCCCCTGTGGGACTGCCCAGGCCCTTCGTCAGTGCCACTCTTTGGAATGAACTGCTTCTGCTGGGGCCTGTGTGTTCATTTGTCACCTGGGCTCCCTCCCAGCTACTGAACTCCTCTCAGGTGTATTCCTAGTTCCTGACATTCCTTTAAAACTACCGAATTCTTCTCTCAGGTCCCTGGCAAATGGGGCTTTGCAGCCTGGGGGAGTTACTGCAAAACGGGGTCTAGTGAAGTGCTCTGCAGGAGTGGTTGTGCACCTGAATGGTCATTTAATTGTCTCCTCTAATGAGGGAAACGTGATTAAACTCCCGGCGCTGTGCTGCTGTTGTGTGTCAGCCTCGAGGTGTGAGACAGTCCCGGTGTCACACTGGAGTTGCTTAGTGGCTGTGCTGAGACTGGGACAGGTCTTGTTGGTCAGGAGCAAAAGGGAAAATTTATCTTTTGGCTTGCTTAATATCTTGGCTTTATTAATGTATCAATGTCAATTGTTGTCATTTGCTGCCTTCTGCACAGTGTGTTTGCAGCTCTGTGTGAGAGCAGGCTCTCCCCTGTTTGGGATTGAGACAATCCTGGAATATCCTGAGCTGGAAGGGACCCACAGGGATCACCCAGTCCCACCCCCGTCCCTGCCCAGACCCCCCAACAACCCCAGCCTGGGCATCCCTGGCATCGCTGTCCAAACGCTCCTGGAGCTCTGGCAGCCTCGGGGCCATGCCCATTCCCTGGGGAGCCTGGGCAGTGCCCAGCAGCCTCTGGGGGAAGAGCCTTTCCCTGATCTCAGCGTGAGCCTGCCCTGGCCCAGCTCCAGCTGCTCCCTGGGTCCTGTCTGTGTCCCAGGGAGCGGAGATCAGAGCTGTAGGCCCCGATGTGTTCTGACCTCACACTTCTCTACCAGAACAAACCCAGTACCCTCAGCAGCTCTTTCATGGTCCTTCCACACCCTTCCCCATCCCCATGTCCCTTCTTTGGATGCTGTCAGCTTTTTATCTTTTTTATATTGTGGCGCCCAAAAGTGCCCCCAGGACTCCAGTACAGTTTAACAGCAATGAAAGAAAACAGTAGATTTCAACTTTGATCTCAAAAGCTGTCTCAGGCCCCTGATACTGCCTCGAAATGTCTTTGCAGTTCTTGCTTTATGACTTGTGTCAAACACGGAGAGAGTGAGACTGAGCCCCTGGGGTCAGGTTCTGTGTGAGAAGCCACACAGCAAGCCAGAAATCTTTGCTCCAGATCACCAGAAATTTACAGTATTGAGGACGGAAATACTGAGAGTTGAGTCTTGGGAGCTGAGCCAGGAAAGCAGCACCTCTGCCATGGGCAGATTTGGCACGTGGAGAGAGCTCGAGCAGCTTGCAAGAGGTCCCAGCAATGTGTGTGTGGAGCTGGGAGGAGCATGAGTTGCAGTGTCGTGTTTGGAGTCCCCCTGGGTGAGGATGTAGGAATAGACTGGAGTTTTTGGTGACTGAGGTTTCTTTTCTGTTTTTGGCCACATCATTTCAGTTTGTTACTCGCCTGTGGTTTGTTCTACAGGCCTGTTTCCTTTCTCTCCTACTATGGTGTCACAGTTATCTTCAGCAGAGGCTCAGCAATAACTAAACTTGAGCTTAGATACTTAAACTTCAGTTCAGAGTAGATACACGGCAGAAATCCTTCCGTGTGAGGGTGGGCAGGCCCTGGCACAGGGTGCCCAGAGCAGCTGTGGCTGCCCCTGGATCCCTGGCAGTGTCCAAGGCCAGGCTGGACACTGGGGCTTGGAGCAGCCTGGGACAGTGGAAGGTGTCCCTGCCCTTGGCAGGGGTGGCACTGGATGGGCTTTAAGGTCCCTTCCCACCAAGACCTCGTCTTCCTTTGCCTTCAGTGTCTGCCTCAGAGTTTGTACCAAAACCAAAGTGAGGTTGGTGTCACCTTCTCTAAACTGGGAGAACAGATCACTCCAAGCTGTGGGGAGATGGAGAGGCTGTAGGATGGAGAGGGTGCAGCCCTGCAGACGCCGAGCTGTGGGGTTGCTGCTTTTCCTCGTTGTTGCTGCGGACACAGCTCAAGGTGGGTCTGAGAGAGACAAACTCTGCTTTTGGGGGTTTGTGTTGATGAGGAGGGGAGGGGAGGTCACTGCTCTGCTTCTTGTAACTGCTGTGGCAGAGCCAGGAGCCCAAGGCAGGACAAGGGCAAAGCAAACCTCTCCGAGCTCTTGGGTTCTCTTCATTCCCAGATATTCTGATTCCTGCCCAAGTCCAAGTTCATTGTGCTGTGCAGGATGCGAGTTTAATCAGGTTTTAGTGCTGGTTTAGCTGAGTGTTTCTAGGGCTTGAGGATGAAGCCAAATGCTCTGCATTGAGAAAGTGATGGATGTTCAGCACAAGATTCTCTTCAGGAACTGGCACGAAAAGTGGTTGCTGAAGCCGAGGGAGGAGCAATTCACAGCTTGGCTGGAAGAGGGAGAAGTGCTCACTGCTGGTCTGTCACTTCATCCTCATGAGTGAGTGTGGGAGCTCCCGAGATCAGCCAGGCTGCAATTTCAGATAGTTTAGATGGGCTGGCCTTGAAAAATTCATATTTTGGTGCCTGGAACAAAAGCTGAAGGTGGCAGGAAGTGGCAGCAGTAGCAGGGAACTGAAGTGACACCACCCTGAGCTCAGAACTAATTTTGGTTGTGACCTTGAGCAGTCCCTGGGCCACACCAGAGCTTTTTGTGTCACCTGCTTTGGGAGGTTCTTCCTTGCCCGTGGAGAAGTTGGGTCTGGCACAGGTCTGCTGTGGAGCACCTGTGCCACCACCTTTAAAGAGCCACACTGGAGGTGTCAGTGAGCCCCTCAGTGCCTGCCCAGCCTAGAGCAGGGCTGGGAGGGCAGGGGGCTCAGGGAGTGCTCATTCCTGGTGGTGTTGGAGCTCTGAGCCCAGCCCTGAGCTGGGTTTGTGGCTCTGAGGGCACGGGGAGTGTCCGGAGCAGGCCTGGCCTGGGCAGAGTAGGAACTCCTGGAGTAACTCCTGAGTAAGCCACACCTTCCACGCGAGAGGGAGGCACTCCCAGAGTCAGGTGCTGTCTCCTCAGAGGTGCTTTGGGGTTTAATTCTGTTCTCACTGTGACTCCTCTCACCTGGGAGCCCTGTGGTTACCTCCAGAGGGTCTGAGGCCTTAGGGATGTAAATATGGACAGGAGGGGTTGGAATCTGCCTATCAGGGAATCCTCCCCTTGCCCAGAGGAGAGTGTGCAGAACTCTTCTGTGTGATGATGATGTTTTCATACTTTAGGTGTGAAAATAAAAAATGGGAGAAATCTCGTTTTTCTGGCAGCACGCAAAGAACTTTCTTCTGTGTCACCACTAAAACTCTGTGAGGGGATGAACACCTGGGAATCTGAAAGAGACGTAGCTGGAAAGCATCAATATGAATGGATTTTTCTGCTTCTTTTTGCACTTGAAAGAAAGGTGAAAGTTACAGGCTGAGTCAAGCTTTTACCCTTTATTTCAATCAATTCAGTTATTGCTAAATATGGCTACACACAGGTAGCCCAGGTGACAGAGCTGCCTCCAGCTGCTCCTTGGCCCCAGTGTCCCACGCGGGATGCTTGAGTTATCCACTGAGAGCCCCCTTGAGACTGGAGCACAGGTAAATCTGCCTGTCTGAAGGGCAGGATTGTGTCCTAAGTCCCTCCTCATTTCTTCCTTTCCTCAGGCCCCAGCTGTGGCTGGGCCCACCATTGTGGCTTGGGTGGCAGTGGCACATTGGAAAGGCCTGGGGGTGCCAGCTGGGGTGAGAGCTCGGGGTGCCAGCCCAGGCTCCACCAGCACTTGGCCCACACTGGGGCACAGATTGAGAGATGAACTCTTGGAAGCTTGTCCTGAGGAGGATGAATGGTACCTGCTGGTGAAATTCGGTGCTTTCATGGAGCTGTGATAAACCCCAAAGTCTTAGACTGCCAACCTACAGCCTCTGCACCGTCACATTCCCCAGTTGCATTTTGTATTGGAATTTTACCTGCTCCCACCTGCGTCCTCCTGCTGGCAGTGCCAGCAGCCCACGTGCTGCCTCTCCTGAGAGCAAGTTCCTGCCTGTTTCCTCTCCCAGCCCCAGCTCTTGCTTCCCTCTGGCAGAGGCAGCTTTAGGTGCAATATCCTGATGTTTCTGTGAGTGGGTTTTGGAATAAACCTACACACGGGATGTCCATGGGTTGCTGCTATGGATTCTGTGAAAGGTGATCAGGAAAAGCAAGTTCAGAGTTACTCAGGGGATCCTCTGATTCCTGCCCATCTCACGGAGCTGCTCAGGGTGAAACTACTACTCCCATGCTTTTTATTTTGCTCCTCTTAGTGCTGGTTTTTCCCCAGGTAAGTCAGTGCTGGAGCAGCCCTTGTGGGTTTATCTGTGATGAGCAGTGGTTGTGTCTGCACACGGAGATAGCAGATTCCAGCTGTAGTGTGCAAACGTTGGTGCTTTGTGCCTTAGTGCACACCCACATTTGTCAGCTGACAGGGCTGATGCGATGAGAAAACCTCGCACTCTCCAATAACCTGAGCACAGGCACTTCCTGCGTTGTTACATTTAACCAAAGCTCTGATAAAAAATACTACATTAATTTTTCTAATGGAGACCAGATTCCGCATTATCATCATTTACGTTTTTGGATAGTCTTTGATTGACTCTGGTGGGAAGGGAGGTGAATCAGTATCTTGTACTTTAGGGAAAGATCTAGGGGAGAATTGAATTGTACTTCCTTGGAATTCACATCACCCGCCCTTAGTCGGAGATGTTGATCTTGAGAACAACAAGCAGAGAACAGCCCAGGAAGGGCTGAACATGACAAAACAGTGCAGAGCATAAAGAAATCCTCTTTGCTGTGTTCATCATTCTGTCTTCATCTTGGATTGTTTCCACCCTTCTCCTTCACCTGGAAGTCACAAGCATCCTGCAGTGGCAGGTACTCTGGGTTCTTCTGCCAGGAGTAGTCTAAGAACAGCTTTTGCTGGGAGCAGCTCTGACCTTGCTGAAATCACTGCTGAAGCCTCCCCTGACTCTTGCAGTGCCAGAATTTCAGGGTGCCAGTGGTGAGGCAGGGACTGAGCCTGGTTCATTGTCCCCAGAGCTCGGGTAGTACAGGACAGTCAGGCCAGTAAAGCCCCTGCTCAGGGCTGGGAACGAGATCCTGGCCGGCTTTCCCTCTCTGCCCCTCTCTGCAGTCCTGCTGGGCTATGTCATGCTACTATGTTAGAGCATTGTTCCATGTATTTTTTTTTTTTTTTGGAAGTAATGCCGGATATTGGCAGTCAGGGGCGATGGAGCGAGGTGAGCAGTGACCAGTGGACAGAATGAGTTGTTACAGCCTCGGTCTCAATGTTTGGAGCAGCTCTAAGCATCCGTTGTTGTTTGTGTGTTTTAGGTGGTCCACTTGCAGGATGTCCTGGCCCTGGATGCTGGAGGGTGCAAGCCTAAGGTATAGGTGTGGTGTACTTCAGTCAGAGCAGGGAGGCTGTGGTTTCACAGTCTCTCAGCATGTTTTGTGTGTTTTTGCTTTGCTTCTCTGCAGGTGCTGCTGCTGCCCTGGGCGTGCCAAGGGCCAGAGGCGAGCAGGTGAGTTGGCATTTAGGTGGGGTGGCTGATAGGCCAGCGGTCTATGGCAGCGTGCTGAGCGTGTCCCTTTTCATTGTGCAGGTTTGTCCTGGCCACCTCCAGAGTCAGATCAGGATTTGAGGTGAGCCGGGGCAGTGGTGTGGAGTAGCCCGGGGATGCTCTTCTGGAGGGCAACAGTGACGTTTTCTGTTTTGTTGTCTTAGGTACCGTGAGCAGGTGTGGAGCTGAAATTTGGAGAGAGCAGGTAAGCGATGAGCCTCGGCAGTTTCGAGGGAGGGGGCCTTGCGGAAGGGGTCTCTTTTGGCGTGTGTTGTCAGAGGCTGAATTTTCTCCTTGTTCTCCGTCTTTCGCAGCTGCCAAAGCGGACCGTGGGGAACGTGTTGACATCTGAGGTGCTGATGCATTTTTTCTGCCAAGGATGGATTTTGTCCGTTTGTCTTCAGAAAGCTAAGTGTTGGAAGCGGTGGTTGGGAGAAGGGAAAGGCCTTTGGAGTTCCAGGAGGCAATTGGAAGTTAGCTTAGAGGAGAGGGCTGTTGTGGGAGGGCCCCTTGGAAGTAAAGGGAGAGGGTTTCTCCTCAGCATCACCCGAGCCTTTGCTGGGCAGGGCAGTTCCCACCCATCTCTGTCATCGGCCTTTGAGTCTCGACATCATCGTGGATCTTTTTGCCCGAGGAGCTCGCCTTTGGGTCTGGCACGATCGCCACGGTCTCCATTTCACCTACTCGCTGGCATAGCCACCCGCGGGCATCTTGGCCACTTGCTGGATGGTCAAAGGTAAGGGATCAAAGGTCGGGTTGTCAAGGAATGGGTCAAGGGGTCAAAGGTCAGGGGGTAAAAGGTCAAGGCTTGGGCTCAGGATTAGAGGTTCCAGCATGATTTTCCATGGTGGTTCCCAGTGTGGGGACACGGGGTGTGGGGTCAGTGGCGCCGGGGGCGGGCAGGAGCCCCGTGGGCAGTGGCCGGCAGCGGCGGGGACGCCTCCGTACGGTCGCGCCCCTCCAGTGCCAGCAGAAGCCCCCCTGCGCCGTGCGGTGCCCGGCCCCACTCCTTGCCCTCCCCGCCGCTGCCTTCCCGCACTCCCACCGCACCCCCTGCTCCCCTCAAGCCCAGGGAAATGCAGGAAAACACAAAATCATCGAGGTGGAACAGTCACCGGAGCTGCCCGAGCCATCCCCCCGCCTGAAGGCAACAGCTGCCCAGAGCCAGGGGCACCCAGCAGGATGCAGCTCCCCTTTCCCAGGAGCTGGAGGCAGGGGGAGCAGGGAGAATTTCAGCTCCCAGCAGCTCTCTGTGAGTGCTGGATGGACTCTGGGCTGAGCCAGGTGGGAGGTGTGGGTGGTGTTCATGTCCCCAGGAGCTGCTCAAATCCACCTTAAACTCCTGGAATGGTCTGTGCTGGCAAGAACCTTACAGACCATCCTGTTCAGCCCCTTGCCATGGTCAGGGACACCTTCCTGGGGTGTCTGTGCCAGAGTGGTGGAATGGGCAGGACTTTCTCCCTGAGCCCAGTCCCGGGCAAGATTGGGGTTCCCATGGGAAGAAGCCTGTGAGCTGCATTTCTGGAGCTGGGAGCCTCCATGCCCGGGAGTATTTCCAGTACTGCTCTTTGGCTTTTTCCATAACTGGGCATGATGTTTCTCCCCAGAGCAAGGTGGTTTTCCCTGGATTGTTGGGGTAAGACACTGGCTGTTTGACAGCTCTGTTGTCTCTTTGTCCTGAATGGAAGAGTGAGGAACGGGGGATGCTCCCGACTGTCGCAGGGATGTGGGAACAGCCCAGTTCCAGTGAGGAATGTGACGCCCAGCTCGTGGCGTGTGCCCTGAGATGGTCTTTGCTGTTGTTTTGTCCTTAGAGCCTGTTGGAGTGCTGGCCTGGATTTGGGAGGAGCCAAGTAGCCTGGAGCAGTGAGGTTTTTCCTGTCAGAAATCCATGCTGGGGATGTTTTCCCTGGCTGTCCCAAGGGGAAGGAACAGCTCTGGAGTTTTTGCAGCCACAGGCTGGGGATGCATCCCCTGAAAACCAGTTCAGGATCGTTCATCTGACTCTGTCCCTGACCTGTGGCTTCCAGGGAGCCTTCTGGTCTTCTGGATATTCCCAGGAGAGGATATTCCACCACCTGACTTTTAAGCCAGGAATTCCAAACCCAGTAAGTCGGTCACATTCTATGGGAGCTGCCCCAATGGTGGGATGGCAGAGGGCACACCCCACGCTGCTGTTTGGGACATTCCTGACTGGAACGGGAGCCAGCTGGGCATTTTGGAGCACTGAGGCCACCAGGGCAGCCTTGAGTGGCATTCCCAGGCAATGCTGAGGCATCCCATGCCTGTGGCAACACATGCCTGATGTGGAGCAGAGAGAGGAAGGGAGAAATTCTGAGTTGATGGGAGGAATGGAATTGGGCTTTCCAGAATGGAATTGGTATAGGTGCTGATGGTATCATGGAATCATGGGGTGGCTTGGAAGGGACACAAAGACCCTCTGGGCTCTGTTATCCCATCCCGTGGCAAAGAACACGTCCAAAACTGCCTCCTCACCCCCATGGAATGGCAGTGGGTGTTGGGAGCTCTGGCTGGAGCACCTGGAGACCAGGTAAGAATAGCAGTGGCATTGTTTTGGCTGCTGCTGGATGTGGTTTTCTCTTGTCAAGATGTTCCTCTGATTGATGTTTTCACAGTAGCTTGCTAGGCCTCATTTGAGGATAATTCCAAGAATTTGGAAGTTGTTGGAAAAGAATGAGGAAAAAAGGTGAACCTGATCCATTTCTAGTAATTCTGAACTTCTCTTGCAGCACCGTTCCAGGGGAAAGCTGGTGAAAGGATAAAGATGCAGAGGAACAAGTGTTGTAAACCCCCCTGCTTCCCTGACAAAGCAAACCTTTCTGCAATCCCAGTAAATCTCTTGGAGAAACTGTGGGATCATAAGGTTTCCTAGGAAAGGAAAACTAAGGACAGAGATGAGGAAATAGGCTTCCAATTAACAATGATTTGATGGAGGTAGGAATGATTCCTGTATGTTTGATGCACCCCTTTTTATTCCTGGGATAATTTTAAATGATTTCTTTAAAAAATCATTTCGATTTGGGAATTCAGATTAGAGAGGAAACGATGCAAAATAAATGCAGGGAGAGATCACAGAATCATCCTGGAATGGCGGAATAATTTGGGTGGGAAGGGACCTTAAGGATCACCTCATTCCATCCCCAGGGTGCTCCAAGCTGCGGCCAGCCTGGCCTTGAACACTTCCAGGGATGGGGCAGCCACGATTTCCCTGGGTTTACGGGCACAAGAGGAAATTTCCAGCAGGAACTGAGGGGTTTCCTTTGCTCTGCCTGGCCCTAGCAGGGCTTTGGGAGGCAGAGGCTGTGGGAACAGGAGCTTTGTCCACTGCCTTGGGGGAGTCTCTGATGTCCCAAAACCCAGCAGAGCAAGTGGTTGTGGTTTAACATCCCGTTCAAAGGAGATGCCAGGCCAGGAACGGGAATGGACTGCAGAGCAGGGATGGTGGCCAGCAGAGGGGTGAGTGTCCAGGGGGTCCCAGCAGTCCATCCCTGCTGCCCAGGTTTGGGATGAGCAGGCTGGTGAGTGTCCCTGTGCTTGCTCTGCAGGATGAGGAAGCCAGGCCTGCTGAGGAGGAAGATGAGGAAGTGTGTGAGGATGGAGACAGTGGCCACCAAAGGCTGGGGAAGGCACAGATCCAGGTAGGAGACGTTGCCTTGAGAGGAGAGGGACTTGTCTGTCCCGTTGGAATTTGGGGCGTGAGGCCAGTGGAACAAAGGCTTTGATTCCATTCTCTTACTCGGGTTTTCACGTGCCTTAAGAGAGCTTTGTGAAAATGTCATTATCCCTGATTGAGTCTCTGAAAAACAGGGATTGAAGCTTTCAGAAGGGGCCCAACCCTGCCTGCATGTATCCAAGTGCAGCCCCCACTCCCTGTTTTTGTGTACAGCTGGGATGAGACCTCAGCTGCTGTTACTTGCCAGCTCACAAGTTGTGTAGCTCAGAGCCTCAGCCATGAAGGGCCAGGCTGTGTTTAAAACAGCCCAAGGTGCCAGAGAGCTGGAGTCATTTCCTAGCAGGTAACTTGACTTGGAAGCTGCATTCTAAAATTTGTCCACATTTAATTGATGTCCCACATGGAGACACCTAAAGAAGCAGAGGTGGGGTGTTCCTAAGAAAAGAGCATCTAAATTCTTTGGTGGTAGAGGGCTTAAAGTCTGAGTGGAGGTGCCTTTAGGACACTTCCATTCCAGTATCTGAATGGAATTTAAATGAGGTAGCCAAATCCTGACAAGCTTGTATGAACTCCAAAGCCTCTGCAAGTGGTTTACAGCCAGGGAAGGAGATAAGAGTCTGGAGTCTCTCCCCAAAACCTGGCTGCTGGTTTCTTTGGCCAGGCATAGGAATAATTGCGTATTCCCTGGGGCTCTCCTTATGGGGAGAGGTTTACTTATGTGCCCTGGGTTTATTCAGTGCATCTTCAAAGTGATGGAAACTGATTGCATTGAAATGCCAGGGGTGCCAAATGTTTTCCCCAGGCAGAGCTCGGAGCCAGCCCAGTGGGAAGGGGTTTAGTGGCCATTTTCCCGCTCCCTCGGGGCAGCAGCACTGGAGCACTCGCAGCCACCCGTGCCCGAGGTGCCGAGTACTGGCAGGAGGCAAAGCCAGGGACTGGGCAGGAGGAGCTTGCAGTGCTCCTGGAATCGCAGAGCTGGAGCTGTGGGTTAGAACTGCCAGGAGCTGCTGCCTCACTCAAACCTTGTTTAAAGCTCAGCATCCCTCCTGCTCCCTTGGAATGATTGTTGCTTCTGTTGTTGCTCTTTCCCGATCCATTATGATTATTATTGTAAATTCCCACTCCATTTCTTCCATAGCCCTTTGCTTCCCAGAGGTGGTGCTTTAGGCAAGCCCCTCCAGCCTGGGAAGGGGCTTTTGGCTCCAGACTCATTCCCAGTCCCCATGAGCAGCTGGAGCTGTGCTGTCCCCAGCAGGTGCCTTTCCTTCCTTCCCTGCTGCACTTTGGCTTTTTGAGGGCTCTCTAGGGGGCTGAGGGGGAAGTTCTTTGTCATTCCAGGGCAGCATAAGCCCTGATCCCACTAAAAGCAGGAGGAATCATTCCATCCTTGGTTTTGGATACACCTTTGGTGTTTTCTCTCTTTTGCTGACATTGTGTGGTGAAGCAGCAGCTCCCTGGAATAATTTTTAGTTGTAAAACAATGAATTCCCTGCTGGAATCCCAGTCCCAGCCCCCCAGATCAAGGTGCAGTTTAAGGCCTTACACCCTGACCAGGACAAGTTCCTGTCCTTAGACATGGAAAACAGGGGAAAACTCAGACTGGATTGGAGCCAGCATCCAGAATGGGGAGAGTGAGGCAGCGTGCTTGGCCCAGGCTGGGGCTGGTACAGGGGGTGTTCCCTGTAGGATGACACCTGTTTGGAGCAGATCCTTCTCTTTCTTTGTCCAAAGTCCAATGGCAAAGGACTGAAGAACCCACAAGTGGGGCCTGGAAGGAAAATGATTCTGTTAAAATTAGGCAAAGAATGCACTAAGAAAAAATGGACATCCTTTTTAGGTATGAAAGTAAGTAGGGGAAAAATGTTGAAAAAGAGCTCTTTTATTTGGTGCCACCTCTCATTTTTTTATGGATAAAACCCTCTAGTGAGCAATCAGAACAGGAGTGGGAAAGCCAGGAGCCTTTGACTTCCACAGTGGACTTAATTGCCATGCTTAATTTCAACAATTTCTTCTCTCTCTCAGGACAGGAAGCCCCACTTAACTTGTCCCATCTTTGCCAAAAGCTTTGGTGTTTGAGCAGCCAAACCCAAGGGGCTCTGGCCCCACCAGCCTGTACTGGAGGGCCCCTGGTCCTGCCTGTGGTGTGGGATGAATCCCCAGTTGTCCCCAGAGGGGGCTGCCCTGGTCCCTGCAGTGCCCAGCACCTGAGACACACAGAGAGCCCTGTCCAAAGGGGCTCCTTGTCAGGAATGTGGCAGCAGCCCCAGGAGCAGGCTGGAGGTGAGAACTGGGGCTGTATTTGAGACTGACCAGCTCAGCTCAGTGTTTACCTGTGGGGGGAGTTTGGCCCCCCACACTGAGTTGAAGCGGGATCAGGGTGACAGATGCTGCATTTTGGGCACCCTGAGAGTTTCTCTCCCCCTTGGAGATTTCCTGCGGGGATGGGGCAGGGCAGGGAGCAGAATTAACCCTGCACCTCCCGTGGGCACTGCTGGCCTTTGTCTCTCTGCTGTGCCATCAGCCTGTGGGAATTTGCTGCTGCCGCTGCCACCCCACCTGGGGGCTGCGTGCTCCTGGCAGCCCTTCCCAGCCCCACACCCGAGCTCCAGCGCTGCCTCCAGGCTGTGTTGGGAGAGTTTGCTGGGAATGTGCCTCATCCCTGGGAGTATCCTTTCCTTCCAGAGTGGCTGGATGGAGCTTCTGGGCTTGTCAGCTTCAAAGTTTGCTTGCAAAAGTCACTGCAGGGAAGAATGACAAGGAGGTTTGTCAGAGTGCTGCTGTCAGACCCCACCTGCCAGTCTGTGCTTTGGCTTGGAGGTTGTTGTGTATTGGCCCTGCAGGGAATGAATGTCCCCTTCCCACCTCAGCCCAGCAGATCCCAAGGGCTCTTCCTGGAGTACTTACTCTTTGCTTCCCTTTGGGATAACTTAATCTGCACCCTTCCATGAGCAATTCCTTGGCTTCTCCTGGAGAAAACCCCATGGCAGAGGCAGTCTGCAAAGGAGCCCAGAGCTGTGCTTGGAGCAGAGAGTGCTGAGAGCTGCGTGTGCCTCTGCTGCCCCAGGCTGGCAATATCCCCATGGAACAGACTGGGCAAATGGCATTAGAGGGAGCACAATCCCTTCCTGGAAGAGGTTTTCTCCTCTGCAGATCAGGCACGGGGCAGGAAGGGAACTTTGGAGATCAGCTGAATTCCCCCAGAAAGCATCACTCACACCAGCATGGATGACATGACCTGTGCCCACTGCTCACTGTGCACCTGGCCAGAATCAAGAGCAAAGGTGGGTTTGGGTGTGAGCACTTGAAATAACTTTGAAAGAGAAGCAATCACCTTTTGCTGCTTCTTTCTTTCTTGCAGATGCTGCGATTGCCTCTGGGCACATGGGCTGAGCTCTCCCTGCAGGGAACTGTCAGGCCTTAACAGCTGTGAGGTTGTGTTCTTCTCAGTGGGGAACTGGAAATAATTATTAATTAATTGCAGAAATGTTTTCTGAACCTTTCCCCTTTCCTGGTAGATCTTCTCTCTCTGCCTCTGAATTTACAGCTGTTCCCTGGTGTCATTGGCCCTGCCTGAATTCCTTGCAGCTCCTCACTGGGAAAACCTGGGATGACTTTGAGGGGACAGAGGAGACATTTTCAGCTGAAAACCTGGGGTGACTGAGAGGGGACACAAGAATTGTTTGTGTAGGAAAATGGGAGGTGATGTCAAGCAGAGCAAGGTGGCATTTTTGAGGGAAAAGCTGAGGTGATGTTTAGGGGAAAGAATGCACATTTTGGGGGCAGAAAAGAGTTAATATTGTACAGGAAGGAAAAACTGGGGGGTAAAACTTGATGTAATCTGTAGGGGACAGAATGAATATTTTGGAGCAAAAATGAGGTACTCAGTAGTAGACAAAGAAGGAAAATTTTGGAGGCCAAACTTGACAAAGTCTCAAGAGCAGAGAATGAACACTTGGAGGGAAAAAGGAGGTGATGAATACTGAGCATGTGGGGAAAATTTGGGGGCTAAATCTGAGCTAATCTCTAGGGGAGAGCATGAACACACTGAGGTAACATGAGGGAATCAGTTGTGGGCAGATAGGGAAACTTGTGTAAAAATAATATTAAATAAGCTGTAGAAAGAACATTTTGAGGTAAAAATGAGGTAAGCAGTAGTAGACAGATGGAAAACTTTGGGGGTAAATCTTGATAGAAGCTACATGGTAGAAAGGAAATAAATATTGAAGGAAGAATGAGGGAATCAGTAGTGGACAGGTAGGGGAATTTTGGGGGGTCAAACTTGAAATGATCTAAAGGTTGAGAATGAATCTTTTTTGGTAAAAATGAGGTAATAAGTTGTGGACAGTTAAGGAAAATTTTGGGGGTTAAACTTGAGGTAATCTCTAGGGAGAGTGTGACCACTGACATGAACTGAGGCAATCACTGGGGCTAGGCAAGGAAATTTGGGGTGTAAAACTTGGGAAGATCTGTAGGGCAAAGAATGAACATATTGAGGAAGCGATGAGGTGATCAGTAGTCAAGATGAGGTAGAATGTGGGGGGCAAACCCTGAGGTAATTATGTAGGAACCATAAGTGGTTTTGAGAAAAAATCTGACCTAATTTGTAGGGGACAGAATGAACATTTTGGGGGTAAGACAGACATAACCTGTGTGGTTTGGGTTTTAAAATCTAGTCAGTGCACAGGGGACAAAATAGACATTTTGGTAATAAAATCCGAGTTCATCAGTAGAAGAAAGAACTCATGTTTTGAGGTAAAAAGGAGGTGATCAGAACTGGGCAGGTAGGGAAAACTGAGGGGGTAAAATGTGAGGTCATCTCTAGGAGAGAGCAGGAGCATCCTGAGGTAAACGGAGGGAATTGCTGTGGACAGGTGGGTAAATCTGGCAGGTAAAACTTGAGGGAATCTCCATGGTAGAAAATGAGTATTTGGAGGTAAAAATAAAGTACTCAGTCAGTGGTGGAGATGTACGGAAAATGTTGGAGGTAAAATCTGAGGTGATCTGTAGCAGAGAGAATGCACTTGATGGGGTAAACTGAGGTAATCACTTATGGACAGGTAGGGAAGTTCAGAGGGGTAAAAATTGAAAGCATCTGTAGGGCAAAGAATGAAAAGATTGAGGTGGAAATGAGGAAAGAGGTAGTGGACAGGTGGGGAAAGTTTTGGGGGCAAATCTTGTGGTAATCTCCAGAGCAGAGAAAGAATGCTTCCTTGTAAAAAATGAGGAACTCAGAAGGAGGCAGATGGGGACATTTTGGGGGTAAAATCTCAGGTCATCTCAAGGTGAGGGAAGGACTATTTGGAGGTCAACTCAGCACTCACTGTGTCTTCCTTCTTTGGCATCAGCTGGCAGGGAAGGGAGAAGAGGCCTCAGGCTGGAGAGGGGCAGGAGAAAGGCACTGTGGGCAAAGGCACCTCCCTGGCATCCCCAGGGTACCTGTGGGGAACACAGCGGACACTTTGGGAGCAAAGGGAGGTGATGGCATTGTCCCTTTGGGGGATGCTGGCATTTAGATCATTCCATCCATTTGCCTGCTGACATTTCCCAGCCCAGGGGCTTTGGCTGCCAGGGCAGCACAAAGACTGTTCCCTGGGTGGTGCGCAGATTTGGGGGTTGGCTTTGCTAGTTCAGATGAATTCTACCCAAAGCCCTGAATTCCCTGCTGAATTGCCACTGGCATAGCCTCCCAGCACCTCCTGGAGCATGGATATTCCCATGCAGAGCTGCCTATTTAACACCAGGTGTGTCAGGACCCAGCAGAGCTTCCAGGGAAGCTCAGCAGGGTCAGGGCAAGGACAGCTTCATGTTCCATAGAATTTGCTGTTTGTAACCCTCATCCCCCAGCCCCCCCCCCCCAATGTCCCTGGGGGCACCTGACAGAGTTCCCTGGAATTCAGCTGCCTGCACCCCCCGAGCTGGGGCTCCAGGTGATATTTGAAAGCAGGAACAGGCACTGGCTGGACACGCTCCCAGCCCGTGCTGAGGCAGCCCCTGTGCCCACGGGAGGACTTCTCTCCCTGCAGGAGCTGATTTCATTCCAGAGCCTCAGGAGTGGCCTCTGCAAGTTCTTTTCCCTCAGGAAAGGGATGCACATCCCTGCCTTCAGGGCACCTGCAGTGGGAGCCACCTGGGAAAGCTTTCCATCAGTTGTGCAGTTCCAGCTGGCTCCCCAAAAACTCCCAACTCAATCCAAAGAGATTTCTCTGACTCTGACCTTTCATTTGAAGGCATCTCTGAGGGCATTGCTTGGCATTTCATTGCTGTGGGGGAAGCTTGCCTTGGCCTTAACACTGCTGAGGGATGATGGCCTCAGGCTGGAAGGGAAGGCATTTTGGGTGGCTGGGACATAGCTGGCAGGTGTGTGGGAGGTCAGCACTGGGAATTGCTGTCTGAGCCCCTCTGCAAACAGCCCATTCTGACATTGCCCAGTGCCAGCTGTTCCTTGGGGCATTTTTGGGGTGTCAGTGGGGTCTGTCGGGACTGAAGCATCTCTGGGTGCCTGTTCAGAGCAGCCCCTGGCCGAGGGGCCGCGGGCAGCCCTTTATCCATGTCCATCCCAGCGCTGCCCGGGCAGCCCAGTGCCCGTTCCGGGGATGTGTGTTTGGCACGCTGCGTGCCACGGGCAGGACACTGCAGGCACAGCTCCTCTCTGCAAATCCAAAGCACAAGAGCTGCTGCTTCCCTTCCTGGGCCTCCTGGCCTTCTCCTTCCCCCCATTCCCTGCCAGCTGGGACACACGGAAGGAGCACCAAGGAACACTCCTGGCAGTGAGCAGGAGTCGCTGAGAGCTCTGTGCAGCTCTGGGCCACAAAAGCTGGCCCTGCCTCAGCAGCCCCTGGGATTTTGGGCTGTGAACACTCACCTGTGGGAAAGGCCCCTCTGCAGGCAGGAGCAGCCCTGACCCTCTCCAGAAGAGCTTTGGCTGTGGAGCAAGTGAACCCTCAGGACTTGCCTTGCTCATTTCTCCCTGGAAAGGGCCATGGAACAAGCACCTTTACTTACAGCTGTTGGGTAAATCCTGGAAAGGGCAGGAAATCAGGGTTATGGGAAGAGTTCGGTGCTGTCACACAACTGCTCACCTGTGTTGTTGCATGATCAGGTGCTGGCCATGGAGCTCTGCCCTATGGCAATTACAGGGGCTGGTGTGGCAAGCAGCATTAGCATAAAAGAAGGAGTTGTATTTGCATAGGAATGACCTTGCTGGCACTTGGCATTCCTATCCCAGGCAGGACATTGCCAGGAGCTGAGATTGGCTTGGCTGGAGCAGGGTGCTGAGAGTGCCCAGGTGTGGGTTCAGTGGCCAGAGGAGCCATTCACATAAGGGTTCGACTTGGTGGTCCTTGTGTAGCCATTGCCACTCAGGATCTCCTGTGCTCTGGAAACAAAGAAGAAACATTTTTCCCTGGCCTTTTAAAGCCAGAGGTTTTTGCAGTGGAGCGTGCAAGCCGCAGAGAAAGCGGGGGGGAGGAAGGAGAGCATCAGGTCTCAAGCGGCAGTTGTGGGATGAGCGGCTCAAGCAGCAGCGAGCCCCGGCGAGGCCCCGGTCCCGCAGCGGGCGCAGTCAGAGCAGGAGCGGCAGCAGCGGCCTCGGCGCCAGCGGCCGGGCCGGGGCAGCGGCTCGTCCCGCTGCAGCCGCGCTGGTTGGGCGGGGCCGCGGCGGGCGGGAGGCCCCCGGGGGAGCGGCCCGGGGCAGGGGGAGCGGCGGCCTCGGCAGTGCCGGGGCTGGGGGAGCTCCGCGTCCCCGCGGGGGCTGCGGGCGGGGCCGGGCCGGGAGCGCCGGCGCTCCGGTTGCGCCAGGGGGCGCCCCACAGGGCGGGCGGCGCTGAGGGAGCGGCGGCCTCGGGGGGGGCCGGGGCGGGCACGGGCGGTCCCCGCGGCCCGGCCGCTTCCAGGCGCGATCCAGCGCCTGCTGCGGGGAAGCGCCGCCCTCCCGGCGGGCCCGGCACCGGCACGGCCCCGGCTCCCCTCGGCCCCAGCGCCAATCCCGGAGCGGCACTTGCCAGCCGCGGCGATCCCGATGCCTAATGCCATCCCCCATCCCACATCAGTTCTCCGAGCCCGGCAGCCGCACCCCGCCCGCCGAGAGACAAGCGGCTCGGCCCGGGACCCCTAGCAGACACCGACAGGACCCAGCCCCGAATCCCAGGGCCCGGGTCCCGTTCCCACCTCAGCGCCTCGGGCTCGGCGCAGCGCCGGGAGCAGCCCCCGGTGCCGGGCTCCGCACAGAGCTCCGAACGACGGTCCCGCCACAGCCCGGGAGGAGCAGGATGAGCATCCACCGCACAAAGCGCAGCGGGCGCGGATCCGCCGGCATTTACGGGCGCGGGCGGGGCGGGGCGGGCCCGGCACAGGTGTGAAGGGCGGGGTCCGCACAGGTGCGCGGGGCCCCAGAGCGGCTGCGCGGGGCGGGGCCGAGGGGATTTAAGCCTCGGGAATCGGCGCCGCCGCCATTTGCTCCCTCGGCGCTCCGTGGGAACGGTTGTGGCCGGACCGGGCTCTAGATCTCTGTATTTCCATATTTCTATGTCTCTGTAGTTCTTTTCCTTTATATTTGTGTTAGTTTGTCTTCTTCTAACCCTTCTCCGTTCTCCCCCCTCTGCCTCCCCTCCCCCACCCCCTACACCCCCCCCCCTACCCCCCCCCCCCTCCCCCCTAGCCCTCCCCTCCCTCCCCCCCGGCCCGGTCCCCCCCATCCCCCCTCCCTGTCCCCCTACACACCCCAACCCTGCCCTACCCCTCCACCCTCTCTCCCCTTCTCCACCGTTCCTTCGCCCCCATCCCGGGTCCCCCCTGCCCCCTCACCCTGCTCCCCTTCCAGTTCCCCCCACCTGCCCTCAATCCTCCCCCTCCGTCTGCCACCTTTCCTTCCCCCTCCACCTCCCCCTGTTCCTCTTCCCTCGTTTCCCCTCTGCACCTTGACCCCCCACTTGTGCTCCGTCCTCGTCTTCCCCCCGCCTCCTTTCCTGTCCCCCCATCCCACCTCTCCCTGCACACCCCGAACCCCCCACCTGCGCTCCTTCTTTGACCCCCTCTGCTCCCTTATTCCCATCCTCTGTCCCGTCTTTCCCCCGCAGCCGCGGGGCGCGGGGCGCCGGAGAATAAAGCCCAGAGGGCCGGAGCCCGGCGCCCCTGCCCTCGCTGGAGCCCCACACGGGCCGGGCCCGCTCGGCGGGTCCCCCGTGCAGTACAAAAACAGCGCCGGGGCTCCGGCTTTCCACACATCACACTGGGGATCCCCTCCTCAGGAGGGGTTCCCGGGGGGGTGGTGGGTTTCAGGGACGGTGGTGGGTTGGGGTGGGCCCCCTCCGGAGGAGGGGGTCCCGGGAGGGGGTTAGGGTGGGCCCCCTCCGGAGGAGGGGGTCCCGGGGGGGGAGGGGGGTGGGGCAGAGGGGGGACTTTCCCCCCTCTCCAGTTCCCGCCCCCTCTGCCGGACCCCCTCCTCCGGACGGGGCTCACCCCAGCCCCCTCCCCGGGACCCCCTCCTCCGGACCGGGGCCTGGGGGAGGGGGGTGGGGGGGGAAGCAGAGGGGGTCACGTCACTCTCTGGCATGAACAGACATAGAGACCACAGGCCAAACCAACAGCCCCTCCCGCCCGGACCCCCCCACCCCCCCCCGGGGCCCCGGTCCGGAGGAGGGGGTCCCGGGAGGGGGCCGGGGTGAGCCCCGTCCGGAGGAGGGGGTCCGGCAGAGGGGGCGGGGACTGGAGGGGGGGAAAGTCCCCCCTCCGCCCCACCCCCTTCCCCCGGACCCCCTCCTCCGGAGGGGGCCCACCCTGACCCCCTCCCGGGACCCCCTCCTCCGGAGGGGGCCCATCCCACCCACACCCCCGGGACCCCCTCCCAAGGAGGGGGCCCACCCCGACCCCAACCCACCCCCCTCCCCGAAACCCACCACCCTCCCGGGAACCCCTCCTGAGGAGGGGGCCCACCCCAACCCACCACCCCCCCGGGAACCCCTCCTGAGGAGGGGATCCCCAGTGTGATGTGTGGAAAGCCGGAGCCCCGGCGCTGTTTTTGTACTGCACGGGGGACCCGCCGAGCGGGTCCCCCGTGCGAGGCTCCAGCGAGGGCAGGGGCGCCGGGCTCCGGCCCTCTGGGCTTTATTCTCCGGCGCCCCGAGCCCCGCGGCTGCGGGGGAAAGAGGGAACGGGGAGGGATGAGATGGGGTAGGGAGAGGAGTCGGGGTGGGTTGGGGAGAACGAGGGGGGAAGGGAAAGGTCGGGTGAGGGGGAGGGATGATGGTCAGAGGAGGAGGAAGAGAGGGGAGTCGGGTTGGGGAGCGGGGTACGGAGAGGGGAGAAAGGAGGGGTGGGGGAGAAAGGAGGCGGGGGGGGTCGGGGATGCACAGGGGAGCAGGGAGAGAGGGTGGGGGGGCGCTGGGGAGAGGGCAGGCAGGGGGCTGGGAGAGACAGGGAGGGTGTGGGGGAGAGAGAAAGAAACTGGGGGGGGTAGGAAAGAGGTGATAAGCGGGGGAAGAAGGAGGAGGATAAGGGCAGGAGAAACAGGGGGAAGAAAGACGGGGAAGAAAGAGGGGGAGCGGGGGCCTCTCCCGGGCCACGCCGGGGGAGCCCGGCCCGGCCGCAGCCTCCCCGAGCTCTGAGGGAGCAAATGGCGACAGGGGCGATTTCGGGGGCTTAAATCACCTCGGCCCCGCCCTGCGCAGCCGCCCTGGGACCCCGCGCACCTGTGCGGACCCCGCCCCGCGCACCTGAGCCGGGCCCGGCCCCGCCCCTGAAGCCGCCCCCGGCCCCGCCCGGCCCCGCCCCAGAGCCCCGGCCCCGCCCGGCCCCGGGGCCCGCCCTGCCCGGCACGGGGGCGGCTCCATCGCTCGGGGCCCCGCCCCTCTCTCCCGGGCCGGGCCCGCCCCGCGCACCGGGGCCGCTCCCGGGACCCTCCCCTCCGCTGACAGACACCGCCCCGCTCGCTCCCGCTCCTTGCCACGCTCGGCAGCCACCGAGGCCGCCGCCCTCTCGGCTCAGCCGGCACCGGGCGGCAGCAGCGCCGCCCAGCTCAGCCCGGGGGCAGGCACAGAGCACAGGGAAAAGCCGGCTCCGGGCGCTCTGCAGCTCCTGCAGCCCGAGCGTCTCGGCTCCTGGGGCCAGGCGCTTGCTGCTTTCCTTCCTACAGAAAAACGCCGGCTCCTTATTCTCAAAACTTGCTGATCTCTATTCCCAGCTTCTTATATTGCTGTATGCGACAGAGTAGACAGAGAGGGCTGGCTTATTTCCAAATGAATTTACATCTAAATCAGTAGCATTTGCCTGTAGACGTAAAAGTGAAGAACTTAACAGGTTTTAGTATTCTGCACACAGCCCTCGCTGGGAGGAATGGTAAAAAGTTAAAAACAAATGAAATTTTAAAAGTAGAAAGTTAGAAACAAAGTTACAACGGCAGAAATTTAGAAACAAACAAAGAGGTAAAATACAAGAAACAAACAAATTTCTAAAGGGAGAAAGTTGAAAACAAACAAAGCTAGAAACAAACAAACAAAAAAATTAGAAACAAACAAAATTAGAAAGGTAGAAATTTAGAAACAAAGTCAGAAAGGCAAGTGTTGAGCCTTTGACAGGGTACCCCTCCTTCTCGGACCAGGGTGAAAGAGCAGAGGAGGCTGCTGTTCTGCTAAGTTCTTTATTTCACGGTCTCACAGCTGTCTTGAAGGCAGAGTTCGAATGGGGTTACATGATAAAGCCAAGCAGCAGCAGCAGGCAAAACCAGCTTCTTCTGTATGCTCCATACACTATATTTTTTCTTACAGAAGTGTGGATTCTATTTGTTCATTGACCAGTAAGATTAACACACGATTCTAGTTTTCTTTTTCTTAACCCATCCTGGTCTAATTCTAACAGTCGTAAGCCTCACACAAGTGTCATCTGCCCTTGTTCCATAAGGAATCCCTCTACAGACAGGGAGTTGTCACCGGCCCCGTGCTCATGGGCTGCAGGGGACACCTGTACTGAGGAGGAAATGGAAATGGGAAAGAGGGAACTGCAACCTGATGGGACGCACCTCTGGCACCACATTTCCTCTTGTTCCTGCTGTCCTGGAAAGCCCCAAGTAAATCCGGTCCCTCAGACCTTGCATCCCTGAACACCAGGAGAGCCGGTGTTTTACCCAGATCCCAGTGCCCTGCACGGCTGCGCTGACACGAGCACAGGCCGATCGCTCCGCCCAGCACCATCCCTCATTTTCTTCCCATTGCTCCCCAAGCGTCCCCAAACCACCCCAGCGTGTCTGTGCCAGGGCCAGGGCCTGCCCCGAGCCCGACCAGAGGCTGTCACCCAGCCCTGCACCAGCTCCCACCACTGGGAGAGCTGGGAATGCACTGAGAGCTCGGCTCCCCGGGCTCCCCAGCACCCAAACCGGTCCTCAGACACACAGAAATGCCCAACCTGCCCCTATGGGCGCAGCCAAACACCACAATTCCATCATCCCCAAGCAACTCTGGCACTTGCCTCTTCACCTCCGCCCATTTCCAGTAGCCGGGGCTAGGACCGGGCTGTCAGAAATAGCATTCCCTAGGCAGTTCATCCCAGCACAGAGGAGAAGAGGAGCCTGTCCCTGACCCACACCATGGGCAGGACAAGGGGGGCCCTAGCTGGCTCTGCCTACTCCAGCACCAAAGCTCTTGGTCCCAAAGATGGGGCGAGTTCAGTGGTTTTTCCTGTCCTGAAAGAGAGCAGAAAAGGGAAGTTAATCCCACTGTGGAATCCAAGACTCCTGCATTTCCTATTTCTGCTCTGATTGCTCACCGTGGAGTTTTAGCCATGGAAAAAAAAGGAGAATGACACCATATCAAATAAAAAGTTGATTAATCCACGTAGGGGCTGTGGAGAGGATACAAAGGAACTTTTCCATGATTTTGGGGCTTGAAGAGGGACTGAATTTCCCTCAAAGCTGGGAAGGGCCTGAGGATAATAAAGCAAAGGAGCAGCTTCATCTCTCCCTGGCAGAGAGCTCGGGGCTCCATTATGGATACAAATCAATCCCAGCAGGATTTCAAAGGGTTTCTTTAGGATGTCAGGTCCCTCTTTATCAGATCCCTGCTGGGATTCAGGGCCTGCCTGGTCACGGGGTGCTTTGATAAGGGCTGGATTTAAATCCCAGATCTGAGAACAGACATGAAAGGTCCCTGGGTTTCTAGGGGGTTGAAAAACTCAAGCTGGATTCGCTGCAGAGCTGAAAAATCAGGGTAAGAGAGAGCAAGGAGTGGCCAGCAGGCCCAGGCTCCTGATCACGCCCCTGGGATCCATGGGATCCATAGGATCCACGGCCTCTGGCACGCTGCTCCAGCACCCTGCAGGGTGACTGACAGCCGGGCAGGGGAAGGAGCCACCAGCAGCTCTGCCATGTGCACCATCATTCACCTTGCACGTGGCCTAAACAGCCACCAAGCACTGATGGACTGACTGAGCCGAAAATATCGGAGAGATCTCAGTTTGCACTCCAAATTCCCTGCAGCCTGTTCCCTTCCTGATCCATCCCTTGAAGCAGCAAGAGTGGAATTCCTTCCATCGTTGCTCTTTCCCTCCTGTTTTCCACTCAACAAGAAAAAGAGCAGCCACGTGAACAGGAGTAAAAGCCCCAAACCCACAAGAAAGCACATTCTCAGCATCACTAATCCCTGCCAAACTGCCAGGAACCTTCCAAAACTACATCCAAGCTTGGAAACAGGGATCCAGTTGTTTGTTTAAGCAGCTATTGATCCAGTCTCTTCCAGCTAATTAAACTATTCACTATTTAAACTCATTAAACTGCTCATCCTGCTCCTGGCAGCCAGAGGCAAAGAAGAAATCGTGTCTAGATTAAATGGTGTTGGTGAATGTGCCCATCCCAGTCCTTGGAGAGGTTGGAATTGCATCCCTGTTCCTCTGCTCTCTTTTCCTTCCTTTTTCTTGGAGTGATTCCCACCCGGATTCCTCAGCTCCAGCTCTCTGAGCAGCCTCAGGGGGAGCATTTCATCCCCTTGGAGCCAACTCCATTTGTTGCATCCTTCATGCCTCAACCACCCCTAAAAGCAGGCAAGTGCTGATGGGCAGTGCAGCTGCTTCCACTTGGGAATGTTTCCAGTGGAACAGGGAGGGAATTCTGAGAAGCTTCCACCCACTGCACGTTATTGCTGGATAAAAGGTGAGGCAGCAAAGGATCAACAAAGGGAGATTTCAGCAAGACAAAGTCCAGACAGAGAGGCTGCAAGTGTGGCTGGGGCTGCTAAACTGGGAAAACTGCAAGGTCAGGCTGTGGGAACATGGATTATACTGAGGTCTGGAACTGGTGTTGGGAAGAGAGGGAGAAGGAGAAGGAGAAGGAGAAGGAGAAGGAGAAGGAGAAGGAGAAGGAGAAGGAGAAGGAGAAGGAGAAGGAGAAGGAGAAGGAGGAGAGAAAGGGCCCAAAGTAACTGCACAGTGAATTTCCTTACCATGAGCCAGGCTCATTCCCTGAGCTGACCAATATCTCCGAGCTCCCCTTCATGGCACAGCCCTGCCAGTAAAGAACAGAAGTTCCTGCTGCTCCCACTGGAATTCTGTAGCGTGCCTGGCATTCCATACGTTATGCTGCCTGAGAATTCCTGCAGCCGTCCTCGGGAAGAGCAGTTCACTGCCACAGGAGGAACAAGAGGAAAGCAGCTGCCACTCTCGGGTTCTGTGCCCTGTAAAAAGTAAAACCAGATAAAGATCAAAGCTCCGTAAAGCTGGAACCATCTCCAACCTCGGGACAGCACTTCTGTGGGAAAAGCGTGGATGGGCAATTAGGAAGGAGATGATCATGCAAATGGGTAAGGGGGGGGAATTAAATTCTGCTGCTTTCTGATTGAGGCCTGCTTCAATTTGCAGCCTTTATAATATCAGTTTAATGGGACTTTTTGTGCTTTAAAGAGGTTTTTATTAGCTGGGGGTTGTCCCTGCCTGGACTGAGGCACAGCACAATGAGTCTCCTGCCTCCTGAAGCCGTGTCGTTATCCCAGCATCTGAAATTAAAAACCAGCACTCTGGGAAACCTCTCTACTCTGAGGAGAAGTGTGAGGAGCGTTTGGGTCTGTGGAGAGCCTGGAACAGCTCTGAGAGACACCAAACATCCTGTGGATCCCAATAAACAGCAAAACATTCCAGCAGCTCCTTCCAACACCGCCCTTGTAGGGAACTCTGTCACCCCAGTGGGTATTTGTGGGAGTAAGGAAGAAATCCCACTAATGACCTCAGTGTGATCACCTCTGGTTCGTCTGGGGATAAATCTCCTTTATCCTTCTGGGAGAATAAAGGAATCCAATGCTGCCTTAATCCCCAGCTCCTCAGAGTCTGCATTTCCAGAATCCATCTCCTGGCCCAGCATGGGAAGGGTTGTCCAGCGCTGGAACAGCTGCCCAGGGCAGTGGTGGAGTCACCAACCCTGGAAGTGCTCATAAAATACATGGATATGGCACTTGAGTGTTCATAAAATACCTGGGTAAATACATGGGTAAATATAGGAATAAATACATGGGTAAATACGTGGATAAAAATATGGATAAATGTATATGGATAAACATATATGGATAATCCATGGATAAATTTAGGGATAAATATGTAGGGATAAATATGTATGGATAAATACAGACCTTGCTTCCCTGAACACCAGGAGAGCCGGTGTTTTACCCAGATCCCAGTGCCCTGCACGGCTGCGCTGACACGAGCGCAGGCTGACCGTTCCGCCCAGCACCATCCCTCATTTTCCTCCCACGGCTCCCCAAGCATCCCCAAACCACCCCAGCGTGTCTGTGCCGGGGCCAGGGCCTGCCCCGAGCCCGACCAGAGGCTGTCACCCAGCCCTGCACCAGCTCCCACCCCCGGGTGAGCTGGGAATGCACTGAGAGCTCGGCTCCCCGGGCTCCCCAGCACCCAAACCGGTCCTCAGACACACAGAAATGCCCAACCTGCCCCTCTGGGCACAGCCAAACACCACAATTCCATCATCCCCAAGCAACTCTGGCACTTGCCTCTTCACCTCCGCCCATTTCCAGTAGCCGGGGATAGGACCGGGCTGTCAGAAATAGCATTCCCTAGGCAGTTCATCCCAGCGCAGAGGAGAAGAGGAGCCTGTCCCTGACCCACACCATGGGCAGGACAAGGGGGGCCCTAGCTGGCTTTGCCTACTCCAGCACCAAAGCTCTTGGTCCCAAAGATGGGGCGAGTTCAGTGGTTTTTCCTGTCCTGAAAGAGAGCAGAAAAGGGAAGTTAATCCCACTGTGGAATCCAAGACTCCTGCATTTCCTATTTCTGCTCTGATTGCTCACCGTGGAGTTTTAGCCATGGAAAAAAAAAGGAGAATGACACCATATCAAATAAAAAGTGTCCTTTTCCAGCATTTTTATTCCAGGCATTAAAAGGATGCTCATTTCTCTTCTAGCATTGTTTCCCTCATTTTAGGAGAACCGTTTTCATCCCAGGCCCCACTCGTCAGTTGTTCGATCCTCTGGCACTGGATTTGGACAAAAGAAGGGACGCACCTGGACTGCAGGAAATCACTGAGAGAAACCCTTCCAAAACGTGACAGAGAAAAACAACAGGAGATGCAGGAAGACACATCCCTCATTTGCACGTCTGGAACGCTTTTCTAAAGACTTCTCTGCATCTGGATGCTCTTTGCTCTTGGCTTTCTTCACAGGAATGCATTTGCTGCTAAACACGTCTCAGACCCTTACCTGATCGGGATAAGGTGGGATGGAGATGAAGACTCCCACAGGGAATAGCCAGGGAGATGCAGGGCCTGGGAACATCAAGGACGGAGAAGAGAAGGAACAGGGATTGTTTTTCTTGTTTAGAGCCAGCAGTGCTGTGAGCTTGGAGAACACACGGCACCGCAGGGATCCAGGGCAGGAGCGGGATAACTGCGGGATAAGGGGAATCTGCTCCCACTCCAGGGCTGTGCCAGTGAAGGAGGGGAATTTTTTAGTGCCTTCATTACACACAAAAACCAAACCCAGCACCACCGAGCTGGACTTTCGTGAGCCGCAAAACAAAGCGGCCCCTGGCCTTTGGGGGAACACAACCTCACCGAGTCACGGAGCCAGGGGATGACACTTGGGAATGATCCTTGCTGCTGCCTGCAGGCAAATCGGATGAGGGAGCCACAGGAGCTGCGGGGTTTCCTGCTCTTCCTGCAACGCCATCGGTCCAGACCAGGAGACCTTTCCTGGAACAGATCTTCCCTGTAAAGGGAGCTACACCAAAGCTCAAGCCCTCATTTAGAGACCCTTGGAAAAGCAAAGGTGAGAGGGGATTACCTGGAGCCCCAGGGGACCGAGGCGAAGGCAATGAAGAAGCAGACAGCAAAGTGCTTCCACTGCTTCTCACTCCAGCAAAGGGAACATCCCTGGAATTTCATGGCCAGCGTCGCTCCCAAACCCCACAGGTGAACCCACACGTACTCCAGGACTGATCTCCTTCAAACTTCCAGCAGCACAGACTCACCGGGAGGAACTGCGATCCAAGGACACACATCAGCAACCGTCTTCCCGCTTGCCCCTCTCTCCACATTTTCCCTTTCCAGCGGGATGCAGGTGCCACCCCCCAGAGGCAGGAAAACTGCCTTGCAATCCGCTACAAAACCTGCCTGGAAAGCCCAGGATGCCCGGAGCCAGCAGCCGTTTCTCCTGGAGCTCCTGCTGACAGGCATTTGAAGCCTGCTGTGCCTCACAGCTGCTTTTCTGCCAAGGGCATTCCCATCTTTTCTTTTTTAGCCCAAAGAAAGGTTTGCAAAGCTGAGTTTTGTGAGAAGCGCTTCATATTTGGATCATTCTTAACTTGGAGTTTCCCTTGGCACCAAAATCAGGGGCTCACCTTTTGCTTGGAGCTTGGCTGAAGTCCTCAGCAATGCCAGGGAATGTGGCCATTGGAGGCTTTGGGCAGATTTGGCTCATCTGCCTTTTTAGGCCTTGTTTCTTTCTCTCAGCCTTCCCACTGGATTGTGGCCTCCGAGGAATACGTAAAATCCCATTCCATTCCTATTCTTTCGGACAATTTTTTGTACCGTCCCTGTACAAAACGAGGCCCCCTGTTCGGATGCTTTTCCCCACCGTTCCCCGGCACTTTCATCTGCCGGTGCATTCCCTGCGTTGCTTGGGCTCTTCCCAGCTCTCTGAGCTCCTTCACAAGGCAGCAGATCGATTTGGCCCAGGAACTAAACCCTCCCGAGGAATTGTCTGATGCCATCTCCGCATTTGACACCTGATCCTTGTGCTCAAAGGATCCCTCTTTCTTCCCTTCAGCCAATTCCAAGGCTCGCTGCCCCCAGCTGCGATCAGGCCCCAGCCTGATCCCTGCAGTCTTCCCTGCCGGGATCCTGCTCAGGAATCCCTGGGCTACAAATGTAAGAATTCATTCTTCCCACCCCTGCCCAGTTCCAAAGGATTTGGTGTCTGCCTTACCCGGCTGGAGCCTGCTTCCAACTCTGTTCTTGCTGCTTCTGCTGCTTTCCAGTTCCCAGGAATTCCACCGACGGAGCGACAGCGTTTTCCAGCTCCGCCAGGATTCCCTCTGCTGCGTTTGGGTGCTGGAAGGATATCAAAACCAGGCTCTCTGGGGCTTTACTATCAGGAAATTACATCCCCGGATTTGTTCATTTCCAAATATTATCTCTTCCCAACAAAGCACTGGGCATCCAAGGAATACAGAAAGTGATGGGCTGACCACTGCTTACTCCTCTGGAATGTCAGAGCTTGGAAAAAAAGGGCACTTGAGGCTTCTCCTGGTGCTGCCCGTGAGGTGTATTTTACTTGAGAGCCCCTTCCCGTGTCTTTCCCTGTATCCACCAAAAAATCCACCCCTTCATTCCCCAGCTGCTTGCTTCCTCTTTTCCTGTATCCAACAGAATTTTAACAGGTCAATAGTCCCCTCTGGAAGAGCACCTTTCATTCCAAACCTAAGAACAAACGAATCACTTCCCTTCCACCGTCCTTATTAGGATTCCACTGAGAGCAGTGGATGGAAAATGATCCTCTCCTGGTCCCTGCTGGATTCCCGGAGCAGGGATCCTTTCCCTCTTTCCCCCCACCACGGTGCCCTCCTTCCCCTCCCGCCCCACCCCACACCCTTTTCAGGCTTTGTTCCACAGCTTTTGCCTCCAGGCCTCAGATCCTTTCGTTCTCCACGAGCTCCCAGCAGCTCCACAGCCTTTCCTCTCCCATCCCGACCATTTCTCCGGGAATGGAGCTCCGCATTTCAATTGCCTTCTCTTTTCTCTGACAATTCCCACCAATCCAGAAGACCTAAAGCTGACACAAGGAACACTCGGTGCCCACAAATCCAAACCCAGACCCGGCCATCCCCAAACCAGCAACTCCCGGACAATTTGCGTTCATTCCAACCTAACACTGAGGACTCACCCAACCCTTCAAAATTCCCAAGAAATATCCTGTTGCCTTCACAGCTCCCAGGGGATTCTGCTTCGTGCTCACACGGATTTGGGACTTCCCTGAAAAAACCTGTGCAGGGCACGCCGGAATCCCCGATCCCGTGAATCCGGGGAGCGTTAAAAGCTCGGTCCAGCCTGGGCCCCCGGAAATTTTTGCCAAGTATCCCCCAAGTCCTCGGGATAACAGAACTCTCTGGTACTGCATTTTTGGCGTTGTAAAGCCTGGAATTCCTTTATTCCTAGTGCTGGGCTCTGCATATGGCTGAGAAAATCCCGGCCTCCACACAGACCCAGATTCCAAACTTTTTGATACATTTCAGCAAGCCGAGAAATTCACCTTCCCTACTTCTTCTTAAGGGCATCCTTCTCTTCCCTTACCCGGCGTGCTCTCTCCCACTGGGGGTGGGTTTTCCCCTTCCCATGCCAATTAGTCCCTACTTCTAGGAGGTTTAGGTACCTTTCTTCCCTGGGACGGATTTCTTAACACAGCTACCGAGGCTTTGGGAGTCTCCTTTATCTTCTACTTTCTGGATCCATAAATGCCACAATCCAGACGCCCAACTTCAACAAGACATCCTTTCTACCTAAAAACACACACTCTCAACTCTTAGATCTTTTAAAGTTTTACCCCCGCAAAATTCCCCTATTTTTCCACCACTGAATTCCTCAGTCCTGCTTCCAAGGATTTCTTGAATACCACGGGGCTTTTCTCAAGATTTACCCCCACGACCTTCCCTACGTGCCCACTGCTCATCACCTCATTTTTCCCTCAATGTGGTCGTTCTCCACCCCAGAGAGTTTGTCAAGTGTTGCCTCCAAAATGTTCCCCATCTCTCCACTACTCAGTTCCCCATTTTGCCTCCAAAATATTCAATCTGTCCCCTCCACATTGCATCCACTTTTACCCCCAGCGTTTTACTTCCTCTACAATATTGATTCAACCTTTTCCACCCCAAAAATCTGCATTCTCTCCCTTAAACAGCACCTCAGCTTTTCCCTCAAAAATGCCCCAGAGGGAAACTCAGATTCAGCCCCCAAACTCCCATTTGCCTACACAAACAGTTCTTGTGGCCCCTCTCAATTCCCCCAGGCTTTCAGCTAAAGGAAGAACTGGAAGCCTATTCCCTCATCTCCACCCTTGTTTTGCTTTCCTGGAAAACCTTGCGATCCCACACTTTCTCCAAGAGATCTGCTGGGACTACTGGAAGGTTTGCTCTCTCAGAGCGCCAGGGGGCTTTACAGCACTTGTTCCTCTGCATCTTTACCCTTTTATCAGCTTTCCCCTGGAACGGTGTTGTGGGAGAAGCTTGGAACTACCAGAAATGGATCGCGTTCACATTTTTTCCCCACCAGTTTTTATCTGGTTTCAAATTCCTGGAATTACCCTCAAATGTGCCCTAGAACACTGCTGTGAAAGGATCAATGAGAAGAACAGCCGGAAAGCAGAAAACCACCTCCAGCAGCAGCCACAATGATCCCATTTCTCTTCTTACCTGGTCCTGCCAGAGCTCCCAACAGCCATTCCCATTCCAAAACAAGAGCTATGGAAGACATTCCTGCTGTCCGTGAGGGTGAGGTGGCAGTTCTGGATGTTCTTCGCTGTGCAATCAGACAACAAACAGAGTGTAAATGATCCTGGTGGTCCCTTCCAAGCCAAACCAGCCCGTGATTCCATGCGTGGATCAGCACCTGTCCCAGCTCCATTCCAGAAACCTCCTCCCACTAACCCAGAACTTTCCTTTTTCTGCTCAACATCAGGGGTTTGCTGCCGAGTGCCCCGGGCAGGGGACGCCTCAGCCTTCCCTGGGACCGCAGCATTCCCTGGGCTGCCTCAGCATCCCCTGCGCTGCTGTTCCACGCCCATCCCGTGGTCCAGCGCCTGCGCGGGCTGCAGTGCCGGGCTCTCCCCACGAGGCGGCAGCACCGGGAGCGAGCAGCCCCGGCCGGTCCCGCTGTCTCGGGGCAGCTGCGCCTTTAACCCGCCCTGAGCCGGCGGGGCCGTGAACACAGCGGGCACAAACGCCACCGCTCCCCTTTATTTCACCCTCAGAGGCACAGGATCGCAGCATTTCCTGGGCTGCAAGGGACCCACAGGGAGCATCGAGTCCAAATCCTGGCCCTGCACCCCAAGAATCCCACCCTGTGCCCGAGAGCCTTGTTCAGACCCAAACTCTTCCCCCAAGATCCTGAAAACACAGCGGGGCTGGGAGAAGGATGACCACGGAGGATTTTTTTATACAGATCTCCTTGCACGATCGTTAAACAATATTATTAGACAGTCCAGGAACGCATCCCTGTGCCGGGACAGCCACCCCTGTGCCGGAACACTCATCCCTGGGCCGGAATACCGATCCCCCGCGGCCCCCACCGTCCGCTCGGGGCTGTCCCCGTTCCCCGCTCACCTCCGAGCCCGGAGCACCCGCCCCGGTGCCCCCGGCCCGGCAGCGCTGCTCCCCGGGCTCCCCGCCATCGCCGCTCCTGGCGAAGAAGGGCGGAAGTCACCGGTACCGCACCGATGTGGCTATTCGACCTTCTCAAGATGGCGGCCGGAAATACCCCCCCTCCCCCCCGCTCCGTCTATCCGGCTGCCTGAATGCTCCCGCCTGCCCCAGGCGCCGCTGACCCCACAGTCGGTGTCCGCGTAGCGGGAAACGCCTCAGAAAATTGCGCGCAAGCGCTGGGCTGGCGTCGGCGTCGCGTTCAGGCAGCCGAATAGACGCAGCTTGGGGGGGGGGGGGGGGGGGGGGGGGGGGGCCTTCCCTGCCGCCATATTGAGAAGGTCAGAAAACAGTGCACACGACCGCCATCTTTAGTGTGGCAGTGACGTAACTTCCTCCCTTCGCCGCCATCTTGGGTGCTGGCAGAAGCCACTTCCGGTCGAGCCGCCATCTTTAGTGTGGTACACTTAGGGCCCCCGCCGCCCCTCACAAGGGCTTCTGTCTAGTCGGCTGCCTGAATCCGGCCCGGACTCCGACGCCGGCCCCGCGCTTTCCGCGCGATTTTCCGCCGTGCTTCCCGGTGCGAGGACACGGCTGGCGGGGTCAGCCGCGCCGGAGGCGGGCGACGGCTCCGCGACCGGCGGCAGGCATCGGCAGGGACACCTCTCGCAGGGGGCCTAGTGCGTCCGCCATCTTGAGTGTGGCGGAAGTGTAAACCACCTTCTGCAAGGTCCTGGCAGATAATAAAATAATAAAATCAAATAAATACTGTCATATTCTAATAAAAACGTCACTTAACGCCGTCCCGAGAGCGCGGAACTGCGCCTTCCTTTCCGAGCCGCCTCCTTGAGAGCGACACGCGGGCGGCTCGATTCCGACCGTGCCCGCCCGGTGCCTCCCGCCCGGGTCGCGCTGCGACCGCGCCTCTGCTGCCCGGCAAAACCGGCCCCGCCGGGCCGCCCCCCGCGCTGTCATTCCCCGCGGTCACCGCCCCGCACGGCGCCCGCTCCTTTCCATAGCTGTGGCCCCGCTCATGCACGGCCGTGTCCCTTGGCGCTGCGAACCGCCCTTCGCCCCTCCCCTCCGCTGACAGACCCGGCCCCGCTCGCTCCCGCTCCTTGCCACGCTCGGCAGCCACCGAGGCCGCCGCCCTCTCGGCTCAGCCGGCACCGGGCGGCAGCAGCGCCGGGGCGCCGTGTCGGGGGCGGCAGTGCCGCGCTCTCGCCACCAGGCGGCAGCAGCGCCGCCCAGCTCAGCCCGGGGGCAGGCACAGAGCACAGGGAAAAGCCGGCTCCGGGCGCTCTGCAGCTCCTGCAGCCCGAGCGTCTCGGCTCCTGCGGCCAGGCGCTTGCTGCTTTCCTTCCTACAGAAAAACGCCGGCTCCTTATTCTCAAAACCTGCGGATCTCTATTCCCAGCTTCTTATATTGCTGTATGCGACAGAGTAGACAGAGAGGGCTGGCTTATTTCCAAATGAATTTACATCTAAATCAGTAGCATTTGCCTATAGACGTAAAAGTGAAGAACTTAACAGGTTTTAGTATTCTGCACACAGCCCTCGCTGGGAGGAATGGTAAAAAGTTAAAAACAAATGAAATTTTAAAAGTAGAAAGTTAGAAACAAAGTTACAACGGCAGAAATTTAGAAACAAACAAAGAGGTAAAATACAAGAAACAAACAAATTTCTAAAGGGAGAAAGTTGAAAACAAACAAAGCTAGAAACAAACAAACAAAAAAATTAGAAACAAACAAAATTAGAAAGGTAGAAATTTAGAAACAAAGTCAGAAAGGCAAGTGTTGAGCCTTTGACAGGGTACCCCTCCTTCTCGGACCAGGGTGAAAGAGCAGAGGAGGCTGCTGTTCTGCTAAGTTCTTTATTTCACGGTCTCACAGCTGTCTTGAAGGCAGAGTTCGAACGGGGTTACATGATAAAGCCAAGCAGCAGCAGCAGGCAAAACCAGCTTCTTCTATATGCTCCATACACTCTATTTTTTCTTACAGAAGTGTGGATTCGATTTGTTCATTGACCAGTAAGATTAACACACGGTTCTAGTTTTCCTTAAACCCATCCTGGTCTAAATCTAACAGTCGTAAGCCTCACACAAGTGTCATCTGCCCTTGTTCCATAAGGAATCCCTCTACAGACAGGGAGTTGTCACCGGCCCCGTGCTCATGGGCTGCAGGGGACACCTGCACTGAGGAGGAAATGGAAATGGGAAAGAGGGAACTGCAACCTGATGGGACGCACCTCTGGCACCACATTTCCTCTTGTTCCTGCTGTCCTGGAAAACCCCAAGTAAATCCAGTCCCTCAGACCTTGCATCCCTGAACACCAGGAGAGCCGGTGTTTTACCCAGATCCCAGTGCCCTGCACGGCTGCGTTGACACGAGCGCAGGCCGATCGCTCCGCCCAGCACCATCCCTCATTTTCTTCCCATTGCTCCCCAAGCGTCCCCAAACCACCCCAGCGTGTCTGTGCCGGGGCCAGGGCCTGCCCCGAGCCCGACCAGAGGCTGTCACCCAGCCCTGCACCAGCTCCCACCACTGGGAGAGCTGGGAATGCACTGAGAGCTCGGCTCCCCGGGCTCCCCAGCACCCAAACCGGTCCTCAGACACACAGAAATGCCCAACCTGCCCCTCTGGGCACAGCCAAACACCACAATTCCATCATCCCCAAGCAACTCTGGCACTTGCCTCTTCACCTCTGCCCATTTCCAGTAGCCGGGGCTAGGACCGGGCTGTCAGAAATAGCATTCCCTAGGCAGTTCATCCCAGCACAGAGGAGAAGAGGAGCCTGTCCCTGACCCACACCATGGGCAGGACAAGGGGGGCCCTAGCTGGCTTTGCCTACTCCAGCACCAAAGCTCTTGGTCCCAAAGATGGGGCGAGTTCAGTGGTTTTTCCTGTCCTGAAAGAGAGCAGAAAAGGGAAGTTAATCCCACTGTGGAATCCAAGACTCCTGCATTTCCTATTTCTGCTCTGATTGCTCACCATGGAGTTTTATCCATGGAAAAAAAAAGGAGAATGACACCATATCAAATAAAAAGTTGATTAATCCACGTAGGGGCTGTGGAGAGGATACAAAGGAGCTTTTCCATGATTTTGGGGCTTGAAGAGGGACTGAATTTCCCTCAAAGCTGGGAAGGGCCTGAGGATAATAAAGCAAAGGAGCAGCTTCATCTCTCCCTGGCAGAGAGCTCGGGGCTCCATTATGGATACAAATTAATCCCAGCAGGATTTCAAAGGGTTTCTTTAGGATGTCAGGTCCCTCTTTATCAGATCCCTGCTGGGATTCAGGGCCTGCCTGGTCACGGGGTGCTTTGATAAGGGCTGGATTTAAATCCCAGATCTGAGAACAGACATGAAAGGTCCCTGGGTTTCTAGGGGGTTGAAAAACTCAAGCTGGATTCGCTGCAGAGCTGAAAAATCAGGGTAAGAGAGAGCAAGGAGTGGCCAGCAGGCCCAGGCTCCTGATCACACCCCTGGGATCCATGGGATCCATAGGATCCACGGCCTCTGGCACGCTGCTCCAGCACCCTGCAGGGTGACTGACAGCCGGGCAGGGGAAGGAGCCACCAGCAGCTCTGCCATGTGCACCATCATTCACCTTGCACGTGGCCTAAACAGCCACCAAGCACTGATGGACTGACTGAGCCGAAAATATCGGAGAGATCTCAGTTTGCACTCCAAATTCCCTGCAGCCTGTTCCCTTCCTGATCCATCCCTTGAAGCAGCAAGAGTGGAATTCCTTCCATCGTTGCTCTTTCCCTCCTGTTTTCCACTCAACATGAAAAAGAGCAGCCACGTGAACAGGAGTAAAAGCCCCAAACCCACAAAAAAGCACATTCTCAGCATCACTAATCCCTGCCAAACTGCCAGGAACCTTCCAAAACTACATCCAAGCTTGGAAACAGGGATCCAGTTGTTTGTTTAAGCAGCTATTGATCCAGTCTCTTCCAGCTAATTAAACTATTCACTATTTAAACTCATTAAACTGCTCATCCTGCTCCTGGCAGCCAGAGGCAAAGAAGAAATCGTGTCTAGATTAAATGGTGTTGGTGAATGTGCCCATCCCAGTCCTTGGAGAGGTTGGAATTGCATCCCTGTTCCTCTGCTCTCTTTTCCTTCCTTTTTCTTGGAGTGATTCCCACCCGGATTCCTCAGCTCCAGCTCTCTGAGCAGCCTCAGGGGGAGCATTTCATCCCCTTGGAGCCAACTCCATTTGTTGCATCCTTCATGCCTCAACCACCCCTAAAAGCAGGCAAGTGCTGATGGGCAGTGCAGCTGCTTCCACTTGGGAATGTTTCCAGTGGAACAGGGAGGGAATTCTGAGAAGCTTCCACCCACTGCACGTTATTGCTGGATAAAAGGTGAGGCAGCAAAGGATCAACAAAGGGAGATTTCAGCAAGACAAAGTCCAGACAGAGAGGCTGCAAGTGTGGCTGGGGCTGCTAAACTGGGAAAACTGCAAGGTCAGGCTGTGGGAACATGGATTATACTGAGGTCTGGAACTGGTGTTGGGAAGAAAGGGAGAAGGAGAAGGAGAAGGAGAAGGAGAAGGAGAGAAAGAGCCCAAAGTAACTGCACAGTGAATTTCCTTACCATGAGCCAGGCTCATTCCCTGAGCTGACCAATATCTCCGAGCTCCCCTTCATGGCACAGCCCTGCCAGTAAAGAACAGAAGTTCCTGCTGCTACCACTGGAATTCTGTAGGCCCCACCCACTACGCATGCGCTGGCACGCTAAGCCCCCCCCCACCCCCCACTGCGCATGCGCGGGAGAGCTGGACGGCCCCCCCCCCCCCCGCCCCCCCCCACCCCCACTGCGCATGCGCGGGCGCGCTGGCCCTACCCCCACACCACTGCGCATGCGCGGGAGAACTGGGCCCCCCTCACCCCCCACTGCGCATGCGCGGGGCGCTGGGCCCGTCCCTGTGCTGGCACTGCTGGGGCACCTGCAGTGCTGGCAGCACCTCTGGGACAAGAGGGACACGGAGGGGCTGGAGCCAGTCCAGGCAAGGGAACGGAGCTGGCAAGGGGCTGGAGAGTTCCTGAGAGAGCTGGGAAAGGGGCACAGCCCGGAGCAAAGGAGGCTCAGGGGGGACCTTGTGGCTCTGGACAAGTCCCTGACAGGAGGGAGCAGCCGGGGGGGTCGGGCTCTGCTCGCAGGGAACAGGGACAGGAGGAGAGGGAACGGCCTCAGGCTGGGCCAGGGGAGGCTCAGGGTGGATATTGGGGAAATTCCTCCATGGAAAGGGCGCTCAGGCCTTGGCACAGCTGCCCAGGGAGGTTTGGAGTGCCCACCCCTGGGAGTGCTCCAACACCTGTGGCTGTGGCATGGGCGGACGTGGTCAGCGCCGGCCGTGCTGGTGCTGGTTGCACTCAGTGATCTCCGAGGTCTTTTCCAACCTTGATTCCGCTCTCAAGTCAGCCCCACGGAGGAGCAGCACAAAAGGCACCCCCAGGCTGCGAGCGGAGGGTTCAGAACACGCTGCGGCAGCAGGAACGAAGCTCTGCAGGATGAAACTGAAAAGGGGAGAAATGCCGAGCTCTGTGAAAGGGAACAACTGAGAGAGCCACAAACGAGCCACCAAACTTCTCACAGGGGACACCACCAGCAGCACAGGTGTGAAGGGACTTCTTTTTGCCCCAGAAGTGTGAATCCACAGCCCAAGCCACGTGCACACACTGCAGATGTGAAGTGTATTTTTACTGCCAGCAAGCACTTGGGAATAAAAAAACCTCAGCCCCAAAGCTTGATGTCTAAACAGCAACACACAAGTTCTAAGCCAGCTGTCGAGAGAAACAAAACACAGCAAAAACAAAGCAGAAAGGGAGCAAAACCTTGTCACACTGGCTGTGTTTCCGAGCGTGACAGCTTCTGCCATGCTGGGAATGCAGCACCAAACACAAAAATCCTACTGCAACTCCTGGATCCCATAGCAGGAAGGACATGGAGATTCCCCGTGGGAATCAGGGATGCAGGACTCGGCTGTGCTGCCATCACTCCCTCAGGAATAGCCAGGTTTAGCTCCTTCTGTCTGCCCAGAGAGGGGGATTTGCCCCTGGATGCCCTGGAATGTTCCAGGCCAGGCTGCACACTGGGGCTGGGAGCAGCCCGGGACAGTGGGAGGTGTCCCTGCCCGTGGCAGCGCTGGCACTGGATGAGCTTGAAGGTCCTTCCAAGCCCAAATGGTTCTGTGAGTCTTAGAGCCCTGAGATTCTCATGACAGAGGTGGAAGTGCAAGAGCTTAAGGTCCCTTCCCAAAAAAACCCCATTGCACGACTCTGCAGCTTCTGGAGCCCTGGGTCCATGGAAATGCAGTTGCAGAGGAGCTCCGAGGAAATGGGTGTTTTGGGGAGAGCAGAGTGGCTGGAAGAGAGGAACAGGAACAGTCTCCTCGAGCAAGCCCTTGTGTCTCAGGGAGCGGGATCGGCTCGCTCCTAACGCACCGGGTGACTCCCAGAGCGGGGGATGGAAATGCAGCCCAGGTCCGAAAGAAACCTCTGCGCATCATGCGCGGGCGCGCTGCCCCTCTGCGCGGAGCCCCCGCGCGGCACGCCCGCACGGGCGCGGTGGCTACTGCGCAGGCGCGGGCGCGGTGGCTACTGCGCATGCGCGGGCGCGGTGGCTACGGCACATGCGCGGGCGCGGTGGCTACTGCGCATGCGCGGGCGCGGTGGCTACTGCGCATGCGGGGTCGCGGTGGCTACTGCGCATGCGCGGGCGTGGGGTGTACTGCGCATGCGCGGGCGCGGGGTCTACGGCGCATGCGCGGGCGCGGTGGCTACTGCGCATGCGCGGGCGCGGTGGCTACGGCGCATGCGCGGGCGCGGTGGCTACGGCGCATGCGCGGGATCGGGTGCTACTACGCATGCGCGGGCGCGGTGGCTACTGCGCATGCGCGGGCGCGGGGGCTACGGCGCATGCGCGGGCGCTGTGGTTACTGCGCATGCGCGGGCGCGGTGGCTACGGCGCATGCGCCAGCGCGGTGGCTACCGCGCATGCGCGGGCGCGGGGGCTACTGCGCATGCGCGGGGTCTACGGCGCATGCGCGGGCGCGGTGGCTACTGCGCATGCGCGGGATCGGGTGCTACTGCGCATGCGCGGGCGCGGTGGCTACTGCGCATGCGCGGGCGCGGGGGCTACGGCGCATGCGCGGTCGCGGTGGCTACTGCGCATGCGCGGGCGCGGGGGCTGCTGCGCATGCGCGGGGGTGTGGCTATACGCATGCGCGGGCGCGGTGGCTACTGCGCATGCGCGAGGTCTACGGCGCATGCGCGGGCGCGGTGGCTACTGCGCATGCGCGGGTGCGGTGGCTACTGCGCATGCGCGGGCGCGGTGGCTACGGCGCATGCGCGGGTGCGGTGGCTACTGCGCATGCGCGAGGGTGTGGGCTACTGCGCATGCGCGGGCGCGGTGGCTACGGCGCATGCGCGGGCGAAGTGGCTACGGCGCATGCGCGGGATCGGGTGCTACTACGCATGCGCGGGCGCGGTGGCTACTGCGCATGCGCGGGCGCGGGGGCTACGGCGCATGCGCGGGGGTGTGGCTACTGCGCATGCGCGGGCGCGGTGGCTACTGCGCATGCGCGAGGGTGTGGGCTACTGCGCATGCGCGGGCGCGGTGGCTACGGCGCATGCGCGGGCGAAGTGGCTACTGCGCATGCGCGGGCGCGCGTGCTACTGCGCATGCGCGGGGTCTACGGCGCATGCGCGGGCGCGGTGGCTACGGCGCATGCGCGGGCGCGGGTGCTACTGCGCATGCGCGGGCGCGGGGGCTACTGCGCATGCGCGGGCGCGGGGGCTACGGCGCATGCGCGGGCGCGGTGGCTACTGCGCATGCGCGGGCGCGGTGGCTACGGCGCATGCGCGGGCGGGGTGGCTGCTGCGCATGCGCGGGGGTGTGGCTACTGCGCATGCGCCAGCGCGGTGGCTACTGCGCATGCGCGGGCGCGGGTGCTACTGCGCATGCGCGGGGTCTACGGCGCATGCGCGGGCGCGGTGGCTACTGCGCATGCGCGGGCGCGGGGGCTACGGCGCATGCGCGGGCGCTGTGGTTACTGCGCATGCGCGGGCGCGGTGGCTACGGCGCATGCGCGGGCGCGGTGGCTACCGCGCATGCGCGGGCGCGGGGGCTACTGCGCATGCGCGGGGTCTACGGCGCATGCGCGGGCGCGGTGGCTACGGCGCATGCGCGGGTGCGGTGGCTACGGCACATGCGCGGGCGCGGGGGCTACTGCGCATGCGCGGGCGCGGGGGCTACTGCGCATGCGCGGGCGCGGGGGCTACTGCGCATGCGCGGGCGTGGGGTGTACTGCGCATGCGCGGGCGCGGGGGCTGCTGCGCATGCGCGGGGTCTGCGGCGCATGCGGGGGCGCGGTGGCTACTGCGCATGCGCGGGCGCGGTGGCTACTACGCATGCGCGGGCGCGGGGGCTACTGCGCATGCGCGGGCGCGGCTGGTCCGGCGCATGCGCGGGCGCGGTGGCTACTGCGCATGCGCGGGCGCGGTTGCTACTGCGCATGCGCGGGGTCTACGGCGCATGCGCGGGCGCGGTGGCTACTGCGCATGCGCGGGCGCGGGGGCTACGGCGCATGCGCGGGCGCAGTGGTTACTGCGCATGCGCGGGCGCGGTGGCTACGGCGCATGCGCCAGCGCGGTGGCTACCGCGCATGCGCGGGCGCGGGGGCTACTGCGCATGCGCGGGGTCTACGGCGCATGCGCGGGCGCGGTGGCTACGGCGCATGTGCGGGTGCGGTGGCTACGGCACATGCGCGGGCGCGGGGGCTACTGCGCATGCGCGGGCGCGGGGGCTACTGCGCATGCGCGGGCGCGGTGGCTACTGCGCATGCGCGGGCGTGGGGTGTACTGCGCATGCGCGGGCGCTGTGGCTGTTGCGCATGCGCGGGCGCGGTGGCTACGGCGCATGCGCGGGCGCGGTGGCTACGGCGCATGCGCGGGATCGGGTGCTACTACGCATGCGCGGGCGCGGTGGCTACTGCGCATGCGCGGGCGCGGGGGCTACGGCGCATGCGCGGTCGCGGTGGCTACTGCGCATGCGTGGGCGCGGGGGCTACTGCGCATGCGCGGGCGCGGGGGCTACGGCGCATGCGCGGTCGCGGTGGCTACTGCGCATGCGCGGGCGCGGGGGCTGCTGCGCATGCGCGGGGGTGTGGCTACTGCGCATGCGCGGGCGCGGTGGCTACTGCGCATGCGCGAGGGTGTGGGCTACTGCGCATGGGCGGGCGCGGTGGCTACGGCGCATGCGCGGGCGAAGTGGCTACTGCGCTTGCGCGGGCGCGGGGGCTACGGCGCATGCGCGGGGTCTACGGGAGCTACGGCGCATGCGCGGGCGCGGTGGCTACGGCGCATGCTCGGGCGTGGGCGCGGTGGCTACGGCGCATGCGCGGGCGCGGGGTCTACGGCGCATGCGCGGGCGCGGTGGCTACTGCGCATGCGCGGGCGCGGCTGGTCCGGCGCATGCGCGGGCGCGGTGGTTACGGCGCTTGCGCGGGCGCGGGGGATACTGCGCATGCGCGGGCGCGGTGGCTACTGCGCATGCGCGGGCGCGGGGGCTACTGCGCATGCGCGGGCGCTGTGGCTGTTGCGCATGCGCGGGCGCGGTGGCTACGGCGCATGCGCGGGCGCGGTGGCTACGGCGCATGCGCGGGATCGGGTGTAACTACGCATGCGCGGGCGCGGTGGCTACTGCGCATGCGCGGGCGCGGTGGCTACTGCGCATGCGCGGGCGCGGTGGCTACTGCGCATGCGCGGGCGCGCGTGCTACTGCGCATGCGCGGGGTCTACGGCGCATGCGCGGGCGCGGTGGCTACGGCGCATGCGCGGGCGCGGGTGCTACTGCGCATGCGCGGGCGCGGGGGCTACTGCGCATGCGCGGGCGCGGGGGCTACGGCGCATGCGCGGGCGCGGTGGCTACGGCGCATGCGCGGGCGCGGTGGCTGCTGCGCATGCGCGGGGGTGTGGCTACTGCGCATGCGCGAGCGCGGTGGCTACGGCGCATGCGCGGGCGCGGGTGCTACTGCGCATGCGCGGGGTCTACGGCGCATGCGCGGGCGCGGTGGCTACGGCGCATGCGCGGGCGCGGTGGCTACGGCGCATGCGCGGGCGCGGGGTCTACGGCGCATGCGCGGGCGCGGTGGCTACGGCGCATGCGCGGGAGCGGTGGCTACTGCGCATGCGCGGGCGCGGTGGCTACTGCGCATGCGCGGGCGCGGTGGCTACGGGGCATGCTCGGGCGCGGTGGCTACTGCGCATGCGCGGGCGCGGTGGCTACGGCGCATGCGCGGGCGCGGTGGCTACGGCGCATGCGCGGGAGAACTGGGCCCCCCTCACCCCCCACTGCGCATGCGCGGGGCGCTGGGCCCGTCCCTGTGCTGGCACTGCTGGGGCACCTGCAGTGCTGGCAGCACCTCTGGGACAAGAGGGACACGGAGGGGCTGGAGCGAGTCCAGGCAAGGGAACGGAGCTGGCAAGGGGCTGGAGAGTTCCTGAGAGAGCTGGGAAAGGGGCACAGCCCGGAGCAAAGGAGGCTCAGGGGGGACCTTGTGGCTCTGGACAAGTCCCTGACAGGAGGGAGCAGCCGGGGGGGTCGGGCTCTGCTCGCAGGGAACAGGGACAGGAGGAGAGGGAACGGCCTCAGGCTGGGCCAGGGGAGGCTCAGGGTGGATATTGGGGAAATTCCTCCATGGAAAGGGCGCTCAGGCCTTGGCACAGCTGCCCAGGGAGGTTTGGAGTGCCCACCCCTGGGAGTGCTCCAACACCTGTGGCTGTGGCATGGGCGGACGTGGTCAGCGCCGGCCGTGCTGGTGCTGGTTGCACTCAGTGATCTCCGAGGTCTTTTCCAACCTTGGTTCCGCTCTCAAGGCAGCCCCACGGAGGAGCAGCACAAAAGGCACCCCCAGGCTGCGAGCGGAGGGTTCAGAACACGCTGCGGCAGCAGGAACGAAGCTCTGCAGGATGAAACTGAAAAGGGGAGAAATGCCGAGCTCTGTGAAAGGGAACAACTGAGAGAGCCACAAACGAGCCACCAAACTTCTCACAGGGGACACCACCAGCAGCACAGGTGTGAAGGGACTTCTTTTTGCCCCAGAAGTGTGAATCCACAGCCCAAGCCACGTGCACACACTGCAGATGTGAAGTGTATTTTTACTGCCAGCAAGCACTTGGGAATAAAAAAACCTCAGCCCCAAAGCTTGATGTCTAAACAGCAACACACAAGTTCTAAGCCAGCTGTCGAGAGAAACAAAACACAGCAAAAACAAAGCAGAAAGGGAGCAAAACCTTGTCACACTGGCTGTGTTTCCGAGCGTGACAGCTTCTGCCCATGCTGGGAATGCAGCACCAAACACAAAAATCCTACTGCAACTCCTGGATCCCATAGCAGGAAGGACATGGAGATTCCCCGTGGGAATCAGGGATGCAGGACTCGGCTGTGCTGCCATCACTCCCTCAGGAATAGCCAGGTTTAGCTCCTTCTGTCTGCCCAGAGAGGGGGATTTGCCCCTGGATGCCCTGGAATGTTCCAGGCCAGGCTGCACACTGGGGCTGGGAGCAGCCCGGGACAGTGGGAGGTGTCCCTGCCCGTGGCAGCGCTGGCACTGGATGAGCTTGAAGGTCCTTCCAAGCCCAAATGGTTCTGTGAGTCTTAGAGCCCTGAGATTCTCATGACAGAGGTGGAAGTGCAAGAGCTTAAGGTCCCTTCCCAAAAAAACCCCATTGCACGACTCTGCAGCTTCTGGAGCCCTGGGTCCATGGAAATGCAGTTGCAGAGGAGCTCCGAGGAAATGGGTGTTTTGGGGAGAGCAGAGTGGCTGGAAGAGAGGAACAGGAACAGTCTCCTCGAGCAAGCCCTTGTGTCTCAGGGAGCGGGATCGGCTCGCTCCTAACGCACCGGGTGACTCCCAGAGCGGGGGATGGAAATGCAGCCCAGGTCCGAAAGAAACCTCTGCGCATCATGCGCGGGCGCGCTGCCCCTCTGCGCGGAGCCCCCACTCGGCACGCCCGCACGGGCGCGGTGGCTACTGCGCATGCGCGGGCGCGGTGGCTACTGCGCATGCGCGGGCGCGGTGGCTACGGCACATGCGCGGGCGCGGGGGCTACTGCGCATGCGCGGGCGCGGTGGCTACTGCGCATGCGGGGTCGCGGTGGCTACTGCGCATGCGGGGGCGCGGTGGCTACTGCGCATGCGCGGGCGTGGGGTGTACTGCGCATGCGCGGGCGCGGTGGCTACGGCGCATGCGCGGGCGCGGTGGCTACGGCGCATGCGCGGGCGCGGTGGCTACTGCGCATGCGCGGGCGCGGGTGCTACTGCGCATGCGCGGGGTCTACGGCGCATGCGCGGGCGCGGTGGCTACGGCGCGGGCGCGGGCGCGGGTGCTACTACGCATGCGCGGGCGCGGGGGCTACTGCGCATGCGCGGGCGCGGGGGCTACGGCGCATGCGCGGGCGCGGTGGCTACTGCGCATGCGCGGGCGCGGTGGCTACTGCGCATGCGCGGGCGCGGTGGCTACTGCGCATGCGCGGGCGCGGTGGCTACGGGGCATGCTCGGGCGCGGTGGCTACTGCGCATGCGCGGGCGCGGTGGCTACGGCGCATGCGCGGGCGCGGTGGCTACTGCGCATGCGCGGGAGAACTGGGCCCCCCTCACCCCCCACTGCGCATGCGCGGGGCGCTGGGCCCGTCCCTGTGCTGGCACTGCTGGGGCACCTGCAGTGCTGGCAGCACCTCTGGGACAAGAGGGACACGGAGGGGCTGGAGCGAGTCCAGGCAAGGGAACGGAGCTGGCAAGGGGCTGGAGAGTTCCTGAGAGAGCTGGGAAAGGGGCACAGCCCGGAGCAAAGGAGGCTCAGGGGGGACCTTGTGGCTCTGGACAAGTCCCTGACAGGAGGGAGCAGCCGGGGGGGTCGGGCTCTGCTCGCAGGGAACAGGGACAGGAGGAGAGGGAACGGCCTCAGGCTGGGCCAGGGGAGGCTCAGGGTGGATATTGGGGAAATTCCTCCATGGAAAGGGCGCTCAGGCCTTGGCACAGCTGCCCAGGGAGGTTTGGAGTGCCCACCCCTGGGAGTGCTCCAACACCTGTGGCTGTGGCATGGGCGGACGTGGTCAGCGCCGGCCGTGCTGGTGCTGGTTGCACTCAGTGATCTCCGAGGTCTTTTCCAACCTTGATTCCGCTCTCAAGGCAGCCCCACGGAGGAGCAGCACAAAAGGCACCCCCAGGCTGCGAGCGGAGGGTTCAGAACACGCTGCGGCAGCAGGAACGAAGCTCTGCAGGATGAAACTGAAAAGGGGAGAAATGCCGAGCTCTGTGAAAGGGAACAACTGAGAGAGCCACAAACGAGCCACCAAACTTCTCACAGGGGACACCACCAGCAGCACAGGTGTGAAGGGACTTCTTTTTGCCCCAGAAGTGTGAATCCACAGCCCAAGCCACGTGCACACACTGCAGATGTGAAGTGTATTTTTACTGCCAGCAAGCACTTGGGAATAAAAAAACCTCAGCCCCAAAGCTTGATGTCTAAACAGCAACACACAAGTTCTAAGCCAGCTGTCGAGAGAAACAAAACACAGCAAAAACAAAGCAGAAAGGGAGCAAAACCTTGTCACACTGGCTGTGTTTCCGAGCGTGACAGCTTCTGCCCATGCTGGGAATGCAGCACCAAACACAAAAATCCTACTGCAACTCCTGGATCCCATAGCAGGAAGGACATGGAGATTCCCCGTGGGAATCAGGGATGCAGGACTCGGCTGTGCTGCCATCACTCCCTCAGGAATAGCCAGGTTTAGCTCCTTCTGTCTGCCCAGAGAGGGGGATTTGCCCCTGGATGCCCTGGAATGTTCCAGGCCAGGCTGCACACTGGGGCTGGGAGCAGCCCGGGACAGTGGGAGGTGTCCCTGCCCGTGGCAGCGCTGGCACTGGATGAGCTTGAAGGTCCTTCCAAGCCCAAATGGTTCTGTGAGTCTTAGAGCCCTGAGATTCTCATGACAGAGGTGGAAGTGCAAGAGCTTAAGGTCCCTTCCCAAAAAAACCCCATTGCACGACTCTGCAGCTTCTGGAGCCCTGGGTCCATGGAAATGCAGTTGCAGAGGAGCTCCGAGGAAATGGGTGTTTTGGGGAGAGCAGAGTGGCTGGAAGAGAGGAACAGGAACAGTCTCCTCGAGCAAGCCCTTGTGTCTCAGGGAGCGGGATCGGCTCGCTCCTAACGCACCGGGTGACTCCCAGAGCGGGGGATGGAAATGCAGCCCAGGTCCGAAAGAAACCTCTGCGCATCATGCGCGGGCGCGCTGCCCCTCTGCGCGGAGCCCCCACTCGGCACGCCCGCACGGGCGCGGTGGCTACTGCGCATGCGCGGGCGCGGTGGCTACTGCGCATGCGCGGGCGCGGTGGCTACGGCGCATGCGCGGGCGCGGGGGCTACGGCGCATGCGCGGGCGCGGCTGGTCCGGCGCATGCGCGGGCGCGGTGGTTACGGCGCTTGCGCGGGCGCGGGGGATACTGCGCATGCGCGGGCCCGGTGGCTACTGCGCATGCGCGGGCGCGGGGGCTACGGCGCATGCTCAGGCGCGGTGGCTACTGCGCATGCGCGGGCGCTGTGGCTGTTGCGCATGCGCGGGCGCCGTGGCTACGGCGCATGCGCGGGCGCGGTGGCTACGGCGCATGCGCGAGATCGGGTGTAACTACGCATGCGCGGGCGCGGTGGCTACTGCGCATGCGCGGGCGCGGTGGCTACTGCGCATGCGCGGGCGCGGGGGCTACGGCGCATGCGCGGGCGCGGTGGCTACTGCGCATGCGCGGGCGCGCGTGCTGCTGCGCATGCGCGGGGTCTACTGCGCATGCGCGGGCGCGGTGGCTACGGCGCATGCGCGGGCGCGGGTGCTACTGCGCATGCGCGGGCGCGGGGGCTACTGCGCATGCGCGGGCGCGGGGGCTACGGCGCATGCGCGGGCGCGGCGGCTACTGCGCATGCGCGGGCGCGGTGGCTACGGCGCATGCGCGGGCGCGGTGGCTACGGCGCATGCGCGGGATCGGGTGCTACTACGCATGCGCGGGCGCGGTGGCTACTGCGCATGCGCGGGCGCGGGTGCTACTGCGCATGCCCGGGCGCGGTGGCTACTGCGCATGCGCGGGCGAAGTGGCTACGGCGCATGCGCGGGCGCGGTGGCTACGGCGCATGCGCGGGCGCGGGAGCTACGGCGCATGCGCGGGCGCGGTGGCTACGGCGCATGCGCGGGCGCGGGAGCTACGGCGCATGCGCGGGCGCGGTGGCTACGGCGCATGCGCGGGCGCGGGGGCTACTACGCATGCGCGGGCGCGGGTGCTACTGCGCATGCCCGGGCGCGGTGGCTACTGCGCATGCGCGGGCGCGTGGGCTACGGCGCATGCGCGGGCGCGGTGGCTGCGGCGCATGCGCGGGCGCGGTGGCTACTGCGCATGCGCGAGGGTGTGGGCTACTGCGCATGCGCGGGCGCGGTGGCTACGGCGCATGCGCGGGCGAAGTGGCTACTGCGCATGCGCGGGCGCGGTGGCTACGGCGCATGCGCGGGCGCGGGAGCTACGGCGCATGCGCGGGCGCGGTGGCTACGGCGCATGCTCGGGCGTGGGCGCGGTGGCTACGGCGCATGCGCGGGCGCGGGGTCTACGGCGCATGCGCGGGCGCGGGGGCTACTGCGCATGCGCGGGCGCGGCTGGTCCGGCGCATGCGCGGGCGCGGTGGTTACGGCGCTTGCGCGGGCGCGGGGGATACTGCGCATGCGCGGGCCCGGTGGCTACTGCGCATGCGCGGGCGCGGGGGCTACGGCGCATGCTCAGGCGCGGTGGCTACTGCGCATGCGCGGGCGCTGTGGCTGTTGCGCATGCGCGGGCGCCGTGGCTACGGCGCATGCGCGGGCGCGGTGGCTACTACGCATGCGCGGGCGCGGGGGCTACTGCGCATGCGCGGGCGCGGGGGCTACGGCGCATGCGCGGGCGCGGTGGCTACTGCGCATGCGCGGGCGCGGTGGCTACTGCGCATGCGCGGGCGCGGGGGCTACTGCGCATGCGCGGGCGCGGTGGCTACTGCGCATGCGGGGGCGCGGTGGCTACTACGCATGCGCGGGCGTGGGGTGTACTGCGCATGCGCGGGCGCGGTGGCTACGGCGCATGCGCGGGCGCGGTGGCTACGGCGCATGCGCGGGCGCGGTGGCTACGGCGCATGCGCGGGCGCGGTGGCTAATGCGCATGCGCCAGCGCGGTGGCTACTGCGCATGCGCGGGCGCGGGTGCTACTGCGCATGCGCGGGGTCTACGGCGCATGCGCGGGCGCGGTGGCTACGGCGCATGCGCGGGCGCGGGTGCTACTACGCATGCGCGGGCGCGGGGGCTACTGCGCATGCGCGGGCGCGGGGGCTACGGCGCATGCGCGGGCGCGGTGGCTACTGCGCATGCGCGGGCGCGGGGTGTACTGCGCATGCGCGGGCGCGGTGGCTGCTGCGCATGCGCGGTGGTGTGGCTACCGCGCATGCGCCAGCGCGGTGGCTACTGCGCATGCGCGGGCGCGGTGGCTACTGCGCATGCGCGGGGTCTACGGCGCATGCGCGGGCGCGGTGGCTACGGCGCATGCGCGGGCGCGGGAGCTACTACGCATGCGCGGGCGCTGGGGCTACTGCGCATGCGCGGGTGCGGGGGCTACGGCGCATGCGCGGGCGCTGTGGCTGCGGCGCATGCGCGGGCGCGGTGGCTACTGCACATGCGCGAGGGTGTGGGCTACTGCGCATGCGCGGGCGCGGTGGCTACGGCGCATGCGCGGGCGAAGTGGCTACTGCGCATGCGCGGGCGCGGGGGCTACGGCGCATGCGCGGGCGCGGTGGCTACGGCGCATGCGCGGGCGCGGGGGCTACTGCGCATGCGCGGGCGCGGTGGCTACGGCACATGCGCGGGCGCGGTGGCTACTGCGCATGCGCGGGCGCGGTGGCTACTGCGCATGCGCGGGCGCGGTGGCTACGGCGCATGCGCGGGCGTGGGGTGTACTGCGCATGCGCGGGCGCGGTGGCTACGGCGCATGCGCGGGCGCGGTGGCTACTGCGCATGCGCGGGCGCGGTGGCTACTGCGCATGCGCGGGCGCGGGGTCTACTGCGCATGCGCGGGGTCTACGGCGCATGCGCGGGCGCGGTGGCTACGGCGCATGCGCGGGCGCGGGTGCTACTACGCATGCGCGGGCGCGGGGGCTACTGCGCATGCGCGGGCGCGGGGGCTACTGCGCATGCGCGGGCGCGGTGGCTACTGCGCATGCGCGGGGTCTACGGCGCATGCGCGGGCGCGGTGGCTACGGCGCATGCGCGGGCGCGGGTGCTACTACGCATGCGCGGGCGCGGTGGCTACTGCGCATGCGCGAGCGAGGGGTCTACTGCGCATGCGCGGTCGCTGTGGCTGCTGCGCATGCGCGGGCGCGGGGGCCACTGCGCATGCGGGGGCGCGGTGGCTACGGCGCATGCGCGGGCGTGGGGTGTACTGCGCATGCGCGGGCGCGGGGGCTACGGCGCATGCGCGGGCGCGGTGGCTACGGCGCATGCGCGGGCGCGGTGGCTACTGCGCATGCGCGGGCGCGGGGGCTACGGCGCATGCGCGAGCGAGGGGTCTACTGCGCATGCGCGGGCGCGGCGGCTGCTGCGCATGCGCGGGCGCGGTGGCTACTGCGCATGCGCGGGCGCGGTGGCTACGGCGCATGCGCGGGCGCGGGGGCTACGGCGCACGCGCGGGCGCGGTGGCTACTGCGCATGCGGGGGCGCGGTGGCTACTGCGCATTCGCGGGCGCGGGGTCTACTGCGAATGCGCGGGCGCGGGGGCTACGACGCTTGCGCGGGCGCGGGGGCTACGGCGCATGCGCGGGCACGCTGGCCCTACCCCCCGTCCCACTGCGCATGCGCCGGCGCGCTGGGCAGCCCCCTACCCCCCACTGCGCATGCGCGGGCGCTCTGGGCCCCCCCCCCCCCCCCCCCCACCCACTGCGCATGCGCGGGCGCTCTGGGCCCCCCCCAACCCCCACCGCCCACTGCGCATGCGCGGATGCGCCGGTCGGCCCGCCCCCCCCCCCGCCCCCACCCACTACGCATGCGCTGGCACGCTAAGCCCCCCCCCCATCCCCCACTGCGCATGCGCGGGAGAGCTGGACGGCCCCCCCCACCCCCCCCCCCCCACCCCCACTGCGCATGCGCGGGCGCGCTGGCCCTACCCCCCACACCACTGCGCATGCGCGGGAGAACTGGGCCCCCCTCACCCCCCACTGCGCATGCGCGGGGCGCTGGGCCCGTCCCTGTGCTGGCACTGCTGGGGCACCTGCAGTGCTGGCAGCACCTCTGGGACAAGAGGGACACGGAGGGGCTGCAGCGAGTCCAGGCAAGGGAACGGAGCTGGCAAGGGGTTGGAGAGTTCCTGAGAGAGCTGGGAAAGGGGCACAGCCCGGAGCAAAGGAGGCTCAGGGGGGACCTTGTGGCTCTGGACAAGTCCCTGACAGGAGGGAGCAGCCGGGGGGGTCGGGCTCTGCTCGCAGGGAACAGGGACAGGAGGAGAGGGAACGGCCTCAGGCTGGGCCAGGGGAGGCTCAGGGTGGATATTGGGGAAATTCCTCCATGGAAAGGGCGCTCAGGCCTTGGCACAGCTGCCCAGGGAGGTTTGGAGTGCCCACCCCTGGGAGTGCTCCAACACCTGTGGCTGTGGCATGGGCGGACGTGGTCAGCGCCGGCCGTGCTGGTGCTGGTTGCACTCAGTGATCTCCGAGGTCTTTTCCAACCTTGGTTCCGCTCTCAAGGCAGCCCCACGGAGGAGCAGCACAAAAGGCACCCCCAGGCTGCGAGCGGAGGGTTCAGAACACGCTGCGGCAGCAGGAACGAAGCTCTGCAGGATGAAACTGAAAAGGGGAGAAATGCCGAGCTCTGTGAAAGGGAACAACTGAGAGAGCCACAAACGAGCCACCAAACTTCTCACAGGGGACACCACCAGCAGCACAGGTGTGAAGGGACTTCTTTTTGCCCCAGAAGTGTGAATCCACAGCCCAAGCCACGTGCACACACTGCAGATGTGAAGTGTATTTTTACTGCCAGCAAGCACTTGGGAATAAAAAAACCTCAGCCCCAAAGCTTGATGTCTAAACAGCAACACACAAGTTCTAAGCCAGCTGTCGAGAGAAACAAAACACAGCAAAAACAAAGCAGAAAGGGAGCAAAACCTTGTCACACTGGCTGTGTTTCCGAGCGTGACAGCTTCTGCCCATGCTGGGAATGCAGCACCAAACACAAAAATCCTACTGCAACTCCTGGATCCCATAGCAGGAAGGACATGGAGATTCCCCGTGGGAATCAGGGATGCAGGACTCGGCTGTGCTGCCATCACTCCCTCAGGAATAGCCAGGTTTAGCTCCTTCTGTCTGCCCAGAGAGGGGGATTTGCCCCTGGATGCCCTGGAATGTTCCAGGCCAGGCTGCACACTGGGGCTGGGAGCAGCCCGGGACAGTGGGAGGTGTCCCTGCCCGTGGCAGCGCTGGCACTGGATGAGCTTGAAGGTCCTTCCAAGCCCAAATGGTTCTGTGAGTCTTAGAGCCCTGAGATTCTCATGACAGAGGTGGAAGTGCAAGAGCTTAAGGTCCCTTCCCAAAAAAACCCCATTGCACGACTCTGCAGCTTCTGGAGCCCTGGGTCCATGGAAATGCAGTTGCAGAGGAGCTCCGAGGAAATGGGTGTTTTGGGGAGAGCAGAGTGGCTGGAAGAGAGGAACAGGAACAGTCTCCTCGAGCAAGCCCTTGTGTCTCAGGGAGCGGGATCGGCTCGCTCCTAACGCACCGGGTGACTCCCAGAGCGGGGGATGGAAATGCAGCCCAGGTCCGAAAGAAACCTCTGCGCATCATGCGCGGGCGCGCTGCCCCTCTGCGCGGAGCCCCCGCGCGGCACGCCCGCACGGGCGCGGTGGCTACTGCGCATGCGCGGGCGCGGTGGCTACGGCACATGCGCGGGCGCGGTGGCTACTGCGCATGCGCGGGCGCGGTGGCTACTGCGCATGCGCGGGCGCGGTGGCTACTGCGCATGCGGGGGCGCGGTGGCTACTGCGCATGCGCGGGCGTGGGGTGTACTGCGCATGCGCGGGCGCGGTGGCTACGGCGCATGCGCGGGCGCGGTGGCTACGGCGCATGCGCGGGCGCGGTGGCTACGGCGCATGCGCGGGCGCGGTGGCTAATGCGCATGCGCCAGCGCGGTGGCTACTGCGCATGCGCGGGCGCGGGTGCTACTGCGCATGCGCGGGGTCTACGGCGCATGCGCGGGCGCGGTGGCTACTGCGCATGCGCGGGCGCGGGTGCTACTACGCATGCGCGGGCGCGGGGGCTACTGCGCATGCGCGGGCGCGGGGGCTACGGCGCATGCGCGGGCGCGGTGGCTACTGCGCATGCGCGGGCGCGGTGGCTACTGCGCATGCGCGGGCGCGGTGGCTACGGGGCATGCTCGGGCGCGGTGGCTACTGCGCATGCGCGGGCGCGGTGGCTACGGCGCATGCGCGGGCGCGGTGGCTACTGCGCATGCGCGGGAGAACTGGGCCCCCCTCACCCCCCACTGCGCATGCGCGGGGCGCTGGGCCCGTCCCTGTGCTGGCACTGCTGGGGCACCTGCAGTGCTGGCAGCACCTCTGGGACAAGAGGGACACGGAGGGGCTGGAGCGAGTCCAGGCAAGGGAACGGAGCTGGCAAGGGGCTGGAGAGTTCCTGAGAGAGCTGGGAAAGGGGCACAGCCCGGAGCAAAGGAGGCTCAGGGGGGACCTTGTGGCTCTGGACAAGTCCCTGACAGGAGGGAGCAGCCGGGGGGGTCGGGCTCTGCTCGCAGGGAACAGGGACAGGAGGAGAGGGAACGGCCTCAGGCTGGGCCAGGGGAGGCTCAGGGTGGATATTGGGGAAATTCCTCCATGGAAAGGGCGCTCAGGCCTTGGCACAGCTGCCCAGGGAGGTTTGGAGTGCCCACCCCTGGGAGTGCTCCAACACCTGTGGCTGTGGCATGGGCGGACGTGGTCAGCGCCGGCCGTGCTGGTGCTGGTTGCACTCAGTGATCTCCGAGGTCTTTTCCAACCTTGGTTCCGCTCTCAAGGCAGCCCCACGGAGGAGCAGCACAAAAGGCACCCCCAGGCTGCGAGCGGAGGGTTCAGAACACGCTGCGGCAGCAGGAACGAAGCTCTGCAGGATGAAACTGAAAAGGGGAGAAATGCCGAGCTCTGTGAAAGGGAACAACTGAGAGAGCCACAAACGAGCCACCAAACTTCTCACAGGGGACACCACCAGCAGCACAGGTGTGAAGGGACTTCTTTTTGCCCCAGAAGTGTGAATCCACAGCCCAAGCCACGTGCACACACTGCAGATGTGAAGTGTATTTTTACTGCCAGCAAGCACTTGGGAATAAAAAAACCTCAGCCCCAAAGCTTGATGTCTAAACAGCAACACACAAGTTCTAAGCCAGCTGTCGAGAGAAACAAAACACAGCAAAAACAAAGCAGAAAGGGAGCAAAACCTTGTCACACTGGCTGTGTTTCCGAGCGTGACAGCTTCTGCCCATGCTGGGAATGCAGCACCAAACACAAAAATCCTACTGCAACTCCTGGATCCCATAGCAGGAAGGACATGGAGATTCCCCGTGGGAATCAGGGATGCAGGACTCGGCTGTGCTGCCATCACTCCCTCAGGAATAGCCAGGTTTAGCTCCTTCTGTCTGCCCAGAGAGGGGGATTTGCCCCTGGATGCCCTGGAATGTTCCAGGCCAGGCTGCACACTGGGGCTGGGAGCAGCCCGGGACAGTGGGAGGTGTCCCTGCCCGTGGCAGCGCTGGCACTGGATGAGCTTGAAGGTCCTTCCAAGCCCAAATGGTTCTGTGAGTCTTAGAGCCCTGAGATTCTCATGACAGAGGTGGAAGTGCAAGAGCTTAAGGTCCCTTCCCAAAAAAACCCCATTGCACGACTCTGCAGCTTCTGGAGCCCTGGGTCCATGGAAATGCAGTTGCAGAGGAGCTCCGAGGAAATGGGTGTTTTGGGGAGAGCAGAGTGGCTGGAAGAGAGGAACAGGAACAGTCTCCTCGAGCAAGCCCTTGTGTCTCAGGGAGCGGGATCGGCTCGCTCCTAACGCACCGGGTGACTCCCAGAGCGGGGGATGGAAATGCAGCCCAGGTCCGAAAGAAACCTCTGCGCATCATGCGCGGGCGCGCTGCCCCTCTGCGCGGAGCCCCCGCGCGGCACGCCCGCACGGGCGCGGTGGCTACTGCGCATGCGCGGGCGCGGTGGCTACGGCACATGCGCGGGCGCGGTGGCTACTGCGCATGCGCGGGCGCGGTGGCTACTGCGCATGCGCGGGCGCGGTGGCTACTGCGCATGCGCGGGCGCGGTGGCTACTGCGCATGCGCGGGCGTGGGGTGTACTGCGCATGCGCCGGCGCGGTGGCTACGGCGCATGCGCGGGCGCGGTGGCTACGGCGCATGCGCGGGCGCGGTGGCTACGGCGCATGCGCGGGCGCGGTGGCTAATGCGCATGCGCCAGCGCGGTGGCTACTGCGCATGCGCGGGCGCGGGTGCTACTGCGCATGCGCGGGGTCTACGGCGCATGCGCGGGCGCGGTGGCTACTGCGCATGCGCGGGCGCGGGTGCTACTACGCATGCGCGGGCGCGGGGGCTACTGCGCATGCGCGGGCGCGGGGGCTACGGCGCATGCGCGGGCGCGGTGGCTACTGCGCATGCGCGGGCGCGGTGGCTACTGCGCATGCGCGGGCGCGGTGGCTACGGGGCATGCTCGGGCGCGGTGGCTACTGCGCATGCGCGGGCGCGGTGGCTACGGCGCATGCGCGGGCGCGGTGGCTACTGCGCATGCGCGGGAGAACTGGGCCCCCCTCACCCCCCACTGCGCATGCGCGGGGCGCTGGGCCCGTCCCTGTGCTGGCACTGCTGGGGCACCTGCAGTGCTGGCAGCACCTCTGGGACAAGAGGGACACGGAGGGGCTGGAGCGAGTCCAGGCAAGGGAACGGAGCTGGCAAGGGGCTGGAGAGTTCCTGAGAGAGCTGGGAAAGGGGCACAGCCCGGAGCAAAGGAGGCTCAGGGGGGACCTTGTGGCTCTGGACAAGTCCCTGACAGGAGGGAGCAGCCGGGGGGGTCGGGCTCTGCTCGCAGGGAACAGGGACAGGAGGAGAGGGAACGGCCTCAGGCTGGGCCAGGGGAGGCTCAGGGTGGATATTGGGGAAATTCCTCCATGGAAAGGGCGCTCAGGCCTTGGCACAGCTGCCCAGGGAGGTTTGGAGTGCCCACCCCTGGGAGTGCTCCAACACCTGTGGCTGTGGCATGGGCGGACGTGGTCAGCGCCGGCCGTGCTGGTGCTGGTTGCACTCAGTGATCTCCGAGGTCTTTTCCAACCTTGGTTCCGCTCTCAAGGCAGCCCCACGGAGGAGCAGCACAAAAGGCACCCCCAGGCTGCGAGCGGAGGGTTCAGAACACGCTGCGGCAGCAGGAACGAAGCTCTGCAGGATGAAACTGAAAAGGGGAGAAATGCCGAGCTCTGTGAAAGGGAACAACTGAGAGAGCCACAAACGAGCCACCAAACTTCTCACAGGGGACACCACCAGCAGCACAGGTGTGAAGGGACTTCTTTTTGCCCCAGAAGTGTGAATCCACAGCCCAAGCCACGTGCACACACTGCAGATGTGAAGTGTATTTTTACTGCCAGCAAGCACTTGGGAATAAAAAAACCTCAGCCCCAAAGCTTGATGTCTAAACAGCAACACACAAGTTCTAAGCCAGCTGTCGAGAGAAACAAAACACAGCAAAAACAAAGCAGAAAGGGAGCAAAACCTTGTCACACTGGCTGTGTTTCCGAGCGTGACAGCTTCTGCCCATGCTGGGAATGCAGCACCAAACACAAAAATCCTACTGCAACTCCTGGATCCCATAGCAGGAAGGACATGGAGATTCCCCGTGGGAATCAGGGATGCAGGACTCGGCTGTGCTGCCATCACTCCCTCAGGAATAGCCAGGTTTAGCTCCTTCTGTCTGCCCAGAGAGGGGGATTTGCCCCTGGATGCCCTGGAATGTTCCAGGCCAGGCTGCACACTGGGGCTGGGAGCAGCCCGGGACAGTGGGAGGTGTCCCTGCCCGTGGCAGCGCTGGCACTGGATGAGCTTGAAGGTCCTTCCAAGCCCAAATGGTTCTGTGAGTCTTAGAGCCCTGAGATTCTCATGACAGAGGTGGAAGTGCAAGAGCTTAAGGTCCCTTCCCAAAAAAACCCCATTGCACGACTCTGCAGCTTCTGGAGCCCTGGGTCCATGGAAATGCAGTTGCAGAGGAGCTCCGAGGAAATGGGTGTTTTGGGGAGAGCAGAGTGGCTGGAAGAGAGGAACAGGAACAGTCTCCTCGAGCAAGCCCTTGTGTCTCAGGGAGCGGGATCGGCTCGCTCCTAACGCACCGGGTGACTCCCAGAGCGGGGGATGGAAATGCAGCCCAGGTCCGAAAGAAACCTCTGCGCATCATGCGCGGGCGCGCTGCCCCTCTGCGCGGAGCCCCCACTCGGCACGCCCGCACGGGCGCGGTGGCTACTGCGCATGCGCGGGCGCGGTGGCTACTGCGCATGCGCGGGCGCGGTGGCTACGGCACATGCGCGGGCGCGGGGGCTACTGCGCATGCGCGGGCGCGGTGGCTACTGCGCATGCGGGGTCGCGGTGGCTACTGCGCATGCGCGGGCGTGGGGTGTACTGCGCATGCGCGGGCGCGGTGGCTACGGCGCATGCGCGGGCGCGGTGGCTACGGCGCATGCGCGGGCGCGGTGGCTACTGCGCATGCGCGGGCGCGGGTGCTACTGCGCATGCGCGGGGTCTACGGCGCATGCGCGGGCGCGGTGGCTACGGCGCATGCGCGGGCGCGGGTGCTACTACGCATGCGCGGGCGCGGGGGCTACGGCGCATGCGCGGGCGCGGGGGCTACGGCGCATGCGCGGGCGCGGTGGCTACTGCGCATGCGCGGGCGCGGTGGCTACTGCGCATGCGCGGGCGCGGGGGCTACGGCGCATGCGCGGGCGCGGTGGCTGCGGCGCATGCGCGGGCGCGGTGGCTACTGCGCATGCGCGAGGGTGTGGGCTACTGCGCATGCGCGGGCGCGGTGGCTACGGCGCATGCGCGGGCGAAGTGCCTACTGCGCATGCGCGGGCGCGGGGGCTACGGCGCATGCGCGGGCGCGGGAGCTACGGCGCATGCGCGGGCGCGGTGGCTACTGCGCATGCGCGGGCGCGGCTGGTCCGGCGCATGCGCGGGCGCGGTGGTTACGGCGCTTGCGCGGGCGCGGGGGATACTGCGCATGCGCGGGCGCGGTGGCTACTGCGCATGCCCGGGCGCGGGGGCTACGGCGCATGCTCAGGCGCGGGGGCTACGGCGCATGCGCGGGCGCTGTGGCTGTTGCGCATGCGCGGGCGCCGTGGCTACGGCGCATGCGCGGGCGCGGTGGCTACGGCGCATGCGCGGGATCGGGTGTAACTACGCATGCGCGGGCGCGGTGGCTACTGCGCATGCGCGGGCGCGGGGGCTACGGCGCATGCGCGGGCGCGGTGGCTGCGGCGCATGCGCGGGCGCGGTGGCTACTGCGCATGCGCGAGGGTGTGGGCTACTGCGCATGCGCGGGCGCGGTGGCTACGGCGCATGCGCGGGCGAAGTGGCTACTGCGCATGCGCGGGCGCGGTGGCTACGGCGCATGCGCGGGCGCGGGAGCTACGGCGCATGCGCGGGCGCGGTGGCTACCGCGCATGCTCGGGCGTGGGCGCGGTGGCTACGGCGCATGCGCGGGCGCGGGGTCTACGGCGCATGCGCGGGCGCGGGGGCTACTGCGCATGCGCGGGCGCGGCTGGTCCGGCGCATGCGCGGGCGCGGTGGTTACGGCGCTTGCGCGGGCGCGGGGGATACTGCGCATGCGCGGGCCCGGTGGCTACTGCGCATGCGCGGGCGCGGGGGCTACGGCGCATGCTCGGGCGTGGGCGCGGTGGCTACGGCGCATGCGCGGGCGCGGGTGCTACTACGCATGCGCGGGCGTGGGGGCTACTGCGCATGCGCGGGCGCGGGGGCTACTGCGCATGCGGGGGCGCGGTGGCTACTGCGCATGCGCGGGCGTGGGGTGTACTGCGCATGCGCGGGCGCGGGGGCTGCTGCGCATGCGCGGGCTCGGGGGCTACTGCGCGTGCGCGGGCGCGGGGGCTACGTCGCATGCGCGGGCGGGGGTGCTACTACGCATGCGCGGGCGCGGTGGCTACTGCCCATGCGCGGGCGCGGTGGCTACTGCGCATGCGCGGTCGCCCTGGCCGGGACCCCAACCCACTGCGCATGCGCGGGCGCGCTGGCCCTACCCCCCCCCCCCCCTCCCACTGCGCATGCGCGGGCGCGCTTGCCGGGCCCCCACCCCACTGCGCATGCGCGGGAGAGCTGGACGACCCCCCCCAACCCCCACTGCGCATGCGCGGGCGCGCTGGCCGGGCCCCCACCCCACTGCGCATGCGCGGGAGAGCTGGACGACCCCCCCAACCCCCACTGCGCATGCGCGGGCTCCCTGGCCGGGCCCCCACCCCACTGCGCATGCGCGGGAGAGCTGGACGGCCCCCCCACCCCCACTGCGCATGCGCCGGCAGGCTGTTGCCTCACCCCCCCCCCCCACCCCCCACTGCGCATGCGCCGGCACGCTGGGCCCCCCCCACACCCACTGCGCATGCGCGGGCGCGCTGGGCAGCCCCCTACCCACTGCGCATGCGCGGGCGCCCTGGCCCCCCCCCCCCCCCACCCCCCACTGCGCATGCCCGGTGCGCCGGCCGGGGCCCCCCCCGCCCCCCCCCACCCACTGCGCATGCGCCGGCAGGCTGGGCCCCCCACCCCCCCCACTGCGCATGCGCGGGCCCGCTGGCCAGCCCCCACCCCACTGCACATGCGCAGGCGCCGTGGGGCCCCCCCCCCCACCCCCACTGCGCATGCGCCGTTACGCTGGGCCCCCCCACCCCCACTGCGCATGCGCCGGCAGGCTGTTGCCCCCCCCCCCACCCCCCACTGCGCATGCGCCGGCACGCTGGGCCCCCCCCACCCCCACTGCGCATGCGCGGGCGCGCTGGCCGGGCCCCCTCCCCACTGCGCATGCGCGGGAGACCTGGACGACCCCCCCCAAACCCCACTGCGCATGCTCGGGCGCCCTGGCCGGGCCCCCACCCCACTGCGCATGCGCGGGCGCCCCTGCCGGCCCCCCACCCCCTCTCCACTGCGCATGCGCGGCGCGCCGGCCGTCCCCCCACCCCACTGCGCATGCGCGGGCGCGCTGGCCCTACCCCACCCCCCACTACGCATGCGCGGGCGCGCTGGCCCTACACCCCCCCTCCCACTGCGCATGCGCGGGAGAGCTGGACGGCCCCCCCCACCCCCACTACGCATGCGCGGGCGCGCTGGCCCTACACCCCCCACCCCCACTGCGCATGCGCGGTGCGCCTGCCGGCCCCCCCCACCCCCACTGCGCATGCGCCGGCACGCTGGGCCCCTCCCACCCCCCACTGCGCATGCGGGGGCGCCCTGGCCGGGACCCCACCCCCACTGCGCATGCGCGGTGCGCCTGCCGGCCCCCCCCACCCCCACTGCGCATGCGCCGGCACGCTGGGCCACCCCCACCCCCACTGCGCATGCGCGGGCGAGCTGGCCGGGCCCCCTCCCCACTGCGCATGCGCGGGACAGCTGGACGACCCCCCCCCAACCCCCACTGCGCATGCGCGGTGCGCCGGCCGGGGCCCCCCCCGCCCCCCCCACCCCCCTTGCGCATGCGCGGTGCGCCTCCAGGACCCCCACCCCCCACTGCGCAGGCGCGGTGCGCCGGCCGGGGCCCCCCCCCGCCCCCCCCACCCACTGCGCATGCGCCGGCAGGCTAGGCCCCCCCCACCCCCCACTGCGCATGCGCGGGCGCGCTGGCCCCCCCCCCCACCCTTCCCACTGCGCATGCGCGGGCGCTCTGGGCCCCCCCCCCCACCCCACTGCACATGCCCGGGCGCGCTGGGCCCGTCCCTGTGCTGGCACTGCTGGGGCACCTGCAGTGCTGGCAGCACCTCTGGGACAAGAGGGACACGGAGGGGCTGGAGCCAGTCCAGGCAAGGGAACGGAGCTGGCAAGGGGCTGGAGAGTTCCTGAGAGAGCTGGGAAAGGGGCACAGCCTGCAGCAAAGGAGGCTCAGGCAGGACCTTGTGGCTCTGCACAAGCCCCTGACAGGAGGGGGCAGCCGGGGGGGTCGGGCTCTGCTCCCAGGGAACAGGGACAGGAGGAGAGGGAACGGCCTCAGGCTGGGCCAGGGGAGGCTCAGGGTGGATATTGGGGAAATTCCTCCATGGAAAGGGCGCTCAGGCCTTGGCACAGCTGCCCAGGGAGGTTTGGAGTGCCCACCCCTGGGAGTGCTCCAACACTTGTGGCTGTGGCATGGACGGACGTGGTCAGCGGTGGCCGTGAGGGTGCTGGTTGCACTCAGTGATCTCCAAGATCTTTTCCAACCTTGATTCCGCTCTCAAGGCAGCCCCACGGAGGAGCAGCACAAAAGGCACCCCCAGGCCGAGCCCACCCCCCCAGTGCTGCGCATGCGCGGGCAAGCTGGGCCCCCCCACCCCCCACTGCGCATGCGCGGGCGCGCCGGCCCCCCCCTCCCCACTTTGTGGTTTTGGATGTGCCGTGCTTAACTTGGCCTGCCTTTCGCATGATCAGTGTCCCTGGAGCTCCTGGCTTTGTGGTTTTCTCAACCTTAACCCTAGGCGTAACCCTAACCCTAACCCAAGGCCTAACCCTATCCCTAACCCTACCTTGAGCCAGAAATCCGGCAGAGGGTTGTGGCAAGTTCTGAGCAGTATGACAAAGAGGGAGCAAGGTTTGGGCGGTGTCCTCCTCACCTTAGTATGCCTTTTGCATGCTGACTATCCCTGGAGCTCCTGGCTTTGTGGTTTTGTGAACCCTAACCCTAGGCATAACCCTAACCCTAGCCCTAAGCCTAACCCTAGACTGAGGCAGTAATCTGGCATTGGGTGTTGGGGAGTTCCGAGCAGAATGACGAAGAGGGAGAGGGGATTTGGATGTGCTACGCTCAACTTGGCCTGCCTTTTGCATGGGGAGTATCCCTGGAGCTCCTGGCTTTGTGGTTTTCTGAACCCTAACCCTAGGCATAACCCTAACCCTAGCCCTAAGCCTAACCCTAGACTGAGGCAGTAATCGGGCATTGGGCTGTGGTGAGTTCCGAGCAGAATGACGTAGAGGGAGCAAGGATTTGGATGTGCTACGCTCAACTTGGCCTGCCTTTTGCATGGTGAGTATCCCTGGAGCTCCTGGCTTTGTGGTTTTGTGAACCCTAACCCTAGGCATAACCCTAACCCTAGCCCTAAGCTTAACCCTAGACTGAGGCAGTAATCGGGCATTGGGCTGTGGTGAGTTCCGAGCAGAATGACAAAGAGGGAGCAAGGATTTGGATGTGCTACGCTCAACTTGGCCTGCCTTTTGCATGGGGAGTATCCCTGGAGCTCCTGGCTTTGTGGTTTTGTGAACCCTAACCCTAGGCATAACCCTAACCCTAGCCCTAAGCCTAACCCTAGACTGAGGCAGAAATCGGGCATTGGGCTGTGGGGAGTTCCGAGCAGAATGACGAAGAGGGAGCAAGGATTTGGATGTGCTACGCTCAACTTGGCCTGCCTTTTGCATGGTGAGTATCCCTGGAGCTCCTGGCTTTGTGGTTTTCTGAACCCTAACCCTAGGCATAACCCTAACCCTAGCCCTAAACCTAACCCTAGACTGAGGCAGAAATCGGGCATTGGGCTGTGGTGAGTTCCGAGCAGAATGACAAAGAGGGAGCAAGGATTTGGATGTGCTACGCTCAACTTGGCCTGCCTTTTGCATGGGGAGTATCCCTGGAGCTCCTGGCTTTGTGGTTTTGTGAACCCTAACCCTAGGCATAACCCTAACCCTAGCCCTAAGCCGAACCCTAGACTGAGGCAGAAATCGGGCATTGGGCTGTGGTGAGTTCTGAGCAGAATGACGAAGAGGGAGAGGGGATTTGGATGTGCTACGCTCAACTTGGCCTGCCTTTTGCATGGTGAGTACCCCTGGAGCTCCTGGCTTTGTGGTTTTCTGAACCCTAACCCTAAGCATAACCCTAATCCTAGCCCTAAGCCTAACCGTAGACTGAGGCAGAAATCGGGCATTGGGCTGTGGTGAGTTCCGAGCAGAATGACAAAGAGGGAGAGGGGATTTGGATGTGCTACGCTCAACTTGGCCTGCCTTTTGCATGGGGAGTATCCCTGGAGCTCCTGGCTTTGTGGTTTTGTGAACCCTAACCCTAGGCATAACCCTAACCCTAGCCCTAAGCCGAACCCTAGACTGAGGCAGAAATCGGGCATTGGGCTGTGGGGAGTTCCGAGCAGAATGACGAAGAGGAAGCAAGGATTTGGATGTGCTACACTCAACTTGGCCTGCCTTTTGCATGGTGAGTATCCCTGGAGCTCCTGGCTTTGTGGTTTTCTGAACCCTAACCCTAGGCATAACCCTAACCCTAGCCCTAAGCCTAACCCTAGACTGAGCCAGTAATCGGGCATTGGGCTGTGGTGAGTTCCGAGCAGAATGAAGAAGAGGGAGCAAGGATTTGGATGTGCTACGCTCAACTTGGCCTGCCTTTTGCATGGTATCCCTGGAGCTCCTGGCTTTGTGGTTTTGTGAACCCTAACCCTAGGCATAACCCTAACCCTAGCCCTAAGCCTAACCCTAGACTGAGCCAGTAATCTGGCATTGGGCTGTGGGAAGTTCCGAGCAGAATGACGAAGAGGGAGAGGGGATTTGGATGTGCTACACTCAACTTGGCCTGCCTTTTGCATGGTGAGTATCCCTGGAGCTCCTGGCTTTGTGGTTTTGTGAACCCTAACCCTAGGCATAACCCTAACCCTAGCCCTAAGCCTAACCCTAGACTGAGCCAGTAATCGGGCATTGGGCTGTGGGAAGTTCCGAGCAGAATGACGAAGAGGGAGAGGGGATTTGGATGTGCTACACTCAACTTGGCCTGCCTTTTGCATGGGGAGTATCCCTGGAGCTCCTGGCTTTGTGGTTTTGTGAACCCTAACCCTAGGCATAACCCTAACCCTAGCCCTAAACCTAACCCTAGACTGAGGCAGAAATCGGGCATTGGGCTGTGGTGAGTTCCGAGCAGAATGACGAAGAGGGAGCAAGGATTTGGATGTGCTACGCTCAACTTGGCCTGCCTTTTGCATGGGGAGTATCTCTGGAGCTCCTGGCTTTGTGGTTTTGTGAACCCTAACCCTAGGCATAACCCTAACCCTAGCCCTAAGCCGAACCCTAGACTGAGGCAGAAATCGGGCATTGGGCTGTGGTGAGTTCCGAGCAGAATGACAAAGAGGGAGAGGGGATTTGGATGTGCTACGCTCAACTTGGCCTGCCTTTTGCATGGTGAGTATCCCTGGAGCTCCTGGCTTTGTGGTTTTGTGAACCCTAACCCTAGGCATAACCCTAACCCTAGCCCTAAGCCTAACCCTAGACTGAGGCAGAAATCGGGCATTGGGCTGTGGTGAGTTCCGAGCAGAATGACGAAGAGGGAGAGGGGATTTGGATGTGCTACGCTCAACTTGGCCTGCCTTTTGCATGGGGAGTATCCCTGGAGCTCCTGGCTTTGTGGTTTTGTGAACCCTAACCCTAGGCATAACCCTAACCCTAGCCCTAAGCCTAACCCTAGACTGAGGCAGAAATCGGGCATTGGGCTGTGGTGAATTCCGAGCAGAATGACGAAGAGGGAGAGGGGATTTGGATGTGCTACGCTCAACTTGGCCTGCCTTTTGCATGCTTAGTGTGCCTGGGTCCCCTGGCTTTGTCGTTTTCTCAATCCTAACCCTAGTCAAAACCCTAACCCTAACCCTACCCCTAACCCTAACCCCTAACACTAACCCGAGCCCCTAACCCTAACCCTTGCAGAAAGAAGAAGAGGGAGCAAGGTTTTGGATGTGCCGTGCTTAACTTGGCCTGCCTTTCGCATGATCAGTGTCCCTGGAGCTCCTGGCATTGTGGTTTTGTGAACCCTAACCCTAGGCATAACCCTAACCCTAGCCCTAAGCCTAACCCTAGACTGAGGCAGTAATCGGGCATTGGGCTGTGGGGAGTTCCGAGCAGAATGACGAAGAGGGAGCAAGGATTTGGATGTGCTACGCTCAACTTGGCCTGCCTTTTGCATGGGGAGTATCCCTGGAGCTCCTGGCTTTGTGGTTTTGTGAACCCTAACCCTAGGCATAACCCTAACCCTAGCCCTAAACCTAACCCTAGACTGAGGCAGAAATCGGGCATTGGGCTGTGGGGAGTTCCGAGCAGAATGACGAAGAGGGAGAGGGGATTTGGATGTGCTACGCTCAACTTGGCCTGCCTTTTGCATGGTGAGTATCCCTGGAGCTCCTGGCTTTGTGGTTTTCTGAACCCTAACCCTAAGCATAACCCTAATCCTAGCCCTAAGCCTAACCCTAGACTGAGGCAGAAATCGGGCATTGGGCTGTGGTGAGTTCCGAGCAGAATGACAAAGAGGGAGAGGGGATTTGGATGTGCTACGCTCAACTTGGCCTGCCTTTTGCATGGTGAGTATCCCTGGAGCTCCTGGCTTTGTGGTTTTGTGAACCCTAACCCTAGGCATAACCCTAACCCTAGCCCTAAGCCTAACCCTAGACTGAGCCAGTAATCGGGCATTGGGCTGTGGGGAGTTCCGAGGAGAATGACAAAGAGGGAGAGGGGATTTGGATGTGCTACGCTCAACTTGGCCTGCCTTTTGCATGGTGAGTATCCCTGGAGCTCCTGTCTTTGTGGTTTTGTGAACCCTAACCCTAGGCATAACCCTAACCCTAGCCCTAAGCCTAACCCTAGACTGAGGCAGTAATCGGGCATTGGGCTGTGGTGAGTTCCGAGCAGAATGACGAAGAGGGAGAGGGGATTTGGATGTGCTACGCTCAACTTGGCCTGCCTTTTGCATGGTGAGTATCCCTGGAGCTCCTGGCTTTGTGGTTTTGTGAACCCTAACCCTAGGCATAACCCTAACCCTAGCCCTAAGCCTAACCCTAGACTGAGGCAGTAATCGGGCATTGGGCTGTGGTGAGTTCCGAGCAGAATGACGAAGAGGGAGAGGGGATTTGGATGTGCTACGCTCAACTTGGCCTGCCTTTTGCATGGTGAGTATCCCTGGAGCTCCTGGCTTTGTGGTTTTCTGAACCCTAACCCTAGGCATAACCCTAACCCTAGGCATAACCCTAACCCTAGCCTTAAGCCTAACCCTAGACTGAGGCAGAAATCGGGCATTGGGCTGTGGTGAGTTCCGAGCAGAATGACGAAGAGGGAGAGGGGATTTGGATGTGCTACGCTCAACTTGGCCTGCCTTTTGCATGCTTAGTGTGCCTGGGTCCCCTGGCTTTGTGGTTTTGTGAACCCTAACCCTAGTCAAAACCCTAACCCTAACCCTACCCCTAACCCTAACCCCTAACCCTAACCCGAGCCCCTAACCCTAACCCTTGCAGAAAGAAGAAGAGGGAGCAAGGTTTTGGATGTGCCGTGCTTAACTTGGCCTGCCTTTCGCATGATCAGTGTCCCTGGAGCTCCTGGCTTTGTGGTTTTGTGAACCCTAACCCTAGGCATAACCCTAACCCTAGCCCTAAGCCTAACCCTAGACTGAGGCAGAAATCGGGCATTGGGCTGTGGGGAGTTCCGAGCAGAATGACGAAGAGGGAGCAAGGATTTGGATTGGCTGCGCTCAACTTGGCCTGCCTTTTGCATGGGGAGTATCCCTAGAGCTCCTGGCTTTGTGGTTTTGTGAACCCTAACCCTAGGCATAACCCTAACCCTAGCCCTAAGCCTAACCCTAGACTGAGGCAGAAATCGGGCATGGGGCTGTGGTGAGTTCCGAGCAGAATGACAAAGAGGGAGCAAGGATTTGGATGTGCTACGCTCAACTTGGCCTGCCTTTTGCATGGGGAGTATCCCTGGAGCTCCTGGCTTTGTGGTTTTGTGAACCCTAACCCTAGGCATAACCCTAACCCTAGCCCTAAGCCTAACCCTAGACTGAGGCAGAAATCGGGCATTGGGCTGTGGTGAATTCCGAGCAGAATGACGAAGAGGGAGAGGGGATTTGGATGTGCTACGCTCAACTTGGCCTGCCTTTTGCATGGTGAGTATCCCTGGAGCTCCTGGCTTTGTGGTTTTGTGAACCCTAACCCTAGGCATAACCCTAACCCTAGCCCTAAGCCTAACCCTAGACTGAGGCAGTAATCGGGCATTGGGCTGTGGTGAGTTCCGAGCAGAATGACGTAGAGGGAGCAAGGATTTGGATGTGCTACGCTCAACTTGGCCTGCCTTTTGCATGGTGAGTATCCCTGGAGCTCCTGGCTTTGTGGTTTTGTGAACCCTAACCCTAGGCATAACCCTAACCCTAGCCCTAAGCTTAACCCTAGACTGAGGCAGTAATCGGGCATTGGGCTGTGGTGAGTTCCGAGCAGAATGACAAAGAGGGAGCAAGGATTTGGATGTGCTACGCTCAACTTGGCCTGCCTTTTGCATGGGGAGTATCTCTGGAGCTCCTGGCTTTGTGGTTTTGTGAACCCTAACCCTAGGCATAACCCTAACCCTAGCCCTAAGCCGAACCCTAGACTGAGGCAGAAATCGGGCATGGGGCTGTGGTGAGTTCCGAGCAGAATGACAAAGAGGGAGAGGGGATTTGGATGTGCTACGCTCAACTTGGCCTGCCTTTTGCATGGGGAGTATCCCTGGAGCTCCTGGCTTTGTGGTTTTCTGAACCCTAACCCTAGGCATAACCCTAACCCTAGCCCTAAGCCTAACCCTAGACTGAGGCAGAAATCGGGCATTGGGCTGTGGTGAGTTCCGAGCAGAATGGCGAAGAGGGAGAGGGGATTTGGATGTGCTACGCTCAACTTGGCCTGCCTTTTGCATGGGGAGTATCCCTGGAGCTCCTGGCTTTGTGGTTTTGTGAACCCTAACCCTAGGCATAACCCTAACCCTAGCCCTAAGCCTAACCCTAGACTGAGGCAGAAATCGGGCATTGGGCTGTGGTGAATTCCGAGCAGAATGACGAAGAGGGAGAGGGGATTTGGATGTGCTACGCTCAACTTGGCCTGCCTTTTGCATGCTTAGTGTGCCTGGGTCCCCTGGCTTTGTCGTTTTCTCAATCCTAACCCTAGTCAAAACCCTAACCCTAACCCTACCCCTAACCCTAACCCCTAACACTAACCCGAGCCCCTAACCCTAACCCTTGCAGAAAGAAGAAGAGGGAGCAAGGTTTTGGATGTGCCGTGCTTAACTTGGCCTGCCTTTCGCATGATCAGTGTCCCTGGAGCTCCTGGCTTTGTGGTTTTGTGAACCCTAACCCTAGGCATAACCCTAACCCTAGCCCTAAGCCTAACCCTAGACTGAGGCAGTAATCGGGCATTGGGCTGTGGGGAGTTCCGAGCAGAATGACGAAGAGGGAGCAAGGATTTGGATGTGCTACGCTCAACTTGGCCTGCCTTTTGCATGGGGAGTATCCCTGGAGCTCCTGGCTTTGTGGTTTTGTGAACCCTAACCCTAGGCATAACCCTAACCCTAGCCCTAAACCTAACCCTAGACTGAGGCAGAAATCGGGCATGGGGCTGTGGTGAGTTCCGAGCAGAATGAGGAAGAGGGAGAGGGGATTTGGATGTGCTACGCTCAACTTGGCCTGCCTTTTGCATGGGGAGTATCCCTGGAGCTCCTGGCTTTGTGGTTTTGTGAACCCTAACCCTAGGCATAACCCTAACCCTAGCCCCAAGCCGAACCCTAGACTGAGGCAGAAATCGGGCATTGGGCTGTGGGGAGTTCCGAGCAGAATGACGAAGAGGGAGAGGGGATTTGGATGTGCTACGCTCAACTTGGCCTGCCTTTTGCATGGTGAGTATCCCTGGAGCTCCTGGCTTTGTGGTTTTCTGAACCCTAACCCTAAGCATAACCCTAATCCTAGCCCTAAGCCTAACCCTAGACTGAGGCAGAAATCGGGCATTGGGCTGTGGTGAGTTCCGAGCAGAATGACGAAGAGGGAGAGGGGATTTGGATGTGCTACGCTCAACTTGGCCTGCCTTTTGCATGGTGAGTATCCCTGGAGCTCCTGGCTTTGTGGTTTTGTGAACCCTAACCCTAGGCATAACCCTAACCCTAGCCCTAAGCCTAACCCTAGACTGAGCCAGTAATCGGGCATTGGGCTGTGGGGAGTTCCGAGGAGAATGACGAAGAGGGAGAGGGGATTTGGATGTGCTACGCTCAACTTGGCCTGCCTTTTGCATGGTGAGTATCCCTGGAGCTCCTGGCTTTGTGGTTTTGTGAACCCTAACCCTAGGCATAACCCTAACCCTAGCCCTAAGCCTAACCCTAGACTGAGGCAGTAATCGGGCATTGGGCTGTGGTGAGTTCCGAGCAGAATGACGAAGAGGGAGAGGGGATTTGGATGTGCTACGCTCAACTTGGCCTGCCTTTTGCATGGTGAGTATCCCTGGAGCTCCTGGCTTTGTGGTTTTGTGAACCCTAACCCTAGGCATAACCCTAACCCTAGCCCTAAGCCTAACCCTAGACTGAGGCAGTAATCGGGCATTGGGCTGTGGTGAGTTCCGAGCAGAATGACGAAGAGGGAGAGGGGATTTGGATGTGCTACGCTCAACTTGGCCTGCCTTTTGCATGGTGAGTATCCCTGGAGCTCCTGGCTTTGTGGTTTTCTGAACCCTAACCCTAGGCATAACCCTAACCCTAGGCATAACCCTAACCCTAGCCTTAAGCCTAACCCTAGACTGAGGCAGAAATCGGGCATTGGGCTGTGGTGAGTTCCGAGCAGAATGACGAAGAGGGAGAGGGGATTTGGATGTGCTACGCTCAACTTGGCCTGCCTTTTGCATGCTTAGTGTGCCTGGGTCCCCTGGCTTTGTGGTTTTGTGAACCCTAACCCTAGTCAAAACCCTAACCCTAACCCTACCCCTAACCCTAACCCCTAACCCTAACCCGAGCCCCTAACCCTAACCCTTGCAGAAAGAAGAAGAGGGAGCAAGGTTTTGGATGTGCCGTGCTTAACTTGGCCTGCCTTTCGCATGATCAGTGTCCCTGGAGCTCCTGGCTTTGTGGTTTTGTGAACCCTAACCCTAGGCATAACCCTAACCCTAGCCCTAAGCCTAACCCTAGACTGAGGCAGAAATCGGGCATTGGGCTGTGGGGAGTTCCGAGCAGAATGACGAAGAGGGAGCAAGGATTTGGATTGGCTGCGCTCAACTTGGCCTGCCTTTTGCATGGGGAGTATCCCTAGAGCTCCTGGCTTTGTGGTTTTCTGAACCCTAACCCTAGGCATAACCCTAACCCTAGCCCTAAGCCTAACCCTAGACTGAGGCAGAAATCGGGCATGGGGCTGTGGTGAGTTCCGAGCAGAATGACAAAGAGGGAGCAAGGATTTGGATGTGCTACGCTCAACTTGGCCTGCCTTTTGCATGGGGAGTATCCCTGGAGCTCCTGGCTTTGTGGTTTTCTGAACCCTAACCCTAGGCATAACCCTAACCCTAGCCCTAAGCCTAACCCTAGACTGAGGCAGAAATCGGGCATTGGGCTGTGGGGAGTTCCGAGCAGAATGACGAAGAGGGAGAGGGGATTTGGATGTGCTACGCTCAACTTGGCCTGCCTTTTGCATGGTGAGTATCCCTGGAGCTCCTGGCTTTGTGGTTTTGTGAACCCTAACCCTAGGCATAACCCTAACCCTAGCCCTAAGCCTAACCCTAGACTGAGGCAGTAATCGGGCATTGGGCTGTGGGGAGTTCCGAGCAGAATGACGTAGAGGGAGCAAGGATTTGGATGTGCTACGCTCAACTTGGCCTGCCTTTTGCATGAAGAGTATCCCTGGAGCTCCTGGCTTTGTGGTTTTGTGAACCCTAACCCTAGGCATAACCCTAACCCTAGCCCCAAGCCGAACCCTAGACTGAGGCAGAAATCGGGCATTGGGCTGTGGGGAGTTCCGAGCAGAATGACGAAGAGGGAGAGGGGATTTGGATGTGCTACGCTCAACTTGGCCTGCCTTTTGCATGGTGAGTATCCCTGGAGCTCCTGGCTTTGTGGTTTTCTGAACCCTAACCCTAAGCATAACCCTAATCCTAGCCCTAAGCCTAACCCTAGACTGAGGCAGAAATCGGGCATTGGGCTGTGGTGAGTTCCGAGCAGAATGACAAAGAGGGAGAGGGGATTTGGATGTGCTACGCTCAACTTGGCCTGCCTTTTGCATGGGGAGTATCCCTGGAGCTCCTGGCTTTGTGGTTTTCTGAACCCTAACCCTAGGCATAACCCTAACCCTAGCCCCAAGCCGAACCCTAGACTGAGCCAGTAATCGGGCATTGGGCTGTGGGGAGTTCCGAGGAGAATGACAAAGAGGGAGAGGGGATTTGGATGTGCTACGCTCAACTTGGCCTGCCTTTTGCATGGTGAGTATCCCTGGAGCTCCTGGCTTTGTGGTTTTGTGAACCCTAACCCTAGGCATAACCCTAACCCTAGCCCTAAGCCTAACCCTAGACTGAGGCAGTAATCGGGCATTGGGCTGTGGTGAGTTCCGAGCAGAATGACGAAGAGGGAGAGGGGATTTGGATGTGCTACGCTCAACTTGGCCTGCCTTTTGCATGGTGAGTATCCCTGGAGCTCCTGGCTTTGTGGTTTTCTGAACCCTAACCCTAGGCATAACCCTAACCCTAGGCATAACCCTAACCCTAGCCTTAAGCCTAACCCTAGACTGAGGCAGAAATCGGGCATTGGGCTGTGGGGAGTTCCGAGCAGAATGAGGAAGAGGGAGAGGGGATTTGGATGTGCTACGCTCAACTTGGCCTGCCTTTTGCATGGGGAGTATCCCTGGAGCTCCTGGCTTTGTGGTTTTGTGAACCCTAACCCTAGGCATAACCCTAACCCTAGCCCCAAGCCGAACCCTAGACTGAGGCAGAAATCGGGCATTGGGCTGTGGGGAGTTCCGAGCAGAATGACGAAGAGGGAGAGGGGATTTGGATGTGCTACGCTCAACTTGGCCTGCCTTTTGCATGGTGAGTATCCCTGGAGCTCCTGGCTTTGTGGTTTTCTGAACCCTAACCCTAAGCATAACCCTAATCCTAGCCCTAAGCCTAACCCTAGACTGAGGCAGAAATCGGGCATTGGGCTGTGGTGAGTTCCGAGCAGAATGACGAAGAGGGAGAGGGGATTTGGATGTGCTACGCTCAACTTGGCCTGCCTTTTGCATGGTGAGTATCCCTGGAGCTCCTGGCTTTGTGGTTTTGTGAACCCTAACCCTAGGCATAACCCTAACCCTAGCCCTAAGCCTAACCCTAGACTGAGGCAGAAATCGGGCATTGGGCTGTGGGGAGTTCCGAGGAGAATGACGAAGAGGGAGAGGGGATTTGGATGTGCTACGCTCAACTTGGCCTGCCTTTTGCATGGTGAGTATCCCTGGAGCTCCTGGCTTTGTGGTTTTGTGAACCCTAACCCTAGGCATAACCCTAACCCTAGCCCTAAGCCTAACCCTAGACTGAGGCAGTAATCGGGCATTGGGCTGTGGTGAGTTCCGAGCAGAATGACGAAGAGGGAGAGGGGATTTGGATGTGCTACGCTCAACTTGGCCTGCCTTTTGCATGGTGAGTATCCCTGGAGCTCCTGGCTTTGTGGTTTTGTGAACCCTAACCCTAGGCATAACCCTAACCCTAGCCCTAAGCCTAACCCTAGACTGAGGCAGTAATCGGGCATTGGGCTGTGGTGAGTTCCGAGCAGAATGACGAAGAGGGAGAGGGGATTTGGATGTGCTACGCTCAACTTGGCCTGCCTTTTGCATGGTGAGTATCCCTGGAGCTCCTGGCTTTGTGGTTTTCTGAACCCTAACCCTAGGCATAACCCTAACCCTAGGCATAACCCTAACCCTAGCCTTAAGCCTAACCCTAGACTGAGGCAGAAATCGGGCATTGGGCTGTGGTGAGTTCCGAGCAGAATGACGAAGAGGGAGAGGGGATTTGGATGTGCTACGCTCAACTTGGCCTGCCTTTTGCATGCTTAGTGTGCCTGGGTCCCCTGGCTTTGTGGTTTTGTGAACCCTAACCCTAGTCAAAACCCTAACCCTAACCCTACCCCTAACCCTAACCCCTAACCCTAACCCGAGCCCCTAACCCTAACCCTTGCAGAAAGAAGAAGAGGGAGCAAGGTTTTGGATGTGCCGTGCTTAACTTGGCCTGCCTTTCGCATGATCAGTGTCCCTGGAGCTCCTGGCTTTGTGGTTTTGTGAACCCTAACCCTAGGCATAACCCTAACCCTAGCCCTAAGCCTAACCCTAGACTGAGGCAGAAATCGGGCATTGGGCTGTGGGGAGTTCCGAGCAGAATGACGAAGAGGGAGCAAGGATTTGGATTGGCTGCGCTCAACTTGGCCTGCCTTTTGCATGGGGAGTATCCCTAGAGCTCCTGGCTTTGTGGTTTTCTGAACCCTAACCCTAGGCATAACCCTAACCCTAGCCCTAAGCCTAACCCTAGACTGAGGCAGAAATCGGGCATGGGGCTGTGGTGAGTTCCGAGCAGAATGACAAAGAGGGAGCAAGGATTTGGATGTGCTACGCTCAACTTGGCCTGCCTTTTGCATGGGGAGTATCCCTGGAGCTCCTGGCTTTGTGGTTTTCTGAACCCTAACCCTAGGCATAACCCTAACCCTAGCCCTAAGCCTAACCCTAGACTGAGGCAGAAATCGGGCATTGGGCTGTGGGGAGTTCCGAGCAGAATGACGAAGAGGGAGAGGGGATTTGGATGTGCTACGCTCAACTTGGCCTGCCTTTTGCATGGTGAGTATCCCTGGAGCTCCTGGCTTTGTGGTTTTGTGAACCCTAACCCTAGGCATAACCCTAACCCTAGCCCTAAGCCTAACCCTAGACTGAGGCAGTAATCGGGCATTGGGCTGTGGGGAGTTCCGAGCAGAATGACGTAGAGGGAGCAAGGATTTGGATGTGCTACGCTCAACTTGGCCTGCCTTTTGCATGAAGAGTATCCCTGGAGCTCCTGGCTTTGTGGTTTTGTGAACCCTAACCCTAGGCATAACCCTAACCCTAGCCCCAAGCCGAACCCTAGACTGAGGCAGAAATCGGGCATTGGGCTGTGGGGAGTTCCGAGCAGAATGACGAAGAGGGAGAGGGGATTTGGATGTGCTACGCTCAACTTGGCCTGCCTTTTGCATGGTGAGTATCCCTGGAGCTCCTGGCTTTGTGGTTTTCTGAACCCTAACCCTAGGCATAACCCTAATCCTAGCCCTAAGCCTAACCCTAGACTGAGGCAGAAATCGGGCATTGGGCTGTGGTGAGTTCCGAGCAGAATGACAAAGAGGGAGAGGGGATTTGGATGTGCTACGCTCAACTTGGCCTGCCTTTTGCATGGGGAGTATCCCTGGAGCTCCTGGCTTTGTGGTTTTCTGAACCCTAACCCTAGGCATAACCCTAACCCTAGCCCCAAGCCGAACCCTAGACTGAGCCAGTAATCGGGCATTGGGCTGTGGGGAGTTCCGAGGAGAATGACAAAGAGGGAGAGGGGATTTGGATGTGCTACGCTCAACTTGGCCTGCCTTTTGCATGGTGAGTATCCCTGGAGCTCCTGGCTTTGTGGTTTTGTGAACCCTAACCCTAGGCATAACCCTAACCCTAGCCCTAAGCCTAACCCTAGACTGAGGCAGTAATCGGGCATTGGGCTGTGGTGAGTTCCGAGCAGAATGACGAAGAGGGAGAGGGGATTTGGATGTGCTACGCTCAACTTGGCCTGCCTTTTGCATGGTGAGTATCCCTGGAGCTCCTGGCTTTGTGGTTTTCTGAACCCTAACCCTAGGCATAACCCTAACCCTAGGCATAACCCTAACCCTAGCCTTAAGCCTAACCCTAGACTGAGGCAGAAATCGGGCATTGGGCTGTGGGGAGTTCCGAGCAGAATGACGAAGAGGGAGAGGGGATTTGGATGTGCTACGCTCAACTTGGCCTGCCTTTTGCATGCTTAGTGTGCCTGGGTCCCCTGGCTTTGTGGTTTTGTGAACCCTAACCCTAGTCAAAACCCTAACCCTAACCCTACCCCTAACCCTAACCCCTAACCCTAACCCGAGCCCCTAACCCTAACCCTTGCAGAAAGAAGAAGAGGGAGCAAGGTTTTGGATGTGCCGTGCTTAACTTGGCCTGCCTTTCGCATGATCAGTGTCCCTGGAGCTCCTGGCTTTGTGGTTTTGTGAACCCTAACCCTAGGCATAACCCTAACCCTAGCCCTAAGCCTAACCCTAGACTGAGGCAGTAATCGGGCATTGGGCTGTGGGGAGTTCCGAGCAGAATGACGAAGAGGGAGCAAGGATTTGGATTGGCTGCGCTCAACTTGGCCTGCCTTTTGCATGGGGAGTATCCCTAGAGCTCCTGGCTTTGTGGTTTTCTGAACCCTAACCCTAGGCATAACCCTAACCCTAGCCCTAAGCCTAACCCTAGACTGAGGCAGAAATCGGGCATGGGGCTGTGGTGAGTTCCGAGCAGAATGACAAAGAGGGAGCAAGGATTTGGATGTGCTACGCTCAACTTGGCCTGCCTTTTGCATGGGGAGTATCCCTGGAGCTCCTGGCTTTGTGGTTTTGTGAACCCTAACCCTAGGCATAACCCTAACCCTAGCCCTAAGCCTAACCCTAGACTGAGGCAGTAATCGGGCATTGGGCTGTGGTGAGTTCCGAGCAGAATGACGTAGAGGGAGCAAGGATTTGGATGTGCTACGCTCAACTTGGCCTGCCTTTTGCATGGTGAGTATCCCTGGAGCTCCTGGCTTTGTGGTTTTCTGAACCCTAACCCTAGGCATAACCCTAACCCTAGCCCCAAGCCGAACCCTAGACTGAGGCAGAAATCGGGCATTGGGCTGTGGGGAGTTCCGAGCAGAATGACGAAGAGGGAGAGGGGATTTGGATGTGCTACGCTCAACTTGGCCTGCCTTTTGCATGGTGAGTATCCCTGGAGCTCCTGGCTTTGTGGTTTTCTGAACCCTAACCCTAGGCATAACCCTAACCCTAGCCCTAAGCCTAACCCTAGACTGAGGCAGTAATCGGGCATTGGGCTGTGGTGAGTTCCGAGCAGAATGACGAAGAGGGAGAGGGGATTTGGATGTGCTACGCTCAACTTGGCCTGCCTTTTGCATGGTGAGTATCCCTGGAGCTCCTGGCTTTGTGGTTTTGTGAACCCTAACCCTAGGCATAACCCTAACCCTAGCCCTAAGCCTAACCCTAGACTGAGGCAGTAATCGGGCATTGGGCTGTGGTGAGTTCCGAGCAGAATGACGAAGAGGGAGAGGGGATTTGGATGTGCTACGCTCAACTTGGCCTGCCTTTTGCATGGTGAGTATCCCTGGAGCTCCTGGCTTTGTGGTTTTCTGAACCCTAACCCTAGGCATAACCCTAACCCTAGGCATAACCCTAACCCTAGCCTTAAGCCTAACCCTAGACTGAGGCAGAAATCGGGCATTGGGCTGTGGTGAGTTCCGAGCAGAATGACGAAGAGGGAGAGGGGATTTGGATGTGCTACGCTCAACTTGGCCTGCCTTTTGCATGGTGAGTATCCCTGGAGCTCCTGGCTTTGTGGTTTTGTGAACCCTAACCCTAGTCAAAACCCTAACCCTAACCCTACCCCTAACCCTAACCCCTAACCCTAACCCGAGCCCCTAACCCTAACCCTTGCAGAAAGAGGAAGAGGGAGCAAGGTTTTGGATGTGCCGTGCTTAACTTGGCCTGCCTTTCGCATGATCAGTGTCCCTGGAGCTCCTGGCTTTGTGGTTTTGTGAACCCTAACCCTAGGCATAACCCTAACCCTAGCCCTAAGCCTAACCCTAGACTGAGGCAGAAATCGGGCATTGGGCTGTGGGGAGTTCCGAGCAGAATGACGAAGAGGGAGCAAGGATTTGGATTGGCTGCGCTCAACTTGGCCTGCCTTTTGCATGGGGAGTATCCCTAGAGCTCCTGGCTTTGTGGTTTTCTGAACCCTAACCCTAGGCATAACCCTAACCCTAGCCCTAAGCCTAACCCTAGACTGAGGCAGAAATCGGGCATGGGGCTGTGGTGAGTTCCGAGCAGAATGACAAAGAGGGAGCAAGGATTTGGATGTGCTACGCTCAACTTGGCCTGCCTTTTGCATGGGGAGTATCCCTGGAGCTCCTGGCTTTGTGGTTTTGTGAACCCTAACCCTAGGCATAACCCTAACCCTAGCCCTAAGCCTAACCCTAGACTGAGGCAGAAATCGGGCATTGGGCTGTGGTGAATTCCGAGCAGAATGACGAAGAGGGAGAGGGGATTTGGATGTGCTACGCTCAACTTGGCCTGCCTTTTGCATGCTTAGTGTGCGTGGGTCCCCTGGCTTTGTCGTTTTCTCAATCCTAACCCTAGTCAAAACCCTAACCCTAACCCTACCCCTAACCCTAACCCCTAACACTAACCCGAGCCCCAACCCTAACCCTTGCAGAAAGAAGAAGAGGGAGCAAGGTTTTGGATGTGCCGTGCTTAACTTGGCCTGCCTTTCGCATGATCAGTGTCCCTGGAGCTCCTGGCTTTGTGGTTTTGAGAACCCTAACCCTAGGCATAACCCTAACCCTAGCCCTAAGCCTAACCCTAGACTGAGCCAGTAATCGGGCATTGGGCTGTGGGGAGTTCCGAGCAGAATGACGAAGAGGGAGCAAGGATTTGGATGTGCTACGCTCAACTTGGCCTGCCTTTTGCATGGGGAGTATCCCTGGAGCTCCTGGCTTTGTGGTTTTCTGAACCCTAACCCTAGGCATAACCCTAACCCTAGCCCTAAACCTAACCCTAGACTGAGGCAGAAATCGGGCATGGGGCTGTGGTGAGTTCCGAGCAGAATGAGGAAGAGGGAGAGGGGATTTGGATGTGCTACGCTCAACTTGGCCTGCCTTTTGCATGGGGAGTATCCCTGGAGCTCCTGGCTTTGTGGTTTTGTGAACCCTAACCCTAGGCATAACCCTAACCCTAGCCCCAAGCCGAACCCTAGACTGAGGCAGAAATCGGGCTTTGGGCTGTGGGGAGTTCCGAGCAGAATGACGAAGAGGGAGAGGGGATTTGGATGTGCTACGCTCAACTTGGCCTGCCTTGTGCATGGTGAGTATCCCTGGAGCTCCTGGCTTTGTGGTTTTCTGAACCCTAACCCTAAGCATAACCCTAATCCTAGCCCTAAGCCTAACCCTAGACTGAGGCAGAAATCGGGCATTGGGCTGTGGTGAGTTCCGAGCAGAATGACAAAGAGGGAGAGGGGATTTGGATGTGCTACGCTCAACTTGGCCTGCCTTTTGCATGGTGAGTATCCCTGGAGCTCCTGGCTTTGTGGTTTTCTGAACCCTAACCCTAGGCATAACCCTAACCCTAGCCCTAAGCCTAACCCTAGACTGAGCCAGTAATCGGGCATTGGGCTGTGGGGAGTTCCGAGGAGAATGACAAAGAGGGAGAGGGGATTTGGATGTGCTACGCTCAACTTGGCCTGCCTTTTGCATGGTGAGTATCCCTGGAGCTCCTGGCTTTGTGGTTTTGTGAACCCTAACCCTAGGCATAACCCTAACCCTAGCCCTAAGCCTAACCCTAGACTGAGGCAGTAATCGGGCATTGGGCTGTGGTGAGTTCCGAGGAGAATGACAAAGAGGGAGAGGGGATTTGGATGTGCTACGCTCAACTTGGCCTGCCTTTTGCATGGTGAGTATCCCTGGAGCTCCTGGCTTTGTGGTTTTGTGAACCCTAACCCTAGGCATAACCCTAACCCTAGCCCTAAGCCTAACCCTAGACTGAGGCAGTAATCGGGCATTGGGCTGTGGTGAGTTCCGAGCAGAATGACGTAGAGGGAGCAAGGATTTGGATGTGCTACGCTCAACTTGGCCTGCCTTTTGCATGGGGAGTATCCCTGGAGCTCCTGGCTTTGTGGTTTTCTGAACCCTAACCCTAGGCATAACCCTAACCCTAGCCCCAAGCCGAACCCTAGACTGAGGCAGAAATCGGGCATGGGGCTGTGGTGAGTTCCGAGCAGAATGACGTAGAGGGAGCAAGGATTTGGATGTGCTACGCTCAACTTGGCCTGCCTTTTGCATGGGGAGTATCCCTGGAGCTCCTGGCTTTGTGGTTTTGTGAACCCTAACCCTAGGCATAACCCTAACCCTAGCCCTAAGCCTAACCCTAGACTGAGGCAGAAATCGGGCATTGGGCTGTGGTGAGTTCCGAGCAGAATGACGAAGAGGGAGAGGGGATTTGGATGTGCTACGCTCAACTTGGCCTGCCTTTTGCATGGTGAGTATCCCTGGAGCTCCTGGCTTTGTGGTTTTGTGAACCCTAACCCTAGGCATAACCCTAACCCTAGCCCTAAGCCTAACCCTAGACTGAGGCAGTAATCGGGCATTGGGCTGTGGTGAGTTCCGAGCAGAATGACGTAGAGGGAGCAAGGATTTGGATGTGCTACGCTCAACTTGGCCTGCCTTTTGCATGGGGAGTATCCCTGGAGCTCCTGGCTTTGTGGTTTTCTGAACCCTAACCCTAGGCATAACCCTAACCCTAGCCCCAAGCCGAACCCTAGACTGAGGCAGAAATCGGGCATTGGGCTGTGGGGAGTTCCGAGCAGAATGACGAAGAGGGAGAGGGGATTTGGATGTGCTACGCTCAACTTGGCCTGCCTTTTGCATGGTGAGTATCCCTGGAGCTCCTGGCTTTGTGGTTTTCTGAACCCTAACCCTAAGCATAACCCTAATCCTAGCCCTAAGCCTAACCCTAGACTGAGGCAGAAATCGGGCATTGGGCTGTGGTGAGTTCCGAGCAGAATGACAAAGAGGGAGAGGGGATTTGGATGTGCTACGCTCAACTTGGCCTGCCTTTTGCATGGGGAGTATCCCTGGAGCTCCTGGCTTTGTGGTTTTCTGAACCCTAACCCTAGGCATAACCCTAACCCTAGCCCCAAGCCGAACCCTAGACTGAGCCAGTAATCGGGCATTGGGCTGTGGGGAGTTCCGAGGAGAATGACAAAGAGGGAGAGGGGATTTGGATGTGCTACGCTCAACTTGGCCTGCCTTTTGCATGGTGAGTATCCCTGGAGCTCCTGGCTTTGTGGTTTTGTGAACCCTAACCCTAGGCATAACCCTAACCCTAGCCCTAAGCCTAACCCTAGACTGAGGCAGTAATCGGGCATTGGGCTGTGGTGAGTTCCGAGCAGAATGACGAAGAGGGAGAGGGGATTTGGATGTGCTACGCTCAACTTGGCCTGCCTTTTGCATGGTGAGTATCCCTGGAGCTCCTGGCTTTGTGGTTTTGTGAACCCTAACCCTAGGCATAACCCTAACCCTAGCCCTAAGCCTAACCCTAGACTGAGGCAGTAATCGGGCATTGGGCTGTGGTGAGTTCCGAGCAGAATGACGAAGAGGGAGAGGGGATTTGGATGTGCTACGCTCAACTTGGCCTGCCTTTTGCATGGTGAGTATCCCTGGAGCTCCTGGCTTTGTGGTTTTCTGAACCCTAACCCTAGGCATAACCCTAACCCTAGGCATAACCCTAACCCTAGCCTTAAGCCTAACCCTAGACTGAGGCAGAAATCGGGCATTGGGCTGTGGTGAGTTCCGAGCAGAATGACGAAGAGGGAGAGGGGATTTGGATGTGCTACGCTCAACTTGGCCTGCCTTTTGCATGCTTAGTGTGCCTGGGTCCCCTGGCTTTGTGGTTTTGTGAACCCTAACCCTAGTCAAAACCCTAACCCTAACCCTACCCCTAACCCTAACCCCTAACCCTAACCCGAGCCCCTAACCCTAAGCCTTGCAGAAAGAAGAAGAGGGAGCAAGGTTTTGGATGTGCCGTGCTTAACTTGGCCTGCCTTTCGCATGATCAGTGTCCCTGGAGCTCCTGGCTTTGTGGTTTTGTGAACCCTAACCCTAGGCATAACCCTAACCCTAGCCCTAAGCCTAACCCTAGACTGAGGCAGAAATCGGGCATTGGGCCTTGGGGAGTTCCGAGCAGAATGACGAAGAGGGAGCAAGGATTTGGATTGGCTGCGCTCAACTTGGCCTGCCTTTTGCATGGGGAGTATCCCTAGAGCTCCTGGCTTTGTGGTTTTCTGAACCCTAACCCTAGGCATAACCCTAACCCTAGCCCTAAGCCTAACCCTAGACTGAGGCAGAAATCGGGCATGGGGCTGTGGTGAGTTCCGAGCAGAATGACAAAGAGGGAGCAAGGATTTGGATGTGCTACGCTCAACTTGGCCTGCCTTTTGCATGGGGAGTATCCCTGGAGCTCCTGGCTTTGTGGTTTTGTGAACCCTAACCCTAGGCATAACCCTAACCCTAGCCCTAAGCCTAACCCTAGACTGAGGCAGAAATCGGGCATTGGGCTGTGGTGAGTTCCGAGCAGAATGACGAAGAGGGAGAGGGGATTTGGATGTGCTACGCTCAACTTGGCCTGCCTTTTGCATGGTGAGTATCCCTGGAGCTCCTGGCTTTGTGGTTTTGTGAACCCTAACCCTAGGCATAACCCTAACCCTAGCCCTAAGCCTAACCCTAGACTGAGGCAGTAATCGGGCATTGGGCTGTGGTGAGTTCCGAGCAGAATGACGTAGAGGGAGCAAGGATTTGGATGTGCTACGCTCAACTTGGCCTGCCTTTTGCATGGTGAGTATCCCTGGAGCTCCTGGCTTTGTGGTTTTCTGAACCCTAACCCTAGGCATAACCCTAACCCTAGCCCCAAGCCGAACCCTAGACTGAGGCAGAAATCGGGCATTGGGCTGTGGGGAGTTCCGAGCAGAATGATGAAGAGGGAGAGGGGATTTGGATGTGCTACGCTCAACTTGGCCTGCCTTTTGCATGGTGAGTATCCCTGGAGCTCCTGGCTTTGTGGTTTTCTGAACCCTAACCCTAGGCATAACCCTAACCCTAGCCCTAAGCCTAACCCTAGACTGAGGCAGTAATCGGGCATTGGGCTGTGGTGAGTTCCGAGCAGAATGACGAAGAGGGAGAGGGGATTTGGATGTGCTACGCTCAACTTGGCCTGCCTTTTGCATGGTGAGTATCCCTGGAGCTCCTGGCTTTGTGGTTTTGTGAACCCTAACCCTAGGCATAACCCTAACCCTAGGCATAACCCTAACCCTAGCCTTAAGCCTAACCCTAGACTGAGGCAGAAATCGGGCATTGGGCTGTGGTGAGTTCCGAGCAGAATGACGAAGAGGGAGAGGGGATTTGGATGTGCTACGCTCAACTTGGCCTGCCTTTTGCATGCTTAGTGTGCCTGGGTCCCCTGGCTTTGTGGTTTTGTGAACCCTAACCCTAGTCAAAACCCTAACCCTAACCCTACCCCTAACCCTAACCCCTAACCCTAACCCGAGCCCCTAACCCTAACCCTTGCAGAAAGAAGAAGAGGGAGCAAGGTTTTGGATGTGCCGTGCTTAACTTGGCCTGCCTTTCGCATGATCAGTGTCCCTGGAGCTCCTGGCTTTGTGGTTTTGTGAACCCTAACCCTAGGCATAACCCTAACCCTAGCCCTAAGCCTAACCCTAGACTGAGGCAGAAATCGGGCATTGGGCTGTGGGGAGTTCCGAGCAGAATGACGAAGAGGGAGCAAGGATTTGGATTGGCTGCGCTCAACTTGGCCTGCCTTTTGCATGGGGAGTATCCCTAGAGCTCCTGGCTTTGTGGTTTTCTGAACCCTAACCCTAGGCATAACCCTAACCCTAGCCCTAAGCCTAACCCTAGACTGAGGCAGAAATCGGGCATGGGGCTGTGGTGAGTTCCGAGCAGAATGACAAAGAGGGAGCAAGGATTTGGATGTGCTACGCTCAACTTGGCCTGCCTTTTGCATGGGGAGTATCCCTGGAGCTCCTGGCTTTGTGGTTTTGTGAACCCTAACCCTAGGCATAACCCTAACCCTAGCCCTAACCCTAACCCTAGACTGAGGCAGAAATCGGGCATTGGGCTGTGGTGAATTCCGAGCAGAATGACGAAGAGGGAGAGGGGATTTGGATGTGCTACGCTCAACTTGGCCTGCCTTTTGCATGCTTAGTGTGCGTGGGTCCCCAGGCTTTGTCGTTTTCTCAATCCTAACCCTAGTCAAAACCCTAACCCTAACCCTACCCCTAACCCTAACCCCTAACACTAACCCGAGCCCCAACCCTAACCCTTGCAGAAAGAAGAAGAGGGAGCAAGGTTTTGGATGTGCCGTGCTTAACTTGGCCTGCCTTTCGCATGATCAGTGTCCCTGGAGCTCCTGGCTTTGTGGTTTTGAGAACCCTAACCCTAGGCATAACCCTAACCCTAGCCCTAAGCCTAACCCTAGACTGAGCCAGTAATCGGGCATTGGGTTGTGGGGAGTTCCGAGCAGAATGACGAAGAGGGAGCAAGGATTTGGATGTGCTACGCTCAACTTGGCCTGCCTTTTGCATGGGGAGTATCCCTGGAGCTCCTGGCTTTGTGGTTTTGTGAACCCTAACCCTAGGCATAACCCTAACCCTAGCCCTAAACCTAACCCTAGACTGAGGCAGAAATCGGGCATGGGGCTGTGGTGAGTTCCGAGCAGAATGAGGAAGAGGGAGAGGGGATTTGGATGTGCTACGCTCAACTTGGCCTGCCTTTTGCATGGGGAGTATCCCTGGAGCTCCTGGCTTTGTGGTTTTGTGAACCCTAACCCTAGGCATAACCCTAACCCTAGCCCCAAGCCGAACCCTAGACTGAGGCAGAAATCGGGCATTGGGCTGTGGGGAGTTCCGAGCAGAATGACGAAGAGGGAGAGGGGATTTGGATGTGCTACGCTCAACTTGGCCTGCCTTTTGCATGGTGAGTATCCCTGGAGCTCCTGGCTTTGTGGTTTTCTGAACCCTAACCCTAAGCATAACCCTAATCCTAGCCCTAAGCCTAACCCTAGACTGAGGCAGAAATCGGGCATTGGGCTGTGGTGAGTTCCGAGCAGAATGACAAAGAGGGAGAGGGGATTTGGATGTGCTACGCTCAACTTGGCCTGCCTTTTGCATGGTGAGTATCCCTGGAGCTCCTGGCTTTGTGGTTTTGTGAACCCTAACCCTAGGCATAACCCTAACCCTAGCCCTAAGCCTAACCCTAGACTGAGCCAGTAATCGGGCATTGGGCTGTGGGGAGTTCCGAGGAGAATGACAAAGAGGGAGAGGGGATTTGGATGTGCTACGCTCAACTTGGCCTGCCTTTTGCATGGTGAGTATCCCTGGAGCTCCTGGCTTTGTGGTTTTGTGAACCCTAACCCTAGGCATAACCCTAACCCTAGCCCTAAGCCTAACCCTAGACTGAGGCAGTAATCGGGCATTGGGCTGTGGTGAGTTCCGAGCAGAATGACGAAGAGGGAGCAAGGATTTGGATGTGCTACGCTCAACTTGGCCTGCCTTTTGCATGGTGAGTATCCCTGGAGCTCCTGGCTTTGTGGTTTTGTGAACCCTAACCCTAGGCATAACCCTAACCCTAGCCCTAAGCCTAACCCTAGACTGAGGCAGTAATCGGGCATTGGGCTGTGGTGAGTTCCGAGCAGAATGACGAAGAGGGAGAGGGGATTTGGATGTGCTACGCTCAACTTGGCCTGCCTTTTGCATGGTGAGTATCCCTGGAGCTCCTGGCTTTGTGGTTTTCTGAACCCTAACCCTAGGCATAACCCTAACCCTAGGCATAACCCTAACCCTAGCCTTAAGCCTAACCCTAGACTGAGGCAGAAATCGGGCATTGGGCTGTGGTGAGTTCCGAGCAGAATGACGAAGAGGGAGAGGGGATTTGGATGTGCTACGCTCAACTTGGCCTGCCTTTTGCATGCTTAGTGTGCCTGGGTCCCCTGGCTTTGTGGTTTTGTGAACCCTAACCCTAGTCAAAACCCTAACCCTAACCCTACCCCTAACCCTAACCCCTAACCCTAACCCGAGCCCCTAACCCTAACCCTTGCAGAAAGAAGAAGAGGGAGCAAGGTTTTGGATGTGCCGTGCTTAACTTGGCCTGCCTTTCGCATGATCAGTGTCCCTGGAGCTCCTGGCTTTGTGGTTTTGTGAACCCTAACCCTAGGCATAACCCTAACCCTAGCCCTAAGCCTAACCCTAGACTGAGGCAGAAATCGGGCATTGGGCTGTGGGGAGTTCCGAGCAGAATGACGAAGAGGGAGCAAGGATTTGGATGTGCTGCGCTCAACTTGGCCTGCCTTTTGCATGGTGAGTATCCCTGGAGCTCCTGGCTTTGTGGTTTTGTGAACCCTAACCCTAGGCATAACCCTAACCCTAGCCCTAAGCCTAACCCTAGACTGAGGCAGAAATCGGGCATGGGGCTGTGGTGAGTTCCGAGCAGAATGACAAAGAGGGAGCAAGGATTTGGATGTGCTACGCTCAACTTGGCCTGCCTTTTGCATGGTGAGTATCCCTGGAGCTCCTGGCTTTGTGGTTTTGTGAACCCTAACCCTAGGCATAACCCTAACCCTAGCCCTAAGCCTAACCCTAGACTGAGGCAGAAATCGGGCATTGGGCTGTGGTGAGTTCCGAGCAGAATGACGAAGAGGGAGAGGGGATTTGGATGTGCTACGCTCAACTTGGCCTGCCTTTTGCATGGTGAGTATCCCTGGAGCTCCTGGCTTTGTGGTTTTGTGAACCCTAACCCTAAGCATAACCCTAATCCTAGCCCTAAGCCTAACCGTAGACTGAGGCAGAAATCGGGCATTGGGCTGTGGTGAGTTCCGAGCAGAATGACAAAGAGGGAGAGGGGATTTGGATGTGCTACGCTCAACTTGGCCTGCCTTTTGCATGGGGAGTATCCCTGGAGCTCCTGGCTTTGTGGTTTTCTGAACCCTAACCCTAGGCATAACCCTAACCCTAGCCCTAAGCCTAACCCTAGACTGAGGCAGAAATCGGACATTGGGCTGTGGGGAGTTCCGAGCAGAATGACGAAGAGGGAGCAAGGATTTGGATTGGCTGCGCTCAACTTGGCCTGCCTTTTGCATGGGGAGTATCCCTGGAGCTCCTGGCTTTGTGGTTTTCTGAACCCTAACCCTAGGCATAACCCTAACCCTAGCCCTAAGCCTAACCCTAGACTGAGGCAGAAATCGGGCATGGGGCTGTGGTGAGTTCCGAGCAGAATGACAAAGAGGGAGCAATGATTTGGATGTGCTACGCTCAACTTGGCCTGCCTTTTGCATGGTGAGTATCCCTGGAGCTCCTGGCTTTGTGGTTTTGTGAACCCTAACCCTAGGCATAACCCTAACCCTAGCCCTAAGCCTAACCCTAGACTGAGGCAGAAATCGGGCATTGGGCTGTGGTGAATTCCGAGCAGAATGACGAAGAGGGAGAGGGGATTTGGATGTGCTACGCTCAACTTGGCCTGCCTTTTGCATGCTTAGTGTGCCTGGGTCCCCTGGCTTTGTGGTTTTCTCAATCCTAACCCTAGTCAAAACCCTAACCCTAACCCTACCCCTAACCCTAACCCCTAACACTAACCCGAGCCCCTAACCCTAACCCTTGCAGAAAGAAGAAGAGGGAGCAAGGTTTTGGATGTGCCGTGCTTAACTTGGCCTGCCTTTCGCATGATCAGTGTCCCTGGAGCTCCTGGCTTTGTGGTTTTGTGAACCCTAACCCTAGGCATAACCCTAACCCTAGCCCTAAGCCTAACCCTAGACTGAGCCAGTAATCTGGCATAGGGCTGTGGGAAGTTCTGAGCAGAATGACAAAGAGGGAGCAAGGATTTGGATGTGCTACGCTCAACTTGGCCTGCCTTTTGCATGGGGAGTATCCCTGGAGCTCCTGGCTTTGTGGTTTTCTGAACCCTAACCCTAGGCATAACCCTAACCCTAGCCCTAAGCCTAACCCTAGACTGAGGCAGAAATCGGGCATTGGGCTGTGGGGAGTTCCGAGCAGAATGACGAAGAGGGAGCAAGGATTTGGATTGGCTGCGCTCAACTTGGCCTGCCTTTTGCATGGGGAGTATCCCTGGAGCTCCTGGCTTTGTGGTTTTGTGAACCCTAACCCTAGGCATAACCCTAACCCTAGCCCTAAGCCTAACCCTAGACTGAGGCAGAAATCGAGCATGGGGCTGTGGTGAGTTCCGAGCAGAATGACGAAGAGGGAGAGGGGATTTGGATGTGCTACGCTCAACTTGGCCTGCCTTTTGCATGGTGAGTATCCCTGGAGCTCCTGGCTTTGTGGTTTTGTGAACCCTAACCCTAGGCATAACCCTAACCCTAGCCCTAAGCCTAACCCTAGACTGAGGCAGATATCGGGCATTGGGCTGTGGTGAGTTCCGAGCAGAATGACGTAGAGGGAGCAAGGATTTGGATGTGCTACACTCAACTTGGCCTGCCTTTTGCATGGTGAGTATCCCTGGAGCTCCTGGCTTTGTGGTTTTGTGAACCCTAACCCTAGGCATAACCCTAACCCTAGCCCTAAGCCTAACCGTAGACTGAGGCAGAAATCGGGCATGGGGCTGTGGTGAGTTCCGAGCAGAATGACGAAGAGGGAGAGGGGATTTGGATGTGCTACGCTCAACTTGGCCTGCCTTTTGCATGGTGAGTATCCCTGGAGCTCCTGGCTTTGTGGTTTTGTGAACCCTAACCCTAGGCATAACCCTAACCCTAGCCCTAAGCCGAACCCTAGACTGAGCCAGTAATCGGGCATTGGGCTGTGGGGAGTTCCGAGGAGAATGACAAAGAGGGAGCAATGATTTGGATGTGCTACGCTCAACTTGGCCTGCCTTTTGCATGGTGAGTATCCCTGGAGCTCCTGGCTTTGTGGTTTTCTGAACCCTAACCCTAGGCATAACCCTAACCCTAGGCATAACCCTAACCCTAGCCTTAAGCCTAACCCTAGATTGAGGCAGAAATCGGGCATTGGGCTGTGGTGAGTTCCGAGCAGAATGACGAAGAGGGAGAGGGGATTTGGATGTGCTACGCTCAACTTGGCCTGCCTTTTGCATGCTTAGTGTGCCTGGGTCCCCTGGCTTTGTGGTTTTGTGAACCCTAACCCTAGTCAAAACCCTAACCCTAACCCTACCCCTAACCCTAACCCCTAACCCTAACCCGAGCCCCTAACCCTAACCCTTGCAGAAAGAAGAAGAGGGAGCAAGGTTTTGGATGTGCCGTGCTTAACTTGGCCTGCCTTTCGCATGATCAGTGTCCCTGGAGCTCCTGGCTTTGTGGTTTTGTGAACCCTAACCCTAGGCATAACCCTAACCCTAGCCCTAAGCCTAACCCTAGACTGAGGCAGAAATCGGGCATTGGGCTGTGGGGAGTTCCGAGCAGAATGACGAAGAGGGAGCAAGGATTTGGATGTGCTGCGCTCAACTTGGCCTGCCTTTTGCATGGGGAGTATCCCTGGAGCTCCTGGCTTTGTGGTTTTGTGAACCCTAACCCTAGGCATAACCCTAACCCTAGCCCTAAGCCTAACCCTAGACTGAGGCAGAAATCGGGCATGGGGCTGTGGTGAGTTCCGAGCAGAATGACAAAGAGGGAGCAAGGATTTGGATGTGCTACGCTCAACTTGGCCTGCCTTTTGCATGGTGAGTATCCCTGGAGCTCCTGGCTTTGTGGTTTTGTGAACCCTAACCCTAGGCATAACCCTAACCCTAGCCCTAAGCCTAACCCTAGACTGAGGCAGAAATCGGGCATTGGGCTGTGGTGAGTTTCGAGCAGAATGACGAAGAGGGAGAGGGGATTTGGATGTGCTACGCTCAACTTGGCCTGCCTTTTGCATGGTGAGTATCCCTGGAGCTCCTGGCTTTGTGGTTTTGTGAACCCTAACCCTAAGCATAACCCTAATCCTAGCCCTAAGCCTAACCGTAGACTGAGGCAGAAATCGGGCATTGGGCTGTGGGGAGTTCCGAGCAGAATGACAAAGAGGGAGAGGGGATTTGGATGTGCTACGCTCAACTTGGCCTGCCTTTTGCATGGGGAGTATCCCTGGAGCTCCTGGCTTTGTGGTTTTGTGAACCCTAACCCTAGGCATAACCCTAACCCTAGCCCTAAGCCTAACCCTAGACTGAGGCAGAAATCGGGCATTGGGCTGTGGTGAATTCCGAGCAGAATGACGAAGAGGGAGAGGGGATTTGGATGTGCTACGCTCAACTTGGCCTGCCTTTTGCATGGGGAGTATCCCTGGAGCTCCTGGCTTTGTGGTTTTGTGAACCCTAACCCTAGGCATAACCCTAACCCTAGCCCCAAGCCGAACCCTAGACTGAGGCAGAAATCGGGCATTGGGCTGTGGGGAGTTCCGAGCAGAATGACGAAGAGGGAGAGGGGATTTGGATGTGCTACGCTCAACTTGGCCTGCCTTTTGCATGGTGAGTATCCCTGGAGCTCCTGGCTTTGTGGTTTTCTGAACCCTAACCCTAAGCATAACCCTAATCCTAGCCCTAAGCCTAACCCTAGACTGAGGCAGAAATCGGGCATTGGGCTGTGGTGAGTTCCGAGCAGAATGACGAAGAGGGAGAGGGGATTTGGATGTGCTACGCTCAACTTGGCCTGCCTTTTGCATGGTGAGTATCCCTGGAGCTCCTGGCTTTGTGGTTTTCTGAACCCTAACCCTAGGCATAACCCTAACCCTAGGCATAACCCTAACCCTAGCCTTAAGCCTAACCCTAGATTGAGGCAGAAATCGGGCATTGGGCTGTGGTGAGTTCCGAGCAGAATGACGAAGAGGGAGAGGGGATTTGGATGTGCTACGCTCAACTTGGCCTGCCTTTTGCATGCTTAGTGTGCCTGGGTCCCCTGGCTTTGTGGTTTTGTGAACCCTAACCCTAGTCAAAACCCTAACCCTAACCCTACCCCTAACCCTAACCCCTAACCCTAACCCGAGCCCCTAACCCTAACCCTTGCAGAAAGAAGAAGAGGGAGCAAGGTTTTGGATGTGCCGTGCTTAACTTGGCCTGCCTTTCGCATGATCAGTGTCCCTGGAGCTCCTGGCTTTGTGGTTTTGTGAACCCTAACCCTAGGCATAACCCTAACCCTAGCCCTAAGCCTAACCCTAGACTGAGGCAGAAATCGGGCATTGGGCTGTGGGGAGTTCCGAGCAGAATGACGAAGAGGGAGCAAGGATTTGGATGTGCTGCGCTCAACTTGGCCTGCCTTTTGCATGGGGAGTATCCCTGGAGCTCCTGGCTTTGTGGTTTTGTGAACCCTAACCCTAGGCATAACCCTAACCCTAGCCCTAAGCCTAACCCTAGACTGAGGCAGAAATCGGGCATGGGGCTGTGGTGAGTTCCGAGCAGAATGACAAAGAGGGAGCAAGGATTTGGATGTGCTACGCTCAACTTGGCCTGCCTTTTGCATGGTGAGTATCCCTGGAGCTCCTGGCTTTGTGGTTTTGTGAACCCTAACCCTAGGCATAACCCTAACCCTAGCCCTAAGCCTAACCCTAGACTGAGGCAGAAATCGGGCATTGGGCTGTGGTGAGTTCCGAGCAGAATGACGAAGAGGGAGAGGGGATTTGGATGTGCTACGCTCAACTTGGCCTGCCTTTTGCATGGTGAGTATCCCTGGAGCTCCTGGCTTTGTGGTTTTGTGAACCCTAACCCTAAGCATAACCCTAATCCTAGCCCTAAGCCTAACCGTAGACTGAGGCAGAAATCGGGCATTGGGCTGTGGGGAGTTCCGAGCAGAATGACAAAGAGGGAGAGGGGATTTGGATGTGCTACGCTCAACTTGGCCTGCCTTTTGCATGGGGAGTATCCCTGGAGCTCCTGGCTTTGTGGTTTTGTGAACCCTAACCCTAGGCATAACCCTAACCCTAGCCCTAAGCCTAACCCTAGACTGAGGCAGAAATCGGGCATGGGGCTGTGGTGAATTCCGAGCAGAATGACGAAGAGGGAGAGGGGATTTGGATGTGCTACGCTCAACTTGGCCTGCCTTTTGCATGGGGAGTATCCCTGGAGCTCCTGGCTTTGTGGTTTTGTGAACCCTAACCCTAGGCATAACCCTAACCCTAGCCCCAAGCCGAACCCTAGACTGAGGCAGAAATCGGGCATTGGGCTGTGGGGAGTTCCGAGCAGAATGACGAAGAGGGAGAGGGGATTTGGATGTGCTACGCTCAACTTGGCCTGCCTTTTGCATGGTGAGTATCCCTGGAGCTCCTGGCTTTGTGGTTTTCTGAACCCTAACCCTAAGCATAACCCTAATCCTAGCCCTAAGCCTAACCCTAGACTGAGGCAGAAATCGGGCATTGGGCTGTGGTGAGTTCCGAGCAGAATGACAAAGAGGGAGAGGGGATTTGGATGTGCTACGCTCAACTTGGCCTGCCTTTTGCATGGTGAGTATCCCTGGAGCTCCTGGCTTTGTGGTTTTGTGAACCCTAACCCTAGGCATAACCCTAACCCTAGCCCTAAGCCTAACCCTAGACTGAGCCAGTAATCGGGCATTGGGCTGTGGGGAGTTCCGAGGAGAATGACAAAGAGGGAGAGGGGATTTGGATGTGCTACGCTCAACTTGGCCTGCCTTTTGCATGGTGAGTATCCCTGGAGCTCCTGGCTTTGTGGTTTTGTGAACCCTAACCCTAGGCATAACCCTAACCCTAGCCCTAAGCCTAACCCTAGACTGAGGCAGTAATCGGGCATTGGGCTGTGGTGAGTTCCGAGCAGAATGACGAAGAGGGAGCAAGGATTTGGATGTGCTACGCTCAACTTGGCCTGCCTTTTGCATGGTGAGTATCCCTGGAGCTCCTGGCTTTGTGGTTTTGTGAACCCTAACCCTAGGCATAACCCTAACCCTAGCCCTAAGCCTAACCCTAGACTGAGGCAGTAATCGGGCATTGGGCTGTGGTGAGTTCCGAGCAGAATGACGAAGAGGGAGAGGGGATTTGGATGTGCTACGCTCAACTTGGCCTGCCTTTTGCATGGTGAGTATCCCTGGAGCTCCTGGCTTTGTGGTTTTCTGAACCCTAACCCTAGGCATAACCCTAACCCTAGGCATAACCCTAACCCTAGCCTTAAGCCTAACCCTAGACTGAGGCAGAAATCGGGCATTGGGCTGTGGTGAGTTCCGAGCAGAATGACGAAGAGGGAGAGGGGATTTGGATGTGCTACGCTCAACTTGGCCTGCCTTTTGCATGCTTAGTGTGCCTGGGTCCCCTGGCTTTGTGGTTTTGTGAACCCTAACCCTAGTCAAAACCCTAACCCTAACCCTACCCCTAACCCTAACCCCTAACCCTAACCCGAGCCCCTAACCCTAACCCTTGCAGAAAGAAGAAGAGGGAGCAAGGTTTTGGATGTGCCGTGCTTAACTTGGCCTGCCTTTCGCATGATCAGTGTCCCTGGAGCTCCTGGCTTTGTGGTTTTGTGAACCCTAACCCTAAGCATAACCCTAATCCTAGCCCTAAGCCTAACCGTAGACTGAGGCAGAAATCGGGCATTGGGCTGTGGTGAGTTCCGAGCAGAATGACAAAGAGGGAGAGGGGATTTGGATGTGCTACGCTCAACTTGGCCTGCCTTTTGCATGGGGAGTATCCCTGGAGCTCCTGGCTTTGTGGTTTTCTGAACCCTAACCCTAGGCATAACCCTAACCCTAGCCCTAAGCCTAACCCTAGACTGAGGCAGAAATCGGACATTGGGCTGTGGGGAGTTCCGAGCAGAATGACGAAGAGGGAGCAAGGATTTGGATTGGCTGCGCTCAACTTGGCCTGCCTTTTGCATGGGGAGTATCCCTGGAGCTCCTGGCTTTGTGGTTTTCTGAACCCTAACCCTAGGCATAACCCTAACCCTAGCCCTAAGCCTAACCCTAGACTGAGGCAGAAATCGGGCATGGGGCTGTGGTGAGTTCCGAGCAGAATGACAAAGAGGGAGCAATGATTTGGATGTGCTACGCTCAACTTGGCCTGCCTTTTGCATGGTGAGTATCCCTGGAGCTCCTGGCTTTGTGGTTTTGTGAACCCTAACCCTAGGCATAACCCTAACCCTAGCCCTAAGCCTAACCCTAGACTGAGGCAGAAATCGGGCATTGGGCTGTGGTGAGTTTCGAGCAGAATGACGAAGAGGGAGAGGGGATTTGGATGTGCTACGCTCAACTTGGCCTGCCTTTTGCATGGTGAGTATCCCTGGAGCTCCTGGCTTTGTGGTTTTGTGAACCCTAACCCTAGGCATAACCCTAACCCTAGCCCTAAGCCTAACCCTAGACTGAGGCAGACATCGGGCATTGGGCCGTGGTGAGTTCCGAGCAGAATGAAGAAGAGGGAGCAAGGATTTGGATGTGCTACACTCAACTTGGCCTGCCTTTTGCATGGTGAGTATCCCTGGAGCTCCTGGCTTTGTGGTTTTCTGAACCCTAACCCTAGGCATAACCCTAACCCTAGCCCTAAGCCTAACCCTAGACTGAGGCAGAAATCGGGCATTGGGCTGTGGTGAATTCCGAGCAGAATGACGAAGAGGGAGAGGGGATTTGGATGTGCTACGCTCAACTTGGCCTGCCTTTTGCATGCTTAGTGTGCCTGGGTCCCCTGGCTTTGTGGTTTTCTCAATCCTAACCCTAGTCAAAACCCTAACCCTAACCCTACCCCTAACCCTAACCCCTAACACTAACCCGAGCCCCTAACCCTAACCCTTGCAGAAAGAAGAAGAGGGAGCAAGGTTTTGGATGTGCCGTGCTTAACTTGGCCTGCCTTTCGCATGATCAGTGTCCCTGGAGCTCCTGGCTTTGTGGTTTTGTGAACCCTAACCCTAGGCATAACCCTAACCCTAGCCCTAAGCCTAACCCTAGACTGAGCCAGTAATCTGGCATTGGGCTGTCGGAAGTTCTGAGCAGAATGACAAAGAGGGAGCAAGGATTTGGATGTGCTACGCTCAACTTGGCCTGCCTTTTGCATGGGGAGTATCCCTGGAGCTCCTGGCTTTGTGGTTTTCTGAACCCTAACCCTAGGCATAACCCTAACCCTAGCCCTAAGCCTAACCCTAGACTGAGGCAGAAATCGGGCATTGGGCTGTGGGGAGTTCCGAGCAGAATGACGAAGAGGGAGCAAGGATTTGGATTGGCTGCGCTCAACTTGGCCTGCCTTTTGCATGGGGAGTATCCCTGGAGCTCCTGGCTTTGTGGTTTTGTGAACCCTAACCCTAGGCATAACCCTAACCCTAGCCCTAAGCCTAACCCTAGACTGAGGCAGAAATCGAGCATGGGGCTGTGGTGAGTTCCGAGCAGAATGACGAAGAGGGAGAGGGGATTTGGATGTGCTACGCTCAACTTGGCCTGCCTTTTGCATGGTGAGTATCCCTGGAGCTCCTGGCTTTGTGGTTTTGTGAACCCTAACCCTAGGCATAACCCTAACCCTAGCCCTAAGCCTAACCCTAGACTGAGGCAGATATCGGGCATTGGGCTGTGGTGAGTTCCGAGCAGAATGACGTAGAGGGAGCAAGGATTTGGATGTGCTACACTCAACTTGGCCTGCCTTTTGCATGGTGAGTATCCCTGGAGCTCCTGGCTTTGTGGTTTTGTGAACCCTAACCCTAGGCATAACCCTAACCCTAGCCCTAAGCCTAACCCTAGACTGAGGCAGAAATCGGGCATTGGGCTGTGGTGAGTTCCGAGCAGAATGACGAAGAGGGAGAGGGGATTTGGATGTGCTACGCTCAACTTGGCCTGCCTTTTGCATGGTGAGTATCCCTGGAGCTCCTGGCTTTGTGGTTTTCTGAACCCTAACCCTAGGCATAACCCTAACCCTAGCCCTAAGCCTAACCCTAGACTGAGGCAGAAATCGGGCATTGGGCTGTGGTGAATTCCGAGCAGAATGACGAAGAGGGAGAGGGGATTTGGATGTGCTACGCTCAACTTGGCCTGCCTTTTGCATGCTTAGTGTGCCTGGGTCCCCTGGCTTTGTGGTTTTCTCAATCCTAACCCTAGTCAAAACCCTAACCCTAACCCTACCCCTAACCCTAACCCCTAACACTAACCCGAGCCCCTAACCCTAACCCTTGCAGAAAGAAGAAGAGGGAGCAAGGTTTTGGATGTGCCGTGCTTAACTTGGCCTGCCTTTCGCATGATCAGTGTCCCTGGAGCTCCTGGCATTGTGGTTTTGTGAACCCTAACCCTAGGCATAACCCTAACCCTAGCCCTAAGCCTAACCCTAGACTGAGCCAGTAATCTGGCATTGGGCTGTGGGAAGTTCTGAGCAGAATGACGTAGAGGGAGCAAGGTTTTGGATGTGCCGTGCTTAACTTGGCCTGCCTTTCGCATGATCAGTGTCCCTGGAGCTCCTGGCTTTGTGGTTTTCTGAACCCTAACCCTAGGCATAACCCTAACCCTAGCCCTAAGCCTAACCCTAGACTGAGCCAGTAATCGGGCATTGGGCTGTGGGGAGTTCCGAGGAGAATGACGAAGAGGGAGAGGGGATTTGGATGTGCTACGCTCAACTTGGCCTGCCTTTTGCATGGTGAGTATCCCTGGAGCTCCTGGCTTTGTGGTTTTGTGAACCCTAACCCTAGGCATAACCCTAACCCTAGCCCTAAGCCTAACCCTAGACTGAGGCAGTAATCGGGCATTGGGCTGTGGTGAGTTCCGAGCAGAATGACGAAGAGGGAGAGGGGATTTGGATGTGCTACGCTCAACTTGGCCTGCCTTTTGCATGGTGAGTATCCCTGGAGCTCCTGGCTTTGTGGTTTTCTGAACCCTAACCCTAGGCATAACCCTAACCCTAGGCATAACCCTAACCCTAGCCTTAAGCCTAACCCTAGACTGAGGCAGAAATCGGGCATTGGGCTGTGGTGAGTTCCGAGCAGAATGACGAAGAGGGAGAGGGGATTTGGATGTGCTACGCTCAACTTGGCCTGCCTTTTGCATGCTTAGTGTGCCTGGGTCCCCTGGCTTTGTGGTTTTGTGAACCCTAACCCTAGTCAAAACCCTAACCCTAACCCTACCCCTAACCCTAACCCCTAACCCTAACCCGAGCCCCTAACCCTAACCCTTGCAGAAAGAAGAAGAGGGAGCAAGGTTTTGGATGTGCCGTGCTTAACTTGGCCTGCCTTTCGCATGATCAGTGTCCCTGGAGCTCCTGGCTTTGTGGTTTTGTGAACCCTAACCCTAGGCATAACCCTAACCCTAGCCCTAAGCCTAACCCTAGACTGAGGCAGAAATCGGGCATTGGGCTGTGGGGAGTTCCGAGCAGAATGACGAAGAGGGAGCAAGGATTTGGATGTGCTGCGCTCAACTTGGCCTGCCTTTTGCATGGGGAGTATCCCTGGAGCTCCTGGCTTTGTGGTTTTGTGAACCCTAACCCTAGGCATAACCCTAACCCTAGCCCTAAGCCTAACCCTAGACTGAGGCAGAAATCGGGCATGGGGCTGTGGTGAGTTCCGAGCAGAATGACAAAGAGGGAGCAAGGATTTGGATGTGCTACGCTCAACTTGGCCTGCCTTTTGCATGGTGAGTATCCCTGGAGCTCCTGGCTTTGTGGTTTTGTGAACCCTAACCCTAGGCATAACCCTAACCCTAGCCCTAAGCCTAACCCTAGACTGAGGCAGAAATCGGGCATTGGGCTGTGGTGAGTTCCGAGCAGAATGACGAAGAGGGAGAGGGGATTTGGATGTGCTACGCTCAACTTGGCCTGCCTTTTGCATGGTGAGTATCCCTGGAGCTCCTGGCTTTGTGGTTTTGTGAACCCTAACCCTAAGCATAACCCTAATCCTAGCCCTAAGCCTAACCGTAGACTGAGGCAGAAATCGGGCATTGGGCTGTGGGGAGTTCCGAGCAGAATGACAAAGAGGGAGAGGGGATTTGGATGTGCTACGCTCAACTTGGCCTGCCTTTTGCATGGTGAGTATCCCTGGAGCTCCTGGCTTTGTGGTTTTCTGAACCCTAACCCTAGGCATAACCCTAACCCTAGCCCTAAGCCTAACCCTAGACTGAGGCAGAAATCGGGCATTGGGCTGTGGGGAGTTCCGAGCAGAATGACGAAGAGGAAGCAAGGATTTGGATGTGCTACACTCAACTTGGCCTGCCTTTTGCATGGTGAGTATCCCTGGAGCTCCTGGCTTTGTGGTTTTCTGAACCCTAACCCTAGGCATAACCCTAACCCTAGCCCTAAGCCTAAACCTAGACTGAGCCAGTAATCGGGCATTGGGCTGTGGGGAGTTCCGAGCAGAATGAAGAAGAGGGAGCAAGGATTTGGATGTGCTACGCTCAACTTGGCCTGCCTTTTGCATGGGGAGTATCCCTGGAGCTCCTGGCTTTGTGGTTTTGTGAACCCTAACCCTAGGCATAACCCTAACCCTAGCCCTAAGCCTAACCCTAGACTGAGCCAGTAATCTGGCATTGGGCTGTGGGAAGTTCCGAGCAGAATGACGAAGAGGGAGAGGGGATTTGGATGTGCTACACTCAACTTGGCCTGCCTTTTGCATGGTGAGTATCCCTGGAGCTCCTGGCTTTGTGGTTTTCTGAACCCTAACCCTAGGCATAACCCTAACCCTAGCCCTAAGCCTAACCCTAGACTGAGGCAGAAATCGGACATTGGGCTGTGGGGAGTTCCGAGCAGAATGACGAAGAGGGAGCAAGGATTTGGATTGGCTGCGCTCAACTTGGCCTGCCTTTTGCATGGGGAGTATCCCTGGAGCTCCTGGCTTTGTGGTTTTCTGAACCCTAACCCTAGGCATAACCCTAACCCTAGCCCTAAGCCTAACCCTAGACTGAGGCAGAAATCGGGCATGGGGCTGTGGTGAGTTCCGAGCAGAATGACAAAGAGGGAGCAATGATTTGGATGTGCTACGCTCAACTTGGCCTGCCTTTTGCATGGTGAGTATCCCTGGAGCTCCTGGCTTTGTGGTTTTGTGAACCCTAACCCTAGGCATAACCCTAACCCTAGCCCTAAGCCTAACCCTAGACTGAGGCAGAAATCGGACATTGGGCTGTGGTGAGTTCCGAGCAGAATGACGAAGAGGGAGAGGGGATTTGGATGTGCTACGCTCAACTTGGCCTGCCTTTTGCATGGTGAGTATCCCTGGAGCTCCTGGCTTTGTGGTTTTGTGAACCCTAACCCTAGGCATAACCCTAACCCTAGCCCTAAGCCTAACCCTAGACTGAGGCAGACATCGGGCATTGGGCCGTGGTGAGTTCCGAGCAGAATGAAGAAGAGGGAGCAAGGATTTGGATGTGCTACACTCAACTTGGCCTGCCTTTTGCATGGTGAGTATCCCTGGAGCTCCTGGCTTTGTGGTTTTCTGAACCCTAACCCTAGGCATAACCCTAACCCTAGCCCTAAGCCTAACCCTAGACTGAGGCAGAAATCGGGCATTGGGCTGTGGTGAATTCCGAGCAGAATGACGAAGAGGGAGAGGGGATTTGGATGTGCTACGCTCAACTTGGCCTGCCTTTTGCATGCTTAGTGTGCCTGGGTCCCCTGGCTTTGTGGTTTTCTCAATCCTAACCCTAGTCAAAACCCTAACCCTAACCCTACCCCTAACCCTAACCCCTAACACTAACCCGAGCCCCTAACCCTAACCCTTGCAGAAAGAAGAAGAGGGAGCAAGGTTTTGGATGTGCCGTGCTTAACTTGGCCTGCCTTTCGCATGATCAGTGTCCCTGGAGCTCCTGGCTTTGTGGTTTTGTGAACCCTAACCCTAGGCATAACCCTAACCCTAGCCCTAAGCCTAACCCTAGACTGAGCCAGTAATCTGGCATTGGGCTGTCGGAAGTTCCGAGCAGAATGACAAAGAGGGAGCAAGGATTTGGATGTGCTACGCTCAACTTGGCCTGCCTTTTGCATGGGGAGTATCCCTGGAGCTCCTGGCTTTGTGGTTTTCTGAACCCTAACCCTAGGCATAACCCTAACCCTAGCCCTAAGCCTAACCCTAGACTGAGGCAGAAATCGGGCATTGGGCTGTGGGGAGTTCCGAGCAGAATGACGAAGAGGGAGCAAGGATTTGGATTGGCTGCGCTCAACTTGGCCTGCCTTTTGCATGGGGAGTATCCCTGGAGCTCCTGGCTTTGTGGTTTTGTGAACCCTAACCCTAGGCATAACCCTAACCCTAGCCCTAAGCCTAACCCTAGACTGAGGCAGAAATCGGGCATTGGGCTGTGGTGAGTTCCGAGCAGAATGACGAAGAGGGAGAGGGGATTTGGATGTGCTACGCTCAACTTGGCCTGCCTTTTGCATGGTGAGTATCCCTGGAGCTCCTGGCTTTGTGGTTTTCTGAACCCTAACCCTAGGCATAACCCTAACCCTAGCCCTAAGCCTAACCCTAGACTGAGGCAGAAATCGGGCATTGGGCTGTGGTGAATTCCGAGCAGAATGACGAAGAGGGAGAGGGGATTTGGATGTGCTACGCTCAACTTGGCCTGCCTTTTGCATGCTTAGTGTGCCTGGGTCCCCTGGCTTTGTGGTTTTCTCAATCCTAACCCTAGTCAAAACCCTAACCCTAACCCTACCCCTAACCCTAACCCCTAACACTAACCCGAGCCCCTAACCCTAACCCTTGCAGAAAGAAGAAGAGGGAGCAAGGTTTTGGATGTGCCGTGCTTAACTTGGCCTGCCTTTCGCATGATCAGTGTCCCTGGAGCTCCTGGCATTGTGGTTTTGTGAACCCTAACCCTAGGCATAACCCTAACCCTAGCCCTAAGCCTAACCCTAGACTGAGCCAGTAATCTGGCATTGGGCTGTGGGAAGTTCTGAGCAGAATGACGTAGAGGGAGCAAGGTTTTGGATGTGCCGTGCTTAACTTGGCCTGCCTTTCGCATGATCAGTGTCCCTGGAGCTCCTGGCTTTGTGGTTTTCTGAACCCTAACCCTAGGCATAACCCTAACCCTAGCCCTAAGCCTAACCCTAGACTGAGCCAGTAATCGGGCATTGGGCTGTGGGGAGTTCCGAGGAGAATGACAAAGAGGGAGAGGGGATTTGGATGTGCTACGCTCAACTTGGCCTGCCTTTTGCATGGTGAGTATCCCTGGAGCTCCTGGCTTTGTGGTTTTGTGAACCCTAACCCTAGGCATAACCCTAACCCTAGCCCTAAGCCTAACCCTAGACTGAGGCAGTAATCGGGCATTGGGCTGTGGTGAGTTCCGAGCAGAATGACGAAGAGGGAGAGGGGATTTGGATGTGCTACGCTCAACTTGGCCTGCCTTTTGCATGGGGAGTATCCCTGGAGCTCCTGGCTTTGTGGTTTTCTGAACCCTAACCCTAGGCATAACCCTAACCCTAGCCCTAAGCCTAACCCTAGACTGAGGCAGAAATCGGGCATTGGGCTGTGGGGAGTTCCGAGCAGAATGACGAAGAGGAAGCAAGGATTTGGATGTGCTACACTCAACTTGGCCTGCCTTTTGCATGGTGAGTATCCCTGGAGCTCCTGGCTTTGTGGTTTTCTGAACCCTAACCCTAGGCATAACCCTAACCCTAGCCCTAAGCCTAAACCTAGACTGAGCCAGTAATCGGGCATTGGGCTGTGGTGAGTTCCGAGCAGAATGAAGAAGAGGGAGCAAGGATTTGGATGTGCTACGCTCAACTTGGCCTGCCTTTTGCATGGGGAGTATCCCTGGAGCTCCTGGCTTTGTGGTTTTCTGAACCCTAACCCTAGGCATAACCCTAACCCTAGCCCTAAGCCTAACCCTAGACTGAGCCAGTAATCTGGCATTGGGCTGTGGGAAGTTCCGAGCAGAATGACGAAGAGGGAGAGGGGATTTGGATGTGCTACACTCAACTTGGCCTGCCTTTTGCATGGTGAGTATCCCTGGAGCTCCTGGCTTTGTGGTTTTCTGAACCCTAACCCTAGGCATAACCCTAACCCTAGCCCTAAGCCTAACCCTAGACTGAGGCAGAAATCGGACATTGGGCTGTGGGGAGTTCCGAGCAGAATGACGAAGAGGGAGCAAGGATTTGGATTGGCTGCGCTCAACTTGGCCTGCCTTTTGCATGGGGAGTATCCCTGGAGCTCCTGGCTTTGTGGTTTTCTGAACCCTAACCCTAGGCATAACCCTAACCCTAGCCCTAAGCCTAACCCTAGACTGAGGCAGAAATCGGGCATGGGGCTGTGGTGAGTTCCGAGCAGAATGACAAAGAGGGAGCAATGATTTGGATGTGCTACGCTCAACTTGGCCTGCCTTTTGCATGGTGAGTATCCCTGGAGCTCCTGGCTTTGTGGTTTTGTGAACCCTAACCCTAGGCATAACCCTAACCCTAGCCCTAAGCCTAACCCTAGACTGAGGCAGAAATCGGATATTGGGCTGTGGTGAGTTCCGAGCAGAATGACGAAGAGGGAGAGGGGATTTGGATGTGCTACGCTCAACTTGGCCTGCCTTTTGCATGGTGAGTATCCCTGGAGCTCCTGGCTTTGTGGTTTTGTGAACCCTAACCCTAGGCATAACCCTAACCCTAGCCCTAAGCCTAACCCTAGACTGAGGCAGACATCGGGCATTGGGCCGTGGTGAGTTCCGAGCAGAATGACGAAGAGGGAGCAAGGATTTGGATGTGCTACGCTCAACTTGGCCTGCCTTTTGCATGGTGAGTATCCCTGGAGCTCCTGGCTTTGTGGTTTTCTGAACCCTAACCCTAGGCATAACCCTAACCCTAGCCCTAAGCCTAACCCTAGACTGAGGCAGAAATCGGGCATTGGGCTGTGGTGAATTCCGAGCAGAATGACGAAGAGGGAGAGGGGATTTGGATGTGCTACGCTCAACTTGGCCTGCCTTTTGCATGCTTAGTGTGCCTGGGTCCCCTGGCTTTGTGGTTTTCTCAATCCTAACCCTAGTCAAAACCCTAACCCTAACCCTACCCCTAACCCTAACCCCTAACACTAACCCGAGCCCCTAACCCTAACCCTTGCAGAAAGAAGAAGAGGGAGCAAGGTTTTGGATGTGCCGTGCTTAACTTGGCCTGCCTTTCGCATGATCAGTGTCCCTGGAGCTCCTGGCATTGTGGTTTTGTGAACCCTAACCCTAGGCATAACCCTAACCCTAGCCCTAAGCCTAACCCTAGACTGAGCCAGTAATCTGGCATTGGGCTGTGGGAAGTTCTGAGCAGAATGACGTAGAGGGAGCAAGGTTTTGGATGTGCCGTGCTTAACTTGGCCTGCCTTTCGCATGATCAGTGTCCCTGGAGCTCCTGGCTTTGTGGTTTTCTGAACCCTAACCCTAGGCATAACCCTAACCCTAGCCCTAAGCCTAACCCTAGACTGAGCCAGTAATCGGGCATTGGGCTGTGGGGAGTTCCGAGGAGAATGACAAAGAGGGAGAGGGGATTTGGATGTGCTACGCTCAACTTGGCCTGCCTTTTGCATGGTGAGTATCCCTGGAGCTCCTGGCTTTGTGGTTTTGTGAACCCTAACCCTAGGCATAACCCTAACCCTAGCCCTAAGCCTAACCCTAGACTGAGGCAGTAATCGGGCATTGGGCTGTGGTGAGTTCCGAGCAGAATGACGAAGAGGGAGAGGGGATTTGGATGTGCTACGCTCAACTTGGCCTGCCTTTTGCATGGGGAGTATCCCTGGAGCTCCTGGCTTTGTGGTTTTCTGAACCCTAACCCTAGGCATAACCCTAACCCTAGCCCTAAGCCTAACCCTAGACTGAGGCAGAAATCGGGCATTGGGCTGTGGGGAGTTCCGAGCAGAATGACGAAGAGGAAGCAAGGATTTGGATGTGCTACACTCAACTTGGCCTGCCTTTTGCATGGTGAGTATCCCTGGAGCTCCTGGCTTTGTGGTTTTCTGAACCCTAACCCTAGGCATAACCCTAACCCTAGCCCTAAGCCTAAACCTAGACTGAGCCAGTAATCGGGCATTGGGCTGTGGTGAGTTCCGAGCAGAATGAAGAAGAGGGAGCAAGGATTTGGATGTGCTACGCTCAACTTGGCCTGCCTTTTGCATGGGGAGTATCCCTGGAGCTCCTGGCTTTGTGGTTTTCTGAACCCTAACCCTAGGCATAACCCTAACCCTAGCCCTAAGCCTAACCCTAGACTGAGCCAGTAATCTGGCATTGGGCTGTGGGAAGTTCCGAGCAGAATGACGAAGAGGGAGAGGGGATTTGGATGTGCTACACTCAACTTGGCCTGCCTTTTGCATGGTGAGTATCCCTGGAGCTCCTGGCTTTGTGGTTTTCTGAACCCTAACCCTAGGCATAACCCTAACCCTAGCCCTAAGCCTAACCCTAGACTGAGGCAGAAATCGGACATTGGGCTGTGGGGAGTTCCGAGCAGAATGACGAAGAGGGAGCAAGGATTTGGATTGGCTGCGCTCAACTTGGCCTGCCTTTTGCATGGGGAGTATCCCTGGAGCTCCTGGCTTTGTGGTTTTCTGAACCCTAACCCTAGGCATAACCCTAACCCTAGCCCTAAGCCTAACCCTAGACTGAGGCAGAAATCGGGCATGGGGCTGTGGTGAGTTCCGAGCAGAATGACAAAGAGGGAGCAATGATTTGGATGTGCTACGCTCAACTTGGCCTGCCTTTTGCATGGTGAGTATCCCTGGAGCTCCTGGCTTTGTGGTTTTGTGAACCCTAACCCTAGGCATAACCCTAACCCTAGCCCTAAGCCTAACCCTAGACTGAGGCAGAAATCGGATATTGGGCTGTGGTGAGTTCCGAGCAGAATGACGAAGAGGGAGAGGGGATTTGGATGTGCTACGCTCAACTTGGCCTGCCTTTTGCATGGTGAGTATCCCTGGAGCTCCTGGCTTTGTGGTTTTGTGAACCCTAACCCTAGGCATAACCCTAACCCTAGCCCTAAGCCTAACCCTAGACTGAGGCAGACATCGGGCATTGGGCCGTGGTGAGTTCCGAGCAGAATGAAGAAGAGGGAGCAAGGATTTGGATGTGCTACACTCAACTTGGCCTGCCTTTTGCATGGTGAGTATCCCTGGAGCTCCTGGCTTTGTGGTTTTCTGAACCCTAACCCTAGGCATAACCCTAACCCTAGCCCTAAGCCTAACCCTAGACTGAGGCAGAAATCGGGCATTGGGCTGTGGTGAATTCCGAGCAGAATGACGAAGAGGGAGAGGGGATTTGGATGTGCTACGCTCAACTTGGCCTGCCTTTTGCATGCTTAGTGTGCCTGGGTCCCCTGGCTTTGTGGTTTTCTCAATCCTAACCCTAGTCAAAACCCTAACCCTAACCCTACCCCTAACCCTAACCCCTAACACTAACCCGAGCCCCTAACCCTAACCCTTGCAGAAAGAAGAAGAGGGAGCAAGGTTTTGGATGTGCCGTGCTTAACTTGGCCTGCCTTTCGCATGATCAGTGTCCCTGGAGCTCCTGGCTTTGTGGTTTTGTGAACCCTAACCCTAGGCATAACCCTAACCCTAGCCCTAAGCCTAACCCTAGACTGAGCCAGTAATCTGGCATTGGGCTGTCGGAAGTTCTGAGCAGAATGACAAAGAGGGAGCAAGGATTTGGATGTGCTACGCTCAACTTGGCCTGCCTTTTGCATGGGGAGTATCCCTGGAGCTCCTGGCTTTGTGGTTTTCTGAACCCTAACCCTAGGCATAACCCTAACCCTAGCCCTAAGCCTAACCCTAGACTGAGGCAGAAATCGGGCATTGGGCTGTGGGGAGTTCCGAGCAGAATGACGAAGAGGGAGCAAGGATTTGGATTGGCTGCGCTCAACTTGGCCTGCCTTTTGCATGGGGAGTATCCCTGGAGCTCCTGGCTTTGTGGTTTTGTGAACCCTAACCCTAGGCATAACCCTAACCCTAGCCCTAAGCCTAACCCTAGACTGAGGCAGAAATCGGGCATTGGGCTGTGGTGAGTTCCGAGCAGAATGACGAAGAGGGAGAGGGGATTTGGATGTGCTACGCTCAACTTGGCCTGCCTTTTGCATGGTGAGTATCCCTGGAGCTCCTGGCTTTGTGGTTTTCTGAACCCTAACCCTAGGCATAACCCTAACCCTAGCCCTAAGCCTAACCCTAGACTGAGGCAGAAATCGGGCATTGGGCTGTGGTGAGTTCCGAGCAGAATGACGAAGAGGGAGAGGGGATTTGGATGTGCTACGCTCAACTTGGCCTGCCTTTTGCATCGTGAGTATCCCTGGAGCTCCTGGCTTTGTGGTTTTCTGAACCCTAACCCTAGGCATAACCCTAACCCTAGCCCTAAGCCTAACCCTAGACTGAGGCAGAAATCGGGCATTGGGCTGTGGTGAGTTCCGAGCAGAATGACGAAGAGGGAGAGGGGATTTGGATGTGCTACGCTCAACTTGGCCTGCCTTTTGCATGCTTAGTGTGCCTGGGTCCCCTGGCTTTGTGGTTTTCTCAATCCTAACCCTAGTCAAAACCCTAACCCTAACCCTACCCCTAACCCTAACCCCTAACACTAACCCGAGCCCCTAACCCTAACCCTTGCAGAAAGAAGAAGAGGGAGCAAGGTTTTGGATGTGCCGTGCTTAACTTGGCCTGCCTTTCGCATGATCAGTGTCCCTGGAGCTCCTGGCATTGTGGTTTTGTGAACCCTAACCCTAGGCATAACCCTAACCCTAGCCCTAAGCCTAACCCTAGACTGAGCAAGTAATCTGGCATTGGGCTGTGGGAAGTTCTGAGCAGAATGACGTAGAGGGAGCAAGGTTGTGGATGTGCCGTGCTTAACTTGGCCTGCCTTTCGCATGATCAGTGTCCCTGGAGCTCCTGGCTTTGTGGTTTTCTGAACCCTAACCCTAGGCATAACCCTAACCCTAGCCCTAAGCCTAACCCTAGACTGAGCCAGTAATCGGGCATTGGGCTGTGGGGAGTTCCGAGGAGAATGACAAAGAGGGAGAGGGGATTTGGATGTGCTACGCTCAACTTGGCCTGCCTTTTGCATGGTGAGTATCCCTGGAGCTCCTGGCTTTGTGGTTTTGTGAACCCTAACCCTAGGCATAACCCTAACCCTAGCCCTAAGCCTAACCCTAGACTGAGGCAGTAATCGGGCATTGGGCTGTGGTGAGTTCCGAGCAGAATGACGAAGAGGGAGAGGGGATTTGGATGTGCTACGCTCAACTTGGCCTGCCTTTTGCATGGTGAGTATCCCTGGAGCTCCTGGCTTTGTGGTTTTGTGGACCCTAACCCTAGGCATAACCCTAACCCTAGCCCTAAGCCTAACCCTAGACTGAGGCAGTAATCGGGCATTGGGCTGTGGTGAGTTCCGAGCAAAATGACGAAGAGGGAGAGGGGATTTGGATGTGCTACGCTCAACTTGGCCTGCCTTTTGCATGGTGAGTATCCCTGGAGCTCCTGGCTTTGTGGTTTTCTGAACCCTAACCCTAGGCATAACCCTAACCCTAGGCATAACCCTAACCCTAGCCTTAAGCCTAACCCTAGACTGAGGCAGAAATCGGGCATTGGGCTGTGGTGAGTTCCGAGCAGAATGACGAAGAGGGAGAGGGGATTTGGATGTGCTACGCTCAACTTGGCCTGCCTTTTGCATGCTTAGTGTGCCTGGGTCCCCTGGCTTTGTGGTTTTGTGAACCCTAACCCTAGTCAAAACCCTAACCCTAACCCTACCCCTAACCCTAACCCCTAACCCTAACCCGAGCCCCTAACCCTAACCCTTGCAGAAAGAAGAAGAGGGAGCAAGGTTTTGGATGTGCCGTGCTTAACTTGGCCTGCCTTTTGCATGGTGAGTATCCCTGGAGCTCCTGGCTTTGTGGTTTTCTGAACCCTAACCCTAGGCATAACCCTAACCCTAGCCCTAAGCCTAACCCTAGACTGAGGCAGAAATCGGGCATTGGGCTGTGGTGAGTTCCGAGCAGAATGACGAAGAGGGAGAGGGGATTTGGATGTGCTACGCTCAACTTGGCCTGCCTTTTGCATGCTTAGTGTGCCTGGGTCCCCTGGCTTTGTGGTTTTCTCAATCCTAACCCTAGTCAAAACCCTAACCCTAACCCTACCCCTAACCCTAACCCCTAACACTAACCCGAGCCCCTAACCCTAACCCTTGCAGAAAGAAGAAGAGGGAGCAAGGTTTTGGATGTGCCGTGCTTAACTTGGCCTGCCTTTCGCATGATCAGTGTCCCTGGAGCTCCTGGCATTGTGGTTTTGTGAACCCTAACCCTAGGCATAACCCTAACCCTAGCCCTAAGCCTAACCCTAGACTGAGCCAGTAATCTGGCATTGGGCTGTGGGAAGTTCTGAGCAGAATGACGTAGAGGGAGCAAGGTTTTGGATGTGCCGTGCTTAACTTGGCCTGCCTTTCGCATGATCAGTGTCCCTGGAGCTCCTGGCTTTGTGGTTTTCTGAACCCTAACCCTAGGCATAACCCTAACCCTAGCCCTAAGCCTAACCCTAGACTGAGCCAGTAATCGGGCATTGGGCTGTGGGGAGTTCCGAGGAGAATGACAAAGAGGGAGAGGGGATTTGGATGTGCTACGCTCAACTTGGCCTGCCTTTTGCATGGTGAGTATCCCTGGAGCTCCTGGCTTTGTGGTTTTGTGAACCCTAACCCTAGGCATAACCCTAACCCTAGCCCTAAGCCTAACCCTAGACTGAGGCAGTAATCGGGCATTGGGCTGTGGTGAGTTCCGAGCAGAATGACGAAGAGGGAGAGGGGATTTGGATGTGCTACGCTCAACTTGGCCTGCCTTTTGCATGGTGAGTATCCCTGGAGCTCCTGGCTTTGTGGTTTTGTGGACCCTAACCCTAGGCATAACCCTAACCCTAGCCCTAAGCCTAACCCTAGACTGAGGCAGTAATCGGGCATTGGGCTGTGGTGAGTTCCGAGCAAAATGACGAAGAGGGAGAGGGGATTTGGATGTGCTACGCTCAACTTGGCCTGCCTTTTGCATGGTGAGTATCCCTGGAGCTCCTGGCTTTGTGGTTTTCTGAACCCTAACCCTAGGCATAACCCTAACCCTAGGCATAACCCTAACCCTAGCCTTAAGCCTAACCCTAGACTGAGGCAGAAATCGGGCATTGGGCTGTGGTGAGTTCCGAGCAGAATGACGAAGAGGGAGAGGGGATTTGGATGTGCTACGCTCAACTTGGCCTGCCTTTTGCATGCTTAGTGTGCCTGGGTCCCCTGGCTTTGTGGTTTTGTGAACCCTAACCCTAGTCAAAACCCTAACCCTAACCCTACCCCTAACCCTAACCCCTAACCCTAACCCGAGCCCCTAACCCTAACCCTTGCAGAAAGAAGAAGAGGGAGCAAGGTTTTGGATGTGCCGTGCTTAACTTGGCCTGCCTTTCGCATGATCAGTGTCCCTGGAGCTCCTGGTTTGTGGTTTTCTGAACCCTAACCCTAGGCATAACCCTAACCCTAGCCCTAAGCCTAACCCTAGACTGAGGCAGAAATCGGGCATTGGGCTGTGGGGAGTTCCGAGCAGAATGACGAAGAGGGAGCAAGGATTTGGATTGGCTGCGCTCAACTTGGCCTGCCTTTTGCATGGGGAGTATCCCTGGAGCTCCTGGCTTTGTGGTTTTCTGAACCCTAACCCTAGGCATAACCCTAACCCTAGCCCTAAGCCGAACCCTAGACTGAGGCAGAAATCGGGCATTGGGCTGTGGGGAGTTCCGAGCAGAATGACGAAGAGGGAGAGGGGATTTGGATGTGCTACGCTCAACTTGGCCTGCCTTTTGCATGGTGAGTATCCCTGGAGCTCCTGGCTTTGTGGTTTTCTGAACCCTAACCCTAAGCATAACCCTAATCCTAGCCCTAAGCCTAACCCTAGACTGAGGCAGAAATCGGGCATTGGGCTGTGGTGAGTTCCGAGCAGAATGACAAAGAGGGAGAGGGGATTTGGATGTGCTACGCTCAACTTGGCCTGCCTTTTGCATGGTGAGTATCCCTGGAGCTCCTGGCTTTGTGGTTTTCTGAACCCTAACCCTAGGCATAACCCTAACCCTAGCCATAAGCCTAACCCTAGACTGAGCCAGTAATCGGGCATTGGGCTGTGGGGAGTTCCGAGGAGAATGACAAAGAGGGAGAGGGGATTTGGATGTGCTACGCTCAACTTGGCCTGCCTTTTGCATGGTGAGTATCCCTGGAGCTCCTGGCTTTGTGGTTTTGTGAACCCTAACCCTAGGCATAACCCTAACCCTAGCCCTAAGCCTAACCCTAGACTGAGGCAGTAATCGGGCATTGGGCTGTGGTGAGTTCCGAGCAGAATGACGAAGAGGGAGAGGGGATTTGGATGTGCTACGCTCAACTTGGCCTGCCTTTTGCATGGTGAGTATCCCTGGAGCTCCTGGCTTTGTGGTTTTGTGAACCCTAACCCTAGGCATAACCCTAACCCTAGCCCTAAGCCTAACCCTAGACTGAGGCAGTAATCGGGCATTGGGCTGTGGTGAGTTCCGAGCAGAATGACGAAGAGGGAGAGGGGATTTGGATGTGCTACGCTCAACTTGGCCTGCCTTTTGCATGGTGAGTATCCCTGGAGCTCCTGGCTTTGTGGTTTTGTGGACCCTAACCCTAGGCATAACCCTAACCCTAGCCCTAAGCCTAACCCTAGACTGAGGCAGTAATCGGGCATTGGGCTGTGGTGAGTTCCGAGCAAAATGACGAAGAGGGAGAGGGGATTTGGATGTGCTACGCTCAACTTGGCCTGCCTTTTGCATGGTGAGTATCCCTGGAGCTCCTGGCTTTGTGGTTTTCTGAACCCTAACCCTAGGCATAACCCTAACCCTAGGCATAACCCTAACCCTAGCCTTAAGCCTAACCCTAGACTGAGGCAGAAATCGGGCATTGGGCTGTGGTGAGTTCCGAGCAGAATGACGAAGAGGGAGAGGGGATTTGGATGTGCTACGCTCAACTTGGCCTGCCTTTTGCATGCTTAGTGTGCCTGGGTCCCCTGGCTTTGTGGTTTTGTGAACCCTAACCCTAGTCAAAACCCTAACCCTAACCCTACCCCTAACCCTAACCCCTAACCCTAACCCGAGCCCCTAACCCTAACCCTTGCAGAAAGAAGAAGAGGGAGCAAGGTTTTGGATGTGCCGTGCTTAACTTGGCCTGCCTTTCGCATGATCAGTGTCCCTGGAGCTCCTGGTTTGTGGTTTTCTGAACCCTAACCCTAGGCATAACCCTAACCCTAGCCCTAAGCCTAACCCTAGACTGAGGCAGAAATCGGGCATTGGGCTGTGGGGAGTTCCGAGCAGAATGACGAAGAGGGAGCAAGGATTTGGATTGGCTGCGCTCAACTTGGCCTGCCTTTTGCATGGGGAGTATCCCTGGAGCTCCTGGCTTTGTGGTTTTCTGAACCCTAACCCTAGGCATAACCCTAACCCTAGCCCTAAGCCGAACCCTAGACTGAGGCAGAAATCGGGCATTGGGCTGTGGGGAGTTCCGAGCAGAATGACGAAGAGGGAGAGGGGATTTGGATGTGCTACGCTCAACTTGGCCTGCCTTTTGCATGGTGAGTATCCCTGGAGCTCCTGGCTTTGTGGTTTTCTGAACCCTAACCCTAAGCATAACCCTAATCCTAGCCCTAAGCCTAACCCTAGACTGAGGCAGAAATCGGGCATTGGGCTGTGGTGAGTTCCGAGCAGAATGACAAAGAGGGAGAGGGGATTTGGATGTGCTACGCTCAACTTGGCCTGCCTTTTGCATGGTGAGTATCCCTGGAGCTCCTGGCTTTGTGGTTTTCTGAACCCTAACCCTAGGCATAACCCTAACCCTAGCCATAAGCCTAACCCTAGACTGAGCCAGTAATCGGGCATTGGGCTGTGGGGAGTTCCGAGGAGAATGACAAAGAGGGAGAGGGGATTTGGATGTGCTACGCTCAACTTGGCCTGCCTTTTGCATGGTGAGTATCCCTGGAGCTCCTGGCTTTGTGGTTTTGTGAACCCTAACCCTAGGCATAACCCTAACCCTAGCCCTAAGCCTAACCCTAGACTGAGGCAGTAATCGGGCATTGGGCTGTGGTGAGTTCCGAGCAGAATGACGAAGAGGGAGAGGGGATTTGGATGTGCTACGCTCAACTTGGCCTGCCTTTTGCATGGTGAGTATCCCTGGAGCTCCTGGCTTTGTGGTTTTGTGAACCCTAACCCTAGGCATAACCCTAACCCTAGCCCTAAGCCTAACCCTAGACTGAGGCAGTAATCGGGCATTGGGCTGTGGTGAGTTCCGAGCAGAATGACGAAGAGGGAGAGGGGATTTGGATGTGCTACGCTCAACTTGGCCTGCCTTTTGCATGGTGAGTATCCCTGGAGCTCCTGGCTTTGTGGTTTTGTGGACCCTAACCCTAGGCATAACCCTAACCCTAGCCCTAAGCCTAACCCTAGACTGAGGCAGTAATCGGGCATTGGGCTGTGGTGAGTTCCGAGCAAAATGACGAAGAGGGAGAGGGGATTTGGATGTGCTACGCTCAACTTGGCCTGCCTTTTGCATGGTGAGTATCCCTGGAGCTCCTGGCTTTGTGGTTTTCTGAACCCTAACCCTAGGCATAACCCTAACCCTAGGCATAACCCTAACCCTAGCCTTAAGCCTAACCCTAGACTGAGGCAGAAATCGGGCATTGGGCTGTGGTGAGTTCCGAGCAGAATGACGAAGAGGGAGAGGGGATTTGGATGTGCTACGCTCAACTTGGCCTGCCTTTTGCATGCTTAGTGTGCCTGGGTCCCCTGGCTTTGTGGTTTTGTGAACCCTAACCCTAGTCAAAACCCTAACCCTAACCCTACCCCTAACCCTAACCCCTAACCCTAACCCGAGCCCCTAACCCTAACCCTTGCAGAAAGAAGAAGAGGGAGCAAGGTTTTGGATGTGCCGTGCTTAACTTGGCCTGCCTTTCGCATGATCAGTGTCCCTGGAGCTCCTGGTTTGTGGTTTTCTGAACCCTAACCCTAGGCATAACCCTAACCCTAGCCCTAAGCCTAACCCTAGACTGAGGCAGAAATCGGGCATTGGGCTGTGGGGAGTTCCGAGCAGAATGACGAAGAGGGAGCAAGGATTTGGATTGGCTGCGCTCAACTTGGCCTGCCTTTTGCATGGGGAGTATCCCTGGAGCTCCTGGCTTTGTGGTTTTCTGAACCCTAACCCTAGGCATAACCCTAACCCTAGCCCTAAGCCGAACCCTAGACTGAGGCAGAAATCGGGCATTGGGCTGTGGGGAGTTCCGAGCAGAATGACGAAGAGGGAGAGGGGATTTGGATGTGCTACGCTCAACTTGGCCTGCCTTTTGCATGGTGAGTATCCCTGGAGCTCCTGGCTTTGTGGTTTTCTGAACCCTAACCCTAAGCATAACCCTAATCCTAGCCCTAAGCCTAACCCTAGACTGAGGCAGAAATCGGGCATTGGGCTGTGGTGAGTTCCGAGCAGAATGACAAAGAGGGAGAGGGGATTTGGATGTGCTACGCTCAACTTGGCCTGCCTTTTGCATGGTGAGTATCCCTGGAGCTCCTGGCTTTGTGGTTTTCTGAACCCTAACCCTAGGCATAACCCTAACCCTAGCCATAAGCCTAACCCTAGACTGAGCCAGTAATCGGGCATTGGGCTGTGGGGAGTTCCGAGGAGAATGACAAAGAGGGAGAGGGGATTTGGATGTGCTACGCTCAACTTGGCCTGCCTTTTGCATGGTGAGTATCCCTGGAGCTCCTGGCTTTGTGGTTTTGTGAACCCTAACCCTAGGCATAACCCTAACCCTAGCCCTAAGCCTAACCCTAGACTGAGGCAGTAATCGGGCATTGGGCTGTGGTGAGTTCCGAGCAGAATGACGAAGAGGGAGAGGGGATTTGGATGTGCTACGCTCAACTTGGCCTGCCTTTTGCATGGTGAGTATCCCTGGAGCTCCTGGCTTTGTGGTTTTGTGAACCCTAACCCTAGGCATAACCCTAACCCTAGCCCTAAGCCTAACCCTAGACTGAGGCAGAAATCGGGCATTGGGCTGTGGTGAGTTCCGAGCAGAATGACGAAGAGGGAGAGGGGATTTGGATGTGCTACGCTCAACTTGGCCTGCCTTTTGCATGGTGAGTATCCCTGGAGCTCCTGGCTTTGTGGTTTTCTGAACCCTAACCCTAGGCATAACCCTAACCCTAGGCATAACCCTAACCCTAGCCTTAAGCCTAACCCTAGACTGAGGCAGAAATCGGGCATTGGGCTGTGGTGAGTTCCGAGCAGAATGACGAAGAGGGAGAGGGGATTTGGATGTGCTACGCTCAACTTGGCCTGCCTTTTGCATGCTTAGTGTGCCTGGGTCCCCTGGCTTTGTGGTTTTGTGAACCCTAACCCTAGTCAAAACCCTAACCCTAACCCTACCCCTAACCCTAACCCCTAACCCTAACCCGAGCCCCTAACCCTAACCCTTGCAGAAAGAAGAAGAGGGAGCGAGGTTTTGGATGTGCCGTGCTTAACTTGGCCTGCCTTTCGCATGATCAGTGTCCCTGGAGCTCCTGGTTTGTGGTTTTCTGAACCCTAACCCTAGGCATAACCCTAACCCTAGCCCTAAGCCTAACCCTAGACTGAGGCAGAAATCGGGCATTGGGCTGTGGGGAGTTCCGAGCAGAATGACGAAGAGGGAGCAAGGATTTGGATTGGCTGCGCTCAACTTGGCCTGCCTTTTGCATGGGGAGTATCCCTGGAGCTCCTGGCTTTGTGGTTTTCTGAACCCTAACCCTAGGCATAACCCTAACCCTAGCCCTAAGCCGAACCCTAGACTGAGGCAGAAATCGGGCATTGGGCTGTGGGGAGTTCCGAGCAGAATGACGAAGAGGGAGAGGGGATTTGGATGTGCTACGCTCAACTTGGCCTGCCTTTTGCATGGTGAGTATCCCTGGAGCTCCTGGCTTTGTGGTTTTCTGAACCCTAACCCTAAGCATAACCCTAATCCTAGCCCTAAGCCTAACCCTAGACTGAGGCAGAAATCGGGCATTGGGCTGTGGTGAGTTCCGAGCAGAATGACAAAGAGGGAGAGGGGATTTGGATGTGCTACGCTCAACTTGGCCTGCCTTTTGCATGGTGAGTATCCCTGGAGCTCCTGGCTTTGTGGTTTTCTGAACCCTAACCCTAGGCATAACCCTAACCCTAGCCATAAGCCTAACCCTAGACTGAGCCAGTAATCGGGCATTGGGCTGTGGGGAGTTCCGAGGAGAATGACAAAGAGGGAGAGGGGATTTGGATGTGCTACGCTCAACTTGGCCTGCCTTTTGCATTGTGAGTATCCCTGGAGCTCCTGGCTTTGTGGTTTTGTGAACCCTAACCCTAGGCATAACCCTAACCCTAGCCCTAAGCCTAACCCTAGACTGAGGCAGTAATCGGGCATTGGGCTGTGGTGAGTTCCGAGCAGAATGACGAAGAGGGAGAGGGGATTTGGATGTGCTACGCTCAACTTGGCCTGCCTTTTGCATGGTGAGTATCCCTGGAGCTCCTGGCTTTGTGGTTTTGTGAACCCTAACCCTAGGCATAACCCTAACCCTAGCCCTAAGCCTAACCCTAGACTGAGGCAGTAATCGGGCATTGGGCTGTGGTGAGTTCCGAGCAGAATGACGAAGAGGGAGAGGGGATTTGGATGTGCTACGCTCAACTTGGCCTGCCTTTTGCATGGTGAGTATCCCTGGAGCTCCTGGCTTTGTGGTTTTGTGGACCCTAACCCTAGGCATAACCCTAACCCTAGCCCTAAGCCTAACCCTAGACTGAGGCAGTAATCGGGCATTGGGCTGTGGTGAGTTCCGAGCAAAATGACGAAGAGGGAGAGGGGATTTGGATGTGCTACGCTCAACTTGGCCTGCCTTTTGCATGGTGAGTATCCCTGGAGCTCCTGGCTTTGTGGTTTTCTGAACCCTAACCCTAGGCATAACCCTAACCCTAGGCATAACCCTAACCCTAGCCTTAAGCCTAACCCTAGACTGAGGCAGAAATCGGGCATTGGGCTGTGGTGAGTTCCGAGCAGAATGACGAAGAGGGAGAGGGGGTTTGGATGTGCTACGCTCAACTTGGCCTGCCTTTTGCATGCTTAGTGTGCCTGGGTCCCCTGGCTTTGTGGTTTTGTGAACCCTAACCCTAGTCAAAACCCTAACCCTAACCCTACCCCTAACCCTAACCCCTAACCCTAACCCGAGCCCCTAACCCTAACCCTTGCAGAAAGAAGAAGAGGGAGCAAGGTTTTGGATGTGCCGTGCTTAACTTGGCCTGCCTTTCGCATGATCAGTGTCCCTGGAGCTCCTGGTTTGTGGTTTTCTGAACCCTAACCCTAGGCATAACCCTAACCCTAGCCCTAAGCCTAACCCTAGACTGAGGCAGAAATCGGGCATTGGGCTGTGGGGAGTTCCGAGCAGAATGACGAAGAGGGAGCAAGGATTTGGATTGGCTGCGCTCAACTTGGCCTGCCTTTTGCATGGGGAGTATCCCTGGAGCTCCTGGCTTTGTGGTTTTCTGAACCCTAACCCTAGGCATAACCCTAACCCTAGCCCTAAGCCGAACCCTAGACTGAGGCAGAAATCGGGCATTGGGCTGTGGGGAGTTCCGAGCAGAATGACGAAGAGGGAGAGGGGATTTGGATGTGCTACGCTCAACTTGGCCTGCCTTTTGCATGGTGAGTATCCCTGGAGCTCCTGGCTTTGTGGTTTTCTGAACCCTAACCCTAAGCATAACCCTAATCCTAGCCCTAAGCCTAACCCTAGACTGAGGCAGAAATCGGGCATTGGGCTGTGGTGAGTTCCGAGCAGAATGACAAAGAGGGAGAGGGGATTTGGATGTGCTACGCTCAACTTGGCCTGCCTTTTGCATGGTGAGTATCCCTGGAGCTCCTGGCTTTGTGGTTTTCTGAACCCTAACCCTAGGCATAACCCTAACCCTAGCCCTAAGCCTAACCCTAGACTGAGGCAGTAATCGGGCATTGGGCTGTGGTGAGTTCCGAGCAGAATGACGAAGAGGGAGAGGGGATTTGGATGTGCTACGCTCAACTTGGCCTGCCTTTTGCATGGTGAGTATCCCTGGAGCTCCTGGCTTTGTGGTTTTGTGAACCCTAACCCTAGGCATAACCCTAACCCTAGCCCTAAGCCTAACCCTAGACTGAGGCAGAAATCGGGCATTGGGCTGTGGTGAGTTCCGAGCAGAATGACGAAGAGGGAGAGGGGATTTGGATGTGCTACGCTCAACTTGGCCTGCCTTTTGCATGGTGAGTATCCCTGGAGCTCCTGGCTTTGTGGTTTTCTGAACCCTAACCCTAGGCATAACCCTAACCCTAGGCATAACCCTAACCCTAGCCTTAAGCCTAACCCTAGACTGAGGCAGAAATCGGGCATTGGGCTGTGGTGAGTTCCGAGCAGAATGACGAAGAGGGAGAGGGGATTTGGATGTGCTACGCTCAACTTGGCCTGCCTTTTGCATGCTTAGTGTGCCTGGGTCCCCTGGCTTTGTGGTTTTGTGAACCCTAACCCTAGTCAAAACCCTAACCCTAACCCTACCCCTAACCCTAACCCCTAACACTAACCCGAGCCCCTAACCCTAACCCTTGCAGAAAGAAGAAGAGGGAGCGAGGTTTTGGATGTGCCGTGCTTAACTTGGCCTGCCTTTCGCATGATCAGTGTCCCTGGAGCTCCTGGCTTTGTGGTTTTGTGAACCCTAACCCTAGGCATAACCCTAACCCTAGCCCTAAGCCTAACCCTAGACTGAGGCAGAAATCGGGCATTGGGCTGTGGGGAGTTCCGAGCAGAATGACGAAGAGGGAGCAAGGATTTGGATTGGCTGCGCTCAACTTGGCCTGCCTTTTGCATGGGGAGTATCCCTGGAGCTCCTGGCTTTGTGGTTTTCTGAACCCTAACCCTAGGCATAACCCTAACCCTAGCCCTAAGCCTAACCCTAGACTGAGGCAGAAATCGGGCATGGGGCTGTGGTGAGTTCCGAGCAGAATGACAAAGAGGGAGCAAGGATTTGGATGTGCTACGCTCAACTTGGCCTGCCTTTTGCATGGGGAGTATCCCTGGAGCTCCTGGCTTTGTGGTTTTGTGAACCCTAACCCTAGGCATAACCCTAACCCTAGCCCTAAGCCTAACCCTCGACTGAGGCAGAAATCGGGCATTGGGCTGTGGTGAGTTCCGAGCAGAATGACGAAGAGGGAGAGGGGATTTGGATGTGCTACGCTCAACTTGGCCTGCCTTTTGCATGGTGAGTATCCCTGGAGCTCCTGGCTTTGTGGTTTTGTGAACCCTAACCCTAGGCATAACCCTAACCCTAGCCCTAAGCCTAACCCTAGACTGAGGCAGTAATCGGGCATTGGGCTGTGGTGAGTTCCGAGCAGAATGACGTAGAGGGAGCAAGGATTTGGATGTGCTACGCTCAACTTGGCCTGCCTTTTGCATGGTGAGTATCCCTGGAGCTCCTGGCTTTGTGGTTTTCTGAACCCTAACCCTAGGCATAACCCTAACCCTAGCCCTAAGCTTAACCCTAGACTGAGGCAGTAATCGGGCATTGGGCTGTGGTGAGTTCCGAGCAGAATGACGAAGAGGGAGCAAGGATTTGGATGTGCTACGCTCAACTTGGCCTGCCTTTTGCATGGGGAGTATCTCTGGAGCTCCTGGCTTTGTTGTTTTGTGAACCCTAACCCTAGGCATAACCCTAACCCTAGCCCTAAGCCGAACCCTAGACTGAGGCAGAAATCGGGCATTGGGCTGTGGTGAGTTCCGAGCAGAATGACAAAGAGGGAGAGGGGATTTGGATGTGCTACGCTCAACTTGGCCTGCCTTTTGCATGGGGAGTATCCCTGGAGCTCCTGGCTTTGTGGTTTTCTGAACCCTAACCCTAGGCATAACCCTAACCCTAGCCCTAAGCCTAACCCTAGACTGAGGCAGAAATCGGGCATTGGGCTGTGGTGAGTTCCGAGCAGAATGACGAAGAGGGAGCAAGGATTTGGATGTGCTACGCTCAACTTGGCCTGCCTTTTGCATGGGGAGTATCCCTGGAGCTCCTGGCTTTGTGGTTTTCTGAACCCTAACCCTAGGCATAACCCTAACCCTAGCCCTAAGCCTAACCCTAGACTGAGGCAGAAATCGGGCATTGGGCTGTGGTGAATTCCGAGCAGAATGACGAAGAGGGAGAGGGGATTTGGATGTGCTACGCTCAACTTGGCCTGCCTTTTGCATGCTTAGTGTGCCTGGGTCCCCTGGCTTTGTCGTTTTCTCAATCCTAACCCTAGTCAAAACCCTAACCCTAACCCTACCCCTAACCCTAACCCCTAACACTAACCCGAGCCCCTAACCCTAACCCTTGCAGAAAGAAGAAGAGGGAGCAAGGTTTTGGATGTGCCGTGCTTAACTTGGCCTGCCTTTCGCATGATCAGTGTCCCTGGAGCTCCTGGCTTTGTGGTTTTCTGAACCCTAACCCTAGGCATAACCCTAACCCTAGCCCTAAGCCTAACCCTAGACTGAGGCAGAAATCGGGCATTGGGCTGTGGGGAGTTCCGAGCAGAATGACGAAGAGGGAGCAAGGATTTGGATGTGCTACGCTCAACTTGGCCTGCCTTTTGCATGGGGAGTATCCCTGGAGCTCCTGGCTTTGTGGTTTTGTGAACCCTAACCCTAGGCATAACCCTAACCCTAGCCCTAAACCTAACCCTAGACTGAGGCAGAAATCGGGCATGGGGCTGTGGTGAGTTCCGAGCAGAATGATGAAGAGGGAGAGGGGATTTGGATGTGCTACGCTCAACTTGGCCTGCCTTTTGCATGGGGAGTATCCCTGGAGCTCCTGGCTTTGTGGTTTTGTGAACCCTAACCCTGGGCATAACCCTAACCCTAGCCCTAAGCCGAACCCTAGACTGAGGCAGAAATCGGGCATTGGGCTGTGGGGAGTTCCGAGCAGAATGACGAAGAGGGAGAGGGGATTTGGATGTGCTACGCTCAACTTGGCCTGCCTTTTGCATGGTGAGTACCCCTGGAGCTCCTGGCTTTGTGGTTTTCTGAACCCTAACCCTAAGCATAACCCTAACCCTAGCCCTAAGCCTAACCCTAGACTGAGGCAGAAATCGGGCATTGGGCTGTGGTGAGTTCCGAGCAGAATGACAAAGAGGGAGAGGGGATTTGGATGTGCTACGCTCAACTTGGCCTGCCTTTTGCATGGGGAGTATCCCTGGAGCTCCTGGCTTTGTGGTTTTCTGAACCCTAACCCTAGGCATAACCCTAACCCTAGCCCTAAGCTTAACCGTAGACTGAGGCAGAAATCGGGCATTGGGCTGTGGGGAGTTCCGAGCAGAATGACGAAGAGGGAGAGGGGATTTGGATGTGCTACGCTCAACTTGGCCTGCCTTTTGCATGGTGAGTATCCCTGGAGCTCCTGGCTTTGTGGTTTTCTGAACCCTAACCCTAGGCATAACCTTAACCCTAGCCCTAAGCCTAACCCTAGACTGAGGCAGAAATCGGGCATTGGGCTGTGGGGAGTTCCGAGCAGAATGACGAAGAGGGAGCAAGGATTTGGATTGGCTGCGCTCAACTTGGCCTGCCTTTTGCATGAGGAGTATCCCTGGAGCTCCTGGCTTTGTGGTTTTCTGAACCCTAACCCTAGGCATAACCCTAACCCTAGCCCTAAGCCTAACCCTAGACTGAGCCAGTAATCGGGCATTGGGCTGTGGGGAGTTCCGAGCAGAATGAAGAAGAGGGAGCAAGGATTTGGATGTGCTACGCTCAACTTGGCCTGCCTTTTGCATGGTATCCCAGGAGCTCCTGGCTTTGTGGTTTTGTGAACCCTAACCCTAGGCATAACCCTAACCCTAGCCCTAAGCCTAACCCTAGACTGAGCCAGTAATCTGGCATTGGGCTGTGGGAAGTTCCGAGCAGAATGACGAAGAGGGAGAGGGGATTTGGATGTGCTACGCTCAACTTGGCCTGCCTTTTGCATGGTGAGTATCCCTGGAGCTCCTGGCTTTGTGGTTTTCTGAACCCTAACCCTAGGCATAACCCTAACCCTAGCCCTAAGCCTAACCCTAGACTGAGGCAGAAATCGGGCATTGGGCTGTGGTGAGTTCCGAGCAGAATGACGAAGAGGGAGCAAGGATTTGGATTGGCTGCGCTCAACTTGGCCTGCCTTTTGCATGGTGAGTATCCCTGGAGCTCCTGGCTTTGTGGTTTTCTGAACCCTAACCCTAGGCATAACCCTAACCCTAGCCCTAAGCCTAACCCTAGACTGAGGCAGAAATCGGGCATGGGGCTGTGGTGAGTTCCGAGCAGAATGACAAAGAGGGAGCAATGATTTGGATGTGCTACGCTCAACTTGGCCTGCCTTTTGCATGGTGAGTATCCCTGGAGCTCCTGGCTTTGTGGTTTTGTGAACCCTAACCCTAGGCATAACCCTAACCCTAGCCCTAAGCCTAACCCTAGACTGAGGCAGAAATCGGGCATTGGGCTGTGGTGAGTTCCGAGCAGAATGACGAAGAGGGAGAGGGGATTTGGATGTGCTACACTCAACTTGGCCTGCCTTTTGCATGGTGAGTATCCCTGGAGCTCCTGGCTTTGTGGTTTTCTGAACCCTAACCCTAGGCATAACCCTAACCCTAGCCCTAAGCCTAACCCTAGACTGAGGCAGAAATCGGGCATTGGGCTGTGGTGAATTCCGAGCAGAATGACGAAGAGGGAGAGGGGATTTGGATGTGCTACGCTCAACTTGGCCTGCCTTTTGCATGCTTAGTGTGCCTGGGTCCCCTGGCTTTGTCGTTTTCTCAATCCTAACCCTAGGCATAACCCTAACCCTAACCCTACCCCTAACCCTAACCCTACCCCTAACCCTAACCCCTAACACTAACCCGAGCCCCTAACCCTAACCCTTGCAGAAAGAAGAAGAGGGAGCGAGGTTTTGGATGTGCCGTGCTTAACTTGGCCTGCCTTTCGCATGATCAGTGTCCCTGGAGCTCCTGGCTTTGTGGTTTTGTGAACCCTAACCCTAGGCATAACCCTAACCCTAGCCCTAAGCCTAACCCTAGACTGAGGCAGAAATCGGGCATTGGGCTGTGGGGAGTTCCGAGCAGAATGACGAAGAGGGAGCAAGGATTTGGATTGGCTGCGCTCAACTTGGCCTGCCTTTTGCATGGGGAGTATCCCTGGAGCTCCTGGCTTTGTGGTTTTCTGAACCCTAACCCTAGGCATAACCCTAACCCTAGCCCTAAGCCTAACCCTAGACTGAGGCAGAAATCGGGCATGGGGCTGTGGTGAGTTCCGAGCAGAATGACAAAGAGGGAGCAAGGATTTGGATGTGCTACGCTCAACTTGGCCTGCCTTTTGCATGGGGAGTATCCCTGGAGCTCCTGGCTTTGTGGTTTTGTGAACCCTAACCCTAGGCATAACCCTAACCCTAGCCCTAAGCCTAACCCTCGACTGAGGCAGAAATCGGGCATTGGGCTGTGGTGAGTTCCGAGCAGAATGACGAAGAGGGAGAGGGGATTTGGATGTGCTACGCTCAACTTGGCCTGCCTTTTGCATGGTGAGTATCCCTGGAGCTCCTGGCTTTGTGGTTTTGTGAACCCTAACCCTAGGCATAACCCTAACCCTAGCCCTAAGCCTAACCCTAGACTGAGGCAGTAATCGGGCATTGGGCTGTGGTGAGTTCCGAGCAGAATGACGTAGAGGGAGCAAGGATTTGGATGTGCTACGCTCAACTTGGCCTGCCTTTTGCATGGTGAGTATCCCTGGAGCTCCTGGCTTTGTGGTTTTCTGAACCCTAACCCTAGGCATAACCCTAACCCTAGCCCTAAGCTTAACCCTAGACTGAGGCAGTAATCGGGCATTGGGCTGTGGTGAGTTCCGAGCAGAATGACGAAGAGGGAGCAAGGATTTGGATGTGCTACGCTCAACTTGGCCTGCCTTTTGCATGGGGAGTATCTCTGGAGCTCCTGGCTTTGTTGTTTTGTGAACCCTAACCCTAGGCATAACCCTAACCCTAGCCCTAAGCCGAACCCTAGACTGAGGCAGAAATCGGGCATTGGGCTGTGGTGAGTTCCGAGCAGAATGACAAAGAGGGAGAGGGGATTTGGATGTGCTACGCTCAACTTGGCCTGCCTTTTGCATGGGGAGTATCCCTGGAGCTCCTGGCTTTGTGGTTTTCTGAACCCTAACCCTAGGCATAACCCTAACCCTAGCCCTAAGCCTAACCCTAGACTGAGGCAGAAATCGGGCATTGGGCTGTGGTGAGTTCCGAGCAGAATGACGAAGAGGGAGCAAGGATTTGGATGTGCTACGCTCAACTTGGCCTGCCTTTTGCATGGGGAGTATCCCTGGAGCTCCTGGCTTTGTGGTTTTCTGAACCCTAACCCTAGGCATAACCCTAACCCTAGCCCTAAGCCTAACCCTAGACTGAGGCAGAAATCGGGCATTGGGCTGTGGTGAATTCCGAGCAGAATGACGAAGAGGGAGAGGGGATTTGGATGTGCTACGCTCAACTTGGCCTGCCTTTTGCATGCTTAGTGTGCCTGGGTCCCCTGGCTTTGTCGTTTTCTCAATCCTAACCCTAGTCAAAACCCTAACCCTAACCCTACCCCTAACCCTAACCCCTAACACTAACCCGAGCCCCTAACCCTAACCCTTGCAGAAAGAAGAAGAGGGAGCAAGGTTTTGGATGTGCCGTGCTTAACTTGGCCTGCCTTTCGCATGATCAGTGTCCCTGGAGCTCCTGGCTTTGTGGTTTTCTGAACCCTAACCCTAGGCATAACCCTAACCCTAGCCCTAAGCCTAACCCTAGACTGAGGCAGAAATCGGGCATTGGGCTGTGGGGAGTTCCGAGCAGAATGACGAAGAGGGAGCAAGGATTTGGATGTGCTACGCTCAACTTGGCCTGCCTTTTGCATGGGGAGTATCCCTGGAGCTCCTGGCTTTGTGGTTTTGTGAACCCTAACCCTAGGCATAACCCTAACCCTAGCCCTAAACCTAACCCTAGACTGAGGCAGAAATCGGGCATGGGGCTGTGGTGAGTTCCGAGCAGAATGATGAAGAGGGAGAGGGGATTTGGATGTGCTACGCTCAACTTGGCCTGCCTTTTGCATGGGGAGTATCCCTGGAGCTCCTGGCTTTGTGGTTTTGTGAACCCTAACCCTGGGCATAACCCTAACCCTAGCCCTAAGCCGAACCCTAGACTGAGGCAGAAATCGGGCATTGGGCTGTGGGGAGTTCCGAGCAGAATGACGAAGAGGGAGAGGGGATTTGGATGTGCTACGCTCAACTTGGCCTGCCTTTTGCATGGTGAGTATCCCTGGAGCTCCTGGCTTTGTGGTTTTCTGAACCCTAACCCTAGGCATAACCCTAACCCTAGGCATAACCCTAACCCTAGCCTTAAGCCTAACCCTAGACTGAGGCAGAAATCGGGCATTGGGCTGTGGTGAGTTCCGAGCAGAATGACGAAGAGGGAGAGGGGATTTGGATGTGCTACGCTCAACTTGGCCTGCCTTTTGCATGCTTAGTGTGCCTGGGTCCCCTGGCTTTGTGGTTTTGTGAACCCTAACCCTAGTCAAAACCCTAACCCTAACCCTACCCCTAACCCTAACCCCTAACACTAACCCGAGCCCCTAACCCTAACCCTTGCAGAAAGAAGAAGAGGGAGCGAGGTTTTGGATGTGCCGTGCTTAACTTGGCCTGCCTTTCGCATGATCAGTGTCCCTGGAGCTCCTGGCTTTGTGGTTTTGTGAACCCTAACCCTAGGCATAACCCTAACCCTAGCCCTAAGCCTAACCCTAGACTGAGGCAGAAATCGGGCATTGGGCTGTGGGGAGTTCCGAGCAGAATGACGAAGAGGGAGCAAGGATTTGGATTGGCTGCGCTCAACTTGGCCTGCCTTTTGCATGGGGAGTATCCCTGGAGCTCCTGGCTTTGTGGTTTTCTGAACCCTAACCCTAGGCATAACCCTAACCCTAGCCCTAAGCCTAACCCTAGACTGAGGCAGAAATCGGGCATGGGGCTGTGGTGAGTTCCGAGCAGAATGACAAAGAGGGAGCAAGGATTTGGATGTGCTACGCTCAACTTGGCCTGCCTTTTGCATGGGGAGTATCCCTGGAGCTCCTGGCTTTGTGGTTTTGTGAACCCTAACCCTAGGCATAACCCTAACCCTAGCCCTAAGCCTAACCCTCGACTGAGGCAGAAATCGGGCATTGGGCTGTGGTGAGTTCCGAGCAGAATGACGAAGAGGGAGAGGGGATTTGGATGTGCTACGCTCAACTTGGCCTGCCTTTTGCATGGTGAGTATCCCTGGAGCTCCTGGCTTTGTGGTTTTGTGAACCCTAACCCTAGGCATAACCCTAACCCTAGCCCTAAGCCTAACCCTAGACTGAGGCAGTAATCGGGCATTGGGCTGTGGTGAGTTCCGAGCAGAATGACGTAGAGGGAGCAAGGATTTGGATGTGCTACGCTCAACTTGGCCTGCCTTTTGCATGGTGAGTATCCCTGGAGCTCCTGGCTTTGTGGTTTTCTGAACCCTAACCCTAGGCATAACCCTAACCCTAGCCCTAAGCTTAACCCTAGACTGAGGCAGTAATCGGGCATTGGGCTGTGGTGAGTTCCGAGCAGAATGACGAAGAGGGAGCAAGGATTTGGATGTGCTACGCTCAACTTGGCCTGCCTTTTGCATGGGGAGTATCTCTGGAGCTCCTGGCTTTGTTGTTTTGTGAACCCTAACCCTAGGCATAACCCTAACCCTAGCCCTAAGCCGAACCCTAGACTGAGGCAGAAATCGGGCATTGGGCTGTGGTGAGTTCCGAGCAGAATGACAAAGAGGGAGAGGGGATTTGGATGTGCTACGCTCAACTTGGCCTGCCTTTTGCATGGGGAGTATCCCTGGAGCTCCTGGCTTTGTGGTTTTCTGAACCCTAACCCTAGGCATAACCCTAACCCTAGCCCTAAGCCTAACCCTAGACTGAGGCAGAAATCGGGCATTGGGCTGTGGTGAGTTCCGAGCAGAATGACGAAGAGGGAGCAAGGATTTGGATGTGCTACGCTCAACTTGGCCTGCCTTTTGCATGGGGAGTATCCCTGGAGCTCCTGGCTTTGTGGTTTTCTGAACCCTAACCCTAGGCATAACCCTAACCCTAGCCCTAAGCCTAACCCTAGACTGAGGCAGAAATCGGGCATTGGGCTGTGGTGAATTCCGAGCAGAATGACGAAGAGGGAGAGGGGATTTGGATGTGCTACGCTCAACTTGGCCTGCCTTTTGCATGCTTAGTGTGCCTGGGTCCCCTGGCTTTGTCGTTTTCTCAATCCTAACCCTAGTCAAAACCCTAACCCTAACCCTACCCCTAACCCTAACCCCTAACACTAACCCGAGCCCCTAACCCTAACCCTTGCAGAAAGAAGAAGAGGGAGCAAGGTTTTGGATGTGCCGTGCTTAACTTGGCCTGCCTTTCGCATGATCAGTGTCCCTGGAGCTCCTGGCTTTGTGGTTTTCTGAACCCTAACCCTAGGCATAACCCTAACCCTAGCCCTAAGCCTAACCCTAGACTGAGGCAGAAATCGGGCATTGGGCTGTGGGGAGTTCCGAGCAGAATGACGAAGAGGGAGCAAGGATTTGGATGTGCTACGCTCAACTTGGCCTGCCTTTTGCATGGGGAGTATCCCTGGAGCTCCTGGCTTTGTGGTTTTGTGAACCCTAACCCTAGGCATAACCCTAACCCTAGCCCTAAACCTAACCCTAGACTGAGGCAGAAATCGGGCATGGGGCTGTGGTGAGTTCCGAGCAGAATGATGAAGAGGGAGAGGGGATTTGGATGTGCTACGCTCAACTTGGCCTGCCTTTTGCATGGGGAGTATCCCTGGAGCTCCTGGCTTTGTGGTTTTGTGAACCCTAACCCTGGGCATAACCCTAACCCTAGCCCTAAGCCGAACCCTAGACTGAGGCAGAAATCGGGCATTGGGCTGTGGGGAGTTCCGAGCAGAATGACGAAGAGGGAGAGGGGATTTGGATGTGCTACGCTCAACTTGGCCTGCCTTTTGCATGGTGAGTACCCCTGGAGCTCCTGGCTTTGTGGTTTTCTGAACCCTAACCCTAAGCATAACCCTAACCCTAGCCCTAAGCCTAACCCTAGACTGAGGCAGAAATCGGGCATTGGGCTGTGGTGAGTTCCGAGCAGAATGACAAAGAGGGAGAGGGGATTTGGATGTGCTACGCTCAACTTGGCCTGCCTTTTGCATGGGGAGTATCCCTGGAGCTCCTGGCTTTGTGGTTTTCTGAACCCTAACCCTAGGCATAACCCTAACCCTAGCCCTAAGCTTAACCGTAGACTGAGGCAGAAATCGGGCATTGGGCTGTGGGGAGTTCCGAGCAGAATGACGAAGAGGGAGAGGGGATTTGGATGTGCTACGCTCAACTTGGCCTGCCTTTTGCATGGTGAGTATCCCTGGAGCTCCTGGCTTTGTGGTTTTCTGAACCCTAACCCTAGGCATAACCTTAACCCTAGCCCTAAGCCTAACCCTAGACTGAGGCAGAAATCGGGCATTGGGCTGTGGGGAGTTCCGAGCAGAATGACGAAGAGGGAGCAAGGATTTGGATTGGCTGCGCTCAACTTGGCCTGCCTTTTGCATGAGGAGTATCCCTGGAGCTCCTGGCTTTGTGGTTTTCTGAACCCTAACCCTAGGCATAACCCTAACCCTAGCCCTAAGCCTAACCCTAGACTGAGCCAGTAATCGGGCATTGGGCTGTGGGGAGTTCCGAGCAGAATGAAGAAGAGGGAGCAAGGATTTGGATGTGCTACGCTCAACTTGGCCTGCCTTTTGCATGGTATCCCAGGAGCTCCTGGCTTTGTGGTTTTGTGAACCCTAACCCTAGGCATAACCCTAACCCTAGCCCTAAGCCTAACCCTAGACTGAGCCAGTAATCTGGCATTGGGCTGTGGGAAGTTCCGAGCAGAATGACGAAGAGGGAGAGGGGATTTGGATGTGCTACGCTCAACTTGGCCTGCCTTTTGCATGGTGAGTATCCCTGGAGCTCCTGGCTTTGTGGTTTTCTGAACCCTAACCCTAGGCATAACCCTAACCCTAGCCCTAAGCCTAACCCTAGACTGAGGCAGAAATCGGGCATTGGGCTGTGGTGAGTTCCGAGCAGAATGACGAAGAGGGAGCAAGGATTTGGATTGGCTGCGCTCAACTTGGCCTGCCTTTTGCATGGTGAGTATCCCTGGAGCTCCTGGCTTTGTGGTTTTCTGAACCCTAACCCTAGGCATAACCCTAACCCTAGCCCTAAGCCTAACCCTAGACTGAGGCAGAAATCGGGCATGGGGCTGTGGTGAGTTCCGAGCAGAATGACAAAGAGGGAGCAATGATTTGGATGTGCTACGCTCAACTTGGCCTGCCTTTTGCATGGTGAGTATCCCTGGAGCTCCTGGCTTTGTGGTTTTGTGAACCCTAACCCTAGGCATAACCCTAACCCTAGCCCTAAGCCTAACCCTAGACTGAGGCAGAAATCGGGCATTGGGCTGTGGTGAGTTCCGAGCAGAATGACGAAGAGGGAGAGGGGATTTGGATGTGCTACACTCAACTTGGCCTGCCTTTTGCATGGTGAGTATCCCTGGAGCTCCTGGCTTTGTGGTTTTCTGAACCCTAACCCTAGGCATAACCCTAACCCTAGCCCTAAGCCTAACCCTAGACTGAGGCAGAAATCGGGCATTGGGCTGTGGTGAATTCCGAGCAGAATGACGAAGAGGGAGAGGGGATTTGGATGTGCTACGCTCAACTTGGCCTGCCTTTTGCATGCTTAGTGTGCCTGGGTCCCCTGGCTTTGTCGTTTTCTCAATCCTAACCCTAGGCATAACCCTAACCCTAACCCTACCCCTAACCCTAACCCTACCCCTAACCCTAACCCCTAACACTAACCCGAGCCCCTAACCCTAACCCTTGCAGAAAGAAGAAGAGGGAGCGAGGTTTTGGATGTGCCGTGCTTAACTTGGCCTGCCTTTCGCATGATCAGTGTCCCTGGAGCTCCTGGCTTTGTGGTTTTGTGAACCCTAACCCTAGGCATAACCCTAACCCTAGCCCTAAGCCTAACCCTAGACTGAGGCAGAAATCGGGCATTGGGCTGTGGGGAGTTCCGAGCAGAATGACGAAGAGGGAGCAAGGATTTGGATTGGCTGCGCTCAACTTGGCCTGCCTTTTGCATGGGGAGTATCCCTGGAGCTCCTGGCTTTGTGGTTTTCTGAACCCTAACCCTAGGCATAACCCTAACCCTAGCCCTAAGCCTAACCCTAGACTGAGGCAGAAATCGGGCATGGGGCTGTGGTGAGTTCCGAGCAGAATGACAAAGAGGGAGCAAGGATTTGGATGTGCTACGCTCAACTTGGCCTGCCTTTTGCATGGGGAGTATCCCTGGAGCTCCTGGCTTTGTGGTTTTGTGAACCCTAACCCTAGGCATAACCCTAACCCTAGCCCTAAGCCTAACCCTCGACTGAGGCAGAAATCGGGCATTGGGCTGTGGTGAGTTCCGAGCAGAATGACGAAGAGGGAGAGGGGATTTGGATGTGCTACGCTCAACTTGGCCTGCCTTTTGCATGGTGAGTATCCCTGGAGCTCCTGGCTTTGTGGTTTTGTGAACCCTAACCCTAGGCATAACCCTAACCCTAGCCCTAAGCCTAACCCTAGACTGAGGCAGTAATCGGGCATTGGGCTGTGGTGAGTTCCGAGCAGAATGACGTAGAGGGAGCAAGGATTTGGATGTGCTACGCTCAACTTGGCCTGCCTTTTGCATGGTGAGTATCCCTGGAGCTCCTGGCTTTGTGGTTTTCTGAACCCTAACCCTAGGCATAACCCTAACCCTAGCCCTAAGCTTAACCCTAGACTGAGGCAGTAATCGGGCATTGGGCTGTGGTGAGTTCCGAGCAGAATGACGAAGAGGGAGCAAGGATTTGGATGTGCTACGCTCAACTTGGCCTGCCTTTTGCATGGGGAGTATCTCTGGAGCTCCTGGCTTTGTTGTTTTGTGAACCCTAACCCTAGGCATAACCCTAACCCTAGCCCTAAGCCGAACCCTAGACTGAGGCAGAAATCGGGCATTGGGCTGTGGTGAGTTCCGAGCAGAATGACAAAGAGGGAGAGGGGATTTGGATGTGCTACGCTCAACTTGGCCTGCCTTTTGCATGGGGAGTATCCCTGGAGCTCCTGGCTTTGTGGTTTTCTGAACCCTAACCCTAGGCATAACCCTAACCCTAGCCCTAAGCCTAACCCTAGACTGAGGCAGAAATCGGGCATTGGGCTGTGGTGAGTTCCGAGCAGAATGACGAAGAGGGAGCAAGGATTTGGATGTGCTACGCTCAACTTGGCCTGCCTTTTGCATGGGGAGTATCCCTGGAGCTCCTGGCTTTGTGGTTTTCTGAACCCTAACCCTAGGCATAACCCTAACCCTAGCCCTAAGCCTAACCCTAGACTGAGGCAGAAATCGGGCATTGGGCTGTGGTGAATTCCGAGCAGAATGACGAAGAGGGAGAGGGGATTTGGATGTGCTACGCTCAACTTGGCCTGCCTTTTGCATGCTTAGTGTGCCTGGGTCCCCTGGCTTTGTCGTTTTCTCAATCCTAACCCTAGTCAAAACCCTAACCCTAACCCTACCCCTAACCCTAACCCCTAACACTAACCCGAGCCCCTAACCCTAACCCTTGCAGAAAGAAGAAGAGGGAGCAAGGTTTTGGATGTGCCGTGCTTAACTTGGCCTGCCTTTCGCATGATCAGTGTCCCTGGAGCTCCTGGCTTTGTGGTTTTCTGAACCCTAACCCTAGGCATAACCCTAACCCTAGCCCTAAGCCTAACCCTAGACTGAGGCAGAAATCGGGCATTGGGCTGTGGGGAGTTCCGAGCAGAATGACGAAGAGGGAGCAAGGATTTGGATGTGCTACGCTCAACTTGGCCTGCCTTTTGCATGGGGAGTATCCCTGGAGCTCCTGGCTTTGTGGTTTTGTGAACCCTAACCCTAGGCATAACCCTAACCCTAGCCCTAAACCTAACCCTAGACTGAGGCAGAAATCGGGCATGGGGCTGTGGTGAGTTCCGAGCAGAATGATGAAGAGGGAGAGGGGATTTGGATGTGCTACGCTCAACTTGGCCTGCCTTTTGCATGGGGAGTATCCCTGGAGCTCCTGGCTTTGTGGTTTTGTGAACCCTAACCCTGGGCATAACCCTAACCCTAGCCCTAAGCCGAACCCTAGACTGAGGCAGAAATCGGGCATTGGGCTGTGGGGAGTTCCGAGCAGAATGACGAAGAGGGAGAGGGGATTTGGATGTGCTACGCTCAACTTGGCCTGCCTTTTGCATGGTGAGTACCCCTGGAGCTCCTGGCTTTGTGGTTTTCTGAACCCTAACCCTAAGCATAACCCTAACCCTAGCCCTAAGCCTAACCCTAGACTGAGGCAGAAATCGGGCATTGGGCTGTGGTGAGTTCCGAGCAGAATGACAAAGAGGGAGAGGGGATTTGGATGTGCTACGCTCAACTTGGCCTGCCTTTTGCATGGGGAGTATCCCTGGAGCTCCTGGCTTTGTGGTTTTCTGAACCCTAACCCTAGGCATAACCCTAACCCTAGCCCTAAGCTTAACCGTAGACTGAGGCAGAAATCGGGCATTGGGCTGTGGGGAGTTCCGAGCAGAATGACGAAGAGGGAGAGGGGATTTGGATGTGCTACGCTCAACTTGGCCTGCCTTTTGCATGGTGAGTATCCCTGGAGCTCCTGGCTTTGTGGTTTTCTGAACCCTAACCCTAGGCATAACCTTAACCCTAGCCCTAAGCCTAACCCTAGACTGAGGCAGAAATCGGGCATTGGGCTGTGGGGAGTTCCGAGCAGAATGACGAAGAGGGAGCAAGGATTTGGATTGGCTGCGCTCAACTTGGCCTGCCTTTTGCATGAGGAGTATCCCTGGAGCTCCTGGCTTTGTGGTTTTCTGAACCCTAACCCTAGGCATAACCCTAACCCTAGCCCTAAGCCTAACCCTAGACTGAGCCAGTAATCGGGCATTGGGCTGTGGGGAGTTCCGAGCAGAATGAAGAAGAGGGAGCAAGGATTTGGATGTGCTACGCTCAACTTGGCCTGCCTTTTGCATGGTATCCCAGGAGCTCCTGGCTTTGTGGTTTTGTGAACCCTAACCCTAGGCATAACCCTAACCCTAGCCCTAAGCCTAACCCTAGACTGAGCCAGTAATCTGGCATTGGGCTGTGGGAAGTTCCGAGCAGAATGACGAAGAGGGAGAGGGGATTTGGATGTGCTACGCTCAACTTGGCCTGCCTTTTGCATGGTGAGTATCCCTGGAGCTCCTGGCTTTGTGGTTTTCTGAACCCTAACCCTAGGCATAACCCTAACCCTAGCCCTAAGCCTAACCCTAGACTGAGGCAGAAATCGGGCATTGGGCTGTGGTGAGTTCCGAGCAGAATGACGAAGAGGGAGCAAGGATTTGGATTGGCTGCGCTCAACTTGGCCTGCCTTTTGCATGGTGAGTATCCCTGGAGCTCCTGGCTTTGTGGTTTTCTGAACCCTAACCCTAGGCATAACCCTAACCCTAGCCCTAAGCCTAACCCTAGACTGAGGCAGAAATCGGGCATGGGGCTGTGGTGAGTTCCGAGCAGAATGACAAAGAGGGAGCAATGATTTGGATGTGCTACGCTCAACTTGGCCTGCCTTTTGCATGGTGAGTATCCCTGGAGCTCCTGGCTTTGTGGTTTTGTGAACCCTAACCCTAGGCATAACCCTAACCCTAGCCCTAAGCCTAACCCTAGACTGAGGCAGAAATCGGGCATTGGGCTGTGGTGAGTTCCGAGCAGAATGACGAAGAGGGAGAGGGGATTTGGATGTGCTACACTCAACTTGGCCTGCCTTTTGCATGGTGAGTATCCCTGGAGCTCCTGGCTTTGTGGTTTTCTGAACCCTAACCCTAGGCATAACCCTAACCCTAGCCCTAAGCCTAACCCTAGACTGAGGCAGAAATCGGGCATTGGGCTGTGGTGAATTCCGAGCAGAATGACGAAGAGGGAGAGGGGATTTGGATGTGCTACGCTCAACTTGGCCTGCCTTTTGCATGCTTAGTGTGCCTGGGTCCCCTGGCTTTGTCGTTTTCTCAATCCTAACCCTAGGCATAACCCTAACCCTAACCCTACCCCTAACCCTAACCCCTAACACTAACCCGAGCCCCTAACCCTAACCCTTGCAGAAAGAAGAAGAGGGAGCAAGGTTTTGGATGTGCCGTGCTTAACTTGGCCTGCCTTTCGCATGATCAGTGTCCCTGGAGCTCCTGGCTTTGTGGTTTTGTGAACCCTAACCCTAGGCATAACCCTAACCCTAGCCCTAAGCCTAACCCTAGACTGAGCCAGTAATCTGGCATTGGGCTGTGGGAAGTTCTGAGCAGAATGACAAAGAGGGAGCAAGGATTTGGATGTGCTACGCTCAACTTGGCCTGCCTTTTGCATGGGGAGTATCCCTGGAGCTCCTGGCTTTGTGGTTTTCTGAACCCTAACCCTAGGCATAACCCTAACCCTAGCCCTAAGCCTAACCCTAGACTGAGGCAGAAATCGGGCATTGGGCTGTGGGGAGTTCCGAGCAGAATGTCGAAGAGGGAGCAAGGATTTGGATTGGCTGCGCTCAACTTGGCCTGCCTTTTGCATGGGGAGTATCCCTGGAGCTCCTGGCTTTGTGGTTTTGTGAACCCTAACCCTAGGCATAACCCTAACCCTAGCCCTAAGCCTAACCCTAGACTGAGGCAGAAATCGGGCATTGGGCTGTGGGGAGTTCCGAGCAGAATGACGAAGAGTGAGCAAGGATTTGGATTGGCTGCGCTCAACTTGGCCTGCCTTTTGCATGGGGAGTATCCCTGGAGCTCCTGGCTTTGTGGTTTTCTGAACCCTAACCCTAGGCATAACCCTAACCCTAGCCCTAAGCCTAACCCTAGACTGAGGCAGAAATCGAGCATGGGGCTGTGGTGAGTTCCGAGCAGAATGACAAAGAGGGAGCAATGATTTGGATGTGCTACGCTCAACTTGGCCTGCCTTTTGCATGGTGAGTATCCCTGGAGCTCCTGGCTTTGTGGTTTTGTGAACCCTAACCCTAGGCATAACCCTAACCCTAGCCCTAAGCCTAACCCTAGACTGAGGCAGATATCGGGCATTGGGCCGTGGTGAGTTCCGAGCAGAATGAAGAAGAGGGAGCAAGGATTTGGATGTGCTACACTCAACTTGGCCTGCCTTTTGCATGGTGAGTATCCCTGGAGCTCCTGGCTTTGTGGTTTTGTGAACCCTAACCCTAGGCATAACCCTAACCCTAGCCCTAAGCCTAACCCTAGACTGAGGCAGAAATCGGGCATTGGGCTGTGGTGAATTCCGAGCAGAATGACGAAGAGGGAGAGGGGATTTGGATGTGCTACGCTCAACTTGGCCTGCCTTTTGCATGCTTAGTGTGCCTGGGTCCCCTGGCTTTGTCGTTTTCTCAATCCTAACCCTAGTCAAAACCCTAACCCTAACCCTACCCCTAACCCTAACCCCTAACACTAACCCGAGCCCCTAACCCTAACCCTTGCAGAAAGAAGAAGAGGGAGCAAGGTTTTGGATGTGCCGTGCTTAACTTGGCCTGCCTTTCGCATGATCAGTGTCCCTGGAGCTCCTGGCTTTGTGGTTTTGTGAACCCTAACCCTAGGCATAACCCTAACCCTAGCCCTAAGCCTAACCCTAGACTGAGCCAGTAATCTGGCATTGGGCTGTGGGAAGTTCTGAGCAGAATGACAAAGAGGGAGCAAGGATTTGGATGTGCTACGCTCAACTTGGCCTGCCTTTTGCATGGGGAGTATCCCTGGAGCTCCTGGCTTTGTGGTTTTCTGAACCCTAACCCTAGGCATAACCCTAACCCTAGCCCTAAGCCTAACCCTAGACTGAGCCAGTAATCGGGCATTGGGCTGTGGGGAGTTCCGAGGAGAATGACAAAGAGGGAGAGGGGATTTGGATGTGCTACGCTCAACTTGGCCTGCCTTTTGCATGGTGAGTATCCCTGGAGCTCCTGGCTTTGTGGTTTTGTGAACCCTAACCCTAGGCATAACCCTAACCCTAGCCCTAAGCCTAACCCTAGACTGAGCCAGTAATCGGGCATTGGGCTGTGGGGAGTTCCGAGCAGAATGACGAAGAGGGAGAGGGGATTTGGATGTGCTACGCTCAACTTGGCCTGCCTTTTGCATGGGGAGTATCCCTGGAGCTCCTGGCTTTGTGGTTTTGTGAACCCTAACCCTAGGCATAACCCTAACCCTAGCCCTAAGCCTAACCCTAGACTGAGGCAGTAATCGGGCATTGGGCTGTGGTGAGTTCCAAGCATAATGACAAAGAGGGAGCAAGGATTTGGATGTGCTACGCTCAACTTGGCCTGCCTTTTGCATGGTGAGTATCCCTGGAGCTCCTGGCTTTGTGGTTTTCTGAACCCTAACCCTAGGCATAACCCTAACCCTAGCCCTAAGCCTAACCATAGACTGAGCCAGTAATCGGGCATTGGGCCGTGGTGAGTTCCGAGCAGAATGAAGAAGAGGGAGAGGGGATTTGGATGTGCTACGCTCAACTTGGCCTGCCTTTTGCATGGGGAGTATCCCTGGAGCTCCTGGCTTTGTGGTTTTCTGAACCCTAACCCTAGGCATAACCCTAACCCTAGCCCTAAGCCTAACCCTAGACTGAGCCAGTAATCGGGCATTGGGCTGTGGGGAGTTCCGAGCAGAATGAAGAAGAGGGAGCGGGGATTTGGATGTGCTACGCTCAACTTGGCCTGCCTTTTGCATGGTATCCCTGGAGCTCCTGGCTTTGTGGTTTTCTGAACCCTAACCCTAGGCATAACCCTAACCCTAGCCCTAAGCCTAACCCTAGACTGAGGCAGTAATCGGGCATTGGGCTGTGGTGAGTTCCGAGCAGAATGACGAAGAGGGAGCAAGGATTTGGATGTGCTACGCTCAACTTGGCCTGCCTTTTGCATGGTGAGTATCCCTGGAGCTCCTGGCTTTGTGGTTTTCTGAACCCTAACCCTAGGCATAACCCTAACCCTAGCCCTAAGCCTAACCCTAGACTGAGGCAGTAATCGGGCATTGGGCTGTGGTGAGTTCCGAGCAGAATGACGAAGAGGGAGAGGGGATTTGGATGTGCTACGCTCAACTTGGCCTGCCTTTTGCATGGTGAGTATCCCTGGAGCTCCTGGCTTTGTGGTTTTGTGAACCCTAACCCTAGGCATAACCCTAACCCTAGCCCTAAGCCTAACCCTAGACTGAGGCAGAAATCGGGCATTGGGCTGTGGTGAGTTCCGAGCAGAATGACGAAGAGGGAGAGGGGATTTGGATGTGCTACGCTCAACTTGGCCTGCCTTTTGCATGGTGAGTATCCCTGGAGCTCCTGGCTTTGTGGTTTTCTGAACCCTAACCCTAGGCATAACCCTAACCCTAGGCATAACCCTAACCCTAGCCTTAAGCCTAACCCTAGACTGAGGCAGAAATCGGGCATTGGGCTGTGGTGAGTTCCGAGCAGAATGACGAAGAGGGAGAGGGGATTTGGATGTGCTACGCTCAACTTGGCCTGCCTTTTGCATGCTTAGTGTGCCTGGGTCCCCTGGCTTTGTGGTTTTGTGAACCCTAACCCTAGTCAAAACCCTAACCCTAACCCTACCCCTAACCCTAACCCCTAACCCTAACCCGAGCCCCTAACCCTAACCCTTGCAGAAAGAAGAAGAGGGAGCGAGGTTTTGGATGTGCCGTGCTTAACTTGGCCTGCCTTTCGCATGATCAGTGTCCCTGGAGCTCCTGGTTTGTGGTTTTCTGAACCCTAACCCTAGGCATAACCCTAACCCTAGCCCTAAGCCTAACCCTAGACTGAGGCAGAAATCGGGCATTGGGCTGTGGGGAGTTCCGAGCAGAATGACGAAGAGGGAGCAAGGATTTGGATTGGCTGCGCTCAACTTGGCCTGCCTTTTGCATGGGGAGTATCCCTGGAGCTCCTGGCTTTGTGGTTTTCTGAACCCTAACCCTAGGCATAACCCTAACCCTAGCCCTAAGCCGAACCCTAGACTGAGGCAGAAATCGGGCATTGGGCTGTGGGGAGTTCCGAGCAGAATGACGAAGAGGGAGAGGGGATTTGGATGTGCTACGCTCAACTTGGCCTGCCTTTTGCATGGTGAGTATCCCTGGAGCTCCTGGCTTTGTGGTTTTCTGAACCCTAACCCTAAGCATAACCCTAATCCTAGCCCTAAGCCTAACCCTAGACTGAGGCAGAAATCGGGCATTGGGCTGTGGTGAGTTCCGAGCAGAATGACAAAGAGGGAGAGGGGATTTGGATGTGCTACGCTCAACTTGGCCTGCCTTTTGCATGGTGAGTATCCCTGGAGCTCCTGGCTTTGTGGTTTTCTGAACCCTAACCCTAGGCATAACCCTAACCCTAGCCATAAGCCTAACCCTAGACTGAGCCAGTAATCGGGCATTGGGCTGTGGGGAGTTCCGAGGAGAATGACAAAGAGGGAGAGGGGATTTGGATGTGCTACGCTCAACTTGGCCTGCCTTTTGCATTGTGAGTATCCCTGGAGCTCCTGGCTTTGTGGTTTTGTGAACCCTAACCCTAGGCATAACCCTAACCCTAGCCCTAAGCCTAACCCTAGACTGAGGCAGTAATCGGGCATTGGGCTGTGGTGAGTTCCGAGCAGAATGACGAAGAGGGAGAGGGGATTTGGATGTGCTACGCTCAACTTGGCCTGCCTTTTGCATGGTGAGTATCCCTGGAGCTCCTGGCTTTGTGGTTTTGTGAACCCTAACCCTAGGCATAACCCTAACCCTAGCCCTAAGCCTAACCCTAGACTGAGGCAGTAATCGGGCATTGGGCTGTGGTGAGTTCCGAGCAGAATGACGAAGAGGGAGAGGGGATTTGGATGTGCTACGCTCAACTTGGCCTGCCTTTTGCATGGTGAGTATCCCTGGAGCTCCTGGCTTTGTGGTTTTGTGGACCCTAACCCTAGGCATAACCCTAACCCTAGCCCTAAGCCTAACCCTAGACTGAGGCAGTAATCGGGCATTGGGCTGTGGTGAGTTCCGAGCAAAATGACGAAGAGGGAGAGGGGATTTGGATGTGCTACGCTCAACTTGGCCTGCCTTTTGCATGGTGAGTATCCCTGGAGCTCCTGGCTTTGTGGTTTTCTGAACCCTAACCCTAGGCATAACCCTAACCCTAGGCATAACCCTAACCCTAGCCTTAAGCCTAACCCTAGACTGAGGCAGAAATCGGGCATTGGGCTGTGGTGAGTTCCGAGCAGAATGACGAAGAGGGAGAGGGGGTTTGGATGTGCTACGCTCAACTTGGCCTGCCTTTTGCATGCTTAGTGTGCCTGGGTCCCCTGGCTTTGTGGTTTTGTGAACCCTAACCCTAGTCAAAACCCTAACCCTAACCCTACCCCTAACCCTAACCCCTAACCCTAACCCGAGCCCCTAACCCTAACCCTTGCAGAAAGAAGAAGAGGGAGCAAGGTTTTGGATGTGCCGTGCTTAACTTGGCCTGCCTTTCGCATGATCAGTGTCCCTGGAGCTCCTGGTTTGTGGTTTTCTGAACCCTAACCCTAGGCATAACCCTAACCCTAGCCCTAAGCCTAACCCTAGACTGAGGCAGAAATCGGGCATTGGGCTGTGGGGAGTTCCGAGCAGAATGACGAAGAGGGAGCAAGGATTTGGATTGGCTGCGCTCAACTTGGCCTGCCTTTTGCATGGGGAGTATCCCTGGAGCTCCTGGCTTTGTGGTTTTCTGAACCCTAACCCTAGGCATAACCCTAACCCTAGCCCTAAGCCGAACCCTAGACTGAGGCAGAAATCGGGCATTGGGCTGTGGGGAGTTCCGAGCAGAATGACGAAGAGGGAGAGGGGATTTGGATGTGCTACGCTCAACTTGGCCTGCCTTTTGCATGGTGAGTATCCCTGGAGCTCCTGGCTTTGTGGTTTTCTGAACCCTAACCCTAAGCATAACCCTAATCCTAGCCCTAAGCCTAACCCTAGACTGAGGCAGAAATCGGGCATTGGGCTGTGGTGAGTTCCGAGCAGAATGACAAAGAGGGAGAGGGGATTTGGATGTGCTACGCTCAACTTGGCCTGCCTTTTGCATGGTGAGTATCCCTGGAGCTCCTGGCTTTGTGGTTTTCTGAACCCTAACCCTAGGCATAACCCTAACCCTAGCCCTAAGCCTAACCCTAGACTGAGGCAGTAATCGGGCATTGGGCTGTGGTGAGTTCCGAGCAGAATGACGAAGAGGGAGAGGGGATTTGGATGTGCTACGCTCAACTTGGCCTGCCTTTTGCATGGTGAGTATCCCTGGAGCTCCTGGCTTTGTGGTTTTGTGAACCCTAACCCTAGGCATAACCCTAACCCTAGCCCTAAGCCTAACCCTAGACTGAGGCAGAAATCGGGCATTGGGCTGTGGTGAGTTCCGAGCAGAATGACGAAGAGGGAGAGGGGATTTGGATGTGCTACGCTCAACTTGGCCTGCCTTTTGCATGGTGAGTATCCCTGGAGCTCCTGGCTTTGTGGTTTTCTGAACCCTAACCCTAGGCATAACCCTAACCCTAGGCATAACCCTAACCCTAGCCTTAAGCCTAACCCTAGACTGAGGCAGAAATCGGGCATTGGGCTGTGGTGAGTTCCGAGCAGAATGACGAAGAGGGAGAGGGGATTTGGATGTGCTACGCTCAACTTGGCCTGCCTTTTGCATGCTTAGTGTGCCTGGGTCCCCTGGCTTTGTGGTTTTGTGAACCCTAACCCTAGTCAAAACCCTAACCCTAACCCTACCCCTAACCCTAACCCCTAACACTAACCCGAGCCCCTAACCCTAACCCTTGCAGAAAGAAGAAGAGGGAGCGAGGTTTTGGATGTGCCGTGCTTAACTTGGCCTGCCTTTCGCATGATCAGTGTCCCTGGAGCTCCTGGCTTTGTGGTTTTGTGAACCCTAACCCTAGGCATAACCCTAACCCTAGCCCTAAGCCTAACCCTAGACTGAGGCAGAAATCGGGCATTGGGCTGTGGGGAGTTCCGAGCAGAATGACGAAGAGGGAGCAAGGATTTGGATTGGCTGCGCTCAACTTGGCCTGCCTTTTGCATGGGGAGTATCCCTGGAGCTCCTGGCTTTGTGGTTTTCTGAACCCTAACCCTAGGCATAACCCTAACCCTAGCCCTAAGCCTAACCCTAGACTGAGGCAGAAATCGGGCATGGGGCTGTGGTGAGTTCCGAGCAGAATGACAAAGAGGGAGCAAGGATTTGGATGTGCTACGCTCAACTTGGCCTGCCTTTTGCATGGGGAGTATCCCTGGAGCTCCTGGCTTTGTGGTTTTGTGAACCCTAACCCTAGGCATAACCCTAACCCTAGCCCTAAGCCTAACCCTCGACTGAGGCAGAAATCGGGCATTGGGCTGTGGTGAGTTCCGAGCAGAATGACGAAGAGGGAGAGGGGATTTGGATGTGCTACGCTCAACTTGGCCTGCCTTTTGCATGGTGAGTATCCCTGGAGCTCCTGGCTTTGTGGTTTTGTGAACCCTAACCCTAGGCATAACCCTAACCCTAGCCCTAAGCCTAACCCTAGACTGAGGCAGTAATCGGGCATTGGGCTGTGGTGAGTTCCGAGCAGAATGACGTAGAGGGAGCAAGGATTTGGATGTGCTACGCTCAACTTGGCCTGCCTTTTGCATGGTGAGTATCCCTGGAGCTCCTGGCTTTGTGGTTTTCTGAACCCTAACCCTAGGCATAACCCTAACCCTAGCCCTAAGCTTAACCCTAGACTGAGGCAGTAATCGGGCATTGGGCTGTGGTGAGTTCCGAGCAGAATGACGAAGAGGGAGCAAGGATTTGGATGTGCTACGCTCAACTTGGCCTGCCTTTTGCATGGGGAGTATCTCTGGAGCTCCTGGCTTTGTTGTTTTGTGAACCCTAACCCTAGGCATAACCCTAACCCTAGCCCTAAGCCGAACCCTAGACTGAGGCAGAAATCGGGCATTGGGCTGTGGTGAGTTCCGAGCAGAATGACAAAGAGGGAGAGGGGATTTGGATGTGCTACGCTCAACTTGGCCTGCCTTTTGCATGGGGAGTATCCCTGGAGCTCCTGGCTTTGTGGTTTTCTGAACCCTAACCCTAGGCATAACCCTAACCCTAGCCCTAAGCCTAACCCTAGACTGAGGCAGAAATCGGGCATTGGGCTGTGGTGAGTTCCGAGCAGAATGACGAAGAGGGAGCAAGGATTTGGATGTGCTACGCTCAACTTGGCCTGCCTTTTGCATGGGGAGTATCCCTGGAGCTCCTGGCTTTGTGGTTTTCTGAACCCTAACCCTAGGCATAACCCTAACCCTAGCCCTAAGCCTAACCCTAGACTGAGGCAGAAATCGGGCATTGGGCTGTGGTGAATTCCGAGCAGAATGACGAAGAGGGAGAGGGGATTTGGATGTGCTACGCTCAACTTGGCCTGCCTTTTGCATGCTTAGTGTGCCTGGGTCCCCTGGCTTTGTCGTTTTCTCAATCCTAACCCTAGTCAAAACCCTAACCCTAACCCTACCCCTAACCCTAACCCCTAACACTAACCCGAGCCCCTAACCCTAACCCTTGCAGAAAGAAGAAGAGGGAGCAAGGTTTTGGATGTGCCGTGCTTAACTTGGCCTGCCTTTCGCATGATCAGTGTCCCTGGAGCTCCTGGCTTTGTGGTTTTCTGAACCCTAACCCTAGGCATAACCCTAACCCTAGCCCTAAGCCTAACCCTAGACTGAGGCAGAAATCGGGCATTGGGCTGTGGGGAGTTCCGAGCAGAATGACGAAGAGGGAGCAAGGATTTGGATGTGCTACGCTCAACTTGGCCTGCCTTTTGCATGGGGAGTATCCCTGGAGCTCCTGGCTTTGTGGTTTTGTGAACCCTAACCCTAGGCATAACCCTAACCCTAGCCCTAAACCTAACCCTAGACTGAGGCAGAAATCGGGCATGGGGCTGTGGTGAGTTCCGAGCAGAATGATGAAGAGGGAGAGGGGATTTGGATGTGCTACGCTCAACTTGGCCTGCCTTTTGCATGGGGAGTATCCCTGGAGCTCCTGGCTTTGTGGTTTTGTGAACCCTAACCCTGGGCATAACCCTAACCCTAGCCCTAAGCCGAACCCTAGACTGAGGCAGAAATCGGGCATTGGGCTGTGGGGAGTTCCGAGCAGAATGACGAAGAGGGAGAGGGGATTTGGATGTGCTACGCTCAACTTGGCCTGCCTTTTGCATGGTGAGTACCCCTGGAGCTCCTGGCTTTGTGGTTTTCTGAACCCTAACCCTAAGCATAACCCTAACCCTAGCCCTAAGCCTAACCCTAGACTGAGGCAGAAATCGGGCATTGGGCTGTGGTGAGTTCCGAGCAGAATGACAAAGAGGGAGAGGGGATTTGGATGTGCTACGCTCAACTTGGCCTGCCTTTTGCATGGGGAGTATCCCTGGAGCTCCTGGCTTTGTGGTTTTCTGAACCCTAACCCTAGGCATAACCCTAACCCTAGCCCTAAGCTTAACCGTAGACTGAGGCAGAAATCGGGCATTGGGCTGTGGGGAGTTCCGAGCAGAATGACGAAGAGGGAGAGGGGATTTGGATGTGCTACGCTCAACTTGGCCTGCCTTTTGCATGGTGAGTATCCCTGGAGCTCCTGGCTTTGTGGTTTTCTGAACCCTAACCCTAGGCATAACCTTAACCCTAGCCCTAAGCCTAACCCTAGACTGAGGCAGAAATCGGGCATTGGGCTGTGGGGAGTTCCGAGCAGAATGACGAAGAGGGAGCAAGGATTTGGATTGGCTGCGCTCAACTTGGCCTGCCTTTTGCATGAGGAGTATCCCTGGAGCTCCTGGCTTTGTGGTTTTCTGAACCCTAACCCTAGGCATAACCCTAACCCTAGCCCTAAGCCTAACCCTAGACTGAGCCAGTAATCGGGCATTGGGCTGTGGGGAGTTCCGAGCAGAATGAAGAAGAGGGAGCAAGGATTTGGATGTGCTACGCTCAACTTGGCCTGCCTTTTGCATGGTATCCCAGGAGCTCCTGGCTTTGTGGTTTTGTGAACCCTAACCCTAGGCATAACCCTAACCCTAGCCCTAAGCCTAACCCTAGACTGAGCCAGTAATCTGGCATTGGGCTGTGGGAAGTTCCGAGCAGAATGACGAAGAGGGAGAGGGGATTTGGATGTGCTACGCTCAACTTGGCCTGCCTTTTGCATGGTGAGTATCCCTGGAGCTCCTGGCTTTGTGGTTTTCTGAACCCTAACCCTAGGCATAACCCTAACCCTAGCCCTAAGCCTAACCCTAGACTGAGGCAGAAATCGGGCATTGGGCTGTGGTGAGTTCCGAGCAGAATGACGAAGAGGGAGCAAGGATTTGGATTGGCTGCGCTCAACTTGGCCTGCCTTTTGCATGGTGAGTATCCCTGGAGCTCCTGGCTTTGTGGTTTTCTGAACCCTAACCCTAGGCATAACCCTAACCCTAGCCCTAAGCCTAACCCTAGACTGAGGCAGAAATCGGGCATGGGGCTGTGGTGAGTTCCGAGCAGAATGACAAAGAGGGAGCAATGATTTGGATGTGCTACGCTCAACTTGGCCTGCCTTTTGCATGGTGAGTATCCCTGGAGCTCCTGGCTTTGTGGTTTTGTGAACCCTAACCCTAGGCATAACCCTAACCCTAGCCCTAAGCCTAACCCTAGACTGAGGCAGAAATCGGGCATTGGGCTGTGGTGAGTTCCGAGCAGAATGACGAAGAGGGAGAGGGGATTTGGATGTGCTACACTCAACTTGGCCTGCCTTTTGCATGGTGAGTATCCCTGGAGCTCCTGGCTTTGTGGTTTTCTGAACCCTAACCCTAGGCATAACCCTAACCCTAGCCCTAAGCCTAACCCTAGACTGAGGCAGAAATCGGGCATTGGGCTGTGGTGAATTCCGAGCAGAATGACGAAGAGGGAGAGGGGATTTGGATGTGCTACGCTCAACTTGGCCTGCCTTTTGCATGCTTAGTGTGCCTGGGTCCCCTGGCTTTGTCGTTTTCTCAATCCTAACCCTAGGCATAACCCTAACCCTAACCCTACCCCTAACCCTAACCCTACCCCTAACCCTAACCCCTAACACTAACCCGAGCCCCTAACCCTAACCCTTGCAGAAAGAAGAAGAGGGAGCGAGGTTTTGGATGTGCCGTGCTTAACTTGGCCTGCCTTTCGCATGATCAGTGTCCCTGGAGCTCCTGGCTTTGTGGTTTTGTGAACCCTAACCCTAGGCATAACCCTAACCCTAGCCCTAAGCCTAACCCTAGACTGAGGCAGAAATCGGGCATTGGGCTGTGGGGAGTTCCGAGCAGAATGACGAAGAGGGAGCAAGGATTTGGATTGGCTGCGCTCAACTTGGCCTGCCTTTTGCATGGGGAGTATCCCTGGAGCTCCTGGCTTTGTGGTTTTCTGAACCCTAACCCTAGGCATAACCCTAACCCTAGCCCTAAGCCTAACCCTAGACTGAGGCAGAAATCGGGCATGGGGCTGTGGTGAGTTCCGAGCAGAATGACAAAGAGGGAGCAAGGATTTGGATGTGCTACGCTCAACTTGGCCTGCCTTTTGCATGGGGAGTATCCCTGGAGCTCCTGGCTTTGTGGTTTTGTGAACCCTAACCCTAGGCATAACCCTAACCCTAGCCCTAAGCCTAACCCTCGACTGAGGCAGAAATCGGGCATTGGGCTGTGGTGAGTTCCGAGCAGAATGACGAAGAGGGAGAGGGGATTTGGATGTGCTACGCTCAACTTGGCCTGCCTTTTGCATGGTGAGTATCCCTGGAGCTCCTGGCTTTGTGGTTTTGTGAACCCTAACCCTAGGCATAACCCTAACCCTAGCCCTAAGCCTAACCCTAGACTGAGGCAGTAATCGGGCATTGGGCTGTGGTGAGTTCCGAGCAGAATGACGTAGAGGGAGCAAGGATTTGGATGTGCTACGCTCAACTTGGCCTGCCTTTTGCATGGTGAGTATCCCTGGAGCTCCTGGCTTTGTGGTTTTCTGAACCCTAACCCTAGGCATAACCCTAACCCTAGCCCTAAGCTTAACCCTAGACTGAGGCAGTAATCGGGCATTGGGCTGTGGTGAGTTCCGAGCAGAATGACGAAGAGGGAGCAAGGATTTGGATGTGCTACGCTCAACTTGGCCTGCCTTTTGCATGGGGAGTATCTCTGGAGCTCCTGGCTTTGTTGTTTTGTGAACCCTAACCCTAGGCATAACCCTAACCCTAGCCCTAAGCCGAACCCTAGACTGAGGCAGAAATCGGGCATTGGGCTGTGGTGAGTTCCGAGCAGAATGACAAAGAGGGAGAGGGGATTTGGATGTGCTACGCTCAACTTGGCCTGCCTTTTGCATGGGGAGTATCCCTGGAGCTCCTGGCTTTGTGGTTTTCTGAACCCTAACCCTAGGCATAACCCTAACCCTAGCCCTAAGCCTAACCCTAGACTGAGGCAGAAATCGGGCATTGGGCTGTGGTGAGTTCCGAGCAGAATGACGAAGAGGGAGCAAGGATTTGGATGTGCTACGCTCAACTTGGCCTGCCTTTTGCATGGGGAGTATCCCTGGAGCTCCTGGCTTTGTGGTTTTCTGAACCCTAACCCTAGGCATAACCCTAACCCTAGCCCTAAGCCTAACCCTAGACTGAGGCAGAAATCGGGCATTGGGCTGTGGTGAATTCCGAGCAGAATGACGAAGAGGGAGAGGGGATTTGGATGTGCTACGCTCAACTTGGCCTGCCTTTTGCATGCTTAGTGTGCCTGGGTCCCCTGGCTTTGTCGTTTTCTCAATCCTAACCCTAGTCAAAACCCTAACCCTAACCCTACCCCTAACCCTAACCCCTAACACTAACCCGAGCCCCTAACCCTAACCCTTGCAGAAAGAAGAAGAGGGAGCAAGGTTTTGGATGTGCCGTGCTTAACTTGGCCTGCCTTTCGCATGATCAGTGTCCCTGGAGCTCCTGGCTTTGTGGTTTTCTGAACCCTAACCCTAGGCATAACCCTAACCCTAGCCCTAAGCCTAACCCTAGACTGAGGCAGAAATCGGGCATTGGGCTGTGGGGAGTTCCGAGCAGAATGACGAAGAGGGAGCAAGGATTTGGATGTGCTACGCTCAACTTGGCCTGCCTTTTGCATGGGGAGTATCCCTGGAGCTCCTGGCTTTGTGGTTTTGTGAACCCTAACCCTAGGCATAACCCTAACCCTAGCCCTAAACCTAACCCTAGACTGAGGCAGAAATCGGGCATGGGGCTGTGGTGAGTTCCGAGCAGAATGATGAAGAGGGAGAGGGGATTTGGATGTGCTACGCTCAACTTGGCCTGCCTTTTGCATGGGGAGTATCCCTGGAGCTCCTGGCTTTGTGGTTTTGTGAACCCTAACCCTGGGCATAACCCTAACCCTAGCCCTAAGCCGAACCCTAGACTGAGGCAGAAATCGGGCATTGGGCTGTGGGGAGTTCCGAGCAGAATGACGAAGAGGGAGAGGGGATTTGGATGTGCTACGCTCAACTTGGCCTGCCTTTTGCATGGTGAGTACCCCTGGAGCTCCTGGCTTTGTGGTTTTCTGAACCCTAACCCTAAGCATAACCCTAACCCTAGCCCTAAGCCTAACCCTAGACTGAGGCAGAAATCGGGCATTGGGCTGTGGTGAGTTCCGAGCAGAATGACAAAGAGGGAGAGGGGATTTGGATGTGCTACGCTCAACTTGGCCTGCCTTTTGCATGGGGAGTATCCCTGGAGCTCCTGGCTTTGTGGTTTTCTGAACCCTAACCCTAGGCATAACCCTAACCCTAGCCCTAAGCTTAACCGTAGACTGAGGCAGAAATCGGGCATTGGGCTGTGGGGAGTTCCGAGCAGAATGACGAAGAGGGAGAGGGGATTTGGATGTGCTACGCTCAACTTGGCCTGCCTTTTGCATGGTGAGTATCCCTGGAGCTCCTGGCTTTGTGGTTTTCTGAACCCTAACCCTAGGCATAACCTTAACCCTAGCCCTAAGCCTAACCCTAGACTGAGGCAGAAATCGGGCATTGGGCTGTGGGGAGTTCCGAGCAGAATGACGAAGAGGGAGCAAGGATTTGGATTGGCTGCGCTCAACTTGGCCTGCCTTTTGCATGAGGAGTATCCCTGGAGCTCCTGGCTTTGTGGTTTTCTGAACCCTAACCCTAGGCATAACCCTAACCCTAGCCCTAAGCCTAACCCTAGACTGAGCCAGTAATCGGGCATTGGGCTGTGGGGAGTTCCGAGCAGAATGAAGAAGAGGGAGCAAGGATTTGGATGTGCTACGCTCAACTTGGCCTGCCTTTTGCATGGTATCCCAGGAGCTCCTGGCTTTGTGGTTTTGTGAACCCTAACCCTAGGCATAACCCTAACCCTAGCCCTAAGCCTAACCCTAGACTGAGCCAGTAATCTGGCATTGGGCTGTGGGAAGTTCCGAGCAGAATGACGAAGAGGGAGAGGGGATTTGGATGTGCTACGCTCAACTTGGCCTGCCTTTTGCATGGTGAGTATCCCTGGAGCTCCTGGCTTTGTGGTTTTCTGAACCCTAACCCTAGGCATAACCCTAACCCTAGCCCTAAGCCTAACCCTAGACTGAGGCAGAAATCGGGCATTGGGCTGTGGTGAGTTCCGAGCAGAATGACGAAGAGGGAGCAAGGATTTGGATTGGCTGCGCTCAACTTGGCCTGCCTTTTGCATGGTGAGTATCCCTGGAGCTCCTGGCTTTGTGGTTTTCTGAACCCTAACCCTAGGCATAACCCTAACCCTAGCCCTAAGCCTAACCCTAGACTGAGGCAGAAATCGGGCATGGGGCTGTGGTGAGTTCCGAGCAGAATGACAAAGAGGGAGCAATGATTTGGATGTGCTACGCTCAACTTGGCCTGCCTTTTGCATGGTGAGTATCCCTGGAGCTCCTGGCTTTGTGGTTTTGTGAACCCTAACCCTAGGCATAACCCTAACCCTAGCCCTAAGCCTAACCCTAGACTGAGGCAGAAATCGGGCATTGGGCTGTGGTGAGTTCCGAGCAGAATGACGAAGAGGGAGAGGGGATTTGGATGTGCTACACTCAACTTGGCCTGCCTTTTGCATGGTGAGTATCCCTGGAGCTCCTGGCTTTGTGGTTTTCTGAACCCTAACCCTAGGCATAACCCTAACCCTAGCCCTAAGCCTAACCCTAGACTGAGGCAGAAATCGGGCATTGGGCTGTGGTGAATTCCGAGCAGAATGACGAAGAGGGAGAGGGGATTTGGATGTGCTACGCTCAACTTGGCCTGCCTTTTGCATGCTTAGTGTGCCTGGGTCCCCTGGCTTTGTCGTTTTCTCAATCCTAACCCTAGGCATAACCCTAACCCTAACCCTACCCCTAACCCTAACCCCTAACACTAACCCGAGCCCCTAACCCTAACCCTTGCAGAAAGAAGAAGAGGGAGCAAGGTTTTGGATGTGCCGTGCTTAACTTGGCCTGCCTTTCGCATGATCAGTGTCCCTGGAGCTCCTGGCTTTGTGGTTTTGTGAACCCTAACCCTAGGCATAACCCTAACCCTAGCCCTAAGCCTAACCCTAGACTGAGCCAGTAATCTGGCATTGGGCTGTGGGAAGTTCTGAGCAGAATGACAAAGAGGGAGCAAGGATTTGGATGTGCTACGCTCAACTTGGCCTGCCTTTTGCATGGGGAGTATCCCTGGAGCTCCTGGCTTTGTGGTTTTCTGAACCCTAACCCTAGGCATAACCCTAACCCTAGCCCTAAGCCTAACCCTAGACTGAGGCAGAAATCGGGCATTGGGCTGTGGGGAGTTCCGAGCAGAATGTCGAAGAGGGAGCAAGGATTTGGATTGGCTGCGCTCAACTTGGCCTGCCTTTTGCATGGGGAGTATCCCTGGAGCTCCTGGCTTTGTGGTTTTGTGAACCCTAACCCTAGGCATAACCCTAACCCTAGCCCTAAGCCTAACCCTAGACTGAGGCAGAAATCGGGCATTGGGCTGTGGGGAGTTCCGAGCAGAATGACGAAGAGTGAGCAAGGATTTGGATTGGCTGCGCTCAACTTGGCCTGCCTTTTGCATGGGGAGTATCCCTGGAGCTCCTGGCTTTGTGGTTTTCTGAACCCTAACCCTAGGCATAACCCTAACCCTAGCCCTAAGCCTAACCCTAGACTGAGGCAGAAATCGAGCATGGGGCTGTGGTGAGTTCCGAGCAGAATGACAAAGAGGGAGCAATGATTTGGATGTGCTACGCTCAACTTGGCCTGCCTTTTGCATGGTGAGTATCCCTGGAGCTCCTGGCTTTGTGGTTTTGTGAACCCTAACCCTAGGCATAACCCTAACCCTAGCCCTAAGCCTAACCCTAGACTGAGGCAGATATCGGGCATTGGGCCGTGGTGAGTTCCGAGCAGAATGAAGAAGAGGGAGCAAGGATTTGGATGTGCTACACTCAACTTGGCCTGCCTTTTGCATGGTGAGTATCCCTGGAGCTCCTGGCTTTGTGGTTTTGTGAACCCTAACCCTAGGCATAACCCTAACCCTAGCCCTAAGCCTAACCCTAGACTGAGGCAGAAATCGGGCATTGGGCTGTGGTGAATTCCGAGCAGAATGACGAAGAGGGAGAGGGGATTTGGATGTGCTACGCTCAACTTGGCCTGCCTTTTGCATGCTTAGTGTGCCTGGGTCCCCTGGCTTTGTCGTTTTCTCAATCCTAACCCTAGTCAAAACCCTAACCCTAACCCTACCCCTAACCCTAACCCCTAACACTAACCCGAGCCCCTAACCCTAACCCTTGCAGAAAGAAGAAGAGGGAGCAAGGTTTTGGATGTGCCGTGCTTAACTTGGCCTGCCTTTCGCATGATCAGTGTCCCTGGAGCTCCTGGCTTTGTGGTTTTGTGAACCCTAACCCTAGGCATAACCCTAACCCTAGCCCTAAGCCTAACCCTAGACTGAGCCAGTAATCTGGCATTGGGCTGTGGGAAGTTCTGAGCAGAATGACAAAGAGGGAGCAAGGATTTGGATGTGCTACGCTCAACTTGGCCTGCCTTTTGCATGGGGAGTATCCCTGGAGCTCCTGGCTTTGTGGTTTTCTGAACCCTAACCCTAGGCATAACCCTAACCCTAGCCCTAAGCCTAACCCTAGACTGAGCCAGTAATCGGGCATTGGGCTGTGGGGAGTTCCGAGGAGAATGACAAAGAGGGAGAGGGGATTTGGATGTGCTACGCTCAACTTGGCCTGCCTTTTGCATGGTGAGTATCCCTGGAGCTCCTGGCTTTGTGGTTTTGTGAACCCTAACCCTAGGCATAACCCTAACCCTAGCCCTAAGCCTAACCCTAGACTGAGCCAGTAATCGGGCATTGGGCTGTGGGGAGTTCCGAGCAGAATGACGAAGAGGGAGAGGGGATTTGGATGTGCTACGCTCAACTTGGCCTGCCTTTTGCATGGGGAGTATCCCTGGAGCTCCTGGCTTTGTGGTTTTGTGAACCCTAACCCTAGGCATAACCCTAACCCTAGCCCTAAGCCTAACCCTAGACTGAGGCAGTAATCGGGCATTGGGCTGTGGTGAGTTCCAAGCATAATGACAAAGAGGGAGCAAGGATTTGGATGTGCTACGCTCAACTTGGCCTGCCTTTTGCATGGTGAGTATCCCTGGAGCTCCTGGCTTTGTGGTTTTCTGAACCCTAACCCTAGGCATAACCCTAACCCTAGCCCTAAGCCTAACCATAGACTGAGCCAGTAATCGGGCATTGGGCCGTGGTGAGTTCCGAGCAGAATGAAGAAGAGGGAGAGGGGATTTGGATGTGCTACGCTCAACTTGGCCTGCCTTTTGCATGGGGAGTATCCCTGGAGCTCCTGGCTTTGTGGTTTTCTGAACCCTAACCCTAGGCATAACCCTAACCCTAGCCCTAAGCCTAACCCTAGACTGAGCCAGTAATCGGGCATTGGGCTGTGGGGAGTTCCGAGCAGAATGAAGAAGAGGGAGCGGGGATTTGGATGTGCTACGCTCAACTTGGCCTGCCTTTTGCATGGTATCCCTGGAGCTCCTGGCTTTGTGGTTTTCTGAACCCTAACCCTAGGCATAACCCTAACCCTAGCCCTAAGCCTAACCCTAGACTGAGGCAGTAATCGGGCATTGGGCTGTGGTGAGTTCCGAGCAGAATGACGAAGAGGGAGCAAGGATTTGGATGTGCTACGCTCAACTTGGCCTGCCTTTTGCATGGTGAGTATCCCTGGAGCTCCTGGCTTTGTGGTTTTCTGAACCCTAACCCTAGGCATAACCCTAACCCTAGCCCTAAGCTTAAACCTAGACTGAGGCAGTAATCGGGCATTGGGCTGTGGTGAGTTCCGAGCAGAATGACAAAGAGGGAGCAAGGATTTGGATGTGCTACGCTCAACTTGGCCTGCCTTTTGCATGGGGAGTATCCCTGGAGCTCCTGGCTTTGTGGTTTTCTGAACCCTAACCCTAGGCATAACCCTAACCCTAGCCCTAAGCCTAACCCTAGACTGAGGCAGAAATCGGGCATTGGGCTGTGGGGAGTTCCGAGCAGAATGACGAAGAGGGAGCAAGGATTTGGATGTGCTACACTCAACTTGGCCTGCCTTTTGCATGGGGAGTATCCCTGGAGCTCCTGGCTTTGTGGTTTTCTGAACCCTAACCCTAGGCATAACCCTAACCCTAGCCCTAAACCTAACCCTAGACTGAGGCAGAAATCGGGCATTGGGCTGTGGTGAGTTCCGAGCAGAATGACAAAGAGGGAGCAAGGATTTGGATGTGCTACGCTCAACTTGGCCTGCCTTTTGCATGGGGAGTATCTCTGGAGCTCCTGGCTTTGTGGTTTTGTGAACCCTAACCCTAGGCATAACCCTAACCCTAGCCCTAAGCCGAACCCTAGACTGAGGCAGAAATCGGGCATTGGGCTGTGGTGAGTTCCGAGCAGAATGACAAAGAGGGAGCAAGGATTTGGATGTGCTACGCTCAACTTGGCCTGCCTTTTGCATGGGGAGTATCCCTGGAGCTCCTGGCTTTGTGGTTTTCTGAACCCTAACCCTAGGCATAACCCTAACCCTAGCCCTAAGCCTAACCCTAGACTGAGGCAGAAATCGGGCATTGGGCTGTGGTGAGTTCCGAGCAGAATGACGAAGAGGGAGAGGGGATTTGGATGTGCTACGCTCAACTTGGCCTGCCTTTTGCATGGGGAGTATCCCTGGAGCTCCTGGCTTTGTGGTTTTCTGAACCCTAACCCTAGGCATAACCCTAACCCTAGCCCTAAGCCTAACCCTAGACTGAGGCAGAAATCGGGCATTGGGCTGTGGTGAATTCCGAGCAGAATGACGAAGAGGGAGAGGGGATTTGGATGTGCTACGCTCAACTTGGCCTGCCTTTTGCATGCTTAGTGTGCCTGGGTCCCCTGGCTTTGTCGTTTTCTCAATCCTAACCCTAGTCAAAACCCTAACCCTAACCCTCCCCCTAACCCTAACCCCTAACACTAACCCGAGCCCCTAACCCTAACCCTTGCAGAAAGAAGAAGAGGGAGCAAGGTTTTGGATGTGCCGTGCTTAACTTGGCCTGCCTTTCGCATGATCAGTGTCCCTGGAGCTCCTGGCTTTGTAGTTTTCTGAACCCTAACCCTAGGCATAACCCTAACCCTAGCCCTAAGCCTAACCCTAGACTGAGGCAGTAATCGGGCATTGGGCTGTGGGGAGTTCCGAGCAGAATGACGAAGAGGGAGCAAGGATTTGGATGTGCTACGCTCAACTTGGCCTGCCTTTTGCATGGGGAGTATCCCTGGAGCTCCTGGCTTTGTGGTTTTCTGAACCCTAACCCTAGGCATAACCCTAACCCTAGCCCTAAACCTAACCCTAGACTGAGGCAGAAATCGGGCATGGGGCTGTGGTGAGTTCCGAGCAGAATGAGGAAGAGGGAGAGGGGATTTGGATGTGCTACGCTCAACTTGGCCTGCCTTTTGCATGGGGAGTATCCCTGGAGCTCCTGGCTTTGTGGTTTTGTGAACCCTAACCCTAGGCATAACCCTAACCCTAGCCCCAAGCCGAACCCTAGACTGAGGCAGAAATCGGGCATTGGGCTGTGGGGAGTTCCGAGCAGAATGACGAAGAGGGAGAGGGGATTTGGATGTGCTACGCTCAACTTGGCCTGCCTTTTGCATGGTGAGTATCCCTGGAGCTCCTGGCTTTGTGGTTTTCTGAACCCTAACCCTAAGCATAACCCTAATCCTAGCCCTAAGCCTAACCCTAGACTGAGGCAGAAATCGGGCATTGGGCTGTGGTGAGTTCCGAGCAGAATGACAAAGAGGGAGAGGGGATTTGGATGTGCTACGCTCAACTTGGCCTGCCTTTTGCATGGTGAGTATCCCTGGAGCTCCTGGCTTTGTGGTTTTGTGAACCCTAACCCTAGGCATAACCCTAACCCTAGCCCTAAGCCGAACCCTAGACTGAGCCAGTAATCGGGCATTGGGCTGTGGGGAGTTCCGAGGAGAATGACAAAGAGGGAGAGGGGATTTGGATGTGCTACGCTCAACTTGGCCTGCCTTTTGCATGGTGAGTATCCCTGGAGCTCCTGGCTTTGTGGTTTTGTGAACCCTAACCCTAGGCATAACCCTAACCCTAGCCCTAAGCCTAACCCTAGACTGAGGCAGTAATCGGGCATTGGGCTGTGGTGAGTTCCGAGCAGAATGACGAAGAGGGAGAGGGGATTTGGATGTGCTACGCTCAACTTGGCCTGCCTTTTGCATGGGGAGTATCCCTGGAGCTCCTGGCTTTGTGGTTTTGTGAACCCTAACCCTAGGCATAACCCTAACCCTAGCCCTAAGCCTAACCCTAGACTGAGGCAGTAATCGGGCATTGGGCTGTGGTGAGTTCCGAGCAGAATGACGAAGAGGGAGAGGGGATTTGGATGTGCTACGCTCAACTTGGCCTGCCTTTTGCATGGTGAGTATCCCTGGAGCTCCTGGCTTTGTGGTTTTCTGAACCCTAACCCTAGGCATAACCCTAACCCTAGGCATAACCCTAACCCTAGCCTTAAGCCTAACCCTAGACTGAGGCAGAAATCGGGCATTGGGCTGTGGTGAGTTCCGAGCAGAATGACAAAGAGGGAGAGGGGATTTGGATGTGCTACGCTCAACTTGGCCTGCCTTTTGCATGGTGAGTATCCCTGGAGCTCCTGGCTTTGTGGTTTTGTGAACCCTAACCCTAGGCATAACCCTAACCCTAGCCCTAAGCCGAACCCTAGACTGAGCCAGTAATCGGGCATTGGGCTGTGGGGAGTTCCGAGGAGAATGACAAAGAGGGAGAGGGGATTTGGATGTGCTACGCTCAACTTGGCCTGCCTTTTGCATGGTGAGTATCCCTGGAGCTCCTGGCTTTGTGGTTTTGTGAACCCTAACCCTAGGCATAACCCTAACCCTAGCCCTAAGCCTAACCCTAGACTGAGGCAGTAATCGGGCATTGGGCTGTGGTGAGTTCCGAGCAGAATGACGAAGAGGGAGAGGGGATTTGGATGTGCTACGCTCAACTTGGCCTGCCTTTTGCATGGGGAGTATCCCTGGAGCTCCTGGCTTTGTGGTTTTCTGAACCCTAACCCTAGGCATAACCCTAACCCTAGCCCTAAGCCTAACCCTAGACTGAGGCAGTAATCGGGCATTGGGCTGTGGTGAGTTCCGAGTAGAAAGAGGAAGAGGGAGCAGGGTTTTGATGTGCTGTGCTTAACTTGACCGGCCTTTTGCATGGTTAGTGTCCCTGGGTCCCCTGGCTTTGTGGTTTTCTCAATCCTAACCCTAGGCATAACCCTAACCCTAACCCCTAACCCTAACCCTATACCGAGCCCCTAACCCTAACCCTTACCCTTGCAGAAAGAAGAAGAGGGAGCAAGGTTTTGGGTGTGCCGTGCTTAACTTGGCCTGCCTTTCACATGATCAGTGTCCCTGGAGCTCCTGGCTTTGTGGTTTTCTCAACCTTAACCCTAGGCGTAACCCTAACCCTAACCCAAGGCGTAACCCTATCCCTAACCCTACCTTGAGCCAGAAATCCGGCAGAGGGTTGTGGCAATTCTGAGCAGAATGACAAAGAGGGAGCAAGGTTTGGGCTGTGTCCTCCTCACCTTGGTATGCCTTTTGCATGCTGAGTATCCCTGGAGCTCCTGGCTTTGTGGTTTCCTCAACCCTAACCCTAGGAGAACGCCTAACCCTAACCCTAACCGTAGATTGAGCCACTAATCGGTCATCGGGCTATGGTGAGTTCCGCGCAGAAAGAGGAAGAGGGAGGAAGGTTTTGATATGCCATGCTTAAGCTGGCCTGCCTTTTACATGGTTAGTGTCCCTGGGTTTCCTGGCTTTGTGGTTTTCTCAATCCTAACCCCAGGCATAACCCGAACCCTAACCCCTAAGCCTAACCCAAACCCGAGCCCCTAACCCTAACCCTAACCCTTGCAGAAAGAAGAAGAGGGAGCAAGGTTTTGGATGTGCCGTGCTTAACTTGGCCTGCCTTTCGCATGATCAGTGTCCCTGGAGCTCCTGGCTTTGTGGTTTTGTGAACCCTAACCCTAGGCATAACCCTAACCCTACCTTGAGCTAGAAATCCGGCAGAGGGTTGTGGCGAGTTCTGAGCAGAAAGAGGAAGAGGGAGGAAGGTTTCGGATGTGCTGTGGTCACCATGGTATGTCTTTTGCATGGTGAGTACGCCGGGAGCTCCTGGCTTTGTGGTTTCCTCAACCCTAACCCTAGGCGTAAGCCTAACCCTAACCCTAACCCTAACCCTAGCTCAAGCCAGAAACTGGGCCTTAGGCTGTGGCGAGTTCTGAGCAGAATGACGAAGAGGGAGCAAGGTTTTGGATATGCTGCTGTCACCTTGGTAGGTCTTTTATACGGTTAGTGTGCCTGGGTCTCCTGGCTTTGTGGTTTTCTCAATCCTAACCCTAGGCATAACACGAACCCTAACCCCTAACACTAACCCTACTAAACCGAGCCCCTAACTCTAACCCTAACCCTTGCAGAAAGAAGAAGAGGGAGCAAGGTTTTGGATGTGCCGTGCGTAACTTGTCCTGCCTTTCGCATGATCAGTGTCCCTGGAGCTCCTGGCTTTGTGGTTTTCTCAACCCAAACCCTAGGCATAACCCTAACACTAACCCTACCTTGAGCCAGAAATCCGGCAGAGGGTTGTGGCGAGTTCTGAGCAGAAAGAGGAAGAGGGAGCAAGGTTTCGGATGTGCTGCGGTCACCATGGTATGTCTTTTGCATGGTGAGTACGCCGGGAGCTCCTGGCTTTGTGGTTTCCTCAACCCTAACCCTAGGCGTAACACGAACCCTAACCCTAACCCTAAACCAAACCCTAACCCAAGCTCAAGCCAGAAACTGGGCCTTAGGCTGTGGTGAGTTCCGAGCAGAAAGAGAAAGAGGGAGCAAGGTTTTGATGTGCTGTGCTTAACTTGACCGGCCTTTTGCATGGTTAGTGTCCCTGGGTCCCCTGGCTTCGTGGTTTTCTCAACCTTAACCCTAGGCGTAACCCTTACCCTAACCCAAGGCCTAACCCTATCCCTAACCGTACCTTGAGCCAGAAATCCGGCAGAGTGTTGTGGCAAGTTCTGAGCAGAATGACGAAGAGGGAGCAAGGTTTGGGCGGTGTCCTCCTCACCTTGGTATGCCTTTTGCATGCTGAGTATCCCTGGAGCTCCTGGCTTTGTGGTTTTCTCAAGCCGAACCCTAGGAGAACGCCTAAACCTAACTCTAACCATAGATTGAGCCAGTAATCAGGCATCGGTCTGTGGTGAGTTCCGAGCAGAAAGAGGAAGAGGGAGGAAGGTTTTGATATGCCATGCTTAAGTTGGCCTGCCTTTTGTATGGTTAGTGTCCCTGGGTCTCCTGGCTTTGTGGTTTTCTTAATCCTAAGCCTAGGCATAACCCGAACCCCTAAGCCTAACCCAAACCCGAGCCCCTAACCCTAACCCTTGCAGAAAGAAGAAGAGGGAGCAAGGTTTTGGATGTGCTGCGGTCACCTTGGTATGCCTTTTGCTTTGTGAGTACGCCTGGAGCTCCTGGCTTTGTGGTTTCCTCAACCCTAACCCTAGGCGTAAGCTAACCCTAACCCTAACCCTAAACCAAACCCTAACCCTAACCCTAGGCCGAGCCAGAAACTGGGCATTGGGCTGTGGTGAGTTCCAAGCAGAAAGAGGAAGAGGGAGCAGGGTTTTGATGTGCTGTGCTTAACTTGACCGGCCTTTTGCATGGTTAGTGTCCCTGGGTCCCCTGGCTTTGTGGTTTTCTCAATCCTAACCCTAGGCATAACCCTAACCCTAACCCCTAACCCTAACCCTATACCGAGCCCCTAACCCTAACCCTTACCCTTGCAGAAAGAAGAAGAGGGAGCAAGGTTTTGGGTGTGCCGTGCTTAACTTGGCCTGCCTTTCACATGATCAGTGTCCCTGGAGCTCCTGGCTTTGTGGTTTTCTCAACCTTAACCCTAGGCGTAACCCTAACCCTAACCCAAGGCGTAACCCTATCCCTAACCCTACCTTGAGCCAGAAATCCGGCAGAGGGTTGTGGCAATTCTGAGCAGAATGACAAAGAGGGAGCAAGGTTTGGGCTGTGTCCTCCTCACCTTGGTATGCCTTTTGCATGCTGAGTATCCCTGGAGCTCCTGGCTTTGTGGTTTCCTCAACCCTAACCCTAGGAGAACGCCTAACCCTAACCCTAACCGTAGATTGAGCCACTAATCGGTCATCGGGCTATGGTGAGTTCCGCGCAGAAAGAGGAAGAGGGAGGAAGGTTTTGATATGCCATGCTTAAGCTGGCCTGCCTTTTACATGGTTAGTGTCCCTGGGTTTCCTGGCTTTGTGGTTTTCTCAATCCTAACCCCAGGCATAACCCGAACCCTAACCCCTAAGCCTAACCCAAACCCGAGCCCCTAACTCTAACCCTAACCCTTGCAGAAAGAAGAAGAGGGAGCAAGGTTTTGGATGTGCCGTGCGTAACTTGTCCTGCCTTTCGCATGATCAGTGTCCCTGGAGCTCCTGGCTTTGTGGTTTTCTCAACCCAAACCCTAGGCATAACCCTAACCCTACCTTGAGCCAGAAATCCGGCAGAGGGTTGTGGCGAGTTCTGAGCAGAAAGAGGAAGAGGGAGGAAGGTTTCGGATGTGCTGTGGTCACCATGGTATGTCTTTTGCATGGTGAGTACGCCGGGAGCTCCTGGCTTTGTGGTTTCCTCAACCCTAACCCTAGGCGTAAGCCTAACCCTAACCCTAACCCTAACCCTAGCTCAAGCCAGAAACTGGGCCTTAGGCTGTGGCGAGTTCTGAGCAGAATGACGAAGAGGGAGCAAGGTTTTGGATATGCTGCTGTCACCTTGGTAGGTCTTTTATACGGTTAGTGTGCCTGGGTCTCCTGGCTTTGTGGTTTTCTCAATCCTAACCCTAGGCATAACACGAACCCTAACCCCTAACACTAACCCTACTAAACCGAGCCCCTAACTCTAACCCTAACCCTTGCAGAAAGAAGAAGAGGGAGCAAGGTTTTGGATGTGCCGTGCGTAACTTGTCCTGCCTTTCGCATGATCAGTGTCCCTGGAGCTCCTGGCTTTGTGGTTTTCTCAACCCAAACCCTAGGCATAACCCTAACACTAACCCTACCTTGAGCCAGAAATCCGGCAGAGGGTTGTGGCGAGTTCTGAGCAGAAAGAGGAAGAGGGAGCAAGGTTTCGGATGTGCTGCGGTCACCATGGTATGTCTTTTGCATGGTGAGTACGCCGGGAGCTCCTGGCTTTGTGGTTTCCTCAACCCTAACCCTAGGCGTAAGCCTAACCCTAACCCTAACCCTAAACCAAACCCTAACCCAAGCTCAAGCCAGAAACTGGGCCTTAGGCTGTGGTGAGTTCCGAGCAGAAAGAGGAAGAGGGAGCAAGGTTTTGATGTGCTGTGCTTAACTTGACCGGCCTTTTGCATGGTTAGTGTCCCTGGGTCCCCTGGCTTCGTGGTTTTCTCAACCTTAACCCTAGGCGTAACCCTTACCCTAACCCAAGGCCTAACCCTATCCCTAACCGTACCTTGAGCCAGAAATCCGGCAGAGTGTTGTGGCAAGTTCTGAGCAGAATGACGAAGAGGGAGCAAGGTTTGGGCGGTGTCCTCCTCACCTTGGTATGCCTTTTGCATGCTGAGTATCCCTGGAGCTCCTGGCTTTGTGGTTTTCTCAAGCCGAACCCTAGGAGAACGCCTAAACCTAACTCTAACCATAGATTGAGCCAGTAATCAGGCATCGGTCTGTGGTAAGTTCCGAGCAGAAAGAGGAAGAGGGAGGAAGGTTTTGATATGCCATGCTTAAGTTGGCCTGCCTTTTGTATGGTTAGTGTCCCTGGGTCTCCTGGCTTTGTGGTTTTCTTAATCCTAAGCCTAGGCATAACCCGAACCCCTAAGCCTAACCCAAACCCGAGCCCCTAACCCTAACCCTTGCAGAAAGAAGAAGAGGGAGCAAGGTTTTGGATGTGCTGCGGTCACCTTGGTATGCCTTTTGCTTTGTGAGTACGCCTGGAGCTCCTGGCTTTGTGGTTTCCTCAACCCTAACCCTAGGCGTAAGCTAACCCTAACCCTAACCCTAAACCAAACCCTAACCCTAACCCTAGGCCGAGCCAGAAACTGGGCATTGGGCTGTGGTGAGTTCCAAGCAGAAAGAGGAAGAGGGAGCAGGGTTTTGATGTGCTGTGCTTAACTTGACCGGCCTTTTGCATGGTTAGTGTCCCTGGGTCCCCTGGCTTTGTGGTTTTCTCAATCCTAACCCTAGGCATAACCCTAACCCTAACCCCTAACCCTAACCCTATACCGAGCCCCTAACCCTAACCCTTACCCTTGCAGAAAGAAGAAGAGGGAGCAAGGTTTTGGGTGTGCCGTGCTTAACTTGGCCTGCCTTTCACATGATCAGTGTCCCTGGAGCTCCTGGCTTTGTGGTTTTCTCAACCTTAACCCTAGGCGTAACCCTAACCCTAACCCAAGGCGTAACCCTATCCCTAACCCTACCTTGAGCCAGAAATCCGGCAGAGGGTTGTGGCAATTCTGAGCAGAATGACAAAGAGGGAGCAAGGTTTGGGCTGTGTCCTCCTCACCTTGGTATGCCTTTTGCATGCTGAGTATCCCTGGAGCTCCTGGCTTTGTGGTTTCCTCAACCCTAACCCTAGGAGAACGCCTAACCCTAACCCTAACCGTAGATTGAGCCACTAATCGGTCATCGGGCTATGGTGAGTTCCGCGCAGAAAGAGGAAGAGGGAGGAAGGTTTTGATATGCCATGCTTAAGCTGGCCTGCCTTTTACATGGTTAGTGTCCCTGGGTTTCCTGGCTTTGTGGTTTTCTCAATCCTAACCCCAGGCATAACCCGAACCCTAACCCCTAAGCCTAACCCAAACCCGAGCCCCTAACTCTAACCCTAACCCTTGCAGAAAGAAGAAGAGGGAGCAAGGTTTTGGATGTGCCGTGCGTAACTTGTCCTGCCTTTCGCATGATCAGTGTCCCTGGAGCTCCTGGCTTTGTGGTTTTCTCAACCCAAACCCTAGGCATAACCCTAACCCTACCTTGAGCCAGAAATCCGGCAGAGGGTTGTGGCGAGTTCTGAGCAGAAAGAGGAAGAGGGAGGAAGGTTTCGGATGTGCTGTGGTCACCATGGTATGTCTTTTGCATGGTGAGTACGCCGGGAGCTCCTCGCTTTGTGGTTTCCTCAACCCTAACCCTAGGCGTAAGCCTAACCCTAACCCTAACCCTAACCCTAACCCTAGCTCAAGCCAGAAACTGGGCCTTAGGCTGTGGCGAGTTCTGAGCAGAATGACGAAGAGGGAGCAAGGTTTTGGATATGCTGCTGTCACCTTGGTAGGTCTTTTACACGGTTAGTGTGCCTGGGTCTCCTGGCTTTGTGGTTTTCTCAATCCTAACCCTAGGCATAACACGAACCCTAACCCCTAACACTAACCCTACTAAACCGAGCCCCTAACTCTAACCCTAACCCTTGCAGAAAGAAGAAGAGGGAGCAAGGTTTTGGATGTGCCGTGCGTAACTTGTCCTGCCTTTCGCATGATCAGTGTCCCTGGAGCTCCTGGCTTTGTGGTTTTCTCAACCCAAACCCTAGGCATAACCCTAACACTAACCCTACCTTGAGCCAGAAATCCGGCAGAGGGTTGTGGCGAGTTCTGAGCAGAAAGAGGAAGAGGGAGCAAGGTTTCGGATGTGCTGCGGTCACCATGGTATGTCTTTTGCATGGTGAGTACGCCGGGAGCTCCTGGCTTTGTGGTTTCCTCAACCCTAACCCTAGGCGTAAGCCTAACCCTAACCCTAACCCTAAACCAAACCCTAACCCAAGCTCAAGCCAGAAACTGGGCCTTAGGCTGTGGTGAGTTCCGAGCAGAAAGAGAAAGAGGGAGCAAGGTTTTGATGTGCTGTGCTTAACTTGACCGGCCTTTTGCATGGTTAGTGTCCCTGGGTCCCCTGGCTTCGTGGTTTTCTCAACCTTAACCCTAGGCGTAACCCTTACCCTAACCCAAGGCCTAACCCTATCCCTAACCGTACCTTGAGCCAGAAATCCGGCAGAGTGTTGTGGCAAGTTCTGAGCAGAATGACGAAGAGGGAGCAAGGTTTGGGCGGTGTCCTCCTCACCTTGGTATGCCTTTTGCATGCTGAGTATCCCTGGAGCTCCTGGCTTTGTGGTTTTCTCAAGCCGAACCCTAGGAGAACGCCTAAACCTAACTCTAACCATAGATTGAGCCAGTAATCAGGCATCGGTCTGTGGTAAGTTCCGAGCAGAAAGAGGAAGAGGGAGGAAGGTTTTGATATGCCATGCTTAAGTTGGCCTGCCTTTTGTATGGTTAGTGTCCCTGGGTCTCCTGGCTTTGTGGTTTTCTTAATCCTAAGCCTAGGCATAACCCGAACCCCTAAGCCTAACCCAAACCCGAGCCCCTAACCCTAACCCTTGCAGAAAGAAGAAGAGGGAGCAAGGTTTTGGATGTGCTGCGGTCACCTTGGTATGCCTTTTGCTTTGTGAGTACACCTGGAGCTCCTGGCTTTGTGGTTTCCTCAACCCTAACCCTAGGCGTAAGCTAACCCTAACCCTAACCCTAAACCAAACCCTAACCCTAACCCTAGGCCGAGCCAGAAACTGGGCATTGGGCTGTGGTGAGTTCCAAGCAGAAAGAGGAAGAGGGAGCAGGGTTTTGATGTGCTGTGCTTAACTTGACCGGCCTTTTGCATGGTTAGTGTCCCTGGGTCCCCTGGCTTTGTGGTTTTCTCAATCCTAACCCTAGGCATAACCCTAACCCTAACCCCTAACCCTAACCCCTAACACTCACCCGAGCCCCTAACCCTAACCCTTACCCTTGCAGAAACAAGAAGAGGGAGCAAGGTTTTGGATGTGCCAGGCTTAACTTGGCCTGCCTTTTGCATGATCAGTGTCCCTGGAGCTCTTGGCTTTGTGGTTTTCTCAACCTTAACCCTAGGCGTAACCCTAACCCTAACCCAAGGCGTAACCCTATCCCTAACCCTACCTTGAGCCAGAAATCCGGCAGAGGGTTGTGGCAAGTTCTGAGCAGTATGACAAAGAGGGAGCAAGGTTTGGGCGGTGTCCTCCTCACCTTGGTATGCCTTTTGCATGCTGACTATCCCTGGAGCTCCTGGCTTTGTGGTTTTCTCAACCCTAACCCTAACCCTAGGCGTAACCCTGACCCAACCCCTACCTTGAGCCAGAAATCCAGCAGAGGGTTGTGGCGAGTTCTGAGCAGAATGACGAAGAGGGAGGAAGGTTTCGGATGTGCTGCGGTCACCATGGTATGTCTTTCACATGGTGAGTACGCCGGGAGCTCCTGGCTTTGTGGTTTCCTCAACCCTAACCCTAGGCGTAAGCCTAACCCTAACCCTAACCCTAACCCTAGCTCAAGCCAGAAACCGGGCCTTAGGCTGTGGCGAGTTCTGAGCAGAATGACGAAGAGGGAGCAAGGTTTTGGATATGCTGCTGTCACCTTGGTAGGTCTTTTACACGGTTAGTGTGCCTGGGTCTCCTGGCTTTGTGGTTTTCTCAATCCTAACCCTAGGCATAACCCTAACCCCTAACACTAACCCTAAACCGAGTCCCTAACTCTAACCCTAACCAGAGTCCAGGCAAGGGAACGGAGCTGGCAAGGCGCTGGAGAGTTCCTGAGAGAGCTGGGAAAGGGGCACAGCCTGCAGCAAAGGAGGCTAAGGCGGGACCTTGTGGCTCTGCACAAGTCCCTGACAGGAGGGGGCAGCCGGGGGGGTCGGGCTCTGCTCCCAGGGAACAGGGACAGGAGGAGAGGGAACGGCCTCAGGCTGGGCCAGGGGAGGCTCAGGGTGGATATTGGGGAAATTCCTCCATGGAAAGGGCGCTCAGGCCTTGGCACAGCTGCCCAGGGAGGTTTGGAGTGCCCACCCCTGGGAGTGCTCCAACACCTGTGGCTGTGGCATGGACGGACGTGGTCAGCGGTGGCCGTGCTGGTGCTGGTTGCACTCAGTGATCTCCGAGGTCTTTTCCAACCTTGATTCCGCTCTCAAGGCAGCCCCACGGAGAACTAGCACAAAAGGCACCCCCAGGCTGGGCCCCGCCCCCCACTGCGCATGCGCGGGCGCGCTGGCCCTACCCCCCCCCCCCCCACTGCGCATGCGCGGGCGCCCTGGCCGGGCCCCCACCGCACTGCGCATGCGCGGGAGAGCTGGACGACCCCCCCCCCCAACCCCCACTGCGCATGCGCGGGCGCCCTGGCCGGGACCCCACCCCACTGCGCATGCGCGGGAGAGCTGGACGGCCCCCCCCACCCCACTGCACATGCGCGGGAGAGCTGCCCCCCCCCCCCCCCCACCCCCCACTGCGCATGCGCGGGCGCGCCTGCCGTCCCCCCCCACCCACTGCGCATGCGCGGGCGCTCTGGGCCCCCCCCACCCCCCACTGCGCATGCGCGGGCGCGCTGGCCCCCCCCCCCTCCCCACTGCGCATGCGCGGGAGAGCTGGACGGCCCCCCCCACCCCCAATGCGCATGCGCGGGCGCGCTGGCCCCCCCCAGCCCACTGCGCATGCGCGGGCGCTCTGGGCCCCCCCCACCCCACTGCACATGCGCGGGAGAGCTGCCCCCCCCCCCCCCCACCCCCCACTGCGCATGCGCGGGCGCGCCTGCCGTCCCCCCCCACCCACTGCGCATGCGCGGGCGCTCTGGGCCCCCCCCACCCCCCACTGCGCATGCGCGGGCGCGCCTGCCGTCCCCCCCACCCACTGCGCATGCGCCGGCAGGCTGGCCCCCCCCACCCCCCCCCCCACTGCGCATGCGCGGGAGAGCTGGACGGCCCCCCCACCCCCACTGCGCATGCGCGATGCGCCTGCCGGCCCCCCCCCACCCCCACTGCGCATGCGCCGGCACGCTGGGCCCCCCCACCCCCACTGCGCATGCGCGGGCGAGCTGGCCGGGCCCCCTCCCCACTGCGCATGCGCGGGAGAGCTGGGCCCCCCCCCCCCCCCCCCACCTCCCACTGCGCATGCGCGGGCGCGCCTGCCGTCCCCCCCCACCCACTGCGCATGCGCGGGCGCTCTGGGCCCCGCCCACCCCCCACTGCGCATGCGCGGGCGCGCTGGCCCCCCCCCCCCCCCCTCCCCACTGCGCATGCGCGGGCGCCCTGGCCGGGCCCCCACCCCACTGCGCATGCGCGGTGCGCCGGCCGGGGGCCCCCCCCCCCCACCCACTGCGCATGCGCGGCCGCTCTGGGCCCCCCCCACCCCCCACTGCGCATGCGCGGGCGCGCTGGCCCCCCCCCTCCCCACTGCGCATGCGCGGGTGCTCTGGGCCCCCCCCCCCCACCCCACTGCACATGCCCGGGCGCGCTGGGCCCGTCCCTGTGCTGGCACTGCTGGGGCACCTGCAGTGCTGGCAGCACCTCTGGGACAAGAGGGACACGGAGGGGCTGGAGCCAGTCCAGGCAAGGGAACGGAGCTGGCAAGGGGCTGGAGAGTTCCTGAGAGAGCTGGGAAAGGGGCACAGCCTGCAGCAAAGGAGGCTCAGGCGGGACCTTGTGGCTCTGCACAAGCCCCTGACAGGAGGGGGCAGCCGGGGGGGTCGGGCTCTGCTCCCAGGGAACAGGGACAGGAGGAGAGGGAACGGCCTCAGGCTGGGCCAGGGGAGGCTCAGGGTGGATATTGGGGAAATTCCTCCATGGAAAGGGCGCTCAGGCCTTGGCACAGCTGCCCAGGGAGGTTTGGAGTGCCCACCCCTGGGAGTGCTCCAACACCTGTGGCTGTGGCATGGCATGGACGTGGTCAGCGGTGGCCGTGCTGGTGCTGGTTGCACTCAGTGATCTCCGAGGTCTTTTCCAACCTTGATTCCGCTCTCAAGGCAGCCCCACGGAGGACCAGAACAAAAGGCACCCCCAAGCTGGGCCCCCCCCCCCACTGCGCATGCGCGGGCGCGCTGGCCGGGGCCCCCCCCCCCCCACCCACTGCGCATGCGCGGGAGAGCTGGACGACCCCCCCCCACCCCCCACTGCGCATGCGCGGGCGCGCCTGCCGTCCCCCCCCACCCACTGCGCATGCGCGGTGCGCCTGCCGGGGCCGCCCGCCCCCCCCCCCCACCCACTGCGCATGCGCGGGCGCTCTGGGCCCCCCCCACCCCCCACTGCGCATGCGCGGGCGCGCTGGGCCCGTCCCTGTGCTGGCACTGCTGGGGCACCTGCAGTGCTGGCAGCACCTCTGGGACAAGAGGGACACGGAGGGGCTGGAGCCAGTCCAGGCAAGGGAACGGAGCTGGCAAGGGGCTGGAGAGTTCCTGAGAGAGCTGGGAAAGGGGCACAGCCTGCAGCAAAGGAGGCTCAGGCGGGACCTTGTGGCTCTGCACAAGCCCCTGACAGGAGGGGGCAGCCGGGGGGGTCGGGCTCTGCTCCCAGGGAACAGGGACAGGAGGAGAGGGAACGGCCTCAGGCTGGGCCAGGGGAGGCTCAGGGTGGATATTGGGGAAATTCCTCCATGGAAAGGGCGCTCAGGCCTTGGCACAGCTGCCCAGGGAGGTTTGGAGTGCCCACCCCTGGGAGTGCTCCAACACCTGTGGCTGTGGCATGGCATGGACGTGGTCAGCGGTGGCCGTGCTGGTGCTGGTTGCACTCAGTGATCTCCGAGGTCTTTTCCAACCTTGATTCCGCTCTCAAGGCAGCCCCACGGAGGACCAGAACAAAAGGCACACCCAGGCTGGGCCCCCCATCCCACTGCGCATGCACGGGCGCCCTGGCCGGGCCCCCACCCCACTGCGCATGCGCGGGAGAGCTGGACGGCCCCCCCCACCCCTACTGCGCATGCGCGGGCGCCTGCAGGCCCCCCCACCCCCACTGCGCATGCGCGGGCGCGCGGGCCGGGCCCCCACCCCACTGCGCATGCGCGGGAGAGCTGGACGGCCCCCCCACCCCCACTGCGCATGCGCGGTGCGCCTGCCGGCCCCCCCCACCCCCACTGCGCATGCGCGGGCGCCTGCCGGGGCCCCCCCCGCCCCCCACCCCCCACTGCGCATGCGCGGTGCGCCGGCCGGGGCCCCCCCCCCCCCCCCCCCCACTGCGCATGCGCGGGCGCTCTGGGCCCCCCCCACCCCCCACTGCGCATGCGCGGGCGCGCTGGCCCCCCCCCCTCCCCACTACGCATGCGCGGGCGCGCCTGCCGTCCCCCCCCCCCCACTGCGCATGCGCGGGAGAGCTGGACGGCTCCCCCCACCCCCACTGCGCATGCGCGGGCGAGCTGGCCGGGCCCCCTCCCCACTGCGCATGCGCGGGAGAGCTGGACGACCCCCCCAACCCCCACTGCGCATGCGCGGGCGCCCTGGCCGGGCCCCCACCCCACTGCGCATGCGCGGTGCGCCGGCCGGGGCCCCCCCCGCCCCCCGCCACCCACTGCGCATGCGCGGTGCGCCGGCCGGGGCCCCCCCCCGCCCCCCCCACCCCCCTTGCGCATGCGCGGTGCGCCTCCAGGCCCCCCCACCCCCCACTGCGCATGCGCGGGCGCTCTGGCCCCCCCCCCCCCCCCCCCACCTCCCACTGCGCATGCGCGGGCGCGCCTGTCGTCCCCCCCACCCACTGCGCATGCGCGGTGCGCCGGCCGGGGCCCCCCCCCGCCCCCCCCACCCACTGCGCATGCGCCGGCAGGCTAGGCCCCCCCCCCCACACCCCACTGCGCATGCGCGGGCGCGCTGGGCCCCCCCTTCCCACTGCGCATGCGCGGGCGCTCTGGGCCCCCCCCCCCCCCACCCCACTGCACATGCCCGGGCGCGCTGGGCCCGTCCCTGTGCTGGCACTGCTGGGGCACCTGCAGTGCTGGCAGCACCTCTGGGACAAGAGGGACACGGAGGGGCTGGAGCCAGTCCAGGCAAGGGAACGGAGCTGGCAAGGGGCTGGAGAGTTCCTGAGAGAGCTGGGAAAGGGGCACAGCCTGCAGCAAAGGAGGCTCAGGCGGGACCTTGTGGCTCTGCACAAGCCCCTGACAGGAGGGGGCAGCCGGGGGGGTCGGGCTCTGCTCCCAGGGAACAGGGACAGGAGGAGAGGGAACGGCCTCAGGCTGGGCCAGGGGAGGCTCAGGGTGGATATTGGGGAAATTCCTCCATGGAAAGGGCGCTCAGGCCTTGGCACAGCTGCCCAGGGAGGTTTGGAGTGCCCACCCCTGGGAATGCTCCAACACCTGTGGCTGTGGCATGGCATGGACGTGGTCAGCGGTGGCCGTGCTGGTGCTGGTTGCACTCAGTGATCTCCGAGGTCTTTTCCAACCTTGATTCCGCTCTCAAGGCAGCCCCACGGAGGACCAGAACAAAAGGCACACCCAGGCTGGGCCCCCCATCCCACTGCGCATGCACGGGCGCCCTGGCCGGGCCCCCACCCCACTGCGCATGCGCGGGAGAGCTGGACGGCCCCCCCCACCCCTACTGCGCATGCGCGGGCGCCTGCCGGCCCCCCCACCCCCACTGCGCATGCGCGGGCGCGCGGGCCGGGCCCCCACCCCACTGCGCATGCGCGGGAGAGCTGGACGGCCCCCCCACCCCCACTGCGCATGCGCGGTGCGCCTGCCGGCCCCCCCCACCCCCACTGCGCATGCGCCGTTACGCTGGGCCCCCCCCACCCCCACTGCGCATGCGCCGGCAGGCTGTGGCCCCCCCCCCCCTCCCCCACACCCCCCACTGCGCATGCGCCGGCCGGCTGGGCCCCCCCCCCCCCCCACCCCCCACTGCGCATGCGCGGCCGCTCTGGGCCCCCCCCACCCCCCACTGCGCATGCGCGGGCGCGCTGGCCCCCCCCCCTCCCCACTGCGCATGCGCGGGTGCTCTGGGCCCCCCCCCCCCACCCCACTGCACATGCCCGGGCGCGCTGGGCCCGTCCCTGTGCTGGCACTGCTGGGGCACCTGCAGTGCTGGCAGCACCTCTGGGACAAGAGGGACACGGAGGGGCTGGAGCCAGTCCAGGCAAGGGAACGGAGCTGGCAAGGGGCTGGAGAGTTCCTGAGAGAGCTGGGAAAGGGGCACAGCCTGCAGCAAAGGAGGCTCAGGCGGGACCTTGTGGCTCTGCACAAGCCCCTGACAGGAGGGGGCAGCCGGGGGGGTCGGGCTCTGCTCCCAGGGAACAGGGACAGGAGGAGAGGGAACGGCCTCAGGCTGGGCCAGGGGAGGCTCAGGGTGGATATTGGGGAAATTCCTCCATGGAAAGGGCGCTCAGGCCTTGGCACAGCTGCCCAGGGAGGTTTGGAGTGCCCACCCCTGGGAGTGCTCCAACACCTGTGGCTGTGGCATGGCATGGACGTGGTCAGCGGTGGCCGTGCTGGTGCTGGTTGCACTCAGTGATCTCCGAGGTCTTTTCCAACCTTGATTCCGCTCTCAAGGCAGCCCCACGGAGGACCAGAACAAAAGGCACCCCCAAGCTGGGCCCCCCCCCCCACTGCGCATGCGCGGGCGCGCTGGCCGGGGCCCCCCCCCCCCCCCACCCACTGCGCATGCGCGGGAGAGCTGGACGACCCCCACCACCCCCCACTGCGCATGCGCGGGCGCGCCTGCCGTCCCCCCCCACCCACTGCGCATGCGCGGTGCGCCTGCCGGGGCCGCCCGCCCCCCCCCCCACCCACTGCGCATGCGCGGGCGCTCTGGGCCCCCCCCACCCCCCACTGCGCATGCGCGGGCGCGCTGGGCCCGTCCCTGTGCTGGCACTGCTGGGGCACCTGCAGTGCTGGCAGCACCTCGGGGACAAGAGGGACACGGAGGGGCTGGAGCGAGTCCAGGCAAGGGAACGGAGCTGGCAAGGGGCTGGAGAGTTCCTGAGAGAGCTGGGAAAGGGGCACAGCCTGCAGCAAAGGAGGCTCAGGCGGGACCTTGTGGCTCTGCACAAGCCCCTGACAGGAGGGGGCAGCCGGGGGGGTCGGGCTCTGCTCCCAGGGAACAGGGACAGGAGGAGAGGGAACGGCCTCAGGCTGGGCCAGGGGAGGCTCAGGGTGGATATTGGGGAAATTCCTCCATGGAAAGGGCGCTCAGGCCTTGGCACAGCTGCCCAGGGAGGTTTGGAGTGCCCACCCCTGGGAGTGCTCCAACACCTGTGGCTGTGGCATGGCATGGACGTGGTCAGCGGTGGCCGTGCTGGTGCTGGTTGCACTCAGTGATCTCCGAGGTCTTTTCCAACCTTGATTCCGCTCTCAAGGCAGCCCCACGGAGGACCAGAACAAAAGGCACACCCAGGCTGGGCCCCCCATCCCACTGCGCATGCACGGGCGCCCTGGCCGGGCCCCCACCCCACTGCGCATGCGCGGGAGAGCTGGACGGCCCCCCCCACCCCTACTGCGCATGCGCGGGCGCCTGCAGGCCCCCCCCACCCCCACTGCGCATGCGCGGGCGCGCGGGCCGGGCCCCCACCCCACTGCGCATGCGCGGGAGAGCTGGACGGCCCCCCCACCCCCACTGCGCATGCGCGGTGCGCCTGCCGGCCCCCCCCACCCCCACTGCGCATGCGCGGGCGCCTGCCGGGGCCCCCCCCGTCCCCCACCCCCCACTGCGCATGCGCGGTGCGCCGGCCGGGGGGCCCCCCCCCCCCCCCACCCACTGCGCATGCGCGGGCGCTCTGGGCCCCCCCCACCCCCCACTGCGCATGCGCGGGCGCGCTGGCCCCCCCCCCTCCCCACTACGCATGCGCGGGCGCGCCTGCCGTCCCCCCCCCCCCACTGCGCATGCGCGGGAGAGCTGGACGGCTCCCCCCACCCCCACTGCGCATGCGCGGGCGAGCTGGCCGGGGCCCCCTCCCCACTGCGCATGCGCGGGAGAGCTGGACGACCCCCCCAACCCCCACTGCGCATGCGCGGGCGCCCTGGCCGGGCCCCCACCCCACTGCGCATGCGCGGTGCGCCGGCCGGGGCCCCCCCCCGCCCCCCGCCACCCACTGCGCATGCGCGGTGCGCCGGCCGGGGCCCCCCCCGCCCCCCCCACCCCCCTTGCGCATGCGCGGTGCGCCTCCAGGCCCCCCCACCCCCCACTGCGCATGCGCGGGCGCTCTGGGCCCCCCCCCCCCCACCTCCCACTGCGCATGCGCGGGCGCGCCTGTCGTCCCCCCCCACCCACTGCGCATGCGCGGTGCGCCGGCCGGGGCCCCCCCCCGCCCCCCCCACCCACTGCGCATGCGCCGGCAGGCTAGGCCCCCCCCCCCCCACCCCACTGCGCATGCGCGGGCGCGCTGGGCCCCCCCTCCCCACTGCGCATGCGCGGGCGCTCTGGGCCCCCCCCCCCCCCCCACCCCACTGCACATGCCCGGGCGCGCTGGGCCCGTCCCTGTGCTGGCACTGCTGGGGCACCTGCAGTGCTGGCAGCACCTCTGGGACAAGAGGGACACGGAGGGGCTGGAGCCAGTCCAGGCAAGGGAACGGAGCTGGCAAGGGGCTGGAGAGTTCCTGAGAGAGCTGGGAAAGGGGCACAGCCTGCAGCAAAGGAGGCTCAGGCGGGACCTTGTGGCTCTGCACAAGCCCCTGACAGGAGGGGGCAGCCGGGGGGGTCGGGCTTTGCTCCCAGGGAACAGGGACAGGAGGAGAGGGAACGGCCTCAGGCTGGGCCAGGGGAGGCTCAGGGTGGATATTGGGGAAATTCCTCCATGGAAAGGGCGCTCAGGCCTTGGCACAGCTGCCCAGGGAGGTTTGGAGTGCCCACCCCTGGGAGTGCTCCAACACCTGTGGCTGTGGCATGGCATGGACGTGGTCAGCGGTGGCCGTGCTGGTGCTGGTTGCACTCAGTGATCTCCGAGGTCTTTTCCAACCTTGATTCCGCTCTCAAGGCAGCCCCACGGAGGACCAGAACAAAAGGCACACCCAGGCTGGGCCCCCCATCCCACTGCGCATGCACGGGCGCCCTGGCCGGGCCCCCACCCCACTGCGCATGCGCGGGAGAGCTGGACGGCCCCCCCCACCCCTACTGCGCATGCGCGGGCGCCTGCCGGCCCCCCCACCCCACTGCGCATGCGCGGGCGCGCGGGCCGGGCCCCCACCCCACTGCGCATGCGCGGGAGAGCTGGACGGCCCCCCCACCCCCACTGCGCATGCGCGGTGCGCCTGCCGGCCCCCCCCACCCCCACTGCGCATGCGCGGGCGCCTGCCGGGGCCCCCCCCGCCCCCCACCCCCCACTGCGCATGCGCGGTGCGCCGGCCGGGGGGCCCCCCCCCCCCCACCCACTGCGCATGCGCGGGCGCTCTGGGCCCCCCCCACCCCCCACTGCGCATGCGCGGGCGCGCTGGCCCCCCCCCCCTCCCCACTACGCATGCGCGGGCGCGCCTGCCGTCCCCCCCCCCCCACTGCGCATGCGCGGGAGAGCTGGACGGCTCCCCCCACCCCCACTGCGCATGCGCGGGCGAGCTGGCCGGGCCCCCTCCCCACTGCGCATGCGCGGGAGAGCTGGACGACCCCCCCAACCCCCACTGCGCATGCGCGGGCGCCCTGGCCGGGCCCCCACCCCACTGCGCATGCGCGGTGCGCCGGCCGGGGCCCCCCCCGCCCCCCGCCACCCACTGCGCATTGCGCCGGCCGGGGCCCCCCCCGCCCCCCCCCACCCCCCTTGCGCATGCGCGGTGCGCCTCCAGGCCCCCCCACCCCCACTGCGCATGCGCGGGCGCTCTGGCCCCCCCCCCCCCCCCCCCCCCACCTCCCACTGCGCATGCGCGGGCGCGCCTGTCGTCCCCCCCACCCACTGCGCATGCGCGGTGCGCCGGCCGGGGCCCCCCCCCGCCCCCCCCACCCACTGCGCATGCGCCGGCAGGCTAGGCCCCCCCCCCACACCCCACTGCGCATGCGCGGGGCGCGCTGGGCCCCCCCTTCCCACTGCGCATGCGCGGGCGCTCTGGGCCCCCCCCCCCCCCCACCCCACTGCACATGCCCGGGCGCGCTGGGCCCGTCCCTGTGCTGGCACTGCTGGGGCACCTGCAGTGCTGGCAGCACCTCTGGGACAAGAGGGACACGGAGGGGCTGGAGCCAGTCCAGGCAAGGGAACGGAGCTGGCAAGGGGCTGGAGAGTTCCTGAGAGAGCTGGGAAAGGGGCACAGCCTGCAGCAAAGGAGGCTCAGGCGGGACCTTGTGGCTCTGCACAAGCCCCTGACAGGAGGGGGCAGCCGGGGGGGTCGGGCTCTGCTCCCAGGGAACAGGGACAGGAGGAGAGGGAACGGCCTCAGGCTGGGCCAGGGGAGGCTCAGGGTGGATATTGGGGAAATTCCTCCATGGAAAGGGCGCTCAGGCCTTGGCACAGCTGCCCAGGGAGGTTTGGAGTGCCCACCCCTGGGAGTGCTCCACACCTGTGGGCTGTGGCATGGCATGGACGTGGTCAGCGGTGGCCGTGCTGGTGCTGGTTGCACTCAGTGATCTCCGAGGTCTTTTCCAACCTTGATTCCGCTCTCAAAGGCAGCCCCACGGAGGACCAGAACAAAAGGCACACCCAGGCTGGGCCCCCCATCCCACTGCGCATGCACGGGCGCCCTGGCCGGGCCCCCACCCCACTGCGCATGCGCGGGAGAGCTGGACGGCCCCCCCCACCCCCTACTGCGCATGCGCGGGCGCCTGCCGGCCCCCCCACCCCCCACTGCGCATGCGCGGGCGCGCGGGCCGGGCCCCCACCCCACTGCGCATGCGCGGGAGAGCTGGACGGCCCCCCACCCCCACTGCGCATGCGCGGTGCGCCTGCCGGCCCCCCCCACCCCCACTGCGCATGCGCCGTTACGCTGGGCCCCCCCCACCCCCACTGCGCATGCGCCGGCAGGCTGTTGCCCCCCCCCCCCCCCCCCCACACCCCCCACTGCGCATGCGCCGGCCGGCTGGGCCCCCCCCCCCCCCCACCCCCCACTGCGCATGCGCGGCCGCTCTGGGCCCCCCCCACCCCCCACTGCGCATGCGCGGGCGCGCTGGCCCCCCCCCCTCCCCACTGCGCATGCGCGGGTGCTCTGGGCCCCCCCCCCCCACCCCACTGCACATGCCCGGGCGCGCTGGGCCCGTCCCTGTGCTGGCACTGCTGGGGCACCTGCAGTGCTGGCAGCACCTCTGGGACAAGAGGGACACGGAGGGGCTGGAGCCAGTCCAGGCAAGGGAACGGGAGCTGGCAAGGGGCTGGAGAGTTCCTGAGAGAGCTGGGAAAGGGGCACAGCCTGCAGCAAAGGAGGCTCAGGCGGGACCTTGTGGCTCTGCACAAGCCCCTGACAGGAGGGGGCAGCCGGGGGGTCGGGCTCTGCTCCCAGGGAACAGGGACAGGAGGAGAGGGAACGGCCTCAGGCTGGGCCAGGGGAGGCTCAGGGTGGATATTGGGGAAATTCCTCCATGGAAAGGGCGCTCAGGCCTTGGCACAGCTGCCCAGGGAGGTTTGGAGTGCCCACCCCTGGGAGTGCTCCAACACCTGTGGCTGTGGCATGGCATGGACGTGGTCAGCGGTGGCCGTGCTGGTGCTGGTTGCACTCAGTGATCTCCGAGGTCTTTTCCAACCTTGATTCCGCTCTCAAGGCAGCCCCACGGAGGACCAGAACAAAAGGCACCCCCAAGCTGGGCCCCCCCCCCCACTGCGCATGCGCGGGCGCGCTGGCCGGGGCCCCCCCCCCCCCCACCCACTGCGCATGCGCGGGAGAGCTGGACGACCCCCACCACCCCCCACTGCGCATGCGCGGGCGCGCCTGCCGTCCCCCCCCACCCACTGCGCATGCGCGGTGCGCCTGCCGGGGCCGCCCGCCCCCCCCCCCCACCCACTGCGCATGCGCGGGCGCTCTGGGCCCCCCCCACCCCCCACTGCGCATGCGCGGGCGCGCTGGGCCCGTCCCTGTGCTGGCACTGCTGGGGCACCTGCAGTGCTGGCAGCACCTCGGGGACAAGAGGGACACGGAGGGGCTGGAGCGAGTCCAGGCAAGGGAACGGAGCTGGCAAGGGGCTGGAGAGTTCCTGAGAGAGCTGGGAAAGGGGCACAGCCTGCAGCAAAGGAGGCTCAGGCGGGACCTTGTGGCTCTGCACAAGCCCCTGACAGGAGGGGGCAGCCGGGGGGGTCGGGCTCTGCTCCCAGGGAACAGGGACAGGAGGAGAGGGAACGGCCTCAGGCTGGGCCAGGGGAGGCTCAGGGTGGATATTGGGGAAATTCCTCCATGGAAAGGGCGCTCAGGCCTTGGCACAGCTGCCCAGGGAGGTTTGGAGTGCCCACCCCTGGGAGTGCTCCAACACCTGTGGCTGTGGCATGGCATGGACGTGGTCAGCGGTGGCCGTGCTGGTGCTGGTTGCACTCAGTGATCTCCGAGGTCTTTTCCAACCTTGATTCCGCTCTCAAGGCAGCCCCACGGAGGACCAGAACAAAAGGCACACCCAGGCTGGGCCCCCCATCCCACTGCGCATGCACGGGCGCCCTGGCCGGGCCCCCACCCCACTGCGCATGCGCGGGAGAGCTGGACGGCCCCCCCCACCCCTACTGCGCATGCGCGGGCGCCTGCAGGCCCCCCCCACCCCCACTGCGCATGCGCGGGCGCGCGGGCCGGGCCCCCACCCCACTGCGCATGCGCGGGAGAGCTGGACGGCCCCCCCACCCCCACTGCGCATGCGCGGTGCGCCTGCCGGCCCCCCCCACCCCCACTGCGCATGCGCGGGCGCCTGCCGGGGCCCCCCCCGTCCCCCACCCCCCACTGCGCATGCGCGGTGCGCCGGCCGGGGGGCCCCCCCCCCCCCCCCACCCACTGCGCATGCGCGGGCGCTCTGGGCCCCCCCCACCCCCCACTGCGCATGCGCGGGCGCGCTGGCCCCCCCCCCTCCCCACTACGCATGCGCGGGCGCGCCTGCCGTCCCCCCCCCCCCACTGCGCATGCGCGGGAGAGCTGGACGGCTCCCCCCACCCCCACTGCGCATGCGCGGGCGCTCTGGGCCCCCCCCCCCCACCTCCCACTGCGCATGCGCGGGCGCGCCTGTCGTCCCCCCCCACCCACTGCGCATGCGCGGTGCGCCGGCCGGGGCCCCCCCCCGCCCCCCCCACCCACTGCGCATGCGCCGGCAGGCTAGGCCCCCCCCCCCACACCCCACTGCGCATGCGCGGGCGCGCTGGGCCCCCCCTCCCCACTGCGCATGCGCGGGCGCTCTGGGCCCCCCCCCCCCCCACCCCACTGCACATGCCCGGGCGCGCTGGGCCCGTCCCTGTGCTGGCACTGCTGGGGCACCTGCAGTGCTGGCAGCACCTCTGGGACAAGAGGGACACGGAGGGGCTGGAGCCAGTCCAGGCAAGGGAACGGAGCTGGCAAGGGGCTGGAGAGTTCCTGAGAGAGCTGGGAAAGGGGCACAGCCTGCAGCAAAGGAGGCTCAGGCGGGACCTTGTGGCTCTGCACAAGCCCCTGACAGGAGGGGGCAGCCGGGGGGGTCGGGCTTTGCTCCCAGGGAACAGGGACAGGAGGAGAGGGAACGGCCTCAGGCTGGGCCAGGGGAGGCTCAGGGTGGATATTGGGGAAATTCCTCCATGGAAAGGGCGCTCAGGCCTTGGCACAGCTGCCCAGGGAGGTTTGGAGTGCCCACCCCTGGGAGTGCTCCAACACCTGTGGCTGTGGCATGGCATGGACGTGGTCAGCGGTGGCCGTGCTGGTGCTGGTTGCACTCAGTGATCTCCGAGGTCTTTTCCAACCTTGATTCCGCTCTCAAGGCAGCCCCACGGAGGACCAGAACAAAAGGCACACCCAGGCTGGGCCCCCCATCCCACTGCGCATGCACGGGCGCCCTGGCCGGGCCCCCACCCCACTGCGCATGCGCGGGAGAGCTGGACGGCCCCCCCCACCCCTACTGCGCATGCGCGGGCGCCTGCCGGCCCCCCCACCCCCACTGCGCATGCGCGGGCGCGCGGGCCGGGCCCCCACCCCACTGCGCATGCGCGGGAGAGCTGGACGGCCCCCCCACCCCCACTGCGCATGCGCGGTGCGCCTGCCGGCCCCCCCCACCCCCACTGCGCATGCGCGGGCGCCTGCCGGGGCCCCCCCCGCCCCCCACCCCCCACTGCGCATGCGCGGTGCGCCGGCCGGGGGCCCCCCCCCCCCCCCACCCACTGCGCATGCGCGGGCGCTCTGGGCCCCCCCCACCCCCCACTGCGCATGCGCGGGCGCGCTGGCCCCCCCCCCCTCCCCACTACGCATGCGCGGGCGCGCCTGCCGTCCCCCCCCCCCCACTGCGCATGCGCGGGAGAGCTGGACGGCTCCCCCCACCCCCACTGCGCATGCGCGGGCGAGCTGGCCGGGCCCCCTCCCCACTGCGCATGCGCGGGAGAGCTGGACGACCCCCCCAACCCCCACTGCGCATGCGCGGGCGCCCTGGCCGGGCCCCCACCCCACTGCGCATGCGCGGTGCGCCGGCCGGGGCCCCCCCCGCCCCCCGCCACCCACTGCGCATGCGCGGTGCGCCGGCCGGGGCCCCCCCCGCCCCCCCCACCCCCCTTGCGCATGCGCGGTGCGCCTCCAGGCCCCCCCACCCCCCACTGCGCATGCGCGGGCGCTCTGGCCCCCCCCCCCCCCCCCCCCACCTCCCACTGCGCATGCGCGGGCGCGCCTGTCGTCCCCCCCACCCACTGCGCATGCGCGGTGCGCCGGCCGGGGCCCCCCCCGCCCCCCCCACCCACTGCGCATGCGCCGGCAGGCTAGGCCCCCCCCCCCACACCCCACTGCGCATGCGCGGGCGCGCTGGGCCCCCCCTTCCCACTGCGCATGCGCGGGCGCTCTGGGCCCCCCCCCCCCCACCCCACTGCACATGCCCGGGCGCGCTGGGCCCGTCCCTGTGCTGGCACTGCTGGGGCACCTGCAGTGCTGGCAGCACCTCTGGGACAAGAGGGACACGGAGGGGCTGGAGCCAGTCCAGGCAAGGGAACGGAGCTGGCAAGGGGCTGGAGAGTTCCTGAGAGAGCTGGGAAAGGGGCACAGCCTGCAGCAAAGGAGGCTCAGGCGGGACCTTGTGGCTCTGCACAAGCCCCTGACAGGAGGGGGCAGCCGGGGGGGTCGGGCTCTGCTCCCAGGGAACAGGGACAGGAGGAGAGGGAACGGCCTCAGGCTGGGCCAGGGGAGGCTCAGGGTGGATATTGGGGAAATTCCTCCATGGAAAGGGCGCTCAGGCCTTGGCACAGCTGCCCAGGGAGGTTTGGAGTGCCCACCCCTGGGAGTGCTCCAACACCTGTGGCTGTGGCATGGCATGGACGTGGTCAGCGGTGGCCGTGCTGGTGCTGGTTGCACTCAGTGATCTCCGAGGTCTTTTCCAACCTTGATTCCGCTCTCAAGGCAGCCCCACGGAGGACCAGAACAAAAGGCACACCCAGGCTGGGCCCCCCATCCCACTGCGCATGCACGGGCGCCCTGGCCGGGCCCCCACCCCACTGCGCATGCGCGGGAGAGCTGGACGGCCCCCCCCACCCCTACTGCGCATGCGCGGGCGCCTGCCGGCCCCCCCACCCCCACTGCGCATGCGCGGGCGCGCGGGCCGGGCCCCCACCCCACTGCGCATGCGCGGGAGAGCTGGACGGCCCCCCCACCCCCACTGCGCATGCGCGGTGCGCCTGCCGGCCCCCCCCACCCCCACTGCGCATGCGCCGTTACGCTGGGCCCCCCCCACCCCCACTGCGCATGCGCCGGCAGGCTGTTGCCCCCCCCCCCCCCCCCCCCACACCCCCCACTGCGCATGCGCCGGCCGGCTGGGCCCCCCCCCCCCCCCACCCCCCACTGCGCATGCGCGGCCGCTCTGGGCCCCCCCCACCCCCCACTGCGCATGCGCGGGCGCGCTGGGCCCCCCCCCTCCCCACTGCGCATGCGCGGGTGCTCTGGGCCCCCCCCCCCCCACCCCACTGCACATGCCCGGGCGCGCTGGGCCCGTCCCTGTGCTGGCACTGCTGGGGCACCTGCAGTGCTGGCAGCACCTCTGGGACAAGAGGGACACGGAGGGGCTGGAGCCAGTCCAGGCAAGGGAACGGAGCTGGCAAGGGGCTGGAGAGTTCCTGAGAGAGCTGGGAAAGGGGCACAGCCTGCAGCAAAGGAGGCTCAGGCGGGACCTTGTGGCTCTGCACAAGCCCCTGACAGGAGGGGGCAGCCGGGGGGGTCGGGCTCTGCTCCCAGGGAACAGGGACAGGAGGAGAGGGAACGGCCTCAGGCTGGGCCAGGGGAGGCTCAGGGTGGATATTGGGGAAATTCCTCCATGGAAAGGGCGCTCAGGCCTTGGCACAGCTGCCCAGGGAGGTTTGGAGTGCCCACCCCTGGGAGTGCTCCAACACCTGTGGCTGTGGCATGGCATGGACGTGGTCAGCGGTGGCCGTGCTGGTGCTGGTTGCACTCAGTGATCTCCGAGGTCTTTTCCAACCTTGATTCCGCTCTCAAGGCAGCCCCACGGAGGACCAGAACAAAAGGCACCCCCAAGCTGGGCCCCCCCCCCCACTGCGCATGCGCGGGCGCGCTGGCCGGGGCCCCCCCCCCCCCCACCCACTGCGCATGCGCGGGAGAGCTGGACGACCCCCACCACCCCCCACTGCGCATGCGCGGGCGCGCCTGCCGTCCCCCCCCACCCACTGCGCATGCGCGGTGCGCCTGCCGGGGCCGCCCGCCCCCCCCCCCCACCCACTGCGCATGCGCGGGCGCTCTGGGCCCCCCCCACCCCCCACTGCGCATGCGCGGGCGCGCTGGGCCCGTCCCTGTGCTGGCACTGCTGGGGCACCTGCAGTGCTGGCAGCACCTCGGGGACAAGAGGGACACGGAGGGGCTGGAGCGAGTCCAGGCAAGGGAACGGAGCTGGCAAGGGGCTGGAGAGTTCCTGAGAGAGCTGGGAAAGGGGCACAGCCTGCAGCAAAGGAGGCTCAGGCGGGACCTTGTGGCTCTGCACAAGCCCCTGACAGGAGGGGGCAGCCGGGGGGGTCGGGCTCTGCTCCCAGGGAACAGGGACAGGAGGAGAGGGAACGGCCTCAGGCTGGGCCAGGGGAGGCTCAGGGTGGATATTGGGGAAATTCCTCCATGGAAAGGGCGCTCAGGCCTTGGCACAGCTGCCCAGGGAGGTTTGGAGTGCCCACCCCTGGGAGTGCTCCAACACCTGTGGCTGTGGCATGGCATGGACGTGGTCAGCGGTGGCCGTGCTGGTGCTGGTTGCACTCAGTGATCTCCGAGGTCTTTTCCAACCTTGATTCCGCTCTCAAGGCAGCCCCACGGAGGACCAGAACAAAAGGCACACCCAGGCTGGGCCCCCCATCCCACTGCGCATGCACGGGCGCCCTGGCCGGGCCCCCACCCCACTGCGCATGCGCGGGAGAGCTGGACGGCCCCCCCCACCCCTACTGCGCATGCGCGGGCGCCTGCAGGCCCCCCCCACCCCCACTGCGCATGCGCGGGCGCGCGGGCCGGGCCCCCACCCCACTGCGCATGCGCGGGAGAGCTGGACGGCCCCCCCACCCCCACTGCGCATGCGCGGTGCGCCTGCCGGCCCCCCCCACCCCCACTGCGCATGCGCGGGCGCCTGCCGGGGCCCCCCCCGTCCCCCACCCCCCACTGCGCATGCGCGGTGCGCCGGCCGGGGGGCCCCCCCCCCCCCCCCACCCACTGCGCATGCGCGGGCGCTCTGGGCCCCCCCCACCCCCCACTGCGCATGCGCGGGCGCGCTGGCCCCCCCCCCTCCCCACTACGCATGCGCGGGCGCGCCTGCCGTCCCCCCCCCCCCACTGCGCATGCGCGGGAGAGCTGGACGGCTCCCCCCACCCCCACTGCGCATGCGCGGGCGAGCTGGCTGGGCCCCCTCCCCACTGCGCATGCGCGGGAGAGCTGGACGACCCCCCCAACCCCCACTGCGCATGCGCGGGCGCCCTGGCCGGGCCCCCACCCCACTGCGCATGCGCGGTGCGCCGGCCGGGGCCCCCCCCCGCCCCCCGCCACCCACTGCGCATGCGCGGTGCGCCGGCCGGGGCCCCCCCCGCCCCCCCCACCCCCCTTGCGCATGCGCGGTGCGCCTCCAGGCCCCCCCACCCCCCACTGCGCATGCGCGGGCGCTCTGGGCCCCCCCCCCCCCCACCTCCCACTGCGCATGCGCGGGCGCGCCTGTCGTCCCCCCCCACCCACTGCGCATGCGCGGTGCGCCGGCCGGGGCCCCCCCCCGCCCCCCCCACCCACTGCGCATGCGCCGGCAGGCTAGGCCCCCCCCCCCACACCCCACTGCGCATGCGCGGGCGCGCTGGGCCCCCCCTCCCCACTGCGCATGCGCGGGCGCTCTGGGCCCCCCCCCCCCCCCCACCCCACTGCACATGCCCGGGCGCGCTGGGCCCGTCCCTGTGCTGGCACTGCTGGGGCACCTGCAGTGCTGGCAGCACCTCTGGGACAAGAGGGACACGGAGGGGCTGGAGCCAGTCCAGGCAAGGGAACGGAGCTGGCAAGGGGCTGGAGAGTTCCTGAGAGAGCTGGGAAAGGGGCACAGCCTGCAGCAAAGGAGGCTCAGGCGGGACCTTGTGGCTCTGCACAAGCCCCTGACAGGAGGGGGCAGCCGGGGGGGTCGGGCTTTGCTCCCAGGGAACAGGGACAGGAGGAGAGGGAACGGCCTCAGGCTGGGCCAGGGGAGGCTCAGGGTGGATATTGGGGAAATTCCTCCATGGAAAGGGCGCTCAGGCCTTGGCACAGCTGCCCAGGGAGGTTTGGAGTGCCCACCCCTGGGAGTGCTCCAACACCTGTGGCTGTGGCATGGCATGGACGTGGTCAGCGGTGGCCGTGCTGGTGCTGGTTGCACTCAGTGATCTCCGAGGTCTTTTCCAACCTTGATTCCGCTCTCAAGGCAGCCCCACGGAGGACCAGAACAAAAGGCACACCCAGGCTGGGCCCCCCATCCCACTGCGCATGCACGGGCGCCCTGGCCGGGCCCCCACCCCACTGCGCATGCGCGGGAGAGCTGGACGGCCCCCCCCACCCCTACTGCGCATGCGCGGGCGCCTGCCGGCCCCCCCACCCCCACTGCGCATGCGCGGGCGCGCGGGCCGGGCCCCCACCCCACTGCGCATGCGCGGGAGAGCTGGACGGCCCCCCCACCCCCACTGCGCATGCGCGGTGCGCCTGCCGGCCCCCCCCCACCCCCACTGCGCATGCGCCGTTACGCTGGGCCCCCCCCACCCCCACAGCGCATGCGCCGGCAGGCTGTTGCCCCCCCCCCCCCCCCCACAACCCCCACTGCGCATGCGCCGGCAGGCTGGGGGGGCCCCCCCCCCCCCCCCCCCCCCCCCCCACTGCGCATGCGCGGGAGAGCTGGACGGCTCCCCCCACCCCCACTGCGCATGCGCGGGCGCCTGCCGGGGCCCCCCCGCCCCTCACCCCCCACTGCGCATGCGCGGTGGCCGCCGGCCGGGGGCCCCCCCCCCCCCCCCACCCACTGCGCATGCGCGGGCGCTCTGGGCCCCCCCCACCCCCCCACTGCGCATGCGCGGGCGCGCTGGCCCCCCCCCCTCCCCACTACGCATGCGCGGGCGCGCCTGCCGTCCCCCCCCCCCCACTGCGCATGCGCGGGAGAGCTGGACGGCTCCCCCCCACCCCCACTGCGCATGCGCGGGCGCCTGCCGGCCCCCCCCACGCCCACTGCGCATGCGCCGGCACGCTGGGCCCCCCCCACCCCCACTGCGCATGCGCGGGCGAGCTGGCCGGGCCCCCTCCCCACTGCGCATGCGCGGGAGAGCTGGACGACCCCCCCCAACCCCACTGCGCATGCGCGGGCGCCCTGGCCGGGCCCCCACCCCACTGCGCATGCGCGGTGCGCCGGCCGGGGCCCCCCCCGCCCCCCGCCCCCCACTGCGCATGCGCGGTGCGCCGGCAGGGGCCCCCCCCGCCCCCCCCACCCCCCTTGCGCATGCGCGGTGCGCCTCCAGGCCCCCCCACCCCCCACTGCGCATGCGCGGGCGCTCTGGGCCCCCCCCCCCCCCCCACCTCCCACTGCGCATGCGCGCGGGCGCGCCTGTCGTCCCCCCCCACCCACTGCGCATGCGCGGTGCGCCGGCCGGGCCCCCCCCCGCCCCCCCCACCCACTGCGCATGCGCCGGCAGGCTAGGCCCCCCCCCCCACAACCCCACTGCGCATGCGCGGGCGCGCTGGGCCCCCCCTCCCCACTGCGCATGCGCGGGCGCTCTGGGCCCCCCCCCCCCCACCCCACTGCACATGCCCGGGCGCGCTGGGCCCGTCCCTGTGCTGGCACTGCTGGGGCACCTGCAGTGCTGGCAGCACCTCTGGGACAAGAGGGACACGGAGGGGCTGGAGCCAGTCCAGGCAAGGGAACGGAGCTGGCAAGGGGCTGGAGAGTTCCTGAGAGAGCTGGGAAAGGGGCACAGCCTGCAGCAAAGGAGGCTCAGGCGGGACCTTGTGGCTCTGCACAAGCCCCTGACAGGAGGGGGCAGCCGGGGGGGTCGGGCTCTGCTCCCAGGGAACAGGGACAGGAGGAGAGGGAACGGCCTCAGGCTGGGCCAGGGGAGGCTCAGGGTGGATATTGGGAAATTCCTCCATGGAAAGGGCGCTCAGGCCTTGGCACAGCTGCCCAGGGAGGTTTGGAGTGCCCACCCCTGGGAGTGCTCCAACACCTGTGGCTGTGGCATGGCATGGACGTGGTCAGCGGTGGCCGTGCTGGTGCTGGTTGCACTCAGTGATCTCCGAGGTCTTTTCCAACCTTGATTCCGCTCTCAAGGCAGCCCCACGGAGGACCAGAACAAAAGGCACACCCAGGCTGGGCCCCCCATCCCACTGCGCATGCACGGGCGCCCTGGCCGGGCCCCCACCCCACTGCGCATGCGCGGGAGAGCTGGACGGCCCCCCCACCCCTACTGCGCATGCGCGGGCGCCTGCCGGCCCCCCACCCCCACTGCGCATGCGCGGGCGCGCGGGCCGGGCCCCCACCCCACTGCGCATGCGCGGGAGAGCTGGACGGCCCCCCCACCCCCACTGCGCATGCGCGGTGCGCCTGCCGGCCCCCCCCCACCCGCACTGCGCATGCGCCGTTACGCTGGGCCCCCCCCACCCCCACTGCGCATGCGCCGGCAGGCTGTTGCCCCCCCCCCCCCCCCCCACACCCCCCACTGCGCATGCGCCGGCCGGCTGGGCCCCCCCCCCCCCCCCACCCCCCACTGCGCATGCGCGGGCGCGCTGGCCCCCCCCAGCCCACTGCGCATGCGCGGGCGCTCTGGGCCCCCCCCCCACCCCACTGCACATGCGCGGGAGAGCTGCCCCCCCCCCCCCCCACCCCCACTGCGCATGCGCGGGCGCGCCTGCCGTCCCCCCCACCCACTGCGCATGCGCGGTGCGCCGGCCGGGGGCCCCCCCCCCCCCCCACCCACTGCGCATGCGCGGCCGCTCTGGGCCCCCCCACCCCCCACTGCGCATGCGCGGGCGCGCTGGCCCCCCCCCCTCCCACTGCGCATGCGCGGGTGCTCTGGGCCCCCCCCCCCCCCACCCCACTGCACATGCCCGGGCGCGCTGGGCCCGTCCCTGTGCTGGCACTGCTGGGGCACCTGCAGTGCTGGCAGCACCTCTGGGACAAGAGGGACACGGAGGGGCTGGAGCCAGTCCAGGCAAGGGAACGGAGCTGGCAAGGGGCTGGAGAGTTCCTGAGAGAGCTGGGAAAGGGGCACAGCCTGCAGCAAAGGAGGCTCAGGCGGGACCTTGTGGCTCTGCACAAGCCCCTGACAGGAGGGGGCAGCCGGGGGGGTCGGGCTCTGCTCCCAGGGAACAGGGACAGGAGGAGAGGGAACGGCCTCAGGCTGGGCCAGGGGAGGCTCAGGGTGGATATTGGGGAAATTCCTCCATGGAAAGGGCGCTCAGGCCTTGGCACAGCTGCCCAGGGAGGTTTGGAGTGCCCACCCCTGGGAGTGCTCCAACACCTGTGGCTGTGGCATGGCATGGACGTGGTCAGCGGTGGCCGTGCTGGTGCTGGTTGCACTCAGTGATCTCCGAGGTCTTTTCCAACCTTGATTCCGCTCTCAAGGCAGCCCCACGGAGGACCAGAACAAAAGGCACACCCAAGCTGGGCCCCCCCCCCCACTGCGCATGCGCGGGCGCGCTGGCCGGGGCCCCCCCCCCCCCCCACCCACTGCGCATGCGCGGGCGCTCTGGGCCCCCCCCCACCCCCCACTGCGCATGCGCGGGCGAGCTGGCCCCCCCCCCCTCCCCCACTGCGCATGCGCGGGCGCGCCTGCCGTCCCCCCCACCCACTGCGCATGCGCCGGCAGGCTGGGGGGGGCCCCCCCCCCCCCCCCCACCCCACTGCGCATGCGCGGGAGAGCTGGACGGCTCCCCCCACCCCACTGCGCATGCGCGGGCGCCTGCCGGGGCCCCCCCCGCCCCCCACCCCCCACTGCGCATGCGCGGTGCGCCGGCCGGGGCCCCCCCCCCCCCCCCCACCCACTGCGCATGCGCGGGCGCTCTGGGCCCCCCCCACCCCCCACTGCGCATGCGCGGGCGCGCTGGCCCCCCCCCCCCCCCCACTACGCATGCGCGGGCGCGCCTGCCGTCCCCCCCCCCCCACTGCGCATGCGCGGGAGAGCTGGACGCCTCCCCCCACCCCCACTGCGCATGCGCGGGCGCCTGCCGGCCCCCCCCACGCCCACTGCGCATGCGCCGGCACGCTGGGCCCCCCCCACCCCCACTGCGCATGCGCGGGCGAGCTGGCCGGGCCCCCTCCCCACTGCGCATGCGCGGGAGAGCTGGACGACCCCCCCAACCCCCACTGCGCATGCGCGGGCGCCCTGGCCGGGCCCCCACCCCACTGCGCATGCGCGGTGCGCCGGCAGGGGCCCCCCCCGCCCCCCCCACCCCCCTTGCGCATGCGCGGTGCGCCTCCAGGCCCCCCCACCCCCCACTGCGCATGCGCGGGCGCTCTGGGCCCCCCCCCCCCCTCCCACTGCGCATGCGCGGGCGCGCCTGTCGTCCCCCCCCACCCACTGCGCATGCGCGGTGCGCCGGCCGGGGCCCCCCCCCGCCCCCCCCACCCACTGCGCATGCGCCGGCAGGCTAGGCCCCCCCCCCCACACCCCACTGCGCATGCGCGGGCGCGCTGGGCCCCCCCTCCCCACTGCGCATGCGCGGGCGCTCTGGGCCCCCCCCCCCCCACCCCACTGCACATGCCCGGGCGCGCTGGGCCCGTCCCTGTGCTGGCACTGCTGGGGCACCTGCAGTGCTGGCAGCACCTCTGGGACAAGAGGGACACGGAGGGGCTGGAGCCAGTCCAGGCAAGGGAACGGAGCTGGCAAGGGCCTGGAGAGTTCCTGAGAGAGCTGGGAAAGGGGCACAGCCTGCAGCAAAGGAGGCTCAGGCGGGACCTTGTGGCTCTGCACAAGCCCCTGACAGGAGGGGGCAGCCGGGGGGGTCGGGCTCTGCTCCCAGGGAACAGGGACAGGAGGAGAGGGAACGGCCTCAGGCTGGGCCAGGGGAGGCTCAGGGTGGATATTGGGGAAATTCCTCCATGGAAAGGGCGCTCAGGCCTTGGCACAGCTGCCCAGGGAGGTTTGGAGTGCCCACCCCTGGGAGTGCTCCAACACCTGTGGCTGTGGCATGGCATGGACGTGGTCAGCGGTGGCCGTGCTGGTGCTGGTTGCACTCAGTGATCTCCGAGGTCTTTTCCAACCTTGATTCCGCTCTCAAGGCAGCCCCACGGAGGACCAGAACAAAAGGCACACCCAGGCTGGGCCCCCCATCCCACTGCGCATGCACGGGCGCCCTGGCCGGGCCCCCACCCCACTGCGCATGCGCGGGAGAGCTGGACGGCCCCCCCCACCCCTACTGCGCATGCGCGGGCGCCTGCCGGCCCCCCCACCCCCACTGCGCATGCGCGGGCGCGCGGGCCGGGCCCCCACCCCACTGCGCATGCGCGGGAGAGCTGGACGGCCCCCCCCACCCCCACTGCGCATGCGCGGTGCGCCTGCCGGCCCCCCCCACCCCCACTGCGCATGCGCCGTTACGCTGGGCCCCCCCACCCCCACTGCGCATGCGCCGGCAGGCTGTTGCCCCCCCCCCCCCCCCCACACAACCCCCACTGCGCATGCGCCGGCAGGCTGGCCCCCCCCCCCCCCCCCCACCCCCCACTGCGCATGCGCGGGCGCGCTGGCCCCCCCCAGCCCACTGCGCATGCGCGGGCGCTCTGGGCCCCCCCCCCCACCCCACTGCACATGCGCGGGAGAGCTGCCCCCCCCCCCCCCACCCCCCACTGCGCATGCGCGGGCGCGCCTGCCGTCCCCCCACCCCCACTGCGCATGCGCGGGCGCCTGCCGGGGCCCCCCCCGCCCCCCACCCCCCACTGCGCATGCGCGGTGCGCCGGCCGGGGGGGCCCCCCCCCCCCCCCACCCACTGCGCATGCGCGGGCGCTCTGGGCCCCCCCCACCCCCCACTGCGCATGCGCGGGCGCGCTGGCCCCCCCCCCCTCCCCACTACGCATGCGCGGGCGCGCCTGCCGTCCCCCCCCCCCCACTGCGCATGCGCGGGAGAGCTGGACGGCTCCCCCCACCCCCACTGCGCATGCGCGGGCGCCTGCCGGCCCCCCCCACGCCCACTGCGCATGCGCCGGCACGCTGGGCCCCCCCCACCCCCACTGCGCATGCGCGGGCGAGCTGGCCGGGCCCCCTCCCCCACTGCGCATGCGCGGGAGAGCTGGCCCCCCCCCCCCCCCCCCCCCACCTCCCACTGCGCATGCGCGGGCGCGCCTGCCGTCCCCCCCCACCCACTGCGCATGCGCGGGCGCTCTGGCCCCCGCCCACCCCCCACTGCGCATGCGCGGGCGCGCTGGCCCCCCCCCCCTCCACACTGCGCATGCGCGGGCGCCCTTGCCCGGGCCCCCACACCCCCACTGCGCATGCGCCGGCACGCTGGCCCCCCCCCTCCCCACTGCGCATGCGCGGGCGCGCTGGCCAGCCCCCACGCCCACTGCGCATGCGCCGGCACGCTGGGCCCCCCCCCACCCCCACTGCGCATGCGCGGGCGAGCTGGCCGGGCCCCCTCCCCACTGCGCATGCGCGGGAGAGCTAGACGACCCCCCCAACCCCCACTGCGCATGCGCGGGCGCCCTGGCCGGGCCCCCACCCCACTGCGCATGCGCGGTGCGCCGGCCGGGGCCCCCCCCACCCCCCGCCACCCACTGCGCATGCGCGGTGCGCCGGCCGGGGCCCACCCCGCCCCCCCCACCCCCCTTGCGCATGCGCGGTGCGCCTCCAGGCCCCCCCACCCCCCACTGCGCATGCGCGGGCGCTCTGGGCCCCCCCCCCCCCCCCCACCTCCCACTGCGCATGCGCGGGCGCGCCTGTCGTCCCCCACCCCACCCACTGCGCATGCGCGGTGCGCCGGCCGGGGCCCCCCCCCGCCCCCCCCACCCACTGCGCATGCGCCGGCAGGCTAGGCCCCCCCCCCCCCACCCCACTGCGCATGCCCGGGCGCGCTGGGCCCGTCCCCCTACCCACTGCGCATGCGCGGGGCGCTCTGGCCCCCCCCCCCCCCCATCCCCCACTGCGCATGCGCGGGCGCGCCTGCCGTCCCCCCCACCCACTGCGCATGCGCGGTGCGCCGGCCGGGGCCCCCCCCCGCCCCCCCCCACCCACTGCGCATGCGCGGGCGCTCTGGGCCCCCCCCACCCCCCACTGCGCATGCGCGGGCGCGCTGGGCCCGTCCCAGTGCTGGCACTGCTGGGGCACCTGCAGTGCTGGCAGCACCTCGGGGACAAGAGGGACACGGAGGGGCTGGAGCGAGTCCAGGCAAGGGAACGGAGCTGGCAAGGGGCTGGAGAGTTCCTGAGAAGAGCTGGGAAAGGGGCACAGCCTGCAGCAAAGGAGGCTCAGGCGGGACCTTGTGGCTCTGCACAAGCCCCTGACAGGAGGGGGCAGCCGGGGGGGTCGGGCTCTGCTCCCAGGGAACAGGGACAGGAGGAGAGGGAACGGCCTCAGGCTGGGCCAGGGGAGGCTCAGGGTGGATATTGGGGAAATTCCTCCATGGAAAGGGCGCTCAGGCCTTGGCACAGCTGCCCAGGGAGGTTTGGAGTGCCCACCCCTGGGAGAACACCTGTGGCTGTGGCATGGCATGGACGTGGTCCAGCGGTGGCCGTGCTGGTGCTGGGTTGCACTCAGTGATCTCCGAGGTCTTTTCCAACCTTGATTCGCTCTCAAGGCAGCCCCACGGAGGACCAGAACAAAAGGCACACCCAGGCTGGGCCCCCCATCCCACTGCGCATGCACGGGCGCCCTGGCCGGGCCCCCACCCCACTGCGCATGCGCGGGAGAGCTGGACGGCCCCCCCCACCCCTACTGCGCATGCGCGGGCGCCTGCAGGCCCCCCCACCCCCACTGCGCATGCGCGGCGCGCGGGCCGGGCCCCCACCCCACTGCGCATGCGCGGGAGAGCTGGACGGCCCCCCCACCCCCACTGCGCATGCGCGGTGCGCCTGCCGGCCCCCCCCACCCCCACTGCGCATGCGCGGGCGCCTGCCGGGGCCCCCCCCGCCCCCCACCCCCCACTGCGCATGCGCGGTGCGCCGGCCGGGGGCCCCCCCCCCCCCCCCCCACCCACTGCGCATGCGCGGGCGCTCTGGGCCCCCCCCACCCCCCACTGCGCATGCGCGGGCGCGCTGGCCCCCCCCCCTCCCCACTACGCATGCGCGGGCGCGCCTGCCGTCCCCCCCCCCCCCACTGCGCATGCGCGGAGAGCTGGACGGCTCCCCCCACCCCCACTGCGCATGCGCGGGCGAGCTGGCCGGGCCCCCTCCCCACGGCGCATGCGCGGGAGAGCTGGACGACCCCCCCAACCCCCACTGCGCATGCGCGGGCGCCCTGGCCGGGCCCCCACCCCACTGCGCATGCGCGGTGCGCCGGCCGGGGCCCCCCCGCCCCCCGCCACCCACTGCGCATGCGCGGTGCGCCGGCCGGGGCCCCCCCCGCCCCCCCACCCCCCTTGCGCATGCGCGGTGCGCCTCCAGGCCCCCCCACCCCCCACTGCGCATGCGCGGGCGCTCTGGCCCCCCCCCCCCCCCCACCTCCCACTGCGCATGGCGCGGGCGCGCCTGTCGTCCCCCCCCACCCACTGCGCATGCGCGGTGCGCCGGCCGGGGCCCCCCCCCACCCCCCCACCCACTGCGCATGCGCCGGCAGGCTAGGCCCCCCCCCCCACACCCCACTGCGCATGCGCGGGCGCGCTGGGCCCCCCCCTCCCCACTGCGCATGCGCGGGCGCTCTGGGCCCCCCCCCCCCCCCCACCCCACTGCACATGCCCGGGCGCGCTGGGCCCGTCCCTGTGCTGGCACTGCTGGGGCACCTGCAGTGCTGGCAGCACCTCTGGGACAAGAGGGACACGGAGGGGCTGGAGCCAGTCCAGGCAAGGGAACGGAGCTGGCAAGGGGCTGGAGAGTTCCTGAGAGAGCTGGGAAAGGGGCACAGCCTGCAGCAAAGGAGGCTCAGGCGGGACCTTGTGGCTCTGCACAAGCCCCTGACAGGAGGGGGCAGCCGGGGGGGTCGGGCTCTGCTCCCAGGGAACAGGGACAGGAGGAGAGGGAACGGCCTCAGGCTGGGCCAGGGGAGGTTCAGGGTGGATATTGGGGAAATTCCTCCATGGAAAGGGCGCTCAGGCCTTGGCACAGCTGCCCAGGGAGGTTTGGAGTGCCCACCCCTGGGAGTGCTCCAACACCTGTGGCTGTGGCATGGCATGGACGTGGTCAGCGGTGGCCGTGCTGGTGCTGGTTGCACTCAGTGATCTCCGAGGTCTTTTCCAACCTTGATTCCGCTCTCAAGGCAGCCCCACGGAGGACCAGAACAAAAGGCACACCCAGGCTGGGCCCCCCATCCCACTGCGCATGCACGGGCGCCCTGGCCGGGCCCCCACCCCACTGCGCATGCGCGGGAGAGCTGGACGGCCCCCCCCACCCCTACTGCGCATGCGCGGGCGCCTGCCGGCCCCCCCACCCCCACTGCGCATGCGCGGGCGCGCGGGCCGGGCCCCCACCCCACTGCGCATGCGCGGGAGAGCTGGACGGCCCCCCCACCCCCACTGCGCATGCGCGGTGCGCCTGCCGGCCCCCCCCACCCCCACTGCGCATGCGCCGTTACGCTGGGCCCCCCCACCCCCACTGCGCATGCGCCGGCAGGCTGTTGCCCCCCCCCCCCTCCCACCACACCCCCCACTGCGCATGCGCGGCCGGCTGGGCCCCCCCCCCCCCCCCCCCCCCCACTGCGCATGCTCGGGCGCGCCTGCCGTCCCCCCCCCCCCCCCACTGCGCATGCGCGGGAGAGCTGGACGGCTCCCCCACCCCCACTGCGCATGCGCGGGCGCCTGCCGGCCCCCCCCACGCCCACTGCGCATGCGCCGGCACGCTGGGCCCCCCCCACCCCCACTGCGCATGCGCGGGCGAGCTGGCCGGGCCCCCTCCCCACTGCGCATGCGCGGGAGAGCTGGCCCCCCCCCCCCCCCCCCCACCTCCCACTGCGCATGCGCGGGCGCGCCTGCCGTCCCCCCCCACCCACTGCGCATGCGCGGGCGCTCTGGGCCCCGCCCACCCCCCACTGCGCATGCGCGGGCGCGCTGGCCCCCCCCCCCCTCCACACTGCGCATGCGCGGGCGCCCTTGCCGGGCCCCCACACCCCCACTGCGCATGCGCCGGCACGCTGGGCCCCCCCCCTCCCCACGGCGCATGCGCGGGCGCGCTGGCCAGCCCCCTACCCACTGCGCATGCGCGGGCGCTCTGGCCCCCCCCCCCCCCCCCCCCACCTCCCACTGCGCATGCGCGGGCGCGCCTGGCGTCCCCCCCACCCACTGCGCATGCGCGGTGCGCCGGCCGGGGCCCCCCGCCGCCCCCCCCACCCACTGCGCATGCGCCGGCAGCCTAGGCCCCCCCTACCCCTACTGCGCATGCGCGGGCGCCTGCCGGCCCCCCCACCCCCACTGCGCATGCGCGGTGCGCCTGCCGGCCCCCCCCCACCCCCACTGCGCATGCGCCGTTACGCTGGGCCCCCCCCACCCCCACTGCGCATGCGCCGGCAGGCTGTTGCCCCCCCCCCCCCCCCCCCCCACCCCCCACTGCGCATGCGCGGGCGCGCTGGCCCCCCCCAGCCCACTGCACATGCGCGGGAGAGCTGCCCCCCCACCCCCCACCCCCCACTGCGCATGCGCGGGCGCGCCTGCCGTCCCCCCCCACCCACTGCGCATGCGCGGTGCGCCGGCCGGGGGCCCCCCCCCCCCCCACCCACTGCGCATGCGCGGCCGCTCTGGGCCCCCCCCACCCCCCACTGCGCATGCGCGGGCGCGCTGGCCCCCCCCCCCTCCCCACTGCGCATGCGCGGGTGCTCTGGGCCCCCCCCCCCCACCCCACTGCACATGCCCGGGCGCGCTGGGCCCGTCCCTGTGCTGGCACTGCTGGGGCACCTGCAGTGCTGGCAGCACCTCTGGGACAAGAGGGACACGGAGGGGCTGGAGCCAGTCCAGGCAAGGGAACGGAGCTGGCAAGGGGCTGGAGAGTTCCTGAGAGAGCTGGGAAAGGGGCACAGCCTGCAGCAAAGGAGGCTCAGGCGGGACCTTGTGGCTCTGCACAAGCCCCTGACAGGAGGGGGCAGCCGGGGGGGTCGGGCTCTGCTCCCAGGGAACAGGGACAGGAGGAGAGGGAACGGCCTCAGGCTGGGCCAGGGGAGGCTCAGGGTGGATATTGGGGAAATTCCTCCATGGAAAGGGCGCTCAGGCCTTGGCACAGCTGCCCAGGGAGGTTTGGAGTGCCCACCCCTGGGAGTGCTCCAACACCTGTGGCTGTGGCATGGCATGGACGTGGTCAGCGGTGGCCGTGCTGGTGCTGGTTGCACTCAGTGATCTCCGAGGTCTTTTCCAACCTTGATTCCGCTCTCAAGGCAGCCCCACGGAGGACCAGAACAAAAGGCACCCCCAAGCTGGGCCCCCCCCCCCACTGCGCATGCGCGGGCGCGCTGGCCGGGGCCCCCCCCCCCCCACCCACTGCGCATGCGCGGGCGCTCTGGGCCCCCCCCACCCCCCACTGCGCATGCGCGGGCGCGCTGGCCCCCCCCCCCCCCTCCCCACTGCGCATGCGCGGGCGCGCCTGCCGTCCCCCCCACCCACTGCGCATGCGCCGGCAGGCTGGGGGGCCCCCCCCCCCCCCCCCCACTGCGCATGCGCGGGAGAGCTGGACGGCTCCCCCCACCCCCACTGCGCATGCGCGGGCGCCTGCCGGGGCCCCCCCCGCCCCCCACCCCCCACTGCGCATGCGCGGTGCGCCGGCCGGGGGCCCCCCCCCCCCCCCCACCCACTGCGCATGCGCGGGCGCTCTGGGCCCCCCCCACCCCCCACTGCGCATGCGCGGGCGCGCTGGCCCCCCCCCCCTCCCCACTACGCATGCGCGGGCGCGCCTGCCGTCCCCCCCCCCCCACTGCGCATGCGCGGGAGAGCTGGACGCCTCCCCCCACCCCCACTGCGCATGCGCGGGCGCCTGCCGGCCCCCCCCACGCCCACTGCGCATGCGCCGGCACGCTGGGCCCCCCCCACCCCCACTGCGCATGCGCGGGCGAGCTGGCCGGGCCCTCCCCACTGCGCATGCGCGGGAGAGCTGGACGACCCCCCCAACCCCCACTGCGCATGCGCGGGCGCCCTGGCCGGGCCCCCACCCCACTGCGCATGCGCGGTGCACCGGCAGGGGCCCCCCCCGCCCCCCGCCACCCACTGCGCATGCGCGGTGCGCCGGCCGGGGCCCCCACCGCCCCCCCCACCCCCCTTGCGCATGCGCGGTGCGCCTCCAGGCCCCCCCACCCCCCACTGCGCATGCGCGGGCGCTCTGGGCCCCCCCCCCCCCCCCCCACCTCCCACTGCGCATGCGCGGGCGCGCCTGTCGTCCCCCCCCACCCACTGCGCATGCGCGGTGCGCCGGCCGGGGCCCCCCCCCGCCCCCCCCACCCACTGCGCATGCGCCGGCAGGCTAGGCCCCCCCCCCCCACACCCCACTGCGCATGCGCGGGCGCGCTGGCCCCCCCCACCCTTCCCACTGCGCATGCGCGGGCGCTCTGGGCCCCCCCCCCCCCCCACCCCACTGCACATGCCCGGGCGCGCTGGGCCCGTCCCTGTGCTGGCACTGCTGGGGCACCTGCAGTGCTGGCAGCACCTCTGGGACAAGAGGGACACGGAGGGGCTGGAGCCAGTCCAGGCAAGGGAACGGAGCTGGCAAGGGGCTGGAGAGTTCCTGAGAGAGCTGGGAAAGGGGCACAGCCTGCAGCAAAGGAGGCTCAGGCGGGACCTTGTGGCTCTGCACAAGCCCCTGACAGGAGGGGGCAGCCGGGGGGGTCGGGCTCTGCTCCCAGGGAACAGGGACAGGAGGAGAGGGAACGGCCTCAGGCTGGGCCAGGGGAGGCTCAGGGTGGATATTGGGGAAATTCCTCCATGGAAAGGGCGCTCAGGCCTTGGCACAGCTGCCCAGGGAGGTTTGGAGTGCCCACCCCTGGGAGTGCTCCAACACCTGTGGCTGTGGCATGGCATGGACGTGGTCAGCGGTGGCCGTGCTGGTGCTGGTTGCACTCAGTGATCTCCGAGGTCTTTTCCAACCTTGATTCCGCTCTCAAGGCAGCCCCACGGAGGACCAGAACAAAAGGCACCCCCAGGCCGGGCCCCCACCCCCCCCCACTGCGCATGCGCGGGCGCCCTGGCCGGGCCCCCACCTCACTGCGCATGCGCGGGAGAGCTGGACGGCCCCCCCACCCCCACTGCGCATGCGCCGTTACGCTGGGACCCCCCCCACCCCCACTGCGCATGCGCCGGCAGGCTGTTGCCCCCCCCCCCCCCCCCACCCCCTACTGCGCATGCGCGGGCGCGCTGGGCCCGTCCCCCCTACCCACTGCGCATGCGCGGGCGCTCTGGGCCCCCCCCCCCCCCCCCCCCCCACCCCCCACTGCGCATGCGCGGTGCGCCTGCCGGCCCCCCCCATCCCCACTGCGCATGCGCGGTAGAGCTGGACGGCTCCCCCACCCCCACTGCGCATGCGCGGGCGCCTGCCGGCCCCCCACACCCCTACTGCGCATGCGCGGGCACGCTGGGCCCCCCCCCCCCCCCCCACACTGCGCATGCGCGGGAGCGCTGGCCAGCCCCCTACCCACTGCGCATGCGCGGGCGCTCCGGGCCCCCCCCCACCCCCACCCCCCACTGCGCATGCGCGGGCGCGCCTGCCGTCCCCCCCACCCACTGCGCATGCGCGGTGCGCCGGCCGGGGCCCCCCCCGCCCCCCCCCACCCCCCACTGCGCATGCGCGGGCGCTCTGGGCCCCCCCCCACCCCCCACTGCGCATGCGCGGGCGCGCTGGCCCCCCCCCCCCCCCCTCCCCACTGCGCATGCGCGGGCGCTCTGGGCCCCCCCCCCCCCCCCACCCCACTGCACATGCCCGGGCGCGCTGGGCCCGTCCCTGTGCTGGCACTGCTGGGGCACCTGCAGTGCTGGCAGCACCTCTGGGACAAGAGGGACACGGAGGGGCTGGAGCGAGTCCAGGCAAGGGAACGGAGCTGGCAAGGGGCTGGAGAGTTCCTGAGAGAGCTGGGAAAGGGGCACAGCCTGCAGCAAAGGAGGTTCAGGCGGGACCTTGTGGCTCTGCACAAGCCCCTGACAGGAGGGGGCAGCCGGGGGGGTCGGGCTCTGCTCCCAGGGAACAGGGACAGGAGGAGAGGGAACGGCCTCAGGCTGGGCCAGGGGAGGCTCAGGGTGGATATTGGGGAAATTCCTCCATGGAAAGGGCGCTCAGGCCTTGGCACAGCTGCCCAGGGAGGTTTGGAGTGCCCACCCCTGGGAGTGCTCCAACACCTGTGGCTGTGGCATGGCATGGACGTGGTCAGCGGTGGCCGTGCTGGTGCTGGTTGCACTCAGTGATCTCCGAGGTCTTTTCCAACCTTGATTCCGCTCTCAAGGCAGCCCCACGGAGGACCAGAACAAAAGGCACCCCCAGGCTGGGCCCCCCCCCCACTGCGCATGCGCGGGCGCGCCTGCCGTCCCCCCCACCCACTGCGCATGCGCGGTGCGCCTGCCGGCCCCCCCCCCGCCACCCCACCCACTGCGCATGCGCGGGCGCTCTGGGCCCCCCCCCCCCCCTTCCCCACTGCGCATGCGCGGGCGCTCTGGCCCCCCCCACCCCCCCCACCTCCCACTGCGCATGCGCGGGCTCGCCTGCCGTCCCCCCCCACCCACTGCGCATGCGCGGTGCGCCGGCCGGGGCCCCCCCCCCACCCCCACATACTGCGCATGCGCCGGCAGGCTAGCCCCCCCCCACCCCACTGCGCATGCGCGGGCGCGCTGGGCCCGTCCCTGTGCTGGCACTGCTGGGGCACCTGCAGTGCTGGCAGCACCTCTGGGACAAGAGGGACACGGAGGGGCTGGAGCGAGTCCAGGCAAGGGAACGGAGCTGGCAAGGCGCTGGAGAGTTCCTGAGAGAGCTGGGAAAGGGGTACAGCCTGCAGCAAAGGAGGCTCAGGCGGGACCTTGTGGCTCTGCACAAGCCCCTGACAGGAGGGGGCAGCCGGGGGGGTCGGGTTCTGCTCCCAGGGAACAGGGACAGGAGGAGAGGGAACGGCCTCAGGCTGGGCCAGGGGAGGCTCAGGGTGGATATTGGGGAAATTCCTCCATGGAAAGGGCGCTCAGGCCTTGGCACAGCTGCCCAGGGAGGTTTGGAGTGCCCACCCCTGGGAGTGCTCCAACACCTGTGGCTGTGGCATGGGCGGACGTGGTCAGCGCTGGCCGTGCTGCTGCTGGTGGCACTCAGTGATCTCCGAGGTCTTTTCCAACCTTGATTCTGCTCTCAAGCCAGCCCCACGGAGGACCAGAACAAAAGGCACCCCCAGGCTGGGCCCCCCCCCCACTGCGCATGCGCGGGCGCGCTGGCCCTACCCCCCCCTCCCACTGCGCATGCGCGGGCGCCCTGGCCGGGCCCCCACCCCACTGCGCATGCGCGGGAGAGCTGGACGACCCCCCCAACCCCCACTGCGCATGCGCGGGCGCCCTGGCCGGGCCCCCACCCCACTGCGCATGCGCGGGAGAGCTGGACGGCCCCCCACCCCCACTGCGCATGCGCGGTGCGCCTGCCGGCCCCCCCACCCCCACTGCGCATGCGCCGGCACGCTGGGCGCCCCCCCTCCCCCACCCACTGCGCATGCGCGGGGCTCCTGCCGGCCCCCCCCTCCCCACTGCGCAGGCGCCGACGCGGTGGGCCCCCCCCCCCCCCCCCCCACTGCGCATGCGCGGGCGCTCTGGGCCCCCCCCACACCCCACTGCGCATGCGCGGGCGCCCTGGCCGGGATCCCACCCCACTGCGCATGCGCGGAAGAGCTGGACGGCCCCCTCACCCCACTGCGCATGCGTGGGCGCGCTGGCCCCCCCCCCCCCCACCCCTCCCCACTGCGCATGCGCGGGCGCTCTGGACCCCCCCACCCCGCACTACGCATGCGCGGGCGCGCCTGCCGTCCCCCCTTCACCCACTGCGCATGCGCGGTGCGCCTGCAGGCCCCCCCCCCCGCCCCTCCCACCCACTGCGCATGCGCGGTCGCTCTGGGCCCCCCCCCCACCCCCCACTGCGCATGCGCGGGAGAGCTGGACGGCCCCCCCCACCCCTACTGCGCATGCGCGGTGCGCCTGCAGGCCCCCACCCCCACTGCGCATGCCCGGGCGCGCTGGGCCCGTCCCTGTGCTGGCACTGCTGGGGCACCTGCAGTGCTGGCAGCACCTCTGGGACAAGAGGGACACGGAGGGGCTGGAGCGAGTCCAGGCAAGGGAACGGAGCTGGCAAGGGGCTGGAGAGTTCCTGAGAGAGCTGGGAAAGGGGTACAGCCTGCAGCAAAGGAGGCTCAGGCGGGACCTTGTGGCTCTGCACAAGCCCCTGACAGGAGGGGGCAGCCGGGGGGGTCGGGCTCTGCTCCCAGGGAACAGGGACAGGAGGAGAGGGAACGGCCTCAGGCTGGGCCAGGGGAGGCTCAGGGTGGAGATTGGGGAAATTCCTCCATGGAAAGGGCGCTCAGGCCTTGGCACAGCTGCCCAGGGAGGTTTGGAGTGCCCACCCCTGGGAGTGCTCCAACACCTGTGGCTGTGGCATGGACGGACGTGGGCAGCGGTGGCCGTGCTGGTGCTGGTTGCACTCAGTGATCTCCGAGGTCTTTTCCAACCTTGATTCCGCTCTCAAGGCAGCCCCACGGAGGACTAGCACAAAAGGCACTCCCAGGCTGGGCCCCGCCCCCCACTGCGCATGCGCGGGCGCGCTGGCCCTACACCCCCCCTCCCACTGCGCATGCGCGGGGGCGCTGGCCGGCCCCGCAACCCACTGCGCATGCGCGGGAGAGCTGGACGGCCCCCCCCACACCCGCTGCGCATGCGCGGGCGCGCCGGCCGGCCCCCCACCCCACTGCGCATGCGCGGGAGAGCTGGCCGACCCCCCCACACCACTGCGCATGCGCGGGCGCTCTGGGCCCCCCCACACCCCACTGCACATGCGCGGGCGCGCTGGGCCCGTCCCTGTGCATGCACTGCTGGGGCACCTGCAGTGCCGGCAGCACCTCTGGGACAAGAGGGACACGGAGGGGCTGGAGCGAGTCCAGGCAAGGGAACGGAGCTGGCAAGGGGCTGGAGAGTTCCTGAGAGAGCTGGGAAAGGGGCACAGCCTGCAGCAAAGGAGGCTCAGGCGGGACCTTGTGGCTCTGCACAAGCCCCTGACAGGAGGGGGCAGCCGGGGGGGTCGGGCTCTGCTCCCAGGGAACAGGGACAGGAGGAGAGGGAACGGCCTCAGGCTGGGCCAGGGGAGCCTCAGGGTGGATATTGGGGAAATTCCTCCATGGAAAGGGCGCTCAGGCCTTGGCACAGCTGCCCAGGGAGGTTTGGAGTGCCCACCCCTGGGAGTGCTCCAACACCTGTGGCTGTGGCATGGACGGACGTGGGCAGCGGTGGCCGTGAGGGTGCTGGTTGCACTCAGTGATCTCCGAGGTCTTTTCCAACCTTGATTCCGCTCTCAAGGCAGCCCCACGGAGGAGCAGCACAAAAGGCACCCCCAGGCCGAGCCCACCCCCCCAGTGCTGCGCATGCGCGGGCACGCTGGGCCCCCCCACCCCCCACTGCGCATGCGCGGGCGCGCCGGCCCCCCCCTCCCCACTTTGTGGTTTTGGATGTGCCGTGCTTAACTTGGCCTGCCTTTCGCATGATCAGTGTCCCTGGAGCTCCTGGCTTTGTGGTTTTCTCAACCTTAACCCTAGGCGTAACCCTAACCCTAACCCAAGGCCTAACCCTATCCCTAACCCTACCTTGAGCCAGAAATCCGGCAGAGGGTTGTGGCAATTCTGAGCAGAATGACAAAGAGGGAGCAAGGTTTGGGCTGTGTCCTCCTCACCTTGGTATGCCTTTTGCATGCTGAGTATCCCTGGAGCTCCTGGCTTTGTGGTTTTCTCAAGCCTAACCCTAGGAGAACGCCTAACCCTAACCCTAACCATAGATTGAGCCAGTAATCGGGCATCGGTCTGTGGTGAGTTCCGAGAAGAAAGAGGAAGAGGGAGCAGGGTTTTGATGTGCTGTGCTTAACTTGACCCGCCTTTTGCATGGTTAGTGTGCCTGGGTCCCCTGGCTTTGTGGTTTTCTCAATCCTAAGCCTAGGCAAAACCCTAACCCTAACCCCTAACCCTAACCCCTAACCCTCACCCGAGCCCCTAACCCTAACCCTTGCAGAAAGAAGAAGAGGGAGCAAGGTTTTGGATGTGCCACGCTTAACTTGGCCTGCCTTTTGCATGATCAGTGTCCCTGGAGCTCCTGGCTTTGTGGTTTTCTCAACCTTAACCCTAGGCGTAACCCTAACCCTAACCCAAGGCCTAACCCTATCCCTAACCCTACCTTGAGCCAGAAATCCGGCAGAGGGTTGTGGCAAGTTCTGAGCAGTATGACAAAGAGGGAGCAAGGTTTGGGCGGTGTCCTCCTCACCTTGGTATGCCTTTTGCATGCTGACTATCCCTGGAGCTCCTGGCTTTGTGGTTTTCTCAACCCTAACCCTAACCCTAGGCGTAACCCTGACCCAACCCCTACCTTGAGCCAGAAATCCAGCAGAGGGTTGTGGCGATTTCTGAGCAGAATGACGAAGAGGGAGGAAGGTTTTGGATGTGCTGCGGTCACCATGGTATGTCTTTTGCATGGTGAGTACGCCGGGAGCTCCTGGCTTTGTGGTTTCCTCAACTCTAACCCTAGGCGTAAGCCTAACCCTAACCCTAACCCTAAACCAAACCCTAACCCTAGCTCAAACCAGAAACTGGGCCTTAGGCTGTGGCGAGTTCTGAGCAGAATGACGAAGAGGGAGCAAGGTTTTGGATATGCTGCTGTCACCTTGGTAGGTCTTTTGCATGGTTAGTGTCCGTGGGTCTCCTGGCTTTGTGGTTTTCTCAATCCTAACCCTAGGCATAACCCTAACCCTAACCCCTAACCCTAACCCTATACCGAGCCCCTAACCCTAACCCTTACCCTTGCAGAAAGAAGAAGAGGGAGCAAGGTTTTGGGTGTGCCGTGCTTAACTTGGCCTGCCTTTCGCATGATCAGTGTCCCTGGAGCTCCTGGCTTTGTGGTTTTCTCAACCTTAACCCTAGGCGTAACCCTAACCCTAACCCAAGGCCTAACCCTATCCCTAACCCTACCTTGAGCCAGAAATCCGGCAGAGGGTTGTGGCAATTCTGAGCAGAATGACAAAGAGGGAGCAAGGTTTGGGCTGTGTCCTCCTCACCTTGGTATGCCTTTTGCATGCTGAGTATCCCTGGAGCTCCTGGCTTTGTGGTTTCCTCAACCCTAACCCTAGGAGAACGCCTAACCCTAACCCTAACCGTAGATTGAGCCACTAATCGGTCATCGGGCTATGGTGAGTTCCGCGCAGAAAGAGGAAGAGGGAGGAAGGTTTTGATATGCCATGCTTAAGCTGGCCTGCCTTTTACATGGTTAGTGTCCCTGGGTTTCCTGGCTTTGTGGTTTTCTCAATCCTAACCCCAGGCATAACCCGAACCCTAACCCCTAAGCCTAACCCAAACCCGAGCCCCTAACCCTAACCCTAACCCTTGCAGAAAGAAGAAGAGGGAGCAAGGTTTTGGATGTGTCGTGCGTAACTTGTCCTGCCTTTCGCATGATCAGTGTCCCTGGAGCTCCTGGCTTTGTGGTTTTCTCAACCCAAACCCTAGGCATAACCCTAACACTAACCCTACCTTGAGCCAGAAATCCGGCAGAGGGTTGTGGCGAGTTCTGAGCAGAAAGAGGAAGAGGGAGCAAGGTTTCGGATGTGCTGCGGTCACCATGGTATGTCTTTTGCATGGTGAGTACGCCGGGAGCTCCTGGCTTTGTGGTTTCCTCAACCCTAACCCTAGGCGTAAGCCTAACCCTAACCCTAACCCTAAACCAAACCCTAACCCAAGCTCAAGCCAGAAACTGGGCCTTAGGCTGTGGTGAGTTCCGAGCAGAAAGAGAAAGAGGGAGCAAGGTTTTGATGTGCTGTGCTTAACTTGACCGGCCTTTTGCATGGTTAGTGTCCCTGGGTCCCCTGGCTTCGTGGTTTTCTCAACCTTAACCCTAGGCGTAACCCTTACCCTAACCCAAGGCCTAACCCTATCCCTAACCGTACCTTGAGCCAGAAATCCGGCAGAGTGTTGTGGCAAGTTCTGAGCAGAATGACGAAGAGGGAGCAAGGTTTGGGCGGTGTCCTCCTCACCTTGGTATGCCTTTTGCATGCTGAGTATCCCTGGAGCTCCTGGCTTTGTGGTTTTCTCAAGCCTAACCCTAGGAGAACGCCTAAACCTAACTCTAACCATAGATTGAGCCAGTAATCAGGCATCGGTCTGTGGTGAGTTCCGAGCAGAAAAAGAAAGAGGGAGGAAGGTTTTGATATGCCATGCTTAAGTTGGCCTGCCTTTTGTATGGTTAGTGTCCCTGGGTCTCCTGGCTTTGTGGTTTTCTTAATCCTAAGCCTAGGCATAACCCTAACCCCTAAGCCTAACCCAAACCCGAGCCCCTAACCCTAACCCTTGCAGAAAGAAGAAGAGGGAGCAAGGTTTTGGATGTGCTGCGGTCACCTTGGTATGCCTTTTGCTTTGTGAGTACGCCTGGAGCTCCTGGCTTTGTGGTTTCCTCAACCCTAACCCTAGGCGTAAGCTAACCCTAACCCTAACCCTAAACCAAACCCTAACCCTAACCCTAGGCCGAGCCAGAAACTGGGCATTGGGCTGTGGTGAGTTCCAAGCAGAAAGAGGAAGAGGGAGCAGGGTTTTGATGTGCTGTGCTTAACTTGACCGGCCTTTTGCATGGTTAGTGTCCCTGGGTCCCCTGGCTTTGTGGTTTTCTCAATCCTAACCCTAGGCATAACCCTAACCCTAACCCCTAACCCTAACCCCTAACACTCACCCGAGCCCCTAACCCTAACCCTAACCCTTGCAGAAAGAAGAAGAGGGAGCAAGGTTTTGGATGTGCCAGGCTTAACTTGGCCTGCCTTTCGCATGATCAGTGTCCCTGGAGCTCTTGGCTTTGTGGTTTTCTCAACCTTAACCCTAGGCGTAACCCTAACCCTAACCCAAGGCCTAACCCTATCCCTAACCCTACCTTGAGCCAGAAATCCGGCAGAGGGTTGTGGCAAGTTCTGAGCAGTATGACAAAGAGGGAGCAAGGTTTGGGCGGTGTCCTCCTCACCTTGGTATGCCTTTTGCATGCTGACTATCCCTGGAGCTCCTGGCTTTGTGGTTTTCTCAACCCTAACCCTAACCCTAGGCGTAACCCTGACCCAACCCCTACCTTGAGCCAGAAATCCAGCAGAGGGTTGTGGCGAGTTCTGAGCAGAATGACGAAGAGGGAGGAAGGTTTCGGATGTGCTGCGGTCACCATGGTATGTCTTTCACATGGTGAGTACGCCGGGAGCTCCTGGCTTTGTGGTTTCCTCAACCCTAACCCTAGGCGTAAGCCTAACCCTAACCCTAACCCTAACCCTAGCTCAAGCCAGAAACCGGGCCTTAGGCTGTGGCGAGTTCTGAGCAGAATGACGAAGAGGGAGCAAGGTTTTGGATATGCTGCTGTCACCTTGGTAGGTCTTTTACACGGTTAGTGTGCCTGGGTCTCCTGGCTTTGTGGTTTTCTCAATCCTAACCCTAGGCATAACCCTAACCCCTAACACTAACCCTAAACCGAGTCCCTAACTCTAACCCTAACCAGAGTCCAGGCAAGGGAACGGAGCTGGCAAGGCGCTGGAGAGTTCCTGAGAGAGCTGGGAAAGGGGCACAGCCTGCAGCAAAGGAGGCTAAGGCGGGACCTTGTGGCTCTGCACAAGTCCCTGACAGGAGGGGGCAGCCGGGGGGGTCGGGCTCTGCTCCCAGGGAACAGGGACAGGAGGAGAGGGAACGGCCTCAGGCTGGGCCAGGGGAGGCTCAGGGTGGATATTGGGGAAATTCCTCCATGGAAAGGGCGCTCAGGCCTTGGCACAGCTGCCCAGGGAGGTTTGGAGTGCCCACCCCTGGGAGTGCTCCAACACCTGTGGCTGTGGCATGGACGGACGTGGTCAGCGGTGGCCGTGCTGGTGCTGGTTGCACTCAGTGATCTCCGAGGTCTTTTCCAACCTTGATTCCGCTCTCAAGGCAGCCCCACGGAGAACAAGCACAAAAGGCACCCCCAGGCTGGGCCCCGCCCCCCACTGCGCATGCGCGGGCGCGCTGGCCCTACCCCCCCCCGCCACTGCGCTTGCGCGGGCGCGCCGGCCGGCCCCCCACCCCACTGCGCATGCGCGGGCGCGCTGGTCCTACCCCCCCCCCCCCCACTGCGCATGCGCGGGTGCGCTGGCCCTACCCCCCTCCCACTGCGCACGCGCGGGAGAGCTGGACGGCCCCCCCACCCCCACTGCGCATGCGCGGGAGCGCCGGCCGGCCCCCCACCCCAGTGCGCATGCGCGGGCGCGCCGGCCCTACCCCCACCCCACTGCGCATGCGCGGGCGCGCTGGGCCCCCCCACCCCCATCTGCGCATGCGCGGGCCCGATGGCCGACCCCCCCCCCCCCCACCCCACTGCGCATGCGCGGGCGCGATGGCCGACCCCCCCCACAACACTGCGCATGCCAGGATTTGGATATGCTGCTGTCACCTTGGTAGGTCTTTTACACGGTTAGTGTCCCTGGGTCTCCTGGCTTTGTGGTTTTCTCAATCCTAACCCCAGGCATAACCCTAACCCTAACCCCTAACACTAACCCTATACCGAGCCCCTAACCCTAACCCTAACCCTTGCAGAAAGAAGAAGAGGGAGCAAGGTTTTGGATGTGCCGTGCTTAACTTGGCCTGCCTTTTGCATGATCAGTGTCCCTGGAGCTCCTGGCTTTGTGGTTTTCTCAACCTTAACCCTAGGCGTAACCCTAACCCTAACCCAAGGCCTAACCCTATCCCTAACCCTACATTGAGCCAGAAATCCGGCAGAGGGTTGTGGCAATTCTGAGCAGAATGACAAAGAGGGAGCAAGGTTTGGGCTGTGTCCTCCTCACCTTGGTATGCCTTTTGCATGCTGAGTATCCCTGGAGCTCTTGGCTTTGTGGTTTTCTCAACCCTAACCCTAGGAGAACGCCTAACCCTAACCCTAACCCTAGATTGAGCCACTAATCGGGCGTCGGTCTGTGGTGAGTTCCGAGCAGAAAGAGGAAGAGGGAGGAAGGTTTTGATGTGCTGTGCTTAATTTGACCGGCCTTTTACATGGTTAGTGTGCCTGGGTCCCCTCGCTTTGTGGTTTTCTCAATCCTAAGCCTAGGCAAAACCCTAACCCTAACCCCTAACCCTAACCCCTAATCCTCACCCGAGCCCCTAACCCTAACCCTTGCAGAAAGAAGAAGAGGGAGCAAGGTTTTGGATGTGCCGTGCTTAACTTGGCCTGCCTTTTGCATGATCAGTGTCCCTGGAGCTCCTGGCTTTGTGGTTTTCTCAACCCTAACCCTAGGCGTAACCCTAACCCTAACCCTAACCCTAACTCTAAACCAAACTCTAACGCTAACCCCAAGCCTACCTCAAGCCAGAAACTGGGCATTGGGCTGTGGTGAGTTCCGAGCAGAAAGAGGAAGAGAGAGCAAGGATTTGATGTGCCGTGCTTAAATTGGCCGGCCTTTCACATGGTTAGTGTCCCTGGGTCTCCTGGCTTTGTGGTTTTCTCAATCCTAACCCTAGGCGTAACCATAACCCTAACCCTAACCACCAACACTAACCCGAGCCCCTGACCCTAACCCTAACCCTTGCAGAAAGAAGAAGAGGGAGCAAGGTTTTGAATGTGCCGTGCTTAACTTGGCCAGCCTTTTGCATGATCAGTGCCCCTGGAGCTCCTGGCTTTCTGGCTTTCTCAACCCTGACCCTAGGCGTAACCCTAACCATATCTCGAGCCAGAAATCCGGAAGAGGCTTGTGGCGAGTTCTGAGCAGAAAGAAGAAGAGGGAGCAAGGTTTGGGCTGTGTCCTCCTCACCTTGGTATGCCTTTTGCATGCTGAGTATCCCTGGAGCTCCTGGTTTTGTGATCTTCTCAACCCTAACCCTAGGAGAACGCCTAGCCCTAAACCTAACCATTTATTGTACCACTAATCAGGCATCGGGCTGTGTCGAGTTCCAAACAGAAAGAAGAGAGAGCAAGGTTTTGACTGCGCCGTGCTCACCTTGGCAAGCCTTTCACATGGGGAGTGTCCCTGGAGCTCCTGGCTTTGTGGTCTACCCAACCCTAACCCTAGCCCTAACCCTAACCCTAACCCAAACCCTAACCCTAACCCTAAACCAAACTCTAACCCTAACCCTAAGCCTAGCTCAAGCCAGAAACTGGGCATTGGGCAGTGGTGAGTTCCGAGCAGAAAGAGGAAGAGGGAGCAAGGTTTTGATGTGCCGTGCTTAAGTTGGCCGGCCTTTTGCATGGTTAGTGTCCCTGGGTCCGCTGGCTTTGTGGTTTTCTCAATCCTAACCCTAGGCATAACCCTAACCCTAACCCTAAACCAAACTCTAACCCTAAACCTAAGCCTACCTCGAGCCAGAAACTGGGCATTGGGCTGTGGCGAGTTCCTAACAGAAAGAAGAAGAGAGAGCAAGGTTTTGACTGCGCCGTGCTCACCTTGGCAAGCCTTTCACATGGGGAGTGTCCCTAGAGATCCTGGCTTTGTGGTCTACCCAACCCTAACCCTAGGCGAAACCCTAACCCTAACCCAAACCCTAACCCCAACCCTAAGCCTAGCTTGAGCCACAAACTGGGCATTGGGCAGTGGTGAGTTCCGAGCAGAATGACAAAGAGGGAGCAAGGTTTTGGATGTGCTGTGGTCACCTTGGTATGTCTTTTGCATGGTTAGTGTCCCTGGGTCTCCTGGCTTTGTGGTTTTCTCAATCCTAAGCCTAGGCATAACCCTAACCCTAACCATAATTCTAACCCTAACCAGAGCCCCTAACCCTAACCATAACCCTTGCAGAAAGAAGAAGAGGGAGCAAGGTTTTGGATGTACTGCGGTCACCTTGGTATGTCTTTTGCATGGTGAGTACGCCTGGAGCTCCTGGCTTTGTGTTTTCCTCAACCCTAAACCTAGGCATAACCCTAACCCTAACCCTAACCCTAGGCGTAAGCTAACCCTAACCCTAACCCTAAAACAAACCGAAACCCTAACCCTAACCCTAGCCCGAGCCAGAAACTGGGCCTTAGGCTGTGGCGACTTCTGACCAGAATGATGAAGAGGGAGCAAGGTTTGGGCTGTGTCCTCCTCACCTTGGTATGCCTTTTGCATGCTGAGTATCCCTGGAGCTCCTGGCTTTGTGACTTTCTCAACCCTAAGCCTAGGAGAATGCCTAACCCTAAACCTAACCATAGATTGAACCACGAATTGGGCATAGGGCTGTGGCGAGTTCCAAACAGAAAGAAGAAGAGAGAGCAAGGTTTTGACTGCGCTGTGCTCACCTTGGCAAGCCTTTTGCATGGTTGAGTGTCCCTGGAGCTCCTGGCTTTGTGGTCTACCCAACCCTAACCCTAGGAACAACCCTAACCCTAACTCTAACCCGAGCTTGAGCCAGAAATCCCGCATTGGGCTGTGGTGAGTTCCAAGCAGAAAGAAGAAGAGGGAGCAAGGATTTGACTGCGCCGTGCTCACCATGGCAAGCCTTTCACATGGGGAGTGTCCCTGGAGCTCCTGGCTTTGTGGTCTACCCAACCCTAACCCTAGGCGAAACCCTAACCCTAACCCAAACCCTAACCCTAACTCTAACCCTAAGCCTAGCTCGAGCCACAAACTGGGCATTGGGCTGTGGCGAGTTCTGAGCAGAATGACAAAGAGGAAGCAAGGTTTTGGATGTGCTGTGGTCACCTTGGTAGGTCTTTTGCATGGTTAGTGTCCCTGGGTCTCCTGGCTTTGTGGTTTTCTCAATCCTAACCCTAGGCATAACCCTAACCCCAACCAAGGTCATTTTGATATATTGGAACTTGACATTCTGGTATTTTGAAATGGAATTCTTTTGGTATTTCTGAACTTGCTGTTCTGGTATTTTGAAACTGGGTTACTTTGGTTTTTTGGAACTGGGGTCAGGGTTAGGTTAAAATGCTGGCATTTTAAATCTGAGATACTGAGACCTGGTTTTCTTTGCTATTCTGAAATTTGATTTTCTATTACTTTACAACTAGGTTATTTTGGTATTTTGGAACCTAGTTTTTTGTAGGCTTTCTATTTTGGTGTTTTTGTAGGCTGGTGGTTTGGTATTTTGTAACCTGTGATTGGCAGTGGTCTGAGGCATCCTAATTGAGTCTGCTGGTTTCGTTTGCCTTCTTCCACTACAATTAACCTGGCACGGGCACCGTTAAGTCACAGACTATACAGCGTGACGCTTCCTGAAACAGAAATAAATTCCAGCTGCAGCAAAGCCCACCGCGACATTCAGAAACCCTTCAGCAAAGCTGTTGGAAAAGCAAAGGTGATGCCTGGTGACCTGGAGCTCCAGAGGACTGAGGTAACGAGTCTGGGGAACGAGCAGACAGTGAACAGCTTCCGCTGCTTCTCGCTCCAGCTGCTACTGCAAGTGCAGCTTTCCTGGAATTTTATGTCCAGCGTCTCTTCCCAGCTCAACAGATGAACGAACAGGTGCTCCAGGATTTATTTCCTTTGTACTTTGGGCAGCACAGACCCACCATGAGGAACTGGAATCCTGCTTGCCACTTTCCCCACACTTCCTCCTTCCAGTCGGATACAGGCGCTACTCCCCAGAGGCAGAGCGTGCCCGCGACACAGCCCCATTTCTGGCGGTGCTGGGGGCAGCTGCTCCAGGAACGAGCTGTCCTGAGCCAGGCATGGGGAAAATCCCCTTGGCTCGGGCAGCAAGGCTGGGAACGAGGGAATAGTGCTTGCAGGTGAGTGGCTGGATGGGAGCGAGGGCTGCGGAGGGGTCACCTGGCTCGGGTGGGACCCGCAGGGGAACGTGTGTGCTTTTAGCCACCAGTGTCTGGGACCCGGGTATTGGATGAGCGTGAGGCTATCCAGCTCTTCCTTAGGACTTGGAAGTATGGCAGGGCACAGAGCTCGTGCTGAAGCTTGTTTAAACACTTCTAATATAAAAATATATTAAAATAGAAATGTTTGAGGAAATTACAGAAATCTGTTGCAAGTGTCTGTACAAGCAGTCTTTAAAGATCCAGAGAGATGGGTGTTTTGTCGAACCACTTCCAAACTGAAGCCAGATTAGAAATGAGACCTTTTACTGCAACCTCATTAGAGGAATGGTTTACATTTCCTGGGAAGAACTGTCAGTAGCTGTAGAGCACAGAGGGCTGGGCAGAGGAGGAGCAAGGGCAGTAGTGCTCGTGCACTTGTCCCAAGAACAGGCACCTTGTCATTGACGTTTGGTGCCTTTTTTTTTCCCCCAGTGCAGGTGCTTAAGGGTCACAAAACCCTTCTGAGTGCAACTTACTACTGTGAGTTCCCCATGTGGGAGGCAGCACTGTTTCTCTTTTCACTGCGTTTGGCATTTTTGGGCTCTGAAACCAACAAGAAATACGGTCATTTCGGTCTCGCTCACTGAGCAGGTACCTCCATTTAGCTTGTTCTCTCTTTGGCTTTGGATATAATTATTGTATTTCAAATCAGCTTAAATACTGGAATTAAACCTTAAAATCTAGAAATCAAACATTGTGTTGGCCAGAAGGCAACGAAGCACTGTTACAACATAGTAGGGACGAGCTGGTTGTGTTGGGACAGGCTCAAATTCTAAAGTTCTGGACGATTTTGTCTCCCAAGTTAACGTGTGTTAGCCAAAACAATTGGAAGATAATGACGTTATTGTCACTAAATTCGCTTCTTTAGGAGAGACAGCAGATGGCAAAAATGGCTCTTATTTCCCTTTGCTATGAATTGGTTTGGGGCTGGTGCTGGAGTATCATTATCTGGTCTGTGGTGTCTGTCAAAGAAAAACTTGCACCTTCAGATGGAGAAGCCAAAGCAGAAAGAGCGGCTGTCTCTAGCAAACACCATTCTGAAACTGTACACAAAGCCGCTGAAGGTATCGTACTCTGCCTGAATAGCTAAATTTTATGGAAGCAGTGACTTATGGTAATGACATGTGGCCCTGCCCTGCCCTTCCCTTGGCTCTTAAAGTTAGTTCTCACAAAGGGAGGTTTTTTTGGTGTTCCTACAGCTGTGACATGAGATAGAGCAGTACAAGAGCAGTGTGGTTAATCAGCGCTGTGAACTTTTGGTTAGTGGTTTAGCTAAGAGGAGAGGCTGGTGTGAGCACAGTATCCCTCCAGCCTGCTCCAGTCCTCTTGTCCTTCAGCAGCTCTGACAGCAGCAGAGAGATACTCGGGAAGGAGCGAGCGGAGTCTGGGAGTCACATAGGTTAGTCTGGGTAAATTCTGCAGCCTGGAGTGTCGGGCACCTGCGCAGCTGGTGCTGCAGAAGAGGCTTTGGATTCAGCAGGAGACATCCTTCAAATAGAGTGTGTATTCCTGTACATACATTTCGGAACGGACACATAGGCAGCCCAAGGCATCACTATCTGTTGGAGTGTCAGTGTTAAGCTAAAAGTCAGAGGATAAATTCTTTGGTATTGCTGAACATTAATGGACTCTATTCCTTGTCTGTTCACTGCAGGAATTGGACAGTCTGTTCAGGCTGTATGGACTAACCGTGAACCCACTAACCTACAACATCACGCAGATCGTCATCCTCCCTGCTCTCTCAGGAGTTACCGGTGGCCTGCTAGAATTCAGTATCAAGAGTAAACGTACAAACCAACAGGAACAGCTCTGGGGTCACATCTGTACACATCTGTGGCCAAATTCCTCCTGCCCAAGCAGTGAGGCCTGGGTTTGCAGGGGAATTCAGAGACCAGTGCTGGGTGAGTCTCCATCTCCCTGAACCAGTTTTTGGGGGAAGGACAGGACTCACTTCAGTTTCAGTTCTCTTCAGATCAAGCTGTGAGAATCCAGGGTTCCTTCCTTTTATCCCAGTCCTCCCGTGGCTCATCCTGAAACTGGAGCAGAGCAAGATGGCCAAGGGACACTGAGTCTTATTTCTAGATGAAGAACATTTGGACCTAAGGCTTAGGCCCAAACTCGCTTGTTCCCTTTACAGTTCCGGAAAACTAAACTGTGAACCGCCAGAACATCAGTCCTAGGCATGTCCGCCAGACACCGGAGAAGAGAACCAGCAGTGTGGGCATAAAGAAAAAAAATGATGGAAATCTATCATTACAATTTTAAAATAGATTCTCAGTGTATGTATCAGACACTTTCCTTCTGCTTTATTGTTCTATGATATCCAGAATGCACTGGCCTCATCGGACATGTCATCCCATGGCATGCACAGAAAAACTGGATTAATAGGGCCAAATCCTGGCAGCTAGCACTAAAACCAGTAGGAGCTGGTGTGGGACATCAAACACTAAAGCCACAGAAGAGCTCCAGCTGGTACTAAATTGTTTACAGCTGTTTTCTGCACAAGGAAAAGTTGTGAGATGTCAAAGGAAATTACATTTTTATATAGCAAAATGTACAAATAAACCTACAGGACAAGTACTTTGTCACAGTACCATTTCTACAGGATTTAATGATTTTTATACCATTTTTGCTGAACATTTGTTATTTGAACGGGGGATCAAGGACTTCCAATAATAAATTGCATTTGTTTTCCCTAAGAGCAGTGTGTTCGTGGGTAAAACCTGGATCGTGCCCCTGAAAGCCCACTGAGAACCTGGTTTAGACAGTGCAGAACCAACAGGCCATGAACTGGAGTTTGTTTTTAATATCTATATAAAAAATAATGAGCGATTTACAGGTCTCTCTCTAGTCAGAACCTCAGAAGTCTGTATAAAGGTGCTGTACAATATATAAACATTTACACCCAGTACATCCATACATTGCGTAGCATTCCAAGGCCACATGGCTAAGTCTGATACTGAAGTACAGATACAAGGTCTATGGGAAGAGAAATCACACACAGGTAAGACATTATCAGGCCACATTAACATATAGAAAAATAGAGGGGAGTTGATGGCAGGGAAATGATTTCAGTGGTGCTAATTCATCTGGAATTGAAGGACTGGATTTGTCACTGTATTCAGTGGTCAGGCCGAGTGCACACAGCTCAACATAAACCAATCTCTGGGGAAGAACGCAGGGTAATATCTACACAGGCTACTTCAGAGTATTAAATATTTCACAGTCATATTCCACCCAGGGAGTATTTGTACGTGTTATGCTACACAGCAAACCTCAATGGCTCACCCGGTGTAGAGCAGCACGGTTCAGAGCTGCTTTAAAGCCTTTTGAATTCCCAAAGTATTTGTTTAAAAGCTGTCTGAGTGATCAGCTGTACTCGTGAAGCATTCCACTCAGAAGTGCCTCACCGTGCTTTGTTAGCCTTTAAAAGCATTTAATGTTTCAAAGCCAAAATGAGATACTGACTTGCAAAGAGTAAATCCTATTAGTTTGCATTTTAAGTGAGTAAAGCTCAATCATTACTCATCTTTCTCCTGCAAACTGGACCAAGGGCCCTCTTTTTACCACTTTCCTGCAGTCATTAAAAATCTCAGATGTCAGGAAATAATCACTAAAACTGTGAATAAAATAAACCCCTTCAGTTTCTGTTGTTCTTATGGCTGTGGGACTGATGTGTCAGTAGGTTCTGGTGGTAGCATCCCTCTTTAAAGTATCTCTGCCAGCCCAAACCATAGACGTCGTGTTCTCCTGCATCCTGTTTGTCATTGACACTCCTTGATCGCACATTCATAGTAAATAGGGGAGCGTCCTAAACTATACAGGCAAGAACTTCCCTGAAAAAGCTGCTCTGGCAGCTGACTCTGTCCTAAGGTCAGTTCTTACCTCTACAGAGGAGAAAAAACCCAATTTCTAACTAGCATTAAATAATTAAAGATGGGACTTCAGTATCAGCTCCACACCGAGGCTGAGCATGTCACGGTGCCACGAGTGAAACCAAAGGAATTGTGTTATTTAACAGAACCCAGATTTTCTTTCCTCTCACGGATGTTTGCAACCTGAATCCCTGTGAATCAAGGAACTAAAGTGATTTTGCTGTGTCAGAAAAAGCACAATTACAAAATTATGTCAAATACCGTATTTAGCTACAGGGTTTTGTATCAGGTATAAAAATTCCAGGAAACGTATGTATGAACCGAGCAGCATCAGCAGCTCATTTGCTGCCCTGGAACTGACAGAACCAACTTGCCCGTGTTCTCCCTGATCCAGCAAGAACACATGGGTTTCCTGATGTAAACATGCAACGTGCTCTAGAGAAAACACCCACTTCAGCCCAAACCTGCCCTGTCTGCGACCGGAATCCACGCGGGAAGGAACAGATTGACTGGATACAGTAGATAGCTTGGCACAAAACCAGAAAGTGAGTCGGGATGGCGTTGGCAACAGAGGCATTAAATAACTTTGTTCAGAGTTCACAACACTTGGGGAAGCTGCAGCAGTGCAACACTGGGAACAGCAGACATGGCCTGCAAAGGGACATGGGGACAGCAGCTCATGGAAGAGTTTCACCGAAGCAATCTGAAAGGTCCTTCATGCAGCTTAGATAATTTAAGAACAAATCAAATACTTCCCCCCCTCTAACCAGTTTCTGAGGAGAAAAAAAAAAAAAAAAAGACAATTGTGTGAAAAGAACCAATGCTTTACATTACCCTTATGGGAAAATTTATCAAGACACATTCTAAAAATCAGCATCAGTCAGTCACACCCGTTTTCCAGGCACTCCTGCTACTGGGGTGCCCTTACAACCACTGGGGACCCTCCACGGCCCGGGAGTTATCGGTGTTTTCCTTACTGGAGAATTCCTCTCAGGTTGGGAAGTTCCATCTTTGGTTTCATTGGGCAGCTCCACGTGTCTCTCTCCACGGTGACTGTTCAGCATAAGAGCCTCCTGTGTTTCCACCCTCCTTTGTTTCTCCATGGAAAGCAGTGGGATATTGGAAAGGCTGGAGGTTTTGAACCTGCTGGAACCTGAGTCTCCAGAGCTGGACTTGGTTAATAAATCATCCTCGGAGGCATTTCTCCTGGAGTCCCTGAAGGGAAGGCTATTCCCACCAAATGCTGGGTAATGTTGCTCTGCAGAACACCCTTCTGTCTTTCCTGGGGTCTTCTGCTTCATCTCTTTCCTGGTGACTCCCAGTTTACCATTCTCACCTTTCAACTGCTCAGCAGCTGCCTTGTCACCACTGGATGTTCTGCCTCGTATCCTTCCCCCCGTTTCCGCCCTTCCTGGCTCGCCGAGATGCCTCTGGGGACTAGCTGACCTTCCTCGATTCCCACTGGAACGCTCTCTTTTGTCGCTCTTCTCCATCCCCGTTTCTGTGGTTTTACTCTCGCTCCTGGAACTGTCAGATTTATGTGGGAGATTGGTTTTTTCAGGATCCCCTTTCCTGGGGCTGTGAGAGTATCCTTCAGCAGCCCCTGACTTTGCTGCACTGGCAGATCTGTCCCTTCCGGTCCCTGCTTCCGAACTAGCTTTAGTGACTCCAAACCCAGGACTCGAGGGACATTCCCATCTCTTCTTTGTTCTCCGGGGAGAAGACTGAGGCTTCCTCTCACACTGGTTTTCAGTTAAAGTGCTTATCTTGTCAGGCACAATGTTCTCTGCTTGTTCCAGTTCCTCAGACAGCTGAACTCTGGTTAAAGCTTCTCCTGGTACTGCTAAATAACACATTTCAGATGGGGAAGCAGGATGGGAAGATGAAGATAATAATGGTGTCTGTTCTTCATATATTACATTTGATGAAGCAGGACTGTAGCTATCCCAATCGCCTGGAAGTGAACAGCAAGAGATTTGACTAAATACACAAAAAGTAATAATCAGCAAACCACTGAGTTCAATTCAGGAAGCATTACAGAGTGGCATATTCTCAAAGCTTTATTTAGCCAGATTTCTGTATTGTGTTGTTCTACAACCTACAACAACCCTGAGGATGTGATTTTGGAAGAAAAAATCTAGTGCTCAGAATGCTGGATCCCTGCAGGGCAGACACGGTCTTGGATCAAAACAATTTTCATGCCTACACAGCAAAATTTCAAATTACTGACCTACATTGTTTAATAAAACCAAACAAACCAGAACTGTTATGCTTAAAGAAATCCGAAACAGTGGAAAGTTGGGGTTATTCATAGCATTGCACTTTAATAATAGGAAGAGATGAAACAAGACATGCAGATTTACCAAGTCTTTAAGGAAAAACCAAGAAAAGCACTGAAAGCCCTTAATGTTGCTCGGGTTTCACGTAGGGACACAGACTGGAAGGAGCCAAACCTGAAGGAGGAAGAGAAAAAGCCCAGAAGTACATACCAAAAAAAAAAAATCACAGAGTACAGCAAGCAAGATTTCAATCAGAAATGTGGGATTAACAGCACGGCAAGAGGCAATAAACCCTTCCCCACTCTACCACTTCCTTCACCTCATCCCAGGCCCCACTCTAGACAGAGGGCTAGACAGAGGTTCCCTTTTGTCCGATTCTGTTCATCTCTCAAGCTCAGGGAATTTCTGTGACCACCAGGGCCAGGAGTGATGCTCAGGACCCTTTTCTGGTTCTCAGCAGGAAAGAAAACTGAGACAGTTCTGAGCAGATTTTACCCTTTGACTGAATGCCAGTAAGTGACTGAACACACAAAGTATGTGGTAGTTTGAACTGTGTGTTTGGGATTTTGAAAGGATAAATTCAGGGTTGGTCACTGTGACTGAAAAACTCCTTATCAGAAAAAACGATCCTACAATTTAGGAATTTAAACCATCAACACCTTGGTGTTGGCATCAGGGGTTACAAAGACTAAAATGCATATTTAGGGAACTAAATGTTCTTTGCTGTAAAATGCTGTCGCTGCCACAAGTCTCTCATTTGCAGTTTCGGGGCTGAGTCAGACCCAAAGTCATCAGTTCTGAACTCTGTGGCTCCCTCAAGCATTTGCTTTGCTGTCCTTCCTTTTTTTTTTTTGGCCCACAAAGTTGTGGTTTCCTGTCATAGATGCAGAAATCACCTTGAATCAAACTGAATCCCTTTGGAGAGCAAAGTTGTCCCTTTCCTGCTTCCTGAAGTTTTGGCTTTGAAAAACAAAGCATTCCATAATTCAGAAGGCCAAAACCAGAAGTAAATATGTACACAAACAAAATTTTAACACTACTGTAGCACAGAGAATTTTCATTTCAATTAAAAGGCAGTCAGGGTTAATCAGCATGTTTTTACAGAAAAACTTGATTAGCATGGACAGAGCTGAGAAACTAATAAGAAATATGGAATAATTTCAGATTGTGCAATACTCCTACGTACTTGTCACATGTTAATTTTACCCCAAATATTCCTCGTATTTGAAAATGGATATTTTAATTTTCAATTTTTATATTTTCATTTATTTTTAAATTTAATTCAAGAATAAATGCACAGCTGTCACAAAGGCAACTGCCAACTACTGCAGTGAACAAGCAGTAGAATCTCCTTATCCCACTTCACTTTCCTGCCTTGGACCCTCAACAACAAAAAGCCCTTGAGACGACGTACTGTGATCTGGTATTAATCCAGTCCCTGGTCTCAGCAGCAGCAGCACCTTATTTCCTCCAGCCTGAATCAGCTCAATGGCTCGTGTGTGAGTGATTCCTTGGGTAGGTTCTCCATTAATTTCCACAATTTGGTCACCAACCTGAGGAAAAAAGAGCAGCGGGTTAGTCTCTGGGAATCTCTGATGCTGTGAACTGGTTTTTAATTTAGAAAGAAAAAATAATAGAGGCAGATGCTACTGTTTTCCCTCTCATGCTAAAATCCAGTGGGCATTAGTGACACCATTCCGTGGATGACAAGCAGGATGCGACCTCAGGGTCTGGGGGTTCAGAGGGGCACAGAGGTCGTCTGCTCAGGAAAAGATTGCAGAGACCTTAACCACATCTATTTATTTACAAGTGATAAGGCAGATACAGGGTGTGCTTGAATGTATTTTCATTCTGGATCACGGTGGGGAGGGAGCACATGGATCAACCACATCACACCTGTCTGAGGTCACCTTATCCACGGGAGGACACAGCACCTTCCCTACACCCACTGCAGAGCTGAACACCACGCAACAGGTTTGATGTAGGGAAAGGAATTGTTATTTCAGGTTGGAGAGATCAGTGCTGAGGTCTCGGAGCCAGTAAACAACTCTTACAGGTACCAGGCAGGTAATTTCAGCTTGCGCTAACCTCCCCGGCTGCTGGGAAGGGGCTGGAATAACATACCCCAAAAAGAGTTCTCTATTAGGGGAAATTGGGACAGGAAGTTGGAAAAAGGGAGCAGGAGCCTATCTGGCACTGCGCACAGCAGCCAACAGATGTCACTGGTGTGTAACAGCAGCAGCTTAAAGAGGCTGCCTGGGCTTTGTTGAAGACCCTCTGTCAAAGGAGGTCACCGCTGGCTCCTCGTGGACAGGCTGGGACAGGGACGCACTGGGACAGCTCAGCTAGGCGGATGAGAAATTCCTCCTCACACTGTTAAGTACAGCTAGAAAGTGACACCACATCCGGGCGACAAGAAATGACAAGTGTGAATAACCTCAGGCTGGGCGAGCTCAGCCCATCTGCGCTCTGGGCTGGGCCGGGGACTTGGCGCATGCCAGCACTGGGAGGGGTTTAGTGCCAAGGGTGGGAAGGGACCCTCAAGGATCATCCAGTCCAACTCCTGGCTCTGCACAGGACACCCCAACAACGCCATCCTGTGCCTGGAAGTGTTGTCCAAATGCTCTTTGAGCTCTGGCAGCCTTGCGGTTGTGACCATCCCCTGGGTAGCCTGTTCCACCGCCTGACCACCCTCAGGGGGAAGACCCTCTTCCCAGTATCCAACCTAAACCTCCCCCGACACAGCTCCAGCCGTTCCCCCAGGGCCTGTCACTGGTCCTGCCCCTCGGGAGGAAGCTGCGGACCCTGGTGAGGTCTGACCTCCGGCTCCTCTTCTCTGGGCTGAACAATTTTTTGGTTGCTTTGCCCAAAAAGCAAAGCCCTGGAGCTCAGTGTGATGCCACTTGAAGGAGGATTGTGAGAAAAAATAGCAGCACTGAATGCTACACTCGTGTTGTCTCTCAAGTATGTGGGGAAAAAACGCTAATTACCACAAAGAACAGGATAAGAGAAGTTATGAATACTAGGAATTCCACATCCAATTAAGCCTCACAGCAAGTATCTGTGCCAGCCCCATTCTGCAAATACAGTACAAAGAGAGGCGGAGCCATGTGCCAGCAGCAGGGAAGCACAAGGACTGCAAGGGATGGCATCTGATGGGCGCCCGGCTCAGCTCCATGCTCCAGCCTCTGAAAATCCAGTTCTGGGCAGTAGCCACGGAGTCTCACCTGCCATCGTTCCTTCTGTTGCACTCATGCTTTTACTACAATATCTGAGAGTGAATTCCTTACACAAATATAAGAATTAACATAATATTTGGAAAAAAATCAGGTTTATACCTCCAGAGATGGCACGGAACAGCAGCAGCACAATGTACACACAAGCGTTCCTTAAAAATTAACTGACTTGGACAGTGGTTCTCCTCCCAGCTCTTTGTTCCACTGTGCAATCTCTTGTTGGGGGTCCTAAAATACCCCCGAGTAGCTGCCGTTCACACCCAGAGATGCTACTGTAACCCCAGCAAGGCGGACAATTCCTTTGGGATGGCCAGAGCTGTTCATGGATCTCTCATCCAAAAGCCCATGGCCACAGGGGACAGCTGGAAGAAGGGCAGAGGCCCAGGGTTCTGGGACCCCGTGCTTGTGAAAATCCAAGTTTGTTGCCACTCTAAGTAAATTAATGTATCAAGTGCATCAACAAATTGATTAGAGAAGCCAAACTCACATGGACTCTCCCATCCTTGACTGCCGGCCCATCCTCAGCCAGACGGAGGATGAATAAGCCCATGTTGTATTCCTTTCCTCCTCGGAGGCTGAATCCAAACCCTCGAGGGCCCCTTTCCAACTCCACTGGGAAACAGCCAGGATTCTGTGCAGGAAGTCAGAGGGGGAAAAAGAAAAAAAAAGAAGAGAAAAAGAAAAAAAAGAAGAGAAGGGAAAAAAAAAAAAAGAAAAAAAGCAATGAGGACCTGTAGGCAAATTTAACCTTCTGTTTTTCTAAAAAACATTTCAATATTTCTGTACTTTGAGTGCTTAAGCTGCATTCATCCCAGCTCTGGGGTGTCTCAGGGTAACGGTCTTAATCTAAGCCTAAACATTCAGAACATCTTTCCTTCTAAGTCTGAGATAGGCACAAAATTCTTGAAGAAACTTTGCCAAAGGGTCTGTAGTAGCTCCATTACAAGCATATTCTGTTTCTTTCATAACTATGAGTGTTCAACTACCCTAAGGAGATAATCACATTTAAAACATGAGCAAAAACATTCTGTGAGACCCTTCAGGTACGTTTTTATACGCAACTCTTCCACCCGTATCCGACAGAGAAATGTTTTAACGTTCTGCTTTTGAGAACTCTGTGGCAATGCCACTAGAGTGCCTTGATGGATGAGTATTCCCCGTGTCTTCACGCCCTCTGGATGGATTTTTGTACCTGGGAATAACGGCTGCCAACACCTGAAGCAGCATCCAGCTGTGCCATGTGCTTGTGCTCGGGCCAGGACAGCCGGTAACTACTAGAAACTTCTTTTCCAGCTTCACCTTCCATAGCTCCCCTACGGAAGGGTGAAAGGACGTGGATGTTACCTTTGCATTAATCCCTCCGGCCAAGCTTTTCCCACCATTCCCAGCCTCTTTTCCCAACCTGTCGGGGTTGATCGGTGCCAATCCCAGTGGTCGGTGCTGTGGAGCTGGGCTCTGCCTGGCCGAGTTTGTTCCGGACGGAGGACCGCGTTGCTCTAAAATTCAAACAAAATCAACAGTCACGACTTCCCAAATCCACAGCCAGGACAGTGCTGGGGCTACTGCTCCCAAGGAACCGCAGCCGCGACACCTCGGGCTGGGCTGAGCCGAGCTCACGTGGGCATGACAGAAAGAGGATTTTCCAAGCCAGGAACACAAGTACAACAGCTCATTAGTCCCACAGAATAAATTCCTAGGAATTTTATTATTTATTTTTGTTTTTTACTCTGCTTCTCCTCAGGAAAAACCAACACACTTGTATGGATCCTGACATGAACAGAAGGGTTTTAGACTGTTTGCAACTTGATAAACACCAGAGGGGATCAGGGCTGATCAGGTCCACGAAATTGGTTCAGATATCCAATATCATAAAATTTTGTAAGAGATGAAGAACAATGTCCATTTGAGAAATATCCTGCTGTAAAAGTAAGGGAATGAGGATCTGCAGGGGCAATGGGGATTTGGAGGTGACGGCCCCATCAAATAGAGGGAAATTGCCAACTCACTTAAGGCACAGCAGAGTTTTCCACTGCCCAGTTCCAGGAAAGGTGAGGGACTGGTCCCACAGGCACACTGGGGGGAGGAGTTCACTGGCAGGCAATCAAGAGGAATTTTAAAGTGTTTTGCCTTCTCCCAAAAGCTAAGTAAAAAATAAGATTTTAATAAAACCATTTAAAATAACTTCCTATTATTTTCCCCTCCACGGAAAATACTGTTAGTGTGCGCTTTACAATAAATCCAGTGCATTTCTGGAAAAAACCCCATGTTTCAGGATACAAAATGACACTGTCACTTAAGAATAAAAAACCAAGTCTACGCAAAAAGCTGTCTCTTAGCTAGAGCCCGAATGGCAAGTAGTGGCCCAAGATGGACTTCTGTGCTGAAGTATAAACTAATAACTCCTTTTCCCTGAAAGGGTTAAAAAACCATCATTCCCAGCACCAAAACTAGAGATGTTCCAGCCCCATTAGGTGCAGCCACACTACTGCATTTCCTAATTAAGAACACACAAATTCCACTAAAATACAAGAAGTGCTCAAGAGTGTTAGGGGAAGAGAAACTGAAAGCGTATTACACCAAATTTCTCAGGTATGCGAGACCTCCCGGGCCCTCCACAGAACTGCTTGGTGCTGTTCCCATGACATGCCTTAAAGAGGTTTTTCTCTAGAGATAAAATGTCAACTTTTACTCCTGGTTTATCTTCAGATTTTTAATTTAGAAGCATAGGCAAGAAAAACGCCATCTGTTTGTACAAATCCTGCAGCCCTCTCTGCAGCCTCCTCTCTTGTGTTCCCAGCTAATGCATGACAAAAGCTGACAGGCTCCTGCTTTTGTGAAAAATGTTAAAGAATCTCTTCTGGCACATGAAGGGAATTCATTTATTACCATGAAAAGCAAAGATCACAGGTCTGTGAAAGCTCGGAGGGAGGGAAGGGGACCAGGCAGAGGTTTTGTTGCCAGTCTCAGAGGACAAAGCTAGGGAACAGCAAACTCTATCAGGGTTTGTGCTTTGTGAGGCTCAACAGCTTCCAGCAAAAAGGGCATTTTGTGGTTTTGGAGCTGTACCCTGGATTTTCCTGGGTGTGAACCAGCCCTGTGAGGCTCAGCTCTCTCCCGGAGTGCCTGAAGCCCGGGCTCGCCCACATCCATGCTGGACTCCCCCACTACACAGGGTTCTACACTGTGAGCTAAACTCTGTTTTTTCATCTACATCAAGGGGAATTTTAAAGTGGAGATATATTCCCACTCCAGTGGAACCGGTTCTGCTTCTTTCTCCTTCATTGTCACATAATTCTTTACATGTGAAACACACCAACTCCACTCCTCTGAGCCGCAGATTTTTTCTGACTGATCTCCACTCTGGTTTTACCACCTGTTGTTGAGGGGTTTTTTCCTCTCTTTGTTGAGTCTCCCCAGGTTCTGGTTTTATCTCTGTATTTTGGCTGCAAATCTGTAATTGAGGCAGTGGGAAAGGTTTTTACATAGAGTCCGTGTAAGGTCACACATAAATAATGGGTGGAAATATGATATTCAGAAAACTTATTCTGAAAACAAGTGGAAGGTGTTTCTGCCCATGGCAGGGAGTGGAATGAAATGGGCTTTCAGGTCCTTCCAACCCAAACCAGTTTGGGATTCGATGACTAAAACCTGCAGAGAAAACAGATCTAATTCAACCAACTCAAATGTCGGTTGTTTTATAAACATCACCCATGGCAACTGCTCTGAAGTGTGTTCCTTCAAACTGGAATGAATCGGGTTTGATAAAAGTAAAAATCTTAGTAGAAAAAGAACAACTTATAGAGGTCTCTCTAAGCATTAACAAAAAGGAACATTAAGTCTTTGAAATTCTGTGTTACAGGCTGAGATGGCATGTTAAATATTTGCAATGAATGTGAAATCAGAGAATCATCTTCTGGCTTTATTCGCAGCCTGGCTCTACGTATTTCTTATTTTAAAGGTGAAGAAAGCCAACTTTCTGACAAAATAATGATAGGGAGTTTAATTAAACCCATAAGCAGCATTCAAGAAAAATGCTGGGCTGGAAAACAGCATTTCTCTCCAAATTATTGGATTTTATGTATTTACATTTTTGCTTAGAAACAATACCACAGTGTTATATGGGAGCTGTCATTAAGTCACAGTCTCTGAAGATGGGGCTTTGCACTCCCTAGGACTCACTTTGCTGCTCAGGTGACATAGCAGGTTTTGCAGGTGCCAGATCTGCAGGAAAACCCTGTCAAGGTTTTTTTCCCATGTGGTGGAATGTGACCCTTTTCCAAAGGGGAGCTTTGGCACACAGAACCACAGCATGTTTCTGCTGCAAGGATGCAGCATTAGGGAATTTGCATGTTTTAACACGGGAAAAAGGAAAAACTGAGGGTTTACACTGAGAGATTTGAAAAGCAGGAGTCCCTGTGGCCTTAGAGCAGGGACAGAGCATCCTGGCAGCACCAGCTTCATTGGGAACAGAGCTCTGGCAGCACCTGCAGCAGCAGGAGCTGGGCCCTGAGCGGGGTGAGATTTTCTCACTAAGCATCATCCTGTGGCTGCTGCAGCCCCCTGAGGGGGGGTCATTTCTCCTTGGCTGGAGAATACAAGGTCTGGACAGGACGTTTCTATGTCAGCAGCACGTTTCTCTCTCTCACACAATGGGAATTTCTCTCACTCTTCATTGCGTTGTTAATACTTCTAGCTTCTTTTTGGGTACAACCACCTTGGCAGCTCCCTCTCTCTGTCCCACCTGCCTCCAGCTCTTCCAGAGCAAACACATGAGCTTCCAACTTACTCAACTTCTAGGACCTGATGATCCCCGTGGGTCCCACTCAACTCAGTATATTCTAAGATTCACTCTCCTTAATTTTCAAACATCTTCAAATACTCCATTTAAGCCAATAAACTTCAGCAGTGATAAATACTCGACTTTTGATAGCGTGGTGGCACCTTCCTTACCTTCCTCAGCGACCACCGTGAGAGTCACCACATTGCCTGCATCCTTGATGAGCTGCACGATGCTGTCATGGGAGAGCTCCACGATGGACTGGCTGTTCACCGCTGAGATTCGATCGCCCACCTTCAGCTTCCCACACTGGTCAGCCGGGCTCCCCTCGATAACCCGCCCGATCTTGTGAGGAATCACTAGGAAACAAGAACAGGCGCAGCAACACCGTAAGTATTCACGGAATTATGGAATATACTGAGTGGAAAGGGATCCACAAGGATCAAAGTCTAGCTCCTGGCCCTGCACAGGGCAACCTCAAGAATCCTACCATGTGCACATCAGATAAGCATCACATAGACCCAGAACTGCTGGTCACAGAATCACAAAATATGTTGAGCTGGGGGGACCCACACAGATCATCAACTCCTGGCACTGCAGAGGACATCCCAAAATCCGAACAAATCCCACCCTGTGCCTGAAGGGCATTGTCCAAACACTCCTTGAGCACTGGCAGCCTTGGACCTCTGACCGCTTTCCTGAGGAGCCTGTTCAGTGCCCCACCACCCTCTGGGGTAAGAACCTTTTCCTAATACTCAACCTAACCCTCCCCTGGTACAGCTCCAGCCATTCTCTTGGGTCCTGTCACCGGTCATTACAGAGCAGAGATCAGTGTTCGTCCCTCCTCTCCTGCTCCAAAGGGTGGCACTGCTACTATGGGACAAACCTGCAAATAATGAGGAATGCTTCACTGTGAGCGAATGGAGGTGCCAACCCAACAGCACGGCCTTGTCACATACAGGGTGTTGTGTCTGAAGGAAAACATGGGAAGGAAACGGGTCACATCTGCAAAGGAATGAGCGAGAACGTGTGGCCCTGGGGTGCTCCGGAGCAGTTGGGTTTGCAATATATAATGTAGTTTTCTGTTTCATGCATCAACCCTGAAGGACAACGTGGGCTCAGAGAGAGTTATGGCCATCCAGTGCAAGGCAGAGATTCAGATGCACAGGCAAACTCTTCCTACTTGCAAACAAAAAATAACCCTTAAACACACTCAAAAAAGATATCAAACTTCTCCTGCCGGGGACTGACTCAGTCAGATGAGGACCTGAGCAGGGACCCTGTACATGGCCAGCAAGGTGCTACATCAGCTCTGCACAGACTTGACCCCTTTTCCTGGTCTCTGAGATGAACATGCACTTGTAATAGTTGTCACAAATTTCTTCCAGCTCTTCTGGCTTGGTTCCCTCAGTTCATCCCAGACTGACACCGTGCCCTGCACAGACTCCTCCAGAAACCAAAGCTATGGGGCCGGAACAGAAAGAATGGAGAAAAGAAGAAATTTTATGCAAAGTAGAAGGAAAAAAGACCAATTTCAGTTCCTTTCCCAGAGATGAATGCAGAGGCAGAACTAGAGACAACTACGCCTGAGCCGTGTCTGTATCTCACAACTGCAATACTGGACCAGGCTACTTTTTCACTTTGATGATCTTTCTAGACAAACACACTTAATGATGATAACAACTTCATTGCTTTCCACCAAATACTGTAGACTCTACTTCCCAAAATAAGAAATTTTACCTGATTAGGTAATATAAAGCCATTATTGTAGTTGAAACTACGCTTCCATTAAAATGCCAATGAATTAATGCATTGTCATCACGGCCTGACAAATATCTACATGCCCAATGCTGCCCTGTGACAAGTGCACATTCCTGGGTATGGGTAGTGTGGGATACACATTCCCTGTTCCCCACTTATGTCACAGCTGGGTGAAAAAGAGCATGAATATGAAGCAAGACAGACCAAGACTCAGCTGGCTGGGCTGTGCCAGTGTGAGTGAAAGGTGACTATGAGGGAAACACAGGCACTGCACAGGAAGAGATATCCCTGGAGAAGCCCCAGCGAGGCCTGGCAGGGGTAGAGCCACCAGGACATGGCACTTACCCCCAGGAGGAGGTTTGTTCTTGGAGGTGAGGATGACAAAGCCAAATCCTTCGTTCTCCTTCCGCTGCAGACGGACGTCGTAGACATCCGGGCACGGTTGGTTGGCAAAGTCCGCACGGTTCAGCCGGGGAGAGCCGTTCTGTGCCAGGACAGGCTGTGGCTCCTCCTCCTCCGCCTGCTTTTCCCCTTGCAGGGAATGGACAAACAACAAATAAGGAACAAATCATACCAAGCAATTTCAGCACAACCATGAAGCTCGGTTGTCAGTGCCAGCGTGAGGTGGCAACAGCAGTTGCTAATCAGAGCAGGGGACCCTTGCCAGCTCTAAATCCCATCCCAGCTTTGTCATCCATGGAGCCATGGATGAATCTTCTCTAAATGGTTGATCTGGACACTCATCTAAAACTGCAGCATCTCAAAACGCTGCCCTGAAACAGCTCTTGTTTGAATACAGTTAATCTTCCTACACACTGAGGCCAAAAAAGTTGAGAATACAGTAAGTGGAAGGTGCCCCTGCCGATGGCAGGGCATGGAACAAAATGAGCTTTAAGGTCCCTTCCAACCCAAACCGTTCTGGGATGTAGAGAAAACAGACTGCGTTATTACGCAATTTCCACAGCACTAATGGCTGTTCTAACTACTATGTGCAAAAAGGTTTAAAGAAATCACCCCCGCATCGTAATTTTCAGAGCCTTACGTGTGTGAGCAGTCCAAGTTAGCGCGCAACACAGCCCAAGCTTATTAAATTCTGCTTTTCTCCATTTAAGAGTTATAGCTGACCCTCCTCAATCTTGGGCTGCTCAGCCCCAGTGCAGTAATTAGGTTCCAGAGCAGCTTCAGTGGATTTGACTACAAGCCCTAAGTGTTCTTTCTGGGCAAGCAGACACCTACCACTGAAGAAGATCTTCCTTCGGACAGTGAGCAGCACCTGCCCATTGCGTGCGGCACTGGTCATTAAATCCAGAACTTGCTTGTGTGACTTCCCTTTCACAGGGACTCCATCGATGCACATCAGCTCATCCGCTGCACGCAGCCTCCCATCCTTTTCTGCTGCTCCCAATGGGATTATGGCTCCGATATAAATCTGTGAGCAGAGTCCAGGGGTTTGAACGGGAACATGGATTCATCAGAACACACAGTGGAAGGAATCCAGGTAACTCTGATAACTGTGCAAATGAGGTCTTTTGGGAAGATTCTTTTAAGATTATCTCACTGTTCAGCTCTAGCAGAAACGCAGCCAGCAACTGTACTCTGCACAAGCTGACCTGGTGGACACAATCTGCATGTCTCAAAGCATTCAGTAAATACCTCAAAAATCTTTAATCCGTATTTTTGTCAGTTCTGCTCTCTTGAGCATGTTTGTCAGTTTATTACAAAGCTCAGCTTTTGAAATGAGCACACACCGTGTACTTATTATATATATGATTTCCCAGACATTAATGACACAAAATCCTCTGTCATTCAATCTACTTTATTTTTTTTATCAAGACCGAGGCAGAATGATTGGGGAAGAAATATAAGTTTTTGAAAGAACTCAAATTTATTTCTGAAAAGTTGCTTATAGACAGTTCCACACTTCCAAGTTGCTTTGGTGTTCAGCTTTTGGTGATTAGATAACGAATTCAAACATCATCAGTTCTGCCTACCCCCACCTCAAAAAGTGCTACTAAACAGAATACAGATAAGAACACCACACTCTTTCATATGCTAGAATCACTTTCAGATTCAATGGAAGATTAAAGATAACTACAGCAAGTACTGTTGGAGGTTAGGCAATGGTGGGCAGCTCATCAGTACACAGCAATCAAGACATCAGCTCCACACTTCCTAACACCTATGGCTGTTACGGAAACCAAACACCACAAATGCTATAAAGTGCAACAGAAGTAACATTCCCTGGATTTGCTCTTTACTTTAAATGTGTGTTAGTGAGGGTAGAAGAAAAAAAAGAAAGGCTAGCACTGGATCACAGCTGGGAATGGAAAAACTGAATTCCTTCACTGTAATCAGAAAACAATCTACGCAGATCTATTCCAAAATTTTTTTCTCTCTGCTTAACAGCCTTAAGAAAGGTCCCTGATACACAGTACAAGTCTTAGTGCTTCTTCCCAGAGAGAAATTTATGCATGTTTGAAAATAGAGGGGAGTCTCCTAAAACCTGCCCTTGGAGAAGAGACTATCCAGGGGTGTCTGCGCTGGCATCTGCCCAGCCGCCTCCAACTCAATGCATGCCTAAAAATCCAGTGGGAGAAGCAGGGAATAAAGGGGTGTGACACCATCTCAAACCTGGTTTCGCTGGGCTGCAAGAAAAGGAGCAGCCTAATGAAATTTTGACAGGAGGAGCAACCGCTTCCTACCACTCAGCTGCTTCCCAGGATGCGCCGCTGTGCACAGCACACCAATCACTGAATCCAGGCACATCCTGTGCCAAGGCCACCACTGGGACTAGGTGGCAATGGGCAAAGGCTGGGCATCAGCACGGCCCTTCCGAGGGCTCCGAGACACAGCAACTGCTGTAGAAACACGACCAGTGTCCTCAGCCTGACAAAAAACTGTGGCCAAGGATGGGCTCGGTAGCGGGAAGGGCGCAGAACCTTGGAGACTGGAGTCCACAAAGGGGAAAAAATAAAGGTGATCTGGACCAATTCGTGATCTCTGAAAGGCAGGTAGTGATTTGATCAATTTTGCCGTCACTGAACTGCCTGGATGGGATGATGGGAAATGAGGATGACAGAGCAGGATCATTCCAACAGCAAGACTATGAGATAACTGTGAGTAGTTTCACTTACAGGCTGATCTGGTCCGTCCCCTCCAAGCACCCGGAAACCAAAGCCTGACTCTTGTTTTCTCAGGAAAACATCTAAATCTCTTGTGTTTGGAGCTAAGAAAAAAAACAGTATTTCAAAACATGTAAGGAGCTATCTTCGATTATTGAAGGATTATGCTTTGGTGGTACACTCTTGAGTCTTCTAGTGACAGAACACAGTAACCAGAAATACACAGATATTCTCTTTCCAAAATGGTATCATTAATTTTCAGAGCAGAAATCACAACTACATTTTTGCTCTAGACCAGGATAAAAGCCAGTCTGTGACACAACTCAGAGCTACTTTTATAAACTCTGAAATGAGCAGGGCTGCTCCAGTTTACTTCAGAATCATCCTTGAGATTATTTCTGCAATTAACTGTTTTATTGAAAATATGGTTGAAACATATTTTATTTTTTTGTTTTTCTAATTGCTGGTTGAATTATGCATTGAAATGTTTTATCCACAGCAGGTTAACAAACTTAGCAACAAAGTCTCAGTAGTTTTACTGCACGTACAATAAAAAATTCCTTCTTAATTGAGTGTTTTCAAGTTGAAGATGATGTACTTACGTTTGTCCTCATAAATTGTCTTAGACTTCAGGTAGACTTCGGAAGGGTCCAGTTTAGGAGAGTCTGGTCGCACAGCAGAGGGCGGGAAGGGCATCGGCTGTGGAATGGTATCGCTGACAGCTTCCAAACTCCCTGAACTGTCCTGCTTGTCCTTCTGAAACAGCCCATGGACACAAAATCTGTATTAAATAAAGGCATGACTACGCTTGTGGGTGAAAGACAGTGAACACCGTGCAGAAGAAAAACACAGGACTAAGGGAACAAAATTACAACTTTTCCAGTGGATGTGTCTGACCAGAGTACTGAAGTCTTCCTCATTGGTACGTGAATTTCTACTGGAGACTGGGCTTGGAAAGGGTTTGAAGTGACTGATGCTCGGAGAGAAGCAAAGCTGGGCAGATGCTGGTGCTTACCAACACATGGGATGAAGTGGGGCATAAAGGACCGATCCCATTTGGAGAAGACACCGAATCCTTGTCAGGCACCTGCAAGGCTCTGGACCACAGTCCAGCACCATGGGCACCCGCTGCTCCACAGGCACTGCCTCCTGCCCTCTGCCAAGCTGCTCCCCACAAGCACCAGAGGTGCTCCCAGCATGAGCTGTTTGCTGGAGTGATATACATACAAGACAGAAAGACACACTGAATAGTGTGAGGCATTAACAACTCACTATTTGCCTTTTCATGATCTGATAGCTGCAACACTCCTGTTCATGAGGAAATGTCACCAAACATCCTTGTGGTCTCTCATCTAAATTCCCAATCAATTATGCCCTAAAATAACTCTAAATACTTCTCCTGGGCTGAAACCCAGCCTGGAAAACTGGCACGTGGCAGTGCATGCTGAACCACAGCAGGAGCAGAACAGACACAGATCTGCCCTTTCACCGAGAGCAGAAGAAACTGCCCAGAGCCATTCAACAGTTTGACACTTCTTGTATGTTTATAAACACAAGAACTTGCCCTATTTAAGTGAATTATTTTGCCACGCTGCTTAATGCCACTGAGCATCGAGCGCTCTGTGGGCTGCTGCTCCTGCATGTATGCTGGAACAGAATGCCAGTCCCCAAGTCCAAACTATTTTTAGCACATTGCCATGGGATCCATGCTGACAGGGCCAGTGCCCTCCAACTGCAGGGATTTCTGCTCTGATTTATTCAGTATGGGCAGCTGGACGCTTGCAAGGAGCAGAATCTGAAGATCTTATTGAACACAGTCTGCTTTGAGCATGCTGAACACGTGTGCTTGTGTCATGCCACTGCTGGGATACAACTAAGGTTGCACTCAAACAGCAGGATAAAGACAGAAGGAGAAGTTACATCTATGTTCTGGTAACGGGGTTTTCCTAAATTGCCCTGATTTTTTCTGTCGAAGAAGCATTTTTAAAGAATTTTCTGTGTTCAATCAGCCTAATTTACAACAGAAACCTTCATGACAAACGTAAGCATTCATATCAGCATTATTAAATCAGAGGTTGTTTTATTAAGAGCAAGGATTCTTTACCAAGCTAATGTATATTAAAGATGCCCCGAGAGATCAAACTTCCAAGAGTAATGAGTATTGAGCTAGGAATGTACAGCTCCATGGAGACTAGCTGAAAATATGGATCCAAAGATAAGCATTTCCAGAAGGGAGCACTAACCAGTCCATTAATTCTATGTGAGGACTGAAAAGAATCAAAGGAACATAAACTTCCTCTAGAAATCCCATTTCACTTTAATAATTAGCAATGAAAAAAATAGATATTGTATTTTGTTTCCCTTTTAATGGGTACTCTGGCAGCAGCTACTTAGACAAAGAACGTATGCCTACCAAGAAGATGTGGTTTTGCTAAACCATCTTGCAGGTTATCACAGGAACTAAAATCCAGAGGAAATGAGACTACAAAGCAGGTCAGAAACCAAGATAAATACATCACTGATACTCACCCCTTTGGCAGCTTTAGTAGGTGAGGGGGGACCTGAAGAAAATAGAAAGTAATTTTAATAGCAAGTTACAAAAAGTTTCAACAACATTACAGCAATATAATCAGCTGCTCCTGGGGAGAAAATAATAGGGGCTGACTGACTCTGCTTTTAAATGGCAAAGTGACCAAAACCATCACTTTAGAGAAGATTCAATTAGAATTGAAAGCTGTACAACAATGAAAAATATCTTTTACTTTTGCTAGAAACTGGTCAACCAAGTCATCCCGCAGTTCATGGGATAAGGAGACTTATGAATTTGTCTGAAGGAATTTCACTTGCCACAAAGAAATCAGATTATTTCCTTAGCTGATTAAGGAATAGTAGCACTTATACAGAAAAAGATCTGGAGATTTTTGCAAATGCCAGTGGCTGAAGTCAGGGTTACCATAAAGCCTGAAGGGACACTGAGCAGCCATGAGCTGCTTCATAACCCATTCAGCTTCCTCTGACAGACACACCCTTATCTACCACAGTTTTTGGGGAGAAGATGCATTCTGGTCTGTGACTGAAAATCAAGGAAGAGGTATGAATATGCAAATGAAAAATCAGAATTTTTCTGCTATTCCCACTGATCAGCCCCACCTCTTTGCTAATGCTTCTTCCTGTCTTCTGCAGTCCCCTGTTCATTACAAACACGGTTACTGGAATACATTTGGAGAACCTCACAAAACTCAGTCCATCATATGCTTTGCATTATGCTGGAGACCATGTGTTTGCTTTAGCACTCCCCAGAGACTTGGAAGAGACAGTGCATAAACGTATCGCCATATAATTTTTGAGGAAAAAAACCCAAAGAAAAACCTTACTAAAACCCCAAACAAAACCCCAGCAACACGCCCTCACCCTTAACAGTCAGGAGTATAAAATGAACTTAGTACATAATGGCTCAGAGATATAATGAGCTGCTGCTTAGCTGTCAAGACCAGACATGATTTAGATATCACAATAAAAAGGGACTTTGAAAAGCTTAAAACCAACATGTCAACTGCAAATTTGTCTGTACCTCCTCTTAAGATAAGCAGGGGCACCTCTGCTCCTACTGGAAACTGCTTGAGCACCTCCACCACCTGCAAGTGGGTCAAGCTCTGCACATTCTGATGGCAAATCTCCTTGATGACATCCCCTTTCTGTAGGCCTTGGCACCACTGGCTGTCCAAAATCATCTTCACCTTCTGGCCTGTGGGACTGTCTGCAATGGCAAACCCAAAGCCTTTAGGCCCTTTGACCAGAGGGATGGTGACCAGCTCCGGCTGAGAGCCTCCTGAGGAGGCAAAGGAAACCCTCTGCTCTGCTGAATCCACGGAAGGGCCGTTCAGGCGACCGTTGACCAACATTTTCCCATTCTGGTCCAACACAACTGTTCCTGCTACTAAATCTTGGCTGGACACGGAAGTATCTCCCTTGGCCACCAGCGGGCCATTAATGACAGGTGTGGCTGTCACGATATCCACCACGGGGTCTTCACTGTCGTCAGGAAGAGGGTACCCACGACACAAAGTCATGTTCACATACTGATTGACGGGAATGAGCTGAAACATCTGGACAACATCTGCATGGGTATGGCCAAGAACACAACTTCCATTTATGTCCACGATGACGTCACCTGTTACAAAAGAAAGTTCGACAGTGTCAAAACCAGAAGCGAAACCTTCAATAAAAGTCTACCTTGAGGAAATCACAGTGCTGTCTTCAAACTAATAACTTAGTGTCTGGGATATTACCTCATAGCTAATATTGCCAAAAAGCATAAAGGATTTCCTCTTTGCATTTATTCTATTTCATCTCAGGACACAGTGTGCTAAATATATAAAGTTTAATCTGCAGCAGATTTAAAAAATTATACTGTACAGCCATGGGAGATGAAGCAGAGCACGCACACTACAGCAAGCAGATGTCTTCTACTTTAATTCATATTGCACAGCATCCTAAACCCAATGCAGAATAAATCGGATTTTTTCTGGCCCTGTGTTTATTTTAGGACTGGCTGAACTTAAGCTGGGATTGCACACACATACATGCTCCATACTCTTACGCTGCTGCCCCACGTGGCTAAGAATACATTTTCAAAATGAAGTGACGTGCGCTTCAGATCCCAAAACCTTGTTTTGTGTTTCCATGATTTTGATGTGACACTTTGCCCAGGCGGTACAATATGCCCTGCAAACTGTCCGATCCCTTTAATGCTCGGGCATCGGTAAAACAGGATCTCTTTTATTCCATGATCTACAGCCAGAATAGCTGCACATCTTTTCATTCCAACAGTTCTGCAGGATTGTTTTCATTTTTGCAGAGGTGGAAAATGAACCACATACAAACAAATTCAAACAACGCATCAGCAGCAAAACAGGAAACTGTTCCATTTCATAAGTAAATAGTATTAAATCATTCAAAGTATGAATTCTTTTACTCACCTGAAGAGTAAGAGTTTATGTTATACATAGAGAAGCATTTTGCCCTTTCTAATATGCAAACCATAAGTTATAGTAATGTTATAGGTAACTTAATTACACATGTAATAACCATGAAAAAATGTGCAAGTCTTCATGGATTGCAGGAACTCTCATCCCTCTTCTCTCCTCATTTGTCCAGCTTACACGACTTTGCTTCCTCATGTCTGCTGTGGGGTTTTTGCAGTTTTAGTAACTGGTGTCATGATTTTTGGCAGCAACAAGGCAAAACAGACCAGGATTCAAACACGCTATTTTTACTTTACATACAGAGAGGGAAACCATTCTATGAATAAACATGAAGATGAGTGTCTTTGCTAAAGCAGAAGTACTGAAACCTTCAGAAGTGCCCATAAAGTCAGTTTTTATCTAGAATGTTGCTTCTTTTCCTTTTCAGGCACTGCTCTGCACAGATCTTTCACAAATCTGAAAATATTTAATTTAGTGACGATGTGGATGGAGTCATCCAACCTCCTCTGCCTCGAGCTGTGTTTTCCCAAGTACCCCATGAAACGGAAGTTTAGGGAAATAATACTTGACCTGGAGCAATTCTCCCATCTTGTGCAGCGGGCCCATCTTTTAACACATTCTTCACCTGGAGAAACTCATCAGGCCTGTCCCCTCCGATGATCGTAAAGCCAAATCCCATGGTACTTTTTTTCAAGGATGTCCTTATAAGCGCTCCAGTAAGCTGGGATGGATCTCGAGTGAAGACAGACCTCCCTGGTCCTTTGGAATTATGGAATACAGAGACAGGAAGGCAGGAAACCAGGGTTAGTTCCGGTAAGTTTTTTGGTTTTTTTTAAGGTGTCACAAAGGTTAACGATTTGTTTATTGTTGGTCAGCCTCTGAAGCACTCTTAAGGAATAATGCAAACAGACAGGAAAGTGCTACACTCACATTCCAGCTGAATTCAGCCAACAGAAAAGTTAAGAGTGTTTTTGAACAGATTGCAACAGAGCTGTATGCAAACCTCCCACCTCGAATTCCCAGTTTTAATCCTTGAATACCAAGTTCAAAGTAGATCAAAAGCATAAAAACTCCAGGTGTGGTTTTACCTGCATCTTCCAGATGGCTCTTCTACCCCTCCATATACTCCAAAGCTGCTTATGACAACCAGCTTCAGAGTAATCAAAATGATTTAAACGCAGTCTCAGTGCCTCGGTTCAATTTTAACATGAAAAAGTCCTTCAAAAAACCCTTAAGATCTGGGAGGTAACACTGTAATGGCTAGCAAAAAGACAAGGCTGATGCCTTGATGAATTCCAGAACTGGGTTTTTGTAAAGCATACCTGCAGATAAAGATACATGTGACAAAGAACACAATATTCAGTGATACCTGATTTGGAAGGCCCAGCATCAGTCTGTCCTAGCTGTTTTTTCCTTTTGGCTTCCAATACTGGATTTTCAAACTGAGTTTTCTGGTTAATATGACTGCAGGCATACAAAAGGTAGGTCAGGATTTCAACAGAAAACATTCTGACTATTTCCCAACAAAGGCAACCCCAAAAAAATGCATCTACAAACACTAGTTTTTTTTAATCTCAGATGAATGCTCTGGAGGAATGAACAAAACACTCTCATAACCAATACTTAAAGCAGGTTCGTTCTTTCAGCAGCTTATTTACTTCGAGGCAGATAAAATTTTACTCCCTTTAATCACTAGGTAGAGTTGCAATTGTTCAGAACTGAGCAAATCTGTTTCTTCTCTTGACCCATCCACCTATAGTGTTTACAAACTCAGGCATCACCTTCTTCCTAGCAGATGCTAGAGCAGTACAGCAGAGGAGGGGAAAACGAACAAATTTGAGCATAATTCAAATACCTCGGCTCTGCAAAGTGAAAAATGTTTGCTTCTTCTCTGAAGCTACATTTTCAACTCTACCAATTTTCCTCTCCATGGTTAAAGAGAGATTTAATTTCCCCTGGCTGGAAGGAGATTCGAAAGAGCTCTTGCAGCACTTTAGTGGTTATTGACTTGGCTCTTTGGAGACAGCAATGATCTGCAAGTTATTTTTGCTCTTTTAAAGTTATCAGGTGCCACTCTGAAGTCAAGTGACTCTGTTTTTGTTAAAGTTAAGAAAAATGACATCAGCTCATTTCCATTTATAAATTATTTTGGTTGCTACTTGCTTTCCTTCCCCGAATGAAAAACACTCCACTAAGTCTTTAAGGGCACACGGTGGCTTTTCCCACATGCCAGTGCTGCCAGAAGTTTGTGCCGTGAGTTCACTGCCCCCAGGACTGTTTTTCCTGGATATATTTAATACTTTCACAGAATCCCAGAATGGTTTGGACTGGAAGGAACCTTAAAACCCATCCAGTTCCACCCCCTGCCATGAGCAGGGATACCTTCCACTAGACCAGGTTGCTCCAAGCCCTGTCCAGCCTGGCCTTTCACTGCATTACAACGTCTCCTTACTGGGTATCAGGCACTTCAGAATTTCTTGCTCAATTTATAACTATGCCAACTCAATAATTAGCACTTACTCAACGTAATATGTCCCATATTGAGGGTCTTCTATTTTTTCCCATCCATAAGGAAGTTCTGCAATCAGAAAGACCAAGTTCTCCATTACAGGGGAAAACTATCTGCAAATATCAGAGTTTTCATTAAAGAACACCTAGAAAAATATGAGGAAAAGACAGGTCCCGTTTTCTTCCCTGATGAAAGCCTGTTCCAGGGAATCTGAAGCCCCGTAACTCTTACTCTTTCTTCCACTAAATGAAATGATGAAACTTGTATTCAATGAAATCAGACCACTTTAAACATATAACAAACTTAAAGACCTGTTTGTACTGGAAGTAACATGCAAAGGCTCCTTTTTATGGCAAACTCGGCATCTGGTAAGAGGGTGCCAGCAGCTCATGACTGACTGAAGGTGATAAGCAGTTACCACAGAGGTCAGATTATTCAAGTTCATTGTTCTAGTTATCTTGACCACGGAAATATTAGAATAATGAATATAGTCAGTTAGCCAGACATTTTAAGGATAAATTTGCCCTGCAATCTTGTTTGAGGCTGTCCTAAGTTTGACAGTAACAGGAATTTCCCTAGCATATGACAGCATGTTACCAATTACCAATACCAGCATCGCTCCACGGGGTCTGACTGAAGACCCAGTGGGTCTAATAATTTAAGTATTGTTCATTTGGATATCCTGCATCTCTGTTTGAAGTGCTCTTTTTATCCTGTGGTGAGCTGCACATATGTTTAATAAGCAGCAGTACGCAGCCACTGTTCCAGCTGGCTTCATTATGGATACACGGCTGTTAGGCTGGGCAATTTTGGAGGATGACAGGTCATTCTGAGCCTGCTTCAGCGTTTGGAACATGTCAGGCATTTGCCGAAGACAGAGCTATCTGATACTCTTTTCTAGCAGACTAAATTGCCCAACTGTGCAGGAAATGGTTGCGGGAATTGCCTGCAGGCTACTGACCTGGAAGTCTTGAAGGAATTGAAAGCAGATTGTTCTCTTAGCTTCTGCATTCAAATACTATCTCACATGCAATAGTTCTCATTAGCAGTATGTATTTTGCCGTACCTTCTTTGTTATTTCTATATTCTGTTACTTGTGGACCTTCTCCTTCTGCCATATTCCATCGGTACAACAGTTTCCAGTGAGATCATCACTCACGTGCAGCTTTCTCCTTAAGAATGACACTTACTGGAACAAAACATCTCATATTCTGCTCAGGAATGCAGATAAACCTTCCATTCAGCCAGATTCTACCACTCCAGGGAAAATACACCATGGACTTTCCCAGTCTTATGTAAATTCCTACTGCCGCCAAGCAAGGGACACTCAGCACTACACTGCCAGCTCCAGAGTCACATCTACCAGGGAGAAGCTTCTACCACAGCAGTAGTGGATTGTATCCAGCTGGGATAAACTCAGACATTTATCAGTGACAGGTGACAAATGCATTCTGAACATCTCACCTCCATCTTCACAATCTTCAGGAGCTTTGGCCTTCTTACAGAGCCGGGGATCAAGCCATGTGGTTGTCTTGGTGTTGTGACTGTGGAGCAGAACATGTGCCAGTAAGAGAACTCCCTCACAGTGAAAAAATTTGCTTTAAGTACTTACTGTTGTAGGCAAACTGTACACTTCAGATAACACAACCTTTATTTGTGCCTCAGTCACATCATAAAATACTAAAAAGAAAAGGCACCAGCACACTGGAGACTCTCCGGGACACACGGGAAGTGTTAGAGGCACAGACCCTCTCCCCAGCCCCCAAAAGCTCGTATGGGAACAGCAGCTGTTTCTACCTGATAGGAAAAAAATATTTTTAGCCTCCTCATAAGCTTAACTCTCCGGAAGGTTTCTGTTTCATTTTTTCCTGAGAACTCATAAATGAGGCAGTCTTACATGTGCACACTACTTTCATTACATTCAATTACAAACATTACTACTTTCCTATCCTGGGCTTTCATCTGGCCTATTTGTATTTTGAAACATCCATTCCCAGCCAAGGAACACAAGCAGAGAAGAAAAAATAAATAAGGTCTCAAATTTCGGAGAAATTTGACATAGAGAAGGTTTCCATGTTATACTTCACTTAGCAATACCCAGCCAGCTCTGTATTTGTGAGATACAAAACTTAGAACAAACAAACTGACTTTGCAGGTGGAACCATAAGGTTTTCCGGCATGATGGCAATTGTACCGAGTGTGCAATGTTGAGGATTGCGAGTATGGAATGTAACAGTAGGAATATACTAAATTTCATAAAGAAACAGAAGCAGCAAGAGCAGAAGAGAGGTGCAAGAGCAGCTTTCCACACTCCAGCCACCAGCACTTCTCTCCTCCACAGAGTTACTCACTCGATAAAGTAGATCATGCCAGTGTCCGTGTAGGCCATTTCCCAGTTCTTGGGTAGTGGTTCCAGCGTCTCATCCCTTGACAAATAATTTCTGAAGTCCATGTTGCTGCTTGTCTGGTTGTAGCTGGGAACAGGTTTCGTCCAGTCAGGAGAATCTGAATGTTTTTCTTTGTTTTCTGCAGTTGTTCAGGGAAAGTGTTTGTCAGATGCTTATGTTGTTTCTCACAAAGAACCACCCTCTTAATCTGGCTACAAGTGGATGTCAAACACATCCCTGTATGTGATGTGCATTTTTCCATGGTTTTTTTTTCAGCTCTGAACTTTGAAAAGCTGACATGAAAACCCTGAACTCTGCTCTTCCCCTGCCAAACAGAATTAACCTTGTATTATATGTCTGAGCCTACTCTGAAAAATCAATGCTGGCAGAAGTCCGAGCTGACTACACTCTGTTGCCGTTTCTACATAGAGGTGTTTGTAATGCCATAAAACGACCCAAAAAAATCCTACTAATATTCCTCAAAGAATCAGAAGGAAATGTAGAGAAGACCCAAGCTGCCAGTAAAATAAACAACACTTTCCTATAAGCCACAACTAGAAAAAAGATCCCAAAAACTCCTGCAGGAAACTTTAAATGGAAGCCTCCACCCTTCAGAACTGAGGTTACGCTTGGCACCCTCTCTGACATGATGATGTCCATGACCTTCACCCAACCACCAGCCTGACCACTGGCCCCTCTGTGGTGTGGAAGATGACAAGATTAGGTCACGTCTGGTCAGTGTAACTCTGTCCTAAACACTAACACACAGGATCAGCTGCAAATGCAATGCGACAGCTCCTCTGCACCATCCGTTCTTCCCCCCTCGAGATGAGTAACCATGACAGCAAAAAGAAAAGGGCATCCTGCCAATCCCAGAAAGGTCTTGCTGGACACCGCGCCAGCCTCAACACACTTGGCTTTATTGCTCTCCACAAGCTCCCCCTCGGGTGGTTTTAGGTTGTGTGATAGTTCCCTTACACAAAATCATCTGAAAATTGTACAGTATGCACCAACGTTGCCCCTTAAACCAACCAATTCCCTAAAATCTCCTGTGTACAAATTCAGTAATTGCCTCAAAATTAAACAGTAACATTTACAGGGTATGAATTCTACTCTGCGAAGGGTTCTGTTACTTGAAGAATGGATAAATTTTTCCTTCCCACTCGTGTAACTGGCCCATATCCAGCACCACATGTTCTTCACTGAGCAATGCATTTTATGATGCAATTGCACATCTGGCTGGGAGAACAGCTGGTTCTTTTTAAAAGGTCATTTAAAAATTGAGTAGAAGCAGCGGCCTGAATAGAAACTGCCTTCAAACTTCACCAAAACTAAGGAAGCCCGAATGTTATTTGTATAGTCCTTATCCATTCATGCAGTACTCCAGGCAATTTCTCCCCTTGTCAACCAACCTATCCCTCCGCTGCCATTAACTGCTTCCTTTTCTTCCTCTTCCTCCTCTTCAGGGAGAGAACTTTCCATCCTTTGCATTTTGCTGACGGATGTGGTTCTTTTCCTCTGCGATTCAGTATCAAAATCATTGTCAAAAAGAACTTGATCCACCGGATCAGGCTGAAAGGGGCTGGGCTCTGCTGGAGGCTTCGGAGTACCATAAAAATTACCTGAAAATGAGACAGAAATCAGGATCACTGAAACACTGATACTGCTGAATGCACTGGCAGTGGCTGTAATCATTTTACTGCACACGCAAACATGCTTTGGTGAAAATTTAAAGCCTCAAAGAAGACATCAGCACTACCAAATCCCAATCAACAGTCAAAGTGTACTTATTCATACACTGACTTCTTGTCAATGAAGCACGAGTTGTCAGAAAACAAGAGGTTAACTCAAAGCTTTTATCCTGCCTTAAGTTTTCTAAAAAAAAAGATGGATTTGTTACTTTGCCTGGAATCCACCCATACTCCATAAAGAGACTTAGGGAGTAATCTGAGAGGAGCAAAAGAGTGAAAATCAATTATTCTTACTCTATATCCTAATTAACAGAGCAACAGAAATATTGAAGTCAAAAAGCAAATTAAGTTTGTGCAGTAACAAAGTATTTATTTCCACAAAGCCAGTTAACAAGTAATTGATTTTTAACATTTGCAATTTTCTACTGACAATACACTTGCAAAACAAAGATATTAATACGGCTTCATCTAAAAATTATTTTTACATCAGAAGAAGGAACAGATTTTTCCTTCAGTATTTTAATCTAAAGCACAAAGGAATCATCTGCTGCTTTCTGCAAAAGAATTTCAGCAACTGACCTCTCTTCTGACTGCTCATATGATTTTTATTAGGGAATTGAGCACAAAAAGCAAGGAAGCTTCCCAGAATTCCTACTGGGGTAACTTTTGGTGCCTGGATATGGTTTTGACCATGTAAATAAAGTAAGAAAGAAAACCCTTCTGCAAATATCAAGGAAGGGCAAGGCTCAGAGAGGGGACAGCCAGATAAAGTGCAGCTAAGGATTAAAAAAAAAAGTACTAGTTTAGCCTAAATTTACTTAGGAGATTTCCTCAGGCGGGACGATATTAACACATAGCGTGGGATACAGAAAACAAGAGGCACAGAGCCTTTCAAAGGACTGTCTACTTTTGACATCTTCTTTTCTTTTTTCACTACCTTCATTACAATGTTTTTCTTCACCACACTTAACAAACCCAACTTTGCTACAGATTTGGACAATCTGGTCTAGAGCTGTTCAATCTTCCATTGAAAAATGCTTTTGTTTCCCTGCTGGGTCAGACTTTCTCTCGCCTTCTGTCCTTTTAAAGCACACCTGGGAGGAGAACATGGCTCCGTTCTCTGAGGTTTACACAAAATTGACTAAATTCTCTTAAATTTGTACCAGGCACAGACAAACCTTTTCAGAATGCTTCCCAAAAATGCAACAGTGAAAATAATCAGGTAGGATTAAGAATGGTTGAAATGACAATCTGTGGTTTATCAGAGCGCTTTAAAACAAGATCGCTCCTCCTCTTCACAGTAATCCAAGAACAGACTCACTATTGTCTCTCTACTACTATCATGACCATCAAGTGAGCAGGAAAACTGGTACCACAAGGAGCTGCACTTGGACTAAGATCCTGGACACAAGTACTGGGTCCTTATTCCCATTCCATTAAACATCACCGACATACCATCATATGTTCCACTTTCTAGTAAGGCTCCACTTTCTTCCAGCGCTTTAAATTGCTCAACAGGAATGAAATTATAGTCTACCCCAGGGACCTCCCCATCTCTGGGAGCCCTTGTAGTGCCTGCAAAGACAGAGAAAACACTCTTGTAAGGTACTTACGTGCTGCCTGTTATCAAATGCTGCCTGCTGCACAGTTCAATAAAAACAATGTATTTTCGAATCTTTATACAAAGATGATGTCGCTCCAGTTAGAACAACTGGTGAGCAAGTGAACAATAATGTATAAAAACTGAGCCAGCAAATCACATAGGAATGACAGTTCTGGTATTGAGGGAGGAGGAGAGAAAAAGTTGGGTGAGGTGGTAATTAAGAGAGAAATCTTTCTTATGGTCAGTGAACCAAAAGCAACTTTCATGGCAGCTGACGATGCCTGGGCCAGGCAATCCCAGTCTGGGATTCCAGGAACAGCTGTGGTATTTTATTTTAAGCCAGCTGTAATGGTGCTGCATCTTTCCCTGCTTCCACCGGCACCAACTCTCTAATTTGCAATGAGGTCATCATGACTAAGCACATCTGATTTTTGGGCCACCAAATCCATAACTAGGCATAAAACTTATTTTTTTATCTACAGTTCAGAGTGTAATTCAGCCACACTCCAACCCCTGGCTATAGGTAAGCTTTATCAGTAAATTCCTGTGTTAATGCAGAGGTTCTCAAAGTGTTTTGTCTATGAAAACAGGCCTCCCATAGTTACAACAGCTTAATTAAAACTCTCCTGAAAGCACTGCACTGACTCATTACTATTCATGACTGCCTACTACCTAACAGCATTTTAAAGGCATATGTAAATTTTTTTCAGGCAGCATGAACAAGAGCTAGTAAATAAAAGCTAATAATAGTGAAATGCACTTTAAGAAAGTCACAAACTCTTGGGAGTGCTCAGAGAGAACACAGCAGAATTCCTGTAGATACAAAAACGTTAGTTGACAAAGTAAGTTTTTAGTGCAATGAATATTTAAACAGTCAGCGAAGAGCCTTTTTAATCAGTCTTCTCAGGATAAGCAGTTTGCCTGTACCTTTTGCCAGTGCCACCCCTTCTGCACCCAACACGTCCTGCCGCCCTCCTTCCAGCTGCCCTGCTGTGCCTAATGCACTTGACACTCAAGGCCTCAATTTGCTCTTTGTGAAGAAAAAAAAAACCCAACACATTGACAAAAATCAGGATGGTTTTGCACTGCTCAATCATGCTGAGAAAGATTTATTTCTTGTGGTGGCTGCACTCATTCTAACAACAACTACTGACAAACTTTTGAAGAGCAATGCACAGATATTACTGAAACAATCTGAGCTTTGACTTCTCAAATTTTTGCTGGTTTTCAGTCCATACTGGCTGTACCAATTCATGGCAGCTTCAGATGTGAAACCATTGTAGCAAAGCCAGAAGTCCCTGCTGCGAAGTAAAACTCTAAATCAGATGAAGAGAGAAGGCATTTCAAGCTCACAAATGATGTGGGAGTTAGCAGGAACAGATCAAATGAGGCTGATCTTTACATACTTACAAGGGATGGTTCTCAAATAGAGATTGTCTCTGATCACTTGCTGGAGTTTGTGGTCTATTGAGCCCTTCTGGAACTGAAGGCTCAGGTAGTGGCGCAAGTCCTTGTTGATAACTTTTCCTTAAAAAGAAAAAAGAACAAATTAGAATAATTTGCAAAGCAGGGTCTCAAAACAAGAACTGTGTTTCATTGCTATAGAAGTTCCAGAAGAAGCAAGCAGTTGGAAGAGTTGGGCTGTTTTAAATACAACAACCTTGATGGAAAAAACCATTTTGTGCTATCAAATCACAGAATCCCAGAATGGCTTGTGTCGGAAAGGAACCTTAAAGCTCATCTTGTTTCACCCCCTGCCACGGGCAGGGACACCTTCCACTAGACCAGGTTCCTCTAAGTGCAGTTCAAACTGCCCTTGGATGCTTCCAGGGATGGGGCAGCCACAGCTGCTCTGGGCAACCTGTGCCAGGGCCCCCCCACCCTCACAGGGAAGAATTTCTTCTGGCAGAGTGATTTTAAGCAGAGCTGACTGACAACCATACCCCCTCATCTCCCAAACAAGACAGTGACAATATTCTGGAATTCTTTGAAAATCAATATGAAGTATTAAAATACAAAACCTATTACCAAAATTCAAAGTCTCTACAGACAGGAAACTATTTCACTATATTTTGAAGCAGTTTCCATTCAATTTACACCTACTCACTAGTCACCTGAGTTCAACATTTTGTCACACGAGAACCTGCATTCTTCAAATTATAAAAAGAAAATATTTCTTTCTTAAAAACATTGTATAACAGAAGAGAGTTGGTTTTTTTTTCAATTACTCCTTTGCAATACTTCTGTCAGGTATCATTAGTGAATCTGTCACATCACTGGAGAACCACGACCCCTTCAGCACACAAATAACTGAGCTCTTGTATTACTGCCTCATCCTTCTGACAGGAGGGTACACACCAATCTTTTGTACCCTGTCAGCCTCCCAGAAAGCACATTAAATAGGGTTCAGTGACCTTGGTAAATTTAAGTTACGTACTACAGCAGAACACTCATGGCTTTAGGGAAAAAGCTCAACCTTTGTCTCCAAACCCAGAGCACGAGATGGGCAGCAGCAGGTGGATGCTGGTGTAGCACAACAGTGGGGACAAAGGCTGGAACAGACAACTGCTCCTGTTAAATTACATCACCAACAGGCTATGAAATGCATAAACCTGTCCCAGAAGCATTTCTGACAGGAGCCTTTGAAGCCCGTGAGCTCAAAGCTGCTGAGGAGACCACCTCAAACAGGTCACAGACCCACAGCAGTCTTCATACAAGGCCCACTCACCTACATCGTCAACCAATTACTGTACTTACATATATGTCAAAATTGGAAAAAATCCCAAAGCATCAAACCCCTCCACCCACTAACCAGGTTTTCCCAACCATGTGTCACTTCTGCAAAGTTGGCTGCGTGTTTTGGTTGTGGCAAGTTTATACTTTCCCTTCCCTTTTAGCCAAGGTGAGGACATTTCACACCTCGTACTCAACTCTCAAACATGACCTCAGCAACCACCACTCACCAACAGCAAACAGAATTTCAACCTGCACCCACTTCCCTCCAAACAAAACCATGGCACGATGAGGAGTGTTTCGAAGTGGAACCAAGATAACCTATCAGCCCTTCAGAGAGGTCGGTGATGTCCACAGATTAACCAAAACACACACAAAACCACCTTAAGCCCTCAAGCAAGGACAGAAGCAGCCCAGCACACCCTCCGAACAGGCAGCACATCCTGTGCCAAACACGAGCCGTGAGCTCCAAATGAAGTCAGCTTCTCACCTGCTTTGACACTGTCATTTATTTAAAAATTACTTCCAAACACACAAAAAGCATTCTGCAGTGTTGGGACAACACCTCAGCATTGTCCTCGTGGCTGTCCAGCAGTTACACAAGCGACAGCAATTCCCACTAATGCCACAATTCCCACAATTCTCCATCCAACCCCTTTCCAGGAATGCACAGCAACTCTGCAGCCCCCAACTCAATTCCCTATTTTACCAGCATGAACTGTTCCTGATAAAACTTTGGATTTGCTTCCGGCAGCATAATGAGCAAAATATGTCATAGAAAATGGAAACAAATGGGGTAATCTCCAGCAAGAACAGTATTTTCCATTTGTTACTACAAATTCCTTTTTTCTTTGTAGACAAGAAATTTTCTCAACATTAAAAAAATGTTTTGCTGCTAAAATGGCCCATCCATTTCCTTGTCAAAGCCAGATCTGCACTTCAGCAATCCCAGCATATTTCACTTAGGCAGATCAATATACTCATATTTCACTGAGGCAGATGAATCTGGTCATTAGCTACCTTCAGAGCACTGCATGTTGGAAACACTTGGCAATATGTGAAAATCTGTTCTGGATGTAGAATTACAGACTTTATTTACTCACTGATCTTTCCCTCTTCATGTTTAAAATTTTAAAAGCTCATAAACCCTTTTCAATAAATATCAACTCAGTTTAAAGACAAAATAAAAGCAAGGCTGCTACTGACGATACCCAATACTGAGGGGTTAATCTTAACACTAAAAGCTTAGAGACTGGACTATACTCTGAGACCAAGATGACTAAATTGAAGATTGATATGATTGCCCGGGGAAAACAGAGGAAAGTCAAACAAAATAGTGGGCAGAGGAAAGATTACAGAAATTCACATAGAGAATGGTGTGCATTAGAAAGCAGAAAAATAAAGTAATAGTAAGGATGCTTTAGGCAACCTCTGGCAAAAACCAGATTATTTTCCCTCCAGGAGCTGAACATGCTTCTTCTACACTGTTTGACGCAGACTTTTAGGAAAACTTCATGTATCAGCCTCTCCAAAATGACCTGATAAATGTCGGGTTGGTGTTTGTTGTGCTGCTGAGCCGCCTCTAAAGGATAACACAGGCAACACAGGGACCAGTCAAGAGGAATAATGTACCTTATACCACTCAGGTTCTGCAAGATGAACATGCACAAGCCTCTTGTTTTCAGTTTTAATTTAAATTAACCACAAAAGACCTGTTTAGATGAGGATATGCACACTGGAGCTGGGGAAGGAGAATTAAGTGACTGCAGAAGAAAAAAAGACTCAAGTGCTACTGCAGCAAAATACAGAGTTGTGAAGTAGAGAGGCAAATAGGAGTGATGGGTATCACAAAAATGGGGATGGTGGCTCTCACAAACTGCACTGGTGAAGTTACCTTTGCTGCTGTACCTAAGCAGGACAAAACCCAGCTATTTATATATCCAACCTGTCAAGGAAATGCTCAAAAATAACACGTTGCAGTTACAAGCAGAGGAGCATTGCCATGGTGTCCCTAGAACTTGACAAAAAAACGCATTTCTAGATCAGTAATGTTGGTAAAACAGCAAAGTTCAACACTGAAACATATAAATAAATTCTAAGAATTCAGTCTGTGTAGTTTTTATGTTGCTGTCTGGTAATAATGTCCCAAATACCTCTGGCTAATGCTGTTGGCATACAGAGTATCGGTGACATCCTCACCAAATCATTCTGAACACCATATGGAAATTCTCCATGCTGTTTTGATGAACACTTTACACAGACACAGGTGACAACTTTCCAGAGATGTGGTATTCCCTGCCTTAAGTTTCCATGCCAACACCTTCTGGAGACAGTGACAGCTACACCAAGGAGCTGCAGTGCTGATAGGTGACTCAATAAGGAGAGGATGATTTTCTTTCAAACTTTTCAAAAATACTTTACTGTTCACTGTAAAAGCAATTTTTCAAATCAGCAGTTTACTAAAAGTAAGCTGCTTTCCTATTAAACTATGTTAATTCATTACTAGGGCTCATACCTTCATTACAGCCTTTTGCACGAAAACGTATTTTAAGTGAACAGATGAGAAAATGTAATTGCATTCCCTTGCTTTTGGAGGAATTTTTTTTTAAAACAGCTGAAGTCCTGGTGTGCTCCACTAGTGAACAGAAGGGTAAAATCATAAAATCCTATAATGGTTTGGGTTGGAAGGGACTTTAAAGCTCATCCAGTCCCATCCCCCTGCTGTGAGCAGGGACACCTTCCACTGTCCCAGGTTGCTCCAAGCCCCGTCCAATCTGGCCTTGGACACCTCCAGGGATGGGGCAGCCACAGCTGCTCTGGGCAACCTGTGCCAGGGCCTCAGCACCCTCACAGCCAAGAATTCCTTCCCAATATCCCATCTAATCCTGCCCTCTGGCAGTGAAAAACCATTCCCCTTTGTCGTGTCACTCTGAGTCCTTGTCAAAAGTCCCTCTCCAGCTCTCTTGGAGCCCCTTTAGGTGCTGGAAGGGGCTCTAAGATCTCCCCAGTGCCTTCTTTTTTCCGGGCTGAACACCCCCAGCTCTCCCAGCCTGGATCCAGAGCCAAGGGGCTGCAGCCCTTGCAGCATCTCCGTGGTCCCCTCTGGATTTGTTCCAGCAGCTCCACATCTTTCTGATGTCAGTCCCCAGAGCTGGAGGCAGCTCTGCATGTGGGGTCTCACCTGAGCAGGGCAGAATTCCTCCGCTCCCCTGCTGCCCGCGTTGTGGGATCAGCCAAGGATTCCAGGGGGGCGGCAGGGAGGGTAAGGGGGGAGGGAGGGGTTAGGTAGGGTTGATTTCTGGGTCCCAGTGCATGTGGTCAGGGAATGCCCAGCCTCTCATCCACCAAAAAACAGCCTCCACAATCCGAGGGCTGGGCAGGCAGGAGCTCTCCCGGCCCAGCCCGCAGCGATCTGCCGCCACCTTCTGGCACCTTCCTGCTGATCCCCCTAATTCCGTCCCCCAAGGCTCCTCACTCCCCTCCCTAGGGGAGTTTGAACCCCACAGGGTGAAAACCGCAGATATTACGTAACACCATGCAATTTTGTTTTCTCACTTAGAACAAAGCAGAGGAGAAATGTAACCAGAGTTCCATCATGTACATTCAGAATTCCACACATGCGAACAGGATCCCAGAGTGTCCAACAGCTCCGCTCAGCTGTACGATGTGTTACATAAGCTGTGATTGCAAAAGGCCACCGACTATGAAAATTCCAGTGAAACACACGTTAAGAGCTATAAAACAGCTCCATGGCTTCACTCACAGTCTAACTAAAACAGGAATTTTCAGGGCTCATCAAGTGGAGAACAGCTACTGTATAGTGAAACGGAGCTGTTGATACACACATTGAGATGAAGTGATTTTTGACGTGACTAAGCAAAAGCCGTTTAAAGGAAACGTTCAGCTCCACAAACCAGGGATGCAGTGTTAGGAAATCCAAGTTAGAATTAGTGCGTAACACATTAACTTTATTATATTCCCCAGCAACTATTAACATACGATAATTTCACACAGGTTCCAGATCTGAACACATGCATTCACTGAGCACAACGAATGATTTCCAAGCATGCAAGAGAATCACTGTATGCATGAAATATGGAGAGGATGGAAAAGCCCAGTGGTGACACAGCTGCCAGTACCTGCTGTACTTTACTTGCAGGTACTTCACTGTGACCTGGCAAATACACACCTATGCTCTCAGCACAAGGAGAAGGTGGGAAGTTCAAATTACTACAACTAATATAGAAAAGAGACTGGAACATTTTGAGAATGTCCAACCCAGTCAGTGGGTGCTTCCTCAGCTTGTGGGGTAGAGGCATAGATGGATTCCTGTGCAGAAGCCCGCTTTTCCTTCACGGAAGGGGGCCCACAGCCCTGGGATTTCTGAGGAGGAAGGCTGAGACTTAGCAGCACTGCCTGGCAGCTCATGTCCCAGGCCACCAAGGGCTCCACGACATGCTCACACTCAACACCTCGCTGTCTCCCTTCCAGGTAATGAAGGCAGGAATCCAAGCTGGGACTCCGCCTGTGGAAGAGAGGAGCTCCCTAAGAAAATCCAGGCCAGTCTGGGAAGTGAGATGACATCTGTGCCTGGGCCAGTGACCCATCTGGGAAAAGAGATCCTGGTCCCGTTATGGACTCAGGGTAACTTCTGCTCATTCCCTGGAAAACTGCAGCTTCTTAGAAGTGGAGGCAAGCTCCCTGTCAGATGAAGCATTACTTCCCAAGAGATGGAGTAGACAGGGCTCAATAAGCTTCCATCGACTACCAGCTGCTTTAGGTTTAAGTTGCTGCAAGGATGTTGAAAAGATGACGAGCAGATAATCATCTCAGGAATGTGACATGCACTTCTGCTCGACTGCCTTTTAATGAGACTCAAGCAGCGGTAGGTCTACACTGCTCCCTTCCCGAAGTCTGAACTAATCACATCTTTTCACTGTCAGACCCTACACCAGAAAAGGCCAGCCTTTGAGTAATTCAGCGGAGATTCTCCAAAGTGGGCAGGTTCTGGTAAGTGTGTCTTGATTTGCTGTATCACTGGTAGGTAGCAACATTTATCTGAAACCAGCAATCTGTCACAGGATACTAGATTCTTCCCTGACAATGAACAGAACAGACAAGGTAAAGAATGAAAGTTGATTCCCTAGAACAAACGTGGGAGAAAAGCCAAATACATCAGCAGTACATTTTACGATATGAAATGCCAATGATGTATTTTACAAAGACAAGAAAAAAACCCCAAAACCTTGAATGATTAAAGAGCATGAAGGAAGAGCAAAAGTATATGTTAATCCGGTCTGGCCATACTGACAGACTTCACACCTCCTCCCTCAACCCAGCATCAGTTGCAAAGCCTTGGGTTGAGGGCAGACCAACACACATAAAGAACCAAACTCTTCTACAATTAACAACGCTGTTATCAGCAGGGGACAAACCCAGGAATGACTTGGGAAAGTTGTTTGGTGAAGGAAGGAGAGGTCCTGAAGATAAGAAGCTGATGAGTTCAGATACAACTAAGCTGCACTATTTGGGAACAGGTATCAAAGGAGGTACGACAATTGAGAACGGGGCCGTAAGGAGAAAATATTTTCAAAATATATTTTAAATTCCTTTTTAACAACAGCCTTCAAACATTCACGAACAAAATCTCACTAAAACCTGCTAGGCTGTGTGAATTTTCCTCTACTAAATGTCTGCAGGGAATATTTGACTGAAGACAGGGACAGCAAAAACATTTTCATTAAGCCATGCTGCACCCACGCTTGTTATTCCAGCACCTGGAGAAAACACGTTATAAGGAAAAAGGGGTAGTTGAGAAATTATCAAACGTTCAGGCAAAGAACGATTTGAGAGAAGGGCCTTTACACCATTCTTCCTTTGGGATGAGCTTTTGTACACAGCCCTGACAAGAACATCTCAGCTTTCCCAAAGCTTGGAAGACATTGCTATCCACTTGCTTTACTTTACCGTGCATTTTAATTGCACCATAAAGACATTTAGGAAACATTAGCCATATGGAAGTCATTACCTTCCTGATGGATGCCACTGTCCTAGGGAGACAGATGCAGGAGAGGTTCAGAATGGGATAAAGTTTTGCAGGTGAACCTGACACACTCTGTGTTCTCTCCAGCTGTCCTGCCCACTCTTTTTTCAATGCAGTATGTCCAAGAACTGCACATCTAATAAATACTGAAGACCTAAAATAGCTGGGAAAAGAGATCCTGGTCCCATTATGGACTCAGGCTAACTTCTGTTCATTCCCTGAGAAACTGCAGCTTGTTTGGAGGCAAGCTCCACTTGTAATTTACATTTTACAAACCCGTACCAAATACTCCAAGGCATAGAGTAACCACAAGACCAACTGGTGCAGGTGGGAAGTCCCAGAACATGATCACAGAAGGAAGGAAGCAGGACTGGAGGAGCACCCCCTGACGAGCAGCAGGGCCCGCCCAAGCAGCAAAGAAGGAATTTAATTCCTCTAAGTAACTCAACCCTAAACTTTCAACTACAACAGCAAACCTTCTTTCTTTGTTCTGAAGATAAATCATCGTGCAGAGCATTTGCAGATTACCCTGCTGTGAAATAAAGGCTGTTAAGTGGCTAACTGTTACTAGTGTCAGTCTGCTTTGAAGAAAATTGAATTAAGCATCTTTCATGTAGCTGAACTACGGCTGTGTCGTTACAGACATCCTGCAATTTTACAGAAAGTAAAGGGTAAGTATGTCAGATTCACATAATTACATTAACATGGTAGATGCAGAACAATTCATGGACGAGTTTACATAGTCTATTGCACAGAAAAAATCTCAAGGCTCCTCACAGCTACAATAATCCATCAAACCAAACGCACTTACTACCTGAAAGCTGAGAAATATTAGGTTTATGTTGAAAGGCTTGTTTAGTCATAGTTTGCTACATGCTATCCAATAAATTCTTGGTAATATAGTCTGATTTACAGAAATTATGGTAGAGAGAAGCCTTACAGTATTAATAAATCATTTACCAGAGTGCTCGAAATATTGGCAGGGTGTTTACAGCACTAGTGAAAGAAATGAGGATTTAAGAAATAAGGTTACCACAAACTTCATTACAGAATGTACATCCCAGTTGACTTTAGGGGCCTTCTTACTTTTGTCAGTAACACAAAATCGACTCCAGAACCACCAATAACTATGAATTTTGACTTTTTAAGCCTTCAGATTCAGATCACTCATTACTAAAAACTAACTAAGAAGTGTCCAACAGCATCCTTCACAGGATAATGCCTTCAGATCCTCAGTCAAGGTGGTGACTGATTCAGAGAGACAAAGTTTCTCACTCCACATTCTTGAATATCCCAGCATCCTGAGCTGTACTGTTTCCTTGAAATCTTACAGGGTTGGAAAGATTCTCCCAATAAACCAGGCCACTGTTAGTAAACCTGTGCAAAACTAATATGACTTTGTGTTTGCTCATGAACTTCCATCATTAAAGCATTTCAAGTTCTGAAGACAACTAAAATACCTTTTGGAAGGCACATCTCCAAAATACCTTTGAGAAACACAAAAAGGACTGGCAAATCATGCACTGTTTGTTCCAAAATATACTTGGAGCTGAGAGGGACAACATATGAAATGTAAACAGTGGAAGCTTGGATGCAACTCTCCAGGATTTCAGTTTTGGCTGTACAGAAACAGCAAAGTCAACTGTAATAGAACGCTCTAGAGTGTGAATATCCATGGCTGGGTTCCTGATCTGCCATGAAAAAAAGAAATCTAGCTAGAGTTGTCAGTGCCATTTGGTCAGTGTATGAAAATAACACTTGGTGTCCAGTTAGCACTTGACATTGTTCACAAATGCACCAGAACCACTGAAGCTCGGAAGTGAAGAATAAGCCTGGAGTGACAGGACAAGGGGGAATGGCTTCCCACTGTCAGAGGGAAGGAATTCTTCCCTGTGAGGGTGCTGAGGCCCTGCCACACGTTGTCCAGAGAAGCTGTGACTGCCCCGTCCCTGAAAGTGTTCAAGGCCAGGTTAGACTGGGCTTGGAGCAACCTGGTCTAGTGGAAGGTATCCCTGCCCTGCCCATGTAATGAGACAATCCTTTAAGTCCCTTTCAACCTGAACCATTCTGGGATTCTGTGATCCAGCACTGCAAAACCAAGAGGTTTTTAACCTTCTGCCACCTACCCTGAGCTCACTTCCCTGCCAGCTCCAGAGTATCCATGGGCAGGGTGGGGGACACTCCCCTGCACCCACAAAGGGCAGCTCTGGTCTAACCACAACCAACAACAATCAGCTTGTTTTTTAAAACCACCAAAAAGCACAAGCACTCAGCTCACATGCCAGAACACATCCCGAGCACTGAGAGCATCAGCAGAGCTTTGGGCAGATGCCTGCCCCTTCCCTTCCATCTGCTCCTGGGAGAGGCCATGTCTCCGCAGGGCATCCCCAGCCAGCACATGGCAGAGCAGGGTCATGCGCCACTAAGGAAACTAAGGGAACTAAGGAAAAAATAGGAAATTGAGACCAGCTGCATTTGGAAACCCGTATGTAGGGCAGCAATACTACTCAGTTACATGGTTCTAGCACAGGTCTCTAATTTTCTTCTCTGTATCTTGTTACATCTGTAGACATTCTCAGCCTGTGCATGACTTCCACAGAAAGGCAGCATTTTAAGTTGGTTTTATGCCCTGCACTGGCAGCAAAATACTTGCATAGCCTAATGAATTACCTACAACCTTAAGGATTTTAAAAATGAAAATCCTTTTGAGTGAAGTAGTTCCAACTTTCAGACTCCAGCTTCACACACACCAGTATCAGATATGACTACAGTAATACATTGCACACACACAAAAGTCCATTAACCATGGGAATACAGTCAGGAGAATTACCAGTGAGCAGGGTTTACTCTGATAATGCCAAGTATTTTAATACTCCATTATTAAACAGGAGAACAGCAAGGCTCAAAGGCCTGTGCAGCTGTTTCTGATATAAGATCATACGCTGAAGGAGATATAAGCAGAACTCAAGTAATTCAAAATAATGAATGGGTTTCAAATAAAATGCAAACATAACCATTTCCTTCAGCTTAACAGTGGGGAAGAAAAATGCAAAAGAATGTTCCACAAGAGAAGTCTGACCTTTTTTATTACATATGGAGACTTTCCTTTCTTCTCTTTAATTTGATATTTTCTTGAGAAGAAACACTGAACAGATTAATGGTGTTTTGCCTATTTATAAAGATTTGTTGTATTTTCAAAAATGGGGTAAACTGGCCCATGATTTCCATTTCAAGTCAGATGCGTCAGCAGTGATGATCAAGAACAAGAATCCAGTAAACTGCACCCTGTGAGCCCCTGCCACTGTCAAGCTTGAGACACAGAAAAGGATTTACAGGGATGCCTGGAAAAATCACTGAGCCCAGCCTGGGAAACACCTCACAAAAACCAAATGTGATTTGCAAGCTCTAATTATGACTCTCAAAGTGAGAAAGGGACATAAAGCACAAGAGGAAACAGGCTTTTGACACCACAACAGCAGATGAATCAAATACACTGACCAGAATGGAATATGGAATTGTTAAGGTTGGAAAAGACCTCTAAGGTCATCAAGTCCAACCATCAACCAGCACCCACTCAGGTGCCACATCCACACGTTTTTTTGAACGCTTCCAGGGATGGTGACTCCACCACTTCCCTGGGCAGCCTGTTCCAAAGCTTTACAACCCTTTCCATGAAAAAAAATTTCCTCATACCTAATCTAAACCCCGCCCCTGCTGTAACTTGAGGCCATTTTCTGATCATGATGTACTCAAAGCACCATGCAAGTGATGGCGCTCGTATGGCAACACACCAATGGGCTCAAACATGTTAAAAGGGTGTTACAACAATTTAAAGGGTCAAAACAACAATCAGAACTTGCAATACACAAACACGTTAAAAAAAATTAAAATAAAAAGTAATTTTAATAATAGCACTTTATTAAAACTTCTTAATTATGCACTCAGGGCCTTGCTGAGTTTTAATCACTGTGCAGCTCAACACACTACAGAGGCTATTCCGAGTAAGTAGGATCTGTCACTGCAACACTTGTACTGTGAAGTCAAATACAGATGCTCACAGCCATGAAATAAAGAGTTCTCTGTAGCTGTCACAGGTTACAATAATACATAAATCATCTAGTCTGCTCTTAACTGAAAAGTGGAGCACCAAAACAAAGACAAGTAACCTGAACAATGGAGATGATTTTCCTAGGGCTAAATATGGCTTGTTTTTCCCAATTTATAAACAATCTTCCATTCATTCCCATAATTTACAATGTGAAGTTTTAATTTATTCACACTAGAGAAAATGATTTACTGAGACAGCAAACAAACCCATTTGGTCTGGAAAGCACAATTAACATATCCAACTGAACAAAATGTTACTGGAGTCCCCAAACTGTTCTAATATTAATGCTTCCCTTTGGAAATCTCCAGCTTATGTGCAAATTCAAACTTACTGACATTTAGTATTATTCCATGTCACCACAACGAGGGACCGCACACAGGGTACCTGTGCAGGTTAACCTGTCATAGTGTTTGGCAGAAGCTGCCAATCCTTCTGTTTGTCCAGGGAGAGCGTTTCAGCTGTGACGTATGTCTAACATACCATATCTCATTGCTTAAGCAGCGTGCAGCTCTAGAGAATGACACATTTCAGCAACATCCCCAAAGAAAAATGTCCTTGCAGCTGCTCTCTGTTACACAAGCCATTTAATCTACTTGGGACTTGGCACTGCTTTCCCAGCAGAAGGGTATGTGTTCACATGCCAAGATCATTTTTTTTTCTTTTATTTTTTTTTTCTGAGTGTTCAGATCAGAATAGAATTTATGTAAATCACAGGCAGGTTTATTTTTAGCCTGCCTTCCATAAGAAGCAAGATAGGCAATTACACTCCGCATAATTTCTAGGCCCACTAACCTATTTCAGTCTCGAGTTTGGCAGAACTGGAGTCTGATACAAAGATACTCTATCGACAAAGATGCTGCATGCCTGTTTTCCTGGAGCAGACAAACCTCTGGGGTGACCATCCATCATGGAAAACGGAAAATGTTCCCAGCAGAGGTGTCCTCTAGCTGTGTCAGTGAGCAGCAGCACGTGGACCATTGTAGCTGGATCCATACATTAATTTACACAACAAATAGGGCTTTTAGAAGCCAGCCCCATCCCGAACATCCCTGCTTCGAACTGCCTGCAAGTGTAACACCTCTTGTAACAGATCATTCCCACACAGAAATGTCACCCAAGGGCTTTTTAGTGGCTCCTCAACTCCACTTTTCTGTGATACCCCCCCAAGGTCCCACCAGCACAGAGACCCCCAGAGCACAAGGGTTAAGGAGCAATTCCTGCTCTAACACGAGTCATTATGCAACTTTTATGAAGGAATTAGAGTTTCCTGAAACCAGCTTTTCAAGGAGCCTGGGGAATCCCAGCACTGCTGGAGGGTGGGCTGCAGCATTCCCAAGGGAGAGCTGATGCTTCAGGCTGCAGATTGCACTGCTGTTACTCGCCACACTCGGAAGGACTCCCAGGAACCCGGAATCACCAAGATCTATGTGCCAGGCCAGCATTCCTCTGATCAAACCCATAGAAGTACTGTGTCACAGCGGTATTGATTACAGGCATCTTGCAGTTAAATTGGAAAACATCCCCCCCGCCCCGTGCTCACTGCACAGCACAGGCAGTCAAATCACTGGAACTCCAGATGTGCACCAGCCGTGACTAATGTCAGTGCCTGACTCACACAGTTCACACGGCAATTCTACACCAAGGGATGCTTTACTCAGTCTGCTGCAACACCCAAGGACCAGGGGCACACCAGTGTACAGCACAGCATCCCAGAAAGAGCGGAGATGTTGATCCACGTTGATCTGTCACACCCATGAACTCTGATTCTATTATAACCAAATTTTGCAGAGAAGCTTCTATTTATAATCTTTATCACAGGCTGTTGTTGAAGTAATCAAGTAAGAGAAGACCATCTTCTGTACACGTTCAGTTAATCATCACATCGTATTAAAAATGAAAGGTATTTCTCTTTCTGCTTGCACAGGATATCCTATTATTTCATCACTATTCATTTAAAAAGGTTTATTTTTAGTTACGGAACCCAAGATTTTCAATTAACTGTGAAAGAGTGCTTTCTCCAAGGAGTGCACATGTGAGGAGCTGGATGTCAGCAGAGATGAACTGCTCAGCCTCTGAGATCCAGCTGCTTTCTAGTGAAATACAAGCGTGCTGGACTTGCCCAGGCAGTGCTGGCACATCCCATCACAGCCCTTCCCTGCAGGAACCCAGGTCACAGCAGCCAACCTGGCACAAATGCACCAGAGGTGCTGACTGATGAGCTCCAAAGCATGTCTGGGAGCTGTGCAGGATCCCACTGACAGCCAGAGCTCACTCAAAGAGCTGGCAGAGGCACTCACCTCACTATTTGGCACGGTGATTGGAATTTCTAACAAACCCAGCCAACTGAGGACGACAGACTCCTCCTCATTACTGATGCAGCATTTAAGTTGAAAATCCATGTACCTCCCTCCTCATCACCAGTTTGCAGGAAAACATGTCTAAAACCAGTTCTAAAATCAGCCCAACTGACCTTGGTGTGACTTACCACAATATAGTCAGCTCTTCAGTAACACAGATGGCTGAACTCATGCTGCCAATGTTTTAAGTTCAGAACGTTCTTTTTTTTTTTTTTTTTTTAAATTAATATTATTATTTCCCCATGTGTTTACTGTTTTACATATGCCTCTGCCTGACAACGAATTGTTAACTAATCACCGTGAGATTCATTTTGTTAGCACACAGTTGGGTACTTGGTCTTGCAACATCTGTTTCTCAGCATTTCTTCTTTTTCTTATCTATCTGTAGTTACCAACAGAAGTGTCTCAACGGAGGACGTCAGTATGTGGAAAAAGAAGCTGGTAACCAACAGCTATTAAAACATAAACCTTCAGGCTAATAACCAACTCACAGAATCACAGAATATCCTGAGCTGGAAGGGACCAATAAGGATCATGAAGTCCAATTCCTGGCCATGCACACAACCACCCCAGTATAACAGCAATAGGATGATCTTCTTTCAAGAAATACTTCGGCAATAAAGTGTTCAGAACATCTGCATTCAAGAGACTGGCAGATTAAAAAAGGGCAAATAACCTATTCATTAAAAGGATGGATTTGATTTTTATAATCAGAATTTACTGAACATTAAAAGCAAACTTGCCCTTTCAGTGGTCAATTGTATAGCGGATTCAGTTCTAGCTGGCACATACCAGTATTTACTCACCTATGGAGAGGTCGTTTCACATGGGGAACACCACAGCTGTACTTCCAATTATTTTTAACTTCAGAGCAAATTTCTTCCGCTATGCTATACGAGAAACTAGAACTAGTTGAAGCAGAGAGAAAGAACACGGGCAACAACTCCCCAGTAACGTCATAGTCACTCTATGATTTCCAGCATAAGCCATGTACAAACACACTTCAAAAATCTAACCATCTAATTTTAGAAAGCCCTGCAGGGCCGTGGCTGTAGTCAGGGTACAAATGGCACGATCACTCATGACTAGCTTCAAAGACACCTACTAGCCCTTCTCCAAGTACAATAAATGACAAAATAAACATTCCGGCAGTGAACAAGAATCAAAGTCTAGAGAACAGGGCAGCAAACAACTGCTCACCAGCAGATGTCTGTAACAACTGTCTGGCTGATAAGTCATTGAATTCAGTGATTAACTTGCACCCAGTTGCTTTCAGTTTCAATTAAGACTGCCCAGGGAACTACCAGAGTCACCATCCCTGGAGGTGTTTAAAAAACATGTTGATTTAGCACTTGAGGACATGGTTTAGTGGTGCTGGTTGATGGCTGGACTTGGTGACCTTAAAGGTCTTTTCCAACCTTAACAATTCCGTGATTCTATAATTTAATGTTTGCCCAACGAAGTTTGGCACAAGGTGTATGTAGCAAGCAAAATAATAATGTTGTCGAGGTCATGAGATGGAAAGTCCTCAGTTACAGTAACAGAAGTTTCGATGCATTCAGAGCTCTCAGACTGCGGTGCACTCCACTCGGGAAAGTGGCCAGCCACCGTCTGTACGGAGCTGTCTCCAAAGGCTGGAGTCATTTATATTTGCTTAAAGAGCTCACTAAATTCAAGACTGACACAGAAATGGAATCCTTGTAAGAAAGCACCTCAAATGAAGAGACAGCTTTGAAGGCAAAGCCAAATCCAATTTCCGTTCACAATTTGCCATCAACCAGAAGACAGCTATGGCTGTGCACCCCAACAGGAACACCCAAACTGACAGCACAGAGTTTGTTCCTGTATTAATTGCATCATTCCTTTTCTGTCATCCTTGTCTGACCATATAGGTTCTGCAGTAATCTCTCTGAAATGCTCTATCACTAGAGTACAGAGCTTGTTACCCATAACAGATGGTTCTTATTAAAACATTCCCTTTTCTCCTCACTTCCAGGACATGTAAGAACCTGAAGGTAAGAGTTTTAAAAGGCCACATTTTTGTCTGAATACCAGTATATGATATATATCAATTGACCAATATAATAAAACATTCAGCTGTGTGATGAAAACCCACCCCGCAACTACGAACGTAAGAATTACATGAGGTAAATCTGACAGCAAGCACCTGTCCTAACCATGGTCATCATCTCACAAAACTGTGATTGGAATGTAGTCAAGATCCTTCCTAATTTTACTCTTCATATTGAGTCAGAATCAGGCAGCAATTACATAGCAAGCACTTAATTGTTACTGAATAAATCCATTTAAATTCCCAAATTCATTGTTCAGTCCCCACTGGCAGCTCTACAGCAATAGCAAAGAAAAGGAACCAGACATCTTGCTGTTCAAATAAATCATGGGATGAAACAGAGATTAGCTTGTCTTTACCTGCCAGTTTAAATTCTTATTAAGAGACTAACAAGGCTTTCCCAGAGGCACTGTCAGAGCAATTAGGTGAAGCCAAGGCTGTGCTGTGTGTGCAGTACATCCTCACCTGCCCAGCATGCTGGGCACCCGGAAGGTTTACAGTGCCAGGAGGGTCTGACCAGAGAGGGCCAACTGCATCATTTGTTACTCTAAAAAATACCAGCGCAAGTCCAGCATGCAGGTTAAGAATAGTGTTTGCACAGCAAAATTCCAAATATCCTCTGCTTCTCAACGTAATTTGCCGCAGTACTGAGGTCCAGCTAAGCTTGCAGGCAAATGTCCTGCGTTTGAACCACATGCACACTGTTACTTCAAAAAGCAGATTTTATTTTTATTTCCACTTACTCGTTGAATAAGGAAAGCCTCACATATTGCATTTAGAATTTGAGAAAAGCCTTGCATTTTGCATTTAAAACTTAAGACTGCCAGGTAAGAACAAATGCTAAATCTTTCTAGATCATTCAGTCTGAAGTGAGCATCCAGTTCTCGTGCCCCAGTTTCAAATTCTTTAGATAACACAGAAAGTTCTGTCAAAGAACTGGGTGCTTTTTTGAAAACATTGTTTTTCTCTTTGCCATTTCCTTAATATCCAACATCTCTGCAGCCCGCACACCAGGAAGAGAAGCAGACCTCTTAAGAACATAGTTCAAATAGAAAAAAAATAATATGTATTTGCCAAAAGGCAATGAATAAGGATTTCAGAACAAATTTTATGCCACCCGAAGGTAATTCAATACAGCAGAAAGTGATTCAAGTCCTTTTTCTTTTTGCTGCATTTCACCCACTGTAAGAAACAGCTCACCGAAAGAGCTTCCTCATGTAAAAGCTCTTTTACTATTCCTACAGCATGACACTTCACATTACAGATCAGGTTTTGATGTCTGAATGGAAGAATACCCTATTTTTAGTAGACTTTCACTGAGAGAACAACTGGTAGTTCTGAGTACTTTGGAACTTCCCTGTGGACACACTACCCACACTTGTGTACAAATACAGACTGATGAAAAAGTTAATGAAGACCCCAAAGATCCCATCCTCCACTGCCCCCGAACAGCTGCCAATGCCTGATGAAAATAACTCCATTTTAAGCAGTGTCCAACACCACAGTTTATATAGTGGCTCATCCACACAACGGTTTTCATGCTCATTCCAGGTTCCCTCCCTCTGTACAGGCCAGAGGAAGTCAGTAACTTCCCGCTTCCTACCAGACACACCTGTCTCACCTGTATTTTGTTACAGAATTTGTGCTAAAATCTGGCTGTTGCAAGGGTAAAATCTATTAAAGCTATGCAAATTGCAGTATGGTAGCAAACAGAGTTTTCCAGTATCTAGAGAGTTCCAGTTCTCAGTATTTCCGATAAGGAATTGCTGGAGTCACACGAATGTTTCCAATGCTTCTTTAGGAGGCAATTGCCAGCTCCAGTGCAAGACAGGTGGAGGCCCTGCACCTACAGACACCTCTGCCTCTCCAGGTGTGCCCAGCTGAGCTTGAAATCTGCCTGCTCCTCCTAAACATTTCATTAACACCGTGGGAGTCACTTGGGGCATCTCAGTCTTCCGCGGCCTCAAGCTGGGACCCGCTGCTGCAGGGTGTCTGACAGCGCTGCAGCTTCTGGTCAATGACCAAACACATCCCCAGAAAGAAATTTAAAATAAGGGGTTTAAGATATTTGAGTAGGTCTTAGAGTATTTGCAAATATGTCTGTCATAGCTCATGAAATCAGGCAACTGGGTGAATCCAAATAATTAAACGAGTTTTAATTCTTGGTATTCTAAGAAAAAAAATACCTGATTTGGTTTTAAGTATAAAGAATGTAGTCTCATGAGTCATTGAGAATTAAATTCCTGTGGTGGCTAAGACTGTTAGTAAAAGTTTTAATGAAATAGACGAAGCAACTGATACGCAACTTTGTGCTTTTCTTTGTGTCATGTATTTAACGAAGTTAACCAAAAGATTAAAAAATGAAGTATGTATTTGAGCAGTCTGGTCTAGTGGAAGGTGTCCCTGCCCATGGCAGGGGGTGGAGCTGGATGAGCTTTAAGGTCCCTTCTGACCCAAACTTTTGGGATTCTATGTGATCTTTAGATGACTGGGTGGTTTGCTGTCTAGTTCAGTAACCCCTTTAAAAGTATTGTATCTCTTCCATAGTAGTTTAGCCAAACTTCAGGAAAAAGCATGCATGGTGTTTTGGGTGTACACTGTGGATTCTGGACACAAAACATGTAGCAGGGGAGGGATGTTCAGCATAAAACTTATTCTGGGCAGGAAAATCACTCTCTTAAAAACTAACTGAAACACAAAAGCACAAGTGCCTGTTTTAATATAAGATTTCTTTTTCCCTGCAAGAGTTTTTTGGAAGATCACAGCAGAAGTGTAACTGAAGCAGAAGCGTGGGCCATGTGCTGTGTCTGGCACGTTTCTGGTGTTTGTGCAGATGGTTTTGCCTACCAGCTCTGTCCTGCAGCTGAGTATAGAGGTGCATGTATGCAACTTACTTCTTCTTTTGCTGACATTAAAAAGCAAAGCATAAACCCATTGACAAATAATTTGAACTTGGAGTAAGTTGATATGCTGATTAGGTACTTCCCTCCTGTACGAAGTGATTTCTGTGAAAAATCCATGGAATTTTTCTATGATTTTAATTCTGTGGATTTAAAAATTATTTTGACGCAATTTTTTTCCCAAATAGACAACAATAACACCCAAACCACTTAAGTCATCCCTCTCTTTGAGGTTTCATTGCCAGGAGATGCAACTTTGCTTTGGTTATACACCAGGTTTGCCATGCGTGTTGCAGCAAAAAGCAGCAGAGTATGCTGCTACTACTCATTAAATGCAAGAGGATTAACATCCAGTTTATTTCCTCTAAAACCACTGAACTATTAGGAAATAACTAAGCCCTAAAGTTTTAGGTTTGTAGAAATTATTTCCTCCTAATGCATGTACTTATGGGGGGGGGCAGTGGAGGAATTTCAGAATCCTGTTACATAAGAGAGAGGCAGAGCCCTGTATTAATCCCAGGGAATTACGTTTAATGGCTTGTTTCATTCCTTATTGGTCTAAAGAATTCCTCAAAAATCAGCTGACCAAAAGTGCCGGGGAAGTATTTTTACCTCCATTGCTGCAACTTATCTCTCAGTAAATTCACTAATCTTCTTTGCAGTGAGATTAGATTGGAAACGCTCTGGTGCAGGGAGGACTTGTTTGTGAAAACTGCTTGGTACTGTGAGTACATCGAGGGCAAGTACCAGTAAGTAGTCAAATGTGGGGTTCCAGTGCTAAGGAATATATTGAGAGATGTATTGCCTTGGCTTTCCTTCTAGTTGACAGTGCTTCCTTGGAAGATGATGTCTGGAATGTGAGCTTCAATGAATTGTGTTTGGCATATACAAAAAAATACTCATAAGATTGACAACAAAATTGCTGTGGTTTTCTTCCATAGTGAGAGCTGGTCCCTGTTAAAAAAACCCCCATATTTTTAATAAAAATTGTTCTAACCCAGACTACTCTATGATGATTCTATGGTCCCGTGACGTAAGATCTGACGTAGCCAGATGTCACTTATGCATGTACTTTTTGTTTTACGTGGCAATAATATGCCATAATACAACTAAAATACTTTTTAAAAGTATTCCCTGCTAGATAAGGTATGAACTGTGGATGGGTGTGTGCAGCTGGGGGTTAAACCATGCAGAACAGCTGAGGTCATAGCTTGTGCTGTGTCCTCTTACACACTTGGAAAAAGGCAAATAGTTATGTCCTTGACAGACCTGGGTACTATTATTAAACCCTATTTAGTGGTTTATTTACAGGCAGCAGGAAAACAGTTCTACTCAATCCAAGGCCTGAAGTACTGCTCATGTTGTGGAATTACCGACTACACAACTTGCCTCTAAATTGCAGGCTTTCCTCTCTGTCCTACTTACTCGGTCTAAAAAAACCTAATCCTGTGGATTTTATTTCCCTCTCTGTAGGGCAGCAGTGAGTAATTACTTTTCTCTGGTGAAGGTAGAGATGCTGGAAAAGTTTAATTATTGCTCATTAGGAGAAGCTGCTAGTACTTAAAGGAATTAATCAGGGCAGGACTTGTAATGTTCATCAGAATAGCAAATAAATGCAGTGGAGTGAATGTTATTTATGCTGTACCATGTGGTGTGTTTTTTTGTTCTGCAAAATGTTTCAGAATATGTGGGTCCCCCACAGCCAAGGATGCCTTTTAACGCCTTTCAAGTGTTCAGATTCAAAATGAGATTTGGGTTTATAGCATAAATCTCTAAATCTCCTGTCACTTTGTTGATATGGAATTTAAGAGGAGCTTAAGAGAAAAGTTACATATGTCTGCTCAGCTATAAGGTACCACATTGGGAACATTTCACTGTCGCTTTGTTTGGGTGGCTGAGTGGCCTTATTCATTTGAATATTTCATGTTAATCTTTCTACCATAGTAAATATCTCGCAAAAGCTGTTGAGAGCATTGTGACAACTTGTCTTGTGCTCCAGGGCCCCTCCATAGTGGCAACAGGAGTGCAGAAATAACATCACCTGTAAGCTCATGTGTAGGTTTGGGTCTTGAGCTGGAAATACCCTTGAACTTCCCTCGCAGAGCAGCTCCTACTCAGCTGACAAAAAGATAAAGCTGTAAATAACATCCAGCACAAGATGGAAGCATTTCCATGTCTCCAGTGCAAAAGTATACTGGAACCAAACGGGAAAAGCCCTGAACATCTGTGCCTTCCTACACAGTTATTAATCAGCAAGTACAAGGCACTAGAATTTTAAGTGCTACAAGGAAAGTTCAAGTAACAACTGAACCTTGCTGAACCCAACCCCAGGGATGGCCTCTGCACATCACACGCCTAAAGACGTTTCCTGCTATCATGAATTGCCTTCTGTGGGCTATAGCCTGGTATTTGTGCTGTGAGAGCAGAGCAACAAACTCCTACTCCTGGTCTTTTGTGCTGTTCCTGCATACCCCCCACTTATTTCCTTTGTGTTGTAATTCCACCTCTGGATCACCACACAGGAGTTTTTCCAGGCTGGTGATATCTTTCTTCACATCTCCTCTACTTCTGTTTCATTGACATAAGGTGAACAGTCATCCTCAAAGTACTCCCTAATACTCAGACACCTGTGCCACAGCAGAGACACAGTGGTGGTTCCAGCTTCTCCCACCAGTGCAGTCCTGGATAGCCCCAGCATTACCAAACCAACCCAGTTTTGTACAACTACAACTGTGGTTGTAGTCAGATTTTGTTAGGTTCTCACATCAGGGCAAACCAGTCTGGATTTCATCTTCACTAGCTCCAAATGCAGTGGGTGTAAGAAGAGAAATACTAACAGACAATTCACACGATCACATTAACTTTGTTAATTGCCTCTACCACCTTTTTGAAAGAATACATCATTACCGTGCTGATGGAAAACGCATTTCCAGACTCCAAAACCCAAAATACTTCTGATGTTTATATAGCACCCCCAATCCATATTCATCAGTCGCCAGCTGCCAGGTTGATTGTATTTATTAGCAAAAGCAATAATGAAACAGCACTGAAGCAGAACACAGTAAGAACCACTATTCAAGTGCACCATAATCTGACAGAGCTACAATTCAAGCTTTACTTTTTTTTTTTTTAACAAGTAACTGAAGAGACATGGCAATTCAGAGCGTAAATTATTTCACTTTTTAACTGTATCTCAGGAAAACCATTTACAATGGATCAAGCTATATGAACTACACTATTCAGCAAGTGAAGAGCAATAGAGGATGGATAGTAAACACACTAGTGATTTTCAATTTGAAGAAGTTGCATTCAACTGAGAGCAATCACCAATTCATAAAAAATTACAGGCTTGAGAATCATACATATTGAAAAGTAGCTTTAAGCAAGCTTTCTTAAACGTAGCCCTGAGAACACACTTTAAAAGCTTCCTGTCAGAGAGAGCCCACAGTTACAACTAAAGACCTGAGTGTGCTTTGCAAACAGAACCACATTTCAACATAAAACCATTACAGCAACAGGTTGCATAAGCACAGTGATATAAGCCTGAACAAAAGATTGCTGCAATTGTGTTTCATATTGAAAGCTGCACCTGGACTAATGACAGAAAATGGCTGTGTGTAACTACTTGCATCTGCACCTTAAACAACTGGGGACAGCTTTACACAGGTTTTACAACCCCCTTGTCACCATTAGTGCCTTTACTGTCTGCTTGACAAACACCCTTCCTAAGATACTACCCTTTCCACCCAAAGTAATTGCTCCTGCTTTTAAAGCTGATCAGGCTGGAAGCCATCATATCCAACTGCTGCTGAAATAGCACCTGGGAGAAGATCCCATTCCCATCATGACCCACAAAGGGCCCCAAAAAAAAAATCAATTTAACACAAATTCAAACATCAATTAACAACTGAGCTGGCAAATTACTAAGAATTCTGATTTTTGTGACAATGTAGCAGAACAATCCAAGTCTGCAGCCTTCCTATTGCATGCTTCCCCTTGCCTTCTGTTCAGGACTACGTAAGGAATTTACTCGCAAATACAAAGAGCTCCTATTTTTCTGAATCCAAATCTAGTACTCTCAAGAATACGGTTGCTTTGAAGAAGAAAATTGTTCCCATTCAGGAAACAAGAAGCAATTTAACTAACAGCCCATGAATGCAACAAGGTATTTCTTAAAAGGAAGCATTGTGAATTAAAAACAAGAAACAGAAGTACAGCTTTAAAGATCTTAAAACAGAGCAACAATGAAAACTAGAGTAATTTTTTCACCTGTCAATTTGAATGTACAATCCTTGTCACATTTTAAGATTTTTTTTTTTTTTTAAGTTTTGCAGCTGAAAAATAACTTGAAGCAGATGCTTCAATAATAAAGGAGGACAGTGCATAGGAAGTTATACAAGCACCACTTGTTTAGTTTAGGAAGTTTCCAAAAAGACAGTTTAGTTTCAAAGTGTCTTTGTTTTATCAAAGCAAAATGAAACTTCCTTTAAAAAATTAAGGATATTGTATCTTCTGAGATAAAACCCGGCCATTTTCTACAACTGACTAGCATTCCATTAAGGCCAGCCAAGAACTGAAGAGTCAAACCTAGACAAAAATCACGGAGACGAAATCTGCTGTTGAAATCATGACTTCTAATAAAGGTTCATCTTTATTTCATTCTTGGCTTCATTCACAGAGAAAAAATAAAAAACCTCCTGCCATTGCAGAGTAGCAGCAAAATTACACTTCAGGGATTTTAAGCAAGGTCTGTGCTGGCGTGGACACCTAAGGTTGGTAGGGGCTTAGTAAAAACCCAACGTAAACATATATGGAAGAATTTCAATCAAAACTGTCTACCTACATAAAGGAAGTTATTTCCAGGAATATCTGGAATACAAGTGCCTGACTATACAGTCCCAGTGAAAATATCATTCCCCTAAAACAGGGAACATGAAGAGGTGGGTTTGGAGAAGAACATAGACAGCACTACCTGCCCTGCCAGCAGCTCCAGATAAATGCACTATCCTACAGGGTCTCTCCTGAGAGACATCAGGGATCGAAACAGGGAAGAGAATGGTTCTCCTGAAGGGAACAAAAAAGTACAAATTAGTCGCAAAAGCCACATGAGGCCTTGTTATCATCTGAAATGACCACACCAAGAAAGAGCAGAATCATTAGTGGGCATTTCTGGTGCCATCGTTACCACAGCACTCATCGCAGCAAAATTTAAACAAGGAAGTATGTGAAAGGGAAAGGCAGTAAGGTCTGTGCCAAGAGTACATTTATATAAAAAGGAATATTAGAAGCAAGATTATAAATTACATGAACGTCCTAATATCCAGTGGTATTAGCTCTTGACAGTCCTTTGCATCCATTCATTTAGGATGCAAGCTCACAGCTTTTTGTGCAAGGCAGCTCCCAAACTGAAACAGGGCAGTTTTAGAGAGACAACCTCCAGCAGAAAGCATTTCCCCATCAGTTTTCTTTTTCAAGACAGCATCGTTTGATGAAATTGGGATACCCCCATTCATAACAGCAGACCTGTATGCTCTGGGCTTTTCATAGTACAGTCAAACGACTCAACCTTTCCTCTGCAGTACAGAACGGGTCGGTTCCCCATTAACTCTCAAGCAGGAAGGGCAGTTTTCCACAGCAGCACCCAGTAGCCTCTGCCCAACACCCAGCAAGGGCTGAGGGACCCAAGATGGATGCGCAGCTCCTCAGGCTTCCCAACTAACACATTCCTCTATTACACCATGGAGCTGGACCGCTGCCAGCTTCCACAGAAACACAGAACTAGGGTAATGCCTTCCCTCTGAGAGGCAAAATTATCCTAGTGTATGTACTCTGATCTCTGTTTCAACATGGCACGTTTAGAATTCATCCGATTTTGTGGAAACAGCCAGGGAGGGCGGCTCGCCCTCCTCTCTGCCTTAACTGCTGAACATGCAAACGTTTACCCCCTCATGTAGGTACCCCCTTTGTACCTACCTCAAGCATAAGAGGAAATGTAAAGGAACCTCAGATACTCAGCTTCGAATATTGTATCTCAAGTGCTGAATCCTGCTCTGAGTCACTGGATCTGTCATCATTTTCATTCACTCTGCTTCAGAGAAGGGACCTCCCCCACCATGCACAAACCAAGTCATAACATTCCTGTTAACTCCTGCTGGTAGCGGAGGCATTAGGGATCCATTGCAGTCATGTGAAAAAATGCATCCAGCAATAAGTTGTCTTCTTGTAAGCTTGTATTAGATTTTGATCAGGAAAGCTCTTTGGGAAGGTAAGGTGACAGACTCACAAAAAATCAGTTAGGTATGAGTACATCCACCCGTCAATCCTCTCATCCTCTGCACTAGTGTAATGTAATTCAAATAAAGCAATAGATCTGAGGCACTTAGAGGTGTCACATCACAAAACTGCAGACAATGGTTGAGTGCACACAGAGCAGCAATAGACATCAGCTTTGGACTGGGGTGTACTGAACCAACTGGAAACCACACGAAGGACCAGAAAAAGATCCCATCAGCTCTGTCAGTATGAGCTGAGATGTCCTCCACACATCCCACCGGAAAAAAAAAATCAAAGCACAAACTGACACTTACCAGAGGCCAGGCAATCCTGACCGGAGACACGGAATAAATGCCCCAGCCAGAGGAAGGGCTCCAGCCATGAGTGAACGTCAACTCTGAAACAAATCTATAGGAAATCACTGTTTAATAGCTTTAGGAGCACTGAAAAAAAAGGTAGTCCGAAGAAGACTTTTAGTCCTTTTACATCTTGCTGCATTTTTTTTTTGACTAAAGATCACTTTTGACACAATGGAGCCAACGTGCATTCGCTCCAAAACCAAGGGACCAAACGGAAGAGCTGTAAGACTCTGCCCATTTCCTCCCAGATCCTCCTTATAGTGGCCATGAAACCATAATAATTGCCACAGAGTAGCTGTATTCATCGATGCTCCTTAGCCCGGAAGGAGAACACATTCCTTCCTACATAGTATCCGGCACCTCAGCCTGCACAAAGAGGAACGTGTAGATATCAGGAATGTCTTACTTTGCAGTCTAGTTTTGATGTATTTTGGCTACCATGCTGCTACGAAGAAAGAAGGCAGTCAAGGTTGCACAGATGAGTATTTTAGCAATCTCATTTGCACATACAAACAGCTTTCTGCCTAATTCTGAATCATCACAGTATCATCATCCTCAAATGGTTTATGTCAGAAGGGACCTTAAAGACCATCCAGCTTCAATCCCCCACCACAGGCAGTGATGCCACCACTAGATCAGGTTGCTCAGGGCCCTGAATATTCATGCAGCCATTGATTTTATGCAATCACAGACACACAGACTGGTTTGGGTTGGAAGGAACCTTTAAGACCATCAAAATTCTGTGCCCTGCCATGGGCAGGGACACCTTCCACTAAACCACATTTCTCCAAGCTCTGTCCAACCTGGCCTTGAACACTTCCAGGGATGGGGCAGCCACAGCTTCTCTGGACAACTTGTTTCAGTGCCTCACCCGCTTCACAGTAAAGAATTTTTTCCTAATATCTAATCTAAACCTACTCTCCTTCAGCTTGAATCCATTCCCTTTTGTCCTATCACTACTTGTGCTTCTAAAAATACCCTTTTTTCTTGTAGGTTCCTTTCACGTACGGGAAGGAAAGTAAGTACCTACAGAGGATGAACTTAGCACTCAACTACCATGGATCTGACTAGAACATTCTATTTCCCTAATGGAAATAGAAGACCCTGCAGTAGCACCAGCCAGTTACAAGGCTAATGCCCTAATCCAAGTAACACTGGACAGGGAAGGTCCTTGAACACACAGCAGCCGTTGTTTGAATGCATGTAAGCAGGCAATTAGCTGAAAACCAGCATTTCCCAAGCGTGGCTAAAATACAAATGGACTCATTAGGATGAGCTGGCCCCTGACAGCTTGCGTGCACATCCATACAGATATCCCACTGCACAAGCTGCCCTAGCTTTCTGTATGGCTGCTTTGCTCATCTGACCAAGATGATGAACCATACACAAACAGAGGTATGGTTATCATCTCGAGGTTCATCTAGAATTTAAGTTTTATTTAGACAGCTCAGATCCCAGCATCAGTCCCAAATGCCACTGGCAGAGAGCTCAACACTGGCAGAGAGCTCAACACTGGCAGAGAGCTCAACACTGGCAGAGAGCTCAACACTGGCAGAGAGCTCAACACTGGCAGAGAGCTCAACACTGGCAGAGAGCTCAACACTGGCAGAGAGCTCAACACTGGCAGAGAGCTCAACACTGGCAGAGAGCTCAACACTGGCAGAGAGCTCAACACTGGCAGAGAGCTCAACACTGGCAGAGAGCTCAACACTGGCAGAGAGCTCAACACTGGCAGAGAGCTCAACACTGGCAGAGAGCTCAACACTGGCAGAGAGCTCAACACTGGCAGAGAGCTCAACACTGGCAGAGAGCTCAACACTGGCAGAGAGCTCAACACTGGCAGAGAGCTCAACACTGGCCTTCCACAGACTTTGCTAAGTCAATCCTTACTGATACTGGACCCGTGGATTTTCTGGCTAGCTGGCACACACCTGAGGCCATCCTCATGCGGGACACAATACTCACCCCTGGTCCTGTTCTCCCTCCTTGGCTAACTGGGTTGGACATTAGGAAGAAGTTCTTCACAGAACGGGTGACTGGGCATTGGAATGGGCTGCCCAAGGAGGTGGCGGAGTCACTGTCCCTGGAGGTGTTTAAGAAAAGAGTGGACATGGCACTTAGTGCCATGGCATTGGTTGACAAGGTGGTGTTAGGTCATAGGTTGGACTTGATGATCTCAAAGGTCTTTTCCAACCTAGCTGATTCAGTAATTCTGTAATAAAGACAGAACAAGAATAGGAAGGACAAATTTCTTCATCAACAAAATGGTCCATTGTTTGTGATGTGCAGTTAACAGATGGCATTCAAATTAACATTCATATCCTTCAAGTGTCTTATCAAACAAGCCTAAACAGCATCCTGAAATTTCCATTTTAAATTTTCTGTGAGCTTGCAAGAAGTATCACAGACAGATTTTACTGCTGTCAACTAAAGCTGTTACTGCCTTTAATGAGGGACTGACTACATTACAACTTGAACTAAAGCAGTCCAGATCCTGCTGTTCAAGGCCACCGGGTCACCTGCACAGACTTCACCTGAAAGATGGAGCACCAAATTTGCCCTTCTAAAATGCAGAGGCAGACTGTGAGCATCAAGACCTTACGAACACCTTACAATTCAGATTCAAGGAGACACATTCTTCACTGTCAACCCTTGACACAGAATCACCTCAGACTTCTGTCCCAATAGCACGCAAGCCTGAAGAGCCGTGGGGCACACAAAGGTCTGCTGGCAGAGCACTCCAGCGCCATTCAAACGATGGGTTGAGTTTTGACTGGGGAAAATCACGAAACACAGAACCTTGAAATGCAGTAACACAATTACATGTCTTTGAGAATTCAGACATAATACGAGCCTACCAGGGACAACCAGCTCCTGGCCCTCATTCCATTCACCTCAACCACTCACACAGCCCCACACACCTTCCCAGATGTCTTCCAAAACCTGGCAGGTTTGGATGGCTCTGGATCACAAGGGAAGCCAAATTCAAAGCCACAGGTCTTCACAGAGAATGCCTTGTCAACAACTTTCTAATTACATATACCCTGACTGAAAAACTGCCACTGAGCAGCTGTGGCAGCCTTGCAAAAAACAACCAAAACCCAGTATCTTTTAAAATACTATACTTAAGGACACTAAATCTAACAGAGAAAATTACTACAAAAACCATCTGATGTGGTAAATATGTTCCAGTATGGGGAAAATTGCTGGATCTGAAGATTCAGTTTGATATATTCCAAAAGTTATATAAAATCAGCAAAAAAATGCTACTTCTCTTTGTACAACTCACCAGAGTTGGGTTTACAAGCTCTGGATGACTATGCTAAACAGCACAGGTCCTTACAAGACTCCAGCATCAGTTTCCTTCTGTTGAGAAAACCATTCCTCTGATTTAACCCGTTACTAAGCCACAGGAGAATTCTGCTCTTGTATTTTGGCAGCTACACTGCCACACCACGCTCGCTCAGTAAGAGCCTCATCCAAGTCACTGATACCTTACTGAAAACCTACTAGAAAATCCACCTCACCAAAATACTCAGATTTGATTAAACCAGCCAATGAAAGCAGCCCACTCTCCTCATTAGGTGGTATTGGTTCATATGCCCAATATTGTCCTTCTTAACTCAAATTTTAATCAACTTGCTGGAATCACCAGTCAGCCTCTATTGATCTTCTGGACCCTTTCCCAATCAGTACTCTATATTCCCCACTCCTATCCCCTTCCACACCACCCAGGATTTAAGGAACAGGTAACAACACATTACTGTTAATACATGACACCTGGAAGTCCTCGTGAACATCATCTGGCTCTTGCCATTTTCTACTGTTAATTGCAGCAATTTCTTCTAAATATTTTCCGCCAGTTTGACATCTCTGTTATGGAAATTCCCAGCACAAGAATATGCCTATTTCCCTCCACAGTAAATACAAGAAATCCCTTTGAACTATAGCTTCATCTTCCCCAAGCTTTCTCTTTAAAAAAGAGATTATTTTCTATATTTAACAATTTGTCCCTCTTTTTTTAAATCCTCCTAATTCACATCTAACTTGCAGCTGTTTGTTCTTTTCTGTTTTCACCCTACAGAAAGGATTTCCAATTTTGTAAATCAAGACCTCTTTCAAAACCTCCCACGCTTCTGTAGGTGCTTTTAAGATGTGTGTCTGCTTTAATTTTTTTTGCTTTGTTGTTTTAATTCAGCAAGTTATATGAATCAGGACCAACAGCACAGTCTCTATATGAAAGATGACTTTTCATTAGTGGTCAAACGAAGAAAACCCGACTTAAAATACGTATTACATGAAGTCAAATAGCACCCAGCAGTTACAAAAGAAGAACAAGGCAAGTGTTCAGCAGAGAAACTCTATGAGAAATATTACAGACCCCCGTCCCAGAAATACTGATATCCATCAGGATTCAGAGAAAACTGGTTTTTCCCAAGACACTTTCTCATAAGGCAGTAGGCTCACACCTGGATTGCCTTATCGAGAAAACGGTAGGTACCTCTGTAGTTCATGAATTAACTCATGTGGCTGCAGGTGCCACTATTCAGCATTAATTTGACATTTAACAGGCATGTTGATACATACGATTTTACTACAAGCGTTAGTTAATTGAAGTGTACTTAAAAATAATAGAAATCTATGAAAAAAAGAACAGTCGGAGTTTGTTCTCGGGGCTTTTGTCTTTGCCAAATGGGAAACCAATAGGACGGAGCGATGGCACCCTGGCGTTCCATCCCGGCCATTCCCCACTCGCCCTCGACCTCTGCAAGCAGCGGATTATATAAACACCATGGAAAACACCACCTGCACCTCCGAGAGGAGGACGTGGGGACCGGAACCTCCGGGGGCCACTGAGTCACCCGGAGCCCCACGAGGGTCACACCCGTGCTAACACCGCATCGCAGCGGCGCGAAGCCGAGCATTCCGGGCGGGGAGCGGACCCTCAGGAGAGGCCACCGAGACGGGCCGGGGGAGCGAGCACCGTCCCGGGGCCGCCCCGGGACTGCGGGACCGCCTCCTCCTCCGCATCGCCCCCCCGGCAGCGGCGCCTTCCCGAACCCGCGGAAACTTTCCCAGCGCGGCACCCGCGCCCCGGTTTCCCCCCGGTTCCCTCCGGGCACCGCTTCCCGCCGCGGCCCTCCCGCCGCCCCGCAGGGCGCCGGCGCGGCCGGGCCTACGCGCGGCCGGCTGGGCGGCGGCGGGAGGGCCCCGGTCCAGCTCGGCGGCGGAGGGCGCTCACCTGGGCGCACGGTCTTGAGGCGCACGGGCTCCCTGAAGTGCCGCACCACGGCCAACGTGTCGCGGTGCGTGAGGCCGCTCACCGGGGTACCGTTCACCTCCAGCAGCACGTCCCCCGGTGCCGGCGCCTTGCCCGAGAGCAGCGCGAGGCCCGGCGCGCCCTCGCCGCCCGCGGGCAGGCGGCCCGCCAGGTACGGGAACTCGCCGCGCTCGGCGCCGCCGCGCAGCAGATCGGGGTCGGGGCCCGCTGGGCCGCCCCAGGACACCACGCACTCCTGCACCTTGCTCAGCCAGTGCCGCTTCTTCCGCAGCGTCTTGGACATGCCGCAACACGGGGCGACGCTACCCACCCCGCGCTGCCGCCGCTCCCGCCCCGGCCGCGGCTGCCGCCCGACTGCCGCCCCGCCCTTCCCGGCTCCCCCGCGCCCCGCCCGCCTCACTGGCCGCGCCCCTCCTGTCCTGCCACGCCCCCGCCGCGCCCTGGACACGCCGCTGGCGCGGGGCTGCCGGTCGCAGGCCGGGCTAGGCCGGGGCTTGTAGGGGACTCGGACCCGGCCCCGCCGGGACTCCCCCTAAGAACCGGGGCACGTCCCGGTCGTGGCCCCCTCGCCCGGAAAGAGCTCCTCAGCCAAGGCCCGCGCCTAGGCCGGGGTGTCCTCTCAGCCAGGAGCCCCCAACCAGCCCCCGTTGCGGCAGGGTCCCTTCTCAGCCAGGGCTTGCTTTGTGTGGAATCTCTCCTCAGGCAGGAGCCCCTCAGTCAGTACCCATTCCAGGCAGGGTCTCCTGTCAGTCAGGATCTCTATCAGGATCTCTCCTCAGCCGGGAGCCCCCTTCAGCCAGGACCTTCACTCAGCTAAGAGCCCCCAGTCAGCTCCCACCTAAGGAAGAGTTTACCTTCATCCAGGGTCACCCCTCAGCCAGGAGGCCCCTTGGCAGCTGGGTTTGAGGTGGGTGTGAGAGCTGAGGTGGGGTGTCCATGCTCCACTGTCATGTTCACTCTTAGTGCCTGCACAACCAGACAGGCAGAGACACCAATCCTGTGTATTTCCACCACTCCCGTGGCCACTGTTACTGGAACCAGTTGGTTCAGAGTAGCTCAAGCACCTCAGGCCAAAGCAGAGCTCGGAACAGTGGGTGCAATTTAGATATAAACATGCAGATACTTTTTCAACTGGAAAACACAAATCCAGTGGGTTTTCTCTTCACATTAGCCTGTTTATTTTGCTGTGATTCATGGATCTCAGCATAGCAATTAGCTCATGCCGGGTGCAGATTACACACCAGGTATGCACCATGCACATCCCAGCATTTGGGAGCACAGTGCAGCCGCTGAACAAATGAAACACTGAAAAGGACAAAACACAGGAAAGTTCATTCAAAATCAATGTCACAGCCATAAAAGCTGGAAATTAATCCTTTGAAAGCTTTCTGGTTCAAATTGCAAATTTTGCTGCCCAGTCCTCAAATTGTTTTTTCTCTTAATCAGAGGCTAAATTTCCACTGCAAATCTCTTTTGACGTCTACGGTGTTTCAGGAGTGTCTTGAAGGCTCCAGCTGTGCCCAGCGGGCTGAAGTCCTTAAGGAGCAGCAGGGCTGCAAAAAAACCTGAGTCCTGAGAAGGTATAGCCTTGCCAGTGTTTGCAAATAAAGAGGTGTGACTCAAATACTGCTTTCCTTTCTGTAGGAGGAAGTGAAGAAGCCGGTGCCTGCAGAGCCTAAAGAATGTTTGCTGAGTCGTAAAACAATGGATTTTTGTTCCCATTGCTGTGTCCCTGTGTTCACCTCAGTCTGGACAACATGGCGTGTTAGAAGTAGCAGATTTCAACACTGAATTTTGCAATGGTAAATAGCAGCAAGTGAAACCACCAAGAAACCTGCTCATAACAAATACCAGTAACTTCTGCAACCAGGTATTTTCCTTTTCTTAGAGACTCCTCTACCATTAAGGCCTGTTAGTCTGTGGTGTTTACAAAAAAAGCAAGAATGGTTCCAAAGAAGTCAGAAGAACACCAATCTTATAATAAAACCATGCTTGCTGGGGTAAAACAATGTGATCCGAACTTGTCTGGGGACATTAACCAGATGCTTCCGATACGTCTGAGGTGTAGTTCCTCCAGCAGTAATGGAGTTGCAACAAGCATAGGTTCAGCTCATCGTGTTCGCTGCTATTTGAGGCACATTGGGCCGCCTGCCAACAGGCACGGAAAGAACTGCCAGAAAGCAATTTTCTTTCAGACTTGCAGAATGGAAGCAAGAAGGCTGAAAGCTTTGTGGTGCTTGAGAACTGGACATTAAAGGGGACATTGTCACATTGTTTAAAACCAGCCTTCAGTTTTTCACATGGGAATTATGACATCAGGCATGAGATATAATTTATGAGCTACTGACAGTAGCTTTTTCCAGATGTTCCAGAGAATACACAGAATCCTGTGTAGACAGTGTGTGTGGACATCTCAAGGAGGAGATGAGTGTCCTTTTGACTCCAGGGTTGGAAGTTTTTGTCCATCTTCCTAAGCAGAAGGTTTGTCCACACCCCATCTTAGGAAAATGCAGCTCAGTTTTTTCACTGGCCAAGACTTCAAACCTTGGAGTGAAATGCCCACTGCATTTACACACCTGAAATGGGGAACAGTTCCAAAAATGCTGAGATATGCCAGTTAATAACACTGGGAAAAAAAAGTAAGTCATGAAACTGCTGTTCTGCAATGAATGTGCTGTTGTCTTTAACAGTATGGTTCTATATAAACTTAAAAGACAAAACAAGCTGCCTAATCCTTTCAAATTTTTTGATGCCAGTAAGCTGGGCAGGTTCATTGTACGTCACATGAACCATAATCCTTTTCTGGAGTTGCACGTCTACCTGCCAGTCTCATTGTATTCTGAGAAAGCAATCAGTGTTGCTGAAAGTATTTATTTTCTCTGCATCACGTGCCGATCCCCCATCTCCTCTTCAGCACCTGGCGTGTGGATGTTCTGGCACCACAGACTAATCCACGAGATGTGTGGCACTGCTCTCAGACAGTGACCACAGCCTTTGGGGCTCCTTGGAGCCCTGTCCTGGGGTCCCCACTGTCACCTCTGCTGGGCTGGACACTGCTGGAGGTCAGGGTAGCTCCCCCAGGTCACAGCACATCTCACCCCATGGGACCTGCTCTACTGTTCTCCATGAACAAACTTTGAAACATGTACAGGCTGCTTGGGAGCTGGCTGACAGTTTTAGTCCATTTGTCCTGCTTTCATTCCTTGGTCCAGATTACTCATCACAGATCCCAGACACATGATGTGTCTGCACAGCCTCGGATACGATCAGAAGAGAACGTGCCCTGCACGCCCACCAGTGCCAACCCGCCAAGGGCTGAGGAATCGTGTATTAACTGAGCACTGCTGTTTGGAGCTCTCCGTGAGCTAAAAGGAGCCATCAAAGGAACATCAGGGCTCCAGTGTCCCTGGTTCATCACCCATCACACGGTGGCAGCTGCCATTCCACTCTGCTGTTGGCATCAACACACGTAGAATGCCACAGGAAGAGGGTGCTGAGCTCTGCCACATCAGAATGAAGGACATAAACTGCTTCAAGGCAGCACAACTTTTGGTAGGCAGGGAAGCAAAGTTTGTTTATCACACTGCCAAAGTTCAAAGGCAATCAAAACAGCAAAAACATGTCAAACTGTTGTTTAATTAGAGCATGAAGACACACTTTCTCAGACAGGGTAGAAAAGGAATTTTGGTGTTGTGTTTGGACTCCTGAAGTCCTCTTCTGACCTCTGAAGTCCTTTTCCTCATGCCAAATGCTTGCCATGCAAATCTTGGTGTGACATGTGGGTCAGCAGTCCTGTGCTTACAGGGAAGAGACCCCCACAGAGGCAAAATACTCACACAACACACACAAGCACAAAATAAGAACATCTCCATCCTCAGCAAGGATGACGTGAAAGCCAGTTGCACCAATACAGAGCAGGCATTTGTTTAGGCAGAAAGTATGTTATTTCCTATCTTCCTGGTGTCTGGGCACACAGGAGCTCTCACTGTCTCCCAGCACCACTCCCTGACCACAGTGCTGTTACAGCTGTTGGGAGAACCAACAGTGGTTAACGCCACTGCATTAACTGAAACCAAAAACAGTTGCCAGGAAGCAGCAGTGGGCACAGTGTTCTTCCCTAACAGAGCCCTCATCTTAAACACGGGGTAACAAATTATTCAGGAAGCTCCTTGCCTCTGAGGAAGCACAAACAAATCATGGTTGGATAAGAGTGGTTCAAAGCCAAGCACTTGCTGTTTTGTTGACAGACATATCCAGGGCTGTCTATTTCAAAATTATGTGACCCTAAGATACATTTATCTGAAGGCAAACTTTTTAAAATGTCATAAATTAACTTGTACAGGAGGAGAAGCTGCCATGAAATCAGATCTTACCAGAGAATGTCATACATCTTAGAGAATAAACCCAAGCCTTAAGAGAGGTCTGTGTCACCCTGGCCTGACTAATCCCTTGTGTCTGTGCTCCTCACCTGGGAATGGAGAACGTATCAACCCAGCAGGTTGTAGATGGGGATCAATGCATACTTCACCGATGCACATCTGAACTATAAATCTGCATGCATTTCATAAACACATCAGCACAGCAGGCAAATGAGAGGCAGTACCAGCAGGAATACCATCCACACAGTGGTATGTCCTTTGCTCCTCTTTCACAAATAAGTAACCATTCTTGAGCAATGCAGAGCTACTGATCACTGCATATGATAGAATCAGAGAATCATAGAATATGATCATCAAGTCCAACTCCTGGCCCTGCACAGGACAACCCCAAAATCCTACCATGTGCCTGAGAGTGTTGTCCAAACACTCCTTGAGCTCTGGCAGCCTTGGGACTATGACAGCTGCCGTGCCCTGGGGAGCCTTTTGAGTGCCCATCCACCCTCTGGGGAAAGAACTGTTTCCCAATATCCAGCTTAAACCTCCCCTGACACAGCTCCATGTTGCTCCTTCAGTTCTATCACTGGTCACCAGACAGCAGAGATCAGTGTTGAACTGATCAGTCTCCTCAGCAGTCCTGTAAAATTTTCAAACAACAAGAGTGTTGGGCTGGGAATTTTAGATGTTTCAACCAAGACTTTACAGTAAATCAGACAGTAAATACAGATCTTCTGTGTGCCTCAACTTTCCAGCTGCATATTCAACAACATTTTGCACCTGAAACATCACAAATCCTTTTAAACTAATGTTCATGAAATGACAAACACCTCCATGGAAGGAAGCTCTGTAACCCTGCAACAGAGAACAAGGGAAAAAACAGACAGAAAATATTTTGTTTGTTTGTTTGACACAAACAACTGCCAACAGGTTAAAAGCTTGGACAAGGGATGAGTCTGCTCCTGACCTGTGTAGTACGGCTTCACACAATGACAGTAATGTTCAGTTATCCTCAAGCTGGCCAAAAAAAAAAAAAAGGAGGGGGAGGAGAGCAACAAACAAGGCACTTCTGCAACATGGGGAATAATTTCTGAGAACAGGTATCATGCAGGCATGTACAGGACATACAGTCATATATTCTCAAGCACTTTTCATCTACTTTGCTGTTTCCTCTGTGCCTCACCCACAGGAGACAAAACGTCCAGAAGAAATTTTAAAAGTAACTACAGAGATTGCTGCACATGTGCCTGCTCCAAGTACGGTTGGACGCTGTGGTAGAGTTAACAAGATGAACTAAGAGGACTTGTCAAAGTGAATAAAGAAGCAGCCTATGCAAATGCCCCTGCGCTGCTTGCTCTGGGATGCAGACGATGTGATCAAGCACCGCCGATTCTAATGAATGCAAAGAGGGGATAAAGGCCCAGTCAAACAGTGAGTGGAGAGTCATGCAGTTGTACAGAATTAAAGCATGAGTTTGAAGTCTACATATTGGATTTAGAGCCTAAATGTAGTAATGGAGTGTTTAAATCTAGATCTAGAGCTTAATGCTTTGCAGAATAAACAAGGCTGAGGAAAAGCAGTAAAATGCGTGGCTGAGAGAGGCAAGCAGGACTGAGGTGTTTGGGAAGCGAGGACCGAGCGTGACAGGACCAGGGAACCATTGGCAGGGAGCTGCAGTGGCAGAGCCACTGCTGCTGAATTACAAAATCACAGATCACAGAATGGGTTAGGTTGGAAGGGACCACAGTGGGTTGTCTGGTCCTACCTCTCTGCTTCATCAGGGTCATCCCAGGTCATGTAGCACAGGACTGTGTACAGACCGTTCTTCATTATCTCCAGTGAGAGAGACTCCACACCCTCTCTGGGCAGTCTGTTCCAGTGCTGCATCACTCGCACTTTCAAGTAGTTCTTCCTCCTACTCAGGTGGAACCTCCTGTGCTTCAGTTTCTGCCCATTGCCTCTTGTCCTATTGTTGGGCACCACCAAGCAGAGCCTGGGCCATTCTTGGCAGCCCTCCTTTAAACACTTACAGACATGGATGAGGTCCCCTCTCTGTCGCCCCTTCTTGAGGCTGAACAGGCCCAGCTCCCTCAGCCTTTCCTCATGAGAGATGCTCCAGTCTTCTGAGCAACCTTGTAGCTCTAAATTCAGTGACTGGGAATGGCCTGTGCTGGGATAAAACCCTGGCTAATGGGTGTCACAGGCCAACTCTCCTCTGCATGTGGGACTAGCTGGCAAAGTACGCTATACATCCATTATTAAGAATGGCAGAAGCTGTTGGTTTGGTGATGTTTTACCATTTCAGCCATTTCTCCCCACTTGGGTGTGTTTCTGATTATCACCCGCTAAAATCCTTTTCTTGACCTTCCACTTGCTGTCAGCTTCCTTCACCAGCAGTGAGTTAGCATCTGTAAGCAGTTCGTCTCTGTCAGTGGTTTTTACATCTTTAATAGGATCTGAAATATCTGTAGCTGCCTTGTCAAGTTTTATAACCCTGTTCACAGGGATTTGGGATAGCTGGCATGGTCCAAAAGCCTATCCCAGTCTCTGTCTGATAAAAGTAATCCCCAGCTCCTCTCTGATTCCTGCTCCTTTTCACCAGTCACTTTCTCTCTCTTCACTGAATATCAGCTGCTTGAGCAGCTGGGGAAACAAGGAGCTCATAGAGCAGCACTACCAGCTCTCTGTGTCCGTGCAAAACTTCCCTGGAGAATGCAAAAGGAAAATCCATTTTCTTGAGAGCTGATGTCCACTCCTGTCAGTCATCACGTCCCAGCCTGAGTCCTGCACATGAGGTCTGAGCTTGTCTTTCATAGACACCTTGAAATATCTGAGTGGAGTGGAACCAGTGACAGACGGCTGAGGTGTTGTCCTGCCCTCTCCAGTTCCACCAGCCCTACTGACAGAGGAGAGGGGGTCTGAGCTGCATCAACACACTAACAATTCTCTCCACTTCTAGAAAAGAGGATGAAGGAGGAGCAGTGGAGTGTTAGGAAGTGAAAAACAAGTCTCCTTCCCCCCCCTACATTTGGAGGGAGCACTAGTGTGGTGGTGTAAATGTAGCACTGCAACACACTAGGGTTACCTGTGTGTGCATCAGCCTTCTCCTGGGATCGCTCCCTGGTCTTCCAGGTGTGATTTCAGACTGACACAGCCAGCCTTTCTTTGACTGCTATTGATGACATCACTGACTTTGTCACTTTGTCAGTCTTCCAACTGCTTGAGCCTTCCAGAAAGCCTCATTTGAGCAATCAGGCTTGCCCAGCTGAAGGACAACTGCCTTCGTTATTCTGAGCAACAGCTCATGCAGATCTGGTTCCGTTATTTGTACAAATCTATATGATTAATACATTCCTTGTCTTTCCATGACTAGTATTTAAGCAGCAGCATGCAAGGGTTTACACAGACTTATTTAGAAAAGACTGTCCCCATTCTTCCTTTTTGAATGTTAATAATGTAGCTAAAGTCTCAGTAGATCTGTCATAGAAAATATTATCAAAGGAACCAAGATAAGTGCAGAATTATTTGCTGTTTGGAAAATCCAGACACATCACAGAAAGCAATAATAACACAAAACAACTTTGATAAAGTTTTACAGAGAGCATTTTTTACAGCCCCAGCTGTAATTACAGCTCATATTGAATAAGCTGCTTACAAAGGCTTTAAGTTAATTTACATTTTAGTACAAGAAGTGGAATAATGCACTCTGACAGAAAGAAGTTCACCTCAAGGCAGAGGTCACCCAGGTGTGGCTACAATGAAGGCAGAACTTTGGAAAAAATATATACCTGGGGTTCAGGGCCACCTTGGGTTGGGGCTGTATGTGGCAACTCACCCAGAGCACCCCATGCTTGAGATGTAAAAGTCTCCTTATTTTCCATGGCTTCTACAACACTCTTGCTGAGAGGTGCCATGGCTGAGCATCCACTGAGAAATAAATTGTCATCTTACGACTGCACTGTGTCCAGTTCTGGATCAGGTTCCTCCCTTTCGCCATGGTTTTCAGCACATTGCAGAGGCAGTCTCAGAACCAGAGCTTATGTACCAATGTCACTGTTCCTCCAAAAGCACTGGTGAGACACCTTTCTCTATGTTATTTTTTTGGGGTTTTTTTCTCCCATATCAGCCAGACAAAAATCCTCCCACTATGTTATGACATCCATAATTCTGGAGCTCCTGTTCTATTATAATTCAGTTTTTAAATTACTCCTCTAAACACAGGGAAAGAGTTTTTCTAGATTCTTTTTTCTCTTGGCAGTGTTTGTACAGCAACACATGTCACTGTAGCCAAAACCTGATTAGTATTGCTGGGTTTTGTTAATAAGTTATTAGCAAAGGACTGTTTGGGAGTAAATGGGATCTAATAGAAGCTTCGTAGGTTTACCATTATACTCCACCATTATCATTTAGAGGTAGCTTCTTTTGTAGTCATTAATGAATAATGACAATATGATAATCTTCAAAGCTCACTGTTCCAGCACCAACCTTTCCTCTGACTTATAATTAAGATGTCAACGTTAATTTCCCTCTCACAAAGCAGGGACTTTTCTTTCTTGGCTGATGCATCTGTTTTACAGATATCACTTCTCAACTCCCACTGCTGGGCTCAGCCTTGCTGTGCATGATGAGGGGAGGGAGTACACAGTGCTTCGTCTTTCACTGTCAGCCCTCAAAACCAGTTTCGCAAAAAAAAGAAAAAAAGAGCGTGTCCTGTGGCTAGATGGCTCCTGTGGGTTTGGGCACTATCTGTTATTGACATAAGGGTTAGGAATCACAGAATCATGGAATTATTTAGGTCAGAAAAAACCTTTATGACCATCAAGTCCAACCATTAACCCAGGACTGCCAAGGCCACCACTAATCCATGTCCTCAAGTGCCGCATCTACACATCTTTTCAATCCCTCCAAGGATGGTTACTCCACCACTGCCCTGGGCAGCCTGTTCCAGTGATGGGCAACCCTTTTGGTGAGGAAATTTTCCCTGGTATCTCATGTAAATCTCCCCTGGTGCAACTTGAGGCCATTTCCTCTCATCCTGCTGCTTACTTGGGAGAAGAGAGAATCAGGTTGGAAAAGACTTTTGAGATCCTTGAGTCCAGTGTCAGGATCTTTCACTGGTCTCCAGAGTATGGTGTGATGCTTTTCATTTTTAGGTGAATGAAATAAGATCCCTGAGGCAAAGCTGTGCTCCCTGCATGTCAGACATACTGAAATGCTTCCATACAGCAGCCTTTTGACGTGTCTGACACCCAGGGAGCCTCACGCTGGGCCTGCCTAAGTGTCATCCTCAAGAATGCCCTCATTCCTTTAAACATTCATGTGCTCTTGCTTCTTCTCGTGTATTTTTATTACTAACAGGTTTCCCAGCTGATAACGCAGCGGAGAATACATTATTCAGCCTGGATTGCTGACTTTACTGCTGGCTGTCTCCATTATAGCAACATCCTCCAACACTTATGAGTGGGGATCCCAAGATTCATCCGAGTGTCCTGGCAGGAGGTGGCTGATGTTGCAGGGCTTAGTGGGGAGAGGCAGGGGGATGGGACCAGAGCCAGGGATCTCTGTCCACGCCCCACTCAGCACTGGAGTGCACAAGCCCAGCTCCTCCAGCCCCCTGTGAGCCCCAGGAGATGTAGGGGAGGCAGGAGAAGCTTCTTGGGGCTGAAGTGCCACTTGTGCTTCTTCTATTACATTATAGAGCTACTACCACCATGCCACATCCCTTTCCTGCTTTTCCCACATGAACCGTGAACTGAGCAATTTCCTCTGTGTCTCACAGGGGGGCTGTGAACCTTAATTAATTTGTGGGTTTCAGTTCTTTGTGCCCTCAAAATGCAGTGTGTTTAATTCCTTCATTACTTCACAGTTAATAGCATTATTTATTTGAGTCAGGGTAGTCCCCACCAAGTCTGTGCAATGGTGGGTTCCCAATTCCACATGATACACTGGGCAGGCACAGACTCCCTGTGCTCCCTAACACTAACTAAAACAGGAAACAATTAGGTTAGACATTAGGAAGAATTTCTTCCTTGTGAGGGTGCTGAGGCCCTGCACAGGTAGCCCAGAGAAGCTGTGGCTGCCCCATCCCTGGAAGTGTCCAAAGCCAGGTTGTACATGGCTTGGAGCAACCTGAGATAGTGGTAGAGGTTCCTGCCCATGGCAGAGGGTTTGCAATGAAGCTTGAAGTCCCTTCCAACCCAAACCATTCTAGGAGTCTGTGATCACCCACCAGCAGGCCTGGGGAGTCCCTCCCGAGGTGGGTTTGTGTCCGTGCATAGCCATAGGTTGGGGAAAGGACACAGGAACATGGCCATGGATACCTGCATGCACTGTCATCCATGTGGAAGAGGAATTTGTGTTCAATGAGTGGGGTGGTACAAGAGGAAGCTGAACCCCTGTTTATCACAGGCAGCCTTCGTGTCCAGCTGCTTACAGGGACCAAGCAAGACAAAAATTAAACAGGCCATTAAGCAGCACTCCAGTGGATTAGCATTTGTCTGTCTCGCTTACGCTGCAGGATTTCAAAATTCCTTTGAAGTTTGCATATTAGAAAATCACTTTTCAAGCCACATAACTTTGAGGAACAGCTGACTAATCCTTTGGGATTTAATGAGGTTAACTAACATGCACACTTTTGTAGGGAGCTGTAGTTGGTATTTTGGTAGCAAACATGAGAAATGTTGACAATAAGTAATGTCCTGTAAGGAGCCATTATGGGAGCGTGGCATCCTTTTGGTAGCTTTTGTAGAAGCTTCAGTTTTCTTCCTAAGAGCACAGGTTGGGCTTCTAATCTTGTTCAATTATAACAATTAATAGTTAACAGAACTGTCTGCTTTTAACTCTCACTGAAGTCAATAGGATTTCACTTTTCTCCGGGTTAATTTATGGTTTTGTAGTTTCTTCTCTGACTCTCCAGGAGCCCCTTCCATGGACTGGCAGAACATCAGCAGTGTTTTCCAGCAGCTGCGGCTGGTGGCAGGGGATGCCCAGCACTGGTCTGGCACTAGAGCCACATCCCACTCTTTGCCCAGCGGAGCACAAATCCATCCCTGGCAAGGTCTGGCACTGAGCTCCTGGAATAACTATAGAATAGAATCATAGAATCATTAAATTTGGAAAAGATCTCCAAGGTCATAAGCCCAGCCTTCTCCACTCGGGAGGTTGGTTGTGGAGTATCTGTGCCTCAAGTGCCTCAAGATTGAATGATGAACTTAATTTGGTATTTACAGAACACCAAAGTTGCATGTAACAAGCTGGCACGTAAATTCATTAGGATGCAATTACTGAATGTAGGCTACTCAACTATTTTAGCAAGAACATGTAATTAACTGCAGGTTCATGTTGAATGCAGTCTGGTGCCATGAAGCAGCTTCCGAGGATTGGCTTGCATGGCTAAACACAGCAGTGGGGTTTTTCCCAGAGCACAGCCTCTGGCTTAGAGATGCAGACTGATGGAAAACAGCAATGGCTGGATTGGTGGGAGACAAGCCTGAGTGAGACAAGAGGAGCTGAGTATCTTGTCCATCACCTAGCAGCCCAGCTGACAGGGCTGGAACCTCTAGGGATGTGAGCTCAGTGCATCAAAACTCATTGAGTATTATCACTGCTGCACCATTGCTGCCTCATGATTAAACAGCATGAATATTAATGAGCTCTTACAGCTTTTGGAAAGATCTGCCTGTTATGGCTCATAGATTATAGTGGTGCTGAGGGAAAATAAAACTATGTCAAACTGTTTGCCTGTTGCTTATTTGCAGCTCTCTCCTTCAGCTCACCAGAGCCTGGACACTATTCGGGCTCTGGAGAAATAGTTTCCTCAGCATCTCTTTCACTTGTGAATTATTTTGTGGGAAGATTTGTCCTGGTAATGAGTGGAAAATTCAGTGTGACAATTAATATCTCTGTCACCCTTGAACCTTCACAATCCTTGTCAAAATATACATTACACCAGTAAAAATTTAATACAGAGCAGCAGGCAAACAGGTGGCTGTTCAGGGGCTGCGTATGGAGAGAAGGAAGAGAAGAAAGACAGGAAGTCTTTCAGGATTTACTGGGTACATAAAGCAGGAGAGCAGCATGGGTGTGAATGGTACAACAGGACCTGGGAGCTGTGGCACAGAGCCCTGTATGGTGCTGAGCAACCTGGCCTGGGAAAGGAGTCCCTGCCCATGGCAGGGGTGGGGGAATGAGCTTTAAGGGACCTTCCAGTCCAAACCATTCCATGATTCTATGAAGTTAATTTTGTTAATTGCTGTCTCTCATTTCCAGGGCAATGCTGTGGGGTGCATGAGTTCCATCTCCCTGCTCCTGTCCCATTGTTTTAGGAGGAAGCTTCTGCAAAGAGCCTGATCTTCCCACAACTCATTTCCAACTGAAATTTAACAGACCCTCATCTGCGAAATAATAAATAAGAACCTTTACATGCAAGACTCAGTTCATTAAGCAGAGCTTTAAACAAAGCCTAAATAGCAGCTGATTTAGGGAACAAGGTCAGGAAGGCAAGGCTGCCATAGCTGCGGCACGTGGGTGGGATTTACCATCCAGCCCCGTATGGTCAGGTCCACAAAAACCAAACCTATTGCCAGGCTTAAAGCCACCACCAAGAGCTTTCCCCTTTGGCAGTGAAGGGAGGGCTCTGAAGGATTACAGAAAATGCCTTATTACAGCAAAGTAATGTGGCTCTGGATTTCACTATCTCCTCTATGTGGGGAAAGTCCGATGTGGTGAAGCTGGTGGCACGGCAAGGGCAGGGCCAGCGCTGGCAGGTGTGTCTTTCCCAGGGAGAGTAGAGCCAGACATGCTCACAGACTTCCCAGGCCAGCCTGGGAACCGGCATGCACCAAATCGGGACAGGAGCCCGTGCGCAGACTTGCTGACAGCCCGAATGGGCCTGGCAGAGGCAGGAGAACCCCAGGGCTTGAGGCACCTCCGCACAGCAGATCCGTGGGCTGCTCCGAGCACTTTACACACCACTAACTCATGTACTTCCCTGCTGCATAATTCATACCTTTTTAGCAAAAGATAAAAACTTCATAACTGTTAATGTGCAAGTGTTTATTAACGTGAGTTTGCCAGACAGAGCTTGGATTTGGAAGGAGCTCTTGAGAAAGAGCCAAAGTCTGTCCTCTGTGAGCAGATTTTTTTTTGAAAGCTCAGAGCCTGGTGGGTACAAGACTCCAAGCAATTCTCCAGTGGCTGCTGAGCTGCTGCTTCATCCTGGTTCCCCTGAAGAACTTGGAGCATTGCAGAAGCAGAAATAAATAAGTAGATCATTTCCTTTACACAAGGCCGGGTGCTGGATGTGCTGTATTGTTCATGTTCGTCTCCTGCACAGAGCAGTCTACCAAGCACAGAAAGGAGATAAGAGCATTTGTTCCCACAAAGAGCACAGAGAGGATGAAAAACAAGTTTTCTGTTGTGTTCCATGCAAGGTTGTTTATAATGCCTGTGACTATTTTTAAGCCTGAGAAATGAAGGGCTGCCAGCTGCATCCAGCTCTTGAGGGAAGGTGCATTGTGTTCTGGAGCACTGTCAGGTGAAGCAGCGCAGACACTCGTTACCCGGCAGCCAACACAGGGACATCGGTGACACCACCCTCCCTATCCCTGTCCTTGGCAGGAGCCTGGCTGCAGGCACTGTCCTGGCAGGTGGCACTGTGCACCCAATACTGGGGTCACACCACCACTCCCGGGGACAATGTCAGTGCAAAAAACCTTCCCAAAGACATTGTTGGGGGGGAAAGGCAGTCTCTGGGTCTAGAGGAGGAGCAAGGTCTGCTGTTGCTGCTGCCTGTTCTGTAAAACCATGTCTGGCGGGACAGAGACATGGGCGGGATGGAGACATGGGAGGGATGAAGGTGCGGGCAGGATGGAGGCACAGATGAAATGGAGGCACAACCAGGCAGGAGTATCCTGCACCTGCTGGAGCAGGGCAAGGATAGTTGCTTGTGAGGCTGCCCCAGGGACCAGGGAAAGAGAGCAATGCAGAGAACATGGGAGATACTCCAGCTCCTTTGGCAGGATGAGCAGCCAGCCCCTTCCAACCTCCACCCCACTGCTGGCACACAGGAACTCTGGGATGCTGACAGCAGCTATTTTGAACAGCCTCTGACACAGTGAAGTGAGAAATCACTTCCCAGAGGCAGAATCTCTCTCTTGAGTGTTCTGGAGAGATCTGAGGCCACTGAAACTCATGCTGTAGAGTATCATGGACACGGACCAGGCTCCCCAGGGAAGCAGTCACAGCCTGAAGCCTGAGAGAACTCAAGGAGCATTTGGACGATGCTCTCAGGCAGATGGTAGGATTTTGGGATTGTCCTCTGTAGGGCCAGGAGCTGAACTCGATGATTCTTGTGGATCCTTTCCAGTTCAGTATTCTATGATTCCAGGATCACTGCAGTGCCTTGACCAAGCTGTAGCTCTGTTTAGAGCCTCCCCATGGCAATCCCAGCCACCACCAACACAGCTCTGCCATGGCCACATCTCAGTCCTGGCTTCCCTGAGGAGCTACTCTGTCATTTCCTGGAGGTTTGATGTGTGTTCATCAAATTGAAAGGGTTTAAAAAAGAAATGAATATCATAAATACCCTAAATGAGTCAGATCTCTATAGTGTGCTGTCAATATAGATAACATTATTTAAATAAGTTCAGAACTTTTGCCTGTAAATTAAAACATCTTATTGAATATATACTGATTAGAAGGCAAATGTCTTTGTTCTAATTATCTTAATTATGGGCTTTTAATGTCAAGAATTTGTAGAAGTAAAAACACTCCTAAATGGCAGCATGCAACAGCAATAGCTGCATCTGCTGGCACTTGGACCGGGCTGTCAGAGTGAGGAATGCACTGATTCCTGGGTGGGACATGGTGAGTGGTGGGTGTGCAAGGAGGCTGTAGGGCTGAGAGCAGTGTCTGCACACACCTGTCACATGAAGTGACAGTGGCAGCTTGGACAAACTCCATTCATCATCCCCGTTTGTACAGCTCCCACCTCTGGGTACTTAACATGGGGGAGAATGGCTGCTTGGGAGTGGGCGGAGCAGGAGCCTGGGCTGGTGCATTTGTAATTAGTTAATTCATTTAATTAATTTATCATTGTTTTGTCCTATCTGGGTGGAGCACAGCTGTGAGTGCTGCATTCCTGGAGGAGGGTTTGCCATGGACCAGCTCTGAGGAAGGCCCATCAGCTGCGCCCCTTCCACCAATGAGTCCGACAGTGCTGGGGCAGAGGATCCCACAGCCACGGGCTCCAGCCAGCTGCCTCCTGCAGCACGTGTCTCCTCACAAGGCACTGAGCTCAATCCATGGGCACTGGGACATTAGGCAGGGCCATTTCCAAGCAGAGGAGCAATGCTGGTCTCTGCTTCTCAGCAGACAGGAAGCAATTCCCACTCTGCAATGACCGGTGGAGAAGGAGAATTACCTTCCATTTTCTCTGGTTCACCACTAGCAATTGCACTCTGCCTTTTGGGCTCCTGCTTCCAGTCCCATTGCCTGTGTCTGAAAAGCTAATTAATTTATGCTGATCACTCATCTGTGCTCTGTCTCCTACTTTTATTTTATTCTCATTTTAGCTTCTTACCTTCCTTCACACTCTTCTAACTTCAGTGAATGGTTTCATCCTTTCTAAGTGAGGCTCTGTGCTGCTCACAGGCTCTTATCTCTGAGAGCACTAAAAGGAATCACCCATTTTGTTCCATAGCTGGATGCCCCACAGCCCTCTTGGAGAGATGGGATGGAACTCACTGAGAATAATACCTGCCTGATTAGTGGGTAAAAACCCAGCAATGGAAGACTGTGCAGAGGATGATGCCTGTGGACCATCCTCAGCAGCCTGGCTGCCCCAGGCTCCCATGCCAGGACACAGCAGCTGGGAGATGCTGATGGATGCCATGTGGGATCCAGGCACAAGCAGCAGGTGAAGACACACACATGGACTTCACTCTTGTAGTGAACAAGCAGCCACACGAGTAAAGGTAGAGGGGCTGGGGGAACACCTCCACATCCCCCAGTGCACCTGTGAGCACAAGGGGGCTGCCAGCTCCTGCCATAACCTCTGATGGTGCTGGTATGGCTTCTGCAAAGCAAAAACTAAAAATAGACCAGAACCAAGTTTTATTTACTTCCAGATTTGTGCAGGCATGACAGCTTTTGCTCTCTGGCTGTGCATTAACCTGCACAGCTTGGGAACATGAAGTCGTGCCCAAACAATTGCGATGGTACAATTTCTAATTGAATTCCTGGTCTCATGACTGCAGATTATGAGACTCCACTTCTTTTCCAGCACTTGCTGGGTAACCTGCTCTCCTGCCCCAGTTTAGGTTTATTCTTGAATTACCAAAAGTACTTAACATAATGCAGAAGAGCTCAGCATTACCTGTTTGCGCTCAGCTGAACAGGGACATTTTTTTTCCTGGAAAGGTATTTCAGCAGTGCAGGAAATCACACATGCAAAAGGTTAAGACTATTATTAATAAAAAAAAACCCCAACAAACAAGCAAACAAACAAAAACAAACAAAAAAAAAACCCAACCAAAACACACTGTGTTGAAAAAAAATCTAACACTCATAGCCTGGGTAGCCACTGATTTTGTCCTCAAGATGACTAAAGTCAAGGTGTCTTGAAATATCACAGGATTTTCACATTTCCTTTCACAAGTAAAGCCAGAAGTCATTTTTTATTATCATGGAATTACAGAATGGTTTGGGTTGGAAGGGACTTTAAAGCTCATCTTGTTCCACCCCCTGCCATGAGCAGGGACACCTTCCACTCTCCCAGGTTGCTCCAAGCCCCGTCCAATCTGGCCTTGGACACCTCCAGGGATGGGGCAGCCACAGCTGCTCTGGGCAACCTGTGCCAGGGCCTCAGCACCCTCACAGCCAAGAATTCCTTCCCAATATCCCATCTAATCCTGCCCTCTGGCAGTGGAAAACCATTCCCCCTTGTCCTGTCACTCTGGGTCCTTGTCCCAAATCCCTCCCTGTCTTTGAGCTGCTTTAGGCACTGGAAGGGGCTCTAAAGTCTCCCTGGAGCCTTTTTTTCTCCAGGCTGAACACCCTCAGCTCCCCCATCCTGTCTCCAGAGCGAAGGGGCTGCAGCCCTTGGAGTATTTCCGTGGCCTCCTCTGGACTTGTTCCAGCAGGCCCATGTCTTACTGATTTTGGTCCCCAGAGCTGGAGGCAGCTCTGCACGTGGGGTCTCACCCGAACAGGACAGAATCCCCCCTCCCCTGCTGCCCACCCTGTGCGATCAGCCCAGGACTAGGGGGGTTTCTGGGTCCCAGCACAGGTGGCCAGGGCATGTCCAGCTCTCACCCACAAGCACCCCCAGGTCCTTTTCTCCAGGGCTGCTCCATGATACTTTGCAGTGACACTCATTGGAATGATGTGCCATTGGAATGTCCTGCCTGATCCTCAGCACACCGTGTGCTCAGCTGTCCCACTGCCTTCAGAAATGCCCCTGGTGAGGGTCCCCGCTATGCTCCCAGCCTTGCAACCCATTTTGGAGAAAACCAGTGAGCTGAAGGGCAGACTGGAAGGCAGATTCAGGTTGTTTTTCTTTTCTAGCTGGACGTATGGATACAGGAAGTCTTTAGGGACCTTGGAAAGAAAAACTACCTCCCTTTGAACTGTTAAACTGATGGCATGGCTAAGAATAGCCTCTGAAGGGAGAGGGAAGATGAATGACACTAAGCATTCAGCACCTTTTCTTACTGTGCAGTAGTCTGGAAATTTAAAAAGTGAAATATCAAGGCATGTGCAGGTGGAGGGGAATGGCCAGTCACGCCGAGGACATTTGGAGGAGTGTGCTATTATGTAAAGCAAACTGGGGAAAGGTTAGCAAATACCACTGCTTCCCTAGGGAGCCCTTCTCTTGCCAGAGTCATTAGTGCACTGGCAGGATAACAGATCCTCTCTGCTAATTCTCTAGGTCATAAGCAAATTAAGAGAGAAAAGCTGATCTGCTATCAATCTACATTAAGCACAGGAACCCAGCTCACCTGTCCAGCAGCCTCTGGTTTACAGAAGGGTTAGGGCTGGAATATCAAAGTCTTGTCATTAAACCAAGCCCGTTTTCCTCTCAGCTCAGCCAGTCTGGGCATGGGGCTCTGGGACAGGGCTGCAGGGTTCTAACATGCCTCGGGTGAGAGCATGGCACAGGGAAAGCAATTCCCCAGAGAGTGCCCCAGGACTTCCACCAGTGTCACTTCATCCCTATGCTCCATGTCCAGGGGCTCTGGGGTTGTGGCCCCACAGGGAGGGCTTGGGTTCAGCCAGCTCGTGCTCACCTCAGAGACTTGATGCCAGCTCACAGTAGTGCAGCTTGCGATTTGGAAAGGGACAGACCAGGGAAATGTTGCTCATGGGATGTGGGAATCTCCTTCCCTAGGCAGGAAGAGGTGAGTGAGGGCAGGAAGAGGGAGAGTTGTTGCTAGGAGCAGCCCAAGTATCTCCCAGCATGGGCAGAAAGAGCTATTATATATTTTGATATATCGATCTATTGATACTACCTCAATATAAACTGCTCAGTGAGATTAAAACAACCCACTCACAGGGAGGATTAAGCCCAGGTCTGGAGCAGCTCCCTCCAGACACTCCACTCTGTGGATGAGTACCTTGGGCATGGCAGGTGCTGGGAGAGTGGTCTCCTCTGCCAGGGCCATTCCATGGGTGCAGAGAGGTTTAGGCTGGATATTAGGTAAAGGTTCTTCCCCAGAGGGTGGTTGAGTCACGTTTGCAGTGAACAAAAACACCCACCCGCACAAAACACGGTATTAAAAAATCCTGCCTTTAATCTCAGGTTCCAGTAGCAACCTTCTCCCCATCCAATTACTTGTCTTACAATTGACATCGAAATATTAAATCCTAAGAACTAAACCGCTTTGAAAGTATAACCTACTTTTAAAGCAGACAAGATTTATAGTGAAAGCATTTACTTTCTAGTCCTTGACGTTATCAAAATCTCTGATGCCGCATCAGCAGCTCCATAAATGAGGCCTCCAAACACAGTGTCTGGTTGCCATTTGCTGGGCACTGTTTGCTGGCTGAGCTCTGCTGATGGCAGCCCGGAAAAAGTCCAGACCTTTGCCCCAGAGTCATTGGTGTTGGGTTTGGCCAGGGTGTGATTTCAGCACAGGAGCCCCAGAAAAGGCCTTTGCCATTGCAGGGGAAGGAAGTCAAACAGCCGTCCTGGAAGTGCCCCATCCCTGCAAGTCTTCAACACTAGGGTGAAGAAACCTGGTCTAGTGGAAGGTGTCCCTGCTCCCTGCAGGCATGGAATGAGACGAGCTTTAAAGTCACTTCCAACTCAAACTCCAAAGAGCAATTTGATAAATGCTGCTGTAGCAGGAGTCTTGACCCTCAGATATCACCATAAAGGGACTATCCCAGAGGAGGACTTCCTGGTAGGGTCATGCCAGTGCCCCACAGCCACATCCAGCCCCTTCTGCCTCTCTGGTGGCACCAGAGCTGGTCCTGGATGAGCCCCTCTGGCTGTGTGACAGGTGACAGCCGACTCTGAAGCCACGTGTGACCATGGTGTGCCCTTGGCACCCTTCTGCTGCCACACACTGCCTGGCGCAATCAGGTCTGTCCTGCACCCTTCTGACCATTGCTGAGTAACAGAGGCAGCCGCTGGTACTGTGGGCTCACTGCTGCCAGCCACAGCATCCACGAACAGCTCAAATGAAAACTGGGGAATCTTTGCCCTGGGGCAAGCACCAGGCTTGTGGCAGCAGCAGCAGCAGCAGCAGCAGCAGCAGCAGTGGTGCCCCTGGTCCCCACCTCTGCCTGGCCTCAGCCTTCATCATAAATTGCTGCGCTAACCTACATGGAAAGGCATTAACTTTCACTCCTGAAACAAGGTGCAATTAGTTGGGCATAAAAGAACACCAAGTGATGCTAATTACCCTCTAAAAGACGAATAGAATTAAGCCAGAGAAGCAGAAAATTACCTTTGTGGAAGATCTGCTGCAGAGTTGAACTGAACAAGGATGGTAGCTGGATTGGCAATGAAGAATTTGTCTTTTAGCAACAGTTCACAAGCACCTTGACTATCGTCTTTTGTTTGCTCTTGGAAATCATCCAGAATTTTAATTAGCCATTAACTATTCCCTACACATTCAGCAGTGTTCAAGGAGCCCATTGTACTGGTTCCACATCTCTCCTGCGGGCTCCTCAGGCTGCCTCATGACACTTTGCTGACCACTAATTGCTTCCGATAGCACATAATTCATCACCCGCCAGCTCTGCTCCTTGCAGCCTGCCCAAAGATCATGAAATCACAGGACGGTTTGCGCTGCAAGCACCTCCAAGCTCATCCCATTCCACCCGCTGCCATGAGAAGGGACACCTTCTGTTAGACCAGGTTGCTCCAAGCTGCGTCCGACTTAGCCTTGAGCACTTCCAGGGATGGGGCAGCCACAACTTCTCTGAGCAGCCTGTGCAAGTGCCTGTTCCAGAGATGGGCAGCAGCCTTCCTGGGAAGCCATGGTTGCTGGAGCTTTGCCACCAAACCACCAAGCCCCAGCCCCACCCCTGGGGTGTTTGCAATGGTGTTGCTCTGTCCCAGTGCTCCTGCTTTGCAGAAGGTCCCGGGTCCCCACCAGATGTGTTGGTGACAGGACTCACAAAACGAACTGGGATCTGCCCCGGATTTACTCCCCTGCAGCCCTGAGGAAACCTTTTCATGAGGCAGCGCTCCAGCTGCTATGCAGTCCAAGTACTTTCTGACTCCAAATCCTTCCCTTGCACTGGTCTCTTCTCTGGCTGCTGTGCCCAAAGAAACCTGAAGCATCTGTGAAGGAGCTGGAACCCAAAGAGGACAACTTTGGGGCTCTGTATGGCTAGCACGTGCACAGGGATGTGCCACGAGCAGCCAGTGACAGTCCTCAGCACAAGTGATTTTCAAGGCTGATCAGCCACGGTGATTTGAAGCTCTCACCCTTCAGATCACAGCACTGTTCCCAGGGCTGCACCCCGGACAGACTTCCCCCAGCACAGCCCCCTCAGGACTGGGCTTGCCCATAAAAAGCTGGAGGTAACAGGGAGTTTTATCCAGTGCAAAGCCACATGCATCCGAAACCTCAAGGAATTTCTGCCCCATCTGTTCCAGGCAGGTAGGAAGCACACAGTACTGTGCAGCTCCTGGGACTTTTAATAGTCATTAACAGTCTGTTCTACTCAAGTCTTGGTGGTAAGGGGCTAGGAAAAGCTGTTTGCCAGGATCTGGAGCAAGAAGCCCACCAGGATGGGTCTGATGTGGCTGCAAATGCTCCTGAAATGAGAAAGATCCATCTCTCCCAAGGGCTGTTGCCTCAAGAGCCTGCTGCTTTCCCTACTGCTCTCTGAAGTTGATACATGTAAAACCTTTTTTTTCTCATCAATGCTACTCCTGGATTTATGCTTATGGGAAAAGCTCATGGAGTGTGCTGTGGGAACTGAAGACTTTAGAAAGCAATTTGAGAAGCAGTGCAGGGAATGTGCTCCCAAGAACTGCTGCCACTGCTCTTCCTGCTGTGCAGGACTTGCTGTACCTGCAGCACCGGCTGCTCGTTCCAGCCTGGTTCCAGCTCTCTTCATTTACAAGATGCATTATTTACCAGCCTGCCGTGCAGCTCATTTAAAAATCAGATTTATCAGCAAATATAGTAGTGCTTGCTATGGTGGCTTCCAACAAGAGTGTTTTGCTGGGCTTGTGTTGACTCGGCAGTTTTCTGCCCAATTCATCACCAAAGAGCGCTAGCACAGAGCCCTCAGCCCCTTCCCAGCCTGGGGGCTGTGCTCACAGCACCACTGGGATATGGGCCACCTTGGAGTTTGGACTTCCACAAGCAAGCCAGGCAGGGGAGGAGTCCCACGCCAATGGAACAACCTTCATGGAAGCACAGTGAACTCAGTGCTGCAAAGAGCCTGGATCCACAACCGGATCCTGTTTGGGCAGCTGGATACTGAACTCAAGAGACCATCAGTCTGTCCTGCTCCACAGCACCCACAAAGCAGGGTTAACACAGTTTGTGACATGTTCCAGTGGTGGCAGCAGGTCCTGGTGGAGGGTCCCAGGATGCAGCACCAGCACCAGGGGTGCCATCCATGTACCCACCGCTGGCAGATCCCTGTGTGGCTGCCTGAGAGAAAGGCTAAACGAACCTCTGAGCATTGGCCACGCTCTTATGTGGCAAGGGAGGTTATAAATGTGTATGGGAAGATCCAGGCACCTCCTGTAAAGCTGCATCCTGGAATGAACCACCTGCCCTGTGCCTCATGGATCTCTGGGCTGCCACTTCCCACACCTGGGAGCGGGGTCTGCCCTGCTCCTCTTGTTCTGCAGCAGTCCAGCAGTGCCTGGTCTGTTGTATGGAGCTTTGGGGGTAGGAACAGCTCACTCCAGCTGAACCACGCTGCAGGAACCGTTCTGGTGCCAAGGAATTTTTAGCATATCATGGGAAGTGTCAATCACTTTGCAAAGGTGGGACTGTTCATGAAGCTCAAGATCCACCCTAGAAAGGGGATACTAGTGCTCAGAGGAGCAGTGTCCTTCCCCTGTATGCTGCCTTCCCAGCCAGCACCCTCTACCCTTTTCTTCCACCTCCAGCTCCTGGGACCAATTACCCCATTGGGCCATTAGCTAGTGCCAATTTTGGGTGGGAACAAACCAAGGCCGTCTGAGAGCAACAGCAGAGCCATGGGCACAAGAGCCAGAGCCAGGGCCAGGGCCAGTCATGTCTGGGCCACCCATGGCCGAGGGACCCGTGGCCACCTCGTCACACCTATCCCTTCACTTCGCAACACGTGTGCGGGCACTTGCTGCTCTGAGCACTGCAGCCCCTCCTCTGCAGCCAGGAGCAGGAGCACACAGTAAACACACATAAATATTTAATGTTCAGAGAGAGAGTTTTTGCTGTGACCCAGATTTCTTTCCCCCGATGCCCCACTAGGACCCAAGGGGATTGAATGGAATGGGAGCTTGGACGTGGACATGCATGGCTCACCTGTGTCCACAGCAGCCCCCAGCCCAAATCAGCCAGGATGGCACATTTTCCCTGCCCACTGTTCCATCCTCGCAGGGCTTGTCTTTGAGCCAAGGTGGACATGTGCTTGCAGGTGCCACACTACCCGCCTGCAATGGGGACAAGCACAAAGTGGGAAGGTGGATGCCCTGCTCCGTGGGAGGCACAGGAGGAGAAACTGGGATGCTCCAAGCAGGATCAGCCCCTTTCCTGCAGCAGGCTTCTCTTCCAGGAGAGGTGCCTGCCAAGAGTTTCCCAGCCTCAGACCCACCTTGCTGCAGCATTGCTTGGCTCTTTTCCCCACCTGATGAGGCCAGGGGCAGGCTGGGAGCACCTGCTGGCACCAGCAGGGCCGAGTGTTGCTCCCCAGCTACTGCTCCAGCTCACAGCGGAGTCGCATCCTCCAAAGGCAGCGCTGCCTTATCAATAATAAAAGGCAATTTCCCCAGACAGAGCCAGGAGATTACTCAGCCCTTCATGTGCCTCATCTGCATCTGACAGGATGGGAAGGACTTTAAGACGATGCAATTTGATGGTAACACAAAACAACAACAACATTAAGGGAAGAATAACAGCAAAGGCAGCTGTCAAAAACCTCGTGTTCCTTAACCAGGAGCAAGAAATCAGAACAGTCAGACCCAAGCAGAGGCTGAAAGGGAGGGCAGGACTGCAGCAGGGAGCCAGGTGCCACTGCCCATGGGGCATGTCGGCCACCGTTGGGGGCTCAGCTTTGGGATGGGGACACAGGGAGGATGAGAGGACCCCTGTGTTGCCTCAGCCAGCTCAGCAACTTGCCAGCTCCATGGCCGTGGAGCCCAGCGGAGGGAAAGGCACCATTGTGCATTAGGCAAGTAATGTTCCACATCTGTCAGGAGAGGACCTGGTGCCATGAGCCCACAGCAGGCACAGGGCATGGGGGAAGCCAGACACCAGGGTCACACGTGGCATGGCTGCTGCAGAGCTGGCTGCAGAGGGGGATGGAGCCAGGCCAGATGCTGCTACTTCAGTCTCCATGAAAACAAGCCAGAAGATGTCTGATGATGTTCGAGAGATGAAAGGTATCCAGAGGAGCTGGGCTCCATGAGGTTGTGCCAGCTCAACAACCAGGGGTCTGCAGCCCAGGAGCTCACAGCAAGGATTCAGGCACCTGCTACCAAGAGGGGCTACCATCCCCATGGGGACAGCTCTGGTGACACCAGGGGAAAAGGGAACACATTTTAGCTGGCAGCACTGGCAGCCCTTGGACCTCAGCACAGTCGTGAGAGCTGAGCAGGGTGCAGCAACTGGGGCTGGTAGCAGTCTCCAGAGCCCCCTTTCCCCCAAATGCAGGAGCGGGGAGACACGTCACTGCTTATACCGCAGTATGGCAGGGCTCAAGCTGCTGAGAGACCTGCATGGATGAGGCTGGCCTGATCTTCCTGTAACAAGGGCACTGGATTTATGGGTGTTTATTACATGTCCTCCACATGTAATCTGAGCCCCTGCTCTGTAATTCAGTTTTGCCCACCACAATTCAAATCCCATCAATGGAGCTGCCGTGGAGAGACCTGCCCAGCACAGCCAAAGCTCACAGGTTCTCCCCAGAGAGGAGCCAAGTGGCACCTCTCCAGTCCGTGGGAATGCTGGTGTCAAGCATGTAGAGCATGGCATGGCCCAGACGGGATCTCATTAAGAGTCTGTTATGCCTCAATACTTAAAATTAAAAAATGACAGTGTGAAAGAGAGAGGTCCCAGTGAGTGAGGATCTGATCCCCTTTTGAATATGGGCTGTGCGTCATGAGCTGCATGAATACATGAATACATGAATACAAGAACCAGAACCATGACTCTAAAGCATGGTTGAGAGGACCTGCCTGGGACAGAGGCAGTGCTGCCGGAGTGTTTCAATGCACTATTGGGCTCTGCTGAGCGAGGGATTCCCATTAACCAGAAATGCTTCCATCCCTCACACAGACCCTCTCGCTGAGGACCTTGGGGATCCCCCAGCATTGGAATGGGGATCTGACTGACAGCAGGGAGGGTGCTGCAGGCAGACGCTTGGTGTGAGGGTCTGGGGGGACCCTGCGTGAAGCCTGTAATCCCCATCACGAAGCCACACGGGAACAAGACATCCTGCTGTCTGTCTGAGGTTCCCCCCTCCACATGGAGCAAACACTGTGCAAATCCCCTGTCCCCTCTGGAGCTAGACTCATGCAGAGCCTGACGCTCATCTCTCCCAGGCTGGATGTTCCTGCTTCCTCCAGGCACTTGGTTTAGCATAAGTCACCGCAGGGTCATGGCACCCATGATACATCCCACTCATGAACATTGCAGCAGCTTTGGGCAGCCTGACTGGCTCAGGCAGGTGCTGCATTGGGAAGCAGCAGAGGGAAAACCTCTCCAGAAAAGTCACTGGCACAGCCCCAGCCCAGCACCATCAAGGAGCTGCAGACCTCTGCAGCTGTGGGCAGTGCCAACAGAGGGAGGAAAAACACCAGATGCAAGAGTGACATCCCACTTGGAAGGACACTGAGAGCCCCTCACTGTCAGAAGCCGTGTCCCGAGGTTTTACAGCCTGGACAGGGACACCGGAGCTCTGGAAGCAGAGGCTCAGCCAAAACTTCTCTGGATCTGGCTATGTCGGAGCATTTGAGGGAGAGAGGACACCTCCTGTGTTATCCAGGCTCCTAGAACTGCTGCCAGTCAATAAAAACCAGTGAAGGGTTTCATAATGTCTGTGCCTGGACAGACAAACAGGACTTAATGAAACCTTTATTTTAAAAATATGGTTTTTAATTTAAATGCAAATTGGGTGCTGCATTAGCTGTGGGTCACTTGCACTGACACACTGCTTAATTAGCAGGAATGAGGCTCAGGAAGCAACAGCACAAATGGTTGGCCCTTTCCTGGGCATTTATTTTAATTAAAAATTTCAGGACAGGATTGGTCCTGCTCTACAGAACAGCTCCTCACCCAGTTCAGCCAGACCTTTCCCAAGCCATGCATACTGCCAGGGATACTCTCAGTAGGCTGCTAGCTATTAATGGAGCAGGGCACATTTATTTCTGCATCTCAAAATCCCTTTTGGCAAATCACAAATCACAGCACTCTGCTCAATAGATGCTCCTGCAACATCCAGCATCAGGCAAATGGTGCCAGTGATAAATCTGTGCAAGGACAGCAGAGATGTTTCCAACTGCTGGGGCGAATGACATGGATAAGTCTTCAGAAGACGTATTAAACCTAATGTGAAATTAAACCTTCCAAGTGATGAGCAGAGCAGTTATCCTGTGTTACATCCAAGTTATGTGCAAGAGGATCTTGTTCAGAGAAGATCTGCCTTTGCCGAGAGAGATGAGCTGGAATGAGAGCCCTGATCCAAGAGAGAGGAACTGGAGTCCAGAGCCCTGACTTAAGAGAGATGAGAGTTCTGATCTCTGGTCAGGGCTCCTGGAATGGAGCTTTAACTCTTCCCTCAGCCCAGCTCTGCCTTGTGTGAGACAAATCCTGACTTGAAACATCACCAGGAGATGGAGGGGGCAAAGCAGGGGTGACCCTGCATCTGTGCCTGTCAATAACCACTCAGGGTTCAATCAGTGCCATGTCCCTCACAGAGCAGATCAATGGTAACTCATTGGGAGAAAATGAGATAAACAGTGGCCTTAATAGCGCTCCATTGCCCTCCAAATAGCAACCCCAGCCAGGGCTGCCTCTGGGCACAGCAGGAAAAGGCCCTTGGATTAAAGGACATACTCTGAGGTTGTCCCTTCTCTGCTGTGCTGTGTTTCATCCCATTTCCAGCCTGGTCAGCTCAGAGCAGATCCAGAACCAGTTGAGTCAGACACAGAAAGAAGCACTGCGTGGGAGCCCAGGGCCTGGTGTGTGCCAGGTCTCCGGGGGGCTGTTCCCTTCCTCCCTCGGTGCCCATAACCTGGAGGGCACAAACTCACCCATCCTCCTAAAGGGTGTTGGAAACCTCATCTCCAACGCACAATGGGAGCTAACCACCCCTTTTCTCACCTGGGGAAGCCCAGGTGACCATTCACGGCATGTTCACATGCCCATCACCGCCTGCAGCAGCAGAGATCCCTGTGCGATTCCTGCCATCATCTGCTCCACATTGCTGGGACTCGGTGCTTCAACACCACCAATGTCTGGCTGGAGGCAGCTGATGCTCTCCGGGCTGGTGACCCCCACTGCTGGTGTTCCAAGTGAGCCACTTCAGGGCCAAAGCCATAACAATTAGGATTTGGAGTTTATTTGTTCCCTATACTTCTGTCTGCCTATGAATATGTGGGTTCATTCTGAAAAAGGACCCTGTGTATCTTCCAGCTTCCTATGTGTAGAGAACAGCAGTCTGGAGTTCAGGGAGCTCCCAATGCAGGTGACAGCCATGGCTGCCTTGGGATTGGAGCCCAAAGGCCCCAAGGCTGGGGGTCCCAAGGACTGTCTTCTCCTTCCAAATCACCTATTTGCTTATTTCCTTGCTAAGCCACAGACCTGAGGGACTTGGGGCTCAATTTAGCAGAAGGTGAAGCCATCAACCCACAAATGAGGGGGTAACTTTTCCAAGTGGGAGTCTGGAGGGACCCCAGGGACACACGGGGCTGCTCCCAGAGGGGGATTCACCCAGCACCCTGCCCCTGCTCACCTCCCCAGGTGACACACCCCTGCCTGCCTGTGTCTGCCATGCTGTGCTCACCAGCTCCATCACTCCACGGTGCCCAGGCTCATGCTCACAGCACCAACCATCACACATGAGCCTGGAGACTCATCCAAAGGGGCCACAAACTCCTGCAGGAGAGAAGGAGTGGAAGAGAACCTGGCAGGCAGGAGGGAAGGTGCTTTAATGAAGCATCCAGTATTAAACCACTGAAGGATTAAAGCGAGGAAGAACTAGGATCCTCCACAAAAACCCAGTCATTAGTGAAGCCCGAGGGTAAAGGCAATTGTTTTCTGGTTTTTTCATGTCTTTGATGACCCAGTTTTTCACTCTCATCAGCACCAGGCTTGTGTTAATTTTTAAATATGCTTGGGTAGCTGAGAACATTAACTATTCATGATCTTATCTGCAGTAGCTGTTGGCTCTGACACTGTGCCAGGGAGAGCTGAACTTGCCAGGGAAGGCAGTAGCTGGTTTTTCCTGAGCATCTTGTTGAAATGATCACAGGAGTGGGGTTCCAGAACACTCCTGGATAAATCAAGACTTGTGGGGCAGGTTAGGATCATTGAGTCCATTCTCCTGCAATTGAGGTGGCTTGAAAATACTTAAGAGCACACAAAAAGCTGGGATCTAGGGAATGCTGTGGACACTGTATGCTTCAGCTCCAGGGAAACCCCAGTATGGTTTATAAGTAAGGGAGCCTCCTGAGGTGCCAGGCGACTCTGGCTGTCCCCCTGCCCAGCCAGCTACTGTCCTAGTCCAGGCAGAGGCGGGAGGAATTCCTGGTTATCAGGAATGTGAGCTGGTAAACCACAGAATCATGGAATGTTTTAGGTTGGAAGGGATGTAAAAGCTCATCTCAATTCCACCCCCTGCCCATGAGCAGGGATACCTTCCACTATCCCAGGTTGCTCCAAGCCCTGTCCGACCTGGCCTTGGACACTTCCAGGGATGGGGCAGCCACAGCTGCTCTGGGCACCCTGTGCCAGGGCCTCAGCACCCTTACAAAGAAGAATTTCTTCCTAATACCTAATCTAAGCCTTCCCTCATCAGTTTAAGGCCTCTCCCCCTTGTCCTGTCACTACATGCCCTTGTGCAAAGTCCCTCTCCAGAATAAACATGGAAGTCAGTGTGTCTAGGATGGGGGGAACAAGGAACACACAGCTCTTGGGATCCCTTTCCCTGGACGTAAACATTTCTGTCAGCAAGAGCAGGGGATGAAACAGCTGCAGGAGCTCAAGTTAACCTGGGAAAAGCTACAGTGCTGAGATCTGGGAACAGGTACAAGAGTTAAGAACACAGGACAGAGCACAGGAGAACAAAGGTGATTAATTATCAGAACATCAACCAGCAGAAGAATGCAGTGAGAGAAAGAGTGAGTTATTCAAAGGAACAAAAAGCTTACGCTGGTTTTCAGGAGGGATTGGGCTAGCAGCACCTCCTGCAGCCAGTAGGTGGGAGATGTTCCCACCACCTTGCACTGACAGTTCGTTGCTGGAAAGAAAATCTCCTTTTTGGAGGATCCAAAGTGCAGGAGGACAGCATTGGAGAAGCAGGAGAAAAGTGTGGGGAGCACAGTGATCTGCAAGGCTCCTGGTCCAGAGTCAACACCACCACGGAAGAACTGTCCCTCCCCCATTTTCCAAAAAGGGTACAAGTACTTCCTGCAGGAAAACTGAAATGAGAATCACAAAATCAGAGAATGGTTGAGATGGAATCACCCTCTGGAGGTCACCTTGTCCAAATCTCAGAGTCCCAGGATCATGTCCAGTTAGCAAAGTTTACTCTATTTTTAAGCCCATGAAAATTAAATATCATAGGACAAAATATAATTATTCAATTTGCAAACCAACAGAGTTACACTGAATGCTCAATGTGTACAGCATTTTATTGATTGGACGTATGTTACAATAGACAAACATATATTACATACGCTATACAAAATATACATTCTGATGTGAAAAAAATATAAATAGACACTAGGAAATAGCAAGAGGGAAGAGAAGCAGCTTTGCTCTTGCTGCCTTCTGAACCCTCAGTTCCTGTACCGGTAGTGCTTTGGCATTGATTGAGAAAATGGCTTGTTTTTACTGAAAAAAGAAAGGCCACTCTGTCCCCTCTGCAAAGGGGAAAGACAACGCACATGACTTTTTTTTCCTCCAAGTCTACCAAAGAAGTTTTTCCACAGTGCAGCAAATTGTCATCTACGTACAAGCATCAGCTATTTACAACCAGCTTATGGACTTTAAATGCTTATGGAAGGATGTAAATGTCTTAATTCAGGATGGCAACTTTTATAGGCCACTCTCTCACAGAAATTGGAGCAGCTTTAACTGTACTCTCTGACAGCCAGCACAGTCCTGGTGCAGACAGCAGTGATTTTAAAGCCCTGGTCCGGGCCAAGCAGGTCTCACCGACTTAATGGGAATTCCCTTGTTCCAGGGAGTTGTACCCCAAGTACTCCCAGGGTCTGGACACTGCCAGCTGCACTATGACAGATCTGTGTGAGCTCAGCTCCTCCGAAGAGAAAGGGGAACGAAAGAAAAAGAAACAAGCATTTGCCAAATGGTGATGAGAGACAGAGCAGCAGCAGGGATGCTGTTCTCTCACTCCTGGAATTGCACATGCCAGCAGCACCCTGTCCCAGTAGCCTGAGCGACCAGCTGAGAGAGCAACCCAAAAGGATAAGGCTTTGCTGCTGTCATAGTTTCATGACATGACTTTTCTCATCTGGATTTAAACTGACAGTGCTGGGTTCCTGCAGCAGGGATCACTTCGGATCCAGAATAAGCACTGTGCCTTAAATGCTGTCTGGGAAGGAAAAGCCTGAAGGAAATAAAACCAGAAAGAAGTTAACTTAAGATTCTTTTTTTTTTTTAAATTGTATTAAAGCATTTCACCTGTCAGAATCCAAAAATTTACACACCTGTGTTTCTCTCTATTTTACCCAAAGGTAAAGGTCAATTGGATCCCCTTCTCACTAAAGCTGCTGGCTACCAAAGCAGCCACACTGGCTTTGAAAGCATGGGAAGAGCCCTTGAAAATACTTGCTCATTTGCAAAGAATTGACTATTATTCCTGTCCAAAGAGCTGTGGGAAAAGCATCATTATGCCCAGTGTTTCCCCACTCATTTACTCAAATACTTCACCAGAGTTTCTAAATTCAGCTGTGATTCTGCACAACTACACCTGTCACTTGAGTCACAAACCCTTCAGTTCAGGAATGGATCAACGGGAATTCTCACATACCTACAACAGAGCTGGGCCAAAAAGGGGTCTCAGTCGTTATAAAAATACCACACAGATGGTTTTATTTGGGTACAAATCCTACCGCTCCAAAGCAGGCAGCAGTGACCACGAAGGAAGCACCTCACTCTGAAGGCATGACCACAGAGCACAATGTACCTGCTGAAAACCCATCCCTGAGGAGTCTTTTAACACCTTCTACAAAAAGGGGCATTTTCCCAAAAGAAAGAATTTTTCAGGGAGTCTTTATAATGTCATTGTTCTTCCTCATTTTGTCAGGCACATCTCACTGGAACTTCCTCTGTCTCAGCAAGATTTTTCAGTAGTGAGGGGTTCCCTGCGTTGCCTAATTTCTCACCTGTCAAATATTTAAACATTTTGGCCACACTAAGATTTAAGGGAACTATTAGTTCAACAATTTAGCCTGACATTTTACAACAGAAAAGGAGCAATGTTTTAAACTCCACATGACTTTGGCTATGCAGAAGAAATAAGTGTTTTTCAAGTGCTCTCCCAGTTTACCTCATGCTTTTCATCACAACATTCTTTTTAAAAGTTCACTTAACTGTCAGCTAGGAAAAATATGGAAACCCTCTCAACATACACAATATTAAGGGTTTTTTTAAAGAGAAAAGCTTAGATAAACCTTGAAATTCTGCTAATGTCATGAAATGGATCAGCTTGCAGCCAGGCACACAGTTGTAGGCAACAATGAAATTCATCGGTATCACAGTTCTACCACATATCTATAAGTAAATGCACTTCTTTTCAAAACAAAGACAGCTCTATTCCCTCACAAACAAGCTTTTGGTCCCCCCAAGCTCCCCATATGGCTTAATACACAGCTGTCAAGACTAACAGTATGATACATACTTTGGCATAATAAAAAATAATTTACATTGCAGCCAACACGTTTATATGCTTAGGGTATACAAAATATTTATAAATGTGAGTTTATTTACAACTAGAGTCCATTATTCATAGAAGAAAACAAGCCTCAAACTTACACTGGTAACAGACACCTGCCAACAGTCTAAGGAAGAAAAAGCTGGCCAAGAGTTTTATGCTTACAGTTCCTGGGGAATTCCATGAGGAGGCCCTGATGGTTTGTTTCCAAGCAGACAAAGCATTGTGAAATAGCTACACACGTTCTTGAGAGCTTTCCAAAGCATGCACCACCACAAAGGCTGCTTCCAGCATCACACAATCCATGTTTTAATGCTATTTTTGTAGATGGCACTAATTATCCACGTGTTCTCTGGTGCACATTCCCATTTTCCAATGAAGAAATCGCAGAAGAAAGGGCATGTGTCACCTCCTCCAAGAGAGTCTGACTGTTCAGTAACTGCAGACACATACACGAGCATCTTTGGCCTTAGGGTTAGTCCTGAGGTAGTAAATACAGTCAGTCAATCTGGATTTGCTTTCAAGGCTCTGTGTGTTTTATGTGGTTTCACTGTGCTCATGAATGTTCCGTGTCCTGTTAAAATCAAAATTCTGCTCCCGTAGCCTGTGGCACGGTCTGGGCGATGCCTGGTCCCGGTCACTGTTGGTGACACCGTCGCTCCGGAGCCGCTGCGGGGCCTCATGGGCCAATGGATGGTGCAGGAATTGCGGGTGAGAGCAAGCCAGGTCTTTGCTGCCTCCCCACAGAGGAACCTGGAAGGGCTCTGAGGGATAAAAATTAGAAGATGAACGGGACAAAGTTGATAGAATCAAGGAATATCCTAACTTGGAAGGGACCCTCAAGGATTATCGAGTACAACTCCCAGCCCTGCACAGACACCTCAACAAATTCCACCCTGTGCCTGAGAGCGTTGTCCAAACACCTTTCGAGCTCTGGCAGCCTTGGGGTCATAACCATTCCCTGAGGAGCCTGTTCAGTGTCTGACCACCCTCTGGAGGAAGAGCCTTTTCCTGATACCCAATCCAAACTTCCCCTGACACAGCTCCAGCTGTTCCCTTGGGTACTGTCACTGCTCACAGAGAGCAGAGATCAGTCACACTCAGATTTTAAATAGATTTGAGCTCTGTGACTCGGCAGTAACAGTCGTTCCAAGATGATTTTCTCTGTTTTTGAGAGTATATTTTACTGGATGCTCTCCATTTCCAGCAATCTCTTACAGTAACCAGAAACACACAGAGCTTCAGAGTGAATTTTTAAAAAGGTGATCTGGAAGAAAGTCAACAGAAAAATAACCAATTTAGGGAGTTCTTTGAACTTCAGGCCAGCTCAAACAGAAAGGCTATTTGAATTTCTTATGTGAAGCTCCAACTTTCGGTTAACACATGCCCTTGCAGTATAAGCAAAGGCTCACATTCTACAAACTTAAACCTGCAAATTAAGAAATTCCATCTTTTTAACATCACCCTCTTCAATCTCAGGTACTAGATGAAAGCTGTTGTTTGCCGATGCAACATGGGCATTTGGAGAACAAGTGGTTAATAAACGCAAGTTACTCCACAAACTACTGGCACTTGAAGGATTAGCTGTGTGTCAATAGTGAAGGGCAGCACAACGAAAGTCAAACTTATCAGGGAATACAAAGCAACAAAAGGAAATGTGGACACTCACCAATAATCTGCTGGGAGATTTTCTTATCACTTTTTTTGTCATGGCTGGTAAGGAAGACAGGCATGTCTCTGTCTGCTAAGAGATTATCCAGAGCACTGCTTTCCTTCTGGGTTCGTGCTGTGTACGTCTCCTTGGGCATCTGCACCATGAGATTCGGGAGTGTCTGATCCAGGGGGTCCTCCTCAGTGATGAGGGCATAGGGACAGTACTCTCGGGTCCGGGAGTAGATGTTGGCATTGTCATAACAATCTGAGCAGATCACTAATGGTGCTGCAACACCTGATGAACACAACAGAAGAATAAAATACTCTCAAAAAGGACGAGGATGCCAGATTTCCATAGGCTTTATGTCCTGGTATGATCATTTATTACAGCAGCACAAATTGAAGGGTCTTTTTACAGTTAAGGGAGTAACAGAGTACTCGGCTTGAGAGGTCACATGAGAAACCCCCCAGACTCCCCCCACACAAATTCTCCACAGCAGTGCCTTTCTGAAGCTGACCAGGGGAACCATGGACATGTTCCCCTATTTCATGGGCAAAAGAGCTCTATGCAGGTCCAGCCAGCTTGGGCACCAGGCTGAAACAGGCTTGGGATTAAACCGGGATACCTGCCCACATCCATCTTGGACTTGACTTGTCTGGCTCACACACATCAGAGCTGATGATAAACTGGTCACTGAGATGAGCTGTTTCTCAACTCCTTCCTGAGACGAGCTGCTTCTCAATCCCTTCCTGAGACAGACTCTAATGAAAAACTTACACTGAGGATCAATTTTCAAGCCAGGCTATATAATGAGTGATGAGTCCTCAGCATTTTGATGGCAAAGAAAGCATCTCTGTAAGCTCAGTGACACGAGAAACCAGAAAATTGTCCAAACAAGGTAGGGAAATAGTGCAGACCCCTTAGTTATGCTTGTAACAAGCCAGCTAGATGTCTGCCAGAAGCAGGACTTTTATACCAAGGACAGGAGGCACAGCTAGTCATCTTCCAAGCAAAATCTATTTCCACCTCTTCTGCCTGGGCTCTTGAGATACCAAAGGAAAGAAACAGGATAAAGATCTATCTTGACACTTTAGCTGTGAGGATGAGACTGTGCATTGGCATCCTGCTGAGGCACTGGTAACACACCTGAGGGCTTTGCTTACCATCTGTGCCTTTGTGCACGTAGCTGCCAGCTGGAGGCATCAGCTGCTGATGGCTCCCTGCCTCCAAGTTACTGTAGCCTTCCTGGGGATCAGACAGTGTCCCTTGGGAGGACAGGTAGCTGGGAATGTCAGCAGGTAGGTTCATCTCCTCTGCAAGGCAGAATTAACACTGGCAACATTAAACAGTGTGAAGATTTCAAGGTATTACCAGCACTATTCCCCACATTAACAAGAACATCCAGAATTTCAATTCACATGTAGGTATCTTTTTTCTACCTCAGTAATTACGAATCTGGCTGGCCAGTTCAAAGTTGACAGGGCCAGAATGAAAATTTACAGCTATTATTCCAGACCCTGAATATTTCGAAGTTTATTCAAATATTTACTTCTGAACTTTACTGTTTTTCCTCAATGTAGGGCAAATCTAGTGTATAAGGAATAGAATCAGCACACTTCTGGCATTTAAAAGAACCTCTGCAATGGAGGAATTTGAGCAAATCCCTGAAGGGATTTTGGAAGGAAATCTTCAGTTCTTTTATATCGATTTGTAATGAAATCCAGAAATTTCAAGTGTTTTGAAATAAAAACAGGACCAGAGACTGTTGATTTTACACTTAACCTGTGTTAGTGATGCTGTAATCTTCATTCCTCCTCCTCATGTGGTAGATGACAATAACCCACACCAAGGACGTTCCCACCACACAACACACAACAACGATAATCACGATCCCTACTGTTGTCCAGCCGTCCTCCTCATGGACAATGGCACTCTGGGAAGAATCACAGTTGGGGGAAGCCAGGACATTTAGGTAAATATGGCCACGCTCAGTGCCCAGCGTGTTGGACATGATGCAAGTGTACTTCCCAGCATCCTCCAGTCCTGCATCCACTATGATGAGGAGCTGATTTGCTGCAGCGAAGAAATGCCGCTCGGTGACTGTCAAGGGACCATCGTCCTTGGTCCAGTTGAGGCGAGGGGCAGGACTGCCACCAGCTATGCACTGCAGGACAGCAGTTTCACCTCGGGTCACTGTCCTGTCCTCCAGGGGCCTCATGAAGGAAGGAGTTTCTGGGACAAAAAGTGAAATTGTAAGATAACTTCAAAGAATCATGGAATCCTATAATCATTTGGGTTGGAAGGGACCTTTAAGATCATCCTGTCCCATCCCCTGCCATAGACGGGGACACCTTCCATTAGACCAGGTTGCTCCAAGCCCCATCCAAGTGCCTTGAGCACTTCCAGGGATGGGGCAGCCACAGTTGCTTTGGGAAATCTGTGCCAGTCCAATTCTAAATTTGGCCACAATGTTAAAAGTCAGTGTCTTCAAAAAATGCTGCACTCTGGAAGGAACTGACTTTCCATTATTACTCAGCATAGTTCACAGGATGGGTCAGCTTGCAAGGGACCATAGTGGGTCAATCTGGTCCCACCTCCCTGCTCAAGCAGGGTCATCCCAGGGCACATGGGACAGGATTGCATCCAGACAGTTCTGGAACATCTCCAGTAAGGGAGACTCCACACCCTCCTGTCTGGGCAGTCTGCTCCCACATGGTAAAGTTCTTCCTCACATTCATGCAGAACTTGCTGTGCATCAGTTTCTGCCCATGGCTTCTTGTCCCATTGCTGAGCATCACCAAGCACAGCCAGGTCCATCCTCTGACCCCTCCCTGCAGGCACGGACAGACATTGATAAGGGCCCCTCTCAGCCATCTTTTCTCAAGGATGAACAGCCCCAGTTCCCTCAGCCTTTCATAGAATCATGAAATCACTTAGGTTGGAAAAGGCCTCTAAGATTATCAAGTCCAACCATTCACCATTTCCTTGTAAGAGTGATGCTCCAGTTCCTTCATGATCTCCATAGCCTCTGCTGGACTTGCTCCAGGAACTCTGGGCCCTCTTGTCCTGAGGAGCCCAGAACAGGACACAGCACTCCAGATGTGCCTCACTAGGGCTGAGCAGAGGGGCAGGACCACCTCCCTGACCTGCTGGCAATGCTCTTCCTTGTGCATCCCAAGATCCCACTGGTCTTCTTGGTGGCAAGTTTGTTACCTGTGACAAAATTTGCTCTAAGGCAACACAAATTCCTTGCCTAATCTACACTGCTGGACTGAGATATGCCCCTCAGCTCCCTGCAAAGATCACACTAACTCCAATGGGCAGCTCTGCAACTCAGCTTCTAAAGCTTCACTGTGTAAACATCACACCAAGTGCTGCTCTTTGTATTTTAACTTCATTCTCCACAATTCAACTTGTTACTTACAGCTAAGCTACACTTCCACTGCAGATGTGCAGGGATCCATCCGCCAGCACAGGCCAGTCACACTTACCCAGCACAGTCAGGGTAGCATTGGCCGAGAGTCCCCCTGCAATGTTCTGGGCCATGCAGCTGTAGATCCCCATGTCTTCCATCTTCACATTTGCAATGAAGAACACATCGTCCTCAGGCATGACGTGCATCCTCCTCTCTCTTGCAGCAGGGAAGTCTGTGCCACCATCTTTCTGCCAGGAGATCTGTGGAGGGGGGTGGCCCTCAGCAGCACACTCCAGCCGGGCCATTGCCCCAGTGCGGATAGTGAGATCCATGGGGGTTTTCAGGAAAGATGGGAGCTCTGGATGAAAGGGGGACATAGATTCAGCATTTTCGGTATCAGGTAAAATGCTGCAAAAGCTCCACAGCAGAGAGAAAATTTGAAAACATATCTGAAACACTCCGTAAGAAAGGGGGGCAGATTCTTCTGAAGAACTGCGTAATTTTTCAGTGATTATTTCTAAGAGCCTTTCTTCCAAAATTTAAATACAGTATGTACAGTGTTCACAGAATCACGGAATGCTTTGGGTTGGAAGGGACACTAAAGACAATACATGCCCATGGGCAGGGACACCTTCCACTATCCCAGGTTGCTCCAAGCCCCGTCCAACCTGGCACTGAACACTTCCAGGGATGGGACAGCCACAGCTTCTCTGGGCACCCTGTGCCAGGGCCTCGCCACCCTCACAGGGAGAAATTTCTTCCTAATATCCAATATGAACCTACTCTATTTCAGTTTAAAGCCATTAAGTTCCTCTAAAATGATGTGAAGAAGATGATTTCTCGCAGGAAGAATAGAGGGAAAAGTTTTTGCCATGTTTTTCTTTCTTGCAAACAGGGAAGGTAAGCTTCCATCTCATCACCTCTGCTCTGAGGTACTGTGGGGATGAGTGGTCTGCTGACTGATATGAACATTGTCTTTGTACCTCCCCTTCCCTCAAAATAAATGGAACAATGATGGCTAAAAATAAAAAAAGGACTTCGCTTTTGACTTCTCAGAGTTTTTGCCACTTATTTTCAGATGAGTCTTCCCCAGTTTTACAAACATGTGGGAAAGGTGCTGAGTTCTGAGGAGACAGTAGAGGGAGCTTTTAGTTTAAAGAATTCCACCTCCAATTAACTAGATGAACAACTAATTGTATTCTACTAAAGCATGGGAGATAACTGCCACTTTGAAACCACTTTCAAAAAGTGAATAGAGGCTTTTCATCCACAAAAAAACCTAAAAACAAAAAAGCCCAAACAAAAACAAAGAAGAAGAAAAATCACTTCTTTCCAGCTTTATAATGTGCGTGATACTTCTAAATCCCATTGAGATCTGCAAGACTATTTTGGCCCAGCTTTAGTGAAAAACAAACTTGTAGCTACTTAAATGAAGTTTTATGTTCAGAGTGCTGCTCCTTTTTTACCATTGTCACTTACCATTGACAGTCAGCTTGGCTTTGTTGGAATAATTGGAGCCAAAGTAATTGGTGACAATGCACTGGTATTTCCCTTCATCAGTGAAATTCACATTGAAGAGGTGCAGGACAGTGGTGTATTCCAGCACCTCCCCACTTTGCTGCTGGTACCTGACAAAATTCTCAACCTCTGCATCATAGAGGACCTCGCTGTCTTTGCGCCAGGCTGTGGCCATGGGTGAATCACTGCTGCTCACAGCAGTGCACATCAGGGTCACGTTTGTGCCTCGCAGGGCTACTGTGGTCTCTGGGTGGACTCTGATCTGCGGTTTGGGGAAATTATCTGAAAAGAAAAGCACCAAGATTAGCTACTTTTTGTCTTAAAGTTGAACTAATATTGCAAGAAAACTCACTCAAAACACAATGTAAGCAAAACCAAAACTTTGGGAACTGATGTCCTGCTTGAGGTGCACAAGTTCAGTTGTTTTGAGCTGGAAATCAAGCTGTGAAAGAGGGAGAAGAATCCGCATTGAAAACAATCAGTGTGGAAGTGCAGTGCTGAGCAGCCCTGCCTTTTGTCCAACTGTCTGAAACTTGCTATATTTAGATCACACTCAAAAGTCCTGCTCAGCTGAAGAGCCAGGCCATTTTATGAAGGACTGAAACTTACTTTCAAATAGTTTAAATATCCTGAAGAGCCTTCAAGTTCTACAAGTACAAAACATAAAGAGCTGGCAGTTCACCATCTCATCCCACTCAATGAAAGTGACTTCCATATCCATTATTTCAGCAAAGACACTGTCATAGACACACACAGAGCTCTGTCACACGCCACCATGGTGGGACTGGAGTGGAGAAGTGGGTGCTTGCACCTACATGATTATTATTGTAGCCTTTGCCACCAAAGCAATGAAAGAATTGCATATAAACAAATAACTGTTATAAGACTGCTCACCAGGAAAAGGGAACATCAGACTAATTCCAGGCCTGCCACAGACTTCACCCAGGCTCTGGGCAGAGTTTGAGACCACCATAAACATCATAGATATGGAGCACCAGAAAATGTGCCCGAGCTTGAACTACTCTAATTTTTGCCCAGCAAAGCTGTGGCTGCCCCATCCCTGGAAGAGCTCATGGCCAGGTTGGACAGGGCTTGGAGCAACCTGGTCTCGTGGAAGGTGTCCCTGTCTATGGCAGGGGGTGGAACTGAATGATCTTTAAGGTCCCTTCCAACCCAAACCATTTTATGATTCTACAATATTCTGCTGGTATGGACAGGAACCAGGAAGGAAGTGTCAAAACAGACCTCGCAAAGCTAAAGGTAGACATAAGCAGGGAGAATGGAAGCATAATCCATTTTTAACAGTAAGCTAAATAAAAAAAACAATGCGGTCTCAACTGCACTACTCCCTTGGGTTAACTTCAATGCTCAAGCACCACAAAACAGAGCGAAGAGATGCAGAACTAAACCCCAAACTCAGAGCAGACTCAGTGATGTACATGGGCACACACGGGCACCATGGCCAGGACCAAGTACCTCCCCAGCATTACAGCTTGATTTCAGCTACAAGACTTGTGTTACTGTGTTTTTGTATCAAGTCACTAAAAATACAAACCACAGACAAAGTCATCAGGGTCCACGCTGAGAAGGCTTTGTCCTGCCAACCACTCAGGGTGAGCACAGCTGACATTTACAGCCTGCAGTAAATGGCTCTCACTGAGCCACTGAGGCAGCCATTTCAACTGGCAATCGCAAAGCAAACTGCTTGTGTTCAACGCTCTGCAGAAACAGGGCAAAACAAAAGGGTGAGTGAAGTTTATTTCACATGTGTACGTGTGATTTCACGTAGCAAAGCAACTTACAGCATATACATACAGAAAACATCAGATTTACAGTACTGTTTTACACATATGGGTAGTTATTACAAAATCTTAGCTATTTATGCTAGAATCGGTCCCTCTATGTCAGCATTAAAATCTTACATTTCATTTTAATCCTGGAGAATATAAACGTAGAGTTTCAACTTCTAAAAAAACCATCCCAAAACCACTAAGCCTGTCTTTACAATTATCTCATCCCCTTTAAAGCAATTAAAAGGAACATAACACTGCAGACCAGCTCCATGTTTCAAACTAAACACACCTGCCATTATGAAATGAGCAGAGGCCTCAATTCTCATTTTAATGCCAGCTGATAAATATTTAAGGCCAAAAGTGATTTGTTTCATACAGGTATCAACTGCAGCTCATTTTCTCTGCTCCACAGAAAAACTACCGACAGGAAACAATGATGGGTCTCTCCTTTCCTACCACCTGCTTTCAAAGTCTCCTAAATATTATGTATGTGTATGACTGACTTGAGACACTCCAGCATTTAACAAGAAGTGATCTGTCCTAAGAGGACTCCAGTAATGGGAGAAGAGAGGTCCCAAACAAGCCAGGATTCCATCCTGCTTTTTGCCTGTACATATCAATGACTCATCACTTTTAAAATACATCAGAGAAGGCAACAGAAGTCTTTAACATCTGAAATTGTCTCCTCACACTGGCAGATCTTGCAGACTAAGTTCATCTGGCCAAGGTTAATTAATGGAATAGCAGTTTTAGACTGGATTACACAGCAGTCAGAGACTTTATCTCACAGAAAGGACTGCATTACAGTAGAATTAGTCTTGGGTGTGAAGGTCATTTCACATTTTACTACTTCAGATGTCTGAAGACCACAAGAGACCCTATCGGCTTAAACATCTACTGAGCACATAAAAACTCTTGTCTAGCTGTGAATTTTAAAGCCTTTCCCCTAGCCCCCAAAAACAGGAAGAAAAAACACAGGGTTTGCTAATCCCCCTGAGAGATTCCTGATGAATTCTTTTGTTCACTGCCTACATGCAGTGCTGAGCTTGCTGCAAAATCATAGGATAGGAAAAGCTTAATTGTATGGCAAGAAAAAAATTAACTCCTACTAATTGCAACTAAGGAAATGCAGGTGAAGATTTTATCAAACCTTAAATCTAAATATATTGCCACCAACTCTGAGTTGATAATTTACCAGCATAGCTGCAAATATTTCATGATGAAAGCAGACACACTTCAGACAACTTCAACCAACCCTACAATGGCTGAAGGATTCTTTCCAAGGTAGGGCTTGTAAAGAATCTCTAAATAATTGTCATGAACTTACAGCTCCTTCAGCTGAGCCTGAGCAAAGGCATTTTCTTGGATGGACATTATTGCATTGTTGCTTAAATCTCTGTAAGTTAAGCAAAGAGCACAATAACGAGTCAGTGTGATTTCATATGCTGCCTTCAGTTAAATTCTTGAAAATATGACAGAGAACACAAGACTGAAGTTGGCAAATAATTAGGAGTTTTACAAATTAAAATACTTACAGATGTTCAAGTCCTTCAAGACCAGAGAATGCTTTTTTGGTAATTGACTTAATTTGGTTTCCTTGCAAGATTCTGAAAACAAAGGCCCAGAAACCAGTCTGAATGTCAATATGAGTTCACAAACAAGACCCAAAAGAAGTTCCCTATGATGCTTAACTACATTTTTTTTTCTAATTCTAGCTGAGATAAAGGATTAAATACTACTTTTCTTAGCTTAAAGGCTCAAATAATTTTCCAGAGAACAGGGTTTCTTTGCTATTTTCAACTTAGAGATTTGGGCTAGAAATGTGTCAGAAGATAACTTAAGTCAGGAGGATGAAACAGCACTAAGTAGAACTTGGGAGTGAAGCAGTAACTACCTAAGACCAACCTGCTACCACCACACAAGTTCCTGGACTGCACCCTCACACCAGGCCATTTGTTATAAGCAACATTTGTGACTACACAGGATGGAGCTGCCTACAAAGCACGTGGCACTGGATGGAAAGTGCACAGTCTAAGTATTGAAAAGTTTGTTAATGTAATAGTGTTTCAAATTTGCTCAAAAATACTTTGTGTTTTGGGGTTGTTTTTTTGATATGCAGTAACTCTCACCCAAACCAAAGAAGCACAAAAAGTGACAATCATCACACAGAGGGAGTGAGGTATTCAGTAATAAATGCAGTCAAATATTTATGCTTAATCTCATCAAATTGGTGCTGTAAGGAAATCCAATGCTACATGGATCCGATGCTCCTGAACAAGGAACCCAGGACTATATCAAGAGGTTGTGGCACACAAGTGGCAACACTGTGAGAAAGGCTTTCTGCCTCATGTCATTGATTTACAATTACTTAATATTTTGTACTCTCCCTCTCTGCATGCCTGGGAAGTGCTGTCATTCCCCTAGTTTGTTATACATACAGTTTATCCAGCCTGCTGAGTCCCACAAAAGCTTCATTTGCATCTTCTATGGCCCAGGAGATCTCATTGTTCCGCAAGTCCCTGCAGGAGAAGACATTTCTTAGAAAGAAGCCTTGGAACATGACTGTGACCAGGGCTAGTGGTGAGCTGAGGAAGACAGGCCAGGTATGGGGCTCTAGCACAGCATCACCTGGAAGGTCTCAAATCTTTTAGAAAACTAAGCTTGTCAGGAGATGAATTTCTTATTTCAGAAGTGCAACAGGGAAAACTGTTCATGGTAAGTGCTGCAGCCAGAACCACAAACAAATTCTGCAGCACAACTTCTTGATGTGGCATTTACGGAAAGCCCCGGTCTGACCAGCACTTGTCATGTGATGGACTATTTGCCAGGAGCTGGGAGAGGCTCCTGAAGCAAGTTGGTTCATGTAAGGGAATTAACCAATACACCAGCAGCATTAATCTTCACGAGTAACAGGCTTATACCGGCATTAGCATATTAAGGGATTACACCCAGGTTACAGCATAGGCCTGCCAGGCGCACCATGGTGGATTTTCAAAATGAAGTTGATATTCTGCTCACGAATCTCGTTATCAGCTAATGGGATTTCTGACTGACCTCAGCACAGCACTTCAACCTCTCATGGAGAAGAGAGGTCCAAAAAGCAAAAGCAACAGAGCAATACAGTTTGGAGAGGATTAAACGCTTTTTAGAGAGAAGATGAAATACATTAACTTGCATTTTTAGCCTGAATGGCATGGACTGAGGCAGGAGCATCTGTGTTGATACCACCATGCACAGAGAGGAGTGTGTTTAAAGGAAATACATATATGTATAAAATATATATCTATAGTCTGCACTGTGCTCTACCAGATATTCTATGCAACTAGAAGCTAGACAAAGCTTCCAAATGAGTCAACTGACATAAAACTAGCTGCCTACACAGGCAACTGTATATATCACTCATATAAACACTTCTTTCCCTGTGCTAATGAGGGAAAAATGAAGTATCTACTTTCCCGTATGTGAGACTGCAAACTGCGTAGAACACCATCGTGGAAGAGACCGGGATCAACCTCCAGGATACCATCATTGGCAACACACTGTTTTCTTATTTTTCTTACTTTGAAATATAGAAGTCTTGTCAAAACCATACACAGCAGTCACTTCCACAATTTGTATTTATACACTTCCAAGTTTAGGACAAAAATAAAAGAATTTCATATTTCACGCATCACATGGTCTAAACAAATATGGCCTTGAAACTTGTTCACATCAAATCTTTTCCTGTTCGAAAATTATTCGAGCTAAGGTACCCAACATGGAGCTGGACTAATAATGACTAGATGAATAATATGCCAAACTTATTTCCAAGTTGCTAATTCTTGTGATTTAAAATACATTTCTAGAATTATCTCAAGGTCTGCTTCAGAATGTTAGACTGTGAGTGCTGGAGAATATAAATGCCAAACTGCTCACGGTATCATGAAGTAAACGATGTGGTAATATGTAAAACTTCCAAACTTCAGTGCTATTTTTAGATACATCTGTAATCCTAACTTGCAGTTAGTGTACAGTTTTACAGTTTATTCTCCTACACTGCAGAGTGGCAGGAGCTGAACATACAGAAATATTTACACCACAGCCCTAGCGCCAAACAACCAGCACACAACCAACAACGGAACTAAAACCACACGGGATCTCTTGTTTTTTGAAGTATTTTTACACTCCACTACTCAGACCACTCAGCAAAACGAGTGAGCAGTCCAAAAGAAAAGCCCCTCATTGTGTGAGAGAGGAATTGGCTCCTCATGCCTGGCTGGGCACTAATGCTTGGAGCCTTGTTAATCATCGCTCCACATCCTCCATCCTGCCCATTCCAGCCCCAAAGCAAAGGGCCAGGCCCTCGCTGTTGACACCCCTGAGAGCCCAGGAAAACCTACTAATTAATCTGCTCTTGTTCTTCTTCATGGTACTCTAAGCCTAAGAAATCAGGTTTAATTATTTCATTAAAAGGTTGCATTAAGGTTAACAGAATATGACTGCTTACATAAATCTCTCTGGTGAGTTTGCTTATTTAAGCATTTATTTAATGAGGTGACAGAGGGGTTACAAACTTTCACTCCCTTCTCAAGTACTGTTGTTTAGTGTAATTACAACTGTTCACATCTACTTGGGACAGGACTGGGTCTTTTCAGAAATATCCAAGATCTGCCACGAAAGGTCCTGGCAAGTGCAAAGCTGTGCCTTCAACAGCAAGGAGCAACTCGACATCCCCTGTTATGTTTGTGAGGCCAGCACATGAGCAGGATGGGCTAAACCACACCTTCTACAACACCAAAACAGTTCAGTCCTTGGTTTCTGAGGTTCCAAACCTAAGGAAACCCTCTGGAATAAAGAGCTTCAAGCTATTTGCTCCACAAGTGGCATTTACACAAGGCATCCACATCTCTCAGAACCGGAAGGACACACATCTGAGCACTCATGGTCACCAAGTCGCTGTTTCTTACCACCACTAAAATTGAGTGGTTGGTTTGTTTTAGCTGGGCTGGAATTCTGTCATCTTATCAAGCCAAAAGATTATCAGCCCTACCACACCTGCAGGCAGAACAGCACCAACAATGATCTCAGACTTCCACAGTGCAATATCCATTGCCTCTACTTCCAAAAGCTCCACTCAATCTGAAATTGCATTAAACCGAAATGTCCATTTGAAGTTTTCTGTACTTACAAGGTTTGAAGATTTGTCAGACCTCTAAAGACACCATCGGCAATGTGACTGATGCGATTGTCACCCAGGTTTAGCTTCTCCAATAAGCCAAGTCCCACGAAGGCAGATTCCTTGAGGCGAGTGAGCTGATTGTATGACAAGTCTCTGGAAACATTCAACATACACTTTAAAGGTAAGCAGGAGGATTATTTATTAAGATACTATCTGACTCGATTAACTATTGTGTTTCAATTTCTCTAACAGAATACTTGTAAGTAAAACACAGCATTACCATGGGCCTAGCAAGGAAATGGAGGACTTCCTTCGGTAATTCATTCTTGCCAATCAGTAATTGCAACATTCCAACAATCCCCAATGAATACCAGCCCAGGACTTACAGCTCAGCAAGTCTTTGGCAGAATTCCCATGCATCTGGGCTGATCCTGGTGATGGCATTCTGGCTAACATAGAGTTGTTGCAATGTCCGCAGCCCATACAGCCAGCCCTTGTTTACTTCTGTTAAGTTATTATGTTCCAGTTCTCTAATGAATTAGAAGGAAAAAACATTTGCCAAAGAGATAATCAGTGAAACACCTATTTACAAAATTTCACCCTGTGGATCTCAAAATTATTTACTAAGTTTAAGCCTTAGACAACACAAAATGCATGATTGTTTCAACCCCATTGAAATAAAAAGAGTGAACTAAAGTATACGAAGAACTGAGTAAACACCAGCTGCAGGGAGAAACAAAACTATAATTTCTATTCTCAAAACCAACTTTTTAAAAAAGAAGCTTTTTGCTAACATTGCATCACACATCCTTGTGTTCACGCTGTCAAAGTCACGGAGGAAAGAACAACCCCATGTTATGGGGACTGCAAATGAAAACCAGCAAAAAGCAACTACAGAGGCAAACGTTCTTGATCACCATGTGGGAAGAAGCTGGAAAGAGGACCAGTATAATGGAATCACAAGACTGGTTTGTGTTGGAAGGGACCTCAAAGATCGTCCAGTTCCAACTCCCTGCCATGGGCAGGGACACCTTCCACTAAACCAGGCTGTTCCAAGCCCTATTCAGCTTGGCCTTGAACACTTCCAGGAATGGGGAAGGGTATCTTTCCACTTCTGAAGTAACCAGACATGACATAAAAATAATGGGAAAATGCTCTTTTCCTATGATTTCACCAATATCTCAGCACAGCCTTGAGGTAAGGGAAGCCATACAGGACACAACTCTCCAGAGCCATTTTCTTTTTGCTAAAAAAATTCCACAACCAGGCATACTCACAATTCCTCTATATTACCCAGGCCAAAGAATGCTCCATCCATTAGTCTGCTAATCCCATTGCGCTGCATTTTCAAGGATTTTAAGGATTCCAGTCCTTGGAATGTAAGACTTTCCACTATTTTAATCCGGTTCCTTTTCAGTTCCCTTTTATAAAGATGACATTCAAATATTAAGACACCTTGCAACAAGCACCACTGTGTGAAGGTCAAGAACATGCTGAGATTAACAGCTCAGCTGTAAATGTTGTTTTGATGTTTTCAAGACTGTTACTTACAGAAACTGCACGTGAGGCAACCTGAAGATCTTTGGTGGAATCATACTAATCCTATTTCTGTTCAGTTTTATCACCATTAGTGAGCTAGATAAGTTATCAAGGCAACCTGCTTCTAGAGTAGTTATTCTGTTGTTACTCAGATTCCTAAGAAAGGAAGAAAGGAAGAGGGAAAGAAGCCTTTCAGAACATAGAGAATTTGATGAACACAATAGCACAAGCACCTCAGAGCAACCACTGATTAATAGAATCCAAGACCCTTGTGAAGTCACATGAGAAATGTGAATTCTAGGATACCAAGCTAAATCCTTTTTCCCAAAGGAATCAGAGGGAGGAGTTGATTTTTACTGCCCATCCATGTTTCAGTTAGATGTGGTTAACACAATGTCCACAGTGATCTACTCAAACAGGGCAGAAATTATTCCCTGTCCCTGATGGCTTATGCACCTGCACTCTTGACAACAGCAGTTGCTGTTTTCCATGTTATTTGGGAAAATACAATACAGATTGGTATGAAAACTATTTCATTTCAAGGACATCTGTAGCTCCATTAAGTACTGCTACCAGCTCAAAGCTGTGTAAGAATGCTGACTTTAAGACACTAACTTAAGAGAAAATGAGGTCTCCAACACTATCATTGGAGAGCCAGGAATCCCAGAGATGGTACATCACTCATACTTACAGGTACTTCAATTGCATTCGTGGAAAGGAAGAGGCTTTAATTTCTGAGATAAGATTAGAACTAAGATCTAGATTTTCCAATGAAAGGTAGACCTGGAGTTGCTCAGCATTTATTTCTGGAATGGTATTGTGCACCCTGAAAAAGATCAGCAATAAATATGATTATCACAACATGTCATCCTTCCAGTTGCACAGCTGAAACAGCAACAGGATTCTGGATACCGACAGCACTAGTGAGTCTCCCGAATGGGACGTACACCACATGCTTCCAAATGTGTTAATTCCTAAAGCAAAACCGCAAATCCAAGAGTTATTTGCCACCTTGAGATACAAACAGATTCAAATTCTGAGGCGTATAGATAAGCTGGTCCTTGTGGGAAGTGTCATTCCTGGACTGAATCCCTCCCCTTCAAAGCTGCCTGCCTTGGTTGACTGGATTTTATTGGTAAACTAGGGTGACCTGATTGTTTAACTGATTTGTATTTCTTTAAAGAGTGCTTACATATTCCCTGACACACTTTACATGACCAGTATTTCAAGAAAAAAGATGTTTTCCTACAATTTGATAGCAGAACTCTAACATGGTTCTCCCATGTGTTAAACAAGAAAAAGGCAGATGAGCTATTACTTACAATGAGAGGAGAGTTATATTGGAAGTTGTTTCTCCAAAATACGGAATTTCACTTAGCTCATTGTAATTCATTTTCCTTAAATAGAGGGCAAAAAAAAAATTACTGACACTTCAAAGAGGAGAAAAACCCTTCTGTACACAGAAGAAATAATTAATATCAATGCATTTGACAATTTTACTGTATTAGTAATACTTCGTAGTTGACAAAAAAGATTCCCCAAGAGCTTAAATACTAATAATTTGAACAATTTGAACAGTGCAACATGCTAGCTTTTCTCATTTTCATGGATACTATTACTTCTCTTTCATTTAAAATCAGCTATAAGCAAAACAAACACACCTTGTTTCTCTTTAAAAATATTGGTCCTCTGATCTCTCATGAGAAAGATTTCTGCTCTCAACACAACAGTTTTATACATGAAATGCGCTGCCAACATGGAGCACCCATTTTTAATTAATTTACACTGAATATAGTCTGCAAGTCAGACCAAGTATCTTGACGTGCAATGAAACATTCTAATTACAATTAGGTAGGATATCTTTAGAATTTATCCTCATAAAAAACAACTTACACTTCTTGGAGAGTATGGACAGACAAATCAATGCTCCAGTTGGATGATAATAAATGATTATGACTTAAATCCCTAGAGAACAGAAAGAAAAGTTATTTAGCTCCTGGAATAATAAAAAAAACAACAACAAAAACAACAAACCCAAAACATGTGTGCTTTACGCAATCTCAAGTTTTAAACTGTATTTATGTATATTATACAATTGCTCCTTCACTAAAGAAAAGAGCTTGTTCTAGTGCTCACTCACAATAAAAGCCTAAACAGTTCAATTTCTGTTTGAATCAAAAAACTTTTTGTTAAAGCTTCTTGAAAGGAAGATTGTACCTGACCAGAGAATTTTTCCTTTAACCCAGAGCTTTATTAACAACACTTGTCCACTGCAAGAAGGAAAAACTTTGTAGGGACGTGAGAGTAATTTCTTATAAAATGCCCATTATTGAACTGCTTCCTGTAGCATGATCCCCATTTTCTCAGCTTTCTGAAGACGCTGACTAGCCAAGGCAGGTTTATTCTAAAGGAACAACATACACACAATTCCCAAACAAGCTGGAGGGGAGAGAACCCTGAGGCTGGGAATCTTACAGATAGATGCCTTAGCACCAGTTGGTTTTACTTATAAGAATCAAATGCAGGAGTTGGACTCTTTCAATGAGCAAGAGTCGTTAAATCCAGCTTTAATGCTCCCACTAGGTGTTGGTGCTATTCCCATTGCTGTAACTTTACACAGTATTTTACTTCTGCCTTGGACTTGGTGCATAAATGCAACAGATGGGTCCATTTCTGAGCACAGGCTGCCCCTAGTCCATGACATGAGTCAAAGAAGGAACAAAAAAAATCAGGTCTGATGGAAACATGGTCACAGCCACACCAGGACAGGCAGACGTCAGTCCAAAAGGTGAAACCAACCCATCTGTGTGACATTTTGCTGGCACAAGTCCAGCACAGAGGTGAATCACCCAAAGCTCATGCCAAGAGCCTGAGTTGTGCCTGAACAGGCCTGACGCTGCCACTATGCTTGCAGAATGCGACTGGTGCCCTCACCACAGCTGGAAATCTGTTGGTAAGTGCAGGAATAACTGGACACAGCTTATGTCTGAGCTATGAATGGTGAAGGGTCTAAAGGGGCCATACAAGGAGTGGCTGAGGTCACTTGGCTTGTTTAACCTGGAGAAGAAGAGACTGAGGTCAGGACTCACTGGGGTCTGCAGCTTCCTCCCAAGGGGCAGCTCTGATCTCTGCTCTCTTGGAACAGTGACAAGACCCAAGGGAACTGCTGGAGCTGTGTCAGAGGAGGGTTAGGTTGGGTATCAGGAAAAGGTTCTTCCCCCAGAGACTGGTTGGGCACTCAACAGGTCCCCCAGGGGAGTGGTCAGGGCCCCAAGGCTGCTAGAGCTCAAGGAGCATTTGGACAACGTTCTTGGGCATAGGGTGAGATTTTTGGGGTGTCCTGTGCAGGGCTAGGAGTTAGACTCAATGATTCTCATGGGTCTCTTCTAGCTCAGGGTATTCTATGCCAGCTAGTTGTTCCAGCCTGGCAGCAACGCATCACGTTTCCCTCCCCGTTTCCAATTCTGACATCAAGGAAAGAGCTATAACAAGCTATTTTCAGCAAAGCTGTTCCACTCCCTATGAGCTCCTCTAGTAAGGTCCTGTATCACTGATCCTCTTTCATCATTGCTGCAGTAACATGGTACATATTTATTATGGTTAGTTTTAATATTATCAGGCAGGCAGCAGCTATGCTGACGCAGGAAACAAAATCACACTTTGCAACCAAAACTACCATTTATCTGTTCAAATGAATATTAAAATGTAAATGAGAATAGTTAAAAATATTTCCATTGACGACCAGGTTTGGACAGCCACAGCACCCACACACTCCTCTATTCTTGCAATACCTTTGGGCCTGTGCTTGACTCCAAATACACCGAGGGCCAAACTTGATCGTACAAGAATCATTGAGTCCAACTCCTGGCCCAGCACAGGTCAGCCCCAAAATTCCACCATGTGCCTGAGAGCATTGTCCAAACACTCCTTGAGCTCTGGCAGACTATTTTTCATCTGTAAGACCAAAACCTACTAAGTGACAACAAGGACTGACAACTGACAGGCTATTTGTTGTTAACTTCCACTCAGGTTCAGCATAAAGATTCCATTCTAGCACTAAATTATTAAAATCCTGGGTGTCACGGCAAGTCAGGCATTTGCTAAGGTATTCTTTTAATTACATCAAGATGCAAATTATACGGATAGATCAGCAAGTGGGTTTGGAAACAAAAAGAAAAGGAACCAAGAGAACAACTGCAGCCAGTTGCAGAACTATTCTGCAGCTCTGCTTCCTCAGTGCATGTGGTAATTAAGCCAGCCCTAAATGCTAGGAAAAACACAAAAAACAACCAAGTATGAACAAGTGCTCCCCAGCAGGCTTCCCACCTCAGGGGGCTGAATGCTCAAGACACCCTCTCCAGCTGCCCAGATTCCCCTGAACCCAGCTCAGCCCCAACCTCTGGGCATCCACAGGAGCCTGGCATAGTCAGGTGGAGGGACAGATGATTCCAAATCCCAGCAGTAGACTTTCCTGGACTTTTCAAACATGCAGGCACCCAGCCAGTGCTGAACAGTCTAATCTTGGAGCAGTGGGTTTAACCAGAGCGGGAAGTACTCAGCCACGCTGTTTCCAAAGAACCAGTGCACAACACACAGTAGAAGGAGACAGTGGACATGGAAGATAACAACGCACCCCTCAAGGTGTGCAGATACTCCACGGATGAGCGAAACCAGGCCATGGGTTCAGAGCCAGACCACCCTGTGTGTCAAGCACAGCTAGCAGGCACTGACACAGATTTTGGAAGCAAGATTAATATGCAAAGAATACTGAAACTTGACTTTTCTAAGGCTTTCAGGAAGAATATCATAGAATACTTTAGTTGGGTAGGGGACCTACAACAACCTTCTAGTCCACCTGCCTGACCAAAAGTTGAAATTATTCAGGACACTGTCCAAATGCCTCTTAAACACTGACAGCCACGGGGCCTGGGTGATGAGGACATATTAACATCCAGCTATCCCCTCCAGAAGCCTACTGTCTAATTACTAAGTTAGAAATTAAGATTTTAATTCAGAAAGCACAGGAAAGTATTTTTCTATTATTATTACTCAGATTTGGACTACAACACAGTTTTCACTACAGTAAGTCCTCTTTCAAGAGGTTTGGTATAGTTGATATTTAAACTGGTTCTGACACTATTTATATCTACATTCTGTTACTGATGCTTTTCTTTTCCAAAGAGAGCAGCTGATCACAAAATACAGAATGAAATACACTGTCTGATTTTCTGTGTTTAGAGATCATTCAATCACACAGCTAAGATTCCTGCTATCCTGGAGAACCAGATGCAATTCCCTTGCTCTGGAAAAGCCAAAATCAAAGAACCCCATCCTTTAAGCAGCCTTTGCACTGTAACTGGGAGGCCCAAGCTGTGCAGAATACAGAGCAAACATGCAAAATTTGTATTTTAGAGATTCATCTGGTATTGTATATAACATAATCTAAACATTCATTTTGAGCTTAAGTGATACTCATCTCTTAAGCAAATGAAACAGAACACACGTACCAAACTGATCATGGATGATAAAGATTGATCTTAATTCAGCCAAGCTGAGCATACAGTGGCACTGTAGAGGTGTTGATGCAGAATGCAGACAGCCGGTCGAGCTCACCCAAAAAACCTACTGCGAACGGAACTTGCTGAACTCATTAACTGATACCTGAACTACTTTTATTCATCGTCTCTCTGACTACCAGGATATATAAACACACTTACTACTATGGGACTGGAGGTAGCGACCACCAGCATTGTTCTTCCCTCTGCCCCTACACACAGCTACCCTTCACACAGGGCTGGCACTCCTTGCTCTAAAGAAACTAATGTTAAGAGGCAGACATATAAAAAAAAAAATTCCTAACTCCTTAACTTCACAACCCTTTTCATCACCCACCAGGTTAGCCACAAAACATATATAACTTCAGAGGAAAAATGAAGTTACAGTCACCTGAGTACTTATAAAAACCAAGTTCTGCTCTCCTGGCTTTATGAAAAAAAAAATGTGAAAATAAAACCAACCTGCGCACACACACACACACACACACACGCACACTGGAAGCACCACCTGCAAGTAATTTGAGAGTTAGGAAAAGGACAAATTTTTAGTCCTCAATGACAGTTGAAATGCTATCACAGAACTAATAGAGAAAAGCACATCAGGGACTTGATCATGTGAGAAAAATTAGGCTTTTATTAATTTTAAACAGCTGGTAAACATTAAAGCTCATTTAGATTCAGAACTGCTAGAGTAGTCCTAGTGAAAAAAAACATCACCCATGCTTCATGTGCCAAAATCCTGAAAGTCACAACAGACACAGAATGGATTGAGAGCAGCTCTGGGAAGGACTTGGGGATGTTGGTGCATGAGCAGCTCAACAGAAATGTGCATCTGCAGCCCTGAAACTGCCCTCCCCGGGCCCCAAGTCCTGGCTGATCCCCCAGCCTGAGCAGTGGCGGGGGGGGGGGATTTCTTCTCCTCTGCCCCACTCAAGTGAGACCCCCACCTGCAGAGCTGCCTCCCACCCTGGGGGAAGCTGACATCAGGAGGACGTGGAGCTGTCAGAGCAAGTCCAGAGGAGGTCACAGAGATGTTCCAAGGGCTGGAGCCCCTCTGCTCTGGAGACAGGCTGGGAGAGCTGAGGGCGTTCAGCCTGGAGAAGAGAAGGCTCCAGGGAGACTTTAGAGCCCCTTCCAGTACCTAAAGGGGCTACAAGAGAGTTGGAGAGGGACTCTGGACAAGGACCTGGAGTGACAGGACAAGGGGGAATGGCTTCCCACTGCCAGAGAACAGAGATGGATGGGATATTGGGAAGGAATTCTTCCCTGTGAGGGTGCTGAGGCCCTGGCACAGGTTGCCCGGAGCAGCTGTGGCTGCCCCATCCCTGGAAGTGTCCAAGGCCAGGTTGGATAGAGTTTGGAGCAACCTGGGATAGTGGAAGGTGTCCCTGCTCATGGCAGGGGGTGGAATGAGATGAGCTTTTAGGTCCCTTCCAGGCCAAACCAGTCTATGATCCCCTTATTATTGTTTACAGCATGTCAGATTGCACAACACAGCACAGTGCCAGCTGTGCTGCTTCCCACTGCACCTTGTGCCAAGCAGCTTTCAATACACCCTTTACCAGCTTGAACAAAGATATAAGTATTTGCTGAAGCTTGAAAACTTGCTCTGCAAACAGCATGGATATCATTTTGCTTATTAGCCTCTTGATGAACTGCCAACTCCCTTTCCCAGACACTGACAACTTCCCTAACAAGTTACAGTATCTTTGTACCTCTCTAAACACCAAAGGTTTCACACACAAGTTGTTGTATTTCTAAGCTGAAACACATGCTTTCTCTTAAACATTTGCAACTGCTGGTTGTGCAGAAAAAGGAGAGAACTACAGAACCTCATAAGGAGCAAGAAGGTGACATGTCCAGTTTTGAACGCAGATCAGACTCTTGAGTCCTGCTAAAGGAATTCCTGGAGTTAACTCCAGCGGTCTGTATGTTTATAGTACCTTCCCAACAGGCTTAATTTTCTCTTGGTCTGGAATAATGTCATTTTTATCAACTAGGAAGACTGATAACTCCAGGAGGAACTAAGAACTCTGTGCAGAGAAGCAAGTTTTCATCTCCCTCATATCCCAGCACCTCTTCCACCCAAATATGCTGTAGCCAAAGGTGACAAAAGCAACAGTGACTGTGACAGCAAAACTCAAGAAAGGACAAAGGCTTGACCTGTGTGAACACTATTTAGCACATTGTCGTATTGAACACTTGGAAGCAGAGACTAAGGGTGGCTCTGAACTGCTTCGTGGGATTTCTTTAGAAAAACAATGGCAGCAAATGTCACGGGGAGTCCACAATGGTTTAACTGAGGGAAAAGGAGAGTATCACTGAGTTGCACAGCAGTAGTGGGATGCAGACGAAACCAGAAGCAACAGGAAGTACCACAACACGGCTGAGGCTGTTGCTTGAAGGAACACTTCCAAGCACAATCCTAAAAGACAATGTCCCAAAGCCTGACTTGAAACAGCTTTAAGTACTGGACCGAACGGCATTAATAAGTGACTTACTAACCACAACCTGCCTGTGCTCCACCCTCCTCTCACTTGTTGCCATCACAGAGTAGGGCAAGACAAGCGTGAAACTACGCCCTGGGACCCCGGCATACGGAGCCTTCGGGGCTAGACCCTCCTTCTCTCCACGGCGCCGCTGCAGCTGCTTTGCCCGGCCGCTGCCCCTGAGAGCCAGGCACCACTGCCGAGGCCGCTCTGCCCGCAGCGCTCCGGGCTCCGTGCGAACACCCCGCGGACAAAATCACAGAATTAATTAGGTTGGAAAAAGCCTCCAAGATCATTGAGTCCAACCTATGACCAAATACCACCTTGTCAATCACACCATGGCACCGAGTGCCACATCCAATCGTTCCTTAAACGCCTCCAGGGATTGGGACTCCACCACCTCCCTAGGCAGCCCCTTCCAATGTCTAATCACCCCTGCTGTGAAGAAATTCCTCCAGATGTCGAACCTGAACCTTCCCTGGCGCAGCTTAAGACTATGTCTTCCTGTCCTATCGTTTGTTACCTGGGAGCAGAGCCCGACCCCCACCCGGCTGCACCCTCCTGTCAGGGAGTTATATAGAGAGAAATCAGGACACCGAGCCCCGAACCCTGCCGGCCGTTCAGCCAGGGCCTCGCACCGCCCCCGCCGCCGGGCCCCGGGCCCGCATCTCCCGCCTCCGCCAAGCCGAGGCCTGCGCACAGCCTGCCGCCCGTTCGGCCCCGCAGCCCCGCCGCGCTCACTCACAGCCCCGTGGTGCCGGCGGGCAGCGGCGGGATCCTCCGCGGGCCCGGCCCGCTGGGCAGGCGCTGCCGGCTGCAGTCCAGCAGGCCGCGGCGGCACGAGCAGGGCGCGCCGCAGGGCTCGGCGGCTCCCGCCCGCGCACACAGCGCTGCCGCCGCCAGCAGCAAGGCTAGCAGCAGCACCGGCAGCAGCACCGGCAGCGGGGCCCGCGGCGGCGCCCCACGGGCGGACCGCACGGCCGGCCCCGCTCCCCGCATCCCCCGGCCCGGCCGCACCGCCCCGCCCGGAGCCACCGCAGCGCGCAAGCGGCGAGGGGCGGGACCACGCCGACTGAAGGCAGGGCCAGGGAGGACGGGGGCTGGGGGTGGCCCCGCCCAGCACCGCCGGCACCCGCAGCGCGGAGCCCCCCGGGCAGGGCGAGAAGGGGCGGAGCCACCACCCCAGCCCCGACCGCACCATCGGCCTGCAGGCAGCGAGGGGCAGGACCAACAGTGCGAGATGCCACCACAAATCCCTCCCCACCCACAACTTCAGTTCGCAGGTGTAAGGGGCGGGGCCAGGAGAGGGTGGGGCTTGTCAGCCCCAATGGCAAACCTCAGCTTGCAGATGGCGAGGGTGGGGCGGTTTAGGAGCTTTGTTTCGTCCGTTTGCAACGTCAGCTTCTTCTGTCAATGGGTGTCGGCGTCGGCAGGGAGGGGTCAGATGATCCACTGTTGTCCCTTCCAGGTTGACCCATTCTGTGATCCTGTGTCCCCACGAACCAGCTGCTGCCATCAGGGTGTCATCCTGTCCCTGCTGCTGTGCACCTGTGCTGAGGTGTCTCCTCACAGACAGTGGCCCCAAGGCTGTGCGGCTCCACTGGCACTATGGCCTGGGTCTGCGCTCCCACAGCCGGCATGAGGGCACACAGACCTGCAGGGCTTCACCTGGATCACACCCGGGCACCACCAGCGCCCAGCCCGGCTACCAACACCTGGGCACAGACGAAGCCACTGGTTGTGTGCCTAGCACTGTGTGCCCTCTGCAGCCCCTCCATCCCATTCATGTCCTCCTTGGGGTCTCAGGCTGCTCCCATATCCCGCTGCCATAGCCATTTAGGTTGGAAAAGACCTCCAGGTTCATCGAGTCCAACTTATGACTGAATACCACCTTGTCAACTAGACCATGGCACTCAATGACACATCCAGTTGTTCCTTAAACGCCTCCATGGACTCCATCACCTCTCTGAGCAGCCTGTCCTGATGCCTTTTCCTGGTCTTAAAATCAAGAGTCATACACGGTTAGAAGGGGAAAAGGGATTTTACCTTGGTATTTATTTTAAGGATCCTTAGGTGCACACATCCAGGTCAAATGCACCGAAATGCACACTGCAATGCACACCCCCAAAAGATCTGGTATAACATTATAGGTTTTACTAATTAGCAGATCTATCAAAAATTCCCCAATGAGAGGCTCGAGTGAGCCCCCCTCCCCAAGGAGCCTTCCCCTGGACGGTTCTATCTTAGTTTACAGAATGTGCTCTGGAGAGGACCTTGGGGTCTGGGGCATTCTGATCCCTAACTATGAAGCTTCTAAAATGTTTAGTCTCTCAGCTTGACAACAAGTCCAAGAACGTAGGCAAAAAGCACTGAGAGTACAGAAGTTGTAAAAAAAGGTATAACAGGGGTATAAAAGAAAAGGCAAAAAATCTTCATGGCATCAGTCCCAATGTCTAATCACCTTCTCTGTGAAGAAATTCTTCCTACTGTCCCATCTAAACCTCCCCTGGCACAGCTTGAGGCCATTTCCTCTTGTCCTGTCATTTGTTCCCTGGAAGCAGAGCCTGACCCCTAGCTGGCTACACCCTCCTGTTAGGGAGTTCTACAGACTGAGAAGGTCCTCCCAAGTATCCTTTTCTCCAGGCTAAACAACCCCAACTTCCGCAGCTGCTCCTCACAGGACATTTACTCCAGTCTCTTCAGCAGCTTCACTGCCCTTCTGTGGACCCAGGTCTCTGGGGAGCAGGACCACAGGAACCCAGTGGGTGCACCTGGGATATGGTGGCAGCTCCCAGGAGGTCTGAGGGGTCTGATGGGTCTCAGTGCCTGGGGTGGCAGGAACCCAGGGCATCGTTCATGCTGTTCGGTCTCTGACACCTTGTGGTCCTGGCCCCATCTGAGAAGGGACATATGCGCTCAGTTCTCCCAGGGCGTGGCTGCCCTCCACAGCTGGCCTGGGGTGGACCAGGCACAGGCATGGTGCCCCCCAACACAGCCCCGCAGCCTGTGGCAGACCCAGTCCACCCAGTCAGTGTGGGGCTGCAGGAGCCTCCATGCAGAGCAGGATGAGGAGAAAACATCCCCTCTGCCCTCGGGTTGGGAGCTGCAGCTCAGCACTGCCCCAGAGCTTGCAGCACCCGTGGTCCTGGGCCAGTTTCAGCTTCCCTGGTTGGCTACAGCATGGCTGGGCAGCAGTCAGGTTCTGCTGCAGTGGGATCTGGCTGCATGGGAAAGGTGGAGGGAGCTGCACACATCCCTGCTTCTCAGAGTGGCTCAGGGCGTGGCTTCTGATGACTGCAGAAACTGGAACTGGATGCTGGTGGCAGGTGGAAGGAGACTCCCACAGAGCAGCAAGGCTGAACTGCCCTGCCTGTTGCTGCTGGCGCATAGGCAAGGATATTAAGCTATTCTAGAGTGTCCAAAGGAGGGCTATGAAGATGGTGCAAGATCTGGAGGGGCCATGAGAGGAATGGCTAAGATCACTTGGTTTGTTCAGCCCAAAGAAGAGCCTGAGGTCAGACCCCTCACTGGGGTCTGCAGCTTCCTCCCGAGGCCAGCAAAGGTACAGCTCCAATCGCTGCTCTCTGTGACCAGTGACAGGACCCAAGGAAATGCCTTGAGGTTCGTCAAGGGAGGGTTAGGATTGATATTAGGAAAAGGTTCTTCCAGAGGGTGGTTGGGCACTGGAATGGCCCCAAGACTGTCAGAGCTCAAGAAGTGTTTGGACAACACTCTCAGGCAGAGGGCGGGATTTTGGGGTGTCCTGTGCAGGGCCAGGACTTGGACTCGATGATCCTTGTAGGTTCCTTCCAACTCGGGATATTCTTTATGATCTGTGCGAAAAGGGCTGAGCAAGGACAGGGATGATGGCAGGTGGAAATCTGCTGTCTGCATCAGGGTGGCCGCTGGCAGTGCTGTCCCCAGCTGTCCAGGGCCGCCGGCCCAGGGGAGCTCAGTTAGGGGAATCTGCTCAGGGCCCAGCACAGGGCCCAGCGCAGGCCTCTCCAACAATAGTTCCCAGTGCAATTTGCATTTATAAGATTATTGCCATGGCAGCAGAAATTTGCATATTAATAGAAGCCTGTCTTAATTGCTGAGCTGCTCTTAATGTCTTGGAGCAGAAAGGAGCCTGTTGTGATTCACCAAGCTACAACTGCCACTGCTGGGGGCCCTGCCTTCTCAGCCAATTTCCTTAAATCTCTCTCTCCTGCTCCCTCTGCCAGTCCCAGTCCAGCGCAGCTCCAAGATCTGTGCAGCTACCCCCAGTATCCATTTAGACGTGACATCCCTCTGAGGGTCCTCTGGGATCTATTTGCCCATGCCAGGCTAGTGCTATACACAGAACACCTCCTGTGTGCCCAGGATTGCCCACGATTCCCTCCAGATGTTTCAAAGCCCAGTCCGTGCTAAAGTGGGCACAAGCCCTTGCAGAGCAGGTAGAAGTAGCACACCCGGGGGTACAGCTGAAATGACCCTGCTGGAGGTAATTCCAGCCCGGCCATCGGTGTCAGTGCGGTTTAACATGGACGAGGCACTCGATCCTTTTCCTGTCCCTGGCTGGCACAAGAGGGATGGAGTGGTCAGGGACTTGCCATGGCAGGACTTGAACATCTCCCTGAGATGAAGAATCTTCCCTGTCCCCAGCACAGGTCAATCCTGGATCCTTAGGGCAGGGGCAGGAGGCTTTGCTGCAGCCCAGCCCTGCTCATCGCCCTCGGGCCACTCTCCTCTCCCAGCACCTGGACTGCTTCCCTGAGCATTCCGAGGGGAAGCCTGGGATCCTGCTACAGCAGCAGGAGGCCCCCTGCCCCTGCCAGGAGCATCGCTGGCCTGGGCATGCCTTCCCGGCTGGGTGGCAATGGAGACTCAGCACATCCCGTTGCTGTCAGCAGCTTCCACAGTGGGTCCTCTCCGGCGAGATGCTTCCCAGGCTCCAGCCCGGCATGGCTCCCTCCTCCCCGACGCTGAGCTGCAGCGTGAGAAGGCTCAGACTGTGCTGGAGCTGAGTCTTCGCCACTGGATGGCACACGAGCCCCGGCGGAGGAGCCCGGGTGGCCTCGGGGTGCTGAGCAGCCCGCTGTCGGCTGCGGGATGGGGGTGCCGGACTGAGAGGTGCGGGAGGCTGCCAGGAGGTGTTGGAAGGTGCTGAGAGGTGCGGGAGGCTGCCAGGAGGTGTTGGCAGGTGCTGGGCTCGCAGCCCCTCAGGTCTGCTCCCTCGACGCCGCCCTCGGGACTGTCAGTGGCTGGGTCGGAGCGGGACTGTGACCTTGGCTGAACAGCATCTGCTGCACCTCCGGCTGGGTGTTCAGCCGCTCCGCAGGAGCACGCAATTTTCTTCCCGACCAGCACTACCTCCAGATAAGAGTGAGCTTACCACCCTGCTCCTCGCAGGTTAGAAATTCAGGGAGGTTTTTAAACCTGCTGCTCCTGACGAGCTCTTTATTTAATATTGTCCTTTGTGCCAACGACTCTGATGGAAGGCAGAGGGTGCCAGCCTGGCCAAAACTCCCAATAAAAACTCTTCTCTCCCACAAATCTCTGACCAGCCACTTTTCTAACTGCCCGTGCCACCCTCTCAGCCCTGTTCTCACCATCACAGAGGTACCTCTGCATCCCTTTCCTCATTGGGACATCTCCACCAGCATCCAGGCAGTGCAGGGTGGCCTTATTCTGTGGGATGCCCAGTGCTCTGGCCCTAGGATGGCACAGTGCCAGACTGGCCAGGCTGTGGCTCCCCTGTGGGGTCACCGTGCCACAGCTTCCCCCTGGTGCTGCCACCTCATCAGCTGTGCTGCAGGTCCCTGTGGCCTGGCTGTGCCCAGGAAGGTGAGCGGGCAGCCAGAAGAAGGGACAGGTTGTCTCTCTGCTGCCCTTGGCCCCATTGTTCTCCCATGGCCACTGTGTCAACAGGAGCTGGAAGAGGAAACAGGGGCTTAGAAGATGCCAAGACCCCTGCTGCTCAAGGAAAGATAAGGAGGGAGGGGGCATTTACGGACTATCCAGGGGTGGCGGATGCAGGAGGTTCCCCTGTGGTGCAGGAGGGGGACAGCATTGTGTCCCCAGACAGCTTTCCATGTACCATGCTGAGTGTGGGCAGTGACTAGGGATGCATGGGATGCTCAGGAGTTGGTTTAGGCCAGACGTTTAAAAAGATGGAAGTGATTTGCCTGTGAAGCTTTGGAGAGGGCTGGCACTGAGGGGAGGACTCCATCACCCACAGACCTTCCTCACGGCACAGAGATGGCTGAGCTCTGGCTGGGGTTCTTGTAATGTCCCTGTCTCCTCCAGTCCATTCCCAGGATGTTTGCACCATCCCAGAGCCCTGAGGGGTGGCATGCAAATGGGCAGTCCTGGCTGTGTCTGCCCATGGTCCCAGCATCCAGGGCACTGCGCTTGCCTGGGAGGAAGGGATGAGTGCCATGGGACTGGTGGCACTGCTGCCTCCCTCGGACACCCCTGCAATGCAGCAGTCTGCTGTGCACCTGCTCCAGGAGCAGGATACTAACCTTCCCACCTTCACTCTGCCAACAAACCAGGACGGAACTTTGGACTTTGCCCTTGAAAGGGGTGACAAAGCCCAAAGAGCAGCAGCCATGGGCCTGGTCAGGGCTCACAGGTCTTGCTTGAAGCACATACGGGAGACACCCCACTGCCACAATCTCCTTCCAGGCTCCCAGTCCGTGGGTTTGGTGGCCAACGGACCACCACTCTGCAGCGGCCGATGGGCAGCAGCCAAGGAGCTGCTGTGCCTGTGTCCTGGACCTCTCCAAGTGCAGCCACCTGCATGTCTTTGCAGACACCCATTGTCTGTCTGGGAGCCAGAGCCGAGCCTTGGCACTTCCAACCATGTGTGCTGGAGCTGGGCACTGGTGCCTCATACAGTCCTGTGGGTTTGCTGTAGTGTCTGCTCAGAGTCAGATTCACAACGTTGCCAAAAGCCCCCAACACCCCCACAGCCTTCTGGGTGCCCCAAATCCACACCCTCCTGGTCATCAAGTGCTTCCCAGGAACAGTACGGAGATCTCCAGGCCTGTTTTTCCAGGGAAATCACTGCGACACAATAGCATCTTCAGCTGGAGCCTGGCTTCACTCCACTGACATGTGGCCAACACCTACAGCCCTTCCTCTCCCTCCCAGCAGTTTGTTTTGTTTCCTTCAACATTTATAGGTCAGCTGGAGTCAGGAGAGCTAATGAGCAGGAGCATGGCCCCAGGGACTTCCCAGGCTGTTATGGACTAGGGACAGGGTGGGATGGGGAATGCTCCAACAGCACACAGCTGATTTGGGAATCCCTGCATTTCAAGGGTGGTGCAGGTCCAGTTCAGAGACGATGGAACTGACTCGCAGTGAAAGTGGAAGGTGAAGCTCTTCATAGTGAAGGTCTATGAAAAGAAAATCAGGAACAGTCTAATATTTATCACATCAGGGAGACCAAACACTGTGTTATATTAAACAATAAAATAGAACTCTTCTTTTGTAACCTTTAAGCTATATTCAGATTTATGTTCTCACCATCAGACCAGATCAAAGGATTTCCAGGGGAATTTATTTGAGGAAGGTTTTTGGGACATACTCCCATGATGCTGCTCTATTGGGGCACTCAGACTATGACACCAGTCACAACTCTTCCTTGTTGTCACTCAGCATTATTTCCAACACAGGAACCAACCTGCACATCTGTTCTCTGGTGTGGAAAAGCGCCGGATCCAGGCAAGGAGACTGTGACCTCTCCAGCATCTCTTCTAGACCACTGGGCGTGCCCAGTTCAGGAGGAGGTGAAATGTGAAAGCCACCTCCTGGTCCCTTGCTGCTGGTAGGTCCCACTCAGAGGACACAGGGATCAGGCTCAGGAGCCACAGTCATGCAGCAAGGGAGCACCAGTGTGAGCACCAGGCTTTCGTCTGCCACCTGTCTGCCCTGCAGCCACAGCACCTCCCGGCACTGCTGTGGCAGGAGCACCTGGAGGCAGCATGGGATCCAAAGAGCACACCGATGTCAGAGCCAGGACAAAGTCTGGCAGGACATGGAGAGGTGTGAAAGGTGAAGTGCTGTCACATGTGCCTGATTCACGTGACTGCCAGTGCAGGACGTCGTCCGCACTGTCTGCCTGGTGCTCTGCACTGGCAACACACGGTGGGCCAAGACGGGAATGTCTCCCACCACGCATGTCTCCTGAAGCAGGCACAGGAGCAGGGAGAATCATCCATTCCTGTGGCTATTGGATACCTGGGACATGCTGTGTGGTGTGTCCCAAGACAATCCCGGTCCCCTGGCATGACCACGCCAGTCCCTGGTGGGGTGTGGGGCCGAGTGGGTGCATGTGAGATGCCCGCACACCCCAGCCACGGCATTGCCTTTCATGGGGCTTTGTCCACACCATCACTAATAATATCAAGGTGTTCTGCCAAGTTCCTTCCAGCAAACCTATGACTTCATTCAAAGTGACAGGGAACCTGATTTATTATACTAACGAGCCAGCGATAAATAAACATGACCTGAGAGAATCCCAATCCCACAATTCCATTCTTGTTCAGCTCCTTGGGGGAGATGAAAGGTTTCCTACAATTTCCCAGTGCTACTCAGAATATCCCATACTTGATCTGCCAAAGCTTTCTCCTGCTGTCGAGCCTGGCATTTGATTGAATTGACAGAAGCGGCTTATTAATTGTACTAATGAGGGGCTCAGCAGTATGGAGCGGTGGAGAGAGTCCAGTGTGGCTAATAAAATGCTCAAAGCTGAGCAGAGCATAAGGTCACCGTGTTGCCAGGCTACTAGCTAAGCTGCCTGGAAAACGAATATGTGAACCAGTAGGTGACTCTGGGAAAAATATTGCTCCAGAACTCACATAATTAATAAGACAGTGATGCTTTATTTTCTTAGGAAGAATATAGAGCAGGGAGTGTGCGAGCACACAGGCGTCGCAGCTGAGCGGCTGGGGTGGCTGGGGGCTGCGGGAGCTATGCTGGGGGTGGGATAACAGGGTCTCCTCCTCTCCCGGCCTTTTCCCAGCATGTTCCTTGTCTCAGACATGCAGGAGCCCAGAGCCAGGCTCCAGGAGAGGCCTGAGGAAGGTGTCCATGCTGTGACAGTTTGGTGTGGCCTGAAGGGAGATTTTGGATATCTGGTAACAATAAGGGAACTGCCCCATGTTTGACCTGAGCTAGTTCCCCAAATACCACTGCAGGGAGAGATAAACAAGGCTAATTAGAACTAACGATAACTGTAAATTTGGCAAGGGGATGTTCTCGGGATCTCTGATCTCTTGAGACAGTAATTCCTGCTGTGAGTTTATCATACAGTCCCCAAGGGTTTATAGCAATAAACAGGAATATTTTTGCTCCACTAGGAAGGAAAAAGGAAAAGAAAAGGACAAATACTGATCTTAATCTCTTTATTTGCAACTAGTTTTGGAGCCCCCATTCAAGTTCTCCAAATTGCACCTCACCAGGGGAGCTTATTCTCATACCAGACTGTTATCTGAGCAAAGCCCTGGAGCACAAGCCTCTGCCTAAAGCAAACACTGGAAAAAGGTCATTAATCTTTCAGGCTCGTGTGGGACCTGCAGCTGTGGCACTGGGGGCTCCCACATGCCCCCTGTGCTGTCTGTGGGGCTTCATGGGCTGCCAGCTCTGTGCTGGGAAGTGTCAGCGGGGTCCCTGCACATGGAGGGACCTCCATGGGTCTGAAGTGTCCCCTCAGCACAGAGCTGCAGGCCACTGTGCCATGTACTGGATGGGCACTGATGTTTTTCCCACTCTGTTGGCAGGAACAGCCTTTCAATCTGCCATCAGCTGGGCTGGGATTGCCTTTGGGAGAGATGGGTTGATGTGGCTGCCGTGGCCAGTGAGCGGCCACTGCTGAGCCACAGAAAAGACACTCAGACAACTCAACAGAAAGGTCGCTTACAAAATCCACCACACGGAAATGAGCCAAAATGACAGAAATGGCTTTGCCTGCAGATGGGATCATGGAGAATTTATCCATCTAAACAGAGAGGCCCATGGAGCCCTTCTAACTGCTGTGGGTGTCCCTGGCTGTGTGGAGCTGGATCCTGGCCCTGTTCCTGGCCATGGACTGGCTCCTGGGGAGGTGCTGGTTGCTGCCATGCTGTCCTGGGATAAGCCAGCGGTGGGGTGTTGGGGCAGACAAGAGCACAGAGTGCCCCAGACCCACATTCCTGAGGGGGCATGTGGCCTGGCAGTAGGGCTCAGACATGACCTGCAAGGTGGTGGGGTGGGAGCCACAGTGGAGGGGCAGGAAGGGAGAAAAGGCAGCGTCTCTCCATGCAGTGCCTCAGCCCCGGGGCTGCCGAACAATGGCTGGAAAGGTGATGGGGAGATGGGAAGTGTGGGGGGAATGACAGGACACGCTCCAGTTGCCTGTGCCCTGCCCCTGCCAGATCCTGGCAGGCTCCCTCCTGCTGGCACTTCCCTCTGGCCACGGTCTCATCCCTGGCCCCATGGCTCCCAATCCCACAGTTTCCTGCCCCACAGCTCCCTCTCCCACTGCTCCCTGCCCAATGGCTCTCTGCTCTCCCAAGGAGCCGCCAGCCCTTCCCTCCCAAAGTCTTTGTTTCCCTTCTCTGGAAGCCGGGGGATCTGAGGCTCAGGTTTCCAAGATGGAAAAGCAATTTCTTCCCCTGCAAATTGCCCCTGTTTTGTTTTGTTTCCTGACTCTTCTCAGCCTTCGAAGCCAGGGCTGCTGCTGCTGGGGCAGCTCACAGGTGCTGTGGTGCCTCTCCCTGGCACCCAGGGCCACCCCAGTGAGTATGAGCCCCCTGTGAGCTCTGCCCAAATCTTCACATGGATGGGTGCAGGAGCCAGGTGCCTTTCCCAGGGAGCTGCCTGCACCCCTGGGCCCAGCAAGTGCAAGCTGGCCGAGCACAAAGCTACAGCTCAGAACAGCCCCCCATGCCCGAGGGTGGGTGGACAGCATGTCAGCAGAGAGCAGGGCCAGAGTTAGGGTTCCTGAGCTCTGGTATCCAGATGGGGCACAGCCTCAGCCTCGGCATGGCCTAAGCCTTGGCTCAGGTGGGATTCTGGGTTTTTTCAGGCAAAAATGGGTGATATGAATCCCCTGCTCACCCCAGGGATCCATGTCTGGGGTCACAGCCTCTGAAACCTCGCTGAAACCTGTGCAGTATTAGGGATGTACAGAGGTACAGACTCTGCTCCAAACAGGATGGTCCACGGATTCCACCCCGTAAGTGGGAGTTTTGTCTGAATTCCCCCACGAGGGAAATGAAGCTAAAGATTTCTTGGTGTGAAGGCTCTGCCAGCACTGATGCAGCCCACTGTCCTGCTGCTTAGGGTCTCTTGGGCAGGGTGGACCACTCCACAGTATCCTGTCTTCGACCCTGCTTGCCCCGCACTGAGGATACGGAAGGCCCCCCTGCCAAGTTCCTCTGCCTGGCTCCTCTTGCCAGCTTGAAATTCACTTGGGAAAAAAATATTTAGACTAACAAATAACAACCCTGGCGGCTGGCCAGTGATTCAAAGGCTCCAAAAACGAAGCCGAAATTTGCAGCTGGCCACACTCCCTGCCTGACTTGGCAACAGCGCTGGTGTCTGAACACCTGCCAGGGCCAGGAGCGACCGTGGCGGCCGCAGCGGAGCGCGCCGAGCCGGCCGCGGGGCATCGTGCGTGCCCTGGCACCGCTGCCGGGCCGCCGAGTGTGGCTGTACCTGTGCCCCGGGCTTTATTCTCACAGAAAGGGATCTTCTGGCTCCCGGGAGCAGCTCTGCCAGGACAAGGAAAATGCCCTGGAAAAAAAATGTTTGCAAACAACACTGCTGCTGTGGGAGGCAGGGTGCCCGCCAGAGCTCTCTGGTCAACACCGCAGTGTGCTCAGCATTCCCGCATCCTGTGGACCCGCGGCCAGCCAGACTGGCCCTTCGCCCCACCCTGGGCAGGCTGGTATCATTGCCTGAGCCAGCTGAGCAGCAGCTCAGCCGGGACGGGTGCTGCCGGGGCTGGCTGGGCAGGGGAGTCAGCGCAGTGCTGGGGAGTGAACAGCCGGCTGAGAAAGGCAACAGAGCCTGGCAGAGGGTCGGGGCTCCTGCAGAGAAACACAAACTTTGATAATCTTAAATGACACGGAGGCAGAGAGGTGCAGGGGAGCGGAGGACCGGAGCAGGAGGCTGTTGGAGGGGCAGGGCACTGGACTGCAGCCCCTTGGCCTCTGCATGCCCAGGAAGGGGTGTCATGTGGAAAGGTAATTGGATCCCGGGATTTACTCAATGATACTGTGGATTATTTCATAGCCATCATATCACAGTGTAATCTCGTTATGGCATTACACAGCCACGTGCGCGTGCAGCCCTATTGTGCCCATGGCTGGTGACACATGAAGACCTGCCCGGGATGTACCTTTGCTGAGGCTTGGTCTGAGACCAGACAGCAGAGGAGGGGGTCAGTTAGTCAAGGGTGGCTGCTGACAGCTGGGACCTGGGATTTTCCAAGGCACACAAGAGGCTAGGACAGGGTGCCGTGGCTTTGTGGCAGAGGGCTGAGCCCCTGGGTACAGGAGGAACACTGGGAGGTGGCAGCGTGGCCATTCCTGCCGTGGTGGTACTGGGGCATGGGTTCTTGCCCCTGGCATGGGCTCCTGGGGCAGAGGCAAGAGGCAGCCATGCAGCTTGGAATGCAGCAGAGGTGCTGGGCTGGTTCTGACAGAGCTCAGACACATAGGGAGAAATTCTCCATCCTGGGAGACCTGAGCCCCAGGCATCCCAGGGGAGCAGGGTCAGGGCATCCCATGAGGCACAGGGGGCTGGGATGCTGCAGGAGACCTGGGAGTGGGGTCTGCAGCTGCCACTAGCCCTTCGACAAATACCTCCTGTGAGCCCAGACCACGTGCCTGTCCTCCCGCGCCCTGCACCACATTTGGCTGCTTTTCCGAAGCATAACAGAGGAAAATCCCGTCTCGGAGACAGTGAAAACACAGCTCACCCCCGCGAGATGTGTAAGAATAGCAGATGAGCCAGGGCAGGCAAACAGCCTTGACCGCAGCTTCCTGCCACAGGCCCAACAAGATGGAGCTGAAGGAGTCCCCGCGTCTCTGTACTGGGGCATCTGGAGCCAAATGGGGACTCAGGGGGACTCACGGTGCTGCCCGGAGAGTAGGGCGGCCAGTGCAGGGGTCTAAGACCTTGGCTCACCTGGGCTGGTGCCTGAATCCCTGAAGAGAGAGGGTGGAAGGAAACTCTGTCATCCTCCTCCCTCGTCCCTCAAGCTCAAGACAGGGAAGTGAAAATCACAGGGCAGCATCAAGAGCTGCCACCACCCAAGCCATGACCCTGGGCGCTGTGTGATTAATCATGTTTGGTGCTTGTGCCCTAATGAACTTCCACCCAGAAAGTAAGTATTTGTACCCGGCAGCAACAGGCTTAATCAAAAACAAGCTTTTTGAGTGTTTTTTGTTTGCGCCCAGCTGAAACACGGAAATCTGAAATGCTGCAGATCAGCCAACTCTCCCACAGCAGCTTTTCAGCAGGTTAACTTTGAACTGGTATGATAACAAATTATCTGCTAAACACACATGTGGGGGGAGCTCAGTGCCAGTGCGTCTGACTTGTCTTTAGCTGCTCCTGCTCTAAAATTCTAATTTTCTTTGATGTTTTGTATCACTCAATTTTGTTCCTTTAAGCCTGTAAACCAGGGAAAGGGTAGCAGTGCCTTTATCCTAAGATGAAGCATGACCTCCTGCTTTAAAACAAGAGCTAGCTTTATTTATCCCCAAGCTGGGCTTGGGGAATAACAGAAATGTTTGTTGTCCCACAAAAGACTGGCTTAACAGCTATTATTAGAGAGGGAATGGCAATTTGGAATGAGCAGCTTATTAGGCACATTTAACCCTGTTCTCTGAGTATGGAAGATCAGGGATTTGTTACTGGAGTTGTTGCAACTATTTTCTGCTGAGGGTTTTTGGAGCCAGCACGGTGCACCCACCCTGTGCCCATGTAGCTGTTGAGCCGTGGGTGGTTGTGCCGCCACGATGGGTCAAAAGTCGGTTCATGGGGCACCTGCCCAGTTGAGGAAGAAGTTCTGGCTTGCACAAAAGACTCATTAAATTGCTTTATGTAACTCCTCCTGCCTGTAGAGCTCAGTCACCAGAGTCTGTGTAAATCCAACACAAAACAGCACATGGAGAAGGCAGGACTGGACTTGCTGACGAGAGCTGGTTTTGATGGACACTTCACAGTGTCCAAACCTTATCTCCAGTAACATTAGCTTGGGAGGCAGGACTTGGGGTCTGTAAATATATTTTCTTCCCCAAAACAACCTTCTTTCTGCTCACCACTATGGGCAACACTATTAGAGAGAGAGAAGAGTGGGACCTGATCTAGTGTGTGGCATCTCTGCCCATCGTGGAGAGGTGGAATGAAAAGACCTGTAAGGTCCCTTCCAACCTGAATATTTATATGATTCTATGATTCCGTGATGACCTGCAGGGTGGGCAGAGGGGGCAGAATGGGCAGAGCAAGTAGGGTGGGTAGAGTGGGGAGACCATCCTAGTGGGATGGGGCGGGAGGAGGGTGCTGACAAGTGGTGGATGTGGCAGTGAAGCAGCAGCTTCCCAAGGACAAGCCACCTGCATCCTGACCTGAGCTTCACTGCTGGCAGGGCATGAAATCCTGGTCTCTGTGGTAGCAAAAGGCAAAGTCCCCAAAGCCTGTTCTGGGGCCAGGGCTGCCTCCAGCTTCAGTGTACTTTGGTGGTGCTGGACTTAGGCCTGTGTTTGTGCAGGGAGGGCACCTGACACACTTCAGAAAGAGCTGTCACCAAGCGAGCCAGCCACAGGTACTGCTCCTTGCTCCCTTCTGCCCAGGGTCAGGAATGATGCTGGGCTGGGCCCTGGGAGGGAGCAGAGCCTGCAGGCTGTCCTCCCTGTCCAGAACTGGGGCCCGCTCCCTGTCAGCAGCAAGCCTGTGTTGGGGCATGCAGCAGCAGTGAGCTCCTCTCTGGGATCTTTCCTCCAAACAAGCACGGTCAAACAAAGCCAGGGGGACAGAGGCTTTCCTGACATTGTCGGTCCAGGCTCTTTGGGAACAGAACAAGAGGGGTTTTGGAACAAGCAGCACAAATACGTATTCACACATGCACGCAGTAGGTTGTGTGCTCAAAGTGTGGGATGGGAGCACACCGTGGCCGTCCTGCCACTGGACCCTGCCAGCAAGGGGAAGATGGAAACGGTGACACACTCAGCCACGAAGAAACTGCCAGTGTTGGCTTTCCTGTCTCCCCTGCTCACCTCCATGCAGCCTGATGGGCTGGAGGCTGGGCATTTGAAGAGACAGGTGGCTGCACTGGCTGGGGCGTTGCTGGCAGTGTGGTGCAGGTACCACCTTTCTCTCTCTTTTCATTACTGGTGGCCTCTGGGGGACTATTTTGGGGGAATGTTCAGGTATTGAGCCAGCCCAGAGAGGGAGAGTGGGGCTGAATGGTCTCATGCTGCTGCCATCCATGAGGGCAAGAGAGTTTGGGGCACCTGGGTAGGGATGCCAGGGGACAGTCACACAGACTAATGTCCCCTCTGTCCCCACCTTGGCCCCGCGAGTGGGGTCATGTTCACTGCACAGATACAAATGTGACTCCAGAAGTGGTCCTCCTGAGAAACCCAGTCTGAACCACCAGGAGCTCACCTGAGGGCTCTGCATTCCCCCTACTGGTGTAGAAGAATGGGAGCATGCTCTCTGCTTTCCTCATTGCAGCTTCTGCCTTTTTTTCCCTGACAGTCTTCCAGATATGGGGCAGCCCAGGCTCTGCAGCATGGGGATCTGCACTGGTGCTGGTGTCATAGGTTAGCTGGCCTGGCAGAGGGAGAGGGCTCAGTGCCTTCCCCGAGGCTGGAGAGGTGCTCAGCCCCAAGGAGCTGCACACATGGCCCCAGGGTGACTCTCATGGCCCACTCCACCAGTGCCTTCCTTCCTTCCTAAGTGCTTGTCATCTTGGCCATCCCAGTGCAGCTGCACAGACAGGCAGGGCTTCCAGGTGGAGTGGCAGAAGCAGGCTCCATGCTGTCCATCAGTTGTGTGTTCAAGCCAGGAAATCACAGCCGTCTGGTACTTGCCAGGCTCCAGTTTAAAAATACCTAAGGAAAATAATCCTCCAGACTCATCAAGGCCAAAGCAATTCTGGGCGGGTTCCTGGACAAATACTGCGGTTTGTCTTTTTGTCTGTTCTCAGCAGGCACTTGTCTCAGCACTCACTGCCTCCCCAGGGACTCATGGGGTTGGGGCATCCCAATGGCCATCCCAGCCACATTGTGACTTGGGAGGGGAGTGTCAGGCCAGATGTCCACAGCGTGCTGTGGGGCAAGAGTGCACGGCCCTGCTTAGCAGCAGGAGGGGCCCGATAGCAACTGAGGCCATAGTGTGTTTGGGAGTGAGGTGTCTCATGCCCAGGCCTGTGGCACTCGCCCTGGCCTGTGCTTATCCTCTGTTTCAGCCTTCTCCTTCTCCATAACCAGTGCCGTCCTGCTCTGTGGATCTCTGGATTCCACACATTCATGTCCTCAAGCACTAAGTGGGTTTCTCCAGTGATTGGCCCCAAGCTGGGGGCACTGAGGCTGGCAGTCACCAGAAACAGCAGGAATCGATGCCCCGGTGCTGTGGGAAACCCTATGTGACTGGGTGGTGGGACCAGCATGGCCAGGGACTGAGAGGCATCTTCACAAGTGTCAGGGTCAGCTGGTCGATCCTCTTGGCTCTCAGGCTGCCTGCAGTACTTTCCCTTCCTCTTCAGACCTGTGAGAGTGTCCCAAGCTCCCCTGAGATGATGCAGGACCAAAAATGTCAAGTACTACAGAGAGAAGCCTGGCTTTGTGCAAAATCCCAAGAAAACAGCTGCTATAGATGCTGCAAAGGAGGACCAGAACTGGAACACAGCCTGGAGCTCCAGCTCATCCCCATGGTGATACTATCCTGAGCTCACTGAAGGTAGCACCCTCCCAGAAGCAGCCCAGTCAACAAACCCATCAGCAGTGGAAACTGATCCTAAAGACACATTGTGCGGAGAGGGAGAGGTGCTGAAGCCTGTTTGGAGATCAAGAGACATGGCTAGGAATGCCACCAACCTCTTGACAGCCAGGGATCACACAAGGCAGGTTGAAACCAGGTGGAAACAGGCTCTCTGGGCAGGGATACAAGGGAGAATGAAATGCAGATGAGGTAGTGTTATTGACATATGAAGTTATTTGGTGCAGGCCATGGTTAAATTATTTGCAGAGCCCCCACCTTTTCCTCCCCACCCCAAGAACAGGAATAGAGTCATTAAAACAGCATGTTCTGGAACAGTGGAGATCCCGTGGGAGAGCTGGACACAGTGAGAAGTACACCCACCACCGTGGCCTGACCCCGTCCCCTTGCCTCTTGCCTCGGGGGTCCCCAGCTCTGCCAGAAAGCTTTAGGATAAAGATGATCCCAGCATCCGGTGTATGTAGCAGAACAGGATCTTGTGCTGGTCAGACTGGTTTGGGTGACCCTAGCTTGAAGACAACAACAGTGTGGCTGGGATGCAGTTGGGTGTTTGTGCAGCAGCATCACCTCTGTGTCTCCTTCAGCACGTGGTGATGCTCCATTCCAGTGGGCTGCCACTCCCTGGGGTGAGATTCACCCACCAAGCCCCTTGTGCCAGAGGAAACACCAGCCCCTTCCCTGGCCTGCATGGAGGCACTGGCAGCACTGGCTATAGACCCTAAAGGATGAGTTAGTTACCTGCTTGAGTGGAGGACTGGCGCTGCCAAGACGTGCTTGTCAAGCAGCCAGCACTTGGGAAACGAGGAAGAAGAACTTGGAAAGAACAAGACACTGCACTGCGAACATATGGGATAGCAATCTGCTGAGAAGGACAGCAGCCCACACACTCCTTGGAGAGAGAGAGAGACCCTCATGAGTGAGTCCTCACAGAGCATTGAATTAGTATTGGAAAGGACATTGAGCAGCCTCACTTTCCTCTGGGCCCAGGAATGGAGAGGCAGGAGGAACAGAGATACTATTTCTTGCACCAAGTAAGTTCCTTGGCAAAAGGTGACATGCTAGTGCAGGCTGCAGCATGAGGGCCCCATGGAACAGAACCAGGGAGCTCTTATGCCAGAGGATGAGGAAGAGGCACAGTGCAAGGGAAAAGGGAGGACTACAGCAATGGTGACATCTCAGCTTTTGCCATGTGGTCTCCACCTGGTCAAGGATCCCTTATTTCTAGGCAAGCTCTCCAGGGAGAGGATGCTTATCCTGGCAGCAAAGAGCAGGAGTGGCAGCTGCTGGGATGCAGCTGGAGCCAGCACAGCCTTCTCTTTCTTAGGTAGGATGCAGCAAAGCCAGGTCAAAGCAAATGCAGCAGGCAAAGCTCTCTGCAGGACACAGTTACCCTCTTCCCATCTGGAACAGCAGGACCAGCTGACTTGCTGCCACTTGCCTCCGACTGCCACCACCCCACACCCATCCTCCTCACTCCCTTTCCCCTGGAGCTCACAGGGAGGTGGCAGTCCCTTTTGGTCAGGGCTCTTGAGATAGAATACGGGAGATTATCCTCTTTCTGCTGGCCTCACATCATCTCATGACCCAAATCACTGTCTCACCACTCACTGGTCACACTGTGCCCCAACAGCCGATTTTGACAAGGAATTATCTCCACTGCCACTAGGTAACAAGTATTGGGCTCTTCACGCTGACAAATGCAGGTCTCTCTGACATGGCCACAAGTGTCAGGATCCAAGGGGGATCTTTGGGGAGACACAACCTTGTTAAGTGCTGGTCTGTATCCCTGGGGGACGTGTGTGTGAGCCCGACACAGGCGGCAACAGAGCAGCAATGGGAGCCCAGACAGGTAAAACGTGTTGACCTAAATGAACATAAAAATGAACACAACCACAGAGGTCTTCCATGGCGTTAGTGGCTATTTTGAACATCTTAGCATGCCCTTTCTTTCTAAGGTAGATTATTTTCTAAACAAAGACAGAGGCCATTACAGCAATACACCCCTGAACAATGTCGTGCCTGTATCATCCATGGAGGAGAACTTGCACATTCCACGAGGACAGTGATCCGATGCCTTCTCTTCCCCATTCATTGTCACGGGGTAAACTCAGAGCCAGGAAGCTTAGCGGAAGTGAAATGTGAATCCAAAAGTTCAGAAAACCCTTTTCCAAAGCCTCGTCAGGAAACTAGGATGGATATCTCAATAGAACAGACTTTCCCAAGAGATTTCCAGTAATTCCTGGATTTGGACTCATGTTACTTCTCTTATCAAGCAGGACATGCGTATTCATGACAGATGAGGACTAGACTTTTACGTCTGCTAGAGACATTAATTCCAAGAGAAATCAGAGCTAATGATTATGCTTTGAGATTACTAGAGGTCCTTGGTGTTTACAGTGGAACACAGAAAACCTGAATTTGTATTGCTCTGCTGAGGTCTCTCTCACATTCTGGAAATGAAATGGTTTAGCTGTCCCGGATGTTGAACTTGATTAGTGTCCACAACAAATGCAGTCAGAAGCAGGACTGCAAGGCTGCTTAGCGTTGCTTTTCAAGGACAGCTTTGTTGCCCAATATCCTGAAACAATATCCTGTTTTCCTCACAAGAAAAAAATTCCTAATGGGATTAATATTAAATCCGTCTTTTAAAGAAGACAAAAATGCAGCAGCACAGAGCAGGAAGGACTCTTTCCCATTTTCAGTAAGATGGAGAAGCAGCAGGAACAGCAGGAACAGGAACAGCAGAGATGTCCTGCAGCTTCTCACCTGCCCTTCCAGCCCATCACTGCTCTGGCAGCTCCGTGGTCACTTGAGCTCTGCCATCCCTGGCCTCCTGTTTTGCGCATTGCTCTAAAACCCACACAGTGGGGCATTGCACATCAGTGCCAGATGAAGGACATGCTCTCTGGCTTCATCCATCCCAGCAGCACTGGGTCTTCTCAAATAAAACTGGGAGACCATGTCCCAGCTGGGATCCCCCACAGCACTTCCCACTGCTTGTCCCCAGCGGAGTGGAGCACTTGAGCCTAGGTAGGATCTTAAAGAACAGCAGAGCCAAGTGGCTCTGTATGATCCAAAATCGCCCCTTTGAGTTGTTATTTACCTTGTTGTCTAAGCAAAACAGAGCACAGGCCTCTCCCTGCTCAGTCACACAGGAACAGATGGATCAAGGGATCCTCCCACCCACTCACTCTTTGGGTTACGGTGTCTCACCTCAGAAGTGGGTGAAAGAGTTGGTTGTAGTCCCCGGCCTTTTATTGAGTGCACCTGGTCCATTCAGTGCCTCAACACGCTCAGAGCACACCCGTGACCATGCTTGCTGTGATGGAGGAGCAGTGGTTCCTTTGATATGGAAGCGCTTGCACTTCCCCACAGCTGCTCCGTCTCCATCTATGGAGTATCACTGTTTATTCCCTTCTTTCCCTTCCTTGGCTCACAGTTGAACTACACCACTCTTCTTTTGTCGGTAAAACAAATTAGAGCATCAGACATGTGACCCAGAAGTCAAGTAGCATCATTAGGCTTTGGGAGACGGCAGCGTAACAGTCCCTTTTGTGCAGGACTTGGGACCCGCGGGGAGTGAAGAACACGGGATGCAGAGCTGCCATAGGCTGGTTTTCATCCAGAGGTGAGGAGCTCTGCTTGGGATAGGAGCATGCTACCAGCAAGGTAGCACATGCTGAGGTGTTGGGTACGCAGAGCCTGGGACTGTTTTATCCTGCAGAACCAAATTCTGAGTGGAATGGTGAAGGCATCCAGCTTCTTCACATCCCTGGGCACAAAGGCCCAGCTGAAATAACTGTGATCCATCACAAATGTCCCCCCTGGCAGTCCTTACCTTCACGGGAGCACAGCTGCTAGCGCGGGCTGGCAACGCTCAGAAATGTTGTGGTGAACACAAAAGCACAGTCGTCAGGCAATGGATTTTATTTTTAATGGATTTTTAAGTGCTGATGGGTCTTAATATAGGCACTGTGCAGCATTCTGCACCTGAAGGGGTCCAGGACCCCCGGGGGCAGGGCCAGGTACGCCAGGAATGCGGCCAGGACTCCCAGGAGTGGGGGGTCAGGACCCCCCGGGAGCAAGGCTAGGAACCCCAAGAGTGGGGTCAGGACTCTCGGGAGCCTGTGCAGGACCCCCGGGAGGGATGAGGGCCCGGCAGTGAGCGGCAAGGGGACCTCCTGTTCCTGCCCAGCGAGTGGAACTCCTGCGCCGAGTCACTCCGCGGGACAAGTTCAGGGAAGTCCCGCGCTGCCGCTGCGCCGGGCAGTGTCATCCGGCCCGGCCTCCAGGCACACTCGGCCCCGAACCCCGTCCCGCCGCCGCCTGCAGGGGCCCACAGGGCACGGGGCGGTACGTGCCGGGGCGCACGGCCGAGCCCGCCCGCCGTGGGGCTCGCAGGGGCGGGCAGGGGTCGGGGGGGCCGGCGAGGCGCACGTGGCGCGGGGGGGGCGGTGCTCGGCCGGGCACGCCCCGCTCCCGCCCCCCCTCGCCCCTCCGCCCCTTATAGCGGCGGGGGCGGGGGCGGCCGCAGTCGGCGGTAGCGGCGGCACCAGCAGGTAGGGCCCGGGCGGCCCACGTGGCGCGACGGGACGGGCGGGCAGGCGAGCGAGCGAGCGAGCGGGGCCCTCCGGGTCAGGCCGCCGGCTCTGGGGGCCCCGTGCACTCCGGCGGCTCCGCGCTACCCGGGGCCGCCGCTCCCGGCCCGGCTTGGGGGTCCTGGAGCCGGTGATGGTCCTGGGCCGTTGCCGGGGCTGGGGGTCGCCCCGGTGGCTGGCCGCGTAGCCGGTACGTTCGGTGGCCGGTCGGTTCCATACCGGCATTTCTGGCTGGGTTGGAGCCGCCGCTTCGGTCTCCCCACGACCCCGAGCTGAGGGGGGAGCCATGTTTTCTTCCCGCTCTGGTATGGCCGCGTGGTGAGGATCCCACAGTAGCCTGCCCCGACCGCCTTCGTCCCTACTCTCACCGGCAGTAGCGCCTTGGGGTCGGGGTTTCCCCGGCTTCCTTCTCCTGGGGAACGGTGAGGATGGATGATGGTGACCTCGGGGAGCCCGGGTAGCCCAGCTGCTCCGGAGTGGGGGTTCCCTGTCCCGGGGGGCTCCTCGTTCTCTCGGCCCGGCCGCTCCCCCAGTGTATCTGTGGGCCGCCCCGGGCGATCCCCGCACCGTTTGAGGGTGCTCGATAAACGCTGGGGTGCACGGAAGAGGTGATTACTGTGTATGTTTGGCTCTTGATAGAGGCGAGGAGGGCCTGGGAGCTGTGTGGGAACCGTGTCCCGGGAGTGGGTCTGCGGTATTGGGGTGCACGGGGGTACCCCCCGTCCCCATGGGGAGTACTCTTGCAGCCCGCAGCACCTGGGTGAGCACTATATCGTGATGCCGCTCATACCGGCCTTCAGGTGATTCCTCTTGGTAGGTGCTCAGAGCTGGACCTCGGGCACTCGAGGATGCTCAGGTGGGTGAGTGACCCAAGTCCTTCAGCACCGTGATCCCCTGTTGGCTTTGCGGGATGGACTGCGGAACCGTGCTGTGGCACCAGGAAAGGCGCCTTTAACGCTTGTTTCTGCCTTGCTCAGAGAGGAGGTGGCAGTAAGGTCTTGATGGTGTCATACGTGTTTCGGGCGCGCACCCAGCCTCCAGTGTGTGAATCACTCAGCCGGCGAGGTGTTGCGGTGACCGGCAGCAGAAAGCTGGGACTGCTGGAGTACACTGGTGGCTGGTGGTAGCTCACACTCGCTGGGCAGCAAGGGGCTGTCAGAACGCTCCCAGAGCCAGCACCTACCTGCTCTGATCCTGGGGTCTGTTCTGGTTGAAGCCTGGTGGCCTTTGGCAGGTGTTTGCTGGCCCCAGGGTGAGATGCTCGGGGAGCTCAGTGGGGCTAGGCTCCAGACATGCTGCTGGGATGCTTCACCCAGGGTGGGTGTTGCAGGTCAGGCAGGAGTACTGCAGCTGAAGGGTGCACAAATGCATCATGGAGGAATGAACAACACTTGAGGGTTTGAAAGCTGATCCAGGCAAAGGGGACGGAGTGTGAACAGGAGGATCAGGATGAAATTGTGAATTGTATTTGCGGCAGAAGAGGTGGGATTTGTGTCCTGGAACAGTAAATGGCCTGAGTGCTCACACGTTGCCCTTTATGGATGGACCTTTTGCACCACGGTTACTCATGTTCTCCGGCTTTAAGTTTCTTCTGAGGAAAAAGGTGGGTTTTCTTAGTTCCAATCACAAGAAAACAGGTATAATAATTCTGGTTTTGTGCCTTTCTGTGAGTCTTAAGTCTTTTTGTGGTGCACAGGCATCCCATTTTCATGCTAAGCGAGGTCATTAAGTGCTGTTGGATTCTCCCTCGAGTCTTTGCACTGAAGTTTCCTTGGCTGTGTCTGGAAGGAAAGGAGCAGTGCTGAGAAACGGGCAGGAAACATGTTGCTGGCGTGTGCTGGGTGTAAAGAAACTCCCCAAGCCCCTGATGGTGCCTTTGTTGGGAAGGGACTTTTTTGGTCTTGGATGAATGGCTGGGGTGATAGACCTCCTAATTACAGACAAATCCTGCTAGTGTATGGCAAATCTCTCTGCCCCAAAGTCATGGGGCTGCCTGTGGCTGTCCTGGCCCCTTGGAAGGTGTGAAACATGGTTCCCTTCCATGAGGTGTTACCTGGAAAAAGTGTGAACGGTCGCATGTGCTTTCTCTTGACTCCTTTTTGGCACAGTTGGCCTGATTTATCTGGCAGCTAAGGTGGAAAATACCCAGTGACTTTCATGCTGTCCTTCTGTATCTCCTTTATGAGGAGTTGAAAAGCTGCACGTAGGCTTGGGAGGTGCATCTCATTAAGCCCTGTAGTGCAAATCTATTGTTGCGCTTTTATGGCTTTTCCTATTTCCTCCTCTGGAATCAGCCTATAACAGACTTAAGAAAGTGGGAGCCTCTCACCACTGGTATCGGTATGACTCACTTTCAGATGTGCCCTTAGAGCTTCTGCAGAGTAGTTGTTCTGTAGCCAAGGAAAATCCATGTGGGGCTGTAGTTAATTACAGAAACCACAATCTCTGGAGTGCTACTGGGCCCTCGGTGTGACTGCCTCTCCTGCCTCCATCCCAGTGCTGCCTTGGTCCTGGTTTGAGGGCTGGGTCCTCGATGTGAGTGTCCCACCTCCATCCCTGTGCTCCTGGGTCCTTGGTGTGACCTCCTCTCCCGCCTCCACCCTTGTGCTTTTGCGTCCTTGGTGTGCATGTCCCACCTCTATCCTGGTGCTTCCTCATCTGTGGTTTGAGGGCTTGAAGGTAGCAATAATGTGGCAGTGGCTGGGATCAAAATTCAGACTCCTGCTCTTAGGGAAGGGACAGCCAGTTCTGTTTGATGGTGATGACTGTGACTTTTTGGGATTTTGCAGCCCCTTGCTTTGCCAAGACGTGCGGAGCTGTCTCTGGCTGGTGTTGCGGGTGTCTAATGAAAGAATGCCGATGCTATTCCATACCACATTTTTCTCATTCTGAGGATTTCCGGGCGGGCACGGGGTGTCCTGGGAGCGTTCCTGAGCACTGCTGGTGCGGGGAGGATCAACTCTGTGTCCTGGCGTATGACTTGTGCTCAGGGTGGAACTGGGAAATGCTCTACAGGGGCTTGAGCACCCTCTGTCCCCTCCTGAGACTGAGGGGCTTGGCTGGCAGCTGGTGCTGCCAGGGAATCCCTTTCCATGGGGGTGGGGGAACAGTTAGAGAGGGGACTCTGGGTGCTGTGCTGGGGGCTGAAGCTGATGTGAGTCCAGTCTACGTGCAAGAGCTGCTTGATTCACGTAATGTTCTTGTAACTGGCCTGCAAACCCCTCTGGCTGCAGGGTTTTGGGTCAGAGGGCTGTAGAAGAGCCATGACCACAGACAGGCTCTGGTGTAGAAATAAGCCAGGCTTTCTCCCTTGGGCTTGTTGGTAGGTTGCTTAAGCTTGATTTCATGCTTTCTCGTATCAGTAAGATGCTTGTTCCTTACTGAGCACTGCTGATGCTAACAGTCAGGCACGGCAGCCCCAGATGGGAGCTTCTCTGGTGGATGCAAATAGCTGCTCATCTCTCTGGTTGGTTGGCTTCCCCCAAAGCTGCCAACAAACTATCCCAATTTCTCACTTTGCAGGGCAGCTTGCGGCCTTTTGTGCTCTGTGCCGTGCTGGGAGTGTTTTGGGGGCTGAGGGGCTGTGTCCACCAGCGAGACCAATTGTGACTGTCCGGGGAAAGCCTGTGGTCCTGCCTGGTGGGGTGAGCAGGATGATCTGTGCCTCTGCAGGTTGAGGCTCGTGCTGCCAGTGGGGGAGCTGGAGGAGGGCAGCTGCCAAGGCCGTGTCCCGTGGCGTCTGTCTGTCTGCGCGCTGGTGTTGGCTCACCGGGCCGGCAGACCAGGGCATGTCTGGGGGTGTGTTGGCCATCCCTGGTGGGAAGAAGCACTGAGTGGGCTGGGCTGCTTCTGGCCAAAACCTTGAGCTTGCCTGTGCGGGCTGCTGGCCTTGAGTGAGCCCTGCATGTGCTGCTGACCTTGGCTCACCCCAGCAGCAAAGGCTGGGGCTGAGCAGGGCCTCAATTGACTATTGTCCTGGTACAGAGCCCTTGGAAGCGCTTGGGAGTCACGTAGGCCATGTGCTGCCAGGTTAAACCCCTGCTGTGGGTGCCCGATGGAATTACAGCTCTGTGCATAATGCTCTAAACCCACTTAGAACTGGTTAAAGTGGTGTCTCAACTCCTGACAATCTCTATTTCCTCTTACTTCAGGCCAGAAAAAGGCCAAATTTGAAGCTATAGAGTGTTATTGGCTGTGAACAGCTGGTGATTGCCAGCCCCTTCGTTTCCCCAGCATGAGATCTCAGTTTCAGGGATCAGAAGGGATGTTGGGGGCCTGCCAGCTCACCATGTTGGGCAAATGTCCCATGGATGTTTATGGCCCTGTGCTGAGCACTGGAAGAGCCTCTTGTGGTGAGCTGGGCTTGGGAGGTTGTGCTGGGAGGGGTGGATGTGGCTAATCCTTGCTGGTTCTTTGGGCTGAGGCTGATGGGAACGGGCTCCTGGGGAGCAGCATCCCCCTTTCTGCTGCAGGCTTGAGGGAGGAGCCCTCTCAGGGAGTGCGATCTGTGCTGCTAGCAAGGAGCAGCTTTGTGCCCATCCTGCTTGGCCTAGGTGTTTCAGTGTTGGCAATCACAGGCCAAAGACTGGGTCCAGCTGATGAAGGCATGAGAGGCCTAAATGGCCGTTGGATAGCTGGGATATCCCTGGACGTCTTTTTGCCGTGGAGATCCTGCTCTGGACGTTGCTATGTCCACCTCAGAACCTGGGGGAGCACAGGAGGAACAGACAGCAGGAAGCAAAGACAGCAGGGCTGGGATGAGCCACTGTGGACTTCACACCTGCGAAGATGCCAGATGAACCTCTGCTGGCAGCAGCACAAGCTTGTGTGGACAGGCTGATGATGGGTTGTGGGAGAAAGATATGGGGCTCTCTGCCTGTCCTGCTCCATGGGAGCAAGAGTTGAGGCTCCTTGCCTGCCCTGCTCCAGCCCCCAGGCACTCTGAGATCCCTGCTCCGTGGGAAAGGCTTTGTGAGCTCAAAGGGCAGCAGATGCTGCTGAGTGTATGCCCAGAGTAGAGAAGCCTTGAGCTGGAGGGATGTGTGAGTAGAGGCAGGGGTGTGTTGTGCCTGGGGAGGGCATCTGTTTGGGTGGGGGGATGTCCCTCTTACTTTGACCCCAAAAAGGAGCGGTGTGAGCCACTTCTATGAAGTTTTGGCCCCAGAAATACTTTGGGGCATTTGCAGCGCTTTATAAATGTGAGCCTCTGTCTTTCTGTGCTGGAGTCCTGCCAGTCTGAGCTTTGAAAAGCGCAGCAATTTACTGCATTATGTAACTAAAAGTCTTGAAATCATACTGTTCCAGGCCCGGTTGGAGAAAGGATAACTGCTTGTGGGTGGGATCTGGGAGATGGAAGGGCTTTAGTCTCTTGTGGGATCTGTTTCAAGGTGATACCATCCTCATTGCCTTGATTCCTGCTCTCACTACTGCGGTGCAGAGGAGGGTGGCTGTAGGCTACTCATTCCTGCAGATTAGTCAGGACTTTTATGGGGAGCAGATGTGATACTCACAGTCATTACTTGGTTACATCAGTCTTAATTACTGCAAATATGGTTATTTTATTTCCTGATAGGGCGAACCGTAGCTGGCTGCCTGGCAGCTGTGAATTTGATTTCTAATCATGTCTTACATGTTGCAGCTCTTCCAAAACAGAGCTGAAAATGTCATAACTATGTATTTTGAGTGTCTTTTTTTTTTTTTTTTTTTTTTTAATTTACCTTTTTGCAAAAGAGGGAATCTTTCCAGTTGGGCTGGCTGCCTTACGCGTGCTTTATCTTTTTTCCTCACTTGTTTGAAACTACTTCTTTGTGGGGGCAAGGAGGAAATTGTCAAGAAACCTAATGTGGTTGAAGGATGGGCTTTCTAAAACTGGTCTTTCTTAATAAGGATTTTCAGTGAGTCAGGGAAAAGTGTTGTGGCATGCAGAACTCCTCGTCTAAACTCTCTGGCGTCAGACTTTGGGAATCTTTGGTCTCAAAACCTTGTTCAGCTCAAGGTTTTTCATTGTGCCGCAGCAATGCAAGAGAGGTCATGTCTAACCTGCCAGAAGCCTTTTATTTTACAGAGAGATGCCACCTCAGCACCTGCAGGAGGAGGAATGCTGCTTGTAGGGGAAGAAAAAATAAGTGAACCAAGCCACAGTCATTTTGGAGCAGTGGAAGAATTGAACCAGTGTATATGTCTCAGGAACAAAAGGGAAAAATCCCCAGTGTCTCATCAGAACCCCACCGCCTCAGCCTTTGCCTTGCATGGCTTTTATTGTCTGTAGTTTTAATTAGTGCTCACAAGTAGATTATATTCCTTGCTGGGAGTTTTTATAGCCAACACCTGGTAGTTTCAGCTTTCAAAAATGTTTTGGATAAATCAGTGTGGTTGGATGATACTTTAAGGTTCACTGAAGGGTGTGAAAGCTCAGTGTGACTCAAAGCAAGAGGTAGCTGAAACTCCAGCGTGCAGCTTGTGTGGGGAGGGGATGTTCAGCAATTCCCAGTGCTCATGGTGGGTGGGTGGGCTGCTCTGTGTTCCAAGACACTGGACTGCCATCGGGAGTCTCTGTGGAGCCTGGCACTTCTGTTGGTGGCTGCACATCCTGGGTGGGTCCCCACAGGTGTGTGTTGGCCTGGGGGTCTGCCTGCAGCTGGACACCATAGATATGGGCTCATCCTGGTGAGTCCCAGAGAGGAAATCAGAAAAAACGGGTTCTGGCTCCTGGGCATAGTTCAGCTGTGGACGTGCCAGGGGCAGCGTCTTGTCAATGATTCCTTTGTTGGAGTGGCGGGTGGCTTGGAGCTGCTCGTGATGGTCATGTGTTGCACTGGCCAGGATGCAGGAAAATACCCTGCCAGTGAAAAATCATTGTCTGGGTCAGGCTAAACCAGTCTTAGCAGCTTACAGAAACTGTCCTCCTGTGCCTTGCTTCCTCTCACCCTGTGTGGGTCTGGGGCATCACCTGAGCACAGCCAGGTGTCAGGTGGCTCTGGCAAACCTGGTGCTGTATCAGATAACTGCTGCCAGTACCTCCAGTGCCAGGTAGGAGCAGGATCTCCCCATGCCTCTGAGCCACCAGCTGCGCTTCATCTGAGACACTGGGATCCCAGCCTTGGATGTGCGCCCAAGTGACATGAAGTGAGTGAAAAGGCAGGATCCCATAGTTCTGTAGTGTGTGCTCTAGGGATGTGCCAGGTAGATGCTGGCATGTCAGCAGCCATGGATGAGATTGTAATTGCTGCGAGCTGGGGCGGATGTAGGCTATAAATAGGAGGCTGCACCTCTCTGAGCCAGCACCACACTGCTTTGAAGTTGTCCCCTCTGCCTGGTATGACCTCAGGAGCTCTGGAAAAGTCTCCCCTGCTCGAAGGTGGCTTTTTCTTCAAGTGCAAACCTGAGCAGCAGAGAGCTATGGAGTGAGAGGTGGACTCTGGTGAAGGAGCCTAATGTTGCCCCTTGGCTGGGGGTGTTTAATATGGGCAGGCAAGGTGAGGGTATCTCTGGCTGTGAGGCCAGGGAGGACTGCAGTGCATCAGAAAGTGCCTTCTAAAATCCCTGGGGGTGCACAGGAGTTCTGGAGCTGGTGGTGGATTTCTGTTGCTTTGGATGTTGTGAGCCTTGTTTGTGAGCAGCTGCCCTGGTTATGGTTCCTTGCTGGGATGGCTTGTGCTGCTCTCGGCTGCCTGGACCAGCCTTCATTTGGAGTAATGGCAGCTCTGGAGTGTGATCCAGCTGTGCTGCAGCATGGGCCCATGCATGAGCAGCCTGACCCTGACGGCCTCTGGATCGCTCCCCTGCTCAGCCTCTCTGAGGGGATTCCACACTTCAGCAAGCCTGAATGACATTTCCCTGTTTATTTTGCTTTCTAGTCACTTCTGGTTTTGAGCTTTTTAGGTGAATTGTTTTTATACTTGGGTGCTTTGTGAAACCTGCCATAGCCTGTTTGCTCAAGGAGGAGGATTTGGATGCAGTTGGGTCAGGAGGTGCCCTGCCAGGGCCAAACTGCCAGGGAACCAGGCTCTGCTGGGACTGCTCTGTGTGGATCCACCTCCCCCTTCCCTGGTGGCATATAGGAGCCTTCCTTAGTCACCTCTCAGACTAAGTTTAGCCACAGCCCCTGACCTTTAGGGGTGGTGGGTGTGCTGTGACACCCAACTGCCCTTTCTCAGCAGAAATAGGGGTGTCCTATTTGGCTCATGCATGGTGATTTACTTCTCAGTGTGTCTGTGTTTAATAACCTTGGTGTGCTGTTCCTGCTCCAGGTGGCCTGGGGCTTCCTGGGAGTTTGCAGTGCTGGGGTTGTGCTCCTGGAGATGCTGTGGGATCTCTGCCCATGCAGATGAGCCCTGGCTGCTGTCACAGACACTGCCTGCCCTTTCCAGCTTAGGGCAGGGTGTCATGTCTTAAATTTGTCGCTTACAAATGTGTGATGACTAGGGCTCTTAAAGGCCAACTGCAATCTGAGCATGTAGTTTGGGGTGGCCCAGTGTGCTGGTGATCCTAGGGTGCTTTCACCTCACAGATCAGCTTTCCTGAAGGTGGTGGGGGCACTGGTGCAGTGCCAGCCTTGCTAACAGAGCTTGAGCCATGCAGTTGTATGCCAGGAGCAGGGATTCTGCTTTCAGCTGATGCAACACTTTGTCCTTTGCAGGTCTTTGATCCCCAACGGAGTCATCGCCAACTTGATTGAAGATGCCACCGGCCATCGGAGGCCCTGTAGGATACACTCCTCCTGAAGGAGGATGGGGATGGGCTGTGGTCATCGGAGCCTTCATCTCCATTGGGTTTTCCTATGCCTTCCCCAAATCCATCACAGTGTTCTTCAAGGAGATTGAGGTCATCTTCAATGCGTCCAGCAGCAAAGTCTCCTGGATCTCCTCCATCATGCTGGCTGTTATGTATGCAGGAGGTAAGTGGGCTGGAGGCAGTGGTATATGTGTTCCTGTATCACAGCACAAGATGCAGCTCTCCTGCTGGGGCTGTGATTCCCACCTGGCTGTAGTGACAACAAACAAAACTTCGCTAAAAGTTGGAATTCTTTCCTTATGTGAGAGCAAAACCTCCTTTAATGAGTTTTCTTAAAGGAGGTTGCTCAAAAAGTTCCATTTAATGCCCAGAATGCAAAAACCAGGTTAATCTGTCCTCCTCCACAAAGCTGTAAAATCTTTCCGGGGAATTATGACTTGTGTAATTCTGCCCTTGTCCTTGTTACAGTGGGCTGTGGATGCTGTGTCTGCTCCCAGCACCCTCCTGAAGGTCGGGGAGCTGCTGTGCCACATGTAGCAGCCCTGCTCTTGGGGGCACTTTCTTTTGGATAAGACATTGATATTTTTAAATTTTTTTTTTTTTTTTCAATTCAGGGAGCAGTGGGTGTATCTAGGGATCTGTCTCCAGTTTCTTGTCAGCTCAGTTGTGTTTGGAGTGCACTGAAGCCTCGTGCTGCATGTTACTCCTTGCTGGTGCCAAGCAGTGCCACAGGCAGCTTGTGCTGTTTGAGGATGGCAGTGTGCACTGGAAGTACAGAGACATGAGCAGAATAAGGCAAACCCACCTAAGCTAGAACAGTTTCCCCCTCCTGTCCTTCAGAAGCTGCCTTTTGAAGGCTTTTAATTCCCAAGCTGGGTGCTTTATGCATGTTTTTAATGGGTGAGGAGCACATAGAGCATGGTCTCCAGACCCTGGGGTCTTGTATGTGCCTGCAAACACAGCGTTGTGCTGGGCTGAAAGAAACACTTTGAGCCTGCTGTTGTGGCCACTTCAGAGGCAAATGGGAGCTTGTCCTGCTGCCAGTCCCCAGCTGGCAAGCTGCCCACAGCCTTGTTGCATTTGTGCATCCAAAGGAGCTGACGTCAGCTCCCGGCTGAGCACGAGGCTTTTCCTTTGCAGGGAACAGGCTCTGCTTTGTCCTCGCTCAGCTACCGAAGCGACCAGCACATTTCCCTGCTCCAATGTTGTAACAAGCTTGTAAACCGTGTAACTGCCTTAATGAGACCCAATCTGGGCCATTCCTCCTCTCTTGATAGCTCAGAGCTGGTTCCTCTGGGGGCACTGTCTGGAGCTGCCTGGCAGCAGGGATAAGAACTCCCTCTTCCAGTCCTGGAGTTGTGGTTCTCCCCATGTCCCCCTCCCTCCATGCTGATACTGTCTCTCCTGCTTCCACTGAGCTGTTGCCATTAAATCCCAGCAGCTGCTGATTTTGAACCACTTGCCTGTATGCTGGTGGCAGGGATGCAGAGAGTACCCTAGATTGACCTGGGTGCATTTTTTTCCCCCAGAGGGTGGTCAGGTACTGAACAGGCTTCCCAGAGCAGTGGTCACAGCCCCAAGGCTGCCAGAGCTCCAGGAGCATTTTGGACAGTGCTCTCAGGCAGAGGGTGGGATTGTTGGGGTTGTCCTGTGCAGAGCCAGGAGTTGGACTCGATCCTTGAGGATCACTTCCATCTCAGGATTTTCTGTTATTCATCCCCCAGCTGCTGGAGCACAGGAATTGCTGCTGCCCCACTCATTCCCTCCTGAAACCAGACCCTTTACAGAGTTTGAATTGCACTGGAGCAGTCTCAGTGTGCATCCCATTTTCCCTGTCTCCTAGGACACCTCGTTTTTTGGAGGCCAAAAAAGTAGTTCATACTCTGGAAGAACGTTCTGGGCTGATGGAATCTCACAGAGCTGCGGCAGTTCCTGTCCTGGGCAGGGCTAGGTGTGATGAAGCAGCACACACCCTACAGCTGCCCTGTGCAGTCACCATCAGGATGCATGGATGTCATGGTGTCAAATGCCCCTTTGTCAGCTCCATGTGGGGATTAGATTCCATTACTTATATTTTTTTGGCAATCAAGTTACATCATGTAATGTTTAGTCCAAAATGCTTCATGTGAATATAGAAAATAGGAGTGGGTGTGGATTATTTTCCTTAAAAAAAAAAAAAAAAAGGTGGGGGGGAAATTGCCCCAGGGTACCTGGCACTGCCCAGCTGGGTGGCTTCCTGCCCATTGCCCTTCGGAGCCTGCTGCTCCCAGGTGGACTTCCCAGAGGAAAGGCAGTGGTTGCCTTTAGACTCTGTTCAGGGGTATCACATTTGCTGAGTTCAAGGTCCAGGTTTTGCAAAGTGCTGAGTGCTCTGTGGGGAAGTCTGTGGGACTTGTGATGTGGCAGCTCCCGGCTGCTGCTGCTGCTGCTGCTGCCTCTCAGAGGACCAGGGCCATGGCCCATTCCTGGTGGCATTGAGTTAGAGCCTCTGGTAGCACTCTAGATGCAGGGAGCAGAATGCTGTGGGGCTGGGGGCAGCCTCTGCAGCGCCAAGTCTCCTGTAACCTGCTCCAGGCTTTGTTTAAACTGGGCAAAAAGGTCAAGTACCATCCGAGGACCCATGAATAACATGTTGACAACCTCTGTCTGTTAATAGCAAAGCAAGGTCTGTTAATATTCAATGGATGTTCATTCAGTGTATTTAAATATGTTTTAGTGTCTGTAGAGCATGCTTGGCAGTATCTAATCACTGTTTGCTTTGGATTAAAGCTCCTGATAGTGAAGCACTTAAATGGACAATTGGGCCCTGTCTGCCTTAGGGGTGGCAGTGAAAACAGAAGCACCCCTTCTCCTGGGGCAGTGCTGCTTCTCCCCAAGCCCTGGGGAGCTTCATCTGCACCCAGAGAAGATGTTTCCTCACAGCTTTGTCCAGTCTTAATAAGAAACCTCTGGCAAGAGATGTGCACTTGCTTTGTTGCTGGGATCCCAGCCCATGGTGGGTGGGTGGCTGCAAGTAGGGCAGAGTACAGCATGGGGCAGGTGGCTTCAGCCTGTCCCAAAGCCCTGTCTCTGGGGGCAGCTGGTGCCTAGGCAGCTCCAAGGCAACTTGCTCAGAGAAGTCAAGGCTTTCTGCGCTCCAACAATTCTCTCTCTCTTATGGTTAGTTTAGATTAGGTAGTAGGAAGAAAATCTTCCCTGAGGGTGATGAGGCCCTGGCACAGAGAAGCCTAAAGAAGCTGTGGCTGCCCCATCCCTGGAAATGTTCAAAGCTGGACTGGATGGGGCTTGGAGCAACCTGTTCTAGTGGAAAGTGTCCCTGCCAATGGCAGGGAGTTGGAACAAGATGATCTTTAAGGTCTGTTCCAACCCAAACCACTCTGTGACTCTCTTATCTCCATCTGCCTCTGAACCTCCTGCCCTTTCCCCTTCCCTCATTCCCTCACTGGGAGAAGCATCACCATGTGAAAGCTGGAATCCTCTGGCAGTAAAGCTGCAGTGTGCTTGTGCATGTGTGTTCTGTCTCTCATGCAAAGATAACTCCTCTCTGTATGCATCTCCTTTGTTTGCCCAGGTCCCATCAGCAGCATCCTGGTGAACAAGTACGGCAGCCGGCCCATCATGATCGCAGGCGGCTGCCTCTCCGGCTGTGGGCTGATCGCAGCCTCCTTCTGCAACACAGTGGAGGAGCTCTACTTCTGTGTTGGGGTCATAGGGGGTAAGTGATAGCTCTACCCTAGTGGGGCAGTGGAAGGAGCAACTTCAACCCAGTAATTAGTAGTTGATGTGTCTGAATTTGCATAAAATCTGGTTCTTGTCAGTGCCTGGGTGCCTTTTCTGTAGCTGGCAGCAGGGGCTGACTCCTGCTCATGCAGCTGGGAAGTGGGTGGTGAGGTGTTGGAATGGACTGTCTGGGGCACTGGTCCCACCCTGGAAGTGTTCAAAAAGCATGTGGATGTCACACTTGGGGACATGGGTTAATGGTGGACCCGGCAGTGCTGAGGGAATGGTTGGACCCCATGATCTTGGAGGGCTTTCCAACCTAAATGATTCCATGATTCCAAATTGGAAATGGAGCTGTGAACCCCGCTTGTCCCACCAGCCCTTCTGCCAGGTGCTGCTGGGGGTGTCCAAGCCCTGAGCCCCTTATTTCTCTCCTGCAGGCCTCGGACTTGCCTTCAACTTGAATCCTGCCTTAACCATGATCGGCAAATACTTCTTCAAGAAGCGTCCACTGGCCAATGGGCTGGCGATGGCAGGCAGTCCTGTCTTCCTCTCTACCCTGGCACCCATCAACCAGCTCTTCTTCGGCATATTTGGCTGGCGTGGCAGCTTCCTCATCCTGGGTGGCCTCCTGCTGAACTGCTGTGTGGCTGGATCCCTGATGCGGCCCATAGGTCCCAAGCCGGATCAGCTGAAGAAAGAGGCCAATAAAGAAGTGCAGCAGGAGGCTGGGAAGGCAGGAAAAAAGGATGATGGTGACACCAGCACGGACCTCATTGATGGAAAGGCCAAGAAACAGAAGAGCTCATTCTTCCAGACAATCAACAAATTCTTGGACCTGTCTCTATTCACACACAGGGGCTTCCTGCTCTATCTATCAGGCAATGTAATCATGTTCTTCGGGTTGTTCGCTCCCTTGGTCTTCCTCAGCAATTATGCAAAGAGCAAGAAGATTGCTAGTGAGTCTGCAGCCTTCCTGCTCTCCATACTGGCCTTTGTGGACATGGTGGCCAGACCTTCCATGGGACTGGTGGCAAATACCAAGTGGATCAGACCCCGCATCCAGTATTTCTTCGCCATCTCTGTGATTTACAATGGGGTTTGCCACCTCTTGGCCCCGATGTCCACCACCTATGCTGGCTTCTGCATTTATGCTGGCTTCTTTGGCTTTGCCTTTGGCTGGCTGAGCTCCATCCTGTTTGAGACCCTGATGGACCTGGTGGGAGCTCAGCGGTTCTCCAGTGCTGTTGGCCTGGTGACCATCGTGGAATGCTGCCCTGTGCTTCTGGGACCCCCTATGCTAGGTAGGGTGTGCTGTGCCTGGAGAACTCACTTGAGGACATGGTTTTAATGGGGTGGTGCTCAGTTGGTGATTGGACTTGATGATCTTAAAGGTCTTTCTCAACCTTAACGATTCTATGATTCTTTTACTCAGGCTGTCCTATCTGGACTTGCTAAGTGGTGGTGGATTCCCTTGAGCCATGGGCAGCCCTTGGCACTGGGGCAGCAGTCAGGAGACCACCCCAGTATCTGAGGAAGTGGGGTCTGAACCCCTGGCACAGGGTGGGGAGAGCAAGGGATAAAGGAATGTGGGACAGGTCCTTGCCTGAAGGTGAGGGTGATGGGCTTGGGCTGCTCTTGAGAACATCTCCGTGACCTGGAGCTGCTCTGGGGGCATCTTGCTAAATTGTCCCCTCTCTTGTCTCTTAGGGAAGCTCAATGACATGTATGGTGACTACAAGTACACCTACTGGGCCTGCGGGGTTGTCCTGATCATCTCCGGGATCTACCTCTTCATCGGGATGGGCATCAACTATCGCCTGGTAGCAAAGGAGCAAAAGGCAGAGGAAAAGGCGAAGAACGAAGGGAAGGAGGAGGAGACCAACATTGACGAGGCTGAGAAGCAGAAAGAGGCAAACAATGACGTGGCACCCTCATCTCAGAAGAGTGTGGAGGATGGTGTCAAAGAGGAGGAGAGCCGCATGTGAGGGACCGGTCTTAATCCCGGAGTGTTGGGGAAGCGCTGCTGCCCTGGTGCGGCGGCCAGGGCAGAGCTCTGCTGGCGCTGGGTGGCTGTGAGAAGTGTTTAAACCGGGTGTTCATTTTTAAACAGGCTCTGAATTGTCTTTCCATCTGTGTTCAACAAAGGTAACAGGACTATACGTGCAGTATCCTCATGTGTCCAGCGGCAGGGGGGCTTTTATAGTCTGGCTTTTTAACAGTAACATGAATGTACTAATATGTGCCTTACAGTCTCCATATCTAGTTGAATCTGGATGAGCCTTAACTCTAAACTGTGCTTTAGCTCTGTATTCTGCTTGGGGTTGGGGGGTGGGGGGATATGTGTGTGTTTTGGGGAGTTTTGTTTTTAAAAAGCCATAAAAAGCAGGATACTGGATTTGTTGAAGCATGATGGGCTTCAGGGCCAGCCCTGGATGAATACTGCTTCACACGCTTCTTACTGCAGGCCCTCTGTTTGGGGGGGAGGGGGGAGATGCAGGCACGGGGCAAGGTGCTCCTCAACCCCTGTGCCCAATGCCTCCTGGCTCTGTAGGTGGTCTTTAGGTATGTTTTGAAAACACTTTAGCTACTGTAGTTCTTTAAAATCCCTGGTTTTGTAGCTGTTCTCTCATGGGATATTCAGGTTAAAGAAAGACAGCTGCAGTTCTTGTTGTGCAGTGTCACCCACTCCAGGGCCATGGCAGCCCTGCTTGCCCAAGCCTTCCTTGGGGAGTGTTGGGGTCCCCCCTGCCTCCCCACTCTGCCTCAGTAGTGCCTATTCTCAGCCCAGTGCTGGGTGATGTGAAATGGGCTCTGGTTGGGGTGCTGGTATTGATGCTGCTGTTGGCCGTGCTACCCCATCCTGCCTGTGGGGCGGGTTTCCACTGGAGCCCCATCCAGCCAAGTGTTTTGGGTGCCTGCCCTGGGCAGAGTGGTGAAGTGGGTGGAGATGGTACATCCCTGAGACTTTTTCTGCTTTTGCTCTTTTATCTGTTAGAGAAACCTCTTTTACTTGCTTCTGTTCAACTGAGATCTTAAGGCGGTGGATGCTGAACCTCTCACATCTAGGACACGTAAAGGGGAGGAAAGTATTTGTATGTATTTATTTTTTATTTTTAGTGTTGGAAAATATCTCAATGTATGTGGAGCAGGTTAATGGCTCTCAAGTTCTAGTAAATGTTGATCAGAATTCATGTTAAGAGGCTGAGTTTTTTCAAATAAACTTGTTTTTTTACAATTTACCCATCAAATGTTGAACTTCTTTCTTAGAAGTGTGATTTCTGTATGCCAGATCACATAGATTTAGGGTCAATTTTGGGGAGAGGGTGAGTGGGCCTGTGGCAGGGCCTGGCTCCACTTGCTGCTCCAGCACCCTGTGGAAGCTGGACACGTACTGAGAGGGTAAGATGCCCCTTTTCAGCTGGAAGAGGAGGCTTTGGTTAGCAGCTGGGATGGCTACAGCATAGTGGTGCACTCTGGTTTTAGAACCTGTAAAAATCCTTGAGCACTCCCTTGATTGTGAAGTGGAGGGACATGCATTTAAAAGTCTTGAGTGATGTGCAGATGCTCTTGCTGTTTCTTTGTGCTGTTTCCTTCTGAGCTGAGTGAGACCACACCTGTGTGGGGCTAAAACTAAATGAGGAGTTAAATGAAGGTGGTCTTGAGGGAGTTGTGGCAGGTTCAGGGCCTGCATTGCAGCTACTCTCTTTGCTCTCCCTTGTCTGCAAGGCCCCTTTTGCCTTTTTTTAGCCTAAATATCTCATAAAGCAGCCTGGATTGTTGTTTGTTTGTTTGTTTGTTTTTAAATACTGTAGATTATAAAGCCAGGGGAGTATTTTGTACAAGAGGATGTTGTAGTTACTGAGCTGTGATATTGTAAAGCCGGGTAATTGTATTTTCATAGTTGGGGTGTCTAGTGGACCGCAGGGATGGGCTCATGTGACAATAACCCACCCCTGGGAAGCTGCCCCTGTTATCTGAGTTTTTGTAGGTACAGACAAGCTCCCCTCTGTGTGTGGGGTGGTCTCTGGTGGGACTCAGTCAGACAGGGCTGCAGGAGGGCCTGGGCTCTCCTGCCATACCAAGCACTGGTGATGCCTGTTGAGAGGAGCACTTGTCCTCCGCAATGAAGGATGTGCTCAGCCCTTCTCTGCTGGTCTCCACCACTTGTGGGCATTGGGGATCCTGTCTGGGCTGTGTCCACAGCTAACATGGGTGTTCCTGTAGTCAGTGCCACTGGGAGAGGCTCACACAGCTAGGGCAGGGAGCCAACCCTGCTTCTAAGGAAAAAAGTGTATAATTAATTTCCTGCTGCTTGGATGTGGCTGGCTGGGAACACTTCAGTAGTAAATCCTGGTTGTTCTCTACCAGTGACCTGCATGCCCCATCTGGAGCTGGGTGTCATCCCTGTCCTGGCTCCAGGATCACCTGTGGAACTTTTTCCTAGGATCCAGTGCTGTGGAAAGGCAGGTGAGGGAGGAAGGTGTCTGTTGGACTGGGAGGAGAAAATTTTGCCCTGTTTTAGGCTACGAACTATTAAGTGCCCTGATTACGGTAGAGCACAGGCCTTGCTGTGGCAGGCAGGGGCACCCCCTCCAGGGCATGGACTCTGCCCTGGGCCAGCCTCTCCCACCAGGCAGGGGCTGTCCCTTTGCCTGTTCCTGGCTCAGCTCTGTATTTAGTCAAGTTATTTCTCCAAGCAAAGTTATCTGCAGTGCTGGGAAGTACATGAGCCGGGCTCCCAGAGCCTCTGACATTGTTACATACCTGTAAAACAGGAGCTAAAATTAAGCACAGGGCTCCAAAAAAAGCAGATGGGAGCCCTGGCTTTACCCATGGTGATGGGTGAGTGGGCAGTGGATGCTCAAACCAGCCGTTGTTGTCCAGGGATGCTCTGCAGGCTGAAACCATGGCACTGCCTAACTGGATGAGATGAAGATCTGCTTGGATGATCCTTTTGTAAAGGCCCACATGGGAACATACATGCTTCTCTGCTCCCCAGGCCAGGAGCTGGGAGCAGTGGGAGTACTGCTGGCCAGATTCCCCCCCAGTCTTCCACGGGTTTCCTCTATGCACCTGGCCACATTGCCTTCCTTCCTCCCGAGGTAGCAAAATAAAATTCTCTTCATAGCGGGCAGAATTGAGGAAATACTTGGGAGCTAATTCCCCTGCAGTTTGTTTTCTCAGACATCTGAGGTTGCTGGCCAGAAATGCTCAGCAGCAGCCGGGGGGGGTTTGGGGGCTCCCAGAGGAGTAGAGGGCTGCTCCAGCTGCTGGCTGCCGGTAGCAGCCCGGCCTGTTGGCGGGAGCTGGGATGAGGCAGGCAGATCCCAGCTCTCTTCCCTCCTTTCCTTTCTTCCCTCTGTTAGGGAATTTGGGGGCAGTTCACCGGGTGAGCCCTCTGGATACAGTGGTTATGGGCTGGGAACTGGTTATGGACCTCTGCTGTGGTGTTGGGACATCTTCCATCCCCTCCCTGGGGTTGCCCAAATGCCCCCCAACCCCACAGGTACCTTAAGCCCATTTTCTCAGGTCTGTGGGTGCCTGTGGGTGGTACTGTGAGAGGCCAGGCCTCCCCAAAGCCCTTCACCCACAGATGTTCCCAGCCTCCTGAAACAGCCTAATCCTCCCCACAACACAGCACAATCCCCTTCCTGGGGAGAGGGGAGCCTGGCTGCAGAGCTCATTCATGTGACAAGCATGAGGCGGGGATCTGGGTCCCTGCCTGCTCCCGCTATGCCCAGGGATTTTATTCAGTTCTGTTGGGAGATTTGGGTTATGCTGAGTGTGCAGCTCTGTCCAAGCACTCTGAGCTGCTGCTCTGCAAACAAATGCTGCTGTTCCCAGCTGCCACCAAGGCACTGGTGGGGCTGTGCTGGGAAGGGCAGGCAGCTGCTGGGAAAGGTCTGCCTGTCCCATGGCCAGCACTGTCTCTGGCTGTCTGCCGTGGCTGGGACAAGGGCAGGGAGAATTACAGAATCGTGGAATGGTTTGGGTTGGAAGGGACCTTAAAGCTCATCTCATTCCACACCCTTACATGGGCAGGTTCAGCTTCCACTAGACCAGGTTGCTCCAAGCCCCATCAACCTGGCCTTGAGTACTTCCAAGAAATGGCAGGGTGATCAGTGCCACCCCCATTGCTGCTGCTAGCTGCCACGTTCCTGCTGCAGGTAGGTATATGGGGATGACCTGTGCAGTGCCCATCCTGACTCCCACAGAGGCTTTGAGATGAGCCATGGCTGCAGCAACACTTCCTCCATCATTACTCAAACCACCCTTCTTGCAGCTGAGGAGCAGGAGAAACCTGTAGGAAGAGTTCCTGGCCCTCGGGGCAGCCTTCCTCTTTCTGTTCTTCCACCTTAGGCTGCCTGTGGGACAGAGGTGTGTCCAGGCTTGTGCCCTGGCACAGACCAAACACCCTTGTGCAATGCGCAGCCTGATTTAGCCCTGATGTTGGAGAGCCCTGCCTGTGGCATGGCACAGCATGGCATAGGGATGGATGTACAGGAGTGGGTAGATGGACAGGGCCACGGCTCAGTCTTTGCTGCCTGGGCTGGGCTCTGTGGGGAAAAACAGCAGTCCCGTGATACAGGAGCGAAGCAGAATTACAGGAGACAGAGAATCAATGGCTGCAGGATGATCATCAGTTACTTTCAGTGCACATTATATTCTCTTAACAAGAACCCTTTGCTGTGTTAGGATGGTGGGGTGAGCAATGGCTCACTGTCATGGAGCTGTTCTGGGACAGGGTGGTGAGGGATACCCCACTGTCATGGAGCTGTTCCAGAGGGGGTAAGGGATGCCCCAATGCCAGGTGGTGATGGGGCACAGCTCATGCCCAGGGTGTCCCTGTGGGGTACAGGCTGTGTTCACTGTAAACACGGCCAAGGACAAACTGCTGCACTTTGCCTGGGCTTTTTCCTTGGGTGGACCCAGGACCTTTGCTCTGCTTCAGGCAGAGATTGTGGCATACCCATGCTGCTCAGGTGCAGCCTTAGGAACAGCCCTCAAGTCTGGGGTGTGTGCTGCTGTCCAGGCAAGGCTGGGATGTTGCTGCCATGTCCCCAGGGCTCGAGGTGGTCCAGGCCAACGAGTTAAAGGAAGAGAAGCTGTTTAGAGGCACACAGTGGGCAGACAGGTCCTGTCTGGGCTGTGAGCTGGACTGTGCATGATAGGAAGAGGTTGTACTGGCCCAGGCACACCCTGAGCATCCCAGGTTTTCTACAGTGCTGGCAGATAGGAAGTGCCTGAAGCTGCTGGGGCTAGTGCCTCAGCCAAATGCCCATCTCTGCCCACTCCTCTGCTTGCCCTGCACTCTGGGGAGAGGAGGAGATGCCCAGGGCAGGAGATGCTCATTGGAGCAGGCACCAATTTCTTCTATCTAATGACCGGCAATAGGACCCAAGGGAGCGGCTGGAGCTGTGTCAGGAGGTTTAGGTTGGATATCAAGAAACAGTTCTTCCCCCAAAGGGTGGGCAGAACTGGAACAGGCTGCCCAGGGCAGTGGTCAAGGCCCCAAGGCTGCCAGAGCTCCAGGAGCATTTGGACAACGCTCTCAGGCACAGGGTGGGATTGTTGGGGTTGTCCTGTGCAGGGCCAGGAGTTGGACTCAATGATCCTTGTGGCTCCCTTCCCGCTCAGGATATTCCATGATTCTATGATTTACCCCCTGTGAATCAGCAGAACCTCCTGGGGCCACAGAGCATCATCTGCTCTCCCATGCGCTGTCAGTGTATCAACAGCAGCTTTTATTGTGATGCTCTGTGATGTTTTGCTGGGGTTTGATATGAATTTAATTACTACTATTAATCATCAGAAGGGGCTGTGCTGGTGGCTTGTAGAGCCCCACCAGGACTTACAGCCAGAGCAGCTGGTCACTGGTAAAATTAGGGCTGGGGCAGAGCATCAGTGACCCTCACTAGGGGAACAGTTTACAGGCCGGAGCAGGGTGCCGGCAGGAGGCTGCAGAGTCACTCCAGAGTCGGATCCAGCTCCATGAGCCCTCTCGTGGCAACCACCCCACCTCCGGCCCTGCTGCCTCAGCAGCACCCCTGACCCACGTTCCCACTGAACCCAGAACGAGGACCCCATACCCCCAGAACCCAGGGCTAGGGGGGCTGGAGGCTACAGCCCGGCAGCTCACACAGCTCAGCTGCTCCTGCTGGGAGTGGTTCCCAGCATGGGAAGATGAGGTGGGAGCGCAGTGACACAGGGTAGGGGGAGACTGAGGAATTTAGGAGTGCAGTGGGAGCCAGGACAGGATCCTCCAGGGGCTGTGGGCAGGGCTGTGCAGATTTATCCTAGACTCCTGCACCTGTGACTCTGGGAGTAATTGCACTGGGAAAAGACTAAAACTGAGTAAATCAAACCAGTATGATCCTCGCCATGATTAACAAAGTATTAATTAACCACATACCCACAGAAAGAAAGATTGCTAATTACCTTCTATGGAAAATTAGGGGGGAAAAGACAGAAAATGAAACATGTTCAAAATGTAATTAGAGGCTGCATGTTGTGCATAAGAATGAGCCTGTTTCCATCAATTTTATTGTTTGCAATTACAGATTGTTGTCTCATTTCCATCTCCTCCCTGTCAGACTGGGAGCTGCATCCGTCCTCCAGTGGTGCTGACCTCCCTGCATCCCCCATCCATCTGTGCTGGCCTCTTACCTCCCCACCACCCTGTCCTCAGCCATGGCCATGGGGTGTCCAAGCTAGGAGCAGCCAAGTGGTGTCACGAGGGCTCCTCGGCCAAGAGCCTGAGCTGCTCCCACATATGGGTGCAGTTCCTGAGCCCCCAATGACCCCTGCATCGATCCCCTTCCTTTGATGTCCCTGTCAGGAGTGCCCATGATCTGCAGACAGTGCCATGGTGAAGCTCACCAGGCTTTGAACTGCACTAAACCTTGTGAAAATGAAATCAATACTGCAGTCAGATGACTCAGTAATGAAGAGTTGAGTGCCCCACTGTGGTGTGACACGTCTCTGATATCTTCATTGTTTTTATCTGCATGGAGGGGGCACATTTACCAGGTGGCTTTTCAACCAAGACTGCAGCAAATGGGCTGATGATTATCCCCTTCCCAGAGATATCCCGGAGGTTAATCCCTTGATCCATCCCCATGCACCAGGACACAGGGGAAGCTGCAGGTGGAGAGATTGGTTCTGTGTCATCAGTGGGTGCTGCGGAGCATCACCAGCACCTGCAGCTCTGCCTGGCACCTGCATGTAGCCTGCAGCAGGGTGGCAAGGTGGCAAGGGCAGCCCAAGGGACACCCAGTGGGCTTTGGAACACTTTTCCAGCGGGAGTATGGCCTGGGAAGAGTCAGGAGCAATGCTGAGCTGCCTGAGATGCCAGCAGGGTCCCCTGTGGGGCTCTACAGGACATCACAGCTGCTGACAGGGCTTCAGGCTGGGGCAGAGAGCAGAGCACTGAGGGACTAATGCATTAGTAACATTTAAAAACATTTGCTCTCACCCAGAACAATTCCTGCTCCTCCATCAGGGCAGGCCCAAGCTTAGGAAATGGCTGAGAAGCCATATCCTGGCACAAACCCTGGATGGCATTGGACCACCCTATCCCTCTGCAAAGTTAACGGGGAAAAAGGAGAAAAAGCCTTATCTGGCCACAGTCCGAGCATCCCAGCAAAGGCTCTCAGGCAGCCCCACCACTGCACCCACCCACAAAATGCAGATGTAGGCATCACTCCCCTCAATGTGTCTCCTCATCAAACATGCAGCTCCATGGCTCTGAACAGCCTGTGCCAGCCAGATCTCGTGCAGGAGCTGAGGAAACAGCTGAGCATGTCTATAAAATAATTTAGGAGCTCTCTTTCAAGTTTCTTCCTGCAAAAAGGGAAGAAACAATAAGATGGGGTGATTGATTCCTATTCCATTTGGGCAGCAGTAGTACCTCACTGGGAAACATTGGCACTGCCCAATGCTTGAGGCAGCCAGGGCTCCTTAGCTTCACCATAAGGTTCAGATCAGTGGATGCTTTTTTCAGGCCTTAGCCTTGAAATTTCTGCCTTGGAAGGAGCGTGCTGCCTGTGAACCCTTCTCTGTGGCAGTGTGGGCCCTGTGCTGTCCCACACTGGGCACTACAACATGGCCTTGTCCAGGCAGGTGGCAGGTACTGGGGCAGCTGTGTCACATCTTGTATCAAAATGGGCAAGGTCTCCCACTGGCTGAAGACTAAGTATGTAATGAGTAACATGCAAGTCAGAACAAAGCTAATTACAAAGGACACTTGTGCTAATAGCTGCTTTGGAGCTCATATGGGGGTCTAATAGCTGCCAAATAAAAGGCAAAGCAAGCCATTAGCTGGAAATGTCTGGTTCTCGCTCAGCCAAACACCAAGAAATCACTATGTTTAGTTATGGGATATTGCCCTGGAATACCAGCTTACTAATTATTTATAATTATTTCTGAATGCACATTATAATTTGCTGGACAGGGCAGTGACAGTCACCACGGGTGGCTGCCGGGCACTGTTTTACCCAGGAGTTAAGGCTGCCTTGGTTTACAATCCAGCAGGATCAGAGGTTCTTGCTCTGCCAGGACAGCACCCTGGCAATAATGGCTTTGGCTCCTTGTGATACATCGTGGTGTTGGCTGTGCACCCACAGCTCCCCAGAGGGTATGGTGGGATGTCCCCATTCCCAGGGCCAGGGGAAGGGTGGGACAGGGTAAGTGGAACAGGGCAGTCCTGTCCCCTCTGATGTGCTAGGGGCTGTGGAGCTGTTGGTTGTTGGGAAGTGTGTGTGTGCATGGGAGAACTGCAGCAGTTCTGGCCAAGCCTCCACTGCATCCCAGCCACCATCCTGTGGTGTTCCTGTCACTGCCATGGGCATATGGAGCTGGTGTGGAGCCAGTTGTGGTCATTGTCTCTCCTCAACACTCCACATGCTGCCCACATTGCCTTGTCCATGTAGACCCTTAAGCTTTTAGTCACCAGAACATCTCCTGCCCGTCACCCCGCACCCTGGGACCCCAAGGAGCGTTAATCATAGAGGGGGTCTCTGAGCTGTTTGCCCCAGCAGGGAGGACTCTGGGTTGGCAGGCAGGGAAGCAACTCCGTGATGCTGGGGGTCAGAGGGGAAACAGGGACGCACAATTCCCCAAAATAGGTTCTTGATGCCATGGCCACACTGATGCCAAAGTGAGCATCCATGAATCAACACGGGGGATCCCCACATGCGTGGCAGGAAAGGTCCTATTTGCTGTGTGGGGTGCTCAAGGGGGGACCAGATGGGGACGAGTGGGGATTGCTTCTCTTTAGGAAGGACCGAGGTCAAGGTCGAAGCGCTCCGTCCTGCCCTGCCGCTCGCCGCGGCCGTTCGCGGCGCGGCCGCCAGAGGGCGCAGCGGCCATGACTCGTTCCGGGAATGAGGCACCCGCGGATGCCGCGGACAGCCCGGACCCGGGGCCCGCGGTTCTCCTCCAGTGTCCCATCTCACCTGCCCTCGGACGGTGCCACGCCACTCCCCCTTGTCCTGTCACTCCAGGCTTTTGTCCAAAGTCCCTCTGCAGCTCTCTTTCAGCCCCTTTCGGCACTGGAAGGGGCTCTCAGCTCTCCCTGGAGCCTTCTGTTCTCCAGGCTGGAAAGAGAGGGCATGTTCTACAGCTAAAGTAAAACACTTGCTGCTGACGCACCGTGCTATGCTGGTCCTCTGGCTAGTTTGTTGTTAGAGGTAATGGACTTTGTCTAGAGAAGAGGAGGCTCAGGGGGCACCATATCGTTCTCCACAGGAGGTTGTTGTGGCATGGGGGCCGGTCTCTTCTACTGTGCCTGCAGCAGGAGGTCCAGAGGAAATGGCCTTAAAATAAGAGAAGGGAGATTCAGATTAGACGTTAATTTTTTTTTCACTGATAAGAGTGGTCAGGCATTGAAATAGATTGCCCAGGGAGGGGATGGAGCCATCATCCCTGAAGGCATTTAACAGGTGTCTGGATCTGACACTGGGTGATGCGTTTTAGGGGTTAGAGTGGCAGTGCTGGGTTGACAGTTGGACTGGATGATCATAAAGGTCTCTTCCAACACTGATGATTCTATGAATCTCTAATTCGATTCTATGGCAGCTTTCTTCAGCCTTGAACTTAAAAAAAAACAAACCAAAACAACAAAAACTGGGAAAAAATGAGTAACAGCACTCTCGGAATGTCTCTGTGCAAGTAGAACAAGCAGGATAAATGCACAGCAGGGTTGAATAAAGAAGTGCTGCTCTCAGTGACTTCAGAGAGACAAGAAAGAAGGAATGAAAGCAAAGCATGGGAGGGGAATTAAACATCACACAGATGGAACTCTGAGCATCTCACTGAAATGACCTTCACCTCTGAAGCCTAGAGGAAACCCACAGGACTCAGCATTGCTGTCCCTCAACCTTTCCTGGGAAGCCAAGGGTAGGCGCCTGGCCCTGATACTGTGAGAATTAAAACTTCCTCAAGGCAGGAAATCCATCCACTGCCACACAAGGACCTGAGCACACAGCTGGCATCACTTGACACACAGAGTTACTTAATTTACCGGATTTATGACCTCCAGCGCTTCCTGTGTTTTCTCTACCCTCTCCTATTAATCCATAATCCGCTGTTATAACCCTTAGGAAATGATTTATAGATTTTATCTTCAGTTTCCATCTTGGAAATGGTACCTGTCAGCATCATAGATGGCTCCAGAGCCTTGGGGATGAGAGGCTGGATAGAGATGGTGGGGAAGGGACAAAGGGAATAACAGGGCTACCTGCCTGGCAATGAAGTTGTCCTGTGCCCCAGTGTCCTTGCACAGCACCAAGCCACAGATCCCCTCTTCCTGCCTACACCAGAATGGTGTGGCATGGTCTGGATTGGAGAACAGTGGGCACCAGCCAAAAGCAAAGCACCAGTAGCCCAAATTCCAGTGGCTGCTGGGCTACTGGTCTGTATAGTCATTTTCCTGTCACTGCAGCCACTGTTGGCAGTGTGAGCACAGCTGTGCCATTGGCTGCTCAGTGTGCTATCTCCAGAATTAATGCACAATCGGCCAGGGGCAGGGATTATTATAGGGAAATTATGCAGCTAAGTAGGTTGTTAACAAGTTGATTTAAAATTCATAAATGAGGGGGGGAAAGATAACAGGGCAGAGAACAGCAGGCTCAAATTAATTTAAACTGTTTGATGAGGAATCAGTGATGTAGGGAATGAGATAAGGGAGGAGGATTAGAGGGAGTTCCTATTTAAAATCAATTTGAAAAGGTGCCAGAACCCACTCCATTGAGACTTGGTCATTGTGAGTCCTCATCACTCCTTTCATTAGTTCCAAACTCCTTGGCTGTCCTTTGTGGATCCCAGACAGGGGGAAAGGGCAGGCAGGGACTGACTTCCTACCATGGGCTGCAGAATGGCTTTTCTGCCCCAAATAGATTTGCTCAGGACCACAACAGCCTGGATCCCATGCCAGGGGAAGTGGAAAGGCACAGTCATATCTGAAGAGGACCCAGATGGTGGGTATGAGGACAAGAGGCTCATTGGGAGAAGAAAGAGCAGCTTCCTGCGGAGGCACAGCTGCCGCAGGAAACCTAGGAGGAAAGACAAGGTGGCTGCAGTGCTTCTGCTGACAACTTCTCCACAGACAAATAGGGAATATCCTCTTCTGAATTCAGCTGCCATTAGAAAGGGCTCATCAGGCTCTCTTTGGTGCTGCAGATAAAGAACCAACAGGTCCTACACAAGGTGCCAGTGGCAGGAAGGCAGTTTTTGCCAAGTGTTGGTGTAGGGATGTGTCAGTAGTGGACGGGAGCTGTGGGGGCAGCTCAGGCTGGGGAGCCAGCAGCAGGATCTGGGAAGGGATGCCCAGCCTGTCAGGCACTGGGCAAAATCCTGTGCTGTGGCTGCCAGGGCTTTTCAGGAGGGAGGAACACAAAGTGGGTTTGCAGTGGGTATGTAGGGGGTGAAAGGTGGGATGAATTTGAGGACCCGGAGTTAACCTGTTGTGATCAGCTAAAATTGTGAAGGCTGAAATCTAGGATTATTTTCGCACATACTACTTTGAAATGCCAGCTTAGATACCTGTTCAGTCTCTCAGGGTTAAAGGACAAAGGGCAGTTAAGAACTTGAAAAAAAATCCATTTCCCAGTAACACTTTGTACTATCAGGCAGCATTTAGCCCTTGTTTCTTCTACCTGGCTGATTTCCATAAATCCAAGAGTGAGAACTCCTTTGTGCTTTGCAAATAGCATGGAGTTCCGAGCAGTGGCTGGTTCTCACTTCATCCCGTTGGGATTCACAGTGAATGCCAGATGCTGTGGTATCAGGGAATTACCAGGCTTTGCCTGTTCATCACAGGGAGTTCCCCTTTTCCTCTCTCTCTTCTCTCCAGGATTACCTAAAGCTGCTGGTTTTTCTTTCATTGTTAATGTTAAGTAAATCCAGATAGATTTACAGACTCCCAGTCCTGGTCCTGGGCACAGGCTCCTCTCCAGCACACACCCCAGAGGGGTGTTAATTAGACAAGGGGGGGTGTTAATTAGACAAGGGTACAGTGGCAATGTGGTGAATGTTCAGTCCTCCCACTCTCTGTGTGTGAAGCGGATCAATAAGCAATTCAGCCATTAGAAATAAAGCTACTCCTATTATCTGCTGATCAATAATTCATTAGTCTTGGACATACCTGCCTTGGAGCACCTCTGGAAGGAGAGAAGCTTGCAGCAGGCAGACCAAGGGCAAGGCAGGGGATGCAGCAACATTTTTCCCTCCAACACCCCTGTGAACCTTTGGTGACTGAGGACAGTGGGATTTTCTGCACCCCAGGTCCGTATTTGTGATTAATATGCAACTGTAAACAGCTTTTTATTATTGCACACGCCCAACCTCCCCTATCCCCCATATCCAGCCCCGACTGGAAATGTTGACAGTAATAAATGGCTGGCAAAGCAATTATACACATTAAGCTGAGAAGTATGAAGCTGAGGTCAAAACAATTTTGTTTCTATAATTACATGGAGGGTAAATTCATTTTGCCAAGAATAAAAGCGACACAGAAGGTCATGGTGAGCAGGTGGTCATGCTGTCCTCCGCACGATGGCCTCTGCAGCCATCCTTCCCTGTGCCCCAAAATCAAGGTGTTCATCTGGTGCATTTAACTAGAACATTGAGCTGTGAGAAAGCCCAAACCTAGGCAAGAGCTTTTTGCTTCATTTATGGTTCTCATTTTGCTTACAGACTGCTTCCCAGCTTCTTGAGTGAGCCCTGAGCTGGCTGTCCTGCTCTTTGAACAGGAGCCAGCCCTGAAACAAGGCTGTTCAGTCTGGAATCAGGTTTATTAAACTGTAATAGGGTTTGTTACTCTGTTAATGCACCATATAAAAAAAGCTATGAAAATCAACTGCCAGGTATAACAACCTGCTCACTTCCAGCTGAAGTGTCCTGGCTGGTTTATAGCTGACTTTATCCTCTGCAGAGGAGGGAAAAGAGCCCCGTTCTGCAGAGCTGGTATGTTGTTCCCACCCTGCCTCATGTCCTGCTCTTACCTGCAGGCCTCACCTGCAGCTGGGGTGACCCTAGATCATCCCCAGGGATGGGCTGGGGGGTGGAGGTGGCTGGAGCACCCATGACTGTGCTCCTTGAATGTGTGACTTCTGGTGATGGTGGCATCAGAGGTGAACTTGAGCTTCCAGAACCTGAGCAGATTCAATTTTTCCTGGGTATTAACAGACTCTCCTGGGGAAAAGCACATCATTGGCTTTCCAAGCACTGGGTTGCCTTTCCCTAGATCCCATCTGCAGGAGTCAGCATTTCCCATAGCCCGACTGCCTCGGGGAAGGCCTTTGAGCAGAGGCAGGACATGGCAGTAGCTTTTGCTGGTCCATCATCAGTGGGATTTTTTCACACTTCCACCCTGGCAGGGGCACAGGGCCAGGTGGGAGCACTGAGCAACAGCACTGAGCGGTGTGTCCTGGTGGCATTGTATGGGGGGTGACTTGGGCACAAAACCCAGGACTCTCCCTCTGCTGGGTAAGGTTTCTCCTGAGACCTCCTACTGGCTGGCTCTGGAGTATCTGATTGTGGCTGAATAATCACTGTCCTGTGCTGGGAAAGCATTTCCACTCCTTAAAATTAGCTTTGATGAGTTTATGCTTTCCTTGAATCAAAGACCTGAGACAATTAATCACTGCCCTCCTCCTGCCTGTGCAGTTAAAATGCTCAGTTTGAAACAGAGACCAGGAATAGGAATGAATCTCTCTGTAACAAGGTCTTCAAAATAATCATCACTATCCTGCTGTTGCACTGCAAGAGCTGTTCTGCCACCCTGCAAATGGACAGGATCCTGCTCCAGGTTTCACAGCAGCAAGGAATGGCAGGACCACCCTGCAATCGCCACCACACTTCCTGCTCTTCCCACTCAGATGCTGGAGTGTGTCCAGAGAAGGGAAAGAGAACTGGGGTAGTCTGGAGGGTATGTTCTATGAGGAGCAACCAAAGGGGCTGGGGTTGTTTAGCCTGGAGCAAAGGAGGCTCAGGGGGGACCTTGTGGCTCTGCACAACTCCCTGACAGGCGGGGGCAGCCGGGGGGGGGGGTCAGGCTCTGCTACCAGGGTACAAGGGATGGGACAAGAGGAAATGGTCTCAAGCTGTGCCAGGGGAGTGTCAGTTTGGATATTGTGAATAATTTCTTCACTGAAAGAGTTGTTAAGCATTGGAATGGGCTGCCCAGGGAGGTGGTGGAGTCCCCAACCCTGGAGGTGTCCAAGGAGTGAATGACTGGACAGGGCACTCAGTGCTCTGGGCTGGTTGACAAGGTGGGGATCAGGCACAGATTGGTCTTGATGGTCTTGGAGTTTTTTTCCAACAGGATTCTCCATGCATCGGGATGAGATCTGGGGCAGCAGCTGCTCCAGGAATCATGCAGTGCACTGGAGGAGGAGGAGGAGGAGGAGGAGGAGGGGACGAAGAGAAGGAATAAAGCATTCCCAGCCTTTCCATGCATCATGCTTGTACCAAGCCCTGGCACAGGGCAGGGCAGCAGTCAGAGCACAGCTCCAACACTGTGCTTGTAGGGATGGGGGTCCCTGTCTCCCCAGGAGCCCTCTGCTGCAGAGGGAGAGGCCCAGTGTGACGCACTCCCCTCCCTGGCACTGCCACCACTTCTGTCTCAGCTGGCTGGTGACCTGCTGCTGCTCTCAGAGTTCTCGAGTTAACATCTGGCAATACCTAATGAAACTGCAGTTTATTAATGACTTCCATGCAACATTTACAGTAAAAGGGCATTTCCCACAGCTGTTTAGATTTCAGCAGAGGCGTGTGCAACCTTTCTGTGGGATCCCTAGGGCCTCACTACGGTTACAGCATTCAATAAAGAAAATTCAAATCAACTCATTTCCATTTGTCCCCTCTTTCTTTCTTAGTTCACAAACCATGAAGGAAACAGATGGGAGTTAAAGAGAGATTGAAAATGACAAAGGAAGTCTAGAGACATTTATTTCTATTCAGAATAAATTAATTAGCATGTCTGGGTGATGCCTTTTCCTGGTCTTAAAATCAAGAGTCAGACACGGTTGGAAGGGGAAAAGGGATTTTACCTTGGTATTTATTGTAAGGATCCTTAGGTGCACACATCCAGGTCAAATGCATCGAGATGCACCCCACTGAGTCTGTCCCCCAACATTGGGTATAACATTATAGGCTTTACTAATTAGCACATCTATCAAAGATTCCCCAATGAGAGGCTCGAGTGAGCCCCCCTCCCCAACTTCCCCTGGATGGTTCTATCTTAATTTACAGAGTGTGTTCTGGAGAGGACCTTGGGCTCTGGGGCACACTGATCCCCAGCTACGAAGCTTCTAAAATGTTGAGTCTCTCAGCTTGATAAACAAGTCTAAGAATGTAGGCAAAAAGCACTAAGAATACAGAAGTTGTAAAAAAGGTATAACGGGTATAAAAGAAAAGGCAAAAATCTTCATGGCATCATGGGGACAACTGAATAAAGTCCCTGACAGAGAAAGGGAGCTAAAGCACCATTGCCTCTCCATACAGGGAACGCTTTTGCACATTCCATCACTTAAGCAGAGTGACTGGCATGAGGGGACCCCAGCACAGGCAGGGCCAGGCTCACTGTCCACTGGATGGGATCTGGGAAGCTGTCATAGAATCCTGGAATGGTTTGGCTGTGAGGTACATTAAACTCATCTCCTTCCACCCCCTGCCATGGGCAGGGACACCTTCCACTGTCCCAGGTTGCTCCAAGCCCTATCCAGCCTGGCCTTGGACATTTCCAGGGATGAGGCAGCTACAGCTTCTCTGGGCACCTTGTGCCAGGGCCTCCCCACCCTCACAGGGAACAATTTCTTTCAGCCACTCTGCTTTCCAAGCTCCCAAGGCACCTAAAGACTATTTTTTTCCAGGCTGGGTTATTCTGGGGTTTCATAAAGAAAGAAAGAAGGAAGGAAAGAAGGAAAGAAAGAAGGAAAGAAAGAAGGAAAGAAAGGAGGAAAGATCTCAAGTTTTTAAAGATGATAATTTTTCTCTTTCTCTTTGATATTGGGCTTTCTCTCATTCTTCCCATTTATTTTGCATGACTGCCAAAGGGGAAGAGAAATAAAGAAATAAAGTGTTAAGAGAGTTAAACCTGAAGTCAAAAGGAGAAGCAGTGGGAGAAAGGCTGGGAGAAGCCTTTAATCGTAGAGATGTTCCACCTCAGGGGATCGCCCTTCCTCTTACCAGGCAATTAAAGCCTTTATTAGGGAGCCCTTCATTAAGGCCCATCTCCTGGGAGCTGCTGCTGCACCAAACACCTCTGAAGCTGCAGCAGAGAGTGGTCTGACCAGGAGCAGAGGAGCATGAACGCTGTCATTTAATAATCACCTTTAATGGGAGTCCTGTATCTCAGTTAGGTGCTAACTGCGTGTGACACGACAGGTCCTGCCCAATATGGCAGCAACTGTTCCAAGTTTTGGGAGGCAGGTCAGCACCCAGAGCTTTGCAGCTGGCTCTGGGTTTCATTCAGCTTTATTTCATGTTCGTTTGGGTATTTCCAGGCAATTTCTGCTTAATGTGCTTATGGCTTGGACTGAGCCAGGAGGGGTCTGGTACCCAGTTTACTTCATCAAGGATGTAGGTGGTAGTTACTGGTTACCATGCTGGGATGTGCCACAGGGATAGCAGGTACTAAATGGGGCTGTGGAGGGCTTGGCATGAGCCCCTTGTGGGTGCTGGATATCACATCACCACCCTAAATTAATTAACCCACTGCTCATCTCCAGACTGCCCTGCAGTGAAGAACCATTGAAGCACCTAAAGATTTGTGTTTGCAAACCAAGGCAGAACAGGGGTTTCCATCCATGCCTGTGGGCTGGGATGTAAGATCATGGCTACAAAACAAAATGCAGCTTTTCAGGATTCCCAGTGTCCCTTCCTGCTGCTGCTGCTGGAGCCAAAAGAGGAGAGTGGTCCGTGACCTGTGACGGTTCCTGGGGCCATCACTCCCACAGGGTTATGATGCTGATGCCAAGGTGTGCAAACTCCTCATGCCTGTCCTGGGAAATGACAGCATAATTTCCATTTTCTGTCTCCTGATCTGGCTGGAAACATCACAGCACATGGCAGCAAAATGCTGTGTTTAAATCCATAATGACTCCTGGCAGTATTCCTAATATAAATCAAGGGGGATATAGTTATGGGAGAGAACGTTTTTATGACCCTATCTTCATATCATCTGTCAAAAAGACAATTTGGCCTCTGCAGTATTCGTCTATTTTTATCTAGACATGTGCACTTGTTACTTCCATGCTATCACCTTCCAAATGGTGAGATTTATTTTTTCCCTGTTAGCCTCAGGAATTGCTTCCATTTCCCTGGATGCTGTGGGTGGGTAACTAATGGATACACATTTGTGGTCTGATGTGAAGTGTTTGAAAAGCCCTTTGAAACCCGCTGAGTGGGTTGAAGATGGCACAGAGTAGGGCAATGAACCCTTAGCATCCCTGGCCCAGCCTGGCACTGTGCCTGAACCTGGCACAGGAGCTCTCCCAGCCAGGCCACAATTACCTGAGATTAAACAGTGAAGTCCTTCCTAAATTAAATGCATATAAAATCTGTAATTACCAAGCTGTTTTCAGCAGAGAATGCTGTCTGCTCCTACTCGTTCCCACTCAGTGGTCCCTCAATTTGCCACCATTGCTGGGCCTAAAGTACCTCCATTATTCTGTACTCTGAGGGGACCTTAACCAACACCCTCATCACCCCCCTCTTTTTCCTCTCCAGCTTCTCATTCCTATTGTCCATGACATGTCAAGTGAGCATGCATGTAGCTCAGCTCATGATCACAAAGAGGAGGGAAGGGAGGAAGAGGATGAGGGAGGGAGAACATATCAGTGTATGTGTGTGGGGATTTCTTTCTCAATAATTTCTGTTTAAAATTCAATAAACTCTGTGAAATCAAATTTCCTGATTTAACTCACTCCAAGAAAATGCAATAAATCTGCTTTAGAGGAAATCTGCCAGAGGCTGCAGACATGGGAGGTGGGGGTAGGACCATCTCTTTCCTCGCCAGGAGAGGGGAGGGCACAGGCAGGGTGTGCTGGGGCTGAATCCGTTTGTATCAGTGGGAATTGTTTCTTTAGTCCAACCGTATTTGGAAATTTGCAGTCTGCAAGAGCACAAGCCCTTAGAAAAGCAAAAGGAAAACTTTGCTTATTAAGCATTTCATACCCCAGGTGGTTGGATGCTACAGCGGGGCTGCAGGAATGAGCAATCATTGTGATCTAACCCATGCATGGGGAGGACACACAGACCTTCTGCCACTTCCCTGCAAGAGCAGGGCATAAATCAGTTTGTCAGCACAGGCAGGGCTAAGCAGAGGACAAGCTTTTATAAACCCCCGTTTATTCATGTCACCATCCATCTCGCTGGTCCCCAGGCCCCTCGCACTGTGCCAGTCATGCACTGTGATAGTAATGGTGCTCCCTGTGTCCCTCCCTCCTCCTGCCCAGCAACCTCACAACCACGCTGAGGAAAAAAAAAAAAAAAAAAGACAATATAATGGTGTAAGGCCCCGAACAACTTGCTCAACAAGACTTTTAAAAGGGCTTACAGGTGTTCATGTACTCTGAGTTAGATGCATGGGAGAAATACTGACAAGATATTCTCAAGAAGTCAAAATTACAAGAAAAACTTTACTGGCAACTTTAGAAAATCGAAGAACTTTGGCAAAATGTTTAGAGCAGCATTCAATCAACATAAAACACTTCTCAAAGCATTAACAGCATTAACATAGCCCATTCAACTTAACAAAGTCTAAGCCTGTTCAATTTTAAGTTACTCAAAAATTCGGAGAAGAGGGAATTAGAAGAAGAAAGAGAAAAAAAGGTATTGAAAGGAACAAACAAAAAGGTTTCAGTGGTGTTCAGCTGATAGAAGTTCCAAGAAGAGGTGGGGTCAAGACATGCGCTTGTCTTGTGTTCGCTTAAATACCCCTTGGCCTTCCTGGGCCCAACCCCCAGGTGGGACTTCCACTCATTTGGCCACTCAGAATCTGGGTTAGAGGCTCCAGAGGCAGGTGTGGAGCTTTGCCTCCTGTGTGCCAGGGATTGGCAGACAATTGTGGGGCTGGGATACAGGCCCGGGGTTGTGGGGTGTGTGGGGCAGGGGAATTGTCTCACCAAAGGCAAGGTCCTATCTGCCTCTTCCCCCATACCTGCCCAAAGAAGTGTTTTGAGCCAGCAAGCCCTCCAGTCTCTCACAAATGGTAACAATAGCAACAATACCAATAATAATATCAATTATAATAATACTACCAACACTAATACCAATAAAACTAATACTAATAATAATGCTGCAAAAGAAGGGAGATTGGTGACGTTTGGTTGGAGCTGTTTCCCCAGCCAGTTGAGCTGCTTTCAGTGCCCAGACAGAGCACAGCCATGGGAGGCTGGGACATGTCCCAGAAGCAGGAATCAGCTCACCCAGAAGCCACAAAAGTGTCAAAGTGTTGGTTGCACTTTCGTTGCTGTGACTGTTTCCTATTCCTCATGGAAAGCTGTGACAACCCGCTCTTAAGGAGAAGTAATCTCTGTCTGGGCCTCTACAAAAGCTGTTCCAGCAGACCAACAGCCTGAAGCGACTCTGTTCTTTCCCTCCCATTCTGTGAAAATGCCCTTTGGGCATCACATTGTCTAAGTGGAAATTGGCCCATTTTTCCTGGAATAGAATCTAGTACCAGGTCTGGCATAGCTTCCCTGTGCCTGTGTGTGCTTGCAAAGGGACACCAGGATAGACTCACATCCTTTAACTTCTGCAGCCTCTGCTGTTGGATAGCAACATAGATATGGAAAGCATAAGGCAATCACAGAAATAGTGATTTCCTCAAAAAGATGTAAGTTGGAAACAGTTTTTCTATTTCCACTTTATTAGGTATTTTTAGTTGAGCAGCTGTCCTTCTGGTGTTGATCTAAAACCTGTTTCTTTCATTCCTAAAGAAAGAAATTCTTTATTCTTGTGGCTATACTATTCAACTTTAGAGGTCACTTACTGTTTCCAAGTTCAATGCACTCTGGAAGGAATCTGTATTCTTCTCCTGGTTCCTGGGCATGAAAGCAATCTCTAAATACTCAGAGGATGAAATGAGGTCAAACCTGCAATTCTGCATGGCTACTGCCGAGGGAAGCCAGCACTCCAACCCACCGCTTTGTTTCTGTCAAAGCAGTTTAGAAAACAGTGATGGGAAATTATTTCGCAATAATAGAAACTTACAAGCCCAGACGGGCTGCAGCCTCGCGTTTTCCTTCAAGCTATTCCCTTAAAAAGAGATTTGGAATTGCAATTGGCTGCATTAGATTGGTCGGTGAAGGACAAGCTGTTTCACATACAAATTATTACAACTGCGTCATTTACAAACCCCTCTCGTGCAGCAAAGCCTTCCACCAGCATCCAGCTCAAGCCTCAAGATTTCCCTTTGCATGTGGGTTAAAATGGTGCTTAGAGGTGGGAACAGCATCCAGCACCTCACAGCTCCTATGGAATGGGCTCTTTTCTCTCTGTCTCTGTGAGAACTGAAGCAGGAGCTGAAGAAGTGCTGCAAGTATTTGTTCAGAAGTGGTGGAGCTGAGCCACTTCCTGGTGAGCTTGGAGGAAATGCTCTTCAGGGCATCATCTAGGGCTGGCTGGGGTCTGCAAGGCCAGATCCACTCTCCATTTCCCAGGGGAGGATCACAGAGTCATTATCAGTAAGGTTGGAAAATATTTCCAAGATCATCAAATCCAGCCTTGGGCCAAATACGATCCCCACTAAGCCATACTGTGGATGGGGGTGTCCTGAGCCAGGGGTGCTGCAGAGACACCCCTTCACCCAAATGCCGGGTGGGGGCTGCACATTACCCTGGAGCTGCTGTCTCAAAGCATTTCCCTTTCTTCTCTGAGCTGTTTATCTGGAAGCCTCCATTGTGTCTGAGGCTCAGTGGAGGTGTTAATTACTCTGTGCTCGTTTCCAAGGTGGATATTACAATGCTTTTCCTGCTGCTGCTGAGGGATTTTACAAAATTGTTAATACCCTATGCTGGAGAAAATCAAGCATTCTCAATGTTCCCCAAAATGTGTTTAAAAATTTCACACAATTCAGCGTTTGCAGAAGTTGCAGTTAGCTACGCCAGTGCAGAACCTCCCAAAATAACCAGCTCCTTTCTTTTCTGGTACTTGATATAACACACAGAGGTTGTTAGACATTTTCTCACCATCAGATTGTAGTTAGATTCAATTAATATAATAGAGGATATAAAGCCAGTTTCTTTTTAACCCTGTTCTTACTAAAAACTTCCTTTCCTCCAGCCACCTGGCTTTGAAGTAGCCTGAAATACAGAATTTTGCTATATGAAATCCAGGAAAATTTCAACATTCATGGAACATACACCTGCTTAAGTTGTCCCTTTTTGTGCTAAGAAGCTCAAACCCTTTAAAAAGTTAAACCGATACACAAACTAGAATTTATGTATGTATAGATATACATACACAGTCTACCTTATCTCCTGTATTTTCTATTTCACGTGTCAGCAACTCTGTATAGAAAAATATTGTGTGTATAAAGAATCTTTGCTCTGACTGTAAAACTGCAGGTGTCTCTGGGTGAGAAACATTATTTGTTTAACTGTGCAGAGCAGCACTACAAATCCATGTAACATGAGGCAACATTATTACATTGCTATTTCCCATGGAGTTAGGACAGCATCCTGTCAGCCAGGATGCTACTCATTTTCTGCATGAAATGGCAGATTTTGGGCAGGGATTGGCCAAGGCTTCATTTCTTCCACAGCATTCCTGGAAATGCTCAAAGCCAGGTTGGATGGGGCTTGGAGCAACCTGATCTAGTGGAAGGTGTCCCTGCCCGTGGCAGGGGGTGGAATGAGATGAGCTTTAAGGTCTCTTCCAAACCAAACCATTCCAGGATTCTATATATCCCTTCTCTTGCAGAAAGGGTATAAAACATTTAATTGCCTAAACAACTGGGTTTTTTCCTTATCTGGAGGAAGACATGGCTTTCTCTGCCCTCAGACTCCTGCTGTGCCATCACTGATACAGCCCAACAGTGTGGGCTGCTGAAATCATAGTTTGCTTTCACGAGCTGCCAATCCTTTTTTATTTAATCTGTCAGCCCAGAGTTTTGACCAAAGGTGAAAATAAGCTGTTTAAAAATAAGTTTAAGCAACTCGGTATGTGTAGCTCATTAAAGTAAAAATATTGCCCACTGCAACTTCAAGATCTTCGTAATTAGTACACATAAGTGATTGATTGACCTCAAAACTTTGTGGCAGAAAATCTATTCACTTGTCAATCAATTCAAGAAGAGCTGCCATTTAAAAAGCACTAAGACAGATGGCACCAATGAATTGTGCCACAGTGAAATGAAGCTGGGAATGCAACATCAATTTTTCACTTTCATCTGCACTGGAGTGTCACCATGTTCATTTACAGAACCTGTGTGCAGGGCCGTGCACCGTATGTAAAACAACTGGCTGAGATTGAGGGAGGGGTAAGAATTTGGTAACAGCAGGAGATAGAAACAGAATGAGAAATGCTGTACTTGAGATATGGTTTGCCAAAGGCCAGATCTAGAGCATCTGATAGAAAGGAGGAAGCTCAGCGCCGCTTCCCAAAGCAGGTGGCTCTCAGCTTCCACATGCTCTTTTGAGGAGTTGGATGAAACTTTGCAGAACTTTGTAAAACCATGGAAAAATGTGATTTGGGAACCCAAGTTCCCCAGTATTACATATATAGGGGTGTCTGAGTGTGATGTGCAGCAGCAGAGACTGGTGAGGTGTGACCAAAAGTCTTTTGACGACAAGCAGTGAGACTGAGAAGTGCTGCTGTCACCCACCAGTCTCCCACCTTTGCTGGAACACTTTGCTTTGTAACCTGTGCTTCCATCGGTACTGCTTTTAGGAACAGACAAACAGAACAGACAAGTTCAAGAGCATTGCAATGCCTTGGTCTGTACAAGCAGATACCTGCAACAGCTCTGCCATACCTGGCAATGCAGTGGAGGTCACACAATCATGGAAGGGTTTGGAAGGACCTTAAAGCTCATCTCGTTCCACCCCCTGCCATGGGCAGGGACACCTTCCACTAGACCGGGGTGCTCCAAGCCCCATCCAACCTGGCCTGGGATACTTCCAGGGATGGGGCAGCCACAGCTTTTCTGGGCAACCTGTGCCAGAGCCTCACCTCCCCCACAGGGAAGAATTTCTTCCCAAAATCTAATCTAAACCTGTTCCAAGGTATATTACAGGATCATCTGCAGAGAGAATGAAGCTCCCAGTCAGACTCCTGGCCTGATGAAGATGCAGTTCAACTCAGGCTTTAATGTCCAATGTTCCTCAAAGAGTGATGAACTTTGAGCAGGCAGCAGGGCAATTTCTTCTCTGGATCTCATTTGGGCCAAGAATGACAAATACAGCTGTTAATTTAATAGTCAGTTGAATTGCTTTTTGCAGAGCTGGCCTAAAAATCAATGCATGGAGTTATGTTGGCTGCATGTATGAGCGTTATATATACCCCAAAAACCCCCACACCTGCTTTTAGTCAATTGGAAAACAGTGTAAGGTGATAATAAAGCCTGAACTCAAATAGGCTGTTTGGCTGAAATATCTCTAATTTAAAATGTGTGTGTTCCCACTTCCACAAGAGCAGAAATGGAAGGTCATGTGCTACTTCTGGGAGCACGAGGATGGGACAGGGAAGCCTGGAGAGCGACAGTGAGCATGGTGATGGATCTGCTCTGTGGGAACTCATGTGGCAGGCAAATCCATGCCTGAGTGGGGAAATGTCCCTAGGAAAGGGCTGCGAGGTGTGAAATACAAGCCCCAGAGAGCTGCATGGTACTGGCTGCTGGGGTGAGTTTTAATCCCAGAATCCCAGAATGGTTTGGGTTGGAAGGACCTTAAAGATCATCTCATTCCACCCCCTGCCATGGGCAGGGACACCTTCCACTAGACCAGGTCCAACCTTCCCTTGAACATTTCCAGGGATGGGGCAGCCACAGCTTCCCCAGGCAACTTGTGCCAGGGTCTCACCACCCTCTGAGTAAAGGATTTCTTCTAACATCTAACCTAAATCTCTCCTCTTTTAGCTTAAAGCCATTCCCTCTTGTCCTGCCACTATCTGCCTGTATAAAAAGTTGTTCTCCCTCCTTTTTGTAAGCTCCAAGGATTCACTTGGTGCCAACAATACTGGTGATCCTGGCCACTTTGCCTGGCAGGACCCAGCTGGCCTCCCAGCTCATCCCCAGGTTGGTTGTTCCTTACACTGGGAAGATGTGGAGACACCAGAGCTGGTTTGGCTTTTGAGTGTATTGTTTTCCATGAGCTACATTGCCCATGTTTTGTTGCTTGAGCAATTTAGACCACTTAATTTGTTTCAAACTAGTTACTTCTTCACTATGGCAGCATGCCTACTACGAGCACAATTTCAAACAAGTTAAAAAATTTGATATGCAATATAGTCCTTGAGCTTTGGGCCAGATTTTTGCTTAATAATTTAATTCAAAATTCATGTGAACCCCCAAAGAATCACAAGTTCCCTCTGGGAGACCAAATGTGTTTCCCTCTGAGCATCACTCCCATCACCCTCAGTACCTGAAATGTAATGTAGTGCCCAGTGTGATGTGAAAATGCTATTTTCTGATCAAGAGCACAATGTCAGAATTATTTTCATTCTGTTCTTTAAGATACCTGTGCTTTCCCATCCTCAATTAAATGTCAGGTCACACTGGGTATCCAATCAAAGCTGAAGCTGTTTCAGATCCCATTTCACGCAAGCATGGAGAGGAATGTTGAATTTTTATCACCTTTATTTTTTGAATTTAAACATCTAGGTATATAGAGACTATATAACCTGAGGAATAACCTGACATATCCAGCCCATGGAAAAACAAAGCTGGGGCTGCCTGTACCCACCACCACATCCTGCCCCGAACAAACCATGCACAGCTCTCATTGCCTCCTTCATTCACTATGTTCCACTGAATTAAGCTCCAAGATTAAAGCAATAAGAAAACAAAATTGAATTAAGTTGATGAGAATGCAAATAATGCCATTTGTAATTAGATCTTTTGTCTTCCCATTTCATTCCCTGCTCCATTATAATCTTTCCAGCATTTTTGTCTCCTCCTCATTCTTCTTCTGATTTTTTTTTTTAATCCCTTGCTAAGATCTGAATAACACATCCACATCATGTAATCCTCAGACAAATAATTCACCTGGAGAGGCCATGGCATCTTTCTCTAGAATCACTGCTGCCCTTCACCTCTGGTTCCTGACAGTGACATCCAACAAATCCTGAAGGCACCAAACCGGCTGCTCCCAGGGCACTGCAGGCAGAGGTTTTGCCCCAGAAATCCAAATGTGAGAGCATGGTGGTGTTGGAAACCAGCCTGGATTGTTCTGCCAAGGCTGCAAGGAAGGCTGGAGAGCAGCTGGGGGAAGATGCAGCTCCCAGCCCCATGCCTTATGCTCCCCCCCAGCTGACCTCCTGTCCTTGCTGGGCTGGGAAGACAGTGCTGGTTTGGGGTGTAGCATCCCCAGAAGTGTAAATTTCTGTTGTCACCCCAGGAAGAGGCTTCATCAGCCCAAGGCCCTGGTGTTTGAAAAGCACCACCAGCACAGAAACCTGAGCTGACCAACAGGAATTTGAGCAGGGACCAAGGGAAAGAGGAGAGCAGCACTGTCTTCTCATCCCTTAGAGCTCTGGCTGTACACAGGGAAGGCTCGGTTCAAACCACCTCCCAAGAACTGCCCATATTTGCCTTGAAGCTCAGCTTTTATAACCACATTTTTGTATATTGATTAAGATGACAGCTTTATCAGCATCCTATTCCAGCTCCTGCCAGGCTGGTTTTATCACCCAGCCAACACTGCTCCCATTCATTCCTACCTGGATGCTGTAGCTGTAGCTGGTGTTCTGTGATTCATATTTTTGGTTTCCCTCAAATGGATTATTTCAATCCGAGGCCCTTTGGGCTGCTGCAGACTGTTCTGGCATAGTGCTGGGCTGCAGCTCAGTCTAACACAGAATTTTTGGCTCTGATCCCTGTTATGGGTAATCTTCATCCATTTCCTTGCAGAGTAGACTGAGCTAAAGCTCTACGGGGTGCTCTGCCCTCTTCATCCCACAGGAATCCCCCTCCTTCCTCTTACAATTCGTATCATTTTGAGCCAGCCATGGGGCTGCAGAGCTGGGGCATGTCCAGGTCATGTTCTTAACCAAACTCTGAACTTACTTCTGAAGAAAATGTCACCAGGTTAAAACGAATTTTCCCTTTCTGAGTGGAGTTGCTCTTGGTTCTGCTGTGGCAGCTCACCTCCCATTTTCCACACTGACAATAACCCCGTCCTGGGGCTGATCCTGGTGGGACTGTGTCAACATCCCAGCCCTCATCCTGCCACTGTGTCACTCAGTAAATAGTATCCAAAAGGTTATTTTTTTTTGCATATGTACACAGTAATTAGAATTCAAGTATTTGATTGAAGGAATCAAAACGTTTTTCCTTCGCATGCTCCTTCACAGGAGTTTGAGTTGACTTTTAGTTTGTCATTGGTAATTAAGAGTGGAAATTACTGCTTCTAATTCCTCATTTTACTGTCCTCTGGTGCAGACCAGTTTCTGTGGTATCAGGGAATTTTCTGTCTGTGCCGTGCACTCACATGGGTGGGAGATGGTGCTGAGTTCACTGTGTAAAGAACCATTAACAGTGACTCCAGGAGTCAATAAGCTCCTGACTTTGGTTGTGTTATCAGTATTGATTCAGTTAATAATTATTTATCGTAATCCCAGGCCCCCAGCTGCTGTTGGTTTAACCCTTTGCAGGAGGCATGTTATGGAGGCATCTGCCTGGCTTCCAGCTGTGGTAGGTTTTCTCCATGATAAAATTTCTTAGGGATTTTCTGATGTGCTGACCCAGGTGCTCTCCCCTGATGACTGAATTGAAGCTGAGATAAGTGGCAGAGCAACTGGTGCCTCACTGGGATGGGATGTGAGTATTTATCCCACTCAGTGGGGCTGGAAGGGACCAGAGCATCCCTGTGCCGAAACCGGTATTCCCTCGTCCCCCATTCAGGGGATGTCCATTACTGCACTCCTAAGACATCTGTGTGTGGCATTTCTTGGCTTGACTGTGCCCCTTCACTCCCCTTAACACCCATACACCTTCCTCCTTTTTTTGACTCTCCAGTATTAAACACCAGTTTCCCATTTATTCTCAAGAAAAAACATCCTTTAACTCCTAATAGCTTTCCTAAAGCCATAACCTGCTTTGTCTGCTCTTTAATAGGGAATCAATATTGTTGTAATACAATGAAATTTACATTGATTTGTCTCATTTTAACTGGCAGCTAAACCAATAAGGTATTAGTCCGTGTGCTCCTGCCAGGAGGCCCAGTCGGCTTCTTCAAGCCTGACATGTTTGTCTTAGCTAATAATTAATTACAAAAATGTGGCATAAGCTTTGCAAAGGGGGTTAGGCAGAATTACTACTTGCAGTACTTTTCTAAATTAATGCAAAAGTGGAAGCTATCAAACTGAGACGCCTTTCAAATGTGCTCACACTGGCAGGTGCAGGGGACAAGGCTGTCCACCTTGCTAAATCATCACAGAATCCCAGAATAGTTTGGGTTGGAAGCAACCTTAAGGCTCATCTCCTTCCAGCTCCCCTGTCACGGGCAGTGTCACCTTCCACTATCCCAGGTTGCTCCAAGCCCTGTCCAGCCTGGCGTTGGACACTTCCACGGATGGGGAAGCCGCAGCTTTTCTGGGGACCCTGTGCCAGGGCCTCATACTCAGGTGGATCAACAGAGCTGTGTGGAGCCCGTGCCTTGGGAGCCATCAGTGGGTGCCCAACATCTCGATGACCTTATACTGACTTTTCACCGCAACCATCTAATTGCCATCATTTCAGCTCCCCTGATGCACACCCTGTTCTTCCACTAAAAATGTGGTTTTGGGGTGAACTGTCTACCCTGGAGATAGGGGAGGTCTGTGTGAGCAGCGGTGCTGCTCTGCCAGTCTCAGCCCTGCTCTGTCCCTACCACAGCACAGGCAGCAAAGTGTGGGCTGGAGATGTGAGCCTGAGGTGTCCGGGCCATGCTTTGAATGCCTAATTAGCCAAACAGCTTCTGTAATTCCAGCAGCACAACCTGCTGCAGGAGTATTCCCTAACAGGCAGCTTCAGGGAGTCAGCCATGCATCCCTGTGCATCAGGAGGGACCTGAGATCACCCATGGAATGACACAGGCAGGGGGAAAGGGCAGGGTTCTTGTTGCTTTTACTTCAACAGCCGGTGTGGATCAGCCAACAAGAAATCAAAAGGTAAAATGGATTTCATGCCAAGGAAAAAGGATGTTTGTCTCTTACTTGGGGGACTGTGAGAGTCATTTCTCATTCTAACAAAGCAGTGATTAACTTGGAGGCAGGAGGGAATACTCCTCTGAGACAGAAATGCTCCCAACTGCAGTTTTTGTGGGATCTACTGTAATTCTGTTGTATTAATATAATTACCAGACAATCAATTTCAATAACATAATCACAACCCATCTTTCATTCCTCCATTAGAGTTCTGATGAGAACAATTTCTAAGCCATAACCTCCTTACAAACCCACCACTAAAAAGAGAACAATCCAATAATTACTCTCACCACGTTAAGCCATTTAGCCAGTGGCTATGAGGCAGAAGGGGTTTTTCTTACTGGATACTCATCAGCAGTGGAAAGAGAAGTTTTAGGGGAAGAACATCTGTTTGTTCAGAGGCCTTTTCTTAGGATTGAGCCATTTCTCCAGTCCTGCAGTTCTGCCTTGGCTGTCCTTTTCAATTTAGCCATGGGGTTTTCCACTGTTTTTCTTGCTCCACTTTCCTGCACTTCTGCAGTGTTTTCATGCTGATGATGATCCCAGGCTTGGCCAACTCCTCTTTCTGCACCCAGTGGAGGGAAGGGGAAGGGTGAGAGAAGCTGACAGCTGAGTTCACAGATGACTGGGACACCTAAACTCAAAATTTTTGGATTCTCCCTGTCCCAGAGCTTGATCTGTTCCCAGGGGTGATGGAGCAGGTCACATCACCCTCCTGCAGGTCCAACAGCCTCCAGAGCCTGCACTACCTCCTGCTCCAGAGCTGCTCCAGGCATCAGCTCTGTATGTCCTAAATTTAAACAAATTACATTTCCACCTGTCCAGGAGATCACAACAACATGCATGGGATGAATCCCACTTACCTCAGCACTGGAATTAAGGGCAGGAATGTGATTGTTTGCCACAAGAAAGCAGTTCAGAAAGCTGCATATTACACATTGTCATGTTATACATGATGGCTTTGCACTGCAGCCCTTAGAGATTGTAATGAATAAAATCTTGACAACATTCTCCCCTGCATTAATCATTTTAAGCTGATCCTACAGGATACAAGGGCAAATTAAATTCTATTTGCAATTTCATGCATGATGCCTGGCACAGCCGATGCCTGAGCCAGCAGTTTTTCAGTAAGACAAGCGTGTAAGCTGCAATTATGCAGTTACTTTCTCCCATGTGCCAACTCTCTTATTACTGACAAATTTGTAAATGAAAATGTATGAATGGTATTAAACTCACCTTCAAGGATGGAGCAAATTAAAATGAATAAGCTTGTAAGACTGTATTTGAAGAAAAACACTACTTTTAATGGTTAAAATTATAAATGGAACGTGTGTGCCTTCACACACTGCAGGGACCAGGAGGTTCTGATTCCAGCCTGCCAGGACCAGCACCCAGTCTCACACCTGGAAATAAGCACAGGCACACCTGGCTCCAAGGGGATGGTTATACCCTGTACTGGGGTGCTCCCACCAGAAGTGCTGGGTGAGACACCCTGTCCCCAAGCAGGCAGGGCTGTACGGGCAGTTCACAGGCAGCACAGGGATGGGTCTTCAGCCGGGTGGGTTTTTCCAGACACTTCTGGCTTCTTGTAGTGGTTCCAGCATGTTTCCTTCTTCCTTTTTAAACCATAAATCATGGGAGGAGCCTGCCTATGGAGCCCTTTGGTGGGACAAGGGGGAATGACTAAACTGACAGAGGGCAGGTTTAGATTGTATATTAGGAAGAAATTCTTCCTGTGAGAGGAGTGAGGCCCTGGCACAGGTTGCCCAGAGAAGCTGTGGCTGCCCCATCCCTGGAAGTGTTTAAGGCCAGGGTAGACAGGGCTTGGTGCAACTTGGGACAATGGAAGGTGTCCCTGCCCATGGGCAGGGGTGGAATGAGATGACCTTTAAGGTCCCTTCCATCCAAACCATTCCATGATTTGATGATTCCATGCCTTGGCAATATTAGTCAGCTCTGGAGAGGGCAGGAAAGGAGCCAGATAAGAAACCTTCATCTGGGAGAAGTGCCTTAAACTTGCCTTTAGAGGAATTAAACTCCTGCCGAAGCACTCCCCAGCCAAGCAGCCCTGTGGTCTTCTGTCCCCTTCCACAGCACAGCATATGCTGATTGTGCTCTGTGCAAAAGTTCAAAGCCATTTCCTGCTTCATTTGTAAGGAGTCCTGTCTTAATCGGGTTAGAAGATAATATGCTTTTAGTCCTCTGGAGGGGAAACTTACACTTTTCTTCAAAGCAGTTTTCTCTGATAACTTAAAATCTTCTCCCCTCTGCCTTTCTCCTCCTTCGGTGTTATTTCCACACTGGGAGGAAGTGAGTTTTGTGAAGTTACCATGTAGGATATCATCTACCAGACTCCTCTGCTTTGGTCTTTCTCAGAGCAATTGCAGCGGAGCCCCAAGAACACCTGGGGGGCAAAGTGCTGGAGCACAACCCACTGGAATAATGCAGCTCCTGCCCCACTTCTCGTGATGGCCTCCCTTCTGCCCACCTTCTCATCCCCATGGAGTTTTTTCTCCTCTCCATTATCTTAAATTAAGATACTCATCACCTGAGACTGCAAAAAGTTTGGTAAGACCCTGGAAAAGATCAGGGATCAGTACAGAGGACAAGGAAGCCTGAAAACTAAGAGGAGAAGTTTAGATTGGACATTAGGAAGAAATTCTTTACTCAGAGGGTGGTAAGACCCTGGCAAAGGCTGTCCAGAGCAGGTGTGGCTGCCCCATGCTGGGAGGTGTTCAGGGCCAGGTTGAATGGGGCTTGGAGCAATCTGGGATAGAGGAAGGTTGAAACAAGATGAGCTTTATGGCAGGGGGCTGGAACAAGATGGTCTTGAAGGTCCCATCCAACCCAAACAATTCTGCAATAATATGAAACCTGTGCCCTTACAGTCCTTGCCAGCCCCTCACATCCTTTGTTCACCTCTGCTTCTCCCTCCCTCTCCCTGCTCTGTGTGTGATATTTATCCCTGTAATTAGGTCAGCCAGCTCTGCCATGCATTCCGGAGGGCATGTGCCTGAGAGATTATCTGTGTGACCCAGCAGCAGGGTGCTGTCAGGACCCCGGTGCTGCTGGCATTGTCACGCATCCCACACCAGCTCTGTGGGACCCATCCTGCCCAGACAACCTGTGAGAGCAGCCATGATTATCAGATCCCTTGGCAGGGAAGTCACCAGCATGTGGCTGCCCCATGAAACCCCCCAAGATGCTGGGCCGAAATCTCGATCACGCAGACTCATCCCAAGGCTCCTGTGCCCCCTCACCCCATGGACAGGTGCTCTCTGGTGTCAAGCGGTGACCCTGCTGCTTCTGGGGCTCTGTGAGCCACATGAAATCCTAAATGTGGCCTCAGGCACCCTGAGAGGGAACACATCAGGTCTGACAGCGGGTGTGCAACAGGCTGAACCCTCTTCAACAAAGCCGTGTGCCCCACTCTGCAGGTCCAAGTAAAGCTGTGAGCTCCCTGCTACTGCTGCTCGCCTCTCAAATTTACCTAACCCTGGAAATACAGTCCTAATTAAAATATTTACAGGAGGAAGTGGAATCAATCAGCAGCTGGCACACCAGGACGAGGTCTGCATTAAGTAAAAGGTGCTGGGCTGCGACAGGCTCCTCAGGTGACATTTAATGGCTGTTTGTACAGGAGGAGAAGTGGCCCCGGCTCAGTGGTGGCAACAATTAGCACCGAGCACACCACAGTGGGAACGATTTCAATGTCAAACAAAGTGTCTTGGTCCTGCTACCCTTGAGCATCCCAGCAAAGAGCTGAGTTTGATTTTTCAAGGATGATGAAGGTCCTGTTCTTGGGGTTCTGGGGTGCAGCTCTGTGTAAATCATGGAGGGGGGTTGTTATTGGTTATCACCCTGTGGCAGCTTCCCCTGGGACCTGGCACAACTAAGGGGCAATTTTAGGGAACAGCAGCCAAACCCTGGGATGGAGGGAAGGGAGCTGAGGGCTTCAGTGATGGAGGTGTTTGGGAAAGAGGGGTCCCTCCAGCAAAGCGGGGTGGGAGGTGGGTATTTCAGGGCTGCATTTGCTACAACTCCATACTTGCAGGTAATAACGGGGTTCTTTTCCTGTCACTGCCCTCACCAGTGCCCCAGCTGTGTGTGCTCAGCGTCAACTGGTCCAAACAGGGCTCCAGGACTCGGCTGTGGGTGCCAGTGAGAGTGGCACTCCCTGCCCTGCACATTGCTACTGAAAAATGTAAAAGCAGGTGTTACAGGGAGCATCAAAGGGCTGAGGAGGTATTGTTAACCCACATCAAAGATGGAGACCCGAGCAAGAGGCTTGGCAGGGGCAGCAAACACCACGGCAGCCAGATCAAAGGGAATAAAACTCCAAGATGTGCAGTGTTGCTCTGCCAGCCAGAGAGATAACTAAGAGAACTTCAAAGGAATCTTCTGCACTCATGACTGAGCTCCTAACCCTGCTTGATGAGCCCCTTGCTCCCTACCTTCCTGTCTCTGCTCCACACAAAAGCAATAATCACGGAATCATAGAATCACAGAATGGTTTGGGTTGGAATGGACCTGAAGCTCATCTCATCCCACCTCTGCCTGTGGGCAGGGACACCTTCCACTACCCCAGGCTGCTTCAAGCCCCGTCTACCCTGACCTTAAACACTTCCAGGGATAGGGCAGCCACAGCTTCTCTGGGCAGCCTGTGCTAGGGCCTCACCATGCTCAAAGGGAAGAATTTCTTCCTAAATAACCTAGAAATGGGCCAATACTTGATGGGAAAGAGCAGCTGAGGTTTTGCCTTCACTGTATATTAATTTCCCTTGCATGCTCCAGGGGTCTCAGGCCCAGAGAGAAGCGGACAGTGGTCCACAACCCTGTGGCAGAGTATTCCCAGTTGCCCAACCCTGGCATGTCCTGCCCTCTTCTTTCCCTGTTGTCTCTGGCTTTAAGCTAATTCTCTTTGAGACTACTGTGACTCCTTGCACAAACCGTCTTCCCAAGTGTCATATTAAATGAACTTTTAAAAGACTTCCAGAAGTGTAAGTTTTCACACTTCCATTACCTCTGGCGTCTGCCAGCAGTGGTGCCCAGAGCTAATTAACAGCCCCTGTTATCAGCAAATGAAACTCATTATTTGCAAGTAACCTCTTTCCTTCTCCCAAGGTATGTTCAGAAAATGACACATTAGGCAATTTCTTGTCATTCATGAGTTCCACTCCATTTTCTAGGTATTTTGAGAAAGTACCATGGGTTTCACTCTTTGGGAAATGAGGGTTTTGCCATTTGGGAGGAAACCCAAGTGACAGTGACATAGCCCTTTTGATCCCTTCCCTGACTGATCCTGTACCATGACCCCATGGCTGCTTCCAAAGTAACAATCCCCTGTTCCAGGGAGAAAAGCCCCAGCAGAAGTGTCCTGTGGGGTGGGATCATCCATCAGAGCATCAGAGCTCATGCCTGCCTTGGCAATGGATGAACCTTCCCAACACACAGAATCTGTTGGGGCCTCAAAATGAACCAAATGATCTGCATCACTGAGAAAAGGCTCTTGCTCATCCCCTTCTTGCTTTGGCAGCGTTATGAGGCAGAGATGAGACACCCCAAACCATTTCCTTTTAATTCCAACAGCTTCGTTCTCCTCTGTACTCATAGGGCAGTCACACATTCACCAGAACCAGGGGTGCAGGTGTCACTCTCTTCGGAGGCATTTGGGATATTTTTCTGATTTTTGGACATTCTTCCTGTCAAGGAAGCTGCAGCAGTAAGCCCAGAGCTGCTGTTGAGCAGAGGAGGCAGGTCTTTCATCTAAACAGCAAATTCAGAAAATAAGCAGGGAAAGAGCTTGGCTTAAAAACTCTGAGCAAACTGCAAATTATTCTGTTTGAAAGAAATGAACCTGTTGGAAATTTCCAATTGGACAGTTCGGTTTTGAGTCTTGGTGGATCAAAAGCTGCTTGTCCTGCGTGGCTTGAGGCAGTGGAGTGGCAGAAGCAATTCCCAGGCTCTGTGGGGTCCCTGGGCTGGGCTGGTTATTTGCCCGGTGGCTTTAACCAGAGTTCACTCAGGCTTATCTGTGATTATTGAGTCTTTAGACTAGTCATGATGAAAATGAAATAACAGCACAGCAGAGGCAGACTGAGCTCCGCTCGGCAGACCTAGAGCCCTCTCCCTGCTTCGGCACCAAAGCACAGAATGGTCCATTTAACACTAGAACCGAAACCAAACAGGAAGAAATTTATTCATGGCATTTTTGCAGCTTTTGTTTGGGATCTGCAGGGGGGGATTCAGTGTAAATATGCCTGGCTTGGCTTTTGTTAACCCTTGGCTTTCTTTGAGTGAGAGAAAGGGAAAAGCAGCAGAGCTTCAGGCAGACTGTGTGGCTTCTGGGGTCCTGTAAAAACCAGGAGTAAATTCCTGGAAAAAATTTCTCTTGAAATGTGACACAAATGCAGATAGTGGAACAAACAGGCTCCTCCTCAGCTCATGGACTCAGTGCTCTAATTCAGCACCATTGGTGGCACAGGGTTCACATCTCCCCTGACCTGGCTGATTTCCCATCCTGTCAGGGCTCTGGGATCTGATCCTGCAGGTTAGTGTGTGCTCCATTCAGCAAGAGGTTCCCATAGAGTCTCCTGCCCTACGAGCTCTTGTTCTCACTACAACACCGAGGATTATTTTCCTAATTTTTTTTCCTCTTTGTTCATTTTCTCCTGAATTCTCCAATGTGTTTGGAGCACATTTGAGTATGCAGCATTTATGCCCCATCCCTGGAAGTGTTCAAGGCCAGGCTGGATGGAGTTTGGAGCAACCTGGTCTAGTGGAAGATGTCTCTGCCCACGACAGGGAATGGAATAAGATGAGCTTTAAGGTCCCTTCCAACCCAAGCCACTTTGTGATTCTGTGACTGCTCTTCCCTGGCTGCTTCACTGTCTGACCAGGCTGCCTGAGGCTTGCCTGGAGGCTCTTCAGGAAATCCCAGCAAAGGACTTTTGTACCAATTTATTTCATTGCTGATTTAGGCTTAGGAATGCTTACTGTCACCTCAGTTGTTTCACATTCTTTATGGCTTGGCAGTGCAGCTGCCTCCCCTGACAAACACATAGCAGCAAAGGTGAAGAGCCTGGGATGGTGAGGCAGTTAAAGGGTTAGAAGGTGGCATTCATCAAAAAAGGTCTAGAATGATCATTTCCTCCAGAGAAAGGGGACTGCACCCCTGCTCCAACCAGGACAGGAGGGAAATAGGAATGGCCATAATGCACTGGAGAGTAAAAGTGTCCTGATGGGACACTGATGGGCACTGGTGGTTAAAAGTATCCTGATGGACAAAAAATTTTTACCCTTATGGGTAAAAAAAAAGTGTCACTTCCAGAACCAGGTTAGGGTGTTCAGCCCTGTGGAGTGGGAGCCAGCTGGTGTTTGAAGTTCTGTACATTTGCATTATAAAGGATCAGATCCAGGTGCAAATTATATATCCTGTTTCAACAGAAGTTTTAATCAAGTGAAAATTGTCCTTTGAAGAGCTGATTCCTGTGATAACAGACCTGTACCACACTTGTGAGGAGCTCACTTCCTTGGCAGAGCAGCGATGGCAGAGAGGTGCATGATGTGCCCCAGGAGTTGGTGGGCTACAAACAAAACCAAAATCTCTTGCCAAGAACCACAGCAAGGTAGGAGCTGGCATCTTGCCCCGAAGTGGGATGCATGGAGTTCACCTGGCACTGCTGGGCACAGACTGTGTAAAAACCTCCAGTTTTTGGCAGCCTTGGCATTAAAAGCTGTAGAAGTCTGGTGCTGCCCTCATCTGCTTGAGGGACAGAGAAAACTCACTGTCATGATCCCAGACACTTGCACAGTAATTTCCCAGCTACATCATTTTACTGAGCCTGGCCATGCCCATAACCTGCTAGGGTCACCCACATGTGTGGTCAGGAGGTGGCAGAGGGCATGGAGACCCCAGCCTTGCAGTCACCCCTCAGCTTTTCACCTGGACAGCATGCAATGGAGCTGACCTCTCCCCAGGAGGAAAGGAGAGAAAAAAAATGAATGTGGATGCTGTGGAGCTGGGGCTGCAAATAAATGCCTTTGCTGCCAAATAGCTCTCTTGGTATGGGGGTGCACAGAGCTGTAACCCCAGCTTGGCTCTGCTTGTGACCCCCAGTGCCTCTCACTTGGCTCCCTTTGCTCCCTCTGCCCTTGCGTTCAGCCCTGCTCTCACCCCAGAGCCTCTGGGTGGCTCCCCCAGCACGTCTGGAGCAGCTCCTGGGAGCCAAGTCCAGGCACTCCCACAACCTCTGCCCACACAGAAGTGTAGCTGTGCCTGTGGAGGTCCAGGGCTGTTCTTGAATCACAGCTTGAATAAGACCTTTTTCTGTGTCTATGGGGAGATGAAGAAGTGGTTTCCACCCTGGGAGCCACAATCAGCCATGTGATGTATGTCTTTTTGTTGTCTCCTCCGAACATATTTAGAGGATTAGAGAAAACCCACATCATACAAGGGATTTAAAGGTTATTAGGGGAGAAATGCATTTTTCAGCACCTGCTGCCTGAAAAGTGTGCAGCCAAGTGTTTTAAATACCCTGGTGCTATTATTCATAGAAAATGCTTTTCTTTTATATTTTTCTTTCCCTTTTTTTTTTTTTCCAGTGTAGCTCTAGTCATCATTCAGCCTTATAACTATAATGGATGGTTGCTAGAAGCCTTCCAAACAAGGCAGCACAATAAGATACAGACAGTTAACCCACATCAATTCTCTAAGGAAATTTCATGTTGGGCCCTTTAATTCTCTCCTTTTGAAATTATTCCGATCAGTCAGTGCATAGGGCACTGCTGCAGGGAAAAGATTGAACCTGGAATGAAGTAGAATGAGATTTGAAATAATAAAAATAAAGAAAAAACACAGAGGAGAGATTCAGGTACACCTCCAAAATTCTAATGAGCTCATTTGCAGAGCTAAAAATTTCTCAGGGACTCCAGTTGATTCAAAGAGAAATGTATTTAATTTAAAACAACTCACTTCAGGGAGCTCTGCACTGGGATGAAATGTATTAAATAATTGATCAACCAGGGAGTAAGAAAGAGGAGAAAAAAAGAGAAAGAAATAAGAAGGGAAGAAAGGTACCCGGGTGGTGTGTGACCTGGAAAAGAAAGACACCTCAGTGTGGGGGGTAGGTGACACACCGAAGGGGTGACAGGGGTGACAGAGCCACCATATTGTCCCTGAGGCTTGGTGGCACCAGCCAAACCAGGGACACATCCCTGTACCCCTCCGGCTCTTCGCCTCATCCCACTGGAGCAACACAAATTTTATTACATTTCCTTCCAGTCCCAAAGTCACATAGTGACCCTGCGTCCTGTGTGGCATCTGCTGTGGGATTGGTTTCCTTTCTGCTTCATTGGGTGTTTTATAAAGAGCTCAAAATAAAACAAATATACTTCATCCCTTCTCCTCAGCAGCTCTAAGGGCAAATTACAATGGAGCTGATATCAAAACACTGGTAATTTTTCTGCAGTGGCTCGGATTTGGATGCAAAATGGAAATACACATTTAGTGCTTGGCTGTGGCACTGCTGTGCATGCAAACAGCAATTAAAACCTGCAGCCAAATGCCATAAATCCACCAGTGACAGAGTAAATGCTGTTAAAGATGGAAAATGAAAAGGAACTGCAGCTCATTTGCATTTTGCTAGAGTAATTTCGTTTAGACTACAGTTGTTCTGAATGAAATGTAACTTCTAAGTACTGTTCCACTGCACTGAGGCCAGGCTGCGAGTGCAGGAGGCTTCGAAACACAGATGGGCTGCTCTGGAACAGGGATGTACAGAGCAGCAGGCATTGGGGACCATCAGTGCAGCCTGGTCCATGGCCACCAAATTCTCCCTCCCTCCCTGCAGGGAGGTTCTGCAGCCGTGTCCTCCTTGACAGCACTGCCTCTCTGCGTACTCTTCTAATGATTTTTACTTAAGTAGCTTCCCCTTATTAACCAAACCAGGAGATGGCACAGCCTTCCAGACAGTGTCCTTGCTGCCAGCAGTGGGGACCTGGTGTGTTAATACTCGATGGAGTTAAGATCCATCTCTTTTTGCTGCAGATTTTGCCCACTCCTTGTCAGGGAGCCCCCAGACACATGGGCTAGAGAGAGCCTACGTGAGTGTTTGCTGATGTCAGGAGCAAACAAAGGAGCAAAGCAGATGGATGCCCTTATAACTTCAAATAAATAAATTAGAGGCATAAAAGTAATTATTATCCATTTAATTTACTCTTGACTGTGATATTCCTGCTCCATAAAACTGAATGAGGGAAACTGTGATGCACCCCGGATCATGGCTCTTCCCAGCAAAGACCACTGTGTAAATCACAAATAAATGCTACTTGCTTGGAGAAAATGAATTCAAATTTTGTGTCTTATAAGGAAACTGAGGCAGGGGATGGGAACAGGCAGAGATGGAAGTGGACGTATACCTTTATTCGTCATAATAGCCACATGTAAATGTGTAATGTAAAGAGCACAAACAGAATTTTTCACATTTGTTCCTCTGCCTTTGTTCTGAGAGTGTTGATGCCAGAGATTCCCAGCAATGTTTGCTTTCTCTCTGCAAAACATCACTGTCAAAACAGACCTGGTTTGGGACATCAGTTGTGCTCCTCAAGAATGCAAAAGTGTTTTATGTTAAAAATCACATGAGCTTTGTTTCATTTTCCCTTTCTTTCTTGATCCTAAATTAAAAGAACCATTCTGTTTTCTCATAATTAAGTGCCCCGGAATATTTCGGCTCTCCAAGAGGTCTCAATTCTCCAGCAAGCATTGGTACTCCTCACCAAAGGGCGAAGCAGAGGGTTAAAGGGTCAGAAACACAACGGTCAAAACCAGGGACTTAAGACAGTTCCTGAAACACCAACTATTTTTTATCCTACAAGTATGTGCATATGTGGCATCATTCAACAAGTGAGCTAAACCCTTGGGGTGTAAAGCACATATTAAAATACAGAACTGAAGTCAAAGTGACAAATTTAAGGAGATTATTTTGGTAAGTGTGAATGTGAATTTTCTGTCCTTTTCTTGCAGGAACATTTTTATCCTCTCCACACACCCAATTTTCATGGCAAGCTAATTGTTGTAATTGCAACCAAATTTTTGTATGTAAATTTAATGAAAGACTGTTTTCAATGTTTAACTCATTATAAGTTTAGAAGCTCATTAGAAGGCTTTATCTTTGTGAAAAGGAAAAAAATAAAACACCCAGAGACTGGAAACACTGATGGGATGAGCTTCTATGGATCAGCCTGAACCCAAGGGTCCGTTTCATCTTCCAGGAGTGAGGGGTACCTGGGCTGGTTGAGCATCCCCCGTGGGATGGGCGTGCTAGTGAGGCCATGGCACTGCTACTGCAAGGAGGCAGCCACAGTGAGTGGGCAGCAAGGGGGTCCCACCTCAAGGGGTCTGTCTGGGCTTCGGGGTTGGAAGTGTCCTCATTATGCATCAGAACCTCTCTGTCAGGCTGTCCCTAGGGAGAGGGGTTATTGAAGAATGCTGTTAACAGAGGGATAATGAGGTATGAACTGCAGAATAAATTTAGGATGGAAATAACAAAAAGGTTTCTGAGCTTGTAGCAGGGCGGGTCTAGGCCGTAAAACCCTTCCAAGAACAGTGGGGAAAAAATCCACCCTACTTGTCCTCCATCTAAGGAGCTGTTTGACGAGTTTCCACAAAGACTTGCAGACTTAGTGTTGATGGTGGGATGGGACTGGGCTTACAGGGCTTCCTCCAGCCCTGAGCTCTCAGAAGTCGGCACAAAGCAGCACCAGTGCCTGGGGCTGATGTGCCACCTAAAGCAGACATGTCACCTAAAGCCTTGCTGGAGTGGGATGAGAATGTCCAAGCCCTGCAGGGGGATCATGACCTGGGTACCCCCAGGGCAATGCTGGGGTCTGCTTTGTAGCAGGGTCAGAATGGAAAGTTCCAGGGAATGCTGAGGAAGCCGATGCACATCCTCTGCTGAACGGGACTGCACTGCTCAGCATGGGGAGAAGCCAGAAAATTGCAAAAATAATCCCAAAAATTCACAAAAAACCCAACAAAATCAAAATCACCACCACCACAAAAAAAAACCCAACAACAAAACAAACAACAAACAAACAAACAAACAAACAAACTGCCAAAAAACCAAACCAAAGAACCAAAGGAAAACAGACAGGGACGAACAAAAATCTTCCACTCTCTAGAAAACACCAGGAGAAGGTACCCTGTGTGGAGTATGGCTCATGCACTCTGCTCCCTCCCTGAGCCAAATGCATCCCCTGGAAAAAGTACCAATTACATGGAAGTGGACTTACAAGAGGCAGGCAGCACCAATAAAGGCAATTAATTGCTTATTTAGCTTTCCTTGGCCTGGTCCCTGGTGATTTTCTCACCAATGAATAATTCAACAGCCGCTGACACATGAGTAACAGCTCCTGATTTGCATTGAGCATCGTTCATTAGGAAGAGGATGAAAACCTCGTCTATCCACCAGCTAACACCCCATCCCTGGAAGTGTCCAAGGCCAGGTTGGGCAGGACTTGGAGAAAGCTGGTCTAGTGGAGGTGTCCAAGCCCATGACAGGGGGGTAGAACTGGATGAGCTTTAAGGTCCCTTCCATCCCAAGCCATTCCATGATTTGATGATAATGCTGGTCCAGTTTCTTATCCAGGACCTGGAGGCACAACATGTCCTTCTGTGGGCAGGAGGGGAGCACCATGCCCTGATCCCAGGGAGTCCCCACCCCATAGAGAGGATTTTGGGACCATCACCCCCTTTAGTGCTGGCCACACATGGCCTCCAGCCTCCATCACCATGGCAGGGATGGGACCCCACCTCTCCAAATCCTCCTTATTTCCAGCATCAGCCTTTTGGCATTTTAAATCACAGAGTGCTATGCAGAGCTGATAATCAGATTTACTGATGGATCTTCTCTGTCTCAGAGGCTCAACTAATCCCTTTTAATCCTTTTCTTAAACTCTTTCTTACAAGTGCTTACAACAGAGTTTATCTTTCAGCTTTGCATCTAATTTTGGTTTCCAAATGTGTTTTTTTTCAAGCAAGCATGTAGCTCTACTTGTTATTTCTAAATGGCTGAAGTGGAACATATTACACATGCTTTACAACTATTCCACTGCTCTCCCAGCTCATGCACCTTCTTGAAAAATTCATCCAAACAAACCAAAGGGGCTGGGGGAGGCATGGACATGGAGCTTGGCAGCAGCTTTGACTCCCTAAAGGGTACACGACAGCGTCTGCCTGGCATGGTGCTGGGGCATGTCCAAGCTCCAGGCTGACAAAAGGGAGGTTTTTAGCTCAGGGATCATTTTTAGGAGAGATTGGTGGTTTGATGTGTGTAATGCACTGTCAGGATTGAGGCTTGGCAGTCCTATAGCTTATTTTAGTCCTTCCCATAGCTGGCAATAATCTCCCAAGTGGAAAAAAAATCCATTTTTAATCTGTGACCGATACTGGTGAGACCAAGCCGAGCAAGGGCAAGGGGTGGAACAGCCTCTTGCCTTCCCACCACCAGCAGATGCTCCTCATGCCTTAGCAGTGAACTTTATGAGTGAGGTTTAGATTGGATATTAGGGAAAATTTCTTCACTGGAAGGGTGGTCAAGCATTGGAACAGGCTGACTAGGGAAGTAGTGGAATCACCATCCCTGAAATTGTTCAAAAAACATGTGGATGTGATGTCGAGGGAAATGGTTTAGTGGTGGACTGGGCAGTGCTGGGTTAATGCTGGACACGATGATCTTAGAGGACTTTTCCAACCTTAACAATTCCATGCTTGTATGTTACAGGTGATTTAGAAACTAAGGGACAAAAATAGATTACCCATTTCCTTTTTTTTTTTTTGAGTAGGCGCTATGATAGTTTCAACAAGCGATGAGATTGTTCTCCTGTGAACACCTCCTCATTGCGTTCCAACTCCAGTGCCCAGGCACCTTTTGGAATGGCTGAAAATTATATAAAAGCCCAGCCTGAGTCACACCAATTAATCTCTGCATCTGTAGCCCCACTCACTCCTTCTCTTGCTTCTCCTGCATGTGGGCTTCCAATCAACCAGCTCGGCCTGTTCCCATAGAAACTGAGCAGCACATCACTGCAGAGTCAGGCTACTGGGGCTTTTTAACTTCTCATCAGAGCTTTATTCCACCCCTCAGAAAGCCAAGGTGTTCGCTGTGACTGGGGATGGCCACCCTGCCTTGGCTGCCAGCAGAAGGTGGGACTCAGCAGCGAATGATCCCATGCCAGCACCCGGGGAGCTCAAGAGCTGCAGTTTGCCATCAGTGTTTGCATCTCATTAATCTATTCCAGCTGCAGATGAGGCAAGGAAGAGAGGAGACAAGAGAGGGTAAAGCCAGTGATGTTTCTTGGCCTATTGGCACCAATACTGGCTGCTTTACCAGTATGTTAAAAACTGTTTTCATCACCTGCTATGAAGATCTTTAAGGTCCTTTCCAAGCCAAACCATTCTATGATTCTGTGATTCTCAGACTAGTAAAATTGCACATCCTCTTCCATCTCTGCCTGTTCCATGACTGTGTCCAATCACTGTGCAGGTATGGGCTGCGTGCCAGCTCTTGGAGCAGCAGGAATACTGGGGCAGTTAAGTCTTTCTGCATCCCACCACTTCCAGAGCATCCCAGAAGAACTTGGTCAGCAGCAGCAGCAGCAGCAGCAGCAGCAGCTTCCTAATGTTTCTCAGCTGGCAGTTCCAAAGGGCTTTGGAGAAAGGAGGCGATGACCCCTCACCAAGCCCTTCACACAGGGAAATTGAGTTTAAGGCCTCCAGTTAGGGTGAGAAGTTCTTGTAAGCAAAGGTCTTGAAAAGATGCTTCGGAAAAAGCTCTCTCCCTGGGTTCCAGGGGATCCCTCCACATAAAGCCAGGCAGAGCCATCCAAAAATCTCACTCCACCGGGGAGAGCAGCAAGAAACCAGCAAGTCTCAGAGCTGCATCTGATGGGAAATCTTAGATCTTCTGCCTGGAGTTTCGGTTTTCCATCTAAAGCTGCTAATATAAATATTTACTGGCAACTTTTCTCATTCTATTAATGACAGTGCTTTGTGCAGGCTGAGTTTCTTAAGGAAATACTTTAAATATCTACTTTATGTATTCAAATAATCTCCAATGCTTTTATTTAATTTGCTTTTTTTTTCATGAGTGGAACTCCTGCACATATGGCTTTACTTATGCAACTAGTTCGATTAGATTTTACATTTCCATGCGTAATTTATGCTTTATTGCCCACAGATTCATTAAAAAACCCATCCTTTAAATATGTCCTGAATAATCTCTTCCATGCATTTTATGTATAGAACAAAAGTGAGGTGATTCTGTATTCTAAAGGGACACCTACTGATAAGAACACATTGCATTTGTAGCAGTTTAAATGCAGGATATAGAAAATGTCTATCTTGTTGGGATTTTAAATCCCCACTAAAATGCATTTCAAGGAATCAATCAGTACCAAATCAATGTACAAGAATTCCTTTAATAAATCTAGAGGTGTCAGGATCTAAGTAAATTGCACATTAAATAAAATCTGATTCTTCATTGAATGTATTGATTATTATCATTAAGAGCAGATCTGTTACTCTTGGTGAGCAGGGGGCTGACAGGATGACAGCAGCACTGCTGAGCTCCAGAGAAAGGATGTTTTGTGTGCAACTTGGGAAGTATCACGGAATCCCAGAATAGTTTGCGTTGGAATGGGCTTTAAAACTCATCTGGTTCTATCCCCTGCCCCGGGCAGGGACACCTTCTTCCACTAGACCAGGTTGCTCCAAGCCTCATCCAACCTGATCTGATCTGAAGGTCAACTCCTTGCACATCTTCCCAGCCCTGGTTGAGAGCCCAGGGGTAAGATGGGAGCTCATCCCCAGGATGGGGATGGCGGGGATTGTGGGGATAGAGGGGATGGCTCATGCCTCCACCTTGGACACGACACCATGCCCTGCACTGACCTGAACCACTGAGCCATGACTGTGGCAAGTTCTTAGTTCATTGCTTGCACACAGATAATGATTGTAAAATAAAATGTCCAACCCACTGCCCTTACATTTTCTTTAACTCCTTTAACCAGTTCAGGACAGATATTCCATAAATATATATTCTCCCCAAAAGGCCATTTTCCAAGTATGGGTTTGATGTAAAACAAGCTGTTCCAATGTCTGATTTATAAGGCATATGAAGTTCCTGACAACAAAAAAAAGATGATTAATTTCTCAGGTGTCTCGCTGATTTATTTGCCATGTAGCAATTGATTAGTCATGTCATCAACTTCATAAGTAACACAATTAATTCTGAAGTTATCCCCAAGTTATCCAAGTCCTGTGTCACTGATGAATACGTGATTGGGTCTGAGTTATAGGTTGTCTCTGAACTTGACTGACTCGAAATAAGTCACCAAGCTGAGTTGCAGATCACAAGAGATGGATCTGAGTACACTGATGAGTCACAAGCAGGCTGTTAGATCACACACATCCCGATTTATGGGCTGGTGAGGTGGCCTCTGCTCTATCTCACAGTTTGGGAGTAAATGTCAAAGTGTAAATCTGGGATGCCAATATCAAATTGCACCTTCCTTGGGGACACGCAGCACCCACAGGCAGAGCTGTGATGCTCCTGTCACACACAGGAGCACACTGGAATCAGCACCGACCTCTTCTCCTTGCAGATGAAGAACTCCAGGTGTGCCTCACGTCTCCGTTCTCACTCTCCTCCTGGGGTACCAACTCCACAGTAAGCCTGATCTGGCTGGCAGATATTGCAGGCTATTAATTTAGATGTCATTTACAGGCCCACTGGGTGACCTTAATTAAACTATAAAATGGCAAACACTAATAAGAAAGATGATATTCCTGGGGGGGGGGGGGGGGGGGGGGGTGAATCAAGCACATTAACCTCCTGGTGAGGAATTCTTTCTTCATCTGACAGACATGAGAGACCTCACAGCTTGATGCAAGGTGTCCTCCGTGTCACTGCTGGGCTGTTCATGGGACACTTTCCTCCTGCACAGCTGTGATTCCTCCCGCAGAGCACAACTTGATGGATAACTCCTGCAGACTTCACATTGGCACAGAGATGGTCCTTGGACCTTTCCTCAGAGCATCAGACACTGCTTTCCAGGAGCATCAAGATGGGGTTCCTTGCTCCTTTCCCTTCTCTTCTTGAGGATCTTCTCCCTTTTCTGTTTATTACCACAGACTGAGGTGGAGATCACCAGAAGCTCTGTGGATGTACATGAAGCTCTTCTGTTTGTTTTCCTTCCTGTGCATTGCTCCAATTGCTGTTACACTAAACACTCATTTCATACTCCCAGGAGGTGAGGGAAATGCCATGGGAGACACATTTACATCTGTAAACTGCAATCAAAACTAATTAAACCCAACACAAATACTGATTAATGGAAGAGGGAACTCGATGCCAAGTCCCGTGGCCCCATCCCAAATAACAGTGGCTTCTTTTTTAAGATACAGATTTGCTTGTTCCCTTTAACTCCCAACATCTGGTGGCACATCTCCAGCTCCTGGCTCCGAGGCAGCTGTACTGCATTTGGAAGTGGTACAGTGAAAACCATCTGACATCCAGAGCTCTGCCTGAAATGCAGCTTTCTCTTTAAAAACTCACCACTGGGACACTACAGTATGACATAAGCTCCATCCCTGTGTTCATTTTGCACCAGACCACTGGTTTCATATTATTTCATTAAAGCTGAATTTATACCAGCAGAGCAGTTAAAATAATAATGAATTGCCTTGCTGCCTTTAAGAGTCTCCATTCCCTGTGCATCATCCTGGATTCCTTGCTCCAGGCATCAGCTTTCCAGACAAGGTCTCAAATGGCACAGGTGCTAACAGAAGAGATGAAGGTGCAGAAACAGTTCATACTGGAGTGAGTGACCACACCAACACCTCATCAGCAACCCCGTGGTGAGCACAAGCAGCAGGAAAACCCTCTGCACATGGACTCTGAGGGAAAAGCACAGACCATGACACTTGTTAAACACATAATGTACATGGAGCACTGAGGGGAACTTGGGGAAATGGTTCTCAAGGGAGCAAAAAGTCAGTTTGCTTAAAAAGTAAATAATTGATTGTTGCAGAGAGAAAAGCAGAATCACTGGGTGGGGTATGAGTGATGGACATTTCTAGGAATATTGATTTGGAAGTGGTGACCGTGGCATCAATCATCACCCGTGTCCTGGCATACACAGACCCACCTGCTTGAGCACCAGCGATGGGACCCTCAGCACTCACCCCTGCCCATTCCCCCAAATGATGGGAATCAGGGAGCAGCCAGCCTAAGGCAGGAGGGGTTGGGCTGAGCGACAGAGGCAGGGACAGGGACACCAGACAGGCATCAGCGCTCCCCTCCCAGCCCCAGAGGAGTGAGATTAGTTCTCTTTCACTCCCAGCATCTGGTGGCACATTTCCAAGTCCCTGCTCCAAGGCAGGGATGTGCCACAGACAAGTAATTAATGTCTGTGAAGAACCATTACGACACTGGCTCATCTGGCTTTTCCTTTCACAATGAGTCTTTATGGGGACGGCGCCTGACAGTCACTGTTGTCACATCACAATTTTTCCACGGTAAAACGCGACTTTCCCCCGGCAGCCAGTGGGGATTTTATTGTTTAAATAGTGTGAAATCCTTCCTTATGATGCCACTTGCCTTCTGGTCTACAAGAAGGGCCTTTTGCAGCATCCAGTGCTCCCTGTTATCCCCAGTGCTATTTGTTAGAGAGACCCCTGTTGTCCCCTGCCCCACTGTCCTGCTCCACAGGTGCTGCTCTTGAGGATTTAAAGATAAAGTGAGGGATGCTGCAGATGAGGACTTCCAGGCACTGTAGCCACAGGTCGTTAATCTTCCTATTTCTTGCACAGGATTTTGACAACATTTCCTTGTGGAAATGGGAGGTTTGCTCTGCTTGCACTTCTTGGGCTCTGCTGTGCAAGGTTTCCAATTCAAAGTGAAGGTGGAAAAGCCATACCCAAACCTTAACCAAATATTGACCAGACCCCACAGTGTTACAGCTCACTCCTGCCTTTTCCCAGAAGCAGTATCAGCTCCAAGAAAGGCAGAGATGGGGCTGAAGTGGGAGAGGTGTCTGCCCAGGGCCATCCCTGTGCCAGGGCTCTGCAGGGCAGACACTTAGGTGGGCAAAGCTCTGAAGTCTCCTTGCCATCAGCCAATATCAATCTCCTGACACTGACATTGGGTGGTTCAGTGTTCAGACACCCTGCATGGCAAGGGTACCAGCTCACAGTTATCAGTGTCAGTCTGATCAGATAATGTTGATATTTTGCCTTCAGCTCAGTTTATTAACCCACTGTTCCTTTCAAACAAAATATCACATCGCATAATGATGTCTCGGCTGACCATTTGCAAGTGCCACCAGATACGGAGACCATGACACCATTGCCTTTTGCCAGGCACTGGAATCAGACTCTCTGTCACCCTCTGACAGGACTACTGTAAAACTGCATTAATCAAATTGTGTATCAGTCACAAAAATTGAGGAGTAATTTGTCAAAGTCGTGTCTGGGCTCAATAACTGTTTGGAGATGACTAAGTAATTAATCAATAATGTGTTCTCACCTTTTCATTTCTCTAGGTTGCTGTGATTTGCACAGCAGAATGACTGGAAAATAACGGACTGGGTTGTCTGGTGGCTTGAAATGTTGGTTGGTGTTTACAGGGGAGTTGATTCAGTCCAACCTTCCTTCCTGTCTGGCACATCTCCAGCCCAGTCCCAGTGGGAGCTGCACCTCACAGCGATGGATGCTGATGCTCATAAGCCCATGTCAGGCCACCAAACAGAGACCAAGGCATGAGCAAAGGCACCATGAGAGGGATGGAAGGCATTGCCTAGTGCTTATGTTCCCAGACTCCTGGATGGAGTCCTGCCCAAATCGTCTGGTGGGGTGGTTCACCTCAGAGCCAAACACAAGCTGCAATTCCTCAGTCAAAACCAGGCTTTTAATCTAAACGCTCACCCCATAATTTAAATAACTGTTTACCAGACATCCCGCTAACCTAAATTCTTCTTTCTTAATATTTCTGAAATAACACCCTCTAATGCAATCCCAGAATAACCCATCATCGAAATGAAAAAATTTCCCCATGAGACTGAGTTGCTACTTCTTCAATGCCCTAAAAGTGATAACTTGATTAATAAAATGGTCAGATTTGCAGTACCACAAGGCTTTTCAACTCAGAATCAATTGCTTTACATCTATTGCTCAATGTTGGATTCACTGAATGCATTGTTGAACTCACTGAAAACTGTGTTAGTAATATTAAGTAATTAATGAGATTAATGCTGTTTCAGAGCTATAACCTGGGCAGAGTCCAGATTGATTAGAGTTAATTATCTTCTGCCTGCTTAAATAATTTATATTCTGGTTTCCCTGCTATGTAAGAGCAGAAAACCCTGAAGGAAGATTGCTGTCCTCAGCATGGTCATGCATGTACCCAACGGAGGATGTCTCAGAAAGACACCCCTCACCAGGCAGTCAGTCTCATCTTCCTCCTCCTCCTCTTCCTCTTTGTCCTCCTCCAGGTCAGGTCAGGTCAGTCAATTTTGTGTGTCCAGAGCCCAGCACTCAGGCCCGTGGTCCACCTGCATCCTGGATGGATCGGGAACCCCTGTGTCCACTGCAAAGCCAAAATTCTCTTCAAAGCCAAAATATTCTCAACCAGATTCATGGATTCAACATGCTGTTTGGCCCGCAGAGTGGATTCAGTAACTTATGCATGATCCTGGCTTTCTAATCAAAATTTCATTATTAGGAATGATTGCAAAAGTTTTCGTATTTTACATTTTGTCTTTGCAGGGAATTTTACACACTAATTTTGTCCCTTGGTGCTGGTGTGTGTAATAATCCTGCTGATCCATATTCATGTCCTCCCAGCCTTGCAGTTCCTGCACAGTTTTCACAACTCATAGAATAATTTCCTTATAGAACTGAGTATCCACAATATTTATTGTTGTTAATGAACATGGTCTCAGCCCCTGTAATAAATACAGGATTTCCAGGGTATTTAAATATTATTTTATTTAAATAATTGATTGACTTAGAGCTTGCAAATATGAATACATCCAGGAGTGTTTAATAGGATCATTACTTAATCCTGGCTCCGTGCACTATATCATGTTACCAATAAATCAATTATGCATCTTTCTGCCTGTAGGATCTCACTCCTGGTGGCTCAGAGGACCAGGCTGGGCTGGGAGCACCATGGAGAAGGTGACACAAGGGAGGTGGCCAGTCCTACTTCACAGAACTCCAGGCGTACCTGGCTCCTGACACAGGTGGGGAAGCTGAGACCAGAGTAAAGCACATCATTAGAAGGAAATGGAGCATGTGTTAATTTGTCTGTGTTTTCAGTTAGCAGGCATTTATTAGGGATGTCTGACTTGTATCCTGGTCAGCCTGCTAATATGTTAACCTCTGGTAGCACTGATGTGCACAGGAAAAATTCAAACCACAATTCACAGGGATTTTACACACTGCCCAAGGGATTTTACACTTCCTGACCATGGCCAGCATTGGCAGCTGGAGGCACAGCTGGCTGCTGCCACAGCATCCAACACCCTGACAATGGAGAGGTGCTGAGGCTCCTGGCTCTGGGGCTCTGGGCCCAACAGTAGGGCATTGGAACCCCTGTGAGATAGGGAACAGGGTATTGGAACCCTGTGAAACAGGAAGCAGTGGATCAGGACCTCCATGACACAGGAAGCAGGGGATGCTGAATGGAGCAGGAGAGCCAGTGCTAGGTCACAGACTGAATGCTCCTGCAAATGTCAACAAAACCATGCACATATTTTCATTTCTACCTATTTGACCCATTAACTAACTGCAAAATTTCTCAGTAATTCCTAGTAGATGAGCATCAGAGCAGACCTATGGTCCAGGCTAATCCCTTTACTATGAAGCAGTGCTACGGAAATAAAATACCAGCAGTAAATCGGGAGATTAACAAGCTGGGAAATGCACAAATTAAATTGCATCCTCCCTCTCTGCTCTGTCCCAGCCAATGGCTCTGTTTCTGCTGCGGCCACTGCAGCTGCCCCAGCAGGAAAACAAGGCTAGAAATCACTTTATAAAAATAAGCCCCTATTTAGTCCCTGATGCAGGTAGTAAGCAGAGTCTGCCCAGGATGAGCCCATGTCTATGCAGCCCCTCATGTCCTCACACCTTTCTCCTGGTGAGGGGAAAGCATGATTCTGTGATTCTATGATCTGGCTTTGCCAAGCATGCGGGGATCCAGATGTGGAGATGGACAGGAGAGACATAGGGCACTTGGGACTCCTGACTTTTCCTGCCAGCTTGGGATGGGAGTCAGGCATGGGGCTTTGACTGCAGCAAGATGGGACATGGACATTGCTCTCTGGTGGAGTGCCACCTCTGCAAGTCTCCCCAGGCTGCCTGAGTGTGGCACAGAGGGACTGACCCGGGACAGAAGTAAATGGGCAGCAGCAGAATCATAGAACCCTGGAATGGTTTGGACTGGAAGAGACCTTAAAGATTACTTGTTCTGCCCCTGCCATGGACAGGGCCACCTTCTACCAGACCAGATTGCTCCAAGCCCCATCCAATGTGGCCTTGAACAATTCCAGGGATGGGGCAGTCACAGCTTCTCTGGGCACCCTGTGCCAGTGGCTCACCATCCTGTTCAGCAGTGACTGCTCCAGGGCCAGATGGATCCACAAGTTCCATGTGGAGGGCTGTGCCAGAGCCTCTGGAGAGGGCTGGTGTCTCCCAAGCACGTGGCAGCAAGGGCCACCATCCCTCATCCACACCAGGCACATGGTGGGGTTCTTGGGGATGTCCTGTGCAGGGCCAGGAACTGGACTCGATGATCCCTGTGGGTCCCTCCCAGCTCAGGATATTCTATGATTCTGTGATCCCCAGGGATCCTCCTGGGGCCCATCAGGAGTCAGGCTGCCTGGCAGCCCCGACCCAGCAGCATGCCCTGACTGCTTTTATTGCACAGTAGCATCTGAATGAATATTTTATTCATTCCCTTAAGAACATCTCCACAAATGCACATTTGAATAAAACATGAGGATGCATTTTTGGAAGAACCATCTAATGCTTCAAACAGCCCCATCACAGTGTATTAACCAGAGCAAACACCGTGCTGTTGTAATTTTATCTTGGTGATTCTAATGGAATCCCATGGCATGCGAGGCAATGGGGAAGGTGCCCATGGCCCCATGTCCCCACAGCCACATGTCCCCACATCCCCCCACATTCCTGAATGCTGGCGGGATGGGGCAGCATGTCTGGATGCTGAAGCCATTTGCTTCACATACCCAAAACAGGAGTATATCTACTTACAAACATGCCAGAGAGGAAAAAAAAAGTAGTCTCTCAGTGAAAGGTATTGGCAAAGCAGAAAAAAAACCTGACCAATGTGCTCACTTCCAAACATACGAGTGCCAGAACAGTCACATGCACCTGCCACCTCTGTGAATCCTGTAAGCTGGACAAGACAGGTTCTGCTTCTCATCTGATAAACCAGTTCCAGGTTTCTCCATTCCTAAGCCCAGCATGGGAGATGCACAGGGATGTTTTTGCATAGCTGAGGTGATTCAAACAGAAATCTTTCTACCTCTGGAAAAGATAATTCTTTTCTTGTTTGAATTCATTGAAAAGCAGCAATAAAGCAAATGGGCAGAGAGGAGCAAGCAGAGCAATGGCAGAAGGGTGGAGGGGGCAGGGGTTACAGGGAATGGGAGCCAATTAAGCCTGAGAGGAAGAAATTCAGCACAGTTAAAGAAAATGTTCCCCCAGCCCTAAACTGGACTTCAACTCATCAGTGCAAGAGGCCACTGATGGTAGGTTCCCTATGAGATGCCATAGGAGCAACACTGGCAAATGTCACAAGGGTGGCACTAGTTGGAGCAGCAAAAGCATCAGGGAAAGGGAACCAGCTTTTGGGGAAGAGAACAGACCAGATCTGGCCTGAATGCACCATGGCTGGGCGAAGGAAAGGGCACCAAAGATGTGACCCTTGGAGGTATCACCTTCTCCTACAGTGACACACAGTTCACCATCCAGGGGAGCACAGCAGCCCCAACTGGGACAAGGTGAGGTCCCTGTGAGCAGCATCCCTTGGAAAGCTCCTGCTCTGAAATGGCTTGGCATCACTGCTGACAGGTAGCACTGATTTATAAAGCAGAAATTAATGAGCCTGCTCTGCAATTTCACCTAATTTTGTCTCCCATTTCAATTTGCCATCTTTCAGCGTAATGCCGGGTGGTTAATTATGTTTCCATCTTATTTCTCTGATAATACCGCACCTTGTACTGCTCAAAGGGTTTCATTCTACCTTTCATTTCACCTCCTAGCACAGCTCTAAATTTAGTCAGCTTGTAATTTAGGGGCATTTTATGCATTATGCTTTTAGTATTTTGAGGTAAAATGGAATCCTTGTCTTTTAATTCACTCTCTAATAATTCTCCACCAAATCTTAATACAAAAGGCTTTTTTCCCCTGGAGACTAATTGAATGGGGTGTAATTATAATACCCAGGGAGATGATATTGAAAGTATGTTAACTGTGACAGTTTCCTCTGACTAATCACCCCTCAGGCAACTTCAAATCTTGTCTGTGCAAGCTCCCAAACAGTTACTGCACAGCTGTGCCAAGATGGAGCTTGAGGAGGACTTGGGCAGGGTGGACCTGGGACCCTGGCCTGGGAGCTTGGGGTCTCCAAGCTGCTGATGCAGCCACAAGGGCTGATCTGTCTAGGGACCAGCAGTGTGGTCACATGTAGAGAGAAGGGATCAGGGTGTCCGAGGTAGCTGGGGACCACGCAGGTGGCATTGTCCCACTGAGGCAGTGAAGAGACAGGGCATCAAAGTCCTTGCCTCAGCCCAGAGATGTTCCCATCACCATCACTCTCTTCCTTGGCTTATTGCTCCTGCTAAGGGCGTTTGCCCACTTGCCTAAAGGAAAGCACTGAAAATACAGTGAGTGGAAGAAAGGCAGAGGGCCAGAAGCTGTGGCAGGAGCATCCTTCCCTGGCTGCTCAGGAGACAGAGATAACACCAGCAGTCCTGCAGGCTGCAGCTTTTTCCTTGGAAATGCATTTACCTGCCAGGACAGGAGTAGCAATTTGCAGTATTTGTGTACTCTGATGATGTGATAGCAGCGAGGTCAGCACTCAGCAGAGACACCAAGGGGCTATTTCCTCACTAAACTGTGGACTGCAGTAAGTGAAAAATAAGCTCCAAGGGTGCCTATTATGCAGACAATAAAATATTTTTCTATCAATGTAGGTGTCAAGCTCATCACTTCCGCAGAGTGGATCCTTCACATTATGAGCCAACTATGAAAATTTCCAGCCAAGCAGGGATGCTCCCATCTACAGCCTGGTGTTTGCTACTGGAAATAAGAGATTCCCACTCCGCATTCAACAGCCTGGGTGCTCAGAGGGGACAGGACTCTGGGTGGGGAACTTACAGTCACAGTCTGGCCTTGGGTAGGGGTACACAAAGGTGGAGGGAAGAGAAGCTCTCAGCAAAGCATCCTGTAGAAACGAATGCAGTTTTCTTTAGGATCGCTGTGAGCTAATCAGCCTTTTGTTGCCACAAGAAGCTTTCAGCTCTCCTCCAGAGGCACAGTTGGACAAGCTGGTTGGGATTGGAATGGCCAGGGCAGAGTCCCCACCCCCTTCACCTCAGATCCAGTCGGCATGAGAAGCACTCCTGGAGCCTCCCTTTGCTGCTGAGTGAAAAGATCCTCTGCAGAGATTAAAATGAATTTATTATTTCACAGTCTGGTATTTACATCACATCTGGACAGGGTATTACATACCCCATTACAAAAATGTCTTAATAATGAATCCCATGGTGGGAACCAGGGCAGGAGGCAGGTGGCAGCAAATACACCACTGACCTCGACACTGCCATGGTCCCCACATCATCTCCAGCCCCTCCTGAGCCAGCATGTCCCCTGCAGGGTCCCAGAGCAGTCCCAGAGCAGTGCTGGAGGTGTTGGTCCCACAGCCCCAGGGTCCCAAGCACCACTGACTTCAGGGGCACAGAGCTCATATTCTCCCGCACCTTGAGCTGCCGCACCACAGGAAATGGTGTGTCCTGAAGAAGGTAATGAGCTCAGGGCCAGGAGGTGGTACATTTTTCTTTATTTTGGATTAATGCAACAGAACCTGGCTCGGTCTGAGGCCCTGGCTGGGCATCTGCATGCCCCAGACACCCCAGAGCCACTGACAGAGAGATCCCCTCACACAACTCTGAAATTCAATTGCAAACACAAGCAGAAACTCAGTGCCTGGGACTTGCATGGTGGAAAACATTAAATTTGCAACCTGATTAATGCATTTACCAAGGAAGGAGAAACCAGCAGCATGCGCCATGCAGATATCTCACCATCCCTGTGGGCCAACAGGGTGTCAGACACCCTCTGGCTACGCTGCCACATCTGTTGCATGTGGTCATATCAGGAAGGTGGTGGGGCAGGAAAAGCCCCGTGCTCCGAGGGCAGAGCAGCCCCCAGTGACTCAGGATCAGGCTGGAACTCAGTGGCTGCTCCTAGGAACACGTGGGCCAGGAGCCTGCAGCCACATGGGGAAGGGTTTCACATAACCATTGACTTCCCGATTCCTGACTGCAACTTGGATTCAGCATCTCGGGAGATAGGGAAAGCCGACTCACAGCAATGATTTCAGCTATTCAGATCAAAGCCCATTTTGCTGCCTGTCTGTCTCTGTATTGTCAACAGCTCTTACATAGATGGAGGTTTTATTTAGGAGGATTGGAAAACGAGCCCATTTCTTGCTTGGTGAACACGTCCACAGAAAAGGAGGAAATCGTGGAGTGATGGGATTCTGGCAGCTGCACTGGGGTCCCTGCCTTCAGCCTCCAGGGAAGCTGGGGCTCACCGGATGCTCTGATCCAGTACCTGTCACAGTCCTGCTGGTGGGTGCAGGATGGTGGCCCTGGAGCATCCCACCCCTGCAGGCACTGGGCCACATCCTGCTGCTCACGGGAGCCCCAGGACCCACGCCAAGGCTGGTCAGCCAGTGCCGCGCTGCACGGAGGCTATCGAGTGACCTGCGTAGGAGAGGAGAAGTTATCCAACGCATCCAGCTGATTCCACATCCATGAATTATCAGCAAACAGCCTCAAGAGGTGCAAATTAGATTTGCTCTTTACTTTCATTTAATGGAGTGGTCATTCCAAATGTTACCTTATGGATGGTTTGTGATTTCTGTGCTCTGGCTGCAGCTCCGACTGAGGTCCGTCTGCACAGGGGACTGAGATGCAAATCCAGCCCTTTGGCACCATTCCAAAGTCACTAAAGTCACCCAAAGTTACCAAAAGTCCTTTTGAAAACACAGGGCTGTGTTTCCAAATTGCCACCTCCCTAAGGGAGGGCACGGCACCCAAAAGGAGATTGGCCATGGATGGGTCTGCTGGATGAGGCAGGAGAGCAGAAGCTCCAGAGTCCTACTCCCATTCCAGAGGGGAATGGCCCCAGGGAAAATTCAAGACAGCAAAACCAGAGCAGAGGCTTTGGGCTAAGTTAGTAGCTGTGGGAAACCAACCAAACAACACTAAAATGGGAAAAAGACTACCAGCTCAACGTAGGGCTGCAGTTACTGGTCAGTTATGGATGCTCAGGACTGGAGAAACCTTTTTGGATGTCCATAACAACACCTCAGCAAGAAAGTGCTTTCTGTGCACAGAAATAATAGCAGCAATGAAAAAAATCCCGACATTGCTTAATACAATAATTTTGTGGTGGGGGATGTGGGGCGAGGAAAACGAAAGCATAAGGAATAATTACACTCAACAGTAAGAACAATGATTACAAAATTATGCAACTGATTAACCATGGCATATATGTAATTACTAATGAGTTTGATAAAATTTTAATTACACCTTGTTCTTTGGGGCATTCAGCAAGCCATGAAAATAATAATCATGTAGTGCTCTGTCACAAATGGTTGCCTCAGATGGGGAATGGGGACAGATTAAGGGCTATGTCACTGGGTTGGGAAGGGCAACCTGCTGCCCTGGAGCAGCGGGTGGTTCTGGGGAGCAACCTGGACACCCTGAGAGCCTGGGGATGCTACAGAGACACACCTAGTATGTCTGCTCAGGGCCTGAGCCATCCAACACCAAGCTTCCCATCAAGAATTATCAACTTGAAAAGCCGTGGCATACCCTCAGGGTTGTGGTACGCCTGCCAGCCCCTCCAGCACCAGTGACAAGTGCACAGCCCAGACCCTCTGCTCTGCTTTGGTGAGTCCTTATCAAACAGCGTGTGCCCTGAAGGAGCTGGAGCTCTCTCCTTCCCCACAGAACTGTTTTGGGATGCTCTTCTGGGTTTTGCTTGTCCCAGGCTGGGGAAGGCACAGCTGGGTTCCCCCCATCACCTGCCAGGGATGTACCTTGGTTGTCTTCACTTTGTTGCCACTGCTGCAGCTCCATCCTGAGAGGTCAGGAAGCACTTTGCATTCCTCCCCATCGAGACATGGCTCCATCTGGCACCACCACTTCTGCAGCACGATGGAGGCTGGGGGAGAGGAGGAGATTAGCGACCAGGCTGCAGCACAGGGTGTGGAGGACAAGCTCTGCCCACCTCTGGGTGACATCAGGAGATACAGCCCCTCTCTCCAGCATAGCCCACATCGAGGAGCCCTGGACAATGAGCTGCTCGTCACCTGCCTGGCCTCACCTGACCCAACTGCTCCACCTGCCTCCGGAACACCCGGTTTTCTCTCGCTACCCCAGGTAAAAAGCCCAATGTCCTCACTCCCAGTGAGAGCAGTACTATTCAATAACCCGTTCCAGGCTCCAATTACAGAGCAAAGGGATTGTCTCCTACCACTCTGCTCTATTAGGATCTCGTGATTCACGCCTCCAGTTTGGACAACCAGAGCAGGCTCTCCTGTATTTAGGAACAATGTGACCTGAGCTGTTGGGGACAACAGCTGACAACTCATTCTGGCATTTCTTGGTGTTGCACAGAACTGCACTCACAGGGCACTGGCTGTCACGCAAATCAGTACCACGCTGGCAGGGGCTGCCGGTGCTCCTGATGGCTCTTTGGTCATGGCACGTGACAGCATTTGATAAAACATTCACAGTTTGAGTTTTGGTTGGTACTCCTTGCAGGTGAAGGTACTGCGTGGCTGGAATCATATCCCTGCTTCCAGCTGTGGCAGTGCAGTGAGGAGACATGCAGGGATCAATGCTGCAGATTTGACCCCAGCACAGCGATGCTGGAACCCCAGTAACTCCCCCAGAGTACATAGCCCAGGGCTGCAGAGTGGGGTAACACAGCCACACCAACTGTCTGAGTGTCCAATGAGAGAGTGTCCCCAAAATGTGCCCTCTTCCCCACTGCTCTGCTGCAGGATCCCTGGGCAGGTCTCCTCTGTTAATGCCAGGGGCATGGAAACCACACATCAGCTTAACCAGATGTGAAGATGAGGTCAGGGATTGAAAAGGATGGGGTTGCACCATGGGGTACTCACCATCCACACAGGAGGGAGCCGCCCGTGTTGTCCCTGCCACCTGCCCCGGGAAACAGGAGCATTTCACTGTCTGAGAGCGCTCCTCGATCTTGTTCTTATTGCAGCACCGGTGAGCTGCGATGACTTCGCATGTGCCAGGCTCTACATGCACTGCAGGAGGAGAAACAGCTACCGTCAGACCTCAGAGACCCAGGCCATCTGCTGCCCAGTGCCTTGAGAAGAGACCCTAGACCACCTCCTGCCCACTGCCCTGGGCAACACTGTTGGTGTGAGCTGTGACCAAGGCACCAGGAGAACCCGGCATGTGAAGCACTGTCCCGGCCCTCGGAATCACCCCCAGGGCTGCTGGTGACATACAGGTGTCTGGGCACAGCATCTGCCCAGCCCACCTGTAAGGAAAAGCTGGGGTCCTGCTCCACACCTCTTGCATCTGGGGTCTTGCTCCTAACAGCCCTCACACCTGTCCTACCCTCCAAAATTCATCCCCTCTTGCCACGGCCAAGCCAAGAGCTTTATTGAGACTAACGAGCACATTAGCTAATTGCAGCTGATAATGAGATGCACTTTGCTACAAGAGAGGATGGTGCATCGTGCTGCTTTTGGCTTCAAGCAGAGCACCACCACCTCTGACCCCAGCTACAATCAATGCCTTCATCTCGCCATCACCCACCACCCTCTGCCTGGAGGAAGAAGGATCAGGATGGCATTTCCACCCTGCAGTGGCAGAGAAATGTCACGGTGTTTATCACCAATCCAGGCTGCTCTGTTGCTCCCCCTCCTAGTGCAATTAAAATATTAAGGAAAATAGAAAACTACTGTGTTGGCTGATCACCTCTGGGATCAGAGTTTAGAGCTGGTCAGCATCTCAAATCAATGCCTTGGCTGGGTAATGGCCCACACAAGCACAATACAAATCAGCCAAAAAGGGCTGAGAGACTTCATTCCCATGACCCCAGAGATCCCTGCAGGTGCTGCTTAATGAGCACTGGAGAAGCAGTGCAGAGCCACGCATGGGCATGCCCTGGGTCCCTTGGGTCACCAGGAAATTATTTATTCCCAAGCAAATGGGAGCCAGGCTGGGTAGAGGACAGAGAAGCTGCATTCCTGCAGTGTGGCATCCCAAAATAGGTGCAGGTAAGCAGACATCAGGGCGTTCCTGGCTGCTCCATATCCTGGGCTCAGGACACCTTCCACATTCCGGATTGCAGGCATGAGCCCCCAGGAGCTGTCACCAGAGGAAAGACTTGTAAGGAGGTGCAAGTAGGGCATGCAGGGCTGCGGGGAATGATGTGTCCTGGTGCTGCTGGTGCAGGTACCTGTGAGCACAAGCCCACACTCAACTGTCTCCCAGCACAGGAAGCCTGGCAGTTGCTCCAACCCACCCTGCATTTGCCAGCCTCATCCTACCCATCCAGTCACAGCTCCCAGCTCTGCCTCACCCCTGGTCACTGCTGGAGGATCCTGCTGGGGATCCCATCCACCCCCACTGACACAAAGTCAGGGGGACTGGGGGAGCTGACCTGTGTCACTATGAGTGTCCCTGCAGACCTTGTCAGGTCCCCACACTCGCGGACAAACACCGCCCAGCTTTTGGAATGCAGCCACTTCACCTCTCCAAGGAAAACTGAGGGAAATGGGATCTCTCCCCCAGCTCTGGGGGAAATCCCTTTGTCTTGCAGACCTTTTTTCACGCCCCTTGCTGGGAAATGCTGGTCTAAGTGTAAACTCCTGGCTTGTGGCAGCTGGGCATGGCTGTACCAGCTTCCAGTCAAAGCACTCCCTGCCCTTCTGTTCTCACCGTGTCTGAGCTCCAGACGGGAGACAAAGAGCAAGATGTGAAGGGCTGCTCCAGGACACCCCCTGTGCCCTGCACCCACCGCACACGGGCAGGATGGGTTGCACAATCACCATGTCTTTATTTTATTTATTGCTATTTCATGGTAATTTTCTTTTAATGAACCCTTACTTTCATTTCTGCCCATAATAACTGCACAATTATTATACGGAATATTTTTTAATAGCATCTCTGGTCATAAATTTTATCTTCCCTTTGAAATGCCATAGTAATTCAGCTTTAATAATGAATTCCATTCTTTTTGTATGCAGAAATGGTAGACTTCGATGAAAGTGAGAAAGAAAGTAACTCTTTGCAGAACAAACATGACTGTTTTGCCCTGTCTTTATGCTTCATGGGCTTTTTCAAATAATCTGAGGAAGAAGTAGAAATCCTTGGCTTTGGCTGCCTGTGAGCCCATGTTCCTATCACACTGTGGTCCAGGACCACAAGGAGTCACTCTTCCACCCTGTGCACCTCACCAGGGGACTGTACACCCTCAAGCCTCAGTATTCTCATGTAGTTATGGTTTTGACTCATTTTCAGAAAAGCTTCATTAGCAGAGCTCTTCCCGGGAGGGCTGCCCAGGCGACCCCTCTGCTCCCTTACATTCCTGCTCTCCGGCTGCTCATTTTCAGCTAATTTTAAAAGGTTCAGCTGAGGGAGAGCCAGGCAGAACTGAGAAATCGGTCATTACAGCCATGCAATAGGAGTTTGCTAACGTGTCAAAGCCCTTTTAATTTGCTCAGAAAGGTGCAGCTCAGAGATAAAGAGAAATTTGCCTCCCTCTCCCTTACTGCAGCTGGCTGAGCGTGGGGCACTGTGCTGCTGAACCTGCAGCCTCAGAGTCTCTGCCCAGAGAGCTGCCTGTGTGGAGCAGGTATCCCATTGCCCTGGCACAACCCCACAGCCCCCTCGGGACACACCAGCCTCACACCGAGGGTCCTACTGATGGCAGAGCTGAAGGAGCAGCACACAGCCCCAGGACCCATCCCGCTCTCAGGCCACAAAATACTTCCATTTACCTAAAGGTCTTAGAATTGTAGAATCAGAGACTGGTTTGGGTTGAAAAGGACCTTAACAGTTATCTTATTCCATGCCCTGCCATGGGCAGGGACACCTTGCACTAGAACAGGTTACTCCAAGCTCCATCCAGCCTGGCCTTGAACACTTCCAGGGATGTGTTCAAGGGCAACCTGTGCCAGGGCCTCACCACTCTCACAGGGAAGAATTTCTTCTGAGTATCTAATCAAAATCTGTCTCCTTCCAGTTTAAAACCATTCCCCATTGCATTGTCTTCTGACCATCTGGCACCCTGCCCTAGGACACAATGAGACTGGAAATATGCCCCCTCCAGGTGCCAGCCCCAGCCCTGACAGCAGGATACAGTGCATCCCCTTCCCAGGCCATGGCATTTGAGCAGAGGTGACATGCCCATGGGGAGCCATGTAGGAGCCATCTCCTACACACCAGATTCTCTGGTTTTCCCAGCGCTGGCCCACAAGCAACACGAACCACGCCAGACCCCAACGTTCAAGTGAGCACAGGAGTTTGGGGGGTTGTAACTGAGTGCAAAGAAATCCCTCTGCCCCAGATCTGGTGATTCCCAGGATGTCAGCAGGAGACACTGCTGTTTCCTCACTGCAGAGGAGATGAGCATCCCCAGGCCGAGGGATGCCAGCAGGAGAGCGGTGCCCAGAGGCTCCCTGCCACACTGGGCTTCCATGTCCCACGCCTGGGAGGTGCAAGCAGAGAGGCTGAGCCCACGTGCAGTGCAAGCAATGGGCTCCAGAGCTCCCTGCAGCTGCTTCTCCTTTTGCTGAGCAGCAGGAAACTTGGAACAAAATGCAGATCAGATGGATGGTGTGTTTAACACCGACAGCAGGAAACCTCCCGAGAGCCTGGGATAAGTTCCAGAGCTTCTGGTGTGCTTCTCCCTCCCATTTAACTGGTATTTCCCCACTGGAACCCTTTTTAAAAAGACACAGCTTATCTCATGGAACCATAAAAGAATTGTAAGAGCACAAGGCTTTTGAAGCCCGCATGCAGAAATAAAATAAAAATGCTGTCCTACTCAGGTTGACCTTTAAATGAATGGCAGAACATGGGGGTTTTATGGCATAACCTGAAATGACACATTTTGAGTGTCTCAGGGAGTGTGGGCACAACTCCACATGTTCAGTGTAAAATACTGCTTGCTGGTGGAGAGCTACAAAATAAAGAGAAGTTGGATGCATGTAAGTGCCAGGCAATGCCCAGAGAACCTCATTTCCCAAAAGAAAAGATCCCAGCTGACTAAATGCCTTTTACTTCTGCTTCATGTTGAGTGATGAACACAAATAAAGGCAAAGACAGCCCTTTGATTAGCAGCATTAGAAGGTGGTGGGACCACCCCTGTGGGAGTTGGATGCAGACATTCCAGCCTTGCTCACCATGAAGACCTCACCATGTTACACAGGGGATGAAACTGCTGGTGAATTGTTCTTCACCAAGGAGTCTCCTACTCTGTTTCCAAATGACTGTGCTTGATTCATGTAGCTCTTTAAATCCAACCACACTGTGCAGGAAGCACTGCTTTGCTTGGACAGAGCAGCATCTCCACATGCTGGGGGGGCACAAGGGATCTCAGGCACATGGTATGAATTTGTGTGCAGGGCCAGGAGTTGGACTTAATGATCCTTGTGGATCTCTTCCAATGTGAGATATTCTATAATTCTATTATCAGACCTGATTGCCACAGTCAGGTCTGACTCTGGATGGCAAACAGAGGGTCTGCATGTGGGCTCTCTCTTCAAGAAATTTGTAAGTTTGAGGTCACAATTAAAGACCTTCCTCTGCTATTGATCATTTTTAGGTGGTTTTACCTGTGAATAAACACAATTCTTTAATGGGATGAAAGCTCTGGATGTATCTGTCCCTCAGCATCTCTGACCCTGGGGGCCTCAGGCATCAGTGACACAGCTATATCCCTGTTCAACTCCACACAGAAACGTAACTGCAGCTTCCTTGGACACAAATGTCACTGCCACTGAGAATGCAGCACTATGAAAGGGTGTTTCAAACATAACCTTCAGTGAAAACTGTCCCAAATGCAGCAACAATAGGGCAGACAACAGGAGAATAAAGCCCATGAACTCACCAAGTAGACCAAGAATTCTTGTTTTGAGACCATGGAAACCCAGCCCAAGAGACGAGGCAGTCACAGGAAGTTCTTACAATGTCAGGAAAGCAGGATGGGCAGAGAGAAACTGTGTTCATACAGACATAGAGTGGGGTCAAACTTTTAAGTGTTTGCTCCTGGTCTGCCCTCTTTTCTGTGGATCAGAATTTTCCTGAATAAAAAGCACACAGTGTGGTCTGCTGTGGATAAGTCTGTGAGAGCAAAAAATCCCCAACTCTATGCCTGCTGGCATGTGAATCCACGAGCCTAGCTGCTCCTGGACAAGCGAGATTTATACACAATTCACACCACCACACTTGGGCGTCTGCACTTCAAACCTCGGTGAGTTGGTGCTTTATTAATCCCAGGTCTGACTCTTCCCCAAAGAAGCAGCTGTCTACAAATCAATCCCATGGAGGAGCAGGGCTCTCTGGCACTGGGATTGGGCAGGTTGAGTGAGCACCTGAGCTGCGAGCAGTGCCCATATCCCTGGTAGCCCTGAGTCAGTGCCAAAAAGTCATCCCAGAAGAAAAATGAAGAGTTTTCTCCTGATCAGAATCACAGAATGGTTTGGGTTGGAAAGAAGCTCATCTTGTTCCACTCCCTGCCATTAGCAGGGCCACCTTCCACTAGAGCAGGGTGCTCAGAGCCCTGTCCAACCTGGCCTTGAACACTTCCAAGGATGGGGTATCGAGGGTTAGGACAAGGAAAAGGCAGGTAGCTGCTCACTGATTGGGTGAGGGAGTCACTCTGGAAAATGTGCTTTGGTTTTAAGCAATGCGGGTGGGGATTACAGGATTAGAACTGCTTTAACTGTCAGGCAAAAATGACAGAAATAGGACAGGGTTAGGTGTGGGGTCAATCAAGAGCATGAATGCTTTCAAATTAACCCTTAAATGCCCTTTCCAAGCAGAGGCACAAGAAGCAGACAGCAGGTGCCCCAGGATTGAAGTGTTTGCCTGTGCTGCCTGGCTCTGCCAGTAACTTTGGTAACACCAGTACCACCAGTAACACCAGCATCCACCTCCCCACACGTCCTCCCACCATGCTCCAAGGAGCCCCCAGCCCTGGGCCACTGGGCCCCCCACTGGCCCATCAGGCTCGGTGCCAGACAGGATGGGCACAAAGGGCTGAGCATAACTTCTCAGACGCTTCTCTTCTCCGGACACAAACTTCAACCATGGGTTCACATAACCCCTCCAAAAAATCACATTCATGCCACAAAGTAGCATTCCAACACTCACAGAGGGAATCTCAAATTCACAGCTGGGAATAACAAATTAACATCTCAGAGCCACTGTGACGTTTTCCAGCAAGACTTTCAGTTCTACATCACTTTACACTTGTTCCACCTTTCTAGATGATCTTTGCAACCAAGGGGATGAAAATTTTTATTTCTAGTGAAAGCCTGAAGTGGAGAGTGTCCACCACATAACAAGTGGGGTTTGTGATACCCATAGCAACTCTGATGGAAAGATTTACATCCACTGCTCACAGAGCAAGAATTACCGCAATAATAGATTCACACAGATGTATCAGATGTATATATGGTTCATTATATGTGTCTCAGATTTTGTTACAGACATGAAGAAATCCCCTCTTTAACTCCTCAGACCATCCAGACTCACCAAGTCACAGGTTTTAGATGCCCCATAATGAGTACTCACAACTCATAACTCCCAAGGAGCAGCTTTACAGCCCTATGGCTGCATGTTCCTACCCATCCCAAAGGAGCAGTCTTGGGAGTTTCCTGCACACATGGACACCAAATGCCAATCCAACAGCTGTCACAGTGGCACTGTGTTGGTGCCTCTTGGTGGCTGTTTTCTGGATGCTGCCCCACACCTTTGGCACACTCATCCTTGCTGTCCAGACCCCAGAACCAGGGATGAACACCGAGCTCCTTGAGGCTGTCAGCATTTGGTGCCCAGAGAGATTCCCACCTGCTCCTGGTGTGAACCACAGCCTGAAACTCCTCCTCCTACCAAGAAGTGTGAGACAGAACTTCACCAAGCATCTCATCCCCATGTAATCCCCACCTCAGGCATCCCATGAAGACCCCAAGGTATCACCAGTATCATGGGGACCCAGATGATTGCACAAACATGCAATACACGCAGCAAGGATGTCGCTCTCCTACCTGAATGGCTTCTGTGATGATGCGTGGAGGCCAATGTCAGTCGTCCCCACAGCGTGGTAAGGCAGAGACTGAGCACGAAAATCCATTTGCTCAGGCTCTGTATATCTCTCTCACTCATTCTACGAAAAAGAAGAAGAGATGCGTGGAGGAAGAGGGACTGAGGAGGGCTGGGAGGTGCAGATCCACTCACCAATGCTCCTGCACACAGCGGTATGACTCCTGAACGTTGTGAGGACTGGGGTGTCCTGGCTGTGGGGACATGGTCCTGGGAGATGAAGGGATTCACCCACCACCCTCAGATGGCCTCAGACTTCAACAGCAGCATAGGCCATTGCAGCAGGACAGAAAGAAATCCCACCAGCAGTACAGGTGAGTGATAGTTACCTTTTACTGGGGATTCACGCTCACATCTGTGCATCTGCCAACCTCAGGTGGGTCAGGTCTTTGCAAGGAGCAGACATCAGCGCATCTGAGAGGAGAAAGGACATGGGCTGCTATGACTGTGAGCCACTGTGTCCTTGGGAGTGGCTGGGGAATTTCACCAGCCCCACTTCAAGACATATACTCTTGGGTGCATGAGCATGTGCCCATTGCACCACCAAAACCTCTCCAGGAGCTCAGCCCATAACCCTGCTCACCCCTTTGAACAGCAAGACCTGCAGAGCTGCTCCTGATTTTTACTGCTGAGAGCACAAAATCAGGTCCTTTATAGTAGGTTATTAAAGCAGGTGACAAACATTAAATGCAGACCCAGCGTGTGTGGGAAGAGCCAGAGTAGATCAGCAGCGAGTCATTTCAGGTTCTGCCTCTTCTGTGCGTGGTTATGTGCTGTCATTGTCCTTGTGTCACTGAGGTTCCTCGCAGTGATGCCCAAGGTCTGGCATTTGCAAACCGCTTGCTGGCAAACAGAAGGAAGGGCTGATCCCACTGGATGTCCTGGGGCCAGCACCCCACAGGAATCTGAGGAACGGGGCAGCTGATTGCCAGTCGGATACACAGAGCCCACGGCAGCACCACGAGCTGCAGTCTGCTCTCCCAGCACATCACTTTCTTCTGGGGCTGCTCCTCCTTTCAGCATACAAGCCAAGTTCATGCAACCACACACTTCAAACTGCATCCACTACCTCTGGACACACCATTAACCTCTCTTGGCACCTCTGCAAATACCGAGGCACCACACTGGCACTACTCTCACTCCATGCAGGACATGCTGGGAAGAAGCCAAGTTTTACATCATCTAGAGCCTCTAGGGAAAAACGTAAATCCCAAAAGGCTTGGTATTTTACTGCTGAGTGCTTTAAGTATGTTCTCTTCACTATTTACAGACACAGCCCTGAAGATGGAAACAGCTCCGGTGCTCCACAGGCAGTGGCACCAACAGCGACGTCACTGCTTGGCATCTGCCAAGTGGTGACCTCCCAGCCTCCATTATCACCTGCTGGGGTCTAACCAGGTCCAGCAAACAACCATGTCCCTCATAAAATTTTAGTTCTGGATCATAACTTACTAACAAGATGCCACAAAGATAAGTGGTGGTGACACTGAGGTTGGGGAGTACTGCCAGGACCAGCAGCAGGTGCCAGGGGTACCCCTGCCCTGTGCCAATCTCGCATCCACAGTCCACTCCATGGGTAGCACAGAGTTCCAGCAGTGCACTGGACAAACCCACACCTCTGAGAGAAGAAATCTCCAATTTTCAACCATGTTCAAAATTTCTATCTGCTCTGGACCACGAGACAGTGAAACAGACTCCTCTAATGAAGAGCCAGGACACAAAACACTGACATTTTTAATCAAAACAAAGTGATTTGAAGTGGTAAAAAGGACATTTCTTGTTTTGAAGCATTTAAAAATGAATTGTCCTGTTTTAAACTGACATTTCGAAATGAGAAATGCTTCATTCCAAAGTGGTGATTTAAAGTGATATTTTGCACTTTGATTCTCCCATCTGGAAAACAAAAATCAGAAAATGTCATCAGAAGTGTTGACATTTGCCCAGGGAAAAACCAAAGGTATCTTGACAAAACCATGTATTTAATGCTAAAAAAGAATTTAGAGGTAAGGAAATACTCCTAATTAATGCTGTGGGATGGTCAGCTTGGCCAGGAACAGACTGAAGAGTGGCTGGGAGCATCCCATTCGCTGTCCTGACTCCATCCCTGCCCACTGGGTGATGAGGGGCTGATCCTACTCCAGCCCTTCCATTGCCAGAAAGAGCCCAGTATGGCTCAATGTGCAAGAAAACCACTGCTCCTTGAGGTGATGTGACAGGACTGTGAGACTCCCTCCTGTAAACCCCTATTTAGGTGATCTCTGGTGATGCTCTGCATGAAGCTTCTCAGGGGGGGATCATGCAGCAGCTGGTACTGTTGGAGTCCCTTTGGAGACGTGACAGCCCACTGCGTAAATACTGATGTCAGCTTAAAGAATGCACTATTTTCTCAATGACAAAGTGAACAGCTCTCTCAGAGCTGCTCAGTCCCTCACCTGAATCCAGAGGCAGTGCGTGCCACAGCACTGCATCCAGCCGGGAGTGGGGCAAGTGCCCCCCACCTGTGGTCACCCCCACCCAGCCACGCTGCACTGCGGAGGAGCTGTGTCCCAGCTGTCTTGCCCCATGATGGGGCACATCTGGCAGCCCAGATGTGAGGACAGCAGACACAGTGCTATTGCAATTCTTGCAACAGTGAGTCTCCAATGCCAACGAAGCTGCCCTGTGCCTTCCAGCAGAGCAGCCAGGTCCCCATCAGGAGACCCTGGTTTCCTGGCTGCTGCTCCAGCTCTGGCTCCCACTTCATGCAGAGAGCACAGCCCAGCTCCCAGGCACCAGGCCTGAGCCCCACAGCACACACCAGAGCTCCTCTGGGGGAGCCCATCCCCAGCTCCTGCCCATGGGACCCTCCAGGCCATGTGAGGTTTCCAGGAGACATCCCTAAACCTCTCAGCTGGACCAAAGACCAAGCACTGCACTGGCTGCTCCATCCCACAGAGGACAGCAACATACTCCCAGTGCAAAGTATATTTAGCTCAGAAAGGCTGAGATGTTTGCTATAGCTAAGGAAGCATAAATAAATCACAGCGTTATCAATAATGCAACCCACACTGTCCATGCCACACTCCAAAGGGAAGCCACCAAGCTGAGCAGAAGGAGCCGCACTGGCGGCTGGGAGAGCACACGTGGTTCAGGGGAGCACAAGGACAAGGTGCATCCCAGTGCTCCATGCTGGCAGAGGCACTCAGAGCTCCCACTCATGCCCAAACTCCCATTAGAAAACACAGCTCCACAGAAATTGCTGTTTTGACAGTTATCAACCTCCAGTGTTGTGAGATTACAACTACAAATGTTTGGTCTGACTTGAGATTTTTCAGCCTGGAGTGTCAGTGTGAAATGAAGAGTGGTGTTTTGGCACGTCAAAACACTTAATTTTGATTGAACATCTTGGTATTCTCCATTCTGTTATGTGCTGTTTGGAATTTTGTGGAATTTTTCATTAACATTTTTTAGCTGCTTTCGCCTTTTGGGTCTGAGCTGGGACCTGAAGTAACCGTCAAGTTCCCCAATCTCTCAGACTGTCAATCTCAGTTGCAACCAGTGTGTCAAGAGATGATGGTTCCTCTGCGTGGGCACATGTAGGCATATGTGGGCAGGGGCCATCATGGACAACATCTCACCTGTGCAGGCTCTTTGCTGGGGTGTGGCTGTCCCAGCACAGATGAACTCTTCCAGGTAAAGGGCACCCACACGCTGAACAGCCCCCCAAGTCTCTCCCTGCAGCAAAAGGGATGGCTGATGAGCAGGAGGAGGAGACTCCTGCTTCCCTGCCTTGGCACCACAGCATGGACAAACTCATGACTCCAGAATGGGACTGGTACAGCTCACGCTCTCCTCTGGGCCACTGAGCCTCTACTCATGGTGATGGGCCATCTGACCCGTGATCATCCTGTGCCCCTCGTGCCACCCCAAGAGGAAGCTGGCCCTCAGTGCCACTGCCCTACTCTAGCCTGGTGCTGGCCAGAGACAAACCCATCCTGGCTGGAGCTGCAGAGAGGGAGGAAGCAGAGGAAGGCCCCCATCTCATCCTGTCCTGCTCAAGGCTTCGGCCGCAGGGACAGTTTGTGCTGAAGGCAGCAGTAGTTCGGATCCGTGGCCCCTTCCAGGGTAAAGGAGCATTCTTGGCTGCAGAATCTGGGGTCTCTCCAGCAGTGCTTTGCCTCCCAGAAGGGCGAGTAGCTTCGCAGTGCTGGCAAAACAGCACCTGTGACGAGCCCACCCCCGGAGCCGGTGGCCTGACAGGGCCCCACCGGCTCCGAATCCCCGTGCACGGCGCAACCCCCGCCGCCGGGCGGGCGGGACCAGGGGCTCCGCTGCTGTCGGAGTCACCGGTAACGGGGCGCAGGGCAGAGCCGGCCCCGAGAAACTCACTGCAGGGACCCTCCCGAACCTCACATCGGCACCGGGGAGTCCCGGAGGGCGACAGGGGACCGCGACACGCGGGGACCGGGCAGCGACGTACGGCGGCCGGGCGGAGCCGGGAGAGCTGGACCCCGCGGCGGAGCATCCCGGCGCCCCGCCGGTGCTCGCTGGCACGCCGATCCCGGCGGCTCCTCCGACCCCGGCTCCCCGGCCCTTTTCGGGGCTCAGCGTCCCCTCGGAGCGGCACCGGGCCGGCGCTCGGGACCACGACGGGAGTCGCCCCGGGGGTCCCGTCTCGTTCCCCCCCGCCAAACTTTCCGCACGTACCTGCCGGTGGCCTCGGGGCGGGCGGGGGCCGACGCTGCCCATGGTTGGGGCCGCTCCGCTCCGCCGGGTCAGCGCCGCCTCCGCGGGCCGCAGCCGCTGGGGGCCGCGGGCATCGCCGGGCGGCGGCGGCGGCAGCGCGGGGCTGGGCGGGGGCGGCGGGCGCGGAGCCGAGCGGAGCCCGGCGGTCCCGGTGCCGGCGCGAAGGGGCGCAGCGCCGCCTGCTGCTGCCACCGCCCCGGGACCGGCCCTGCAATCCCGGGCTGGCACCGGCACCGGCTGCGCACCAAGCTGCCCGCCGCCGCCCGCCAGGGCGCTGCCCCGCCCTGGTCAGCCCCGGTGCCCGTCAAAGCGGCCGGGGAGGAGGAACGGGCAGAGAGAATTTACCGGAAAAATTATTTACACACACAATCCCCTTCCCGCCGCCCCCCGCCTCCCTCCCCCCCCCCCCCCCCCAAAAAAAAAAAAAAAGAGGGGAGTGATGGCCCCGCGAGCTCAGAGGGATATGGAATGGTGCGGGGATGGACAGCCAGCCAGCCAGATTGCTGGCCCTGGCATTCTCCTCAAATCATGTGTCTGGTCAGAGCTAATTTACCCAAAAACTAATTTCCCCCGCCAAAAAAAGTGTGATGGCCCCGCAAGCGCGGAGGGGTGCTGAATGGTGTGGGAACGGACAGACAGACAGATGGACCCACTACTGCAACCCTCTTCTCAAAACGTGAGCCTGACTTTGGAGTCAACCCACCAAAACTCAGCTTTCCTGGAACTGAAATAGCATCACCAGCCTGGATCGGGCTCTGCAGGAGACTCTCCCTGACACAGGGAATTCCAACACCTGGGACCACAACACCAGTCTGGGTCAGTTCTTTCCCCAAGGCAGCTCCAGGCTTGTCCAGAAAACCCCTCCCGGTGCCCCCAGGACACAGCTTGCATGGCTCCTCCCACAACAGGCAGCAACAGGCTTTAAAACACCAACAGCAAGAGCAAAGGTTGAATTTTCACAATTGCTGCCAGGAATTAAAGCTGCAGGCTCAGAGCAGCTGAGATGAGAGGCTGAAGTTACATGCACTCATTTTCTTTGCTTTGCTCAAACCTATTTGCACATCGATGAAAGCCTTTGGTTTCTGAAGACAGCTCACCGCTTACTCCTGGACCTTCCACCCCACCGCTCAGCTGGAAGCATGGAATAATTTCCAAGACCAAGCTGAGTTACAGATGAACAGCAGCTGTTCAGAAAAATCACAGGTGGGCAGTTTGCAAATTTCCCAGCCATTTGCTTTCCATGGAATCCCCAAAGCCCCTCTCCTTTCCCAGGAAACCAGCCCTTGGAAACGGCACTGCTGAGAATCCCAGCCAAGTGCCATGCTGGGACCCCTGGCAGTCTCCTCAGGGCACCAGACAGATGGCAAGGCAGATGCCCTGAGGTGACCCACCAGCTCCTGGGGGACCCACAACCTTGACTCTTCCCTAGAGTAAGAGTCACCCCAAAATGCACACAGGGATCCAGGGGAGAGTACTCCATCCCATGACAAGAATAGGTTACTTTGCTATTTTGTCCAAGGAAACGGAATTCTTTTTCCCCCTTTAAAGAGTCAAAATTGCCATGTGTTAAATTTGAATTAGTTAGACTTGGCTACTCAAAAGAAAAAGGAGAAGCTTTACAAGATTAACCCAAACCCCAGTAATAAGATATTAAGGAAATACAAGCATCTCATTCTTCAGATCAAAGGGTTTTAATAATAATCACAAAAATCAATGTGAAACTAAATTAAATCTGCTGTTTATATTCATCAGGTAATTTGATCAAGAGCCTGCCAATTCAGGTCTCCAGTGCTGTGATGAGTAAATACAAACATACTACTTTCAGATCACAAAGTTTTAGTGGAATGATCAAGAGCAAATGAAATCAAAGCTATTTTTCACACCACCCAAATTCCAATTAAATTAGGCCAGATTATTTAATAAGGAAGCCTACAAAACTCCGGCTCTTTATTGATGCAATGATACAGAAATATAAATTTGTTGCTTTCCAGATCACAGCATTTAAATGCAAGGCAAGAATTAAGACTTCAGTAAAACTGGTTTAATTTAAATTCTGCCGGAAGTGAACACAGTAATTCCTCCTCCTCCTCATCATCATCCTGACTTCTTACTGAGTGTCCAGCAGCAGCCTTCAGTCTTGCTCTCTTCGCTGGCTGTGACTCCTCAAGGAGCCCAGTACTTTACTGGATGGGGGGACCCAAGTTTCCAGTATCCATTACAAGCCAAGTTTGGAAAGGAAAGGAACTGCCCAAGAAAATCTTAGCAACATTTCCTGATGATAAATCCTGCTCCCATGTAAGAAATCTGTCACATGCCTGGAAACCTTCTGTACTTTCCAGGTGAGCAACCAGTTGGTTTTTTTTTTCAGGAAGAAAACTCATTGGTTGGGGCTTGGGGTACAAGACAAGGGTTAGGGGCAAATGGTTACGCAAAGGCAGATGGGCATGTCAGAAGACTTCAAATGCTCAGTGCAATCAACTTATCTGCAGCTGCTAATAGGCAGAAGGGTACAAATTATTTTATTAAAGCTGGGAAAAGCAGAATTCCTGATATTTTATTCCTGGGGAAGATTTATCACACCCTGTTTTCAGTGGACCACTGAATTAAGATTCAAGTTTATTTATCCCCTTCCTCTGAGCAGGCCCCAGTGCCTCCAGGCTGTCTCAGCACTGAGTACCCACCCCTGAGGATTTTGTTCCCTTTTCAGAAGATTTTGCTGACAACAGGGAATTTCAGTACAGATCCTCAGCCTGTCAAAATGGCAGTCCAGGGAGAGGATCTCTGGGAAGCCTGGGCACTGCTACAAAAGCAGGGAGAAGTCCTGCTCCCTGCATCCTCTGGAATGTGGGTCTGAGCTTCCAAATTGAAAAGTAAGTTCCCCAAAGCCTCCATAAATTCCAGTGAGTGTTATTGTCATACATTTATTCTTCTTCTTCTGTATTTCTACTGTCAGGCAATATCAAATGAGACTAGGAGGCTCCTGAAGACTTTGAGAGCAGAATTGAGAATGAAGATCCCTTGGGAAATATGAAAATGGTGTGGAAGATTTTGAAGCAGCAGAGGGGGAAAAGCCAAGTGACCCAAAGAAGTTAATGTGCGTGGCCCCCCCCCCTCCTTTGCATCAGGGAGAGGAAAGGGTAAAACCCTCTGGGAGTCTGCACCGAATCCAGGTCATCTGCTCTGCAAAACACTGATGTACTCACCTGCAGAGAGGTCACACACATACCCAGAGCAGAAACACTCTAAAGGCTTCTCTGCACTCCAGCAGGAACAGACAGGGAATAAAGATGTGTGGTTGCAATCAAATTATCCCTTCAAAGAAATAACAATAAATTCTGAACTTCCCAATTACAGGGAACATGCAAACCTTGAAACCATTAAGAACTGCTTCTTCTGTTCATGAATTATCCAGACTGCACAGAGCTATTTTCCAAGCTTCACTGTATTATGCTAATTATAAATTAATATATTACTCATTACACAGTAAGGCTGTACAGTCAACTAATGCACTGCTGCAAAGAGCCTGTTTTAAAACATCCTCTGGAACTTTTATGATCTGGATGTTTAATTTACTTCTGTTCTGGCTTAAATGCCACCAACATGTCATTCTTTCACAAAGAAATATCCCTGGCTCCATCCTACCTCCTCTGGAGCTCAGCAACCTAGATGAAAGATGAAACTTAGAAAGGCTTTTTCAATCCTGAGCAGTTGCATGAGAAATTAACTAAAATATGCTCAGGGAGGGGCACTTTGGGTGAGATGGGGAGACAGCGAAAGCATGAGCATCCCAGGCATAGCTCCCAGAGGGATGGGAAGAGCAAAGGGCAGAGTTGCTGGCATCCAAAGTGGCCTCCCCTGCATTCTGACTCAGTCTACAACATCTGCATCCCCAGGCCTTGTGCCAGGCAACCTTGTGAAGGGGAACATCAGCCTCGCAGATAAGGAGAAAACTTCACATGGATCTGGCTGGCAGGACGAATAGGGGGAAATGGAGCCCTCTTTCTTGGAAAACAGTCTTTAGCATCACATTGTTTCAGGGAACATTCCTGCAGACTGTTTATTTGTCAGACCATTCTTTCTGTGCCGTGCTCAACATAACGGAAATAACAAATATTGAGCAGCGTCACAGAAGTCAGTCTGGAAACTGCCAATTCCTTCTTTCCAAGGAAAGCATCCTGGTGACTCAGCAGTATGGGACAGATTGGCAGTCCCACAACAGGGAGACACATTCTCTGGAAAATCCAGTGATTTTCAGCCTTAATAACATGATGATATTGCACTCAGAATATCTAAGAGCACCCCATGCTCTTGACCAGCAGCTGGACAGGGATGCTGTGAGGGGGAAGGCATCAGGAGCTGAGGAGAGGACCCGTGAATGCTGGAGAGGAACTAGAGAGGTGCTGGCCTCAGGCTGGAAGGGTTGGTTTGGAAGGGACCTTAAAGATCACCTATTTCCAACCCCCCAGGAAGGGTCCTTAAAGATAACCTAGTTCAAACTCCCCATCATGGGCAGGGATGCCACCCACTAGATCAGGTCCTCAAGGGTACTGAAAGAATTTAAAAGTGTACCGAAGACTTTAAATCTTGGGATTAGAAGGTGGGAATACAGGTACCACTGAGTGACTTCTGTACTGTGATCCTAATAATCTGGTACAGTTTGAGGATCTCTGGCTGAAGATGGCTAAAGCCTGGAGGGCTTCCCAGTGCTGCTTCTGCTTGAAACTTACAATGCAAAAGCCCCGTGTTGACAGGAATAAGCGGTTCCTCTGTGAAACTAAGGCACTGGGGCACACAAATTTTAAGAAATAGCCTCAATTTTCCTTTACAGTAGGCAAGTACTGTGTTTTTTCATCAGTTTTTTTTTTGTCTGTCACAGGAGCCCAGAGGCAGGGAGGTGCTGAGGTCGGGCTGTGCAGCGATGGTGTTTACGCTGGCGACTATTCCCCTCCCAGCCAGGGAGGATGTGTTGTTCTGGATCAGCTAAATCCACATCCTGCTCACGCTGGAGCGCAGCATCCTGGGTGAAAGGGAGGGAGAGGTTCAGCCCTCAGCCCTCTCAGGGTACGTCCCTGCTCCTCCGCAGGCTGCTGGTTATTAATAGCCCGGCATGGCCGCGCGTGGGCCGAGGAGCGCGGGGCGGGGGGTGCGACAAAGCGCCTGGCGCTGGACGGGGAGGTTGTCCCGGAGTAGGTGGCTCTGCTGGAGCCTTGGGACGTTCAGTTAGGAAAGTCGCCTGTCGCCAAAACGCGTGGACAGGGCGAGCCCGTCCCCCCGCAGCTCCACCTCCGGACGGGAAAAGACTTTCCCAGAGCATTTTCTGCGCCGGGATGGCTCGTGTCCCCGGAGCTCCTGGCGGGGTGCCGGGGCCCTCCCCGGGAGGGCTCAACCTCCACCTCCACCCGGCTGCGGGATACCGTCGGGGGGGAGTCATTACCCGGGAGGGCTCGTTCTCCGCCGGCTGCGGGATAACGGCGGGCGATGCGCGTACGCGCTGCGGCGCTGAGCTGCCGCGCCTGGTTCCCCCCCCGCACCGCGGCGGGGCGGGAGGCGGGGCGGGGCGGCGGGCTCGGCTCGGTTTGGCTCCGCTCGGTTTGGCTCGGCTCGGTTTGGCTCGGCTCGGTTTGGCTCCGCTCGGCCGGGCTCGGGATGCTGCTGCGGGTGCGCGCTGCCGTGGCGCAGCTGGCGGCGGGGCTGGGCGCGGGCGCGCAGCCCCCGGCCGAACCCCGGGGCGGCGGGGCCGGAGCCGGGGCCGGGCGGGGATCGCCGCCAGCCGCATTCTGCCGGCCGGCCTTCCTCCAGCTGACTCCCGACGAGCTGCGCCGCGCCGATGACCACACGGGGCGGGCGGTGCAGAGCCCCCGCGACGGCCGCCGCCGCCTGCCCTGGAGCACGGGATACGCAGAGTGAGCGCGGCCGGGAGCGGGGCGGCGGCTGCAGGCTGGGGAGGGCTGGATGGCATCGCTCGGCACTGAAACGGGGACTTTGGGGACGAAAGTGGGTCGCGGCGGGCGGTGAGCTGCGTCTGTCCCTTTTCCAGCAGCAGCAGCAGCAGCGAGGAGCGGGCGCTGTGGATGTCCGTGATGGGAGAGCATCAGCGAGGGGCTGTGCTCTCACCGATCCCCGAGGGGTTTAGGCTCTTCTGTCCGTTTTGTTTTCTGCTCTTTCTGCACAACACCCGCTGTCACCGATGGGGTACCGAGGGCGAAGGAGCTGCGGCGGCTCTGGCAGGACTCGGGGCTTTCCTGGGAGTGGAACTGCTTGAGACTTCCCCTTCAAGGACTTGATTGTCTTCTTTCACTAGCTGCGCGTTTCACCTCTAACTGAAAGGGGGCGGGAAGGTCAGACTTTGAAGGCTTTTGCTGCTCAGTGCTGTCAGCCTACTCCAGCATCCCTTCCTCGAGCTGATCTTCCCGGTATTCTAGAGAGCTTTATGAGATGTTGGTTTGCCCCTGGAGATAGGGGGGTACCCAGAGTGAAAAAAATTCCCTTTTCAGTGTCCCAAGAGTTCTTTCTGCAAACCACTTGGAATTTCTGTGCTCAAAGAAAAACCACCCTGTTGTGTTTACAGCTTCTTCCTGTGAGCAGGTTCTGCAATTTAGACCTGAAATCTGCTGTGTCAGCATAGGCTGGGAAAAGTCAGTGCGAATCTTTTTGCAAAAGTTCTTCTGGTTTCATCATCATCACCTTCTCCCCTCCTTCCCTGAGTCCCCTGCTCCCCCCAAGAGGTGATAGGACATGGGTGAGGCTGTGATTCTGTCTGTGTGTCCCGGGGGTGTATATTTGAGGCTGGTGCAGGTTTTTGGGCAGTTATTCTGCTTGGGCAGTGGTGGGGACCTTCAGCAAATCCAGTTTATTTCTGGTCACCTCCCTTGGTAGGTGTGTGGACAACTGCTCCCCCCTGGACCCAGCTGTGGGTGGGACCCAATGCTCCTCCTGGTCCCAGATCAACCCCCACAACTGGTCTGGGACACCTGGGACAGGACAGGAGCACCTGTGCAGGGCATCCCTGGGGACATGAGTGGAGGGTTGGGGGTGGGGGGAGGAGGTGCTGCAGGGTGGCATTTGCTGGACCATGATGTGAAAGAAAGGGCCTTTACACCTTTTTTCTTCCTGGCAGGGTGATAAATGCAGGGAAGAGCCAGCACAATGAGGACCAGGCATGCTGTGAGGTGGTGTTTGTGGAGCAGAGGCCCAGCCCAAGGGGCTGGCTGTCGTCCAGGGAAGGCAGCGGGGAGCTGGATGGGGTGAGAGCCATGGTGTTCACAAGCAGGGACATGACAGGGAAGATGCCCAGCAGCAGGGCATGAGATGGGACACGTGGTGATGTGCACACCCTGGGGATTCCCTTGGTTCGTGGCCCTTCTCTCTGCCTGCTCCTACCATCCTCCATCCCCATGGGATAACCCACTGGTCCATGTGCCCTGGTGGGCTGCAGAGGTGGCTGCTGTGCTGGCACGGTGGTGCCGCCCCTTTGGAGGCTGCCAGAGGCATGAGATGTCTGACACAGGGCTGGGCTCCAGCCAGGGATCAGCTGTGTCCAGACACCCTTGGTCAGCTGCCCACATCACTCCTGCCTGCACTGGGAACTGTGAGACTAGTGTCACTGTCCTCAGCTGGTGGCCCCAGCTGCTCTAAATTCCCCATCCCATCTGCTTCCTTGCAGGCTCATTTAACCTTCCCTCTTCTCCCCACAGGGCAGGAAAGGTTTATATTTCCATTACTGGGCCTTGTTTGATGGCCATGCGGGCAGTGGTGCTGCTGTCATGGCATCCGAGAGGCTCCACCTGCACATCTGTGAGCAGCTCCGGGACCTCGTGGAGATCCTGCAGGACCCCTCCCCACCTCCCATCTGCCTCTCGCACAACACAAAGACCGATTCTGCAGATCCAAACCACATGTCCTATGCAGAGGACCATGGGGAGGTCCTGAACGATGCTGTGCCTCAGATTCACCTGGAGAAAGCAGTATCCCATGAGAGCCTGGTGATCGGCGCCATTGAAAATGCCTTTAAGCACATGGTGAGGATCCTCTGCCTGTGGGATCATCTAGGGCATCCCCTGGGAGCACCTCTTTGCTGTCTGTGTCTGCATCAGCTTGTCCCCACTGGCAAAAGGCAGCTCTGCAGCAAGGAGGGGACTGCAGGGAGGGCTCCAAGCGCGATGATCTCAGAGGGGGCTCCGTGATGCCCCGCATTTTGAGCTTTCAGAAGGTAGAGGCTTTGGGCTCCAGGCCTGTGTGGGTGCAGAGGGCTTCATTACACTTTGTTCCAGGATGCCCACCTACGCCCCTCCTGTCTTGCTCTTTCCTGCCTGTCCCACTGCCCCAGTGAAGCCACATTCCTGGCTGCCCCACAAGACCCCTGGCCCCCCAAGCCCTACAGCCACTCTGTGGCTGTGTGGGGAAAGGTACCCTGGCTGGTCATTGCTTCCCACCTGAAGCTGAGGTGCTGCTGGAGCAGCCAGGTGCTCTTTGGGGCTTCCCACCTACCCTGCCTGCAGCCTCTCTCTGTCTCCCCAGGATGACCAGATCGAGCGGGAGCGGGCATCTCAGCACCTGGCCGGGGGCTGCTGTGCCCTGGCTGCCATCTACCTCATGGGCAAGTTCTACGTGGCCAACGCTGGTGACAGCAGGTACAGCCCCACAGGGCAGCCCTCACCTTTTTCACAGTGGCTGGGGTCACCCCAGTAGAGTGGGGTGGTGCTGGAGGCATGGCTGGTGAGGAACACGCAGCTCCATCCCTGTCTAGACAGAACTGGGCAGAGTCATCCCCTGCCAGCTCCGTGCCCCGGGGACAACGTACCCTACTGTGATCTCTGTGTTTTCCTTGTGCACAGATAGGGCTGTAGAATTGCCTCCCAAAATCTGGGATGTGCTCCCTTCCTTCCTAACAACATCCTCTCTGCTACCCAGATGGTTCTGGATCACACCCTGGCCCCTGCTGCTGGCACTGGCCTGGGCTGCAGGTTGGGGAGTGAAAATTGTGCTCAGCAAAGCTTTCAAAAATGTGCAAGAAGTCATTTTAGGGTACACTTCATACCAGGGACCTGTTTCAAGACAAGGACACAAATCTATGTGCAGTGGGAGCTTGGAGGCCAAGAATTTTAATTGCCTTATGTATTTCCAGGGGTGGGCTACTGTAACTGCACCTGTGTGTGCCCACACCCCCAAGCAATGGCAGAAGGGCAGGTCCACCTTACACTGAAGGTGACACTGCAGGTGAAGCTGGTTTGCGCTGCCCTGTATTTATCATTGGATCAAAGAATGGTTTGAGTAGGAAAGGACCTTAAAGCTCATCTCGTTCCACCCCCTGACATTTGCAGGGGCACCTTCAACTAGACCAGGTTGTTCCAAGCCCTGTCCGACCTGGCCTTGAACATTTCCAAGAAAAGGGCAGCTACAGTTGCTCTGGGTATTTACTGCAGGTTGCCTTGTCCTCAGCAATGTCAGACCAGCAAATACAGGCTCTGGTCAATTTTCTGAGGCTGGATGTGCTTCCAGCTCTGGGACAGAGAAGGAGATCCCTCATGCCTCTGCTTTTGGGTGCAGGTCCCCCTCCATGGCAGCAGCAGCCAGGCACCAGCCATGCAGGATGTCAGCATGCACAGGGTCCTGAGGTTGTCACTGTGCCTCTAGGCACAGTCTGTGTTGCCTCCTCGGGCATCAGACACTGCCAGAGCTGAATTCAGCTTGGCCTTACATCATTGGAGGAGACTCACAGCCACCAGCATTGGAGATCCTTGGGTCTACCATGACATCCAGAAACATCTCATAATCAGACCTTTATGCTTTTTTAAGACATTAAACTGTAAGAGCAGCCCCAGCAGCAAGTGACAGTCTGGTGTGGGATGGGCACATGCACCCATGTCCTGCTGCAGGTGATTTCTGCCCCTGCTGTGTGCAGCTCCCCTCTAAAGGAGGATGCACCACCTTTGTGCTGCTCCCTTTCTAACCATATCCTGTCCTTTGATTTGGTCTGCTTCATCCCCCTCTGCCCCATGCTTCTCTCCCATTTTCCCTTCCTTCCTGCCCCTCTCCTGCACAGGAGGGAGGGATGCCATGTCCTGCCCAGGGTCGGCAGGGAAGCCGACCCCATCTCAGGCTGGGAAAAGGGTGGGCAGCAGAGGGGAAGGGGTTGCACCACTCCTGGGAATCAGCCCTGGAGAGCCAGGCTCAGCTCCTCTGACAAGTCTCCTCTCCTTCTCTCTAATCTCATCCTTCCATGTTTCATTGCAGGGCCATTATCATCCGTAATGGGGAAATCATTCCAATGTCCAGGGAGTTTACTCCAGAGACAGAGAGGCAGAGGCTACAGTTTTTAGTAAGAAAGACCTTTCTTCTAACCCCATTCCTGCTGAAACACCTCCTGGCCTCTTCCCAGTCCCCTGTGCTGCCTGCTGGGCTGCTGCCGTGGTGGGGTTCTGGAGACAAGGGCAGCCCCATGGCTGGGACCTGCTGTTGGCACTTCTCCATCCCAGACTGCTCCCTGGGATGGAAAGAGGCACTGGGATGCAGGGAGCTGGCATGGGGGCATCCTGTGGCTGGCAGAGCCCTGGTTTGCTGTGGGCTCAGTGTGAGGGTCTGTGACTGCGAGCCTGGCACAGCCGGGGCATGGAGAGCCCAGGCTGTTGGCATGGGGCTGCACTGGTTTGTTTGCATGGAGCCACTTTGGTACATCTTGTCCTGCTGCTGTCCAGGGAACAGGGAACATCCCCTGCCTGGGCTGCTGTAACCTGGAGGAGCGTGGCTCTGCTCCATCCACTGTGCTCCCTTTCGCTGTCAGAGGAGCTGCAGTGCTCCCACTGAGTCCTAGTTTCTTCCCTGGCTGCTCCCTGGAGAGCTGGAGCCGATGTGTGCCAGTGGGTTTCTGTCTCTCTCCCTGAAAGCTCCCTGTCCCTTTCCTGGATGAACCCCCTGGTGCCACCCAGGGAGACTCTTCAAGGTTATAAAGGCCTCTCTGAGGGCAGCACAGGGGAGGAGGAGTTTGTGTTGGAGGTCTTGCTGGATGAAATTTCCTGGCTTGCAAAGTATTTGGAAAAACACTGAGGCATTTTTTCTTGAATCTATTTTTGAATGACTGAGAGGAGGAAAATACTGCAATCAGGATCCTCTTCAGCTGGCTGTGAGGGGCAGGGCGCAGGCTGGGGACAAGCACATGCTGCTCTGCCACATGATGCCAAGGCTGTGGTCAGAGGTCCCCCGGAGTGGGCTGGGGGTCTCCATGCCTCTGCACCAACTCCCTGCCAGCCCATCTTCCCAAGGGATCTCCTCTTCTCTTTCTGCTTTTTCTTTCCCCTTTGGCATTTTCCAACACTCCCTGTTCCTGGTCCCCTCCCCACTGTGCTCCATGAGGGCTTGGGGCTGCCCTGGGTAGGGCTCTGTGCTGCTGCTTGTCCCTTGTCATGGTCACAGCTGGGCCACTGTATTAGAAAAGACCCACCACTCTTTTCCTTGGGTGAGTGCCCTGCACTGAGCCTGGGATCCTGGGAGGTTTGCAGCTATGACTCCTTCTGGGTAAATTCCAGCTTCTCCTGGAATTTGCTGGGGTTTGATTGTTTGACCCCTTTTGGAGATCTTTATTTCCCAAAACTCTCTATGCAAAAGTTTCACCTTCTCGCTGAGTGCTGTCATGGCTGTCCTCAGCCCCAGTTTCCCCTCTGGCTTAGCACAGGTGGGTGGTTTGAAGCTGCTTTACCAGCACCTATTCAAGTTGCTTCAGAGCAGCTGATGTTATCCCACCAGGGAATGTTGTAGCCGAGGTCCTGGTGGGTGGTGGATCCCGATCTGGGCAGGGCTGGATCCACAGATCCCGCTGTCCCAGCCCTGTGGTTGAGCTGACACTTCTTCCTGCAGGCATTGCTAAGGCCCGAGCTGCTGGGGAAGGAGTTCACCCACCTGGAGTTCCCCCGCAGGATCCAGCCTAAGGAGCTGGGGAAGAAGATGCTCTACAGGGACCAGAACATGAATGGCTGGTAATCCCTCAACCCGCCAGTGGCTCTGGGGTCCTGCTGTGCTGGCTGCTCATCTTCAGCTTCCCATCCCACGGGGCAGGGAGCTCTGGTACACTGGGTACCCACGTCCCAAGTGGTCAGCGGAGGTGCTGGAGGCCTTCACCTGCTGACACCTTGTCTCTGGCTTCTTTTAACCAGGGCTTACAAAAAGATAGAAGAGGATGACCTGAAGTTTCCACTTATCTTTGGGGAAGGCAAAAAGGTGAAGTGCTGTGGCAGAAGCTTGGCAGGGGTTGTTTCCTGCCTGCTCTCGCTGTTTTGGGGGATTTCAGCCCATTTTTGGTAGTGCTGTCATCACTCCAAGGCCACCAATTCTCAGCTGGGAATGGAGCTGGAGATAAAGACACTTAAAGTTCTCTTTTGATTCCACCATTCTTCAGGCGCGGATGATGGCCACAATTGGGGTCACAAGAGGCCTGGGAGACCATGACCTCAAGGTGTTCAGCTCCAACATCCACATCAAGCCTTTCCTGTCCTGCTTCCCAGAGGTAAGCCTGCTTTGCACCCACAGGTTCCTGCAATGGCCAGAGCCACTCGGCAGGACCAGGTCCATGATATGCCCAGTGCAGCAGGAGCCTCCTCTGCCTCTCTGCCTCTCACCCTTGCATCTTGCCCTGTTGCCTGCCAGGTCAGGGTTTATGACCTCACACAGTACGAGCACTGTCCTGACGATGTGCTGGTGTTGGGCACCGACGGGCTCTGGGATGTCACCAATGACAAGGAGGTGGCTGGTGTGGTGATGGAGGTGCTGACGAGCTATGAGCCCAACGACCCATGCAGGTGAGCTGCAAGTGGGCAGGGGACGGGGCATGTCCTGCACTCTACCACCTCCCCTTGGCCTGGCTCCTTGGGGCAGTGTTGTGGCCATGCATCCCTCTGGGCTCCACAGTGTGCACTGCTCCCCTGGATGTGTGTATCTGAGCCTGGATCTCTCCAAGAGACCCTTTCCTGCACCTCTAGCTGCTCTAGCTTCTCTCTCCTTGCCAGGATGCTGCATCAGGGGGTCTGGGGTCACTGCTGAGCCAGGGAACAGGGAACAGCCCCTGTGCTTTGCTGTGCTCTGCTGTGCCCCCAGGTACACCATGGTGGCCCAGGAGCTGGTGGTGCGGTCACGGGGGGTGCTGAAGGAGCGGGGCTGGCGGCTGGCCAATGACAAGCTGGGCTCTGGTGACGACATCTCCGTTTTTGTCATCCCTCTGGGTGGCCCCGGCAACTACACATGATGTGGAACGAGCCTGGGGCAGTGGGGCTCACCTTGCCTGGATGGAGATGAGCAGGACACTGACGCTGCCTCAGGGCCACCTCTCCTGTAAGCACTTGTTTTCTGAACTGCAAGAAGAGTAAGAAACCCGGAGCCTCAGTCTGTGCTCCTGTTCAGAGCATCCCCCTCTACCTGCTTGCATCCCAGTCCCAGGTGGAGACTGAGAGGCCTTGGATAGAGAATGAAGACTGGGGTTGAGGGATGTTTTTGTGCTGCTATTTTCTCAATGCTGTGAAAAGCCTGAAGGCTCCTTGGCTCCTCAGCATGTCCTTTGCCCCTTGCCATGGCTGTGCTGACTCCAGCCCTGTGCGACAGCCATGGGGCTACTGGGGCACTCATACCTGCTGCAGTCACCACCTATCTCCTGCCCTGTGATACTTTTGCCAGTGACACTGAAGCTGCTGTTGGAGCTGGGAGCTGGGGCTCAGATGGGATGTGACTGGGAATAAAGCCCCATGGGCAGCTGGGCAAAGCTCAGCCTGGCACAAGTCCAGTCGTGGCCTCACAATGGCCATCCCAGCCTTGTGCTCACAATTTTTAGCCCCTCACACCTTCATTCTGTCACATACCTTGTCTCAGTCTCCAGTGTGGGAGACTGGAGAAGTGACCAAGATCTGCCGTGCACCCAGAGCCCTGAGGAGGGATAAGCCATTGCACCGGCACTGGCTGTGCCACAGGTTCTACCCCCATCCTCTCATGCCTTGGATCACTGCAGTGCTTCTGGAGCCAATTATTTATTAACTGGAGAGCTGAGCTGGAAAATGCCTAAATCCTTTCTTGGTGTGGGGAGTCTATGAATGTTATGTCTATATTTTGGAGTGGTTCTGAGTTAGCAGCCTCACACAGAACAGGCCTATTCAGGCGAGCTTAGCAGCTTAACTGCACTGGATCTGCTTAGCCCTGGGCTGTAAAAAACAGCTTGGCGTGACCAGGGCTTGGGAAGACTTAAGGAAGCTCCTGCATTTTCCTTAACAATCTCAAAATTGATGCAGAGGGGAGCTGGAGTGGTTGATCTCTGCACAGGATTTTTGCATCACACACATCTCTGACCTGGAGCATTCATTTCCTAGACCTCTGCAGAGTGTTGCATCCTCCTAAACTGTGAGGCATTGTCCCATCCTGGCATTGTGGGGATGGGGAGAGCTGTTTGGGAAAGGCTCCATGGCATCAGTAGTTTGTGTCCTGTCACTGGGTGCAGCCAGCTCTTGTCAAGTGTCACCTCTGGTGAATGTTGTTTGTCTCCTGTAACCAGTGAGATGTAAATAAACTGGGTGTGCACATAACGGAAAGTGAAAGTTGTGCAGTGAGATTTAAACCTGCTGGCATCTATGCTGAAGGGAGCAGGGAGTGGTGCTGGGGCCGGGAGCCTGTCCTTGTGTAGCACTGTGCGTTTAAATAAAGATTTTGCCACTCGCAGTCCTACTTCAAAGTCTTTCCGAAAAGCCAATTAGCTCTGATTAATTTATGTAGGCAGGCAACCAGGCCTGCACAGAGCCATGTGAGCTGCTGTCCCTCTGCCCTTGGCAATGGTCAGAGCCCATGGAGTATCCATCCAGTGCCCATGGGCAGTGGGAACTCCTGCTGTGCTGCCAGTCTCAGCATGGTGCTGCCTGGGGGTCTTGGATCGCTGGGTCTGGCCAGGAGGCAGCAGCAATGGCCAGTCTGGTGGGAACAGGAACATTACACACGGAATGGAAGGGAGAAAAGGCTAATGGTTTTCCTGTCTGTGGGGGAGGGAGTGCGGCAGGCTGTGGCTCCCAGGAGTGTGACTATCCCTCTCTGGGAGTTCAGGCACTCAAGCAGCAGCTACCTCTGCCTCGAGGGTCGGCTGCCTGCTGGAAGCATCCCTGCTGTCCCACGTCCCTCTGATGGCCATCTGGTACCCCTGGTACTCTTTCCACACTTGTTTGCACAGCCCTGTTCCCCTGGCACATTCGTTTTCGTGCTGGTGGCTGAGAACCGGCTCTGCTTTTCCAGGTCACTGCCCGGCTGCTGGATAAGGCAAGGAGGCAGAGGCTGTATTTAAAGCTTCCTCTGTGGTTCCCTTTTTTACTAAGGAAACATTTCCTTTGGAACCAACTCCTGGCCTGGGGCTTGGTAAATTAAGAAAAATTGTCTGCAAGCCCTTAAAATAGCAGCGGTTTATGAGCCTGGGTCTGGGCCAGGCTCCTGGGGCTGCTTCTCCCCGGCCGAGGGACAGGAACTCTGCCCTGCAGCTGGATGTCAAGGGGGGAGCAGCCACCTGGTCCTCCCTCCCTTCCGACAGTCCATGGTGGGCACGGGGAGCCGGAGCCCCCACCAGTGGCACTGGGGTCACCTTAATACAGGGCACAACACGTCACAGACCCCTCTGCCAGGGCCCCTGTGGAGGGGACTGAGACCCTGGGGACAAGGCATGTCCCTCAGCCACCTCCGTGCGTGTCACAGTGGGAAGCGCTCTCTGATGCTGGTCCTACCTGGCACAGGGGCGTTTGAGGGCAGCAGCTCAGCCCCTCCCCACTTGGCCTCGGGAACCTGAACGGGCAGAACACCCTCGGGGCGCCCAAGGGCTCCGCGGGGAAACACCGGCGGGTCCCGGGGGTCCCGGAGCCGGGCGGGGGCAGCGCTGGAATGGGCACGGCTCGGCACGGCCCCGCTCGGCTCGGCACGGCCCCGCTCGGCACAGCCCATCACGGCTCGGCACGGCCCCGCTCGGCACAGCCCATCACGGCTCGGCACGGCCCATCACGGCTCGGCACAGCCCATCACGGCTCGGCACAGCCCATCACGGCTCGGCACGGCCCCGCTCGGCACAGCCCATCACGGCTCGGCACGGCTCATCACGGCTCGGCACGGCCCATCACGGCTCGGCACAGCCCATCACGGCTCGGCACGGCCCATCACGGCTCGGCACAGCCCATCACGGCTCGGCACGGCCCCGCTCGGCTCGGCACGGCCCCGCTCGGCACAGCCCATCACGGCTCGGCACGGCCCATCACGGCTCGGCACGGCCCCGCTCGGCACAGCCCATCACGGCTCGGCACGGCCCATCACGGCTCGGCACAGCCCATCACGGCTCGGCACGGCCCATCACGGCTCGGCACGGCCCATCACGGCTCGGCACGGCCCATCACGGCTCGGCACGGCCCCGCGTTCCCGCTCCGCCCTCGGCAGGCGGCCCCGGACGGGGCGGTGCCGGAGCCGCGGCGGGGCCGGGGACGGAGCTGGAGACGGGATCGGGAGTGGGACGGGGCAGCGGCGGAGAGAGGTGCGGGGTCTGGCGGAGCCGAGCGGGGCGGGGGGCACTGTTGGGGCTGCGGGGGACTGGGGTCTGTGCCGGAGGGGGGCGGCAGCTGGGGAGTGGGGATACTGGTGGGGTGGGGGGTATTGGTAAGGAGTGGGGTCAGAGCTGGGATCTGGGGGAACTGAGGTCTGGATTACTGCTTGTGATGGGGTCTAAGTTACTCGTGGAGTCTGGGGAAACAGCTTTGTGGTTACTGGTGGTGCTTGGAAGAACTGGGATCAGGTTTTACTGGTAGGGTTTGGAGGGACTGAGATCTGGGGTTACTAGTGGGATGTGGGGTTAGCAGTTCTGGTAAGGTGTAGGCTCAAAGGTGGGGTCTGGGATTACTGGGGTCTGGGGTCAGTGCAGGGCTGGGGTCCGGGCACTGCTGGGGGAATGGGGCGTAGGGTGGGTGGCCCAGCTGAGCTGAGTGGGGTGCAGCGGAACAGGGTGGGGTGGGTGCGCCTGGGATGGGGTGGGGGTCCCTGAGTGTGGTGAGGGATGGGTCAGCTGCACCTCAGTTACTGCAGGTTGTCATCCCTTGAGGGTGGCCTTGGGCTATGGATCCCAACTTGCCGTTGTCTCCCAGGCAGTGTCTGACCTGGGATGAAAGCCTGGGGGCTGCTGCCCCATCCCGCATCCCTCCCCACAGCCTGCACCCCAGCAGTGTCCTCATGCACAGCCATGCTCATGGAGTGGCCGCTCTGTGTTTTCTTCAGAAAAAGGAAAAAAGTTTCCTTTGCTTACTGCTGAGCTCATTCTTAAACATTTATGTTAGGGGGGCTTGAGTGGAGGGGAAATAATTGTGTAATGTCTTAGGAGCAGGGGAGCATTCCAAAAGCATGACTGCGTGGCCTTTTCCAGCACTAGCAGTCTGGCAGCCAAGTCTCCCAGTGGCCGCCAACCCCCCTAAACCCAGCCCCAGCCTCTCAACACCCCCCTGAGAACGGGGGTGTGATCCGTGGGTTGCATCTGCATGGGGTGGGCTGGGAGCAGGGCCCTGGCTGAGCCCCCCAAGCTATCATCCCTGGGAAAGTGTTCCAGTCAGGAAACTGGAGACAGGAGGTAGCGGTTTGTCTGGCTGTGTGTCATGGAGACCAGTTGGATTTTGTTTCTATTTTGCCAAGTGCTTTTTGTGTCCAAACAGTTTCGGTTTAAGTCCAGCTCCTCCTCCCCAGCTCAGGTAGAGACTGCATGAGATTTTGTGGACTTTCACTTAAATCCATGTTCCTGACAGCTACAGCTTCTCCAGGGAAACATATAAGTGGAAAATAAGCCAAGTCACTGTCTTCCAACAGGTTATCAGGAGCGTTTAACCAGGCTCACCTCCCAACTTGCCGTTTGCACTGGAGAGGCGTATTGACATGAAAAGTAAGGAATTGTATTAGCAAATATTGATTGGCGCTGGGGCAGTCAGGCGTTGCACAAGTACAGGCATCTGCTGAGACTGTGGCATGTTATTTGGAGCTTTCAGCAAGACACTTGCTCTGCCATGAGGCTGGGAAGGCTGTCACTACTGCAGGCGGTAAAATAAGAACATGGCATGATGTCCTTTGGAAAAGGAGGTAAGGGCAGGCAGCTTTTCCCACAAAGCTCAAACGCTTGTGGTTTGAGCTTTGTTTAGGCTTTCAAATTCTTCTGTTCCAAGTTCCTTTCTCTGTTTTGCTTGTGGATGTTTTTTGTGGGATTTAGCAATGAAAATGAGCCAGCCTGGACACTCTGATCTGGGTCTGGGTCTGGACAATTGCCCTTTGCTGCTGGAGTGTATGTTAAGCCCAGCCTGCCTAGTTGTGCCCAAGGAATATCTCAAAAAAAAATGGGTAGGGTCTAAACTTGAGCACTGGTTCAGCTCCTGTTTTGATGATCACTTGTTGTTTGGATATGGCAGGTCTGGAGGTCTGAGGAAGGTTTCAGGCAGCTCTGTCAGTGGTAAATACAGACATTTTCCTTGGCACCGGGTAGTTTCGGCAGCAGAGGCAGGCGGGATGGCAGGCGAGCCAGGAGGCTTGGAGCAGTGGGTGCTGGTGGTGCTGGTGTGGGTCAGCCCTGGGTGGCAGCGATGGCTGTTGGCCTGGGCAAGGGCTGGGGACTGGTCTGTGCTGCACAAACTGCACAGCTCAGCCAGCCCAGGGGCTGGATGAGCATGAAATTGCAGGTGCTGCTTTGCCAAAGCCAGTGCCACTTGGATGGTCTTGAGCTGCAATCTGCCCAGGAGCTCAAGCTCTGCCCTGCCCATTGCATTTCCCCTTAGCATCGCTGTTTACTTCCAGCCCTTTTTGGAATTTTTTTTCTACCTTTCAACCTTAATGATTCTATGCTTCTGTAGTAAGAGTCCCTCTGGTACTTGCAACAGTGGCCAAGACACTTGTCCTGTATTACCTTGGCCATGGTTTAGGTGTCTCAGCAAATGAAATTCCCCACAGTGGGCATTCCTGTGGGGTTTTAATTTGGAAGTCTACTTACATTATCATTGTACTAGTGAGTCCAAACTGCACAAACCGTTTCCGTAGTGGAACTGCCCCACAGCACTGGGGGTATCCCTGTGGGGGGTGTCCCTGCCAAGGGGCTGCTCCCAGCACAACTCTTTCCCCCCCAGCCCTGGCCAGACTTCAGAGCTGTGCCTCTGGCCAGGGCTGTGATCCCTGGTGTGACCGGTCTGACTGGGGTGGGGCCGTCAGCAGCACTTGGGAATTTCTGCTTTAGAACAAAACCCATCTGTTACCTCTAGGAACTTGAGTCCGACCAAGGAGGTTCATTGAAACATTTCTGTCCCTGGTTGGAGTCCTTCAAAGTGTTAACATCTTTCTCTGCAGTTCCTGAGTCTCCATAGCAGACACTGGATGATGGACACATCCTGCTGCCAGAGGAGTTCCCCATATCCTGCTCAGCAGGAACATTTTGAGGCACAAAGCTGGGAGAGACCAGTAACACAAGGGCTGCCCTGGAGCCTGGCTGATTTTATGGTGATGGCTTTAGAATAGTTGCTTGGAAAGTAGAACAGAGCAATTTGGGGTCATGTTGCAGCTTTTTGGGGAGCTGAAGGAGATGCCTGCTCAGGACTCGGCTGGTGCTGGCAGTGGTGGCACAGACTAAACCCACAGTCATCTCTGTGTGGGCCCAGCGTGCCCGCAGCAGCAGGTACAGGGATGGGCATGGGAGTCCTGTGGGGTTTGGCAGTGGGAAATGCTGGCACATGGTTGCTGCTCCCTTTTTTTATCTCCATGGATGAGCAGGAGGCATCTCCAGTGGGATCACGTGAGTGCTGCTCACACCCGAGAGCTGCCAGTTTGGATTGCCAGTGTGGGCTGGACAGCTTTGGCTGTAATTTGGGGTGGTTGGCACTTGGCAGAGTTTAAGATCTCAATTTCCATGTCTGTTGTTGATGACTGTGTGCTTTTAATCATTTGGCCTGATGGCAGTTGTAGTAAAGCTGTCCTCAGATTATCATAGAATCCCAAAATGGTTTGGGTTGGAAGGGACCTTAAAGCTGATCTTGTTCCACCCCCTGCCCTGGGCAGGAGCCTCTTCCACTGTCCCAGGCTGCTCCAGGCCGTGTCCAGCCTGGCCTTGGACACTTCCAGGGATGAGGCAGTCACAGCTTCTCTAGGCAGCTTGTGCCAGGGCCTCACCATCCTCTCAGGGAACAATTTCTTCTGGAAGGGGCTCTAAGGTCTCCACAGAGCCTTCTCTTCTCCAGGCTGAACACCCCCAGCTCTCCCAGGCTGGCTCTAGAGCAGAGGGGCTCCAGCTCCATGGCCTCACTCCAGTGGCTCTGTTCTCCCTGTGTTGGGCCCCAGGGCTGGAGGCAGCTCTTCAGGTGGGGTCTCATCTCAGCAGGGAAGAGGGGCAGAATTCCCCCCTCCTGTGCTGCTCATGCTGTGGGATCAGCCCAGCACGGGGGCATTTCTGGGCTGCCAGTGGACACTGCTGTGTCGTGTTGAGCTTCTCATCCACCGGCACCCCCAAGTCCTTCTCCTCAGGACTGCTTTCAAGTCATTCTTCTGCATTTGTACTTGGGATTGCCCTGTTTGTCTTCATGAAATGGTCTTCATGTTTTCCACTCTTTTTATCTGCTCATAATCTGGCAACAGTGCAAAGACCTTTGCATCAGACTCCTCATCCCACAGACTGGCCTTATCCTGCTGAGCAACAGAGCATCCCCTGGCAAAGAAGCTCACCGCTGCTGGAACAGAGAGCTGCTGGCATCTGCTCTTGATGCTGTGCCAGCTGCTGGGTCCAGGGCACGGATGGGGGCACCCAGCTGACCCCTGAGGCTCACAGCTCTTCCAGCCTCCTTGCCCTGCTCGCCTTTGCACACCAGCTCTGGATTAGTAATGGGCTATTTCTGGATGGCTCTCCTGAGTAATGGAATGAATTGTGCTGAGATTTTGGGTGGGGACAGTGCCTCTGCCCTCTGAGTCACCACTCGGCATCACGCCGGGCTTGGGAGCTGCTGGGGCCCAGAGCCGTCCCGGGTCAGGGAGGATGTTGGAGGCCGTGGGAAGGAGCTCTGGGTGCGGTGACTGTGCTCAGTTTGGGGCGTCTGCCATGCCCCTTGCGGGGCAGTGTATGGGCAGAGCAGCATTTGGGCAGGAGCAGTGCCACTCTGGTTGGTTTTGGTTTCAATCCAGTGTCTGCAGACTGGGCACAGGGAGATCCTGGTGTCCGTCTGGGAGCGGTGTTTGTGTCCTTGGGCATCTGCTGCTCCTTACGCTGCAGATGTTGTCGTCTGCGTGGTGGTGTGAGTTAGATTTGGCACGGCCCAAACTGCCTTTCCTCTTGGAGATACGGAGCCACAAAGCGGTATATCATGTTTTGCTGTGGGCAAAGAAGCTCTGTGTCCAAGTAAACCGTTTTTTTTTCTCCCTGAGTTCTCCTTTTTCTGTGCTGTGGACATGCTGCTGGAGAGAGGACGAGCCTTTGGTCAGACAAGAAGGATGGTTTGCAACAAGGGTTGGACTTGTGCATCTTGGAGATCTTTTCCAGCTTTAGTGATCCTGTGATTCCAAGGGTGATGCATTTCTGTGTCAGGGGTGTGCTGTCCTCGAGAGCTTTCTCTCCTCAAGTGGGCAGGAGTCAGCAGATTCTTCCAGCCCTTGTATCTGCCTCCATGACACAAACTCTGTGTCTCCTTGGCTGAGCTCCTGGCCAGCTGCCCCTGTGTGGAACTTTGGGTGTGCCTGGCCCAGCTGGGAGGAGCAGCAGGGCATGAGGAATAGGGACAGGAGCTAAAAAGTTTCCCCGGTCCCTAAAAGGGACCCTTTGGAGCACCTTTTTTCTTTCTTTCTCCAACTTCAGTGTTGCACAAATGTGCTCACATTCCTGTAGACATGCTGCTCCACTAGGATGTGTGCCTGACACCAAGGCTCCCAGCTGAGGAATGTCAGATCCTCCCGGATGCAGCCGTTGATTCTCACTCTTCTCACCTTACAGGTGCCAGCTTTCTATTTTTATTGACAGCTCCAGAGCACTCGGTAGCCATGAACCATTCCTGCCTCAGCTTGTGAGCCAAAATGCTAGGAATCTACAAAGATCCATGGCTACAGCAGGGTCTGGTCTGGGGATGGGTGAAAACTCTCTCTCTTTTGCCCAAACCATTGGGCAGTTTGAATTGTGAAGCTGGTGTGGTTCCCCAGGGTTTGTGTGGGGTGACCTGCCAGGCATGTCGATGAGACAAGTAGCTCTGCAGCCCGCCTTTGGAATGCGAGTCAGCCATTCAGGCTCATTTCTTAATCCTTCACTTGCAGCTAATTATGATGCAGCCAGACTCCTGTTTTACCCTTCTCCTCCCTTTTCTGTTGGCACAGGGTGAGATCGCCGGGGCAGGGACAGATGCCTTTGTTAAGGCTCGGTATCAGTGCCCTGGTTAAAGGCCAGGCTTGTGATATTCTGGCCTTCCCAGGGTGATCCCAGTGATCCTGGAGTGATCTCAGCATGATCCACTCCTACAGCTTGCACTCAATGCGTCAGCATTGATGTGTGTGTGTCCTTCCCACAGGGTTATTTCCTGGGAACCTTCCCCAGGCTCCTAGCATGAATGGCTCCTTCCCATCCTCCTGCCTGGGCAGAGGGTTTGGAGAGGGACAGGCCTGAGGGGGGAAGCATGGAACATCCCTGCCTTCAGGAGAGGTTTCCTGGTCACCTGTAATTTCCCCCAGAGCAGTGTGAATTTTCAGGGATTAAACCCTGACATGTCAGCCTGCCATCATCCCTGCCAGGATCTCTGCAGGGACAGGGAGCTGGTGATGTGCTGAAGGCATGTAAGGAGTGGGTCAGGCTCTGGACTGGGAATCTGGAGATGGAAAAAGATTTTGGTCACAAGGTTGGGATGGGATGTGATCCCACTAGGGCTGATTTTCTCATGTCTCATTCAGATGCTGTGCCAGGCGTTTTGTGGCATTGTCCTGGCTGGTTCCCAGGCTCGGCTGTAAACCTCTTTTGAAACGGAGGGATGCAAAGGCATAGTTTTCCTTGCAGAACTGCATCCTTTTTCCTTGGGGCAGAAAGTCGCCTGCTTTGTCATGGGGTTTCAGCTCTGTTTGCTGAGTGATGACTGGCAGCTTCTCCCACCACCAGGGCCAGCGTCGGCTCTCTTGGTTCCATGGCAAAGGCTCCTTTGTCAGATGGGCTGGGATGGGGCCAGCCTGGTGCCAGGTGCCAGGCACACAGGTCCTGTTTGCCCAGACCTGCAAGAGCTTGGCTTAGTGTGTTCCAGCTCCTGATCAGATTATTTGGGGGCTGGTGAGCGTGCCGGGGTGAAACTTGGAGCACAGTTTCTGCCCTGAAGAATTTATAATTTAAAATAAACCCAGCATGTGTGTGGAACTCCGAGGTTGTCTAAAATCCTGGTTACCTGGGTGGTGACTCAGCAAAGCCAAGGGAGGGTTGGATGTCTGGGGAAGGCAGAGTGGTTTATCGCCTCGCATAAGGTCCCTGCGTGCAGCCACCAGCACTGACCACGTCTGGGATGGTTCTCCCAGCCACAGCAGCAGTGCTGGGTATAAATGGTTCTAGTCAGGCCAGTTCTTGTGATGCCCATGAGCTGATGTGTGCGGGAGCTGGAGGGGTGTCTGGCAGAAGGTTGGGGGAGCATGTGTCCTGTCACTGGCTACTCACAGTGGGATGTGCCCAGCTGCTTGTGTCTGGTATCTCCCAGGCTGTCGTGCACAGGAATTTGGGGGGCCAGGAGCATGAACTGCCCATGCTGCTCTGTCCTGCTCAACTGCTCCTGTCCCCACAGCGATGGCGGCCATCAGGAAGAAGCTGGTGATTGTGGGAGATGGTGCCTGCGGAAAGACGTGTCTGCTGATTGTGTTCAGCAAAGACCAGTTCCCCGAGGTCTACGTGCCCACTGTGTTCGAGAACTACATTGCTGACATTGAGGTGGATGGGAAGCAGGTAAGGGCCATTGCCATTTCCATGCCCTTGCTCCGTGGTCCCGTGCTGGCAGTGCCACCGCCCAGTGCTGTTGCTAGGATTGGTCTGTGTGCTCGGATGCACCTGCACAGAGGAGCCCCATGGCTCCAGCATTTCTGGGTCACCCTGAACCTGCCCCAGTTTGAGGAAGAGCACAGCTATACCTGAGGAAGATCAATCTGTCACTCCTGGCCTGCAGAGCCACTGAGGCATGTCCCTGTCCTCTCTCAGGTGGAGCTGGCCCTGTGGGACACAGCAGGACAGGAGGACTATGACAGGCTGCGACCCCTCTCATACCCGGACACAGACGTAATCCTCATGTGCTTTTCCATCGACAGCCCGGATAGCCTTGGTAGGGACCGGGGATTGAGGGGGGACCTGGGTGCTGCTACTGAACCCCCTGGGGTCTGGGAAGCCCCCATGCTGCCCCTCGAGGATGCCAGAGCTTTCCCTTCATCCCCTGATTTTGTGTGCACTTCAGGGAAATGCTGGGAACTTGCTGACTGGGTGGAGGTGATGGGAGAGGAGGATGCTGTGGGGAGAGTTCTCCCTGCTCCAACGGGAAAAGCTTGGGGCTGGTTTCTGTGAGGAGGCTGTGGGGCAGCAGCCCCTCAGCTCACAGGATTCCATGTGTGCTTGTTGAAGAGAACATCCCTGAGAAGTGGACACCAGAGGTGAAGCACTTCTGCCCCAATGTGCCCATCATCCTGGTGGGGAACAAGAAGGACCTGCGGAACGATGAGCACACACGGCGGGAGCTGGCCAAGATGAAGCAGGTGGGGACAGTCCTGGGTCCCCCAGCCAGCAACCCGCCTCTGCCCATACCAGATCCTGCTGGAAGGGCTGGATGCCCCAAGGGCAGCTGCTGTTGTGTTCTGGCAATGTTTCCAAACCCTGTTTTTACTGCTCTGTAGGAGCCGGTGAAGCCAGAGGAGGGGAGGGACATGGCCAACAGGATCAATGCCTTTGGCTACCTTGAGTGCTCGGCCAAGACGAAGGAGGGGGTGCGGGAGGTGTTCGAGATGGCCACCCGCGCTGGCCTGCAGGTCCGGAAGAACAAGAAGCGCAGAGGCTGCCCGCTGCTGTGAGCGGCCCCAGCTGGCACCTGCACTGGCACCTGGCTGCCCTGCCGGGGAGGGAATGCTGGCAGACAGCCCAGGCAGGACCTCATGGTGCCACTACCTGCCCTGAACCCTTTGCACCAGAGCTGCCGCCCGTGCTCGCGGGGTGTCCCTGCGACATTCTGGGGCCATGAGGGGCCAGTGCCTTCAGCGCCTGCTGCTCTGCATGGGCCGGGTGTTTGTGTTGCTCCCCATGTCACCCCGTTCTGTACTGAGCTCCCTGGTTTTGCCTTTCCCATGGGAATTGCTGCAGTGTTCACTCTCCTTCCCAAGCTCTGGGCAGGTGCCACAGAAGCAGGAGGTGCCGGTCACAGCTCACGTGTGGGGTGTGCCAGGCCCTCGGTGTGCTCTGCCTGCTCTCCTTGGCCGTGCAGGCAGCACACACCAGTGTTACAGACTTGCCTGGGCAGCTTTAGCCTCTCTGTGAGCAGAGCTGGGCTCAGCTGCTGCCAGGAGCTCTCCTCCCGGGACGTGTGCCCAGCTCTGCCGGTATCGCTGCCGCTAAGTCTGCCTCGGTCACCGACTTGGCAGCAGCAACCGAACTGCGTAATTGGGAGAATAAATGCAAACCAGTATTTTAGTAATTGTAACTTTGCCTGTGTGTTCTTCTGGCTCTCTTTCATGCCCCTCGCTGCTCCAGGCTCCTGCCTGGGGATCGGGACCTTGTGCTGCAGGGTGGGGACTTGCCTGGCCCCCAGCCCCTCTTGCTTCAGCTGCTGGTGGAGGATCAGGGCTCAGTACCCTGTGCTTGCTGAAGAGCCAGGAAGCACCTTATGTGGGAAGGGCCAGGCAGGAGCTTCCCAGCTGTACCCAGTCCCTGGGTGATGGGCACTGCTGTCACTGCTGGAGCCATGCTGCCTCTGGAGCAGGTGGGGACAGGGCTGCAGTGAGCCTGATGCTGCTCTGGAAGCCCTGTCTGTGGTAGCAAGGCCCATCCAGGACCCAACAATACACTGCTTTTCTCTAAACATTTATTCCAGGAAACAAAGTGCCTGCACAGCCATGCCAGCTCTCAGGCCAGGCAGCTGCCCAGTGGAGAACCGAGCCAGCCTGCCCCAGGCCAGGTCCTGGCTGCCCAAGTCACCCATCACAGCAGCACTGAGCTCCCCTGTGCACCCAGTGATGCTCTTTGGAGGCCAGTCTCCAGGCTTAAGCCTTTCACTGAATGGTGAGACCAGTCACAAAGAATTGTTTTGCCACAGCCATGTCAAAAAATGATTAAAATGGAGAGTGATCACAGTCTGATGCTGGTGTGAGCCTCATGGCTGGCAGCAAAGGCTGGCAACACCCTCTGGTCCGGTGGGTTCAGCCCCATCTCCACAGGGATGCGTGGAGCAGCCTGGAACTGAGACAGGAGGAGCAGGAGCTGCTGCAGGCCAGGGACAGGCTGAGGGGGATGCAGCTTCGTGGGGCTTCTCCTCCTTTCCGAGGTGGGTTTCCTGCAGAGAAACCTCATGGCAGAGCTGGCCCCTGACTTTGACAGGGAGACATGCAAGCCCTAAGCAAAAACCCACTGTAAGCCCTGTTGCACTGGGGCAGGAGAAGCCTCGCAGTGCTCCAGCTGTAACCCTGGCCATGCTGCTGCCCCTGGTGCTGGCACGGCATGACCAGCAGCCTGCTGCTGTCGGGGCCCCGCTGGCAGTGCCCAGCTCTGCTCACCCGGGTACTAAACGTTGAGCTGCAGCACGTGGAGGTCGTCAGCGAGTCTGTCCTCAGCTGTGCTCTCATCCTCGTAGGGGTATCCTGTGTAGCCGCCCTCTTCCTTGCAGTACCTGAGGAACCTGCAAGTGCAGAGGCAGGGGAGCGTGGGCATGAGGGGGCACCGGCCTCACTGCTCCATGGCAGCGGGCATGGCCAGGCAGCAGGAAAGGGCACATCCTGGTGAGCACTGTCTGTGGCAGGGGCCAGAGCAGCTCACCTGTGCCAGTGGTGGTCCTTGCTGAGCACAGCCGGATTACCCACCACGATCAACAGAGCCTTGGCCCTGGTGATGGCCACGTTAAGCCTCTGAAGAGGACAAGCAAGAGGGCTTTACCTGGCTGCAGCACCTCTCATCCTCTCCCAGCTCCACCTGGGTGCAGGCAGCTCTGGTGTGGCACTGAGCACCCAGAGCAGCTCTACCTGCCTGTGAGAACCAGAGGGAAGAAGGGGATGCCTAGGAAGATGGGTCTGCTTGGGGCAATGTGGTACCTTGGGGTTCTTGAGGAAGCCCAGCCTGAAGGTCTGGTCGAACTGGAGGTATGTGCTGCAGCTGCGCACGGTGGAGATGAGGATCACAAGCCGCTCCTGGCCCTGGAACTCCTCCACAGAGCCCACCTGGGGCAGGGACAGCAGATATGGGGCCAGAAGCAACCCTGGGCTGGGGCTGGCAGGGCTCCCTCCTCCTGTGGCAGGGTGTGCTCCTCTCCCCTCCATGCTCAGGACCTACCTTCAACTGGCTGATGTCCGGCAGCTTCTGCAGATCCGGATCCAGGGAGGTGATGGCTTTCCGGATCTTCTCTACCTGAGTGGAGGCATGTGGCAAAATCCAGCCACCATAGGGCCATCTTTGTGCCAGCCCTGGGGCTGCCCATCCGTCCCAGTGTTCCCTGTCCCTTGGGGAGGTCTCTGCCTATGCCCTGCCTGCAGAGCTGTGTCCCTCACCTGCTTCCTGTAGGGAGAAATGATGCCGATCTCCTTGGGGGACACAGTGGGGCAGCTTCCCTTGCCCTGGCTCTGCAGCAGCTTCTTGAGGTAGTGGACCAGGACCTCAATTTCAGCCGTGTTGAAGAATGAGGGGCTCTTGGCCTCTCTCTGGTCTTCCCCACAAACCCCATGGAAGATGATGGGGAAGCCCTGGGGATGGAGAACATTTGGCTCTGCTCTGCTTGTGCCTTAGGGATATCTCCTGGGCCAGTCCCTGCTGCGCCCCTCACCTTTTTGGGAAGCTCCTCCCAGGTACAATACAGATTCTGGATGTCAAGCCCGTTGCTCTTGCACACCTTCAGCTCGTTGTCGTAGAAGAGTTCGTTGGGGATCCTGAGAATGGCCTCGTGGGACCTGGCAGAGGCAGGACAGTGCCTGGGGTGGGTGCCCTGTGGGTCCAGAACTCTCAGGCACTGTGCAACCAGGACAGCAGGTGCACTCCCATCTCCCACACCAGCCGGGCCACTACGAGGCTCTGGGGGACAAATCCTGGAGAGCCATGTTCACCAATCTTGACTGGCTCAATGCCTTCCTGCACCATCCCTGTCCCCACCTGTAGTTCCAGAGCAGTTTGGTGATGAACTGTGGGTCGTATCCTCCACTCGACTTCTTGTACAGGGGGTTGTGCAGCATCAGCCTCTCCAGCAATGAGGTGCCTGTGCCCAGTGACAGCCTGTGGCTCCCCGCAAGGCCACTCAGCCCCTGTGGGGTGCCTGCAGCACTCCCAACCCCTCTCCCTACTCACCCAAACCATGCTGGATGGCCAGTGGTGAGGTCAGGACAGGGCCCAGCTGCTTGGGGTCTCCTGCCAGCACCAGCTGCCCCCCATTGGGGTTGGTCTCCTGGTCCATGGGAGCCAGGAGCCCTGGGAACAGGAAGATCTCAGTGGAGAATGGGAGGGACCCCAGGCCATGCAGAGATGCTGGTCCTTGAGACAGCAGCCAGGCACCACTCACCCGCGATGGCGACCACGCTCTCTGGCTCTACCGCATGGCCGCACTCGTCAATGAAGACGTGGGAGAAAAACCCAGGGGGGAAGTTGGCTGACACCAGCCTGGAGGAGAGGTGGAATGAGGCTGTCTCAGCATCCTGCCCCACCTGGCCATCCTTCCTCTCCTACTCTTCATCCTCATCCTTCCACAGAGGAGGGATTCCCCTCCTGCTGCCTGCCCTCCTCCAACCCCTCCCCACTGAATCCCAGAGGGACTGCCTTCACAGCCTGGCTGCAAGGCAGCCCTGGGTCCACTTGCCACGGGTGCTGGGGACAATCCCAGCTCCTCTGACCTTCCTGCTGTCACCAGTGTGGTGATGATGATCCGGTACTGCCTCAGGTGCTCCTTGCTTGGGTACACGTAGCTGCTCTGCTCATCATCCCAGTTGCAGCAGGGCTGGAGCATGGGCATTGGGTGAGGTCCCACTATCCCAGGGGATGCCAGCCCAGGTGTGCTGTCAGGATTTCAGGTTGGAGGAGCAAGGACTTACCATGATATCAGCGGGCACTTCCCTGTGGCTCCTGGAGCTGGCGATGAGCCTGTAGATGTTCTGAGGGGCAATGTCCTTGATGAGGCACTGGCACAGCAGGTCTGTGGCACTGTTGGAGGGGGCACAGGCCAAGATACGGGCATCCTTGAAGCATGTCCACACCTGGGTAGGAGGAGGAGGTGACAGCACTGAGCCCCATGGGTGAAAGTGGGCAGCAATGCTCAGGGCTGGATTTGGGCACCAGCCACTCACCTGCTTGATGGCCTCCACCATAGTGACCGTTTTGCCAGTGCCAGGGGGGCCAAAGATGAGGTATGGGGCTGGCCGGGACATCCCTGTCACGATGTGGGTCACAGCTCTGCACTGCTCCTCGTTGGTCTCCAGCTTGCGGTTAAACCACCTGTGGGAGCAGAGGCTGCGCTGCCGGAGCCCCATTGCCTCCATCCCCTCCATCCCTCGGACCCTCCCAGAACTGGGGACTCTCTCGGACCCTCTCCTGCAGAACTGGGGACTCACCGGGGCTGGAAGGGGCCTGGGAACAGGGACTTGTGGCAGGAGGCAGAGGGGAAGAGGAGGCTGGACAAGCCACGGCGCATGGCCAGGACTGCAGCCCGATGCCGGACCTGCAGTGGCAGCCGGCTGAAGGTGAAGGTCACATCAAACTTCAAGTTGTTCACAAACATCTTCTGCAGCCTGGGAAGGAGTGGTATGAGCAGGGCACGGAGCACTCTCCCATGCCCTCCTGTCCCATTCCAACCTGCTCCTGGCCTTTGGTATCTCTGAGAAAGGCTGCTGGGAGCAGACATCACTCACTTGGAGGAGAAGCCCAGCCTGACCTTCTCCAGTTCCACGCTGTGCACATAGCCCTTGTACCGGACGAGCGGAGAGTGGTCCCGCTCGCTGCTCAGGTGGGCAAAGAGGTGGTCCCCTCTCAGCACAGACGGGCGGTTCTCGGCCACGCCAGGCACCTGTGCCAGAGGGTCAGTGTGCTGCCAGGCACTCTGGGAGTGCCAGTGTTATGCCAGCACCCCTCAGCCCCCTACGCACATTGAGAACCAGCAGCGCCCTGTCCTGCACCATGGTCACATCCTGCATGTCGTAGCGCCGGATGTCCACCTCCATCTGGATCTCCTCCAGGTGCAGCAGGAGCTGGAATTTCTGGTGGTAGTTCTCAGCCTGCAGAGGTGCTTCCAGCAGCGAGCTGAGGGCAGCAGCAATGTCATTGTGTCCCAGGGACAGCTTGGCCCTCAGGGAACACCTCAGCATTGCCCTTGGCACTTACCACATGGCAGCCCAGCTGGAGCTGGCACTAGTGTTGGGTCCGAGCAGGATTGTGTCCTTGAGGCTCTTTGGGTACTGGTAAGTGCCCAGAGGGACTTCCCTCTCCAGTTCATTTTTCAGGGAGCTGGGTGGAGGGCACAGCAGTGCTGCAGGGACTGCATTATGTCCCCAACCCCACTGTCACCAGCCATCGCACAGGGTTGAAGCACTGTCCTGTGGTGTCAGACAGCCAAGGAGCTGAACCTCGTCCTGGCTGGAGAACAGGCTGGGCCCTTCTGCTCAGGATGGCAGCAGGTGACTTCAGCACATACCTGGCAGGGGGGATGCCATCCTCGGTGATGACTGTGACAAGGCGCTGGAGGCTGGCCTCATAAGGTTGGAAAGGTGCCGAGGGCCCCAGGTCCTTGGCCAGCTGGCTCTCGGCAATGGCAGCAACATAGCGTGAGATGCTGAAGGGGTCATCTGGCTCCTTGGTGAACTCAAAGAACAACACAGCACTGAAGTGCCCATTGCAGGTGGTGAGGCACCGCACCTGGATGGGGTACATACCACCTGCGGGGTGAAGAGGCGAGATCAAGTCCTGCGTCCTCTCTGCAGGGCAGGGCACAGGGCAGGGATGGGATGGGACAATGGGACCCTACCTGGGTGTAACAGCAGGGACTGGCCCTGCATTGCCCCTTGCTCATCAGTGAAGGAGAGCTCCTGTGACTGCTGGCGTGGCTGGAACCGCTGCAGTGTCACCACCTCCGCCCCACAGTTCTGCACCAGGACAGTGACTGTCTGGGGCTCACCTGGCACCACTGGGAAGCGGATGTTCCCATTGCCCTGGTCATAGTCTGAGACGATCTCTATGCCGTGCTTCCCACGAATGAGCTCAGCCCTGTGGGGAGGGAGGGTCAGGCTTTCCCTGCTGGGGCGGGGGATCCAGAGGCCATGCCGAGGCAGGGTGCTGCCAGTCATACCACTGCTTGGCATAGATCTGGGGCATTTGTGGAGTGAAGCTGAGCTGCTGTCCTGAGGCAGATGTGGACATGGACGTCTGTGCATTCGTTCTGGGTCTCCGGTACTGGTCTGCCACCACCACACGCCTCTTCACCTGCAAGGAGCAGCCAGAATTAGCGTGGCCCTGGGATCCTGCTGGGGGCTCCTGAGGAGCCAGTACTGGTGGGAACTGCCACTGCATGAACTCACCTTGAATTTCACCACCTCTCCACGCACCTGCACCTGCTGGGTTGTCTTTAGCGCATACAAGATGCAGGAAAACCTGGGTGTCTTTGTGTCAGTCCTGAGGAGACAAGGGAGAGGGTTTGTATGGGACAGAGTGTGGCTTGGCTGCCATGGGCACAGGCAGCTGAGGTGAGGCAAGTGGGAAGATGAAGCAGGACACTGAGGCTGGAGTGAGGGAGTTCTCAGTGGGTCCCCTCTGCTCCAGGAGAGGAAGAAGGACTTTGCCTTCCCATTGGCCTGTGCAAATCTTACATCCCTGCTGGCTGCTCCAGCAATTCCGTGCTGTGCCATTGTTGTTCCAGCTATGCCACAGCTATTCCAGCTGTCTCACTGCATCATTGCCTGTCCCTGACAGCCGTGCAGAGCCTGTCCATGCTAGTACTCAGGAGCTGAGCTGGCACAGATAATGGCCCCAGTAGTGATGACTCCCCAGGTACCTCCTCCCAGTCCCACCAGTGCACTGAGCCCTGGCTTTGCCAATGATTAACAGTGGTAATATTGCACAAGGGCCAGTGTGATTGGTGTCAGCAGGGTGAGGTGGGGGAGTGTGGTGGGCAGTGGGTGTCCAAGGCCGTCCCCAGGCAGCTGATGGGGGCCCATGGAGCTGGGGATCATCCCAGCAGGGCTTTGGTTAGACAGAGGAGCTTGGAGACCCCAGTGATGCTGGCCAGGCACTGGGGACGCTGGCCCGGGGATTGGGAGATGCTGGCCCGGGAGAATGGGCGATGCTGGCCAGGAGTCTGTCCCGGCTGATGCTGCCCGGGTCTGCCCGAGGGCTCTCTCACCTGGGCCGGAACTCCTGGTTGTAGATGGTCCGCAGCGTTTCCCGCAGGCTCACCTGCTCCCGGCCCGTCTCCCGCAGGAACTGCACGAACTGATCCCCCCACAGACTGGCCTCCGCCACGCTGAACCGCGGCATGGTTGAGCCGAGCTGTGCCGTGCCGTGCCGAGCCGAGCCGAGCCGAGATGTGCCGCGTCGAGGTGTGCGAGGTTAAGCCGGGCTGGGCTGGGCCGGGCTGGGCTGGGCTGGGCTGGGCTGGGCTGACCCGGACCTGGGCGCGCAGGAAGAAACGAAAGCGAAAGGGGCCGAGCGGCCGCGGGCCCGCCCGCCTGGCACGGGGGGATGGAGGGGCTGGGACAGCGGAGCCTGCTGTAGAGAAGGCTGGGTGGGAGAAGGGCCAGGAGGCATGCAGGGAACGAGTCAGTGTAAAGGATGATTAGCTAAAGATTTGGAGAAGGACAAAGAGATAGAAACGCTCTTAAGGCTGGAACACTGGCGGGGAGCTACTTTCAGTGTAACCAAGGAGCAGAAGACTAGCCTTGAGGGAGATAAAAGCCGTGTTGGGTGCAGAGCCTTATCTTGGGCCCTGTTTCAGCTTCACATTCTTGGAATTGCTGCAGCGATTTCCTGGATGGGTCCAGGGCCGCAGCCCACAGCACCTGAGGCCCACACAACTTTTCATCTCCCCTGGGTGCTGCCGCAGGGAGGGGACCCTCTTAACAAACTGTCCTTGAATCACAGCTCTGTGCAAACCCTCCAAAAAAGCCCTGCTTTGTCCCGTGTAGGATACGACCAGGAGTGTCTGACGTAGGTGTTACAGTAAGACACAGAGGATGAATGGAATTACCTCCTTGCTGAGTTTTTTCCAGGGAGGAGCTGCATTAAAGCTCTGCGACTGTTTTTATTTTAATTTGGATGCTCAGCTGTCCAGTTCCCATGTCTGTATACCAGGGCGGGAGCATCACCCATGGGTTTGGAGTGATACCATCCCTGCTTTAATTGTGGAATTGTTAAAGTTGCAAAAGATCTTTGAGATCATCAAAGCCCAACCCTGAACCCAGCACTGCCATCGTGTTCACCACTAAACCATGTCCTCAAGTGCCACATTCACATTTTTGAACACCCTCAGGGTTGGTGACTCCACCACTTCCTAGCCTTTAGGAATTAACAGGAGTGAGACCATGAAAGAACACACACAAATGGCTTTAACCAAAGACTGGTGTATTTGCACTAGACTAGTCGATACAGAGGATGCCTGAGGGATGAACGGTCAGTCTCAGCAGCAAATACAAATATATTTTATTTAGATAAAACTCACAAAGGATAAACACTTGTTTTGTGGTATTACTGTGCAAAAACTGAAGTGTAATGCACAGGCAACCCCATCCCTCTCTTCCCAACCCTTTTTCCTTTGTGTATTTAAAAACAGGAAGACATGAGCCAGTTTAAAAACCAGAACCTGCAAGGTGGCCAGTGATAGCCAAGTGCAAACAAAGCAAAGGGAGTTCACCAGAGGAAGTTCACTTTGTAGTGAATCCATGTTCCAAGATCTGAGAAAGGCATCATCCCCTCCTTCACAGAAACTGTTAGGACTGCTAGTTTTGATGTTAGAGGGGGGAAAAAAGTAACGCAGAGCATGCACGTAGAAGAGATTCACTCCAAAATCCCCTCTAAACATGACAAGAAACTGTCCAAAACTGAGACAAATGGAAAGGATTTTTTCTCTCACTTTGGTGCAAGTTTATTTATTTTGTACACTATCCATCCATACACCTGTGATACAAATCTATGAACCTGCCACAAAGCATTAAAGCACAACATACCTATTATTCTGTAGACATCTGCATTTTTAATCACCATCCAGCCCTTGTGGATCAGCAGTGATGCATCTTGTAAAAATGCAGATGTCTGGTAACCGTACGTACACAAGGGAGGGGAGAACAAAGATGTTCACTTTTAGGGAACATGGCTCAAATCTTCAGATTAAAAAAAAGTTATGTCCCTGGAAGAGCTGGGTGAGTAGGGAATTCTGTAAAGGATCCTGTAAACTCATTTTCTACAGTAAAATCTAAGCCTGCAGTCATCTGCTTTGTGGAGGCTGGGAATAAGGGTACACGAGGACTCACTGTCTTGCACTTACTGTGTTTTGCAGCGCCACGAGCTCTTGGCAGGTTTGACAAACTTACTGGATACCTGGAGTGCTGGATACAGGTGAAGGGAACGCTCTGCACCCTCTGCTGGGGTAATAATAGGGCTTTTCCAGCTAGGAAGTTTTCCAGCCAGTGACTGAAAACAGCTACACTTCTGAGCCATGAATGGCTGAATTTAAATGACCTATTAAATGCAGCTACAACAGGAAGTTTATGTGGCAAGAAACACAAAACACAAAGACAACTATTTGTTCCACAGTTCCCTCTCAGGCTAGAAAACCTGTTAACTTTGAAAGCCCTAAAAAATGCTGCTCTGGTTTAGAAACCATCTACTTGGCATAGGACCACATTTGTTTTTTTGCACACAAACTTTTCATACGCCTCCTTGTTTCTGCATTAAGCATTCTGCATTTCTTTGCCAATCTTGTAGCTGAGGATTTTGTTCCAGTCAATCTTGGTGCGGGTGACGGGCAGCTGCCGGCGTAAGGCTTTGAAAGTGGTGTCTGACATGGTCTGGTAGTTTTCACTAATTGCTGTCTGCAAGTGCAAGTAGATTTGGTTAGGGCACTCATAAAACACTACAAGAAAGCTCAACTCAGTGTTAAAGCCACAAACTCCTTTCTGTAAGGTGTAAGGCACACTATTAACTAAATTAATAATGCAGTCACCAGTGTGTGCACAAGTCAAAGGGTTTCTATTCACGTTCCCTGTAATGCAGCAGCATCTCCTTAGGTCTTTCACTGCCTTATCTCTTTTGAGTCTCCTTACACACAGGCTGGGACAATGTAAAAGCTGTTGCACAAATTTCCTCCTCAGTATTTTTAACTGTCACAGAGGAAAATACATTGACTCACCCACTCCCCTCCCATGCTTGTTCCAGGTACCATTTGTAACCCTTTAAAAAACCATACAGCAAACTTGATAGTTAATTATAACACAGCTTTATAACGTTACAGCTTTATAACTATATTGTTTAAACAAATACTGCTGCCCTCTTCTAAGTAATTCTTACAGTGAATACCAGATTCAGCCAGAAACAGAACCAGAGGTCAGTTTTCCATGTTTTCATTAACTGCAAATGGAGACCGATATGATTCTATGGTTTATTTAACTACCATTGATCTTACCTGGTACTCGTTTTCTGCATTTTCTATGATCTTAATAAACTCCTTAGCAGTTTGGACATCACTCTGCAGAGGAAAAAAAAAAAAAAGTTGGTATGTTGAAGCACAACTTAGATAAGCTACACAATAGATTTCTTCTCAAATGATAGGCTGAGTACAGATAAAGTGGGTAACATCATCAGCTTGTGCCTCGTGGTTGTAGCTGGGTTCCTTTCACTTACTACGTACTGGGTAGAGCTTGTGCTCCAAACTGGAGCAGGGCTGCACCCTAGTGAGCAAAAGGGATGTGGACCTTCATGGTAAAATGAGTCATTTTGCAGCTGTTGCTCCCTCTACCATACTAGAGGATTTCTTATTTTCCCCTTAGTGTATGTCTCTTACTGTTCCTTTCCCATGCACAGAGATAGAGAAGCATATTCTGTCCTCTTTAACCCAAACTTCCAAGAGAAGCTTTCCAGCAGAGACTTTCTAATAAGATTGAATTTTAAGCAATTGGGAATCTGGGATTCCTATGTGACTCTAAATACTACATTGAATGTTCACCCTAAAATTACTTTAAAGTCAAGAGACTGCAGTCATGGCAGTGCATGCTTTGTGAGCTGTTTAAGGAATAAAACAGTTGCTTATTATAAGGATCTTTTAGCATACTTACTGACACCTGTACAGAGTCCTGAATGTCTTTGTGACTAACCAGCTGGACATTGCCATCTTCATAGTAATGGACCTGGACAAAGAGATAGAATGAACGTTTTATCACAGAATTCCTGAGCCCCCAAATGCTACTAAAATGGCACAACAGAGCATTGTGCCAGTCTTCTCTGCTTACGTGGAGACTAAAAGCAGGGTGGATTTTCTAAAAGGTTTCATTCTTTGTCAAGACTGTTCAAGATTATGTTAATGCAGTAAACACCTAGAGCTAAGAGCAAATATAAAAGATTCAAGGTAGAGGTTTTAGCCCTATGAAGTGAAGCAAAGTGGAGGCCTATATGGTAATGCTACATAATAAACCACAGGCCATATCTGAGACTATTCCTGAAATACTAGATTTAAGAATTAATTTCTTGAATTGCTTAGTTTAATAGCATACTGACTTGAGAAGGACATCTCTGCTGCATTTCAGCATCTCATTCTGAGCCAATGCATTTGTGTAAGAGAAGCACAGTGCAGCTTCTTCTGTTACTGCCAGGAGAAATTAACTCACCTGGATTTTGAGCACGGCAGCCACTTGAGCTGTTGGTGGTGTGATGGTAAACTTCCATTCTGATCTCCAACGCCCATTCCTAAAAGCAATCAAAGCATGAAAAACTATTTCCAAGAAGCTCTAACAGCAAAAAGAACCAAACTAACAAGAGTAAGTTGTTTCTGATGTTGTCTTATCACCACTACTACACAAGGATTTAGTGCTTCAGATGACAGAGTCAAATTTCAGCAGCCCAGCTGAATATGATGAAGCTTCAGTACAAAGAAGCTCCAGTGCACTTGTGCTCCAGAGATGTAAAGGATTATCTATCCAGCTCTGCTAATGCCTTTACTCTGCATAGGTCACAGGAAGGGTTTTGATAAGTGCCAAGGGAGCTGCAAGGAAAACACTACAGAAGGAAAAGAACTTCTTGGGAAGCCCAAAACTCCCTGTCCTTCAGACCGTGTCAGAGCTATAGTAGGATGGGTTGGTGTGAGGAACCAGGCAAAGGAAGAAAACACACTATGTTGAAATAGTCTTACCAGAAGTTCTTGGGCTGAAACTGGTGGCTCTCAATACAGGCAATAATTGTCTGCTGTCCATCTATAGATTTACCATAAACCTGTATTTAGAAAAAGAGTTAAAAAGGCCCAAGAGCTAAGGAAAGCCATTCTTAATCTCTGTTCTTGGCAGCAGGGTGGAGGCTGCTGTGGTGGTACCTCACTGGGAACATGCACCACGAGTTACACTGTCCAACACCTCCCCTGGCAGGCATTTTATTACCTGCAGGTGTGAAGGTGCTTGGCAGCCATGACTATGAAAAATGTCTAATCTATCTTTACCACTGTGTGCATACCAAGATAGTTGCACCCTCTTCGGAACCTGTCATTCCAAAGTTAGCCAAAATACTAGTGAGGATGGAGAATTCCAACAGCTCTGCCCAGCACACTCGGCTCTAGAACTGACTGACTCAGAGCAATACACTTTCAGGGAAACAATATGGATACTCAACAGTGCAGAAGCCATTGGGGTAATGATCTTTGACGTAGGCTCTCAGTGCACTGTCACAGGCATCTCTCCATTGTTTTAAAGTCGATTCTGTGTCCTCGGGCTGGGGATCACTTGCTTCTTTCCTTAAGTGATCAAACTTAAAAGAAAGTTTGTTTCTTGGGTCTAAAAATCTGCCATTGCCCAGATCACCATGTTCTGTGATTAAGACCTGTAAAAGAAGTTGAAATGATGATACATTTAGGCTGCTATAGATGTGTTATTTCTCATTTTTCCCTACTTGCATATCAGTGTTATAATAGGTTCTTTCATTGAGCTACAAGATCACATAAAGAAAACAAAGTCTTTTCAGTAATAATTTAAATTAATAGTAGTAGTTGTGAGGCTGAAGGTAACTTGCTGCTCTCCACAGTAATTCTGCACTTAGACTTCTGTTCCAGAAAAGGCTGAACTATAATAATGTATATATTTAGCTTAAAATTGGGTATCCTTACAATATAAGCAGGTTGCTTTGCTTTTGAAGTTATTTTAGCTGTTTTCCTTCTCTGTTTCTAGAGCAAACAGAGAATTTTACTCTGGAATCTACCATTTATTGCCATGTTCCATGTTGCAATAGCTCTACTTCTGGGCAAGAAGGGTATATAGATGTGACTACTTCTAAAATACACCAACTAAAGCAGACAGCAAAGCAGCATTGCACATTCCCTCCCTTTTTCTTTTTCACCATAATTCTCTGGCTTCACAAATATTGGCTTTTTTGGGGTGGGGTTTTTCTTTTGCAGGTTGTACTGTAACTTTCTCATCAAAGCTATTTCTATGAGCAGCCCTCTTAATATCTGCCTCCCATAAACATATCTGGAACACCACAAAAGCTGGGTCAGAGCTTGGCTCAGAGAACAGAGCAGATGGTCAGGCAGCTTTCTGGCTTCCCTACGACTTTGTTTGTTCTAAAGAAAAAAGTTAAAAAAACCCCCTAAACAACTTGTTTTGCTGGCATAGACTGGATAGTATTAGGTATAATCATTACACCAAATCCATGATTTGGTATAAACAAAGATAGCGTTTGTTTTTTAGGGTAGCTGGGAACGGACTAAAATTGCAGAAAATAAACTATTAAGAATCTATTATCAATTGTCAATAGGAACTGTAAGCAAGTAGCAACATAAGGACTTGCGAGTGAGCTTTAAATAGACAGTAATCTTTAATCATTCACACTCTTAAGTAAAATTCCAGTGACTTCAGCATGAAGCTTTAAGGAACAACGAATTGGACTTACTAAGTAGTACAAGACAGGACTTAAAGAGAATATTTTGCTTATGCTTTGTTCTTACAGAAGAAAGTTTGGCATTATAATGATATGTGGGGGAAGGAGGAGAGGCGGCACCTTGTGAGCAGAATGAGTGAGTCAGCTGATGGTGATGTTGACTTATGAGTCAACATCTTGACGAAACAACATTTTTATTGCTTTTTCAAAGTGCAGTAATACAAACCTCAAGTGTACAAAGTTTCCTCTTACCTGATCATCGTACCCTTCTATCTTCACCGGAGTGAACTGATCCATGTTGTACTGTGCAAATGCACTGTTGAGGATTAAAAGAACATGAACTTTAGCTGTTCATGCACAATTATTTTATCTCAAGAGTAAGTACACTGTGTGATTATATTCCAGCAAACATCAACTTAAATTGGGCAAATAATACACACGAGCACTGTTAAAGGATTTTCCAATACCTTTCACTGTAGATAGCTATAAACACCAGGTCTAAAAGCAGGTTTATTTAGGGATGACCAGGAAAATACAGAGTTCAAAAGTAGAACAGCAGGTAGCCTGGGGGAATGCAAGCAAGCCAAGGCAAAACAGGAACACCCCAGCTGCAATTTAGACAGCAGCAAGGTAAACAAATTTACAACAATTTTCTTATGTAAAGACTTGCTGACTGACACGTCACCTAGCTTGAAATAAAATCTTAGCATCAAAAAGCTTGTATGTGTAATCTTTAAGCACCTTCTGATGAAGCTGTGGAAGTAAACAACATATTTGGAAAATTTTTTATTGAGGGCAGTTCTTTTTCTAAACTTAGGCTATGAATTACTCACTATTACAGGCTTCGCTTACTTTATAAATCAGATGATTCAACATGATCAGACATTGCTGCTGCTGCAGATTTAAACTCTTTGGCAGAGTGCCTTCCTGTCAGTTTTATACAGCACAAGTTCCAAATTAGGGCTTTTAAAAAGAATCATCCACACCTTTCATTATATATTTTGTTACGTGGGGTAAGGAAGTACAGAAGATTGCTCTGAATACAGCAAATGGTTTTCTTTGTCACAGAATGGTGGGTATAAAAAAACCAGAAGTATCTCTGATGGTAATTTGACTTGTGTTTGAAATCTTAGTACTTACTGTGCTGCTCCTTCCCTGAGAAGATTGTCATTGTTAAGCAATAACCGGACATCTGGAGAAGAAAGGGTTCAGGTGGGTTACTGGATTTTTTGATAAAATTTTTCTCCTTATGCATTTTATTTTCAACTGTACAAATGCAAACATTAATATGATTAAATAATTTCATTAAGCAGAAGTAGTCCAGAAGGACTGCATGCTTTCCCTAGGCACTTAACCATAAAAGCAGTATGGTGTGACACAACCTCAGATTCTTACAATAGATAAAACGTGAAGAAAACACCACAGATCATTTTTTTCCTTAACTACTTACCATTGAATACTTCATTGAACTCTCCAGGGGGTGCATGAGTGATGAATTTTGCAGCTATACGCACCTACAATGAAGCAGAAAAGTAATTAAAGACAAAAGATAATTTACTGCGTTCATACATATTGAAGCAATTTACCAACAAAACCAACTCTAAAGTGACAGATGTAGGGAGAAATCTAGACATGCATTGTCAAGATAGAAATAGTCTCTCATAAGACTATTCAAAGCAAGGCTGGACAGGGCTTGGAACAACCTGGTCTAGTGGAAGGTGTCCCTGCCCACGGCAAAGGGTGGAACTGGATGATCTTCAAGGTCCCTTTCAACCCAAACCATTCTGGGATTCTATGAAGGCATGTGGAACTGTGAATGATACCATAAATAACTGAAAAGGCCAACTTTCAATGTCCAGAGACTTTGAATCTGGAAAAGAAAGTCCCGTCTCTTCTAAAGTGTAATAAAACTGAAATGTGTTCTGAAATCCAATATAGATGTCTTGCACTGTTAGAATTTAGGTGGTCCAGGTATTGATTCTGTTGGAATTAGTAGGAGTTTATGGTTTTCATTATCAAATCTTTTATGGCTTTTACAGGACCAAAGGGAATAGAAAGATCTTGGAAGAAATGAAAGAGGAAGTGCCACAAAATTAAACCTCTCCCTTAGAATAATAAAAACATCACATTTCCTCTGATAAGCCCAGCTAACAAAGTTGACCAATGAGCCTCTCCAGTCTAACAAGACATTTATTGAAAGTGACTGCAGAATTGCTCATTACCTTTCTGATTACTTTCTACTTTTCATTTTGAGCAGCAAAACAAGAATTGTGTGTATATATCCAACTGCTTCACCTGAGTTATTGCCAGAGCTGGAAATAACTCGCTTCTCTCAACAGCCTTCCCTGTTTTAATCAGAAATTGTTTGTATTGTTTGTTGCACAATTATTTAAAGCAAGCCACGAAAAGAAATAAACACTTTTCCAAACAAAAGGTTTGTTAGCCTATCTAAGAAATGAATCTCTTACCAAAAATATGCCCATAGAGAATAAAGGAGTGAAGCTTGAAGGATTGGAACTCATTTTGTTGCTCAACTGATGGTTTTGGGTTTTTTGCTTTGCTTTAAAATTGCCTTATTCCAACAGGATCAAGTAACAACTCAGCCTTAACTGGACTGAGCTTCAGATAAAAATAGATCATCTTCCAAATTAGCAATGATTTCGAAAAACAGATATACATTCTTTGTGCCTGAAGTAATTGAGCAATACAAGGAAAACATTAAAAAGACAGTATCTTGTGTAATTGATACAATGCAGAACATAAAACCATTTTCTCTTAATTTTCTGGTTTTAGGTTGGTAAGTATACAGCAATTCCAAAAATGGAGTCTTAAACTGTTTTAAAACTTTCACTATTTAAAGAGCTGCAATTAGGACAGATTGCTACCATAATATTGTCAAATTTCACTGTCAGAAATTTGGGCAATGATGAAGAGAGCCTGGCAGTAATTTAGGGAGACCCTGCTGCTCTATATCCTCTGTGCACTTCGCTCAGAGTCCGCCCCAAAAGGCTGAAAGATTTCTGAAATGACACCATGTGCTTTTCTGAGCAAGTGCAATTGTAAGCACAGCACGGAATATCACTGTGCTAAAGCTCTCACACTACCACTAAATATCTACCACTAATGCCAGGATGCCTCTCAGTGGGAGGACAGCCCTGGAATACACCCTTCAAATTAACTCCCTGGATGAACAGATTCTCTTTTATAAGGTGCTTCAACATACAGCAAAAAAAGGTCCCTAAAAACTTATAAAATTTAATATCTTATAAATTTATGCAATGATGTTGTGGCTGCAGAACATGAAACCCTCGCAAAGGGGTCACTGTTTTAGTAGGCTGAACTTTAGATCAATGGATTCTCGTAATGAAATCCTTATGGGAAAAAGAAACAACAAACAAACAAACAGAAAAAACCCCCAAGTGTTATGTGAGAGATTTTTACAGTCTTCCACAAATTCTCTCACTTGGAAGGATGAACAAAACTAAATCAACACAGAAAGGCCTCTGCACTTCAATCAAATGTTATTACAAACCCAGTTCTGATCAAAGCAAAGGCTGCAAGTGGAAAGTGTTCACTTGGATAATTACCCCTTGCCCTGCCTCTCACGGAGCAATAAAATACAAACCATTTCAGTTAAACTATTGAAATCAGGAGTGCAGGAAACAGGCTGGGGAGTGATTAATTTGAAATGTCAAGCACTTGAACAGTTGTTGGTTTTCAGAGCTGGTTTCTTGCAGGGCGGTGTCAGGATGCTTCTCTGCAGAAACACCAAAATAGGACTTTCTGCAACCTGCCCCATTTCCTGGCCCCCGGCGCCATTTCAGGTGCCATTTCAGCCTGCAACATCAACTTCCTGCTTCTAAAATGGGGAAAGTGTCTGAGGGGAAGGGAAGCTGCTCAGCTGCTAGTTTAAACTGGCAAAATGGCAGCAGAATGAACTAGAGCAAAACAGGGGAGATTTCAGAGGAACTTAAAAGAAAATCACAGGATCACAGACTGGTTGGGTTGGAAGGGACCTTAAAGCTCATCCAGTCCCATCCCCCTGCCATGGGCAGGGACACCTCCCACTGTCCCAGGTTGCATCAAGCCCCAGTGTCCAGCCTGGCCTGGGACACTGCCAGGGATCCAGGGGCAGCCCCAGCTGCTCTGGGCACCCTGTGCCAGGGCCTGCCCACTCTCACAAGGAAGAATTTCTTCCCAATATCCCATCTAACTCTGTCCTCCGGCAGTGTGAAGCCATTCCCCCTCGTCCTGTCACTCCAGGCCCTTGTCCCAAGTCCCTCTCCAGCTCTCTTGGAGCCCTTTTAGGCACTGGAAGGGGATCTAAGGTCTCCCTGGAGCCTTCTCTTCTCCAGGCTGGACACCCCCCAGCTCTCCCAGCCTATCTAAGAAATGAATCTCTTACCAAAAATATGCCCATAGAGAATAAAGGAGTGAAGCTTGAAGGACGGAATGAACTCATTTTGTTGCTCAATTGATGGTTTTGGGTTTTTTGCTTTGCTTTAAAGTACTGGTAAATTAAGACTTAAAAAAAATAACATTTATAAAGTTCAAGACTCATCTGAATAGTCACAAAATGGATACTACAGTAAATCTTTGCTGCATGTTTCTCTTTCAGATCCTCCCTTAAGGTTGTCCTTCTCTGCCTGTGTGAGGCGTGGAGGCAGTTGAAATTGAATCAAGCTATATTCTAAAAGCCATATCAATTCTGCTCTGGAATGCTTATTTCAAACAGCATCACCTAAAATAGTGACTAATGGATTAATTTCACCTTTAAAGCTCTGCTTGTTTCACAAATGATGTCACTGAAATGAAGCTGAAATTGCAGTTTAAGGGAAAAATGAAAGCATCCTCTGGACTTGTAGGATCCTTGAGGATCCATGAGCCTGAACAATTCCTCCATAATGTTAAAAAACAAAGCAAGCACTAAATTTAACACTTCTATGATGTAAGGAAGAGTAACAGTGTATTTTAAAACCACTGTTTGTAGACAACAGTGTTACCTGGCACAGAACTTGCAGTCTGTAACTTTCTCACATTCCTACACAAGAGGAACTACTCATTTCCCCCTTTCCTAAAATAATTATGGCTCTATTTGCTCCTACTTAGTCCTTTCCACCCAGCATAATTTGTAGGATCTACATCAAAGTTCCTGTCAGCAGCTGGGGCGAGCAGAAAACGCGCCGACACACTCGGAGGGTGTTTAGGAAGTGAAGAAGTTGCAAAGGACCTTATAGACACGCTCGTTACTTAGCTGATTCGGGAAAAGAAGCGCAGAAAATACATTTTCGCAGAATCATTTTGGTTGGGAAAGACCTCCAAGATCATCGAGCGATCAACCTGTGACTGATCCCCACCTTGTCAACAAGACCACAGCACTGACTGCCACGTCCGGTCGTTCCTCGAACATCACCAGGGATAGGGACTTTACCACCTCTCTGGGCAGCCCCTGCCAACGTCTAACAGGCCTTCCTGTTAAGAAACTCCTCCTGATGTCCAACCTAAACCTCAGCTGCACCGAGGCAATGAAGAAATCGGAAGGCAAAGTGCTTCGGAGGTAAGGAACGGCCGTTCCTTCACCCGGGCGGCGGCGGCCCGGTGCTCTCGGGGACCCGCCCGCCCCGAGGCACCCGCAGGCCGGCACACAGGCAGCGGACGAGCCTGCCCGCCACTCCCCACCCACCGCCTTCCCGGGGGCAGCGGCGCCGGCCCACAGCGGGGGAGCGGCCACCCCCTTTCCTTTACCTTCTCCTCATCCGACACCCGCTCCTCCAAGTCCGCCATCTTGGCAGCTGTGTGCCCGGCCCCGCGCAGCGCATGCCGGGAGAGCCAGGCGGCGGGCCGAAAGCGCAGGTGGCGCCATCTTAGCTGCGGGCAGACGCCGCCCGGCCGCCATCATAAAAACGGGTGCGTTCTCGCGGTACCGGCTGATAGAGCCGCCGTCTCCCGGAGCCTTCGGGGCTCCCGGTCATCGTGTGGGATATGCTCGGGTGGAGTAGCGGTGATGGGCTTTACGAACAGGCTGCCCACTCTGGAGGAGCCCCGCTCTGGTCATCCCGGCCCTGTCCCGGCGTGCCCCGTCGGCTGTGACGGCCGGGAGACGGGAAGCACGGCTGCCGCCATCTTAGCTACGGGCAGATGCCGTGCTGCCGCCATCATAGGAGCGGGCAGGTTTTTCGCTACCGGGAACACGGCAGTGGAGGACCTGCCGCCTCCCGGAGCCTCCAGGGATCCCGGTTGTGGTGTGCGCGACGATCAGTCCCCGCTTCCCCCTGGAGCAGCGGTGATGGGGTCGGCGAACGGACTGCCCGCTCTGGCGGAGTCCCGCCCCGGTGCTTGTCCCGCCCCTGTCCCGGCGTGCCCCGTCGGCGGTGATGGCGGAGGGTGGCGGTAGCGGTGGGAGCGGCCGGGGGCCGCCGTGCCCCGGGGCGGCCTCGGCGTTCCGGCGCTGGGAGCAGCTGCGGCGGCGGGCGGCGACGCCCTGGGCCCGCGGGCTCCTGGCCATGGCCGCCGGGCTCGGGCTCTTATACGCGGTGCTGCGGGTGCCGGTGCGACTCCGGGACGGCCTGGCCGCGGGTGAGGGCGGCAGGGGCGGATGGCGCGGCGGGGCGGGGCGGACCCTGCCTGTGGAGCCGGGCGTGTGGGCAGGGCAGGCTCGGCCCGGATCTCCCGAGCATCCTGGCCTGTATTGGGAATAGTGTACCCAGCGGGACCGCGGGGGGGGATTGTCCCGCTCTGCTGGGTACTGGCGGGGGGCTCCGCAGGTGCTGTGTCCAAATCTGGGACCTTCCATTCAGGAGGAATGTTGCGGGACTGGAGTGTGTCCAGAGAAGGGAACGCGTCTGAGGCAACAGGAGCGGCTCAGGGAGCTGGAAAGGGGCTCAGGCTGGAGCAAAGGAGGCTCAGGGGGGACCTTGTGGCTCTGCACAAGTCCCTGACAGGAGGGGGCAGCCGGGGGGGTCGGGCTCTGCTCGCAGGGAACAGTGACAGGAGGAGAGGGAACGGCCTCAGGCTGGGCCAGGGGAGGGGCAGGTCGAACATCAGCAGGAATTTCTTCTTGGAAAGGGTGGTCAAGCATTGGAAGGGGATGGTGGAGTCCCCATCCCTGGTAGTATCCAGGGCACTCGGTGACCTGGCACTCAGTGCTCTGGTCACAGTGTTGACGAGGTGGGGATTGGTCACAGGTTGGACTCGAAAAGGTCTTTTCCAAACTAATTGATATTTTGATTCTGTGAATATGTGCCAGCAGTGCCTGTGGGCTGGTCCTGCATCCCAGCTTTGCTCAGTGGCATACTGGGCTCATCACCTGCCCACAGGGCTGGGGACATGGCCGAGGACTGTGCAGTCCTGGGGCAGCTGGAAGCAGCCAAGGCACTGCCCCGGTGCCACCTGCGTGCTGCTGTGTGCTCCCACCTGGAGGTCTGTCAGGCTGGAGCCCTGCCCTGGCCACCCCTGTCCCTGTCCAGCCTGTGCTGCTGGCAGGTGACAAGGCTGATGTGCAGTTTGAGTCCAAACCACGGAGCATTATGCTCTTGATAGCAGGAGGGAGAGGTCTTTGGAAAATATATGTTAGCACTGAATATAAATTTGCATCAAAACAGCATGGTTTTGTCTTAAAGTGAAATAGTATGTTAAATTGGCTTGTTGTGGTCCACCAGCCACTGTATGGGTGAAACCGTAAGATGCTTTATCTAGAAATGTACACCGATTTTTTAAAAATTTGGTATAAAAATTAACTGTCACAGGTGGTTACAAACAAAATAATATGTGGTGAGAATTCCCCCTAGCAGTGTAGCATTATAAAGCTCCTGGGCCTATAGTATACTGTAGATTTCCATGATATTCAGCATTCTTTAATAGACAAGCTATTTTTGTTTTTCAGTTCTGCTTGTTAAAGTCTTTTGGTTTTGTTTCTCTTAACAGCGACCATGTTCTTAAGCACTTTGACTCCAAAATTCTACTTTGCCCTTACAGTGACTTCATCTTTTATATCTGGACTGATATTTGTAAGTAGTCCTTTTTTTTTTTTTTTTTAAACAACTTTAGCACCTCTCAGATGACTTTATGAGGGGTGAATGGAATGAGTATCAGACTCTAGAGGGTGCCTTTGTGCTGGGAAGGAACTTCTCTGACGTATTGTAACAACTCTTTTGCTGTGTGTTGTATGTTGGGACTGTATGAGTCTGAGAAAATAACTTGTATGGAATCCCAGAATTGTTTACCTCCCCTGACACAGCTCCAGCTGCTCCCTTGGGTTCTGTCACTGATCACCAGAGAGAAGAGACCAGTGCCTGATCCAGGCACAGGATCCAAGTTGGTCTAGGGTTGACAGTTTGGTGTAGTCCTTGAGGGCTTGTGATATGCAAGTATTTTTAATAGCTTCAAAAAGAGATAGTAGTATTTTTGGCCCAAAATTTCTGGTAAGTGACTGTCATTGCTCTTAACTTAGCCTTGTCTCTTTGTTAGCCTCTTTCTTTCTGGTTAGCAGAACATCTCAGTTTAATGGGCCGTTTTGTCCTTTATTCTTTTAGATTATTTTTGTGAAATGAAAAAACTACACCTGTGTTGAATACTACAAATTTGGTACTACAGGTAGGGCTACAGCTTGAAATATCCTCACCAGAAAAGGAGGATATAATGTTTTTTTGCCTCTGTTCCCAGTTTCCCTATACAGGCACTACTGAAAGAGTTTATGAGTTACCCTAATGACCTGGGGAGGGAGGAACATAACATTTGACTAAAATTTTGCTGTTTTTTTTCCAATCTCTTTCATGTTCTGTGAGTGATCCTGCATGACAAGACAGGCCAAACCAGATCATTAGTGTCACTCTGTCTGGAGATAAGTTCCATCCCTGATCATCTGCAAGGGGATGTACTCGCTGTGAACACTCTTCAGCTCTCGTGTTTGCTAGAAGGGTATCACCTAAGGAAGTTTCTGGTGCTTTTTTCTCCTGTGACAGGTGTTTGAGTGGTGGCACTTCCGGAAATACGGCACATCCTTCATTGAGCAGGTTTCTGTGAGCCATTTGAGGCCACTCATCGGGGGTGCAGAGAACAGCCCCCCAGCCCCGGCAGCTTTCTCGGCGGGGGAGAATGAGACCAGCAGGCAGAACATGCCAGGTGATTCCTGATGTGTCCCAGCAGCTTTCCTTAAGCTTCAAGGTGGCTTTTAATGGCTTTGCCTCTGCATTAGTGCTTGTAAAGAATGGACGAAACCTACATCTTACAAAGTGCTTTATTAGTAGTGGTAAAAATAAACTAAATAATAATGTATTTTTGCTCTAAGCCATTCCTTGTTAAAAATATGATTTAGAAAATGTTATACATTTAGCTAAAATTGTTTCAGTAACATTAGTTATTTACTACTGTAAATATGTGCAAGGTAAACATTGCATGAGTGTACATGGCGGTGTTCAATCTTCCCACCTTGTGCTTTTGTACCCCAGCAATGTTGGGGAGCAGAAATATTTGTGGAATAGCAGAAGTTTATGAAAATGATTGTATAATAATAAAATAAAAGCAGCTTTTGAAAGCACAAGTGTTTTTGCGTTACTGCATTTTAACGTCAAGGTAATATTTCCTGTGCTTTTAATTTAAAAAGTACTTTTTTTTTTTTTTATTCCCCAGAGTGCAAAGTATGGCGAAATCCTCTCAATCTATTCAGAGGGGCAGAGTATAGCAGGTATTAATTATCATGCTTTCCACTGCATATTGTTAAAATCAATCGGGGGCATACACATGACTTCCTCACAGACCTTGCACTGGTAATGTCAGGAGACAGCTGGAGACCTGCAAGATTATAGGGGTGATTGATGCCAATCCTGTGTTTAAAAGGCACCAAGCCAAGCTTTGGCAGTTTCAGTGTTAAGAACAAAAATATTACTGTAATATCAGGGTTTTTTTGAGAGTAAAGTAGAAAAAAAAACTTAATTTGGAGGTTGAGACAGTGATTCTCAATCTGAATTCTCTTCTTTTAAAATGTATGGTAAGCCTCCTAGTGTTACTTCATGGAAAAAGCTGCTTTCTAGTAAGCCAGTTCCCGAGTTGTTTAGAACTTTACAGATTATTGAACAGTAGTACTTGGAACTTTGTGTTAGTAGCTTTAGTCTTTATTATTACAGATTTTCTGCACTAGGCACATCAGCTATCCCCTTGGTATCAGCATTGCTGATTGCTAGGAATGCCTCTTACTGAAATTTGTGCTGTTTTAGGTACATGTGGGTGACTGGGAAGGAGCCTCTTACTTACTATGACATGAATTTGTCTGCTCAAGATCATCAAACCTTCTTCACATGTGACACGGATGTCCTTCGGCCTTCGGATACAGGTACTGACATCTGTGTAAGGTGTGTAAGTGTTGGGCAGTGTCAAGTGCGTGTTTTTAGTGAACTTCAAAGTAGTGCACGTTATCATGTCAAATATTTTGTGAAACTGTGGCCTTTCTCAACTGCTGAAGAGGTTTAATAGATGTATAGAATCACAGAGGGGTTTGGGTTGGGAGGGACCTTAAAGCCCATCTCGTTCCACTCCCTGCCATGGACAGGGACACCTTCTGCTAGACCAGGTTGCTCCAAGCCCCATCCAATCTGACCTTGAAATTGAGTGGAAAGATGTTTTACCTTGTGCATTCTCTACAACTTTAGTGCTGTCAGGGTCCTGACATTTTTTAAGATCTCACACATTTCAAATAATTAACACAATATTGCAAACCTGGATTATATTCTCAACAGCCAAAATGTGGTCTCATTTAAACCTTAGTAATGAATAGTGCGGTCTCCAGATTTTTTTTTCCTTGTGTTCCACATGTTTTGTGCAGAAAATGTTCTTTACCTGGTTATTGTCGGTGTGGGTATGAATTATTGTCAGTTTGTCACATTCCAGAGGTGTTCCTTGTCAGCTGGCTGTGACATGTTTGATATGAAAGATGTGTTTTTATTTCACAAAAGGGAGTGTATTGTCTCGCTTGCTGAGCCAAGACTAATATTTTGTTTCCGAAAGAAAACTCAAATATTTTTCCACGTTATTCTTGCTGGACAGCAGGAGGTTTTGTTCCAAAAGAAACATGTATAGATTCTTCAGTTTTCTTATCGTCCTTGAGATAGGCCAGATATAGAACTCCATGAGTCTAAGGTTTTGGAGTTCTTTCAGAACTGTTTTTTAGTGTGAAAGTTAATAATTCTGCATTGAAAATGGTAGCTCTGAGTCTGTTGTTTTCCTAGAAGTTGGTTTTCAGTTTGTGTTTTCCATGTTTCCCGAATGGACGCATGGTGAGGAGGGGTTTAGAGTCATTGCATTGAAATAATTTTGAATTCAAGTTGTAGTTCAAAGGACACTTCTGAGTAGATTTCACCCTTTTTACTTGTTCCCTAGAACAGTTTCTAATAAGCTGATAAATTGTGTATCTTGAATTGGCTTTGCTGTGTGATGCCACTCAAATGTGCTTTGTAAATTTTTTTAAAAATTGTTAACTCTTTATGATCTGACAGTTGTCTAAAAATAATCGTGGAACAGCATCCCAGAATGGTTTGGTTTGGAAGGGACCTTAAAGCCCATCCAGCTCCACCCCCTACCATGGGCAGGGACACCTTCCACTATCCCAGGTTGCTCCAAGCCCCGTCCAGCCTGGCCTTGGACACTTCAGGGATGGAGCAGCCACAGCTGCTCTGGCCAACTTAATATTTTAAGTACAAAACTCTACCTGTGCAAGACGCCACTTACTCCATCACTGTTTTCTTTGAAGTTCTGTTTGAAAGCTTTAAGTTCTCTGCAGGTCTATGCAAGAACCTGTGTTTAACAATTGCTCCTGCCAAGCTTTCAACAAGTTCTGGAAAATGTTTCCGAAAATCTGTAGCAATTCAGAAATTGTACATCTGCCTGGTTATGTAAGCTGTTTCTGTGCTCTGTGTAGGAGTTGTGAAATGGTCAGTGAGGAATCTTCCTGGTGGTGTTGCTTTCTTAAACTAACTTTGGGGCATAATGAACTGTTGAAAATTCGATGCTTGTGGTAGGAGCAGGCTGAATTTGAAACACTTGTTCTTTCTTACAACAATCATACAGCAAACAAGAATTTTCAGACCGGAAGGGAATGTTAATTAGAGCTGGCTCCACGCAGCCAGTGTTGCCTCCACTGGCTCCCAGGTCTTTCACAGGTGTCCATGTCCCTCACCAGCTTTTCCGTGTTTTTTCCTACAGTTATGCAGAAAGCGTGGCGAGAGAGGAGCCCGCAAGCCCGGATTAAAGCAGCATATCAAGCTCTAGAGTTGAACAATGAGTAAGTTTATAAATTCAGTTGCTGTATTTCTAGTGTGAAGGATTAAGTGGAAGGATACTGAGCGCACTATCAGTTTCTTCATCTAGTAATTCACTTTTAGCAAAGTTCTAAATAGCTTAAGGGGAACTTTTGGGACTGGGAATCGCACATGGGGCTGTAAATTGCACTGAAGTACTGAACTGTTCTACTAAAAACATGTTTTGTGCTGCTTTTTTTCTTAAATCATTGTATTAGTGGCAATAACAAATGAGAAATCTTACTCAGGTGTGGAATAGTCTAAATTGAATATGAGATCATGTATTTCAGAGATGGCATCGTGGTAGAACTGTGTTCAGAATTCACAGATGCCACTCCTGTAAAGGATTTAAAAATCCTGTAGCATAAACCAAAGAATTTCCCCCACTACTATGATCTGCTTTGTTACGTTGTCTTGTTATTTTTGCATAAAATGTTTTTAAATCTCCTGATTCTGCAAAAGCAAACCAAACAAAGAAAAACCTTTCCAGACAGCTACAGACCATTTTTACGGTTTCAAGGAAAAGAATTTAACTTACTTTTACATTTTTTTCCTTTGTTTTTTTCTCTAAATGCAGGGGGGAGGTGTCGTTTTTTTCTGTAAAATGGAAAAGGTTGCTTTTTTCCTGTCACTCTCCCTTTGAATTCACATCAGTATTTTGAAACTTACATGTTGTCAATGCTTACATCTTAAACATAAGTGAATCTTGCCCATTTCTAATGCTTCTAACACTTAATAAAAATACTAAACGTCCTCCCTCAAAATAACTAGTAGGTTTTTCTCTTCTTCAGTTGTGCTACTGCATATGTCCTTCTGGCTGAGGAGGAAGCAACAACTATTGTGGATGCTGAGAAATATTTCAAGCAGGCTCTGAAAGCAGGAGAAATGATTTACAGAAAATCTCAGAACTGCCATTCCCAGAGCCCCCAGCATGAAGCACAGCTGAGTAAGGACTCTGAATCACATTAACTCTTGGGTTTGTGTGAGCAGAAATGTAAAACTAAAGCTATAATTAGGAGAGGTAAGGATTGAAACTGATAGACTAATATTTTTTTGTCTTTGTAATCAGGAAGAGACACCAATGTATTGGTGTATGTGAAAAGGAGACTAGCTATGTGTGCCAGGAAACTTGGAAGAATACGAGAAGCAGTAAAAATGATGAGAGATGTAAGTAAGAGTAAAGAAGACCTGAGTTAACCACTGTTTTCAGTCACATTGTCCAAATTGATGGTTTTAAGTTCATTCCTAGGCATCATAATTAATCTAATTGAATTATTTTCCCATGAGATTTGCACATCGTGATTGGATGGGGCTTTGAGTAACCTGGTCTAGTAGCAGCTGTTCCTGCCCTTCTGCTATAGCAGGGGGTTGGAATGAGATGAGCTTTGATTGCTTGCAACCCAAGCCGTTCTGTGATTTTATGAAATGATGCAATTCTTTTCATGCTGCTTCCATGCCTGTTTCTAACACTCTGAGACAACAGAACATTGAAAAATCCTAGATTATTGTACTGATTTCTGTTAAGCATTTCAGTGATTCAACTGCAATACTGTATGTAATTTATTTCTCTTTACTGATTTGCAGCTGATGAAAGAGTTTCCACTTCTGAGTATGCTGAATATCCATGAAAACCTCCTGGAGGCTCTTCTGGAGTTACAAGCTTATGCAGACGTCCAGGCAGTTTTAGCCAAGTATGATGGTAAGTGATGCCTGTTGGAAAATGTGGGTATTTTTGAATAAGAGTGCAAGTGAAGTGGGCAAGGGATGTCTGTCCACAGGCAGGAGTCTACCCATGACCCCAGCAAGGTGAGCAGATTCCCTTCATCTGTAGCAAACAGATACTTCCTGAGTGCAGGTCAAGTTCTCCTTTTGACTGCTGAGGTCAAATTTAGGCAAACTAAATTGCATACAAATTACTTTCTATGTTTTTAAGTTACTTCTAATCTGTAAAGAAATCCTTGCTTCAATTCAAGGATTATTTTAATTAATCTCTTCTGCATCCCTGGTTATGCCTAAATTCATCAGCCTTTTTCAGCCAGCACATGGCCCTGTAAGTAATTATGTAAATAAGATGGAAAAGGTACTTTTCCTTTCTGTCATCTTCCAGGCTTGCTCTCGTGCTTCTGTAATGCTGAGGTTGCTCGTCAGAGATGAGCAGTGTGCAAACATGCTGTTGGCCAGAGATCAGTGGTGTGCATCAAATGGTGTCGTTTGCTTTCACTTTCAGTCTCAATTAGTAGGTTTCAGATACTGTGTAAGTCTAAGGAAAGGTTAATAAAACATATGCTTATTTTTTATTGCCCTCAGTTTTGCCACCTAGGCAGTGCCCATTTCATGAGTATACAATAGGCTGCTGTCAAAGTAGGGCCTTCAATCACCTTTGGAATGGAGGGACATAGCAGCAGTATTTTATGACAGTTACTCTCAGAAGTTGTTGAGTTCTCTCTTATGTCAATTCTTTATTGTCTCAGGGAATCAAAGGGTATGCTATTTTTGCCCAAATCCTGTGCCACTTGTATATGGCCAGCCTAGCACCCTGCTCCCATTCCTTGATCCTCTTCTGGGTGGATTCCTCTTAATTTATGAAAACCATTTGCACTTTGCCCAGTCCTTGCTTCTGTTAACACCAGGAATTGTGACACTTTCTTAGGGTTGCTGATTTTTTTCTGAGTGTCTGGAAAAATGAGTACAAGCTTCAAACTCCATGCAGCACCCCTGTGTTTTGCTTGACATGACAGCCAGACTTGTAGTAAGTGATGGACAAGCCCAGGATGGGATTTACCAAAAAAAGCAAGAACCATCTGACTATACACAACATGGTACTTGGGAATTAGACCCCAGACTTTGTCTGCTTTTAAAGTAAACTTGCACTGTGGAGTGCTAACCTTCTAATCTGTAATTGTCAGCTCAAACTTGGCTTCAGATATTCTACAAAGATACAACTAACAGAGTTCTCCCTCGTGGAACTGCAGAAGAACAGAAATTGCATTTTTGTTAAAATTCATCTATGTGTCTGTAACGTAATTTTTTGTGATCAGCATCTGGTCAGTCTCTCAGCGTTGTATAAAACTGTGTTAAGGTACAGTTGCAAAATTAAGTAAAAATTAGAAGCTTACTTTAAATCTTTGTGGGTTAATATAGGAAATACATTCTGGTTTTAATTGTATTTATTGTAATTGTAAATTGTATTTATGTGTGCATTTCTCTTTGGATTCAGTTTCAGTGTGTTGGTACATATAGAAACAAAAAATGACTCTATCACCTAAATACAACTTTGAGTTTTCAATCTGAGACTCACTGGTGACTGTGCAAAGAAATTGAAAATTTCTAATCACAGCTGAAATGTTCCAGATGTTACATTCACTGTCTCCCATACCCAAGAAAAAACCTTTAACTCAAAGGATGTGGGTTTAAAATGTTTGTATTGCCTTAGAATCTTACAGCTTAATTATTTTATTTTTTCACAGATATCAGTCTTCCCAAATCAGCAGCAATATGTTACACAGCAGCTCTGCTAAAAGCCAGAGCTGTTTCAGAAAGGTAAGCAAAGACATGTGTGAAAACAATGGTTTGTAGCTAATCTTAGGTTCTGATGTAAAATATGAAGGAAAAAGGTGTAAATAATTTATGTTTTAAAATTACTTCTGAACTGTAAAGAAATCTTTGCTTCAATTCAAGGATTATTTTAATTTTTAAATCTTTTTTATATCCCTGGTTATGCCTAAATAAGTAGCTGTTACATTTCTAAGAGCAAGCTGAGTGTATTTATATATACACATATATTTGTGTGTGTAATTAAGCACAATTTAAATTTCCTTTTTAGCATCCATAAAGTTAGTACAGGTGAGGATGTTTTTCAAGAGCCCATGAATTGGCCAAGTGCTTTTGTGTAAATTCTGTTTTTAGTGTTTTGCTTGGGATTTGTTTTTTGGGGTGGGTGCAGGGAATTTGTGGTAGTTGATGCTGGCATTTCACTGTGCTCTGAGGCTCCACCTCCCAGCAGGTGATGCTGTAACAGGGAGCTGAAAGTCAGGGCACTCACCTGACATGATTGACATGAATTTTCATATGTCATATGGGCATTGGTAACAGTCAAGATACCTAACTTAAAATGAACATTTTTCTCCTAGAAGGGTTTGTTTGTCTTTCTTGATAAATCAGCCAATTTTTAATGAAATCCAAGTTCACAATGCAAATGAACACCTGGTTAGCGTTTATTATGTATTACTTTTGTTCAGTGTGGGTTTTTCCCTTCAGGTTCTCCCCAGAAACCGCCTCCAAGAGAGGGCTTAGTACAGCAGAAATTAATGCTGTGGAAGCAATTCACAGAGCTGTGGAATTTAACCCTCATGTTCCAAAGGTAAGAGTATTTTATTTCTTATTGGACTGCTTTTACTGTATTCTGAAAAATACCATGTTATAATATAATTTTGTTACTGAAGCCTTTCTAGCCCCATGTTTTCTTGAATTTGGTTATAACTCCAGCCATGGAGTTGTTAAGAACATTAGTATTTATATCATAAATGTTTTGTCACCAGATTTTTTTTTTTTTTTTTTTTTTTAATAATAGCTGATGTTCAAACAGGGTTTTATGCACAAAAATTTAAACTTGGAATTTCCTGACTCGTTGGGAAAATCCAGTAAGGTATTACTGAGGGCCCTTTACTCTCAATAAGGGTAGACATTAATAAATATAAGTGCAGATAGTTAAAGTCATAGAATAATCACAGAATGGTTTGTGTTGGAAGGGACCTTAAAGATTCCTCATTCCAACACCCTGCTTCCAAGTCCCTGAAGCCAAATTAAGTTCTTCAAACAATAATCACTCTAGTATTCCAAACCCCTTTATTCTGCTGTGCTTCCAACCATGGCTCCATGGTTATTGAAGGATCTACAGTCACTTATTTTCTTCATCCACATGTAAACAAGATTAAGAGTCTGTGTCACCACAGGCTAATGTCTGGCATCAAAACACAGATTCCACAGAGCATTGGGTGAATAAAATCTTGCATTGCTTTTTGCCGTACTAGGGATGCTTGCAGTAGGAAACCTTGAATGCAGGAGGTTGGCTCAGTGCAGGGTCTAATCCTCTGCAAATGATGATGGAGTCCCAGTGGCTGCTGCTGGGGAGGCTGGAATGATCCGGCCGCTCCGTTATGTCTGCCTGTCCAATCCAATAGAATGTGCACTGAGAAAGCTAATTGCTGGGAGAAATTGCTGCTTGTTTGCATGACTGATCAAGAGCGTAGCAAGTCCATTTCAGACAGTCTCAGACAGATTTTTCTTTAGCCTCTGCCTTTAGGGGCAGAAGATTATAATGCATTATTATTATTATCTAAAAGTTCTTTTGTTTTGGGTATCCTCCAGTTGTTTCTGAAGCCTCATATACCTTTTTAAAGAAGTTAAGAGATCATTTCAAACAGGCTGTTGTTAAAATATGGTCTCTAGTTCTGCAGACAAATGCAAAAACTGATTCCAGGTTTCAGTAATTTGATTTTCTCTTCTAATTGTACATCTCTCCATTCTTCATGGTTTTTTTATTACAATATTGCCTCGAGGCACCAGTTGATGAGATGACAGAGCAGAATTTTATTGGTGCAGGCTGTTTAGAACTCTGAAATGTTTATGGTCAAAGCAAACAAGTGAACAAGGGCGAAGAAGTGAAGCAACTCGCCCAGTGGATCACAGAGGGGGAGGAAAATCTGATCTGTCCCATAGCCTAAAAATAAATGAGTATGTAACATAGAAATCCCTTTGTTCACACATCTGATTAAAGTGATTGTACATAACATCGTTTTGCATAAGGAAAATAAAACAAGGTTTGTTTCTCTTTGTTCTGCTTTTACAAGGCTGGGGTTTGTTTGGAAAGTTAGAACCAGCTGGAAAACTGGTCCTCTTCAGCCATTTCAAATTAGAAATCCATAACTGCATTTTGGTACTGTATGAAGCAATCGTTTGCAGTCATCTTCTGAATATTTTAGAGATTTTTTTATTGTGTATAAAGACTTCACAACCTTCAGTTCAGTACTGAGATACCTTCAGTACTGTTACCTTGCCTGTTTCATGCTTATGGATGTGAAAACCTGCCAGGCTGGAATTTTTCTGTTTATGTGATAACATGGGCTCAGAGAGAGCTAAAGCCTGGAGTTGAGCATTGGTGTGTTGTGGCAATACTTGTAGTGGGGCTTCACCACCACTCCTGCATTTATATTCCCAGTTAGCATAATGGAAGAGTGGGCACTGTTGAGAGCATGAGGAGTCGGGTCAGGGGTCAGATATTTGAGACCATTTTCCCACAGCAGCCCTGTGTGAGTGATCCTTTACTGTGTTTAAAAAAAAAAAAAAAAATTCCAAAAAAAATTGAAGAGGATTAGAGGGGATTAACAAGAATATTACCCTCTGGAGTGCAGGCCCAAGGCACGGAGAGAAGAACCTAGCCAGGCAGCAAATGTGCTTTATTTGGCTGGGGCACAACCCCTCCTACATTCCTTGAAGAGTCTGAATGGGAAAAGTTAAGTCCTCAAACTGGATTAGTAAATAATCTCATAGTTTGTGGCATCTGCCGAAATAAATCGGTGAGTTAGCTGCATTCTTACACTTTGGGGGACACTCCAAGGAATTGCCAGCTACACTGATCAAAGATGTGCATTAACTTTGGCTGTTACTGAATGAGACACTGTATGGTAGGAGAGAACAGCTCACAGGTAAATACTAGAGCTGAAATGGTCATTTCATTCTTGTAAAAAGTAGTCCTCTGTTTTTAAAAGCTAAGTTCAAATGAATACCTGACTTTTTTAATGTACCTTGAGAAAACGTGATACATTTTAAAAATTGCATGTTCTGTGTTGCAAAAGAAATGGGAAATGATGAATCCTTGTGTTCTTTGACCCTTCTGAGTATCAGATTTTCTGCTGATGGAGGGAGAGGGCTGAAACTGAAAAAATCTGAAATCAAAGATACTTTGTGGTAGCCCAGAAAGACCACATTAAAAGAAGATTTTCCTGCGTTTGGTTTATTATTCTTCCTTTGGTTAGCACACTGACACTTTCAGGTTTGCTGCTTATACTTTAGAGCTAACTTTCAGTGATGAAGTAATGAGCAAAAATACCGTTGGTTTGGGGTTTTTTGTCAGCCTAAATTTGTCCCTCATTGGTGTTGCACGTGCAGCATTATGCTTAACGTCTGTTCCACAAGAATGTATTTTTATTTTGTCTTACTGAAGCTGTATGCTTTTTCCTGTTTTTTTTTTTTTTTCCTGTGTATGTGAAAGCCTAATTTAAGAGTCATATACACAGGAGTATGTTTTGCTGCTTTTCATTTCTCATGTGAGTGCAGCCTGGCTGCTTTGTGGTAGAAACTTGCCCCTTCTACGCTCAGTTACGCCTAAAATGATCATTTACGTTTCACAATAAAAGGTTTTGGAATATTCCATGTAACCAGGTGGGCTTTCCATTTTTCCTTTCAGTATTTACTAGAAATGAAAAGCCTAGTGCTGCCTCCAGAGCACATTCTGAAGCGAGGGGACAGTGAGGCAGTAGCCTATGCTTTTTTTCACCTCCAGCACTGGAAGAGGATAGAAGGAGCCCTAAATCTGCTACACTGCACTTGGGAAGGCAGTAAGTATCTCCTTTTCTTTTTTTCTGTACAGTAGACTAGTCTCTCTGCCTTTACCCTCCTCAAACATGATTGGTTCTCTTTGTGAGGAGCTGGTTGCCTGAATAGATACAGATCTAATGTCACTCACCCTTTTTGCAGCATTTAGGATGATCCCGTACCCGTTAGAGAAAGGCCATCTTTTCTATCCCTATCCAAGCTGTACCGAAACAGCAGACAGAGAGCTGTTGCCAAGTAAGTGGTTTCTAAGCAGTAATGATAATAAAACACAGGCCAAGGACATATTCAGTTTGTGGTATTCTGTATTTACCTTACTGTGATTTTTTTAGTTTGAGCTTCCTGTGAAGGGGTTTCAGCTATTTGTTGATGTCCCTCCCAGAAGATCCTGAAGCACTTGACGTGTGTGTGTGTGGTAAATGTCAGCTTGATGCTGTAATAGCCGAAGTCCTTCAGAGATGAAATCTGTGTGTGGTACATTCAGACTGAGTCTGGCCAACTTTGAGAACAACAAAATGGACCATTTGTTAAAAATTGCTTTTAAAAGAATTTGTGGATTTGACTGCTTTTGTAGCAAGGAATCAATCCATGGTTCTAGTCCTGCACTGGGTATGCAGTAAAACCTGACTGTGATCTTACAGAGAATCTTTGGTTAATCTGTAGCTTCGTAGAACAGGTATTGTTTTCTGTCATTAATTCAATGGTCTGTATTTATCTGCTGGCTGCCTCCTCGAACTTCTTATCCATGTATTTCTACAGATTTATAATAACATTTGATACTGAAAAGTAAGTCTTATCCAGCTGCTCTTTGCTTCAAGGTTACTTTATGCAATTATGAGCCTACATGTTTTTTCCTTTGGGCAAGACAAATAAACTGTATCATTACTGCCTGTACCCAGGATATTCAGGAAAATAGCATTAATTTAGATTAGAGTTGAGCTGTTAATTATATATCTTAATTGAATTCCTTTGGGGTTGAACTTCTATATCTTGAAGAAACACAATTCCCCTGGGACTGGAAAGGGCTACTGCAAAAGCACCAGCAGCCCCACAGAGACCACAGCTGCGAAAAGGAAAACTGCACAGACGTGTTTCTGTTTAAAAGCCTGAAGTTATATTTAAAATGTGTAATTTAAATTTGCCCCCAGACTGCTTTAAATTACTCATTTCTCACTTATGCAGGATATTGCACAAGGAATTCCTTGGTTAGCAACTAACCCTAAATTGTAGACTTCCCAGCATAATTAAACACCAACACATGCAGATATTTCAACAGGATCACTCACGCATTCCTGTTATGTTTTAAATATAAAACTACCTATAAATAAAATCATCTTAACACTTTTATTGCAGTACTTCCTCGAGAAATCTTGGCACTTAATTTTTAAAAAAATTTATCTATTTAAAATAACGTTGACCAAATCAGTGATTCAGAAAACCTGGACTGGTCTGATGAGTAACGCTTCTCAAATGTCTGTGAACGTATAGAATTAGCTTTACTTGTCTTTACCTATTTTGAATTTGGTTTTAATTTCTCAGTGTAGGAAAAGCTACTGCAAAAGGAATTAATTCCTATTTTTTAAACACTTTCCTAAATTATATTGCTCCATGTTTTAGAAATTAGGTGAGTTTCTACATAGTATAAGTCTCTGGGTACCATTAACATCTCTGATGGATGTTAGACATGGATTTCCAAATATTCTACTTAACTGTGCTCCAAAATCATATCATTAAAACCAAAACAAACCCTGAGCACTTTGCCATTAATGAGTTGCAAGAGCACAAGACACTTTCGGTGGGTTTACTCTTCTAATGGTGCTTTAATGTGCCAGCATTCATAAACAGTAACTGGGAGGGTAAAGTGTCTTTTTCCTCCTCAGACTTCAGTTTAAAAAGAATACAATTGTATTTTCTCATTTTACAGAAAAAAGCTTATGTATAATTTTAGGTTTTTGTTAGGTTTTAAAAACAGCTTGTCAAGAAGGGCAGTTCTTTTATAATTACTTATGTCTATAGAAACTCTTTTCTTCTTCATGTAAAAAATCTTTTCAAATCATTGGATAGAAATCAGAGCTGCAGGTATCCAGAGCCAGTAAGTAATTGCACATTCACCAAGCAGGTCCTCGGCAAGTGACCAGTAGTAGTGTCGTGAGTGCTGAAAGCTCTACATGCCACCCTTGGCCTGGCTAATCACCCGCTTTGGATTTTGTTACCAGAGATTGGAAATTGCAAGGAGCTGCTATGTACAGAATTTATAACCCAGTCCTGGTGCTGTTTTCTTTGAGGTCTGCTCTGTCAGCTGCTCTGAACAGATTTACTGTAGTCTACAACCAGAAGTCTTCAAGAAGTACTAAGAAATAGATGTATATATAACATGCTGGTTGTTTTGTACTTGCTCAGCTTCTTACTGAGTGTGGAGATGTCCTGTTCTTTTCAGGTAACAGGGTTAGAGCTCCAGAGAGTTAAAAGCACCTGAATTGTTTTAGTTGGTGTGGGTAATTTTGACAGCTTGTGAACTTGTTCCGGTTTAGTCAAATTTAGAAATATATCCTCTGAGAGAAGGCCCAACAACCCCTCCCCCCACCAGCTTCGGGAAAAATAAATTTTCCTCAAAGGAAAGTGAAAGAGATAAAAACTATTTAACAAACACACGGGAAAAGGATAATAATGCTAAAAAATAAAATTTTGCTGTGGAGAAAAAACCTGGGAAAATGTTAGAGTCCTCCCTTTGGTCTCCTCGGAGCTGGGGCTTGGCCCAGGGCCAGGCCCTCTGTGCTCAGTGGAAAGTCCTCCCGATGTGCTCTGGTATTGAAGCAGTCCAGCAGAAAAGGGAGAAAATCTGAAATTCCAGGGAAGGAAAAAAAAAGTTCAACTCTCAGTCTCTCTCCAGAGAAAAAGAAACTGAAAAACTGGCCAAAAACTGACTGGAAAAAAAACCTGCAAGCCGGGTGCTTCCTCGCTCCCCTGCCGCAGCTGGAAAAAGAAATAGTCACTATCTCTGTGTGACCTTGAACAAGCTGCAAACTGCTTTGAAAAAGTTTTGCTCCGTTTTTCCTTCCTCCTCTCAGGCTCAGTTTAAAGGCATAGAAAGGCACAAGAATTAATTTCTGGGCATAGGCAGCGATATGGGATACACATCATGAAGTCACCCCAAGACAGAACTTTACAGGTGTTCCCTCTGTCCTGTTAGAAGAGTAGGTACCAGAAACTGAGCCTGATGAAATGCTTCAAAAATAAAGCCCATGCAAATGAAAAATATGACTGGGAAGAGAATATTAATAATGAAAACAAATATATAATGACTATTAATAATGAAAACAAGCATGTAATGTAGGGGAAAAATTTTTAAGTTAAAGTACTGGAACCTAAGATGTGCTGCATGAGTCTTTCCTTCTGAAAGTCCAGAAATGAGCTACAAGGCTATAAGTAATTCAGAAAGCAGTCCTTGGTTATCAAATGTCAACATTCTTCATTTTTTCCTTTCAGCATTTCATGAAGTCTCCGTTTACCCCCAGAAGGAGCTTCCCTTTTTCATCCATTTCACAGCAGGCCTGTGTTCCTTTTCAGCCATGCTGGCCCTCCTTACCCACCAGTTCCCTGAGCTGATGGTCACTTTTGTGAAAGCTGTAAGTACCTCTGTCATGGGGCTTGCTTAGGTTTCTCCTAAGTTTTTGGGAATTTTGATGTCCAGGGTGAAATAGCCTCTAGTCAGTCTCATGCTTGTGGGGCATAAATTATTTTATCTGGTTTGCAAGAATCTCCGTAGTGACAAACACAGGTTGAAATTTGGGCAAAATGTCTATTTTGACAAGAGATGAACTACTGCTGTTACATACCATGGTTTTAATTTGCACTGTTACAGTGAGAGAGCAGCATTTCAGCACCAGGGAAATTTTTCCACAGAGCACTGTGTTGAGTATGGATTTTATCCGTGTGGAAGCGAACAACTGCTGTGGGAGAGCCTCAAAAATAAAAGCTGAGAAACAAAGTGCATAGGCAGCTTCCTGCCCCAGCTTCTCAAACTACTCCAAGCAGTAGGTTTGGCCTTTATTGAACTGTGGATCTCATGCAGTAGAGCAGAGTAGTGAATAAAGAGCTCCGAACTCTTTAAGTGAATCATTTATTCTGGCTTTGCTAATCAAAATAGAGAGAAAAAGACATTTGCTTCCTGGCTGGTTTAATGCAACAGGTAATGGAGACCCAGGAGGAAAGCCCTTCTTTTTTAAGGATACTTTGCTCCTAAAAGCGTTGGCTTTGCTAGTGAGCCCAGTCTAATGTCCAAGTCCTGCAGGTCTGAGAGTGGGGCCTCATTTCCACACAGTTGTGTTGATCTTTATGCTGGAAAATGTAGTTGGACATGCCAGTGACAAATTTCAGTGCTGCTCATAGTTGGCTGGGTTCATAGTAACTAGGGACTAACTATCTGCTTGATTAATTCTATAAGGGCTGCATTAGCAAAGTTGTATGATTTCCAAAGAGATACAAGGCCAAATGTTATGCTAACAAAGAATTGCTTGGTGAAGTTCTCTCTGCTGGGTTTCTTGAACCAAAAAAAAAAAAAAAAAGAAAAGACTTTGTAGAATTGAGTTGGGATGTCCAGTGACATGTCTCAAGTGTGGGGAAAAAACTCCCAGGGTTTGGTCATTTGGCAGTGTGTTTATTTTCTTTAGGAAAAGATGATCAAGAGGGGTGCGCATTGCCACAGCATTCCCCCAACCAAATCACAGTGGCAGCAGGCACAGACAGAGGGGTTCTTGACACTCTCTGTGGCAGTTTAATACCAGCAAAAGTTGAAATTGTGTACTGAGATCATCAGGCAAGTAGGGAATTCTGTATTACTCTCTTGAGATTGACAGCTGAGAAGGAAATACCAACGTCCAGTATTCTGCTAGTTTAGCTAGAATTAATGTTGACTCTCAATCATACTCTAATGATAAAAATTCTTCCATATTTTATTTTTAGATGATTGTACTCATGATCCCATTCCTGATGTTTTCAGAGGGATTCAGAAAACCTGTAAGAAACAATGATACTCAACATCAAAGTAGCATTTCTGGTTTTATTGCCCACAACAGGGGTGTTGCAGCTAGATGATTTTTAAGGTCCCTTCCAACCCAAACCATTCTATGATTCTGTGATTCCATGTTTTAGTTAATAGATTGCTTGAATATTTTAACTATAGATAATGCTGTGGTGGCTGCTACTTTATACATACTCTCTTGTCTTCTGGAGGTCTGTAGTAGTAGCATCTAGTTGAATTTTCATACCAAAAATGGAAGATCATCTTTTATTTAATGATACCAGCCTTTCCACTCAAGCAATAAATAAATAAATAGAAATAAAGCAATTATTATTTGCTATATTGAGCATTGTATCTTCAAGTAATTCCAGTGCTTTAAGCTTTCTAAATTACTTTTTCCTATGTATTTCATTACTTCAAGTGTTTTTCATCTTACTGTTCTTTAACTTATTAAATATAGTAATTTGAGATAATAAAGTTCTAGCTGGTATATCTGGAGTGCTTTGGCCATAGATTAAAGCAATGCAAAATGTATTTCCAACTCTTGAATTTCCAAGAAACCTAGAGCACGGTTTTAGGAATGGCAATTGGAAAGTATTGTGTATATGGAATTTTTCACTGTAAATCTCCAAGCAATGGCTCCTTAGATTACATTTCAGTTACTTCTTAATCAAACTGTTTTTCCAGCAGTTGAATCCACAGTGAGCTGAATGCCTCAGAAGGGCTTTAAGAAGTTGAATACCTTTCTATTGACTTGAAAAATCTGAGTTTACATACTTTCATTTGTTAGTGCTTGAGTTTGTTTCCTCCATAATAAATCACAGGGTAAACCTTGGCAAATTGCTAAAAATATTCCAAGTGGCCAAAAATCACAATGAAGCATTTCCTAGTTCCAATGTATACAGTGTGATGCAGCATCAGCAGAGGCCGGAGCGCTGGCACTGGCTGCGGCAGCGGGAACCACTCCTGCGCCCGCGCTCCCAGCCCTGGGAACCGGCGCCACGGGGAGTTTTGGTGTCTGCACGGCTCGGAGGGTTTGCACGTGTTGGGGACTGGTGCTGGCAGAATGTTGAGCGTTTACTGATGCACTTAAGGGTCCGTGAAGGTGCCCAGAACAGCTGTGGCTGCTGCATCTCTGGAAGTGTCCAAGGCCAGGTTAGACAGGGCTTGGAGCAACCTGGGATAGTGGAAGGTGTCCCTGCCCATGACAAGGTGTTGAAATTAGATGATCTTTAAGGTCCCTTCCAACCCAAACTGTTCTGTGATTCCATGATAACTGTGTTAGTTGGTGCCGGTGAGGACAGTGGAACAGGCAGTGGTAGGGGATCCACGGGAGCTGCAGTACCAGTGCAGGTGCTCCCTGGGCCTCGCTGTTTGTTTCATCCAGATTTCTGATCTCTTGGAGAATCACACTGTTTGTGATCATCAGACAGCTCTGTTTCTCAGTAGTTGCTGTTTAGAGTCTTCTCAGTAAGTGACAGAAGGGAGGAAGGTATGCAAATGACGACAATCTGAACAGCTCACTGAACAAGCTGAAAAACACTGCTAGATAAAACAACTTCTGTTACAATTGCAGTCAAAAGGTTCTGATTGTTTTTTCATTCAGTATGTATTTTTACTTTTTAATAATTACACAGATGGAGAAGTGGGTGGATGTGTATCATCTTGCAAAAGTGAGGTTGCACAATTCCTTCTGTAATACAAGGACACCAAGAAGTCTGCAAGAACACCAGTGATACAGAGTGACAGCAGGCACTGTAAACATTTCTCAGGAGTTCCTGAAAACACTGAACATACCTTCACAGAACCATGGAATGGTTTGGGTGGGAACGGACCGTAAGGCTCATCCTGTTCCACCTCCTGCCATGGGCAGGGACACCTTCCACTATCCCAGGTTGCTCCCAGCCCCGTCCAACCTGGCCTTGGACACTTCCAGGGATGGGGCAGCCACAGCTGCTCTGGACGATTCCAAGCAGATTGATCGCATTTTTTGCATCTGAACCTTATGTTACTGGAATAGACCAGTATAAATTATTTTTAAAATACTGAAAAAAATAGTGTAGCAGTGTTCCTGCTGTATCCTACTGAAAACAACTTTCTTTTTCAGGGAATTGGATAAAATCCTAAGATCGTCCCTGTTCCAAAGTGGTTTTATATGGATTGCTTGATATTTTCACAACAAAGAAAGAAGTCATGGGACTTAAATTAAAAATTGGCTAATTTTTATGATTGCGAGATTAGGAGAAAACATTTCTCATTCTGGCTGTTCCCTAGCTCCCTGTTGGAGGATTCCTTGCCATTTTGTCCATGGCAGCCATCTAGGGACAGAAACTAGGGCAAAGCAGAGCTGTGTCTGGCAAGTCCTGCTTTGTGTGACACTCTGCTTTACTTTCGGAACAAATCCCCCTACCACTTTACCCAAAGCTCATTAAGTGAGACTGGAGAATTAACTTTTTAGCCAGCTGCTGAACTTTTCATATTTATAAACACTTGAGTCTTTTGCTTATCTAAGAGAAAATGTGTATAGTTTGGAGATGTGCACTTCCCTGCCAATGTGTAATGAGTGGTTCTACACTTGGTAGGAAAAAAAAAGCCTGAAGTTTCCTGTCAGAGCTGAGTGTCGATGCCAAGGGCAAAGGTTTCTTGCCTTGCTAATCTACATCTTAACTCATGCACTTAATGTGAAGGTGCCACACGCAAACAGGCAGGGAAGAAGCTCACTGCAAGGAAAAGCTCCTGCACTGCTGCGAATGTTATGTTTTAAAAGCCTTTTTAATGTAATATTTGAGGTTATGATAGAAGCCAGGAGGGCCAAAGTAAAAGCTTCAAAGTAAATGAGTCCTGTTGTTGCTAACTCATGAAATGAGGGTTTGCACAAGGATAACCCAAATGCCAGTGGAATATTTGGGGGATGGGTTGAGAAGGTGCAGGGGAGTTTGCACGATTTGTTTTAGCCTAATCTTACTTCTGGAACTGTTTAGATGGCATCTAGAATATGGATCCTGCCTGGAAGCACAGACTGGTCTTGGTGGATGGGCTGTTCACTTTGAGGTGGTGACCTGTAAATAATCTATGCCTGAATATTCAAAAAATGAGGTGATCATTAAGGTCCCTTCCAACCTAAACAATCCTGTGATTCTCTGACAGATCTGCTGTCCTCTTCTCCCATGTCTGTTCAGCCCTGAAAGCCCAGTGCTGAGGCCCAGTGCTGAGCAGCTGGAAGAGTTGTAGTACGGAGCAATGCCATTCTAACCCTCGTGCTTTTGCCCAGGTGCTGCGGGTGCTGTGGCCAGTGAGTGCTCCCAGCGTTCTGGCCTCCAGCTGAATGGACTGCACCAGGGGTGAGTGGACAAAGCTGGAATTGGGGCTTCCAGAGGGTTTTTCTTCTTCTGTGTGTCTTCATTAATATCTAATATTTACAACAAGCCTATTTCATGGCATCAGCAGTGAAGGGATTGGAGTTCAGTTGCCTTGAGGGAAAGACACCAGGGTGGTTTTTGTTCATACCTTGAGTCTGAAGAAGGAAGTTGGTTTGGAAACTGAGCTGATTTATTGTTGTGTTCTGTTTTTTCCAGTGCTTTGGGACACTTCTTTCACCCTTCAGTTTCACTGTGGAGCACACAGAGGTCCTGCTGCTGTCCAGCCCCTGGCATAAGCTGACTCCAGTGTGACTGGAGTGTGTTTTCCATGATAGCTTGATTTTATTCTCATGAGCCTCTCTTGGTGGTTCGCTGACCCCCAGTTGTGGGGGCCAAGGAAGAAATCTGGGCTCTTCAAACTGATATCTTTGACAGGCTTCCACGTTGATGGTGCTTAACATACGAATTTCTTCTTTGGCCTTAATCTGTAATCATCTAAGAAAATAGTTCTTGTTGAGCAATAGTTTATTGCTCTCTAAATCACTTGGACAACTGGAAGCTCATACTTCCTCTGTAAGAAAGGAGAATACACAAACTGAGCAGGTGTTCGGGGTATTGATACTTCCTTCTCAGCTGCAGATGCACCAGATACTTGGCTTAGATTTAATTTTATAAGCCTTTTTCAAAATATTTGTTAACAGCAAAGTATGGTTCTGCTTTCTTTATTAAAAGGTTGCTACTTAACACATTGAATTTGTTGACTTCTTAAGTGTCTGTTTAATATAGATTATAATGTGCAAACAAAGATTTGTTTCTTCTCTATCTTACGAGCTTGCAATACTCAAGGAGATGGTAAACACCTCTATTTCGTGTTACTTCATTAGATTTATTTGTGCATCTTTTATTCTTCAAGACAAAGCATTTTGAAAGACAGGATGGTTTCTGAAACTGCCCAAAATATTGTGATGTCTGCATGGGAGTCTGTTGGGAGACCTGAACTTTCAAGTGTTAGTCCAGTGTAATGTTGCTGTTGATATGAAGACTTGAAGAGAGTGGAGATGGGGAAAACTCTTCAAAGGATTTGCTTGATATACAGACCAGCCCTGAGGGTTTGTTTACTGCAGAGGTGAAAGGATGGCTGTGGCAACCAAGTGGTTTGAGGTAATTGGTGTGACTTCTGTTTCCACTCTCCCATTAGATCAAAAGTCTTTTTCCCACGCAGGTCTGCTGCTTGGCATCAGAGTCATGTTAGCCCAGGCTTCTTAGAAGGGGAAGAGATAAAAATAGCACAGGCTTGTGGATAAATGCTAATTCTGAGCACATGAAAACCCATCATCTTACTTTTTGCAGATAAACACATATACTTACCTCTAAGAACGGGGGAGATTTTACATGTTTGATCTCCACTATCTTTGTGAATGTTTGTGACATTGATGGCTTCTTTCAAAGGTGGTGTAAATTATTCCAGTTTCTGAATCCTGGATGGAAGAAGCTTGCTGTAGCAAGTAGCTTGCTGTATTCTCTGAAACAATCCCTAAGTCAGTCAATTACAAGTCACTTGAATGGACTTAGAATACCTCCTTACACAGAAGATGAAGAATGAATTATTTTTCTTTTTCCTTATGTTCAAATCCTTCTTTACCTTGTAAACCAAGTTCTATGAAGCAGAAAGTCACCTCTGCATCTCATGTAAGTGTAGTTTGTTTGTAACTCTGAAGGGAAACACACTTGTTTAGGTAGAAATGCCATTGTTTGCTCTCCACTGCATATTTCTGTTGACTGGACTTTAATCCAGGTTAAGTATTTGAATTCTTCAAGGAATCAAAAGGGAAGCCCTACAGAAAGATACTACCAGTGTTTTTAGAATTACCTAACTACTAGAATGTAATTTTCTCAACTTTCTTTCCAGTTGGTCATTGGGGCTGTTGCTCACTTTGGAATCATTGTGGTGATTAATAGGCCTGTTGTGTTCATGTGATTTCACTTCTTGGTCTGCAGGGGCCCATAAGGTAACCAGTCTAATGCTTTTTAAAGTTGAACCTTTTCCAGCAGTTGTGTGGGGTTATAAATGAAGCTCTGCCTCCCATGTATCATCCCAAGAGCTGCTTTCTCTCACTGTCCTCCCTTGACATAACAGTAACAGAAAGGGGATGGGCTTGTTCTGAAAGGAGAGTTGGCAGCAGGCTGTGTAATGAAAATCTTCCTGTCTCTAGAAGTGCCAGCAATTCTTGAGGAAGGAATGCTCTCTATGATTTTCCAGCAGGCTTCTCCATGCTTTTTGGAAGTGTTCCTTTGCCACTTAGGAGCAGGGACTTTAACCTGACTCATACCTTAGTAATACCTTATCAATTATGTTGTGTGTATATATATATATATAAAAATTACAGTTATGACTCAGGACAGATAAATATTGATGTAACTTCCTTGAAACAAGAACTGTGGTGACTTTACAGCCATTGGGATGGCAATAGCTTTTTCACAAGGCTTTATATGGCATTAACAGACTCCTCATATTTTCAGTTCATTCAGAGTAGCCAGTGAAAGTCAATCTTTAAGATCAGCATTTATTTCTATACCTGAATCTAATATGTGTAATTGTAAACCAGGGTAATTATAGGCTCTTCGATCATTTAGGCAGGGTTTGAGTTTGGGGTGGGTTTGGTTTGTTGGGTAGTTCTGGGTGCTAGCAGTGTCTCTCCATGTCAGGACCAGGTTAGTTCTTGATCAGGATGTCCAGGAAGAGAATGTGGCTGCATTTGTTCCTGCCAGCCTCTGACTTCTCCAGGAGTATTTTCCAAAAAGGACAGGAAGGGTAGGAAAGGGGGCAGTGTTACCACAGTAAAACTATTGTTTGTGAAGCAATTAAGCAACTGAATTATTGTGTGAATTTGCCCTTTCTTACCATTGATTTTAATGAAAAGTGTCTAAAGATCTTTGTGAATCAGGAGTTTATTGCATGTGCATCTGGAGAGATGACACAAATGTGATTTAGCACATTACTGAAGCAGTTTCCTAATGTTGTCTGACTTGAAGTGTTTGGAAGCTGATGCTTACATGCTATTGGCCATTTGATTTCATGTAGCCACAGAAGTAGGAGCATTTCAGTACAGTGTACCATGATGGTGCAGTGGGTGCTGCTGGCTATTGGCACTGTTAGAATAATAAAACTCTTACAGCAGAGGTGAGGCAGTTTAGAATAATAAATATTTCAGGGTAGCAAGGTCTGTTCATTGCCACCCTAGTCCATGTGGGCTATAAATCACATCAGAATTCTGGGGAATAATCTCTGGCAGATACTTACCATGCTGGGAGCCCTTCATTTTTGAAATTTGGAATAGATGCCTGTTAGTAGCTTTTATGCATGTACGTATGTGGCAAAAGGACTTTTCATACTGTCAGACACCTTAGTCACTGAGGTTATGGGGATAAATTCATATGGAGATGGCCCTGGAGTGGTTCTTCATCCAGGTTTGTCACAGGCCAGTTCCCTTTGTGCATCTCTCCAGCACTGGCCGGGTATGTTTATTCCCTGTTCCTCATCCTGGAATTGTTGTGAGGGTGCCAAGCCTCGTAGATCCATGACTCTGAGCAAGGCAGGGTGTAAAGGTCATAGTTGAGACCATTAATAACAAGGTGCAAACGGCTGGTTTATATGTAATGTGAAGCTTTTTACTTATTTCATTTTTGCACTTCGGGGGCTCTGTTTGCTTATGGAGCACTTGGTGTCTGGTACCTATTTAGGCTGAGAGCAGGCAATTGGGTTCCTTCAGGCCTTCAGAGGAATGCAGAAAATTGTTCTCTGGTGTTGTAATTCTGCTGGGATAACTGGAGCTTATTTGTCTCACTGCTTATTAAATGCATACTTGTCTAGAGGTCTTCTTTTTTTTCTTTTTTCTCTTTTTTCCTGAGAAACGTTGGGTGAATCCCAAGGACCACAAGTGAGAGGAGGATTCCAGGAGGAGGGGGAGAGGGAAGTGCCTGCACCTCTCCACAAGCTGCATCATCCACCTCCAGTGCCAGCAGAATGAAGAGGTTAAATATGAGAGCAGACTCCCTTAGGGAAAGGAGACGTGTATGGGGCTCAACCAGGCATAAATTAATATTGCCCTTCCCCCTGCTTGGAGATGAGACATTGAGGGGAGCAGCATCTCCCAAACACTAATGGATGGGGCATGTAGTTGGGAGCCAGTGAGGCTGCGCTGAGGTGTCCGAAAGGGCCCAGCTGTGGAGGTTGGGAGCAGATGTAAACTGGTGCTGTGCTCTTTGCAGAGAGCACTGTGGGCAGCAGGGCAGTGGGGGTTCATGGAATCACAGAATATCCTGAGCTGAAGGGACCTGCAAAGATCAAGTCCAACTCCTGGCTGTGCGCAGGACACCCCAATGATCCCACCCTGTGCTTGAGAGCATTGTCCAAACGCTCCTGGAGCTCTGACAGCCAAGGGGCTGTGACCATTCCCTCGGGAGCCTGTTCAGTGCCTGACCACCCTCTGGGGGAAGAACCTTTTCCTGATGTCCAGTCTAAACCTCCTCTCCATCACTCATACTCTACCAGCTTCTGAGCAGTGCCCAGCTTGCCCTGTTTTGCTGTTACAAGGGACAGACTCCTCCTGCATTTAATTAGGATGGCTGCAGAGGTGACGTATGAGCTGTTGTCACCTGCTTTTGGGTCAAAGATCTCTACCGATTAGTCAGGATGACGGTAGCAATCACAGTGGGCTTCTGTGTTCAGTCTCCTGTTCTCTGAATTCACCCATCTTACAATAAAGGTGGATAGAGAGTAAAGGCAGTTTCAGTTTCCAGCTCTGTCTCCTGGCTGCCTCCTCCCTGTCTGGAGCCTCCTTGGCAGGGTGTGCTCTGCACGCCCCAGCCCTTACACTGGAGGGACAAGACGGTGATCAGGGATGCTGCTCATGTGCTTGGAATTTTCCTCATTTCCAGCCTTGACTGCTGTTCTGTGCTCTTTGGTGGGATCTTCAGTGAGTCTGGTCATTGGGGAGAGCGAGATAACACATCCACGCTTACGGCATCGGTAAGGGTGCATCCACCACGATGAGTGTGTTCCTCCGTTGGGATCTTCCCCTTTTGGTTATTTCTGGCCAGCAACGTTTTCCTTTTACTCTGGATGCACTGAATTGTGCAATCACAGTGTGGCCTCATCGGTTGGACCCTTCTCTTAACAACCTCTTGATTTCTTTGCTAATTTGGCTGTGGGCTTTCATCAGTTATAAAACAGAGTGACACAGTATGTGACTATTGCATTCTCCTGCCTTGACTCACCGGCTGTGATTGCAGAGCAGTGATCCCCCTGCTGCTAGCTGGAGCAGCCCTCGGCTGAGCAGCTGACTCGGCTGACTCGGCTTCAGGAATATGGGATGTGAAAACTTGCACTCAGATCTTGACAGGCTGTGCAAATTTTAGTCCAAGTGCCACAATAAATCTGTCCCTGTGAGCTGGGCCTGTTACAGCAGGTGATCCCCCCCATGGATTACACTGATCACAGGTACCTGAGCAAAGCCCTTCTGCGCCTTTATGAACTCAATGGAGAACAGAAAAGGCCCATGGGGCGACAAAGTGGTGTTGGGACTGGGATGTAGCTTGGCAATGTATTCAGCTGCATTGCTGAGCTCAAGAACTTACAGATCTTGCCATTACCTCCATCCTGATACATGGTGGTGTCACCTGGGCAAAGGCCTGTTCTCACCGGTGTAGAGAAAATCAGAACTATAGAATCTCCTGGACTGTGGAAGAGACCCACAGGGAACATTTGGCTGTCAAAGTCTGATTCCTGGCCCTGCACATGATTCCATGTTTCCAATGCCTTCTACCTCCTCCTGTGTGTCCTGTCCAGCTGCTTCAGAGAAGGTAACATATTCAGAAGCTCATTAAGCAATTAATTCTGCTCCTTGTCCTTGAGTGCAGACATGCTTTTGACTTGAAGATAATTAGAAGATGAACTTGCATAAAAGGCTCCCTGCACATTTTAGGTAGATTACTTAAGAGGGGCTTGTGAGAGGGACTGAGTGTTCCCTGGTGAGACTGCAGCCTTCAGAAATGTTTCGAGATGGAGAGCAGCTGTTTGCCAAGGAGGAGTGTGCTGAGCGGAGCTTCTGTGCGGCTCATCTGCAGGAAGGCGCTGACCAGTCTGAATTTCCTTCAGCCCACAGTGGGACCTTGTCTTGCACAAGCACAAGTTTGCTCTGGCTGACCAGTGTTTCTATTGCAGTTCTGTGGAGTTTTGCTAATTGCTTGTTAGTAAATGAGTGTAGCCTTGCTTAGTCCTTTGCAGAAGAAACTGTCACTTCTTCTGTCAGGTGGACTTGAGCTCGATGGGCTGTCTCCATGACTGCTTTCCAGGTACTTCTGTAGCACTTGCAGTTGATTTCAAGTATTTTTACTCCTCTTATTTACTGCTGTGACAGAGGACCGCAGCTGCACAGGTGGACCTGGCAGGGCTAGGGAGGGTTCCTGTCTCAGCTGTGGTTACACTACAGAGCACTGGAGGCATCCAGTTTCAGCATCTCAGTGATGAAACCGGTAAGGGGGGAAGCCAATAAACCCAAGAAAACCTGTTCTTGGAGTTTCCCTCTTTGTTTTAAAATATGAACATCTGTGTTCAAAGGGAGGGTATATTTTGGCAGCAGCCACTGATTAAGGTGTCATTCATCAGGTGGGCCCTGATCTCCTACAGATCTCCTACAGATGCCCCCCAGGGTCCTCTACAGAAGAAGTGTTTGTTGGCGGCTGACCCCGGGTCCCCAGGCACTGGGTCCTTCCCAGCCCAGGGAGTGTGTCCTGCTCTGGGAGGGTGGCTTGGATTGATGGCTGAGGGGGCAGCATTTTTTTCAAATCTGTCATAAATTGATGGTAGGTGGAGCAGTAATGAAGATAAATGAGAGGCTCTTCCCAGTCAATTAGCCTGTGCTGATGGATGCTGCACTGGCTTGGGATGCCTTTGGCCTGGCTCAGACCTCCCGCTCACCTGTCAGCATTCCTCGGTACAGCCGGGATGGGAAAATTGTCCCTCCCTGAAACTCAGAGGGTCTTGGAAGGGCCTGGGGGGGAGACCAGAAGTCTCCTGGGTAAACACCAGCTCCAGTCCAAGAGCAGGGACGGTGCTGCCGAACCCTCTAGTGCTGTCAGGGAATTGGTTTAATTCTGTAAGAAACAGGTTAGGCAGTGGGAAGGTGGGATTCCATTAAGAGCTCCATTAAAATGTCACCTTTTGGCTTGGCTGTGGCTTTGCAGCAGCTCTGCTGAAGGTCCTTTTTCTGCATGAGCACTCTCGGGGGTCTGGCATGGAGGAAGGTGCTTAATCCAGGCTCTTTTAATTCTTTGAGCAGTTCCCCCATCAAAACCGGTTTCAAAGTGGTTTTCTCTCCCCACTTAAACTATTATTTCCTAGGGCCATTGAGTAAAATTCCTGTTCGGAGATGCTCTTGGTACAGTAGCCGATGGGTGGCTTAGGACCAGAATAATCTTCTTTGCCTTAATCCCATCATGCTCCTTTGACCTTCCTTCAGACTTTGCTCTTGTAGCCTTCTCAGCTCCCTCTTGCCCACACATCTCGCTGCTTCCAGGAGAAAACCCCAGCTCCTCTGAGACCTCTGACATTCCCTCTGGCAGCTAATTGCTGTAAAGCAGACCCCAGCAAAAAGTATTTGCAGGTGAATATCCCTGTTGACTTGGCCTTTCTTATTGTTACAAGCTTGGAATTTCCATGAAAACTTCCTCTGTGTGAAACATCCTTACTTGCTCACCAGCACGATGCTGAGCAGTATCAGGAAAATGAACACCATTTTTCCTGGCTCAGGGAGGAGGCACAGCCTGCCTGAGGCAATGTGCAGCCTAGCTCAGGTGAGGGAACTGCAGGAGCACCCTCAGCCTCACGAATTGCAATGATTAAGGTAATTTTTCTTTTTTATCTGGGTCAGTTTAGTTTCCAGGTTCAACTGTTATACACTGCATTTTTTTATGTGGACTGGCACCTTTCGACCAGGCTCTATAAAATATCTGTACACCGAATAAAGCATTCTTGTAATGTCTGCTTGCTCAAATTGGTGGAGAAAAGAGGAAATTTGTAGACATGAGGGGTGGATCCCTGTAACTTATCTACCAGCAGCTCTGCAGCTGCCTGCCCTTCCTCTCATCAACTTCAATTTTAGTTGACTATGTTTCTAGTGTTTGGGGTTTTTTAATGGGAAAGATTTGGAAGCTTATCAAGCGTCTCCTGCTCAACCCAGTGCTATAGAACCATGGAATGGTTTGGGTGGTAAAGGACTTTAAACCTCATCTTGTTCCACCCCCTGCCATGGGCAGGGATACCTTCCACTAGACCAGGGTGATCCAAGTCCTGTCCAACCTGGCCTTGGACACTTTTGGGGATGGGGCATCCACATGTCCTGAAGCATGATGCTGCTGAGGAAGGATTCCCCTGGGGCTTCAGGTGCTCAACTTTGTAGGAAGGTTTGGGACAGCAGGAGCTGCAGACAGCAGGGAAGAGAAACACTGCAGGCTGGTTCCTGCTCTGGGAAAGTGCCCAACTGAGTGTGTAGGAATTCAAAAAGCAAAGGACATAATTTTCTGATACAGGTTTATAATGAATTTTGACTTAAAATAATAAGCAATATACACAACATACACGTGAGTTGTACAGAGATGCTGTTGTACCGTTGACTTCAGAACCTACCAGTAAGTTCACAGGTTTCATTTGCTCTTTCAAGCCCTTTGTATCCACCAGCATCTAGAGGTGGCCTTGTCTCTGTGCAGTCCTTCAGGGTTCAGGTCCAAGTTAGAGCTCTACTTGTTCCCTGTGCTGGGGACACAGGGACAAGCCTCGTGCAGAGGTGACTCTTGCTCAGTGGGGTTAGTGATGTGCCAGGTCTGCTCAAGGGAAACACGGGTATCATGGAACTGTCTTACAGATTCACACCACCCTTCCTCTGGCCTTGCAGAAAAGGAAAAGCAAGAGTGCTTTTGCAAGAGTAGATTATTCTGAACTAATGTTTTTTGCTGGTGAAGCTTTACTGTCACGTAGATTCTCTGGGGAGGAATGGGATTCCTCAGCCATCACGTCCCGACAGTCGGTCCTCTGAGTCCATATTGGTTGCACTGTCCCTTTGCGAAGAGAACCTTTGCAGGTTCACAGTTTAAGCAAGGATCGCAGCCTCCTCCTAGGTCAGGGATTAGTTTTGCTGAGCAAATCTGAAGGGCCCACAGTACCTCCTGGGAACTGTAGTCCTTTCCTTAGTGCTTTGCAGAATTAATTAAATAAAAGCCATGCAGTTGAACTACAGCTCCCAGAACATCATGGCCCTCAGGGCACAGGGGTTAAAAAAGATTGCAAGGGGGGTGGCAGTGGCTTCTTCCCTCAGTGCTCCCATCTCGTCAGGTCTGGTCCAACCACTCAGCCCGTTTGGGAGCTTTACACGTGTGCACATCCACAGTGTCCTCGCACTCCTTGCAGCGCACAGCGCAGCACCAGTGGAACTTGCACTCGCACTTGGTGATGCGGGTGACGCGCGTGGTGTCGTACCCCCTCCCGCAGCACATCACCTCGCAGCCGTCCGTCCCGCGGGACACCTTGCTGCACACCCGGCCGGCCGTGCCCAGGGAGCCTGGGGAAGGAAGCGACAGCAGGTCAGGGTGTTCTCCATCGTATTCCAACACTTCCCTGCCCGCCCACCCGCAGGGGTTACTGGTGAGACTGGGCATCTCCATCTGCGGTGGGGACCTTGGGTGCGACTGCTTCAGTGGGGAAATCCCATTGTTCCTGTCACAGCATGTGCTGCAGTGGGGTCTCCAAAGGCAGCACTTTGGAGCCTGCACTTGCTGTGCTTTATGGATATGGGATGCTGCGAACCCAGCCAGGGATGCAGCTTCGGTGTCTCTGCCCATGATGGAGGGTTGGAATGAGATAATCTTTCACATCCCTTCCAACCCAAAACATTCTGGGTTTCTATGATACTCTGCATGCCCCCTTTCCCATGCCCATTGCTAGAGCCTGTGTTTGCTGCTGCCAGAGCATAAGAGTGGTGGGGGACAGGGATGGGCTCTGTGCAGCCCCTCTGTGCCTGGGGGACCCCTGGAGCAGTGTGTGCCCACCGAGCCAGGCTTTGCAGCTGGCAAAGCTCAGAATACCCTCTCTGCTCGGGCTGAGTATGGCAGGAGCATGTTTTGTCTTCCCCACCGAGCTCCCATGGCTGCTGCGAACTCCTAACCTGGGAATGCTCCAGGCTGAGAAACCACTGATCATCTCTGCACGAGTCCAGCAGCCCTGACACCCCTTCCCCACTCTCATCCCAACCTCGGGCTGTGTTCAGAGGAGCAGCTGGCAGCCTGTGCACGGAACAGGCTCTTTGTTGCCTGTTCAAGGGAGCTTTGCTCTGCAGGAGATGGGCTCTGATGATACACTCCACTTCTGTCATTACCAGAAGCCTGAGGGGTTTGGGGCTTTGGTGTAAAGCTTGGGGATTTTGGAAAGATGCATTCCTGCCTGTGCAGGTGTGGGGTGTTGTGGGGAGTCTGGGTCCGGGTAACCCCGTCTCCAAAGACTGGGGTTGAGTGGGGGAGCTGAGCCCCCAGGCTGGGCTAGCTGGGAGCTGCTGGCTGTTGGGAAGGGAGGAAGAGATGCTTTTGGGTAATGACTGGAGCTCTGGGTTTTACCTGCTGACTTGTCCATCACACAGTAATCAGGTGAGTTCTCAAAATACACCAGATCTGTTTTTGTGGGCTTCCTGAAGTTCTTGTTGGCCACTGTGAAGCCAGTGCCATCCTGATTCATCGTCACCTGGATGGCCCCGTTGTATTTCTTCCTTAGGTAATCCCCTGTTTTTCGAAAATCTGACATTGCCAGCCAACAAGTCCTTAGTGTGCAGGAGCCGCTGACCCCGTGGCATTTGCACTCCAGCTTCAGGAAGCGCTTCACAGCCTGTGGGAAGAGGGATGCATAAGGACCAGTGGTCACCCTGGGCATCAGGTATTGCACTAGTGTCCACTCATTCCTGGTGCAGCTTATCAGCCCTTGGCTGTGTGGGATGGAGCTCCTAATTGGAGATGGGGGCTGTGTACAGAGGTCACTGATGCCAACATCGGCAAGGACACAGGAGGCAAAGGGAAGTGGGGTCCTGCCATCCTCGTGGGGCCATTCCCCAGGGCACAGTGTGCAGAGGAGCACTGCGAAGGCAGGGCAGCATCCAGCCCTCATCCACAGAAGGAACCGCCCTCCAGAGATGCCCAAGGTCCTGTTTCTGTGGCCAAGCTGTCTCAGCTGCCCAGTTCCCTACGGAAGGTCCCAGTGGGATGGGCAAGTGCTGGGCTCTGCTGCAGGGGCTGCACTCACCATCCTCCCGCAGCGGTTGTTGTGCAGGTTCATCAACGCCCGGGCATCCTTCACTTTTTTCTCCTTGGCATCCACAAAGGCTTTGGCAAAGCGGATCCCGTAGTTGATGTTGTCGCTGCAGCCGCCCCAGTCGAACTCCCCGCGCTCGTCCTTGGAGCGGCCCCTCTTGAGCGGGTCACAGCTGCAGACCTTGAGGTCCCCCTGGCTGCACGCCCGCGTGATGGCATAGACCACCCCAGCCGAGGAGATGGCGTAGACGAAGGCGGCCTCCCTGCTGCCTGCCACGGGGAGAGAAACAAGGACGGGGAGTGAACGTGCCAGGCTGTGCCAAGCACCTGCATCCCGTGAAAGACCAGGGCATGGGGAGCGAGACCATCCTGTATGTGGGTAAGCCAAGCCCAAACATTTCTGCTGACTACAGTGTCCAGACTCAGCTTCCCTGGAGCCTTTCACACTAATTGAAGTACTCAGGGTGCATGTCCACGGGTGCTAAGCCTGCAGGACCAGCCAGCACCCTTCTGTCAGGGCCACTTCCCTCCATCCCAGTGCTGTGTGGAGCATGGAGGCAGCGCCAGCCCCGGCCGGGCTCCGCTCTCCCCACACAGCACAGCTCACTGCCTGCTATTTTATGTCTCTGGTTCAAGTTTGCAGCTGTTTTTATAATGTTGTAAAAGAAGCTGCAAATCAAAACCATGTTAGTCTTCATTTTGAGAGCCTTTGAAAGCAACTTCAAAGGCAGCAGAGGTCTCTTTGGGCCTCGCAGGATGGGGCTGTGGCGAGTAGCTTTCATCATTCCCCATCCTTTGCCAGGAGAGGATGCAAGCAGGAGAAAAGGTGCCGTGATGGGAACAGAGAGGTTGAGCAGGCAGGCTGCAGCATGGCAGGGTGAGTGCTGCATTCGGCATTCCAGTCCCCTTCCCTCCAGTCAGGTTGGGCATCTTCCTTGTGGCTCTGATGCTCATCCAACCCATGGGCAGCTGCCCCATCCCCCCGCCAGCTAGGAGCAAGCCCCCCGCTGCCTGGCTCCCTGCGTGGTGCTCACGTGTCCTCCATACGAGCTGCGAGTGGGAAGACTCTTCCAGCCGCTTTTGATTTGGAGGCCACATGGCTGGATACTCCTGGCACGTCATGGGATGCAGCAGCATCTGTCCTGCAGTGCCGCTGCCTGTGCCAGGGCTTGCACCAGCTCCCAGGGCCTGTTTGCTGCCAGATGACTTCTGGGGCAGCTGGAGCCCATGATGCTGCTCCTGCTCTGGAACTGCCCCATGCCTGTCCCCATGGTACCTTTCCTCTTTGTTCCTTGGGTACGTTTCTTGGGTGCATCCCTGCTGGTGTTGTGTCCATCCCTCACCTGGAGCGGGAAGGTCCCTCCTGAGTAGGGGCCATGCCCAGCCCTTTGTGCAGGGCTGGCACCTGCCCCATAGCCATGATCCTCCTCCACCTTGGAGCCCGAATCAAGGACTGGAGCTGTGTCTCTGCCTTGCCTCCCTTGCCATGCGAGGGAACAGCCAGTTCCCACGTGAATTGCTGAGTCCTGGCCAACCCCGCTCTCCAAATATTTATATATCCCATTACTGTTTACATATGAGCCTGTTCTCCGGAGGTGTCTCCTTCCCCCTTCTCCCCCAGCACTCCCCCTGCTCCATCTCATCTGGTGCAGCTATTCCAAATGCAGTGCTCTGCTCCCATTACTACTTGATTAATTTACAAGAAAAGGCAAAGCTCTCCTCAGGGAGTAATCCAAGCCACCGGGCACAGCAGCCCAGTGAGAGGAGAGACTCGCCCAGGAAGACAAGGCACATGGTGCTGGGAAGGGGACAGGGCAGAACCTACTTCGCAGCATGACCCGGCCGAAGACAGTGTGGTCCCGGTCCAGGGTGCTGCAGTTCCAGCGGTGGTGCCGGAATTGGTGCTGGCACTCCCGGATCCACTCCTTGGCTCCTTCCCCAACCGACTGCATGATGTCAGGGTACCTCTGGCAGAGCTGTCGCTGCTTGTTCACCAGCCCGGGGATGTTATCACAGATCACCCTTGCACCCAGCGCCCCGATGTACCTGCAAGAGAGAATGGTACCACATTACTGCCCTGCCTGCAGAGGGGAGTCATAGAATCACTGAATATCCTGAGTGGAAAGGGACCCACAAGAATCATCAAATCCAAGTCCTGGCCCTGCACAGGACACCCCCCAAAATCCCACCCTGTGCTTGAGAGTATTGTCTAAACACTCCTTGAGCTCTGGCTGCATTGGGGCCATGACCACTGCATTGGGGAGCCTGTTCAGTGCCCAACCACCTTTTCCCAATATCCATCTCCAGGCATTGCGTTGCGTCCTGTCCCTGGTCACAGAGAGTAGAGATCAGAGCTGTCCCTCAGGAGGAAGCAGCAGACCCCAATGAGGTCTGACCACAGTCTCTGTTAATTTTTTCTCCAGCTGAACAAACCAAGCGACTCCAGATCCTCACCTTGGTTGGTGGGTCTTACACTGAAGTCCAGCTTTCCCTTTCCTTTCTAGCTGTGGCAGAGCTGCTCCAGGCTCTGCCCAGGGTGTCTCTATGCAATGTGCCCCCTTGGCATGGGAGAACTGTGGGCACATGTCAAGATCTGCCTGGGGCTGTGGTTCAGACAGGCAGGACACAGGGACAGGACACAGGGACAGGGCACTGCTGAGCCATCACAGCCTTTTTGTTTAATAAAATAATCCTGAGATGCACCAGCCAGGAGCAAGCAGAGCTTTTCTCAGTGCGTGCATCACGGCAGGAAGGAGCAGGGAGTCTGTGGAGCCCGTCTCCCCCAGGAGACAGCCAGCTCTGGGTGCTGTGAGTCATGGGATGTGTCCCATAAGCCTGAGCTGTGTCAACTCCTCGGGCAGCAGCAGAGAAACTTGCTGATGTGCAAAACCTCCCTCTCACCCTCTTCCCAACATCCCAGCCCCTCGCTGCCGCCCAGCCCTGCTGAGCACAGCAGGATGGAGCCCAGCTGAGCCCCGTGTGGCTGGCGCAGGCTCTGTCCTGTCTCCTGCCTGCATTCTTCAGGAATGTTCATAGCATAGACACCTGTGCCATGCACAGGTGAAGGAGGAAGAGGAGCAGGCTTCACCTCTTGTTGCTGCACTCCTTACTCACACTGTTATCCCCAGCTGTTGATTCCTCTCTGTGTATCTCCTGAACATTTACTCTCATGCCCTGAAGCTGCACAACTGATAGAACTGTGCTGTGGCTCCTATCCCGCCTGTATCCCAGTTCCCTCCCTGCAGCAGTGGGGAGAGAGCAGGAACTCCGAGCAGAAAGACAACACACAAACAGCAGCCTGCCAGAGCCTGGCTGAGCCCCATGGGCAGCTTTCCACAGCCACCGGGGAGGGATCTGAGCTCTGCGCCACACTCTCACACCATCCTGGACAATGGGAGCAACATGGAATTTTCCATCCCTGTCAGCTCCTGCCTGCACCACCCGCTCGCCCCTCTTGCTGCTTGTGCTGGAGGATGATTTTTGCTGCAGAGCATGGAGCTGGGATTCTGGCTGGAGGGGATAAGGTTTGGGTGATATTCAGAATTTTTCTAGCCCCCAGACTGGAAGCAAAAACCTTCCTTCAATAACAAAAAGCAATAAGCTTGGACAATATTTCATTGTCTCTCTCTGGACATGTTCTCTCAGTTCTATCAACCCCAGAGAGAGCTCCCAGGCTCAGGAAAGCCCTGCAAGCACAGAAAGCAATGGGATCTCTTCCCTCTTTTAAAATATTTTGTTTAAATGCTGGCAGAGGCACAAGGTCATCTCGGGTTGGAGCTGAGGATAATAAATCCAGCTCCCCATGGCTTTGCAAGCCCAGACTCCAAGGGGCAGTGAGCATTATTGTCACAGGCATGCTCGCCAGCCTTTCATCCTGAAGCAGAGGAACAGGGAAGCAGCAGAAGCTGTTTGGGAAAGAAAAGCCAACAGGAGCTCCTCGAGCACTGCTGACTGCGGGTGTTTCACTGCCTTATTCATGCCACGCTGTGAGAGCAGCCTGTTCCTTCCCATGGCGGGCAGGGCAGGACAGAGGAGCATCTGACAGCTGGATGATGGCATGGTGGCATTGAGTGGGACTGCAGAATTCCTATGGGGAAGCATGGCCAGGTCTCTAGCCCAAATTCATTCTGCCCAGCAAGGATGGGGATGGCTGGCTCTTGCCTGTGCTGGCAAGAGCAGTGCTCAGATGCTGGGAGGCAGTAGTTTGCAGGATGGAGGTTCAGAAGGAGCCAAAGCTCCTCTTCGCTGGAAAAAAGGGATGCTGGGGAAGCTGGAAAAGGTAAAATGTTCTGTGATGGGCCACCTCACCGTGGACCTTGTGGGGACCCCATCCCCTGCCCCGTGCCAGGGCTACTGAGCTGGTGCACTGGTGTCCAGTCACAGCAGTGGGCTGTGAGTGGGCTGGGACAAAGCAGTGGGCAGAGGAGCAGCCTCCCAGACTGGAGAGTGATGGATAAAGCACAACACCATCCCCTGGGAGACCGAGATCAAGGGAAACCCTCCAGACAAGATAAACACTACGCACTCCCTTTTTCACACTGGAAGCTAATTACTTCTCCTTAGTTCTCCTGCCAAATACCCAGATCAGAGCAAACATTATCAGCAGGAGAAAGTGGAAGGAGAGCAGAGCAAAGGGCACCAACTGCTGCGGGAGCACCTCACCATGTGCACCCCAGAACCACCAGGGTCAGAGGCTGCTTCTCCCTTTGCCTGTGGCCTGTGGCACTGGATTTACAACAGCACCTGTAGGATTCCATCAGAGTTTATTTACTGAAATCTAACACACAATTAAAGGGAAAATTCCTCCCGTGGCCTGGAAAGGCTGTGATTATCTCAGCAAAGACGAAAGCTTCCACTTGGTGAGAAATGCTCCAGTTGGGTTCAGTTACTCTGAACTGGAGCGAGACGAGGAACATCAGAAAATTCTGCCAAGCAGAGTTTTGGGAGAGGAAAAAACCCAAACATTTGTTTTGGATAGATGAAAGCATCCTTTCCAATTTTATTTCTCAAAATCTGTGACATTTTAAAAACACTGCAATGGGAAAGACAATGGATATTCTGAGAAGTCCCCAGCTGCCTTATCAGAACTTTGTTTTCAAACAAATGAAGTTGTGCTGGAAGTGGCACATTTCTGCAGCGCTGTACTCTGGGGGAATCTGCATTTTTCCAGCTGAAAAAAACCCCACAAAACCCGAGCCCTGAGTTCAGAAAACTCTGTGAGAGAACTCCTGATGCTGGAGGCTGCTCAGGCCTGGACTTCAGCGTTGGGAGGAGAGAGGCAGAAGCAGGAGCTGGGCAGCCTGCAGTGAGGAGGAGCTGGAAGGGAGGAAAGACGGGAGTGGATAATTAAGTGCATGCCCATGGGGATAACAATCCCCCACCCTGTCCAAGGGGATTCCACGTGCTGCTGCCTCCTGAGGGTGCATAAAGCCCTGGCATCGCCCTTTGCCAAGTGAAGAGCTGTCTGCCCAGCTCGGGTGAGGGGCTGGCACAATCCCTCTGCCCACCTTGGGCTGCACGATGCTGCAGTGTGCCCTCTTGCCGATCAGTGTGCAGTTCCGAGCTGGGTGCATTTCCCGTTTTCTCCCGGAGTCCCGCTGCCCGGAGCCGGCAGTGAGGGGCCGTGCTGTGGGACACTGTGTGCCGGACCTCCCGCCCTTCCTTCCTTGCTTCTCGCGAGGCAGCAAAACAGCAGATGATGCAGACTTCGTGTTCCAAGGGCAGGTGCCTTTGGAGCCCTCTTCTCTCCTTGCCAGCCTTCCTCCCTCGTGCAAGCTGCGGGGATGCATCCAGAGGCACGGCTGCAGCGAGCTCGTCCCAGCATCCCGCGAGTGCCGATGCACGAGGGAACAGGAGACAACCGTCACGCTCTGGCTTCCAGTTGTTGTTCTTGTGGAGAGTCTGCTGACTTTGGCTCTTGTAAACAAGGAGAAACCTAAATTGCTTCTAAGATAAACATGCAAATCAGAGGCAGACGCATCTATTTACTTGGTAGCGTGCAGGCTGTGCTAACCCCCTTCCACGGCTTGGCTGTGCTGGATGTGTCCTGCTCCTGTGCTTCCCAACAGAGCCTGCCCGGCTTCGCCAAGGATTTGCAGGCTCCTGTGGCTCCTCGTGTCTCTGCCCCCTGCTCAGGTGACGGTCTGAACACCTCAGAGTTTCCACGGCTGCTCTCCTCCTTGCATGTGCTCACTGGGAAATATCAGGTGGGAAATGTCTCTTGGAAAATGAGGTTTTGAAGAAAGAAATTAATTTCAAGGGAATTTGTAAAGTTACATGGAATCAGAAACTGTTCTGTTGCTCTTCCATAATACCAAGGTGTTCCTGTGAAATAGCTGAGTGCCCTAATTCAGTTTTCAATGAAATTTATACTAGACATTGCTTTAGCTAAGACTTCATTTTTCACCATGTCATAAGGCATTGGAAAACCTATTTGAACATGACTAGATTCTAAAAGGGAAATTTTTGGAATTGCCATTCTCAGGCAAATCAAAATTTTAATGCTCTGAATTAAAACAGCTGCTTGAAACCTCCTAAGTTCCTACTGTGGGCAAATTGTGGTTGCACGAGCACCATTAAAGGCACAGCTTTAAATTAGATTAATAGAAGCTAAGCTTAACTAAAATCACTGTCACAGCTTTATGTGGGAGAAGGATGTCTGTGCAAGCAGCTCTGTGATGCAGTGGGCCAGGATCCTGGTGTAAGGAAGCTCAGGGAGCCCACGACTGGTCCCTGACACACAGAGATGGCTTTGAGGTGAAGGGATGCTCCTTCCACTCAAAGGGTCTTAGCGATGGCATCAGGCTTGGCTCTGACATCCCAGGTAATGGGTTTTCAGATGGAGAATTTGCCTTTCCTGGCACAGCGACTCCCTACCATGTGCAGGGTGTGTTCAGGGCAGGTAAGGCAACCTGGAATCCCTGGACCCCCAGCCATGTCGGCTGCTCCTGGGGGTTCTGGACAGTCTCTGCTCCTGAGGTCTGAAAAGAGCTCTGAGGCTGAGACCAGAACATGGTCTGACTTCTTGGTGGCATCAGAGGCTGTGGGAGTCCAACCCCTGGGAAAGGTGATTCAGCTCCCTGTTGCTCTGTAAGAGTTTTGACAGTCCTGACAATCAACTTGGGAGCCGAACTACCCTGGCTTCGGGTCTCTTCCCATCCCACTGAGTCCTCATGAAATCTGTATTTTGGTGGGAGGCTGGAAAGCCCTAGGCAGCTGTTGGAGACACCTCATGCAGATAGGATCAAATCCAACATCCCTGCCTCTTTGCCTGCTAAAGAGCAAATTCCATCATGCCTGGCAGCATTTCACCTCCTCAAGTTCTTTGCATACTTCCCAAGGATGCTGCACCTTCCTTCCTCCGCTCTCCCTGCTATGGGAGACAATTTATAGCCAACTGCCAAACACTTTGGGTTGCAAGGTGCTATAGACATCTGAGATATTATTTTAGTATTACAAACCCTGAGTATTTTATTAAGCCCCACTGGGAACAGGGCCATCCTGGCCTGCTGGAATTCTTAATGCCTTGGAACAATTAATAGTCCTAATTTCCTCACTTAGACCCACTACTCTGCATGTTGAGAGCGTTAGTCTCACTCCAATAATTTTTAATATCATAATGCTGAGCCACTACCCGTGCCACTCAAGGGACATGTTTTTCATTTTCTGCACTGTTATCTTTCTCTTTCTTGTGCATTCCTCTTTTAACAGTTGTCTGCCTTCAGATCCTGGCCTCTGTCCGCTCTCTGTGGTTTTCCTGCACCCCAGTGCGGTCATTGGGATGTAGTTTCTGTGAGGACTGAAACACTGTGGTCCTGGGGGGATGGAGCAGGTGGGTACTGTACTCTGTTGTCCCCTGGGCAGATGTGGGAGGCTTTGCTGTTGGCATCTTGCATAACAGTGACCTGATAATTGAGGTCTGAAAACTTTGGTCAGTGCTGGGTGAAAGCTGTTCCTCAGGGACATTGTTGGTGGTGCATGAATACAAAATAATTGCTCATTAAAAATATCCTTTACCCTTAAGAATCAATTTTTTTTCTCCCCAAATCTTAAAGTCCTTTGCTAAGAGGTGGGGAGGTAAGACAATTTCTGTTAGTAAAGCTAGATGTACAATTCTCTTTTCCGTCCTGTGTGTCGGGTGTGAGCTGCTCCAGAAAGAAGTTGTGTGTTTCCATGGGACCTGGCCCAGCACAGATCTCCTCATGGCACTGCTGAAGTCACTTTTGGTAATAGTAAAAGCTAATGAGTTTTGAAGAGCAGAAGGATTTTTTTCGTCTGCATTTCTTTCTAAGAAAGATTTCCTATAGGTGAAAGTGACCCTAATGAAAAATGGACTAAGCAGCACAGTTAGGATTATTATAATGGCGCAGAGTGACTGAGAGAACCCATCTGTTCCATCCACCCTAACCAAGAACACCAGGGCTGCTGCAAAGGCCACGGGGTTCATTCTCCATCAGTCTGACTTTACTTTAAAACTTATTTTTCACAGCACGGCCGCCTGGACAGCCGGAGCTGCAGAGCGCCTCAGGATAAAGACTTCCTGGTCACTGACCTCCTGCTTTTATTGCCATGCAAAGTGCTCTGCAACAACAAACTGACAGCCGGGGCGAACACCCCAGGATCTCAGTGTCCCGAGTGCTCACGTCCTCTCCCCTTTGAGGTGGCAAGTTCTGCTCCCAGTACTTTGTCCCCTGTCCCTGCCCGTGGCAGAGGGGTTGGAACGAGATGCTTTAATGTCCCTTCCAATCTATTCTGTGATTCTGTATCTTGCCTCCAAGAGTGCCAAGACTGAATGGGTGATGAGCTGCTCTGCAGCCGAGGTGCTGGTGGTGGAGGGAATGGTTCAAGGCACAGGATGGGATCACAGCCATGGACACACAGGCGTCGCAGCCCCCACACAGCCTGCCAGACCCTCTACTAGCAAAGCCCTCCGGGGGCTGCTGTGGGTCTGCCCTGCTGAGACTGGCACGGAGGGGAGGAGCGGCACGCCTGCGCCCCAGAGGGTTACATAGTGGGCTGTGGAGCTCCTCCATGCAGCTGTCTTTCCCTTGGCTTAATTTCAAACATTCCTATTTATGCTATTTCCTCTCCCACACACCTTAGCATGATGCCTGCTTAAATGAGCTTCTCTCTCCTATATCCTGTATCCACATATGTGTGGCTCCATTTTTCCATCACTCCTTGTGCCCATTCACTGTACCTGGACCATTAACAGCACTGGTGTCACAATGGAAATACATCGCAAATCCTGGAGAACACTAGTGGGAGCACAGCTCCTGCCAACAACCCATCATGGTGAGAATATCCCCTTCTCCATCTGCAGTGGGGGTGTCCTTGCCAAACCCTTGGCCAGAGCCTACCATGTCCAGGGGTTGCTCTGACACAGAGGGAGCGATGAGCACTCCTGCTTCATGATTTGCCCTTGGTATGTTTTCCATGCCCATGAACACACTCCTCCTTCCCTGGCCAAGGAAGGGAGCTGGACCATGATGGCTGCCTGACTCTGGACTGGTCATCCCTCAAAATCCTCATACGGACATCACACCCCAGGATGCAGCAGCTCTCTTGGAGCCCCCGTATCCTGCCAGCACCATGGGTAGCCCCATGTGGTTGCCAGGCTCCCACATGCTCTCCAACCCACACCCAAACTTGTGATCCTCTTTCTTTCACAGATTTGTTTTATCTCTTTGGGAGCCTGATGCCTCCCATCTGTTCCAATGCCAGATGAAATTAAATATTTGTAGTTTCCAAGGGCTGTGGTTAGCAATAAACAAGTTAGCTAACAAGGATTTGGTGTGCTGGGGAGATGGGGGGGGTCCGTGTGGGTTGCAGGAGAGTGGGTGTGTGTGAGGGTGGGATGTAGGGGGGTATGCAGGGCTTTGTGTACATTTTTCTTTAACCAAACCTTTAATTTCAGAATGGCTTTCCACACCAGAACAGCTCACTAGCCTCTCAATAGCGAGTAAACTCTACTTAGTTATTTACACCAAGTTTGTTTATTGCACAGTTTATGTTTATAAGCAACATTTGTCTAATCTCCAAAATCTTTCCAAAGGAATTTTGGAGGCCGCTTTTGGGGCCTGACGGCCTCTCACAGCGCAGGGCACAGCCCTGCCAGCCGCCATCCCCCAGACGATGCTGCTCTCCATACTCGAGTGCACGCAAGTGTAAACGGGATTTAGGGATTTTCCCGTTGCATTCCTTCTTAATTTCTGTCTGTGTTTCAGCTGGTATTTTGTTGCTAAGTAACACTTTAGAGTTTGGAAGCATTTATGCAAGGGTGCTGCTCCCCACAGCCACAGCCATCCCGCCGTCGCTGTTAGTCACGGTGGCCTCGGAGCCCGGCCACAACCACACAGGCCAAAACCACACTGTCCCCAACCTGTCCCCTCTGCCCGTGCTCTGAGCACGTGCACATGCACACACACACACACCCACAACCACTCTTTTGGACGCCAAAGTTCACCCATTCCTGGCGTTTCTGTGAGGCAGCTGAGCCATGCCTGACGTCACTGAAAATTAATAATTTGCAGTTGTTTAGAAGAAACATTTGGTTGATATTTCCTTTCCATGTACTGTGATCAGAGGGGACCCAGTTTTTCCTATTAAACTACTTAAAAAGTTGACTCTGAAAATGAGAAGCATTTCCTCTAGTTCCACAAGTTTATTGTGTGTGAATCCCTAGAAGAATTTGGCAATAATAATTAAAATAAGGAATGATGATGCACCACTAAATGTATTTACTGTAACATCAGTGGTGCTAAAGATGTGCTTGGAAACCTATGCAAATCACTGAATAACTTTTTCCCAAACCACAGCTGGTTGAAACCATTTTCAGTAAAACACAATTTCAACTAAACACGCTATTGTGCTGGACTGACACGTCCAGCACAACAGCGCTCAGTTCAATTTAGGCTTTTCTTAGGAATGTTCAGCTTTCCAGAAGAGAAAGTTCAACTGAAAGTGTGAACCTTAAGAGTTTAATATATTCAATTTCTAATTGTTTTTGGTTTAAAAGTCACGTATTTAAGGTCCTTGGAACCAATACTACTTGGCAAAAATGTCCAAAGGCATTGTGCCTGGCTGCACCGTGGCCGTGGGGCTGCGCGGGGGGACCTGCCCAGCCCCAGACAAGCGCAGCTCCCCAGGGCTGCCCTGCTCTCCTCTCCCCTCGAGCTGCCAGCCGGGGATCGGTCTGCAAGCTGAGAACACAAACTGCTGTGGGAGCTAAATCGAGCTTCCTCCAAACAAGCCATAGCTACCGAGGCTTAAAACGTGGCTGTTTTTCCTCCCGCTTGCTGGGAAGCGACACGCACTTGGAATGAGGGCGGACCGCGGCGCAGCCGTTGTGGGGAGAAGTGGGGTATGACAGTAAGGGAAATAGGTGATTTTAACACTCTTCCTAAGGAAGGAATTTTCACCCTTCAGCATCCACGTGTGTTACCGGAACTGCCCATCTCCGGGCAGATGATGCTGGGACTACTACATTCCTCTTTTTTTCCCAGCCATGTCATCCCCCTGCACTCACTCCTCAGCTCTAACAAACCTCTCTTTCTCCAGCCTCCGCGATAATGGAAATAATCCAACTTCTCCACTGTCCCCTCCTTCCTTCCTCACCTTGCCCACAGAAGCCATCCTGCCTTCACCTGCCCTGCTGGGTTGGGGCAGAGCCGGCTAGGGAAGCCAGGTCAGTGCTTGTATCAACCTGACACTCCTCAACAGTGACTCTCCCAGTGATTCCAGTTCCCCATGGCTGACCAGGCTGCAGGAAACCTCCTCTGGGCATGGCTGTGAACAGCCTTGCTCTTTCTACTTTCCATTTGCCACCCCCCCACACCCCCCGGGCATTTTCTGGTCTCTTGAAGAAGTTGCTTTTGTGCTTGGTTGCCACCAGCTGCCCGAGCAGCATGTCCCCCGGGCTCCCCGCTCCCTCCCAGCCCCACGGCCTTCCCATCGCCTTTCTCACCCTGGAATCGCTCTTCTAGGGATGCCAGCCCGGCCAGGGCTGCCACACGCCCAGACGTGCTCTCAAACACCGGGAATACTTGTGCTATCTGCATGACTATTAAGTGCTCCCTGGCCCTTACACAGTGCTCCACGGTAGCTGAGAATTTCCAGAAACTACCGTTTTCTTTCAGTGGCAGATGGGTTGAATTTGATCAAGTTACGCCGAACCCACTGTGATCTGCTAATGATGATGAGACTGGCATGGAAAACACTGTTTTCCACAAGATTAGAGGGGACTTTTATAGGGTGGGTGACACTGAGAACTTTCCTGCAGCCAACTATTTTTTTTCTCCAGTGTTGCTGAACTACTGAAGCAGCACAGGGTCGACTGGAAAACTTTGAAATCCTTGCTTTCCTAATTACTGTCATTCTGCAGAGATGAATTTTCATTGTTACACAAACCGCGGCAGGAGGAGACTAATTTCCAGAAGGTTTTTGGTATGGCGTCATTTCTATCTGTTACAAAGCCTCATCTTATCTAAAGGAGGGGGGACATCAACTTCTTCGCTTCCCAGGAGCAAAGTAACATAACTGCGCAGGCAACTGTGCAGCCCGTTGGGATGGGAGCTCCGGCGGGATCAGGGGAGCTGCTGTCGCTTCCCCTGTCTAAACCGTACCGATGGGCTCAGCCTGCTCCTTGCCGTGCCCGGGGAGGGATGACTTCCAGAGGTGTCACAGCGCACGGGGGGCTCCCCGACAGAACCGGAGGTCCCCGCGGCAAGTCCCATCCCCAAGGAAGGAGCCGGCGTCATTTTCGGGGCGCGGGGTGCCCGTGACCACTGCGGTGACGGCGCCTCGGGGAAAGACTCGGTACCGGCCCCGGGGCGGCTCCGTCTCCGCCGCTCCACTCCGGCCGCCGCCTGCCGCTCCGCTCTGGGAGCCCGGGGCGCCACCGGAGCCGCGCAGGTAGAGCCGCGGGGAGCCCGCACAGCCCCGGCCGGTCCCCGCCGGCTCCCATGGCCGCACGTCGGGCACGGGGCGCCGGCTCCGACACTGCGGGGCTCGCTGCGCTCCCGCCAGCGCTGCCCCGACTCCTAGTCGGTCTTCTCCGTCCCCATCCCCATTCACGTCCTCACCCTGTCCCCGTTCCCGCGCGTGTTCCCGTTCTCATCCCTATCTCCATCCCCGTCTCCATCTCCATCCCCGTCCCTCGACCGCGCCCCACGCAGCTCCCGCCGGCGGTGGCCCGGGGACCGTCGGGGCGGCGGGGCCGTCGCGGGAACTCACCACCACGAGGAGTCGGCGCGGGGCGTCAGGGCAAGCAGGAGGAGGACGAGGGGAAGGCAAAGCCGGGGGGCCGCGCCCGCCGTCCGAGGGAAGGCTCCGCACTCCGCACGCCCGGGGGCCACGGCAATCCCTGGAGACGCTTCCAGGCGGTTTGGGCTGAGCATATCTCTCCGGGGCGGGGTCCAGACGGAGAAATGACCGGGGAAGGGGGTCCTGCCCGCGCTCCCCTCGGGGCACTGCCCGTCACGGCCCCGCGGCGCGTCCGCCGGCTCCGCGCTGCTGAGCGAGCCCTGGCTGGGCCCCCGCGCCCAGGCTCATGCTGCTGCGAGGGGCGGCGGGGCCGGGCCGGGCCGGGCCGGGCCGGGCCGGGGGCGGCGAGGGGGCCCTCCCCGCGGGGCTGCGGGGCGCTCAGCGGGGTCGGCACCCCCCGAGCGGCGCGGGGCGGGCGGCGAGGCCGGGCCGGGCCATGGAGGTCCTTGCGCGGAGGGCGAGGGCGCTCTGGGGATGGGAGCGCGGGGGCCGCGGCCAAATATTGCCGGCGCCCGCCGTGCTGCGGGCTCTCATTGGGCAGAGTCAGAGACGCGGAGCCGCCGCTCCGGCCGGACCGACCCCCTCCTCCCTGGGGGCACGTCGGACAGCCCCCTCCGGGCTCCTGCCCCCGCCGCCGCCCCGCACCGGGGCCGCTCCCACCGCCGCGCCCGCACCCGTGGGGATGCTGCGCGGAGCTGCCGGTCGCGACCGCCCCGTCGGGCCCCGCCCGGGGAAGGGGCTCAGCGGCGCGACGGGATGCGGGATGCGGGATGCGGGATGCGGGATGCGGGATGCGGGATGCGGGGCCGGCTCCGCCCGAGCTCGCCCCCGCCAGGTGTCACTGCTGGGTGGGGAAACCGCAGGGTGAGCCGCGCTCCGAGGGGCCCCGCCGGGCTCCGCGCCCCGCCAGCGGCTGTGTCCTCCCGTCGCAGCGCCCGCGGCCCCGGTGTGGGCAGGAGCGGGCAGCGCACGGGGATCGGCTCGCCGAGAGCTGGCGGCTCCGGTGCGGGGCGGCCGAGAAGGTCCCAGCCATGGAACGGAGGCGGTGAAGACCCCACAGGTGCCCGGGGACCTGCAGGCAGCGGTCTGGGGGACAGGGACACAGTGGGCATACACTCCCTGGCACGGTGATGGCCACAGCAAGAGCCACCTCTGGTATCAGTGTCCAAGCCCAGGCGCAGCCCTTTGCACTAATTTGGCAAGGGCTTTCCCTCCTCTACGTGTCTCTGTCACCTGTGGTTGTGGGACAGGGACAGGGACAGGGACAGCTAGTGGATGAGCTGCCCTGGACTCTCACCTTGCCTTCCTTCATCACCCTAAAACTGTTGACTGACAGCTGGTGAAGACCAACCTTAACTGGCAATTCCCTCTTCCCCATGTGGTCCCTGCCTGGCTGGTCCTTCCACACCATGGAGGTGAGCAGGCATTTTGGTAACCTTTCATTTTCAGCACTTTAATTATATACCTAATTATTTACTGGGATTGTAAACCCCGTTATCCACCAAAGTCCCTTCCACATTGCCGGAGCCCTCAGCCACCCCCTCCCCTCCACCCAGCTCAGCTCATTCTGCTCTTTCTTTCCTATTCCTGTTGTTCAGATCAGAGAGCGACTTCCCCAGCCTGGGAGAAATGAGGACTAGAAGCTCACACATGGTTATAATCCAATTACACTTTTGGAAAACTGCAGTGACAGAAAGCTGGTGCTGGTGGGGTGCTGTCCTTTTGTCAGAGAGCCCATACAGACTATTGCATTACAGCTTATCCCCAAAGTGGTGGCACCAAAAAGGTTGATATTTATAGACTGTGAAAAGTTGTGAATTTGTTTAGAAGACCCATCATAGTGGGCAGCATGCATGGAGGCTCTGCTGTGGCCGTTTTGTGGGCTTTTCTCTGTTACTGGCTTGTTTTTACATAAAGGCAGGAGCCTGAGTACTCTGTATCCTGCTCTCATGGGGAGGGAAAGGGAGGAGGTGACAAGCACGATGCTCATGTGAATGTGCAGGTCTTGGCTGTGATGTGGTGCCGGGCAGGAGACCTCTGGCTCGGGATGAAACTCAGGATGAGGGCAAGAGGCAGCAGTGCCAGCCCTGGGAGGGGAGGGTGATGGTTGTCTGCAGGGGGGATCACAGATGAATTTTGGGTTGAAGTGAAATGCTCAGGCTGGGCGTCAGAGCCGTGCACCCAGGATGCTGAATTTCTCTGTCAGCCTGGTGGCTTATTTGATGCTCTTCTCCATAAAACCCAACCGACAGCCCATGGACTGTCCCCAGGTTTGTACCAGGCTCTCCCTGTGTTGGGCAGTGAAGAGGCCAGGGCAGCTCTCACTCCTCCAACTGCAGCTCATCTGGGCAGAGCCTCATGTTTGATCTTTGATTCAAATTAGCAGCAATCAGGGTGTCTGGGTGCTTCGTCCACATGAGCTGTGGTGAGTAAATAAACAAGGCTCTGCTTTCAAAGGCTTTCACAATTCATTAACTTCAAAGGAACGGGTTCTCTATTTTCTTAGCAGGTCGGTCACTCCACAGACTTGCTCTGGTGCTGAAGGTGGTGACTGGTCATGCCAGGAAGCTGGGGCAGCTGCTGCAGGGCCTGGTGTCACACACAGAGCTGTGGTGAGGGCAGAGGGACGGTCCATGGTCAGTGTTATGCCTGAGGAGAACAGGGTAAGTAAATGCATGGGCAAGACTGGGCTGTAGCATTCCCTGCCCCAAAGAGCTGCTCCATAAGTGGCATCCAGCCTGCAGTGCACTCAAGGCACCATCAGACGGGGTTTGCAAGCCTGGGATGGGTATCAGATCCACCCCTGCTGTGCAGAGGTCTCCCCATTTTTCCATGGAGATGAAGGCAGTGTGACCTCGTCTGCCCCGCCCTCTCCAGCTGTCTGTCGTGCTGCAGCACTGGATTCCTGCTTTGACTGTGCAGGCACAGGTGCTGAGGCTGCGCCCAGCCCATGGAGCGAGTGGAGGTGGCAGGGGGATTGCAGCCATGCCTCCAAATGCCCATGCTGGGCACTGCCAGGGAACTCACCTTTCATGTGGCAGCCCCAGGAATAACTCGGAGCCTTGCATAATCACAGCTGCCTGAAACCCAAGGGAAAACATCACTGTCCTGGGATAACCCTCAGTGCCAGGCTCCTTGCCTCATGGGAAACCCTTTTTCTGAGGGAACAAAGACCTATTATAGACATATTTATTGGGAACTTATTTTGGGATGGATAGTGCAGCTCGATCAAGCTCCTGAACTTGTGGAGAAGGCACCAGTGAAGGGCTGTGTGCTGCTGGGACCACAGCCTCCATCAAGCTCATTTCCCCTCCAGCCACAGCACAGCAGGGGACACAGTGCTGGACATTGTCACTGCCCAGTACAGTGGCACCAGTGGAGCCCCAGGAGAGAGCTGGGCTTGAGGCAGACAGTCCTGCTCCATGCTGGGGCATCTGCTGCTGGCTGAGCTGGCCCCCACATTCCCCAGATGGTGCCAAGGAGGAGTTCCATCTCTGCAGACAGGTTAGGGGTTCCTTTCTGGGGCGGGTAAGGGGTTCCTTGCTAAGGGACTGCACTAGGACATGAGGGCCATTGGAGCCCAGGGCCCTCTGCAAGCTGCACCTGGTCCAGCAAAGGCGAGTGTGTGGTTAATGTTGAGTCCTGGTGACTCCAGCACTTGGCTGTGGTAGGAAGATCTTCTAATCCCCCAAAAGAACAGAGCTCCCAAAGGCCAAGCAGTCCCCAGTTAACCCCTGGCTATCTCCCCAGGCTCTGAGATGTTAAGAATGCATTTTGGATAGATACAAATAACCAGAACAATGAATTGACTCTTTGATATGGTCCCCACCTCCACAGAAACAGAAGCCAAACAAACAGGCACAAGCCAGCCCTGTTAGCAGAGTGACAGCATGTGCTTAGTTAGTCTATGCCCTGCTTCCAGTATTAATTGCTGTGTGGACGTGCAGTGCCTCACCTTGCAGCCACTGGCGCGTGTAAGCCTTTGGCCTCTGCTGCTATCTGGGCACAGACAGTGTGGGGACATCCTCCCCTCTCGTGTGCCCACTGGTGCCCAGCTGGATGTGAACAGCTCCTGCCTGGAAAACATGGGAAAGTGATCAGGCTGCAGGTTCAGCTGCAAGCAGGAGTAAAGGTCAAAAAGTTAAATTAAAACCCTGATGTTTCCAACCAGGAGCTTTTGTGCCTACCTGGAGGCCTTTGCCAGCTGCAATGCACTGGAGAGAACTGGTTTCCCATCACGAGATCCATCTCACACCGTGGCATCAGCTTAGCCTGGCTCCAAGCCCTCCCTTCCTTGCCCACCAGATCAACAGGCTTCTCTTGGAGCAGCTCAGTGTGCTCGAGCACCCAGGTTCAGATGGATCGCCGCAAATCCAGCTGTGTTAGTCACAGAAGTCACTGAAGGCCAGAAATGGTGCAATAACACCTAAAAATACCCACACTGCGCTGAGCAGCCCCGGTTTCCGTCATCGTCCAGAGGCATCTGTGTATTGTGCGTGCGGGAGAGCTGGGGAGAAACCGGCCATAAATCCTGCCGGCCTCACTCTCGGCCTCTCCCGCCCGCCACCGGCCTGGTGCTGTCTGGCAGGCGCGAGCCCCGGCTGTCATCGAGAGATCAGACGGGGCTGAAATTTGACAGGCCTGTGGAAAAACACGGGGTGACATCACGCAGAGACACCAGCCCACTGATTAATCTCCGAGGTCAGTGGCTGCTTTATTTATTACCGGGGAAGGGTTTGAGGTGGGTTTTTACAGGAGTGGAGCAGCATGGGCTGCCTTTTCCTTATCCCCGGAGCAGCCGCCTTCCCATGCTGGTGGGGACACCTCTGCCTCCTCTGGACACCACCGGAGCAGCTGAAATGGCTCAGGAGCACCAAAATCAAGCCTAAACCAGCACTGGAGCCCAGCTGGAGCGACTGGTCCCTGCATGGCACTGGTGCGCCTTGTCTGGATTGCAGCTGTTTTCCTTGCTCCTGGAGTTTCTCCTTACCCTCCCCAGCAGAAACACCTCAGCTCCCCCCAAAACACAGCACATCAAACTTGAAATGGTTTGTGAAACCTTGTCAAGCTTTGGAGGAAAAGGAAGGTGGTCCCAGGGCAAAAACATTCTGTTTCTTCAATTTCAAAACAACATTTCCTATTTCTGGTGGCTGTTTGTTCTGTGGTTTTTAACATTTTCACTCTGCTTTATAATGCAAACCAAAATTACAGTTAAAATAACATATTTTGAGTTTATCAGTTTGAAGCATTTCAAGCCATCCATTTCTCTAGGTTTTCTTTTACAGATAACCTGGAAACTTTGGAGTGGGTGATTCTGAATTGGAACAGAAACAGGTTTCAAAATGTTTTGCAAAGGCAGAACTTCATCCCTGTTGCCAAGTGGGAAGTGGCCAGGGGGAAAAAAACCCCTATCAGGTATATCTCTAGCATTGTTTCTAAGTGGAGAATTGTTCCTGTGATTAATGAAAATGGGGAAATAGGGCCAAATCCTGCACATGCTTTGACCGCAAAGCTTGTACAAACATGCTGGTTGGGCTTTGGCTGGAATGACCAGGTTTAATTAGCTCTCTCCTATCTAGGGATGAGGGTTGTTGCTGTCAGTGCAAGGAGGGATTTATGTTTCCTTTTCCTCAGGAATACAATCAGTGCCTGAGTATTAAGAATAATCATTTCACTAATGCAAGGCAAATTTCTTATCCTACACTACTGATAGTGAGGGGGACGCTGTGAGCCACAGGTACGGGTGGGATGAGTGCCTGATGAGGATTTAACGCTGTTGTCGTGAACCCACGCTCAGCTCCTGGACACAGGGGTCACCTTCTCCTGGGTGGACGTGGCCTGCTTATGCAGCCTCACCTCACGTCCTGGGCACCACAATATAAGAAGGTTATAAAGCTGTTAGAGAATGTCCAAATGAGGGACACGAGGATGGTGAAAGGTCTAAAAGGAGTGGTTGAGATTACTTGCTTTGTTCAGCCAAGCAAGGAGCTGTTCCTGGGCTGGTGGCATCATTGCAGCAGCTTTCCTGATTAAGGTTCCCACAGGTTTTTTTTCTGCCCTTTGAAGCGGGTAACGCTGTGCCTCCCCAAACCGGATCCATCCTTGCTGCCTGCTCCCTGTTGAAGCTCAGGGCGGTCACTGAGTCCTGGTGAATCTCCACTGAACAGCTTGAGGCTTTGCAGCTCAACATGGTGGAGAATTTGGAAGGAGAAAGAAGGTGGAATAAGTGAGGAAGTGCAGAGAGCCCAAGCATAACTCCAAACTAGGGCAGGAAATGCACCACACATAGCTCTAACCTTATCATCCAGGATGGATTTTAAGTGCTTCTTCAGTGACTCATTGCCCCTGAATGGGTTTGAAGGACTGTCTGCCGGAGAGGAAAGGCCAGAGAGTTCAGATCAGATAACAGGTTATTACAAAGCCCTCATGCTTTGTGGGGCATCTGCCAGGGCAACAGCCAGGGCTGGTAAGCGCTGGGGAGGCACAAAATATGGTCTCTCAAGTGTGATTCAGGTGAGCAGGGGGTAGAGAACAGGGCCTCTTTGTCCTCTTATTTATCATAGAATCACAAGATGGTTGGGGTTGGAACAGATCTTGAAAATTATCTTGTTCCAATCCCGTGCCATGGGCAGGGGCACTTTCCACTAGACCAGGGTTCTCTGGCATGTCCAGACTGGCTGAGAAGGGAGGGAGCAAGGTTTATGCTCAGTCCTGGCTGGTCTCGTTCCATGGGCACTTTTGGTTCCTCTTGCCACCTTCAGAAATTTCTTGTGAAGTTTAGTGGCTCCCTTGTACCCTGGCTCCCAGAGTCAGGTGAGGATGGGGGAAATACAGTCTGAACACACATTACTGAGCAAAACCCGCTGTAAAAAGCCCTCTCTGTATTGTGCCTTACATGAAAGATGCTGCTGTGGTTCAGAGGTTAACTTTTATCTTAAGCTCAGCTAGAAGCTGAAGAGTTTTAGCATTTTTTAAAATATCAGAAAAACATGAAAAGAAGGACAAATTCTGATCTCTGCTATGTTGGCATTAATGGGGAGAAATTTAATGAAAGTCTGTAGAAGCTTCTGATTTACTCTTGTGTGAGATTGGATAGAAATAGCCCAAAGAATCTCATTGCTGCTGCCCATATTCAGCTGCACAGCAGAGAGCTATTAATGCTCTGTTTTCTTGCCTTTGGTCAATACATCTTGCAAGGCAGGAGGAAGCTGGATTATGTCTGCAAGTGTCCCAATGTCATGCTATGTCGGATAATGAACTGTGGATAAATTGGATCAGCTTTTCAGTTGCAGCCTCTCAGAAATCCAACAAGGAGTCAGGGCAGCAAGCTGTGCTTTCAGCCTTTGCTCTGATAACCTGTGTGCTGCTGTCAAGAGCTATTGTGGTGATTCCAGGCTGGAGCAGGTGAAAGTCATTGTTAACCTGGAAAATGTACATCTCTCTTTGGCTTGGTGCTTCCTCATACCTTAAAAATGTCTGGTCTGGTGCAAATCCACTTTTCAAGGAAATAGAGATGTAATGAGAGCGGCCTCTTGCTGGGATGAATTCAGGCGCTGCTTTTGACCTGGTTATTCAGTTAATCCTGGTGGGTGAGGAGTGTGACTTGAGAAGCATCCAGCCTCTCTGGAGGACTGCAAAGACCCTGAGGTTGGACACCTAAAGGTTTGTGTTTCCATGGAAATGGAAGGTTTGATGCAAAGTTACTAAAGAATATTGAAAGACCCCCACTCTATAGCAGGGCCCTTAACCCTGGCAGTGGAGAAGCCTCTCCAGCTCCTCTCCTGCCCATCTGCTGTGGTACCTGTCATGATGGATGCCCCTTCCCTGTCTAGTGCCCTGCAGTGTGTATGCACAAAGGATCAGTGTCTGTGCTCCCAGTGGTCTCCAACCCACTCCTGGTGATGCTGGGATGGGATCCCAGCTCCATCAGCACTGCCACGTGCTGTCCCTGTGGCAAGGGGGACCCCTTGGCTGTGGCTCACCGAGGTTTCAGCAAGTCTGGGTGTCATGGTGAAGGTGATGGCATCACGTGCTGCTGGGTGACATGGGGTCCTGGATTCTCTCCAGCTGTTCCAGTGGCTGCAGCATCCTGCTCCTGCCCAGTGAGATGCTCTGGGGGCAGCTGGAAAGCTGAGGTCAGCTTGAACACTGAGGAACCCGAATCATAGAAATCTTCAAATGATTTGTGTTGGAAGGGAATTTAAAGCTCACCTACTTCCGAACCCTGCCATGGGCAGGGACACCTTCCACTAGACCAGTTTGCTCTAAGCCCTGTCCAGCTGGGCCTTGGACGCTTCCAGGGATGGGGTGTCCACAGTTTCTCTGGGAAACCTTTGCCAGGGCATTTTTTCATAAATAATTTCTTCCTAACATCTAATCTACATCTCTCTCTTTCAGTTTGAATCTGCTTCCTCCTGTCCCTATCTGCCTGTGTAAACCCCCTGTAGCTGGCAGAAAGCTGAGCCCATTCCCTGTGTATCCATGAGGAGCTCAGCCCCACATTTCATTATGACTTTAAAAACCCCTGGGGACTCACGCCCCGGGGGCCGCTGTGAGCGGGGTGGGGGCTGCCCGTGGGCAGGGTGTCTGTATTTTCATTGGAGCTCCCGGGAGCGTAATCCTGTTAAGGGCTGAGCGTCTGATTCAGCTGTCCTGCTGCACGGCTAATCCTGCCAGCGGGAGCGAGCATTATCGCGCTGCGGGGGCGGCTCTGCGGCCCCTCCGGGCACTGCGGGCACTGCGGGCGGCTCGGGCCCCGCTGCCAGCCCCGCTCTCCACCCTTTGGGAAGCAAGCCTCCAGAAAACCTGGGAATTGCGTCCCACGCCGGGGAGCTGTGCAAGGCTGTGTGGGCTCCTTTGAACTCTGCTGAGCAGCTTAGGGCCCCGGGCACGGCGGGCACGCAGCCCAGCACCCCGGCCAGAGCATGGGGAAAATCCGGCTTTGATCCCATTGTCCGCTTTTGGGGCTGTGCTGTTCAATAGATCACAGCCAGGGAGTTAACTGACTCATTATCTATAATTTGCCAGGCTTTAAGTGCCATTTTTGCTCATATCCTTCCTTCATTTGTGTGATTTCCCCCTTATTTCGGGGGCTATTGCCCTCCTGCCATGCTGGGTCTTGCAGGCAGGACGTGTTCTGGTGGAGTTGGTGTCACTGCTGGCTACCTTGGCTTCTTGGAGGGTTGAAAATGCTCTTTAAAAATAAGATTGCTACAGAAAAGGCCACTTCAGTTGCAAATATATTTTGATAATATGTGGGGTTGCCTGTTTCTCCACTGAAAAAATAAAAAACAAATCTGGTGTTGATGAATAAGAAATATGTGGATAGAGCTGGTAATAAAATGGGTGGGTGCTTCTGGCAACTGTGGAGGTGTGGAGATCCACGGGAAATCCACAGTGCCAGGGATACTGAAGGTTTCACTGTGCAGCAGCCTTGGGTTCATTTTGGCCATTTGGTTAAATTTGGCCACAACCCTCCCCTTGAGCAGATGCTCCAGGAATGCCCATTTCATCACTTTCTGCTATAACGTGAGACAGTGAATCTGGGGTTAAAAGCCTGAAGGAAAGCTGATAAATGTGTGTAATATAAACTATTGAAGACTAAAAAATTCTGAAAACACTGGAGAAAGTAAATACAATAAATTTGGGGCGACATTTCTCTTCCTATCTCAGGTTTTCCAGCAACAGCTTTCCAGCTCTCTAACAGCCTAGAACTCCGTGTCACCTCCAGACAGGCCAGGCAGGAGGAGATTGATGGGTGCCGTTGGCCACAGCTTTGGTCTGTGGGCAGAGCAGGGGGATGTCGAGCTGTGGCTGTGCAAAACATGGCAAGGACCTTTTGCTTTCCTGCCTGGCTTTTTTGATGTCCTATTCCCCCTTGGCTGTCGGAATCCTGCCTCCCAACCGCTGTCTATGACACAGGGCATCAGGCAGGCAATGGGATGGCAGTGGGCACTGGGCTCCACGTCCCTTCTGATGCCACTCACAGTCACAGGGGATCTTGTGAAGATGCTGAGATGCCTCCAGGACTCTGCCAGGTCACTGTGTGCATTTGGCATGGTCCTGTTTATCCAACAGCGCCAGGGCACTCAAGCCCTTTATGAGGGTGAGTTATACCATGTTTACTGGCTGGTGTGTGATGTTGTCAGCCTGTGGGGCCCAGGCTGAGCTCCCCAAGGCCGTGGGGTGAGCATCCAAGTGACCCACAAGCATGCGGCCTCCCTCGGGGTCCAGCTCTTGGCTCTCCACCAACCTTCCTCCTAATAATTTTGCCTAAATGCTTTGCAAATCAGCCAGCAACCAATTTATCCCTGAAGTATTTTGGAGATGTCACTGCGAGAATGTTAATGGCGCATGATTCAGCGGGTCCGGCGAGCTGGAACATGTGCGGCCATGCAGCAGGCGGATGCGGGTGGGCGCTGGGACAGCAGGCAGGGGGACAGGGATTTGTTAATGGTGGGTCATCCTGGCCCTCAGACCCTGCTTCCCGCTAGGGCTGCTTGGCAAACCAGGGGAAGAGACAGAGCCATTGAGCTGGCAAGAATATCGTGCTTAAAACTTGTTATTTTTGGATGGAGTTTCCAAGCCCCCTCTCCCCTCGTGGCGTTAAACACGGTTGTTTATTAGAGCTGACAGAAACACAAGCAGTTGTCAGTTGCTTCTGCAAGAGTTGTGTCCCCCAGCAGTGGAAGGAACATGAGGGAGCTGATGACTAATACAGCGTTGAGTTTTATATGCTCCCAGCTAACGGGTCCCATATGTTCCCCTCTGCAACCCGAAGGGAGTGCGGCTCGTTTGGCCCCAGGGCAGGAAGCCTCGTTGGCTCCAAGGCTCCCAGGAACTGGCTACGGAGCCGGGGCAGGGGGCAGGGCCGGGACCAGGAGATGCTGGCTCTGCCCCTCACACCTGAGCACACGTCCTTCCTGCTGTGGCAGCCAGAGCCGTGCTGTGGTGTGTTGGTGCAGCCCAGACCTTGGGAGGAATATTGGGAATGTGTGTATTGGCAGCTCCAGGGCTGGTGCTGCTGGTGAGCTTTGTGGGCAGCACTCAGCCAGATTGGGAAGATTTATGAAGAGATCAAAGAGTCTCCAGTCTACCCCAGGCAACCTGGATCTGCTACTCTGCAAGAGACCATCGTGATCTAATTGATGCCCTTCACTTGGAGCTGTCTCTCAGAGCATGTTGGGAGGACCCAGCAGCAGGGGAAGTGGTGTTTCCTCAGCAAGCTGCTGTGTCATTAAAACAACCCGTTGGCTCTCACAAATCATGCTCAATAAATCTGTGTGCAGCTTTATTGCAAGAGAGATTATGAGATCCTGGGGTGCAGTTAAAGCCCGCGTGAAGCACATGTAGGCCACATCCTCCCTGGGCAGGTAAGTCCGTGCTCCTGGTTGCACATTCCCACATGTGCCCATGGGTGCTGCCCACCCGGGTGCCTGGCTTTGGAGCAGCGCAGGAGCTCTCTGGAGGAGCAGAGGCACTGTAAGGTGATCACACATTCTGAGTGAAGGAGTGAGTAGTAGGAAGACCATTGCCTCTCCAAACAGCTGTCTGGGGCCTGTGAAGTGCTCCCCACACTTTACTCTGAGGTCTTGCTGCCAGCACATCTGCTCCCTCCCCTGCCCTTTACCAGACTTGGCAGCCTGTCACTCCTCGGGGCAGCACCTGGGAAGTCCGGCACACAGGCACAGCTATGGGCTGATGCAAATGGCTGTTTAAACAGGTACGTGGCATGTCCCTGAGTGGCTGACTCTGGAACTAATTCCCCAGTCTGGGAGAAGTTTGGCATCCCAACCACTGGGAAATAAAACCCAGCCATGTGGTGGCTGTATCTGTCCTGCACTGACTGACACACCAGCGCCTGGCGGCTGTGCCCAGGCTGGTCACCTGCTCCCTGGGCAATTCTGACCTTGTGTACTTTTAAACTCCAGGTGCAACCTGAGTCTAGAGCTGGCAAAACCAGCGGGTGGTGAGGGTGAGGCTGGCAGCAGGAGCCTGAGACCTTTCCTGCAACGATGCCCTCGATACCCATCATTTCCTGGATGTGATGCCTTCAATACCCATCATTTCTTGGATGCCACAGGCCTGGAAGTTCAGGCTGGCGTGTACCACAGCTGTCCTGTCTGCTCTTGACTGGCTCTTGGAGGAGAGTTCCCCTCTGGGTGCTGCTTTTCTCTAGCGCTGATTCCTGTTTGACCTCGTCCCTGCTTCCCTGCAGAGGTGGCCCCAGTAGTGGTGCTTCCAGGGGTGAGCTGCCAGCCTGGCCCTGCACTGGAATTCCCATTGCCGTGTTCCCAGTGAGTTCCCATCTGTTACTTCATTCATGTGATTAATCTGCCAAAGAAATTCCTGTTGTAAACACAGCATTATCAGAATTTACTCCGGACTTGGCCCCTGGATTCCCTGCCAGCTTTTGCTGGAATTGCACTTCTGCTCCAGCAACACTTCAGTGCAAACAAACCAGCTGAAGACAGGGCGGGAGGCCACGGGGTGGGCTGGGGAGGCAGGGATGCTCCAGGTCAGCCCTGGGAAAGGCTGCGGGTGCGATCCTACAGGGATCAGCTGTTTGCAGTGCAGCAGGAGGCAGCGGAATGCCGGGGCCACTGGAATGTCATAGCATTCTGGAGCATGCCAGGAAAAAGACCTGTTGCCAATGCGACCGTATTCCCCTTCCCTGTGCGCACAAGTCTGGCAGCAGCAGTGCCCCTCACACCGGGAATCCCGATGGATGGGTCCCACGCTGGGCATCCTGACACGAGTCCCACAGCACCGCCTGCTCGGTGTCCCCGCGGGCGGCGGCCGTGCCGGACGGGTCCCCACGCTCGATGTCACTCGTGGAGGGGTAGGACGGACAGACGGACCCCGGAGGGGCCGGAGCTCGGGCAGTCGCGGGGACCAGGACTCGCGGAGCCGTGGGACCAGGGACGGACCCGCAGCGCTGCCTGCTGGCTTCTGGCCCGGCTGGTACCGGCCCGGGGGCCACCGCGCCGGGGGGACACGCACCTGTGGGAGATGCGCGGGGTGACAACTCTGAGTGGGAGATGCCGGGGGACCCCAGCCTTGCATGGGAGAAACGGGATCGCAGAGACCATCAGGAGGTGTAAGGGGACCCCAGCCTTGCCTGGGAGGGCCCCAATCTCGCATGTGATTTGGGGGATCACAGTGAGCATCAGGAGCTGCGTGGGGACCTCTCCACGATTGTGCTCCATTTTGCCATTCTGAACTCTGGCCTGTCAGCATGACTTAGTGAGGGTGCTACAGGGACATCCAAAATGCTGCTTTTCTGCTGAAATAACTGTGTTTTGAATTGGGTTTTGAGGCAAAGGGCTTTTGAGAGGACTAGAGATGCTGGCAAGAACCAGTGCCACATCGACTGATAAAGCAAGTTCCAAGTAAGGTGGCAGGAGAGGGACCTAGGACTGTCCCTCAGGCACAGGTAAGGTGGGTCATGGACTGACCCTTGCAGGAGTTTCCCTCTTTAACTTGATGTTAAGAGTGATGCTTGTGGATGTGTGGTTGTGTGTACAGCTGTTTGTACCTACCAAAATCTCTGCTAATGCAAATAACCAAAAGGCTCCCAGTTGTTTATTTCCTGACCCTTCATGGCAGGGACAAAACACTGCAATTTGTCCCCTTGTAGGCTCTGTGTCCACTGTGCTGGGATCAGGATGCTCCACAGTCAGAGGAAGTCTCTCATGTAAGGTATTTCTCAAAAGACTTTTTTTCCCCCCCTGGAGCAGCTGTGGAATATTTCAATGTATAAAGTAATTTTTCTAGCTATTTTGTCAAAGAGGAGTTTTTAATATAGATTATCTTCTAACTTTATAGAGCTTTTATCTCTTTTTTCATCCTGTGGGGAAAAAAAGTAACTTCCCACTCGCTCCCCTGAGCAGCATTCCAGCTGGGATGGCTCTCCCACACCCGGCTCCATCCCACTGTCGGTGCAGTGTCCTCTGCATGATCTTCTCTGAGCCTTTCAGAGCCTTGGCGGGTGTTTATGCAGGAGGGCACCGTAACCATTCCTCGCTGGTCATGTCTGGGGGAGATAAAAACCTACCCAGGCACAGCAAGTGGATGCCCTGCATCCAGCTGGGTCTCCAGCCGTGTCTTCTCCAGGATTTAGTCCTGGTCTTTTTCTCCCTGCTGCTGCTCCTCTGAGAGGTGGGAATGGGTTCACAGTGAGCACTCAGAAGTGGGTGCTGTGGCCAGCTCATAAGCCCTCCTCCATCCTCACTCTTGCTCTTCCCTTGCCTCCTGCCTGCTGTGACAGCGGTCCCTGATTAAGGGGGGCTGGAAGGAGGTGGCTCCAGGGGTCCTATTCCTGCACGCTGATGGTGGGAAGATGTGGGCACAGGGCAGGATCCCAGCACCGCTCCCACAACAGTCCGCAGCCATCACTCGCGCGCGTGAGCTCTGTGTTTGTTTTTGTAATCCCTCTTTTTTTTTAATTGCGATTTTAGCAGTGGTGAAAGGTGCTGGATTGACAAGCCATGGAGACGGAAGGGCCTCTGGACTCCACTGAAGTTTACATTTACAAAGGACACAGAGAATAAATAGAAGACAGTGTTTAGAGTCCTCTGTAGACACTTCAGACTTGCTTATAATTCTGCAGCAATTCCATCACCTCCAAAGTGATTGATGCTCTCTATAAAGTCTCGCCTTAAAACATTTTCCTATGTGTCAGGGGAAGAAGTTTATTACACTTTACTGAAAGGGCAGGATTTGTATTGAGCTCAAGGCTGAGTCCTTCCCAGCCCTATCCCCAGGAGAAAAAATAATCAGAGTGCTGGAAAAAAGGAGCCTGACCCAAGGCAGGCGTGTGGTTTGTGGTTAGCCAGGTCGAGTGCCGGGTGTGGGGATGGAGCTCTCCCTGAGTGCTCCAAACAGGGCAGGAGTAAAAGATTTTCATCAAATTGTTGTTTTCTAAAATCTTACATTTTCCTTCAGTGGAAACATGAGATGCATCTGCTTTTGACAAAGAGCAAATCATTTTTTTCATTCAATCACCAAATACATTGGGAAGAGACTGCTTTGGGTTGGAGCTGCTTGTGTTCTGATAAAAGTACCAGAGATCACAGGCTTTAGGTCTAAATTTCATTCTATATTTCCACTGGAGGAGTTGTTTTGGTTTGGTTTTAGTATGGAAAATTCAGGGCAAGGTAATGCTTTTTCTCCCTGTGCCAGGGCATTGCCAGGGCTGTGGCACCATGGGTCTCTGTGGGGAGCTCAGCTGCCCTGATGCACTTGCAGGAAGACAGTGCAGGTGTTTTGGGAGCTTGGATGGGTTCTGAGGTGCTGGAAGCAAGGTGTCCCTTCCTACACAAAGCTGCCATGGGTCTTGGTGCTGCAGGGGGGCTGTGGGATGCCCGGCTGGGCTGGAATTGGGAACTCCCTGCTTTAAAAGAAAAGGAAAATCTACGTTCAGGGTCACTGGGTAATGGAATCATCCAGAACGGACACAGATTTCACCTTGGCAAACATCAGGATACCTTGGGGATGTTAATTTTATAAACCATCTGAAAATAGCTCACATCTTACCCCCCAACACTGGCTCTGGACAGACCCCAAAGTTTGCCCAGTGTGGCAGAAGACATGTCAAGAGCAATGAATAAAAACAGCGGAGTGTGTGGAGCCTGTCAGGAGAAATAAATCTCCTTGGCTGTGTCCTGGGCTGGGGTTGGCTTTGGGAGGAAAGCACTGACTAACACCAGCGGTTCCACAGGGATTGCTTCCAGTCCCAGCTGATTCCCTGGACAGAGGGATGTGACCCTGGGGAGCAGCGGAGCTGCGTGGAGCATCCTCAATCCCAGCCATGGCCAGGGCTGCCGCCCCTGTGTGGGCAGGACAGTCTCCCAGCCTCTTTTCTGGCCTCTCCTGACTTCTGGAAGTGGAACTTGGGATTAATCCAAGTCTGCTTACTTCTACAGGCTCATAATGGTTGGACTCAATGGTCTTAGAGGTCTTTTGCAACCTTAATGATCCTATGTTTCTATAAAACTCTCAGGAAGGGCAAAAAATGGGTGGTTTTGTGCGGCATTATCAGGCTGCTGTAAGTACCAGATCCCCTTTCTTGCCCCTCTGCCAAGCAGTTTCTCCATGCAGGTGAGCCAGGCTGATGTGAGCATCAGAAGTGGACAAGGTCCACCTGCCAGGGCTCCCCACATCCCAGGGTGCTGACATTCACTAACCTGAGGCTTCCTGCAGTTCATTTGTCTCTAATACAGCAGCTGATAAAATACCCAGTTTCTTTAAATGCTTGTTGAACAAAGTCAGTCCATGTTTCCAGTAGATCAACAGCACACGCAGAGCCCTCTGGCACTGGCTGTGGAAATACGGAGCAGATGCTGTGAGAAGACATTGTTTTCTCAATTGCATTTTATTTGCCTGGAACAAGAAGTGCTTGGTGGCCTTTGGTGGTGGCACTGGTATCACCCTGTGCCTGTCTGGTTGATGGGCTGGATCTTTGCATCAGCCTCCCTCCTGGCTCTTAGACATCAAAGCGGGGGTGCTGACAGTGCTGGTGGGAGCTGGGATGTCTTCCACCCCACCCCTTCTCTGGAACATCCCGGGCTGGATGCTGCTGTGCAGCCGTGGCCACTGGTGCTGATTTATCACTGGACCCACTGGCAAGGAATTAGCTGTGTCTGCCTACATTTAATCTCCAGTTTGATTTTTTAGCGAGAATCCAATGTCAGTTCAGTTAATTGTCTACTAAAGACTCTGCTCCTTCCCTGCTTTCATGCTAAATTCACCTTTTCTTCTTTCTTTCTGCAGTGCCCTCAGGTAAAAGACAAATGGCAAAATATAAAAAATGATCCGAGTCACTTAATTTGAACCAGAGGAGACAATAACAGTCTGGAGGCAATGCTGGATTTATCTTTTCTCTCCGATGGAGGCCCCTCCTCCAGTGATGGCTGTCGGAAGGTGGGAGCAGCATCTGAAGCAAATTGAGGGTAACCTTTCATTCTGCAGGGATCTTCCAGCAGGGTTTGCCGGTCCCAGGGACATCTGCAGCCCTCATGTTGGATTTTGGCAGCCTCTGAGCCCATTGTCAGCCAGTTCCATTGCATTAACTGGTAATGGATAGAGAGATGTCTGCCAAGTCAGCCCATGCATGTGGAGCCACAAGGGGCTGGGAGTTCTGGCCACGGGCATGGGGATGGCGACAGAGCTTGGGCAGCTCTCAGCTGTGGACTCACATTTAGCGCCTTTCCACAGTCTGTTTATCCACCCCAAACTGCAGCACTTTTTCTTCTCTGTCCTATTTTCCTCCAGGGCTGAGCGGGTGTGTGCGGGTGCCTGGGCAGCCATCCGGACCCGACTCAGGGAGGAGCTGGGAAAGCAATTAGAGTCTCGCCCTGCCTGCTAATTCAGAGGGATTTTTTTCCTTCTTGTGTCCAACAACATAGAAAAATGAGAATGATGCATATCAAAAAGAGGAACAGGGAAGCTTGACCTCTGGCTTGTGAGCTGTTGGGCCAGCAGCTCAGCAATGAGAAGCCAAATGTCGGGCTCATGATGCTTGTACTGCATTCAGTGTTTAGGGGTTTGTTAATTAGTTTTTCCAAGTTTTGAGGTGCTGGACTGTGCATCAGTCTGACTTGGTCAGTGTTACAAACTCACTTTTATGTCCATGCTGATTCTACACCAATCCCCTGCCCTCCTGGCCACTCCCTTCCCTTCAGTTTTCCAGCTCATTTTCTGATTTATGATCAAAATCATACAGTGACCAAGGATTCTGATCAGGATGCTTTATAAAACCTTTAGCTGCATTTCATAACCTCTTTCCCTAAATCACCCTCAGTGTGTTTAGAAACTTCCTATCCCCTCTTTCCTCTTTTGGGGCTGTGCTGTGCATGGCCAGGACTTGGACTTGATGGTCCTTGTGGGTTCCTTCCATCTCAGCATACTCTGTAATTCCATAATTCTTAGATTTGTCATGCCTCAGCTGATGGAAGGACAGTTCAGTGAAGTGCCAGCCCCATCCCTGACCATGGGAAACAACCACATCTGCTGGCACCCAGAGGCTCAGGTGCTCTGGAGGGTGCCCGTCAGTAGGTTCAGTGTCTTCACAGAATCCCTGCTGTGTCCTGCACTGAAGCCCTGATAAGTCCCTGCTCCTTTTTTTTTTTTTATTTTTAGAAGATTCCTGCAGCTCTTGCTGCCTTTCAGGGATTGTTTGTTTGGTTTTAGCACAATATAAGCAAACTGGAGATTGCAGGAAATTGCGGTGCCCTCAGCAAAGTGCCTGACTCCTATGGAGGAGTGTTTCCACACAAATAGTAACGACGAAGTAATGGTTTCATCCCCTGGGATGCAAAATGTGCACAGATAAATTTTATCCAGTAGATGAACAGCTATTAATTTTCATCCCTCAGATCCAAGCCTCTTTCCCAGGAAGTTCAGCTGTGGGTGGCTCCGGAGGCTGCGGGCGCTTTGGACAAGGAGCTGTAAGAGTCTGCTCTAAGCTGCCTGCTCCCTGCTCCACGTCCTGCTGTTCCATTGCTCCCTGCTCTGTTCTCCATTGCTCCCTGCTCCATCTTCCATCCTTCATTATGCCATGCTCCCTGTTCCTCCACTGTAGGGAAAGGAAAGGAAAGGAAAGGAAAGGAAAGGAAAGGAAAGGAAAGGAAAGGAAAGGAAAGGAAAGGAAAGGAAAGGAAAGGAAAGGAAAGGAAAGGAAAGGAAAGGAAAGGAAAGGAAAGGAAAGGAAAGGAAAGGAAAGGAAAGGAAAGGAAAGGAAAGGAAAGGAAAGGAAAGGAAAGGAAAGGAAAGGAAAGGAAAGGAAAGGAAAGGAAAGGAAAGGAAAGGAAAGGAAAGGAAAGGAAAGGCAAGGCAGTGGAAGTGGCTGGCTGGAGAGAGGCTGGTAAAAGCTTCTGTCCTGGGATTTTGGCTGCTGGCCTGGTACCAGAAGGGATTTGGATTGCCTGGCTCGGGCTGAGCACAGCACAGTGCTGTGGAGGCTGTGGGGGCTGTGGGTGCTGTGTCAGTGCCAGAACATCAGCAGCAGAACATGGCCCTCCCTGTGTCACTTAGGGGAAGCAGAAAAACAAACCAACCCAGGATAATGGCCAAAACATTTTCTGGGGGGTTTGCAACTTCCTAACTTTATTTTTAAAAGAGGGAAAAAAGTCAGTTTTCTCTGTCAGAGTGCTGCTATCATCATGCAATGGCACTTAGGAATATTATAAACGATGGTGTCAGTTTATAAGGCTGGAGACGTTTTCTGGTGGCTTGCACAGCTTCCCTCTCCTCGGTGAGCTGGAAGCAGGGCAGGATGGCCAGGATGAGCCTGGGAAATGAGGGATAATCAGAAGGGTTTGTGCAGACATTGGGGATTCCCATCTATGCCCCAGCTCCTTCTAGCAGCTGAGGAGATGGGTTGCTCCCTGTTCCCTCCTCAGCCACAGGCATCGCTTGCCCTGGCCGGTGCATGCAGCCAAGGTGGGATGATTCTGAGTCCTGAAACCTCCCCGGCAACACCCCCCCCCCCCCACTCTTCCCGGTCTGGTCCTCATTTTCTCCCACCTCAGCACTTTCTCTGCCTGCAGCTCCGTCAGCTGGCAGGCTGTAAATCAGAGCCCAGGCTTGTGTGGCCGGGCTTTGCACAGCCAGCGCAGCCGAGGGAGACGCTGTTTTGGAGGGGTGGGGAGGAATTATCTCGGCAGCAAAGGAAACCAACCCGCGTGTGTTCTCTGCTGGCCCTTGCTGCACACTCTGTTACACTCCCCTACACAGGCACAGCTGCTGTGTGAAGGATTTTTCCCTGCAGCAGAACATCCCCGCTCCGGGCGTTGCCGGCTCAGAGCCTGGCGTGCGATGCCCGAGGACGGATGCGCCTCTCCTGCCGGAGGTGCCTGGGAGGGCATCCACCATCTCCGCTCCTTCTGTGTTCTCAGAAATGAATGGGTCTGCTCCATGCCTGCTCTACAATGCTATACGCCCCCCAAATCTACTTTGTTCTGCATATTCAGGGCTGCAAAACACGTGCTGGAGCTGGATTGCTGGCGCTGCGGTTCCTTACCTGACAGATGGAGCGTGTAAGGCACACCCTGCAATGCTCTCACATGGAGCGGCAGAGGATTTATAAGATCAGTACGTGACTGACAGATAAGGGACTCCCACAGAGCAAAGACAAGAGCAGGGGAACCACAAAGCTCTGAGCTTGGACCTGAATCAAGGAATTCACAGCCCCTCTTGTTCAGGCAGGTTCTAGCAGAAAATTTGCCAAATCAACCAAATGCCATAAAAACTTTCTTGAGTAAGGGTTGGGGCAGAGATGGGTTTATAAAAAACACCCACCAATAGCCCCGTGTCCCACCCTGGTATTTATGAGATGCACATGGAGGGTGTTGATAGCAGAGGCATTTTTGTAATTCAGTAAAACGGAAAAAGAGATTCCTCTTGGTGAGGAGGGGTGGTGACTTTGAACGCATCGAGGGCAATGAAGGAGATCATTCCATTGTTCTAAGATTTCCATAACTCACAGTGCTTAAGCACATAAAAATGTAGACATTCTGGCAATAAACTTTGGGTAATATTTGAATATGAATCAAAAATCTCTCCCTCGTGCTCCCCTCCCCCTTGTTCTGCCTTTTGTTGTTGCTGCAGGCGCTGCCCCCCCCGCTCGCCCACTCCACCCCATGGCCTCACGAATGGAAAAATGTCTTCAGCAGAAACCTCCCAGCTTTTCATTCTCTAATCTGCAGCATCTGTGCCCAGCCCCGATGCTCCTGCGGGCGGCCACGGCCCGGTCTTCCCCCAGCTCACACTCACAAGCACGTGCAGGTTGAGCCTCTCTTGCCAGGCAGCTCAGCTGGCGGAGCACTGGCCCCACCAGCCTGGCCACGCTGTAATGGTGTCAGCTGTCACCTGCGTGCATGGGGCTCCCACCACCTGGGCAAGGCCACAGTCCCTCAGGCTGAAGTGATGCAGGGCACCCCATCATCAGGGCGACTCACCACAACCCAGGTGTCTGCCCACTGTTTGCTGTCCTTGACCAGCCAGAGACATCAGGTTTGGGTTATTTTTTTTTTTTTTTTGTCTTGCCCTATGTTTTTAGCCTGCTCCAGGGATGAAAAATCCAGAGCCTTCAGCCGTGCTAATGGAGCCGTGGTACCCAGTGCTAGGCACGTGGCAGCGATGGTACAGAGTGGGAATTTCACGATGCTTCATGTCTGAGTCATCACACTCTACCTGAGAGGCCGGCTCCCAGCAGACTTCGCACTGCACCTCTGGGGCTTGTTCCTTTTTGTATTTCCCTTTTTCCTCTCTCTCTTTTTTATTCTTTTTTTTTTTTTTAGCGAACAACTTTATTTCCCACTTTGACATTTTCCAGACCCACCTGGGAGCCTGCTTGCCAGAAGGAGAAATGGCACAAGAGGAAATACATCTTCACAGCCTCGAGAGAGGAGAAGGTTGGAATCCGAGTCCATAAACAGTGTTGCTGTGCAGTGAGCAAAGACAGAGCAGGTTGGGCTCTGGAGAGTGTAACTCCACCTCTGCTGCTCCACTGCCAATTAAAAATACAGAAGAGAAGTGGAGCTTGTTTGTTTTTCCCTCTTGGACTGGGGACACTGTGCAAGGAAAACCCCTCTCACAGACTGCGGAACTTTTGTCCTGGGAACCTTCTGGGACATGCAGTGGCTCCGACCTGGCCTGGCTGGCTGGGACCTGCCAAGAGCCACGAGGAAGCATGGACAATACCCATTTCTGCCCCAAACCGTCAGCCCAACTCCTTCCACTACCATGAGTGTGGCCACCAGTGCACGACCCTGTCCTTGTCCCCAGCTGTGAGCTATGTTCTCCTCCTGCCACCTGCCCTGCCACTGCCCTGCCTCTCCCGCTGCCTGCTGGCAGGGAGGTTCAGCTTAAATTAAGCAGCACTGCAGAGGGTTTAACTTTGATTTAAACATGTTTTCTCTGGATTTGAAGAAGGCAGGTTAGAGCGGTGGTTGCTGGGGGATGGCAGTGAGGTGCTGTGAAGCTGCTTCTGAGCATGGTCACATCACCTGCCAGCATCCATGCTGATGGCTCAGAAAAAGCACAAAAATCAATCTGAGAGACACTGGTGCTTTATTTTATAATGCTGAATGCCTGATCTTGATTAAAGCTCCTTCCCAGTGTTGCTAATGCTGATACCTGGTAAGCCCGGGCTGTCCCCAGTGGTGAATTACACAGGTACAGAGCATCATTTACTCTCCCACCGTTACTCACCAGAGCACAGAGCATTTTTCTGTTCCTGAAGTTTCCAGGATAACCTGTGCATTTGTTATGGCCAACACTGGAATGATGGATATGACCCGGTCAGGGAGGAAGAGCTGCTGGGGCTCCCGCAGCCCATCCCCACAGCCCTCACCCTCCTGCCCCACCACAACTTTTATCCCTTCACCTTTTATTTCCAACTCACTGAGCAACAACTGTCATGTTTATACTCTTACCCCCCAGTCCTACTCTGCTTCAAGGATTAAGCTTTCATCCTTCATTATGAGCTTCTCCCCCAGGCAACACTTTCCACGAAGAAAAAGGAATTTCTGGGATTTTGCTTTTAAGAGATTAAGTTACTAAGCATGTGTATGTTTGCGCCAAAGCGAGGAGCTTTCCCACACACACGGGCAATCTACATCCTGGGGCAATGTAGCAAGTGGGGTGGCAGGGGACAGGTCCCTGGGTGCTGCCTGTCCCTGGCAGCTCATGCCCTTCCTCCCCTTGCATTCCCACATCCTCCTCTCCCGTCAGAGTGGTGCTGCTGGTGGGACACCCACGAGGGTGCCCCCTGTGGTCACCCCTCTAGGATGAGGGGTACAGAATGGGCATCCCTGGGGACCTGGGAAAGGAGGAGCCTCATCATTGCTCCCCGTTTTGGGGGCCACTGCCATGGCCCTGCCACTTGAGCCAGAATCGCCAAATATTGGGTGCTCCTGCATGAGGCTGAGTTGCGGCTTTCCCTGTCCCCAGCACCATGAGGGTGCTCCTGGGGGGCCCATGGCCTGGCAGAGCTGGGACCCACGTCCTTTGCCTGTGGAGCAAGCTTTGACCTCGCTGTGCTCTTGCCCGTGCTCACACGAAACCTCAGCTACTTGCAGGGAGTTGATACCACGCCTGGAGGCTTGGCGTTCCGAGGGTTTGGCTGCACAGTGTTGAACAAGGTTGTGCTTTCATTGGCAGCGGCTCTTGTTATTAAATCCTTTTCAGGAGCTCATCTAAGCCCAACTAATTAACATAAGGGAAGCACGACAGATAATGTCAACCAACCAAAATAATCCAAATGTGTAGTTACAACAGGGAAGACATAAACACAGCCCGGGAGGAATAACTTCTGCATGTTTAGCGTCAGCATCTGGGCTGCTGCTGCTTAGCAAGCACTCTAGTTCTGCTGGGAAATAAGCGAGGGAAGGTCAGGTGCAGCCTCTGAAAAATCCCAGCCCTAGCCAAGCCCTCAGGCACTCAGGGATGCTGATGTGAGGCTGCTCAGGGGATACTCAGGGACATGGCCCCGACGCAGGCGTGGGGGGAGCAGAGGCAGAGCCCCCTGAGAGCCGGGACATCTCCACCCCTCTTCACATCAACCGGTGGATGAGCAACGGCTTCACCCGGTGAGTCACGGCACTGAGTCAGACCTTGCACATCCTCTGTGCACTAAGTGCTGCTTATTCGATGTGTTCTCAGGGACAAGACAAAGATGTGTTCCTAGAGAGACAAGAAGCTTTTCCCCTGCTTCAACTGTAGCCAGTACATGCAATAATTAACAATTAAATACATGACCAGCTTGCTGCTTTGCTGCCGGAGGAGCTGCCATGATCCTGCTGTTGGGAAACTAAACGATTCTTGCTTTCCACTGCTTCTTGACAAGTTGTTTTCAACTTAGAAGTCAATAAACAAACTAGTAGCTTCTGCCGAGCTTAGCTGGAAAAGAACATTGAAAAACGGCTCTCAGTGGCACTGGAAGCCCAAGCACATGCAGCCTTCAGAGCCCCCACCAAAATACCCTGAGCAGCAGGTCTGTATCACACATGCAGACACACACTATTGTGGGTATTAAAGAGCCTAAATCTGATTAAAGCCTTTCTATCCCCACCAGTGGTCAATTCCAGAAACCAGCTGACCCAGGAGGCTGAATTCATTTCATCCCCAAAGTCTAATTAAAGCCATTAGTGTATTCCTTGTCTTTCTGATAAGATCAAAGCATTCCAAGAGCCAGGCATTACCTTATTTTCAAGACAATTATACAACATATAGCATCGATTTATTCTGCCTCCAGCTGTACACATTTATCTCTGTCTATCATCCGGTAATCGGTACCATCAGACACAGCCCAGCCCGGGCTCTCAGCTGACAAGTGCTTGCACTTGCCAGGCCGGGTTTCTTTGACACCCTCACCTCAAACTAACGCCCGAGGCAGTGCCTGGTGTCCAGAGCCCAGTGCCCACAGCCACGGTGGGACATGGGGCACGTCCAGGCTACCGCGGTGGTGTTGGGGTGGCCACGGTGACCTGTGCCTGTGGCACGTGCCACAGCCATGGAGAAGTCGGGGTACCAACCTCCCCACAAGGTTGGCCCTGGGTCCCCTCCTCCCTGCTGTCCCCGCCTGCCCCCACACAACCCCAGCTTCAAGCAGGGGTGCGTGGCTGCAGATCCATGGATGTCCTTGCCTTGGGGACCCAGTGCTGTCCCGAGGTGCTCTGCCCAGCCCAGAGCTGCCGTGACTCACAGGGACCGCCGGCTCAGCCCCACCAGCGGCCAGGCTGTGGGGCAGCAGCCACGGGGTGCTCTCCCCTCACATAAACACCTCTCCAGCAGCTCACGGCCCCTGCAAGAGCCGAGCTGTGAATTTTCATCTCTCAGCTAATCAACTCGCTTGCTAGTCCAAACTTGTCAGGAGCTTTATCCCTGCCCTGCCAGCCTCCTCCCGGCCCACGAGTGACAGAAGACGTTCCCATCCCTCCCTGAGACACATCCAGCTGCTACAAAAACAAACATCCTCCCGCTGGTGATTCCTCCTCGTCAAACAGTCCTGACCCTGCTTCCCTCGGGAACATCTGCACTGCGCCCGTGCCCGGCCGCCGGCACATCCCGAGTCGCCGGCAGGGAAGGGCGATGTTTACGGGGGGGACGGCAGAGCCGTGTTCCTGCCTAAGCCATGGCTTTATTAATTGCCGGTTCTCCTTACTCCTCTGTGACAAAAGATGAATCACCCGGTCGAGGCCGCGCTGCCTGTGAGGCTCCTCCAGACGAGAGGCAGCTGCGTCCCTTTGCTGTGCCCAGGAAGGACGGGCTACCCCAGCCTGGTGCCATCGTGATCTGGACAGGTTGCACACCAAGAGATTCCCAGAAATCCACCCAAGAAGCTGCTGTGGGCTGTAGGGGAGACAGTGGGACAGGTCCTATCCCCTGCTCCCTCATGGCCAGGCCGTGTCCCTGTCTTGGTCTATTTTGTCACTGTGTGACCTTGCATTAAACACCCTTAGTACTGTGCCTGGCTCAAAATGTGCCCGTGGGCAGCTGTTCCTCCAGGACACCCTACAGACACTGCCCTTCGCCCTCCACTCACCAGGGTTTACTTAGGGTTTGCAGCTCTACCAGCTCGCCACCATCAGACACCGTCTTCCCATTTCTGGCACCGGGCTGTAGGTGCTGGCAGCAGCAGATCCATCCTGGGATGGGATGGGAGGCAAGCAGGGAGCACTGGGCACTGCTGGGCAGCACAGGGACTCCAGAGGGGTCTCTGCCCATGGCATGTGGGCACCAGGTGAGTTTGTGCCCAGGCCCAGTGAACCTGCTGCTCCTCCAGCTCTTCGCGAGCAGCACATGGAGCTGTGGCATCGATGTGTAAACAGCTCTTTGGACTCCACACGAAAAAATTCCCCTACTGCTTGCAGAGCAGGATGAAGGCAATCAGAATCAGCTCTTCAGCTCGATACCCTTGTCTGTAAGGCACTCAAGAGCTGCTCACCCTGTGGGAGGGCAGTGCAGGGGACCAGTGCCTGAGGTGGGGAGCTCTGCAGATCCCTTCCTGACCTGGGACCAGCAGCGAGCTGGGACCTGAGCAGCTGCCTTGGATCCTGCACTGGCTTCAGCTTCCAAAGCATCCCCGATGCAGGGTGGCTCTCCACGGAGATCAGCAACTGCCCAGCCCACCCTGCGGGCTTGCTCAGAGCAGAGCTGGCCCTCACCACCCCTCAGAGCCACCCCTCAGCCAGGGCTGACTCCAGGCATGCAGCACGTGGGATCAGCGGCCCAGTGAAGCTGAAATTGTGCAGCCGTGGGGGAATGTTTTCATCTGGACCCTCACTGATTCCTAATTAGCTGAACCACAATTGGTTGGTGTTTCAGGTACATCTACAAACACCGTTGCAGCCATGCACGTGGATTTTATGAAATCCTACCTGCCCCGAGCAGGTACAGAGCCTTAGGGACGAGCAGGGGATCCAGCATGGAGCAGCACCAGGAAAAACACGGCAGAAGGATGTACAAACTGGAAGCAGAGAACTGCAACAGAAGCACGTGGTGTTTCAATATCCAAATCTACCCCTGTGTGTGCTACTTTCCCTGTCTTCATACCGAAAGAGATGATTGCCCTGAAAGTGATTTTCCCAGATCCTTTAACCTGCTGCTCCGGCTGCCGTGCTGGGTTGTTCCCGGGCTGGCAGCTGCCGGGTGATGGGGCCGTGGCGCTGAGTGCGGCGCCGCGCCGGCGCCCAGGGGTTATCAGCAGAAGTGGCCGAGGCGGAATTAGCGGGGCAGGGAAGTGGGGTAAGCAGAGCTCAGCTTCTTGGCATGTTTGCTTGTGCTAAACCTGCAGCATGAAAACTTTTCACAACAACACTCAGCGCTTGAAGCCTTCCTTGGCCGCGTGCACCGCGGCGGAGGGCGAGAGCCAGGGCTGGGTTGTGCAAGCGAGCCGCGTCCACGGGCACCGCGGGTCGGATGGCCCCGAGCTGGTGCTCAGGCTGAATGCAGGCCAAAGCAAAAGAGCTTTTTCTGACAGAAAGTAGGTCGCAGCATTTGGGGGCAACCACGCTTCCCGGATGATTCCCTGTGATAGGGGTGCCCGGTGATAGGGGTGTCCTGCAACAGGGATGCGCTGTGATGGACCTGCCCTTCGGTGCCCTTCCCTGCGATGGGGGAGCGCAGCGGCGGGGCCCGTCCCGGGTGCGGGGCTGCCGCTGCCCAGCGCGGTCTGCGCGAAGCGGCCGCGGAGCGGGTCCGGGCGGGGGCAGCGGGCGGGTGAGCGGCCCCGGCCCGTTCCCCTTCCCGTTCCCCTTCCCGTTCCCGTTCCCGGGTGCCGGTCGCCCTCCAGCGGCCCCGCTGCGCCGCGCACCGGGCGCGGGACGAGCCCTTCCCGGGCTGCAGTGAGGTGCCCGCTGCTGAGCATCCCTGCCCGTCCCTGAGCTCCTCGTCATTCTCCTAGGCTGCCTTGAGCTCTCCTGCCCTGCCCGGGAGCGTTGGAGGCAGGGTGGGGATCAGGAGGTGCAGCCCCGGCTCCGCCCGGGGGCAGAGGTGGCTCGGGACAGCGCTCCCGGCAGTGCCCGCAGCCCATGTGCAGAGGGTGGCCAATCCCCAGGCCCCGTCTTTGTCCCACACAAATCCCTGGGCTCCCTCCTCGCCTTCCATAGACCCTTGGCCCCTCTCCGTACCCCACACAAAACCCCCATTTCCCCTCCTCGCCCTGCTCAAACCCCGGGCTCCTCTCCTCGCCCCGCACACGCAGAAACCGAACTGGCACGGATGCGTTTTAGGGGATGAAGGAATGCCTCGCGCCCAAGGAACTGACTCCCTCTCCCCTGCACAGAAACCGGCTGCGAGCGGGCACCAGGACAAGGATCAGGACTGGCTTCGGGTCATCCCACTAAAGCCGGCGCCAGCCTCGCCCCATCCGGGACTGGGATACCGCCCGTGCTCAGCGCACACCGCGGCGTGTCGGAGGCACGAGGAAGCAGCACGGAGGTGTTTACCCAAAGGTTTGTCAGCATTCCATGCTTGGGCAAGGACCCGCCACCACCGCTGCTATAAAAAGCCATCAGGGCTGCGGCTGAGCCACACCAGCTCCCGTTCCTGTCCGGGCAGCGCTCCTCACCTCCGGCTGTCCCGGGCAGGAAGCAGCACCAGTTCGGTGGCTTTCGGCTGGTACCAGCACTGGCACGGCCTCGGGGATGTCATCACGCCTGGAGAGGTGAACAAAGAGCTTCTTCCCAGGCTGCTGCAAAACCTGTTCAACTGAACTGATGTAAAGATAAGGAAATCAGGTCACTGTTGAGGTACATTAGGGAGACTCAGGAGCTGTGGGCTCTGCCCGGCAGGAGGGCAGGGAGGCACCCGGAGCACCCCCAGCTCTCCAGGGCAGACGGCTGATGGTTCTGTGCATGGACATGCTGCACGCCAGACCAAGCGGCTTTTCCTGCAGCCAGGGTCTGTTCCCAGCTGTATCCTGTGACATAACTGAGCTACACTCCTCAGCGGCAGAGGGAATTCCCGTGAGTCTGTATCCTGTCTGAAGCATCAGCAGGGGACTGGGGTATCTCCTTCCCCCCAAACCCCAGAGAGTTCATTAATAGGAAGCATTATCCATTCAGTATTGTGCCACTGTGGCAAAGAGGTACTCTAGGAAAACTGTTTTTACTTAAAAATACATAAAAGCCAGAGCTGTCTGGAGTATCCAGAGTGTGCTGTGCCACCTGAAGCACACACTACCCCAGGGCCCCTCCCAACTTACAGCACCAGCAGCTGCAGGTGGGTGGAGATGGAGGAGCAATATGCTCAGGCTGCAGCAGCCACGACTGCTCAGGATCCACTGTACTCCCACGAAATTTGCTTTCTTCTGACATTTTGAAGCTTCCATTAAAGCTCCAGGTTCCAGGTGAGCACAGATGTCCAGGTACCAGCACCAGGACTGTTTCCTGCTGGGCAGCCCCAACATCAAACATTTCCTTAAGCAATTTGCACATCTTAAAAATAAAATCCTTTATTGATAATACGAATGTTTAACATGTCTAATGCCATCAGCTATAAAAATGATTAAAGAGTTCAGCTTGGTACATTTGGCTTTACAAATTTACAAGTGTTAATAAACTAATACTAGTGTTATATGTTTTGCACTTCATTATACTCCATTAGCCAGTGACAAACTCTGCAACAATGTCTGCTTAGAACACATGAGTTAGAGAAGAATATTTAGTTGCTTCCACACAGAATCTACATCAACAGTTAAATACTAATTCTAAAAGTCTTGCTGAATTAGTTGGATCCATTTTAATCCCTTGTGCTTAGTTTCTTTCAGAAGTTAGTCTACTAGCAAAAATACATTCTTTTGCATACCCCCTTCCCACATTATATTTTAGAAGAAACAGTACTCAGTGCATTTGCTATTAGACTTCATCATAGTATCTCTCTCTCTAGAGCTATCAATAAAGAAAAGGGATAATACCAGTCAGATTAATGTAAAAGCAAAGAAACTCATTAAAGCAGTGTATACAAAAGCCTCACTTTTCAATCAAAAGGGATACATGGGCGAAAATGCATCTGCCCATCCATTTTTACATTTATTCTCAGCAAGAGGAAAAAAATCTGCTGTGGAGACTTAGTTAAAAAAGTAATAAATGTGCTTCCAAAAGAGTCGCTGCCCACTTAGCTCTGGCTGCCTCTGTTCCCCTGCTGCCAGCACACAGACTGCTCCACAGGATTAGGAAAAACAGCCCATAATACCTAATACCACTACCTAACAGGCTACTAAAAGGTCTCTGCAAACCTCCAAACCCCTGCCATGGCTGTGTGGGGTCAGTCCAACAGCCACCTCAGAGCAGCACAGAGCTCCAGTGTCCTACGGAATGAGGCTCAAAGCCCAAAGGAACCTCTGTCATGGACAGTTCTGCATCCTCCCATGGCACAGGGATGGATGTGGTTTCCCCACAACAAAGGGATTTTGTCTAATGAAAACAGTGAAAATTGACAGAGGAGAATGTGTCTGTGGCAGTGGAAGCTGTGCTCTGTGCAAACACGACTCTGCTGCCGAGGGAAGTGCTAAACGCTGGATGACACCGAGCAGCAAGTCCAGTTTCTAAATTTAGGATCAGCTCACATCCAACACCCGAGATCATTAACTCAGGGTCGTGCTCTCAGCCTCTGCCACTGATCTGTGGTGCTTGTCGTGCATTTCTCAGCGCAGTGACTCACAAACCCACTCTGCTGTGCCCGCTGGTTTTCTTGCAGCAAACGTTTCTGCTCAGGAACCAGCTGCTTCTCTTGGGTCCAAATGCTTCTTCACACACATGATCTGCCTCAAACTTAGGCAATTCCTCACTGAGGAATTTTTTTAAATCTCAGTGAATTGCCATGTTTTCTTCCTATGAGGCAGAAGATCAAAAATAAATAAGTATTTCCCTTGTACACTGTGTGTATGTGTGTGACATACTTACACAGACCTACATATTCAATTCCACAGCAGCAATGATTTGGTTCCGTGTTTGCAGCCAAGGAAAGCTAGCCATAGCTAGTGGGTAAAATCCAGGTCAGACTTAACTGACACAGAGGAGGAACAAAATTATTGCTTTTGTTTGCAGTTGAAGATCCCACGTTACTGTTGCAAAAAAACTGTATTGTATGGACAAGCTATTTTTTCAAGTAACAGTGAGATCTTTGTAAAGAAACAGAAAGATCCTTTTCTCAGAAGTTCTACACACAACAGTAGAATGCTTGAAGAGCTTGAAAATTCCAGGTGATACACCAGAAACCAGAGTTTAGCCATTTAAAGCACACAGGCATCTTGTAGGAAAGCAGAAAGAACTATATGGACAAGGAATACTGACAGAGAAGTAATCTGGATGATATCACAACTAAATTTTACCCCAAGAAACTCATGTGTGCTTCCTCAAAGAGCTGGGAGCTATGTCCTGAAGGACACAGCCTGGCTGGCTGCACTGGTCTGGTGGTCACCTTGCAAAATTTGATGCACATTTGCTAACTTATCTTAGCAAATGGAGAGAATTAGAAGGAAAACCAGTGTTGGTTTCAACATTCAGGACTCAGAAGAATTTGTTTTTGCAGCTAGATGTTCCCCTCCTCACCTTTTCCCAAGAATCACATTCATATTGCAAGCTTAGTTCAGGCACTTTTATAAAATGTTCATCTGGAGTAAAAAGTCTGCAAAAATTATTTCTGCATACTTTAAAAGTAGCATTTCAGTCCCACTAAGGTTGATAGGTCCCACCACATGATTATGGTTCCCACCACATGATTATGGTTGTCATCTCCAATGATTTGACTGCTGCCAGGAGACATTTGGAGGCTACTGTATAGCTGTAGTTAAGGTTTCTTCATAAACAAAAATATTTTCCTACCTATTAAAAAGAAAAAAAAAATACACTAAACGCTTTATACAGACAGAATCTGCTACTATGGAAATAAATAACATGGAGTGGAGAAACAGTGTCTTAGCTCCAGGGTAAGCTAAGCTGTGGAATGTCACATTCCATTTTCTGGATACTAGCTGCTGCTTGGCAGGAGGATCTCCAGGTCTTTGCCATTTGACACGACAGTGTTGTTAGAGCAGCTACTCGCCACGTCCATGGGGGCACCCAGGGAGGAGGCCTGGGAAGAGGTTTTGGTTAGTGGAGCAGGGGCAGCAGGTGACTGAGCGAGGCCAGGTTTCTTTGGAGGAATGGGTGGAGGGTTCCCTCTTTCTGCTCTAGGAATGGTTGGTGACTTAATTCCAGGAGACAATGGGCTTAGTGGACTGGAAACCTTGACAGGGCTTGGAGAGTGACCAGGCTCGGTTTTGGGGCTGACAGCGTTTGCCAGGTTTCGATAGTCCGTGCCAAAAGGGGAGCTGTTAGGGGAGACAGGCTTGATGGGGCCCTGCTGGCTGGTGAACCTGGACAGCACCTGAGTGACCGTGTTGCGGGCCAGCTGCTTGGCAGCAGAGTTGTCTGCCAGGGTGGGAGACAAGTCCCGGGAGGGTGGGCTCTGCAGGCCGCTTGACTGATGGTCCTGCTCTGCTTGAGACTGGAACTTGTGCCGAGCCGCGTGGAAACGCTGGTTGATGCCCACTTGGTAGGAGGACTGGTAGCCAGGGCTGCTGGCAGAGGCTCCCACTAAGCGTTTAGTCAGCACTGGTGAGGAGCAGGGAGAAGGGGTCAGAGAGGAGGCAGCTGTGCTGCTGGGAGACAGAGACACACCAGCAGAAGGGAGCTGGGACATCAGATGCACTGGTGACTCCATTCTCACAGGAGAACTTCCATTCTCCACCGCATTTTCTGAGGCTGCAGCAGATCTCTCCCTTTGAACTTGGCTCTCTGCAGCATTTGTCTGCAGTAGCTCCCCACCTGTCTGCCCGTCTGTGTCACAATGCCCATTGGATTTTGCATAGGAATGAACAGGTGTAGAGGGGCTGGCAAACATTGTGTGAACAACTTTGCTGGTGCTGGCAGGGTTTGCTCGCTCTGCCTGCAGACACTCGGTCTGGCAGGACACAGACTTCACTGGGGGACTGTCAGTCGTGACCCCCCTGGATGTCACCGAGGGGCTGGGCTGCACAGGCTCAGAGGGACTGTGCTCCTGGCAAGAAGCTTCCAGCTCTTTCAGGGCTTTCTTCAGGCATTCCACCTCTTCTTTGAGTGCTTTTGTACGGTTTTCTTCTCTGTTCAGCTTAGCTTTCAGCTGTTCTCTTTCAATGTCAAACTCTGAGAGCTGCTTTTCTACTTGTGCTTCCATCTGCAAACCCCGCTTCCTCTTGGCTGCCAGCTCCTCTTCCAGTTTACTCACCTTACTCTTCTCCTTTTCCAGTTTCAAGCTCAGTTCTGCTGTCTTCTGGCCCTCTTCAGCTGCTTTGGCAGTGGCTTTCTTGCACTCCACAACAAGCATGGAAGACAGTTGCTTGTGGCGTGCCCTTTCCTCCTCCAACTGGCTTGACAGCTTCTTCTGTTCTTTTTCAAACTTTTTCACTTGGGATTTTTCAAACTCCACCTGGAAGTTAAGAACAAAACAGACTGTAAGGGTACCATAAAACCTCCTGAAAGTGAATGCAGAGCAACACCCCACAGGGAACAGGTTTACTGTGTATCTTGGAGAAATTACACAGTAAAAGATGACAATGGCTAAGAAAGAGGTTATTGCCCCAGAAATCTGCAAGACAGTCTGGAATGACTCAGCTTGCACATAGTAACAATTATTACTTACTAGTAGTTTTATCCTGTATGAAATTCAATTGACCTTTAGTGAGATATACACCCAGTCTGTCATGCACTGACTGAACAAGCAAAGCTTCCTTCCACCTCATTTACTACTTTGTCAGTTTGCCTTTTAAAGGTATTTAGACTTTAAAATGCTGATGTGTTATATATGTTTAATAAAGGCTACAGTGCTTGAGTAACAGAAAACAGTGACTTAAATATTTATTAGTGTCTCTGAACAACACTCCCAGGAGATCTTCCACGACTTACTCTGAATTTTGAGTACTGCAGAGCGCTATCAATTGTAAGTGCAGCCCTGTTCTTCAGAACTCATCAGATTTTGGGCTGAAGTAAGATTTCAAAGCATTTGATTGCCTATTAATACCTTTTAGCACTGCTCAGCTACCAAAACACACTGAGAAATTTCAGGTTGTTTTTCATATCAAGATGATAAAAGCTAGGAGTGCCTTACAGAGGGAGGTTCCTGCTACTCTTTCATCACATCCTTGCTGAGTTCACCGCCCAGGAGCCTGGGGTTTCAGTGGGCTGGGCCATGGCCAGCCCGAGTGGTACCTGCTGGGTGAGCCGCTCCCGCTCCTTCTCCAGCATGTAGGTGACATCGTCCCCCTCTGCCGTGTCCTGGGCGTGCCGCTGCCTCTCCTCCTCCAGGTCCAGGATCACCTGCCCAACAAACATCAGCTACTTCAATGTCCAGGTGCCCTCACAGGCAGGAAGAGATCAGTGCCTTTGTACACATCCAGAATGACACGGGAGAGCAGCCTCAGACACCCAAGTTCAACTCAAATCCTACAGAAAAGCAGCTTTTGGACAAGTTCAATGTATGTTATTATCTGGTCAAATTGAGTCAGTTTGTGGAAGACGTTAGGAAAACCTCACACTGGATCTGTGCTCATTTTACTATTAAATACCTAAATTGCTCACTTTTCCCCCAGACTGTGCAATATCCATGAGAAGTTCATGTTATGAATGGTGCCCTTACCCCAGGGGTTGGAAGGGATCTCTGGAGATCATCCAGTCCAACCCCCTTGCCAAGGCAGGGTCACCTGGAGCAGGTTGCATAGATCAGTCCAGGAGGCTTCTGTATATCTGCAGGGAAGGAGAATCCACAACCTCTCCACAGCCTGTTCCAATGTTCTGTCACCCTCAAAGTAAGTCAGTTTTTCCTCATATTCAGCTGGAAATTCCTGTACTTCAGTTTGTGCCTCTTGTCCCTTGAAACTCAGAATTTCCTGGCAGGACCATCAACACAAGGCCCAGCAGGAGCAGAGGTGCTGTGCCCAGGACCAGGGCACACTAACAACAGGACAGTCCCTGCTGGGGCTCCAGCAGCAGCTCCCTACGCAGGCTTCTCCCCAGTGCCTTACAGGGATGTGAGGACTCCAGTGTAAAGTTTATATTAAAGAACATTAATTTGTTCTTCCACTTAAGAACAAGATGAGCTCTTGAAGTGAAACTGCTTCCCATAAGGACCCAGTGAAGGAGCTCCTTCAGCTTTAACACTGAATTACATGAATAATTGAAATGCTATTAACTCAACAAAAAAGCCAGAATACAAACTTCCCAAGAGGCTCTGCTGTATCTCATCACTAAAACTAAGCTCTCCCAATACATGCTCACCATGAGTTCCTCAGTCTTCCTGAAATTTAAGCTTCCAAATAATGCTTAAATATCATCAAGTATACAGGAAGCTTTTCACAGAAGTAGACAGGAAAAGGTGAAAAAATATCTGATTTTACTAGTATGATTTAGCTGGATATTTGGCTGAAAAGTGAAAACCAGCCTTGTTTACTTCTAGTGACTTCAAATTTTTTTGGAAGTACAGTCTGACACCTGACCAAGTACTTTATTGGTGTCAATATTCATTAAATGTGTGTCTGAAGAATAAGATGTGCTTCATTAAAAAGGCCAAATGGCATGAAAAATACTTTTGGTTACTCCATACTTCCTTAGGGAAGCACAAGGAGGTGCTTTCACCTGGCACCAGCTTTTCAATAACCACAGAGAACAGGTCTCAGGCACGACAGTGATAGGTCTGCTGAGAATTCCATGTTCCAGAAACCCTTTCTTGAATTTTGGGAAGCAGTATACTTCCCAGCCGTAAGCTAGCTCCTTTTTGGTGTGTCCTAACAAAAACATCTTGTGTATATTTCAAATTCTGGAATTATAACTAATCAGCTCATCAGCTGCATCACCTGGAGTGAGAAGTTTAAACAAAGGTGCGAAGTCCTTTCAGTTACCAAACCTCAGGGCATTTAAGTGTTTTTACTGAAGTTAACGTGTTATCAAAATGCAACTATTAACTCCTGCACATCTTAATTGAGGCAAAACCTACCTTTCTGTGTCTGCTTTCCGCAGCAGCTAGTTGGGATAACATTCTTTCCTGCATATTCTTGCAATGTTTCATCACCACTTTCAAAATAGATAAAGGATTGGAGCATACTGGTTGCTTTTCACCATGATTCCCCTCTTTCAGGGTCTCAAAATCCCTCTGCAAAGCCATCAGTGGATCACTGATGTTGTATTTCCCATAGCGTTCCTCAATGAACGTGTCCCTGTGCTGGGCCTGCAACACAAAAACAGATTTGCATTTTAATACACTTACACTGGCTAAAGAAGACAGGGCTTTACAGTTAATATTCCTTTTCCCCAGTTTTCCATTTAAGGAGACTTTAACACATATTCATATCCTGTTATCTGCTAGAAATAAAGGAAATAAAGAAAAATACTGCTTAAAAACACAGCATCTCCACAATATATTCAGTCTACAAACATCCTCATACCACAGCTACCTGCCATGGCCATGATTTACATTCCACAGCTGTGTGAAAGGAAAGGAGGTGAGTACCAACTCTTGCTCAACAAAAGATTTAATCATTTATTGTCGCATCAGTGAAAGAGGCAGTTGTGTGGTTTCCTTGACTATGTCACCATCAAAGAATTTCATGTTGAGAAATTAAAGAGTTTCATTCTTGCAAGAGTCTATAAATCTGTGAATTGTTAATAAAATCAGTGATGTTCTCATCCAGACTAAACAGAGTTTAGTTTCTCAAGAAGCAAGACAGGAATGATGAGGTTTCTTTTGGTGCTTGTAAGAATTAAGCCAACTCACACGTACTAGGCTCTACATTTACAGCATTTAATCGCTGGACTCGATGAGCTCAGAGGTCTTTTCCAACCCCAATTATTCTATGAATCAGCCACTCCACCTGGAAATCTGTTTGTTAGGATACTAACAGGCTTATTCTATCCAGTGATGACTGTTCTAAAAACAAAATTTCATAAACAGACAGATATGAAAATATTATCTGCATGTTTACCACCATGATAAGAAACCATATGAAACCAAATATTTATGCAACGAAAGACATAGGAGGAAAAACAGATCTAGATTGAGAAGAGCCCTCAGAGCTGTCTTGGCTCTAAGAAATATAATCATTGATTTCCAGTGAAATGGTTCTGGGCTGAATTCTGAGCATATGTGAAAACCTGTGACCGTGTTTCATTCCCCTGCGTGTTACTGACAGCACGACCCTGAGCCCAGCAGAGCTGATGCTCCTGCCAAGAAATAGCACCTGAACAGGAGACTTCAACTTGATTCCCCTTGATTCATATTGTCTTGTAAGGACTGGTTACCATGACAATTCATACCTTTTCTTTTCTACAGAGTATAAATCACTGGTCTGTTCTGCACTGGCATGTCCTCAGTGAGGACACAGAAAGATGTGGGTTTTTCCTCTGCACGAGACACCTGCACCACTGAAATGCCAGAGTGAGCCCCGGGACCTTTATCAAAGTGCATTTAATTTAGAAGGTATTTTAGCATTTGTGACCTACAGGAGAGTTCTAATCCTAAATGCACTTTTCCTGCCAGAGCACACACACAGCATGTCTTTCCCTTGAGCAACTGCCCCAAACAAATGCTGCCTGCACCTTCTCAGGTGTGCTTCACCCTTCTGCTCCCAGCTGGGCAGAGCACAAAAAGCAGATAACCCATTCTGAGTCAAGCACAGCAGCTTTTTGGAGCTGGTGGAAGGCTCTAAACATGAGTCCCACACAACCCCAACTCTGCTGATGCTGGGAATGGCATTCAGCTGAACAAAGCTCCCTGCTTTGAATGCAGAGCCAGCCCGTGCCAGCCTCGCTGTGCACTTCCCAGAAACCCTTTCAGGGAGCAGGAATGGCAAACTGTCACCCATTTCTTGTGGGACTGCACAAGGACATCATTTAGATAGGAAAGACTGAGCCTGACTCAAATGAAAAGACAGCTCAGAAGCCAGAACTTCTTGGAATGGCTCTTTTCTGATGTCCCAGTATCAAAACCACAAATGCTTCCCTCGAGCACACAAGAGCAGGAGTCACAGAATCATGGAACACCCCCACACAGCAGCTGGTGGAGCTACACTGGAACAGTGAGAGTTAAACAATAAAACTTGGCTTTACTCAAAAAGCTGGTGGGATTTTCTGGTCCCACCTGCATTCTGAAATGTGGCCATGTGAGTAACATGAAATAAACTAAAAAAAAAGATTTTTGCTCTTAAAAGGAAAAGTGTTTGCATTACCTTATAAGAGGCATACAAAACCCAACCCAAAATATCTTCCCCATGACCAAATTAGAGACATTCGTCCTGTGATTCCAGTTTGGAGCTGGATTTTAACCCTCCAGCAAACAAACACAGAGGAACAGCTCACACTTACAGATACCCCTCCTTCTCTATCAGCAATATCCATCAGGAACTGTGGATACCTTTGATCAGAGCTTCAGATATTGTTCTAACTTTACACAACAATAAAAAGGAGAGGAAGGAAAAGATCAGCCCTGGAAATGCGAGAGCAGCCCTGGATAATGGGGCAGCCCTGGTTTAATGAATCACAGGAAAAACTACAGGGTTTTTTAAAATTTTTTAGGAACAGGGAATCTTCTGTTTTTCTGAAGCATTTATAAAAATGACTCAATGCAATCTCAATATAAGTGCGGAGGGAACTTCTAAGTGACTCAAGCATTAATAAGTCTGTAAATATGAACTGGGATCTCCATCCAGCTGGCCTAACTGCTTTGACAGATGAGCTTAATCCCAACTCATGCCAGTGCTGGCCATTCTGCACAGAAACACGGGAGAGACCCTTCAGAAGGGCACCAGTGCTTCAACTGTGTAAACAAACCTTGCCTTTACTGCTGGGCAAGTTCTTCCTAATAAAAGCTCCAAAACAGGAGATTAAGGTGATTTTTGCAATACTGAAGGTGTAACAAAAGCCATGTTTTCCTCTGCTCCTCACAGCACTGGGCTCTGAACTCTGTTGAATTTAGTGGGGTGGTTTATTTCCTGTTTGGGAAAGAACAAGAAGTTCTTCCTTGCTACTCTGAGCAATTAAGTATTCTCCTGAACCAGCATGACAAACAGATGAGACTATCATAACATCAAGAGCTTTCTCAAGTCCAGCTATTCTTCTTTAGTAGCCAGCAGAGCATAAACATTTAATTAAAGTTGTCTAGACTAGAAAAGGTCTTAACCAGGTCATCTTACACTGACCACATCAAGTTTGCAAAAACAAACCCAGTGCTTTGGCATTTGGGCCACTGTGCACTTGGAAACGCAAATAGGGATTTTCCAGCCCGTGACACCTCTGTGCTACAGCTCCTACAGAGCAGCCACCTGGGTCACCTAAATCATCGAGGCAGCTCTTGGAAAATTAACTCACAGTGCCATAATCTCAGAGGTTATTTTATACAGGTGTGGGAGTGTCACAGAGAGTGACTTCTGCCATGGCTTGTGCTCCTCCCCGAGACAACTCTGCAGCTCAACTTCTCTGTCACTGGAGGTCACGTACAAACATCTTCAACACTTCTGATTTTGTCCTGTCTGAACTGGATTCTACCTTAAATACAGTTGTTGTTCAACTTCCAGAACAGAAGGAACTTGATGACGGAAGAGAAACACTCTGTTAGTGAGCCCAGAGTGAAAAAAAATCAACCTGGATCTCAGATCCCAGCATAGAAAACGCAAATCCACAGGAAATAAGGCTTAAATAAAGAGGAAATAAGGTTACAAATGCAGTGTTAGCTTAGGAGTGGAAAATTTTGTCTGAACACCAGAGATGACATTTGTACCTCCAACATCAGCAATGGTGCTTTGAAAGAAGATGCAATTCTGTGCAATTAGATCTTCGAATTTAGTACCTCCACCTCTATCATGCCAAACATGCAGAACTGTGAATTTCCCACCAAAACATTTTCAGATTCCAGAGGCAACTAAATAGACTATTTAGCAATTTTCAAGACTATTAAACTGACCTCTCCCAACAGGAAAAGAAGATAACATATGAGCTTGGGGTGCTTTTAAAAACAAGAAGGAACTATACATGTGAACTACCCTTAAAAATAAAATTCCAGAAGATTGGAAAAGTTAGGCATAAGTAGAGAGGGTTCCACATGAAGCTGGCTGGCTTTGAGCTCAAGTTTGGGAATTGCCCACTGCCAGTCTGTTTGGGAAGAGATAATTCTGATTTTATGGGGCAGAAGCAATATCTGACCCAACTGAAAAGATGTTTCCTGTGCAGGCAGGCAAAGCAAAGGCTTTGCTTTGTTAGGAAAAAGATACTGTTTCCTCTTGGGATTTCTAGGCTATTTCTAGATACTGATCCTCTTGGGATTTTCCTCATCATTTGGGATGAATGTTTCCCATAACCTATTTCTCTATTTTTTAAAATAAAATATTTCCTTCTACTGAAACCTTGTTTATGTGACAGAATATTCTCTCTCTCTTCAGTAATCTTTACAACTTGTTTTACTGGAACATCAAACGGGGAATTTCCAGGACTTATTTCAAGTGTTTTTTGGACATCAAGTAGAGCATTTCTCTTCCCTGTAATTTCAGAGTTCAGGTTTTAACCCTTGGTACAAGACAAACACACTCTTAATTAACTATAGCTACTGAGTTTGCAGTTCTCCAGTAATAATTTGCACAGAAATTCCTCCTTCATGTAGCAGAGAGTGGAATAAGCTTTAAATAGCTCCTTACTGCCTTGAACTTCCTTATTAGCTTCTCTCTCCAGAGACAGAAGTCGGGAATAAAGACAGGCTGAGGTCACAGCAACCACTGACAGAGAGAAGGGAAATGGGGGTGGGGACCACTTGCTTTGCCCAAAAATAAATGTCAAAATGCTGAAGTGGGATTTCCAGTGTTGCATTAGCTCCAGCTCTGCAGCAATGCCAGGCACAGAGCCACCAAGTAAATTGCTCAAACACAGCATCTGTCTTAATTGCCATCATTATATCAAGTGAGCAGACCTGACAAACGAGAGCTACCCATATTACCCAAGTAAGACCTGCTCTCAGCTTTGAAAAATAGAAATTTTCTTAGGAAATGTCAAGCAGCACAAAACTGCAACTTCTTTCCCTGGGAACTTCTGGTGAAAGGCGGGCTGTGCCTGGCTCCCAGCACCCTGGGATGGTGGTCCTGGGACTGCACAGTGCTCAAGAATGGCACTTTGGTGCCCCCTAAACCGGGGAACCCAGCGACACCCAGACAGCTGGAATTCAGAGCAGGAGCCCTTCCAGCATGGAAGTCATTCCCACCTCTCTGCTCCTGGCTCAGCACACACCTGGGTGCTGTGAAGGTGAGGAGAGTCAGTTTTTGAAAGACACTGGCAAACGGTGCTGCTTCAAGCAAGAAATAAACAAAAAATTCCCCAAGGTTGCAAGAAAAGCTGTAAGGAATGCCTGCATTCCAGCAAGACAGCACCCATGGGAACACTGCTGCATGGAAGCTGCTTTGTAAGTGATGCATAAGCCCAATTTGCCCCATCTGTGAAAGATTTAACAGCAGGAAGGTTTTGTATTACTGAACTTTTCTTTTTATTTAAACAAGAGGTGGACTTACATTTTTGAAACTGCACTGTAAACCTAATTTCTAAATCCACTAACAAACAGCACTTAGTTTTGCAATGCATTAATGTTGCTTTATAGTGAATCACTGAACTCAGAAGCAAAGAGATGAATACCAGCTCCCAGTCATTAACACAAAATAGTTTCTATTCCAGTGTAAATTGCCTGAGGCCTTATTAACACAAAAGAGTAAGTCAGAAAGCTGTTTCCTGTTTTCTAAAAGTAAACAGAACTTCAGTTCTAACGTATGGAAAACTCTCTTTAAAAGAACAGGGAGGAGGGAACAAAGTGGTCTAACACAGTGATAGAGATCCATTTAAATATTGAATTGTTTCCAGTCATGGTGTGCTATTTCTGAAGGCAAACCTGTGGCTCATGCAATCCTTCCTACACAGCAATAAGGACTGAGAGTCTAACTCTCAGGATTATGCAAGTCTCTGACAGCATCTGGGTTTTCTGGATGATATAAACATAATTATAACTACAGGAAAAGGAGCACAATAAGAAATGAGGCTTAAAATCTGTTCCAAGGAGAACATTGAGATTTATGTAGTGGACAGGAAGCTACTTTCAGGCAAAAAAAAAAAAAAAAGCTTTTTTTTTTCCCGAAGAGTTTTTAAAACAGAGGAAGCAAACTGAAGCACTGGGAAAGAATATTCTGAATACAGTCAGTTTGTCAGACAGCAAAGGAAGAAAGGGTCAAGATTTGGGGAGAAGGGGTGAAAAGAGGGAGAAAAAAGAAGCAAGTTCAACAAGCAGTGCCTGGAACGCCCGGCTCAGCAGCTCGATTTTGACACGGAGAGGGAACGGGGCCAGTGCCAGCCAACAAGTGCCTAACACCGTGAGGCAGAAGAAAACTATTTTAAGCTTTGTCATCTGCACGCATGGATTCTCTCTGCTAAATGCCAGATGCTAAATGTTTGTCTCTAAGCATGCAGGAATATCAATTATTGCAGACTGTACTACCATTGGATTACGTGTTTACAAATTAAGGTACTCTTCCTCTGCAAGTGCTTGTCCTTTTCTATCATGTACCAAAGGATTTGACTCAACCAGAGCTCGGAAGCATTTAAATCTGAAGCAGAAGTAAAATTAGCCCATGAAGGGAAATGTGTTTTTGTTATGTGGGAAGCAAACAGGCAGACAAAATTCTGATTTCCAGCCACTGACATCTGTGTGTTTAACATAACTGCTGGAGAAAATCACTGCTGTGGTTTAGGATTATGCAATCCCCTAAGAAAGTTCAGAGGATTGAACTCCACCCGCTCCCAACATATGTCCACATTTAACACAAAACTACTACTCTTCCAAGGAAATCCAGCTGCCAAGGCAGGTACTGTCCATAACACTTAGGGAACAGAGAGAGCTGTGAGACCCTGTCAGACAGTTCCTTCCTCTGTGTGTGGAACAACCAGCTTCCCCCAGCCCTGGATGTCCCAGCTCCTCTCAGTGTAAATTCCTTAATTTGTCCAATATATGCAAGTCAAACTAAATGCTCTCAAGTGTAAATCTTTAATTCAGCCTTAGAAGGCTTTTTTTCTTCAGGGCAGTACTTTCATGCATCAAAACGTGAGTAAACAGATTAGCAAGGTTTCCTTTAATTAGTCACACACAAAGTCTTCCAGCCAGTGAGGCATGGTAAAGCTGTTACCACAGTTACTATCAGCAAACAATGAGAAAAACAGTGTAAAGCCAGAATTTCTCTAGCTGGATATTCCAAATAAATGGACAAAGCAAAGCTGGAAGTTCTCTGCTGCTGAACCTTTGCCCAGCCACCAGATTAAGCAGTTACATGACTTTTCCTTCCATGTATCAAAAGGGCAACAGTGCTGCTGCCAGCAGGAAGCCAGGCTTGGGCTGCAGCATCACAGAAAAAGCTTTTGGACCTGAGGAGCAGCACAGCTGGAGACCTACAACATCTCACAGCGCTGCAGGCAGAGGCCACATTCCAGGGGTGGCAAATTTTCCCTGAGATCACTCTCAGGAGGCAGCAAGAGCCAGCTTGGATTTGAAGCTTCCGTTGCCCTTTCCCACCACCTTCAGCTTTCCTCACAATCTGAAACACTACAGCATATCCCTGAGAGAGGAAAGGGAAAATAGCACTAACCTTTGATTAGCTCAGTATTTTATACTCCATAATTATCAAGCATAGGTTACAATTTCGTTTAATTTCTTCTCAGTTATGAGTACTTGACAAATTATGTCAAAGGGTATTCTTACTGTATTAATCTCCTCACGCAAGAGGGAACTGCAAGTTAAATTTCAACAGGAAAGATAATTGCTTTACACTACCGGAAAGCAGGCAATAAAAAGTCTCTGGAATGGAGCTGCTACATTTCTTCCCATCAGTCTCTCTGTGCTCCATTATACACATTTTACACTGAAATACTGAAGTGAAGCTTGTTTTGGTAACACATTCTGACCACACACAATGAAAAAAAACAGATCTCAGGACAGAGGAGAAAGTGTGTTTCAAAACAGAAACCAAACCTTCCACCTGACCAACAGTTTTGAGAAGGTAACAATATTCCTCCCAAATAAAAGGAATATCTAAATGCAAAAGCAACTAACAACAAACATAAGTATCCCGACTGTTCTGGAGAAGGATATCCCTCCACTCCCCTAAGAGGTGTTTGAAATCAAGCTAGAGAAACTTCTGCTGGAAAAGCAAGCCCCTGCAGCTCTCAGGCCTGCAAGCTGCCATTCCTCTTTTGAAATAGCTGCAAGTTTTAAACAGTATGAGAAGTGACAGGTCAGCTTGAAAAAGCCTTCAATATTCAACCGCGACACAACTGATTTCTTCCAAAATTGACCCCTGCCATCATTTATACCACTGTTTTGTCCACAGTGTCAACCAGGCATCCTTCAAAGAGCAGCAGAATTACACACAGACAATGTATTTTAAAAAATAATTTCCAGTCTCAATATTAACACAGCAAACTGTGCAGAGAGCACCACAGCCCACACCACCCGATGCAGGTCAGCAGCAGCACAGAGCCCACACCACTTAGCCAGTTTTCCTGCACCATGAGCAGTTTTCCTCCACCTGCCAGAAGCGGCTCCAGCACCAGCTCTGCCTTGTCCCATCACATGCCCTCACAGCACCCCGACCTCAGCTGCACTGACATGGATTGAAAATGGCTTTTGAAGCAGTTTTAGCTGGCATCTGCCTCACTGGAAGGTTACACTAATGCTCGTGCCAGCAAAGGGGAAGAGTAAGTAGCTGAGCACTCAGGGCTGCTGCTCTCAGCAGTGCCAGCTTATGGTGGCTTAGCCAACACAAAGCCATGGATGCTTTTTACTTAGTGTGACGTTACTGTCACTAAAAGTCTAATCTGTGATCCCTCTTGGTGAGAAGAGTTTCTGCTTTAAGCAGCCCTCCTTGCTAAGGGAGAAAAAAACCTACAAAGGAATTCTTATAGGCCTTTTACACAGCAGAAACACAAGGTTCTTTATCAGAAAGGATGAAAACACACATGTAACACTGTATTTCAATACCAAAGTGCTTCTTGCAGCCAGTTTCCAATAACGAATTCCAAGACAAAAATTATACACAGCATTTATGATGTAATCCTGCTGATATTAAGATGGGATTCTGAACCAGTAATAAATCTTTACCTCTGAACTTCACCTTGGATACAAGCACTCTGCAGAACTTACAGTAGTACTGTTGTCATGTTTGTTTCTTATCCTGATACTTAAAACCTACCTTTAAAGCCTCTATGACAAGATCTCTTGCTTCTAATTCTCCCTCAAGAATGCTAAACAGCGTCAGTAGTTCTGGTTTGCTGAGTTTTTCCAGATTCATCCTGAAAACCTGAAAAATAATGAAACCTAGTTTAGTAGGTATTTCCTTGGACATTAAAATCAGTATTCAAAGCTATGACGTATAATTTGCATTTAACTTCAGCTCCCAGTTTTTTGGATTGCAAATTGCCCTGAGGGGGGATCATTTTCTCTCCAGCTTCCAAGAGCAGTTGTAGAAGATGCATTTGTCACCCTCTCCCAAGGGACACGAACACATGCACGCCCAGATGGTGACGGCAGAACGTGAAGGCTAACAGGACTGGACAATATTCACCAAGAAGTAGCCAAAGTTAACAGGAGAGGGGAAAACCACGGATATTTAAAAGTCATGTTGATTACACATCTGCATCACACAGCTGCAAACATCACCGAGGAGCTGAGATGAACGCAGGCCAAGCCAGGCCACCCACAGGAACTCAACAGTGATGGGAATGTTGCAGTGCTGAGACACGCTTCCTGGGAATGCCATTATCCAGACTAACAGAACAGGCCCAAACCACTTTACAAAAATCAATGCCACAGAAAATACACACTTAATTACTATTCTTTCAAACTGTTTCAATATCACCATCAGTTATTAAATATAATTTTACTGCCTACATACGAGATCCATCATCTAAGCTGCACAGAAAGAAGCTTTATACTCCCTTGCATCCTTGCTGATATACTTAACACTGTCCAGTAATAACCCTTTTTATTACATTATTTTGTTAAAAATGGAAATAATTTCAGACTAAATCCTTGTCTCTGATGCAAATATACCCATTGATAGAGTCCTGTGCTTTGTACCACCATCAAATACACTTTTCTGAGTCCAAGTCATGTCCATCTTTCACCATGCTTTGTGTCAAGCAGAAAATGCTACAGCGTGAGGAAGCTACTCAGAGATATCAAACTCCAGTGGCAAGTGATAAAGGGTTAAATTAGCCCTTTCTGGAGAAGTCTATCTAGCTAAAACATTCAAGTGAAGTCTAGTTTGTCTGAAGTCACTGCTCCTTTACAACTGATTTGCATAACTGTGCCTTGGAGAGTTATACACAAAAGCAAGTTCTGTCTTGTTTTCGCCAGAGCAGTTTTCCAGTCGCTGGGAACAGAAAATTCTGTAGTCTTCATACAGCAAGAGAAATCTCCTCTGTGCCCCTCTGCTAATCAGGGAAGTGTCTCATCACACACTCACATTCTTGCCTCACACAGTGCTCCACATGAAATTCCATAAAGCAGCAACGTTTCTTACAGGCTCTCCTGGCTCACCCTCCCACTGGCATGGGCTGCTCAAGGAAACGCCAGTGGAAGTGACCACGACTGGCTGTTCCAAAACCAAACTGAACTGGACTCCACAGATGTGTCAGCGTCGCACTTCCGTTCCCTACTGCAGATCCATTCACGTATTCAAGAAGAAAATCCACGAGTGGAACGTTTGGGAAATCTGTTCATATTCGTCATCGTGTCAGCCTGATCAAGAAGCCTGATCAAGACTTGACACAAAGGCATAATTTAGGAAACTCACTGTATTAACTCCAATCACATTTTTGTGGGCCAGGGCAGTGCTGGTCACTCTTCAGCACTGATCACTTCTGATCAGCCAATGGACCTTGACAGAGAGATGTCCAGGGTGGGAGCCTGACCACCTCCCCCAGGTCCGGACATGGCTGGAGGGTTCTGCTGCCGTGGGGAGCCTGGCTAGCTGAGACCACGTGGAAGGAGTGTGACTTACAACTTGGTCATCTTAGAAAAATGGGAGGAGAAGGCAACAGAAACAGCAAAGAAATGCTAAAACATAAAGCAGCCACACAGAGTTAGAAAAGACAGAGCCTGGTGCTAGTCTTTGTTAATTACCATGTTTGTGTTGGTGCTTATGTCAAAGCTGCAACGTTTCCCTGGGCAGCCTTTAGATGTGGAATATCCATATATCTCCTTAGGAGATGCATGGCTTGGTTTCAAAACCATCTCAGTCCTTGCTCAGACTAAATTTACAGGTTCTAAGACTGAATCAATACCGATGGGAAACACCTTTTATTGCCAGATACTCACCAAGCTACAGAAGTGTTGGGGTATGATAAACCAGACTGAAAAAGGAGAAGCTTCCTTGGAGATCTTAGAACAAAGTGTATCATATAATTCTGTTACCCCAGGACAGTAAGTGTTGAACATGACTGCGTCCATGCTTTTCCCTTAAAAAGAGATAACGTGGAAACGTGCAGCTGCACCTCCCCTTGAGCTACCAAACAGCTCAGTCTTATAGCAAGGACAGCTACCAGCTGCAGTTTGGTATTTTAAAGCTATTAGTCAGGGCAGCAATAATTTCTACTCTATATTCTAACCACTCCTATTGTGACTTGTGCTTCCCAGTGTTATAGCAACAAGCCATGCTATTCTTGCCATGCCTCTGTAGTCTTTTATGTGCTCAATAACATAAACAAACCCTGTCCTAAAATATACAGGTAAAAATACTTCAGAGAAATAAAGAGCAGGAGCCAGTTTGCACAGCAATCATTTATCTAACAACAAGAGGTAACATTAAAGGTACATAAGTGGTACAGCCTCAGCTTCCTCATGTGCAACCTGCTGCTAGAGAAGATCTCTACCTGCTTTGTTTGCATCAGTTACCCCCCACTGCCGAGGGAACAGACCAGGAGCAGATATTACAAATAAAGTCACTGCTCTAAAAAAACACCAAAATGTACCTGTATTCTCCACTGATCTGAAGGGAACTTTCAGAACGCACCAGGCAGATGTCTGTTATGCTGAACGGATTACAATCCCAAGCATTCCCTTTAAGGGCACTAGGGAGCTGAAAACCAGGGGGGGAAGAAAAGCCCTATTCATTTTATGTTATTATTTTACAGAAACAAGAAGCATCTCTGGATCAAAGAGTCAATAAGCATGTATTTGAGCTCCTTTTCCCCTATCCAAACCTAAATCCAAACCCATTCCCAGCCCTCCAGGCTCCTGAGGTGACTTTTCCAAGGCTGCTTTCAGGCTACACACCCCTGTGCCTTCCCTCATCCCACTTTTTAACAAAAGATCACACCAACTCTATTCAATTATCCAGTTCTCCCCCTTGCAAACAGCCCCGTTCTACCAAAGGGATCTGGACACTTCAGCTGGGGAACTTGATCCTCTACTTCCAAACCTTTAACCAGAAGACAGAGCTTCCCAGCATCAGAAACAAGATCTAGGGGAACATTACACCTTTACACCCGGGGAAATACACTGAGTGCACTCACACAGATCACAAACCACAGAGGCCTTGTTATTTAGTCTGATGATATAAATATTTTCCCTGAGTCTGAGATATACCACCATTTTTGGACAATAAGCCAGAGTTTAGAGCATAAACAAAGATAATTACTTTCTCCTTGCCTAAAGGTGAGCTTCCTTTCAGCTATGGACCGCTGGAGTCTCCTCAGCGGACCCATGCCCACCCCCCAAGGAGATAAAACTCTTCTAAGAAGGTTATTTCCCAGTATTTAACTGAAAATAACTATCAAGAGCAGTTTAAGTGTACGTACAACCACACCAGCCAACAAACCAGGGGGAGTTATCTTTGGCATGTGCCACTTGAGGAACAAAAGAGATAAGCTTGCTGCCCGCGGTGGCAGCTCCTCCATGTCCTCAATCACGGCGCGATGATTATGAAACCATTCCAAGTTACATTTCACTGGTCTCACACACACACGGGCACGAACGCACTGAAAGAATGTTGCCAGCACAAGAGAACCTCACCCACCAACTTCAGCAAAGGTTGGAGTCGGGGGCAGGAACCAAAGAGCAGCTGAACGTGCAGCCCCGAGGCACTGGGAGGGCAGCTTGTCAAGGGGAAGCTTCAAGATGCTCTGCGAGCCCTTGGCTCAAAATTCTTCTACTTTATAAAAAAAACATCATGAAGAACAAAGCTTGTGTTCCTTCTTCCTCTGAAAGAGGGTATTTCCTAAACCTACACCAATGCAACAATGCCACAATGTCAATAATCCTGAATCAGCTTAGTTTTCCTTCCTGTGTTCCTGAAGAGGAACTGGTATTTTCCAGGAGCCAGCATGGGCAGTCGTATATATTCACATTCATGGGAGAACCTAAATGACCAGTTTGAGAAGTCCTGATAGACAAGTTCCCAAAACTGCTGCTGTGTGTATCGGGTAGTGTTTGAGCTGTTCCAATAATTACATTATGTTTATGTAATGAAAAAAACCTAAAATAGACTTAATAATTGTGTACCCACAATGCTACCTGGCATTGCATCAGAACTGTGGGGAAATAGGTTAAAATGAGAAGTGTTTTTATCTCCTTCACCTCTGTATCTCAGCCCTAAAGGAGAAAGGACATCTACCCACAAAAAAACCTATCCTCACCCCATTCATTTTTGAAGTAATACTCAGAATGTAGCAAATTAGCAAAATTTTGAGCATGAATTTTTGTGTGGGTCCTTGAACAGCCCCTGTGCAGCAACCGGAGCTCCTCGAGAGAGAATTCAAACCATCGCTGGCTCCTCTGACCTTCAGCCCCCCCCGCCCGGGGAGCCGCGCCCCCTCCTGCCACACGATCGCTCGTGACCCCGGCACCGGGACGGGCGGACACGGCGGGTCACCCCGGGACACCGGGCTGCTGCAGCCGCCAGCGGCGCAGCCGGCGCTGCCCGGGGACCGGCACCGTCCAGGCGCCGGCATCGGGGAAGGGGTGGCAGGGGCCGGGCTCGGAGGCTCCCGCGCTGCACCGGCCCGGTACGACCGCGGCGGACAAAGAGAAACGCCGCACCGGAGCCCGCGGCCGCCGCTGCCCGGGGACCCCGGCCGCGAGGGAGGAAAGCGGGTGCGGTGCGGGGAGCAACAACCGGCTCCATCGCCCCTCGGTCCACCGGGCCCGGCTGGACCGGGCAGCGACGCCCAACTCCCGGTAACGCCCCCCGGCCTCCGCGCCCCCCGATCTCCCCCGTTCCCCCCCGATACCATCCCCTCCCCGCCGCCTGCGGCCGCCCTAGTCCCGACTGCGGCCGCCCCCGCCCGCAGCGGGGCTCGGCCCCGCCACCGCCCCTCTCAGCCCCCGCGGGCCGGGCCGCCCCACACCTGCCTCTGCCCATCCGCAGGGGCAGCGCCACGCCAGGACGGGCCGGAGCGCGCCGGGCCGGACCGAGCCGTGAGCGGGACCCGCGCCCACCCCACCGCACCGACCTGCCCTGCCCCCCGCCGCCGCCGCCGCCGCCGCCGCCGCCGCCGCTCCCCATCGGCCGCCCCGCCCCCGCCCCGCCTCCGCCCCGCCCGCTGACCGACGGTTCGCCCGCCAATCAGCGCCGCCGCCGCCGCGGTCGCGGGCCAATCCGCCACGGGGGAGGCGGGGCGGGGGTGGGCACAGCCAATCAGGCCGTGCGGGGGGCGGGGCCGCCGGTGAAAATCCCTTTTGTTCGCGGCGGACCGAGAGGGCGGCCGTGATTGGTGCGTCACTTCCGGCGGGGGCGGGGCTGCGGGCACCGCCCGAGCCGGCGCTCCCGGCCCGCGCTTCTGTCCCGGGCGGGTCCCGGTCCCGGTCCCGGTCCCGATCCCAGGGCCGGGCCCGGGCCCAGCGGCAGGAGGGGCTGTGCGAACCCAGGACAGGGACAGGGGCCGTGCCTCCCACCGGCTCAGGCCGGCCTGAAGGCGGCTCGGGGCAGGTGAATCGCCGTGGTGGCCGTGGCAGAGCAGTGCCCTCAAACCCTCTCACGGTGCCTGTGGCAGAACAGTGCCCCTCGCAGGGGTTCTGAGCCCTGACCCCTCATGATTCCCGGACAGTCCCTCTCCCCTGACACCTCCAGGTCCTGCTCCCCTCGTGGCACCTGAACTTGGCCTCTGGAGACCGATGGTTTGCCCCAGGGTGTTTATAATATCTCTGTTTCCTTTGTGCAGCAGCCTTCTAACAGCGCTGCTTCGTAGCGTGACTCACCTGGGCAGGCCCTCGGCGTGGGCACAGCCCTCACTGCCGGGCACAACTTCCCTCTGATGAGCTTTCGCAAGTGCCGAGCAACTCTTCTGCGGGGAGGTGCTGTGGAAAAATCAGCATTTCGATTTGTTTACCTGCTGTCAGCTGAGGAAAGAGCCCTGATTACGCTGGAGACGGTGTCTGGAGGGAATGTCGCCCGTGGATGCCTCAGCCATGGGGTCACCGACACTGTTGAGGGCAGCAGGTTTTTTGCTGTCAGAGCTGCTTACCCAGCACTCTGCTAAGCCGGCGGGGCAGCAGGAATGGGAACGAACCCTTTCTGTGCAGAGCACGGCCAATCATTCTGCCTCTGAGCTTCCCACGAGATGTACTCAGCATTGCTAACACGCTGATTCTAGAGAGCTGAAAAGTTTTTAATGGCTTTTCCCACTGTTGGGAGCTCCTTAAGCTGCACCAGAGGAGGTTTAGTTTTAACATTAGAAAGAGATTCTTCACAGAAAAGGTGATTTACCCATTGACATGGGCCGCCCGGGGAGGTGGTGGAGTTGCTGTCCCTGAAGGTGTTTAAGGAAAGACTGGACATGGCACTCAGTGCTCTGGTCTAGTTGACAGTGTTCGGTCACAGGTTGGACTCGATGATCTCAGAGGTCTTTTCCAGCCTGATTTTGTGATTCCGCGCGTGTGACTGCGGGGCAGTGCTGGGATCACACGGAGCTGCAGCACAGGGCCTGTGACACGTGGCATGAAACCAGCAGTGTCCAAATCCACTGCAAAAAGGTGTCACATGGTGACACAGTGACACGATGTCACTTTACACAGTGACAATGCCACCTCTAACCATCACAGTCTCCCATCTAGTATGTTCAGAAGATGGTTTTGTCTAGACAGGGTTGTCTGAGTGTTATTTCCCAGCCTTGGTAAGTACTGGAAGTTTTGCAGCGCCTCTGGTCATGAAGACTCAGAGGCCGGGAGGGAAAAAAACCACATGGATTGCTCCTCCTGAGCTGTGCCAGGCTGGACGTGCCCCTGTGGCATTGCCAAACAGCTGGTATATTAAGATGTCTAATTTTGATTACCCCGTGCTTCTCCTGTCTCTGCTTTCCACCTGTTGTCTCTTCTTTAATCCTTGAAATAAAGTTTTTGGGCAGACATCCCTTAATGACGCACGTGAAAAATGCTGGCAGCTCATATCACAGGCTTGTCTTTACTTCCTACACACCGTTTTCACCCCCACTAGGTCATGGGGGTGAAGCTCTTGGCGGAGCAGGGATGGGCTGGAGAAGGTGGAGGAGGAGAGGGATGCTCTCAGAAGGCTGGGTATATCCAGGGGAGGAGGTGGTTGCTGGCACAGGGAGATGGGCTGTCTGCAGGACGGCTGCTCACTCTGAGCTCACCCTGTCTGCGGGCGGAGAAAAGGGGAAGGGGGCTCGTGGAGTGCCACAAATGAAGGAAGTTTGGGGGGAAAAAAAGCTGACTTAACTACCACATCATGCGAGCGCAGGACGTGCAGCCTGCCACGGCGATTTGTAAGCTGGCACAGCATCTCATCTTCCTGGAAAAAAAATGGGCTTTAGGGGGTAAAGTGGGTAGGGACAGAGATCCACACCGAGCGGTGACGGTCAGCGGGGCAGTCATCGCTGCGGAGAGCACCCATTCCCAGCACATTCCCGTTCCCAGAACACACGGACCGTCCCCACCACCTGCATTCCGCGTTGGCTGCGAGGGCTCAGCCGCGCTCTGCGGCCCCGGGCCGCTCCGTGCCCCGGTGAGCGGCCCCAGCGCCCCGAGCGGAGCTGGCGGCCCGCGGGTCCGCTCCCGGTGCGCGGGGCTGCCGCGCCCCCGCGCGTCCGCAGCGCTCGCTGCTCACGGACGGCTCCGCTGCTCGGGAGCGGCTGCGCCGGAGCTGTCTCTGCAAGTCCCACAAAACGCATCTGAAACATTCACAACTCAAAAAACACATCTGAAATATTCACAACTCAAAATAGCAAGGGAGTGGTTGTATTTCCTTGTATTTCCAGGTTGGCACGGACCGTCGGCGGGATCATCCGCTTGCTGGTCATTCCTGCTGCAAACATTCCTGATGCTGCCCAGTCCCACTCCTGGAAACACAGGAGAAAGGGGACCTTTGTGCAGAAAGAGCTTTGCGTGAGGCTGATTGACTAGTGATGAATTGAGCCTAGAAAGGTCATGGATGCATGAGTTACATCAGGGAACATCTGGCACCAAAAGCTTCTCTGTTCTGGGGCTTGGTGAGGACACTTGATGAACCCAGAGCAAACACCTGAAGGGACTGAGAGTCCTAAACGTCCTAGGTGGTCTCACGGATGGCAAACAAATAACTGCAGCCTTGAAAATTAGTGCAATTGAGAGGAAAAAAAAAAACCGTTTTGTAGCTGAGCCCACACAGAAAAAATATATTGGAAGATAAAGAATATATTCAGTTGCCCACTGGTCTGCATTTAGGGGGCAATAAATCATCTCCACAGGAGAAGGAGGAGGCTTTCCAGGTCTGGAAGACATCTCTCTCCAGGATGTTTGGTCACTTTATACTTTTCATTTTTTAACATGCAGTAGAGGTACTGGCACAGACTGTCCAGAGAAACTGTGGCTTCCCTGTCCCTGGAAGTGTCCAAGGCCAGGTTGGACAGGGCTTGGAGCAACCGGGGATAGTGGAAGATGTCCCTGCTCATGGCAGGGGGTGGAACGGGATGAGCTTTAAGGTCCCTTCCAACCCAGGCCATTCTGTGATTCTGTGATTGCCAGGTGTGTCAGATACAGGCAGAAAAATCAGGTACCTGCCTGTGAGTCTGTGCAGGGTGGATTCCAGGTGGAAGGAAACAGCAGAGACGTGCCAAGGAGAGGGCAGGTCCAGATGGCTCCAGTACCTGCACATACCTGGGGACAAGCACAGGAATGTGCAGGAGGTTCTTGCTCCCTGTGACTGGTTATAACCTGTGACACAAGTCCCAGGTAGGAGCGAGAGACTCCTGGGGGGCTGCAGGTCCTGTGGGATGAGAGCAGGAGGTCTTGGCTCTTTGGGAAGCCAAAGGAGGAACCAGGATGGGTGCAGCCCCCTCAGCAGCACTGGGCAGGCTCACGTCCTGCTGGTGAGGATCAACCGCCGAAAACTCCCAGGAGGGGACAAAGTGGTAAGAGAGAGATTTCTCCTGAAGTATCACAGGCAAGAGAGATAAACCACAAACACAAACAATTAGGAAGAAGCACATCTGTCATGTTCTTGATGCTGTCGGAATGAGAATCCATCTGGGAAAAGAGCCAGCCCTGCCTCCCTGGGAATTATGTATTTTTTCTTTTTAAATATTGTATGACATCCATCTCTAGAGCTGCGTGTTGTTTGTGCTGGCATGTGGGTGTGTATTTCTGAAGGCTCCCCATATTAACGCAAGAGCTATAGTCTCATTTTAGAAAATTTGTGGCTATAAAAATATATTCTGTGTTTGACTGAGTGTTTTTTCCTTCCCTCCTGAAACTCCAGAGCTGTGCAAAATAGCTTCATAAAACTTGTAGGGCTTTTTTAAAGTAGAAGTTACTGCCTTGCCTTGCTTTTCAAAATGTACCCTTGTTTTTAAGTGTTGGGATATTGTTTGCTTTTAAACTAGCAAATGCTGAAAAGATGCTCTAAATTCCTTTTTTATTTTGTTGCTTACTGAGAAAAATCCAATTATACCAAAGGGAAATGAGAATAAAACATTTAATAAAAATACATGGTATATAAGCCAAAAAATGCCTCAGTCTTCCAAAGTGAGTGTGCAAAAAGAGGTAGAACTCTTTCAGCATTATTCCTGGAGTAAATGCCCTCTCTTGGGAACACAGTGGTACCCAAATGAGTGTGAGCCCTCCCCCAGCACCAAAAAGTCCTTTCACTGGCGTTGGTTGCTCAGGGCTGTGGGAGTCCTGGATCCAGCCCCGGTCCCTGGTGGTGTCTGGCTCTGCCAGAGTGTGGCTGCTGATTCCCAGCCCTTGCCCAGGCCAGAAGGACTGAGACTGAGGGAGCTGTCATCAGCACAATGTCGTTGTACCCCACCCAGGAGCTCTTGGACCTGCTCCCAACCTCTGTTCCCACCTTGTGGGAAAAGACACTGGGCTCAGCAGGGAAGCGACTCTCAGCCCTCGAAGCCAGGCTGTGGCTCCTTTCAGTAACTTTGTGAAGTGCTGGAGTGAGAGTATTTGAGCAGCCAAGAAGCAGCTCCAGTTCAAAGGATTTGGGAAAATCCTTTTTTTTCAATCAGGCAATTTGTAATTTCAGTTGCTAAGTGTTTCCCTTCCATTCCTTGGCACTCTAGCACCATCTGAATTGGCTTTCTCAGCACTTCAGGAAGGCTGGTGTTACATTATGTAAGATTTAACAGCCATCACTTCTCCAGAAGTAATACAGAAAAGTGTTTTTTATGACACAAGAGGGAGATTTCTCATTTGGGAAGCTGATTCTTTGTTGTTTTCAAATGACTGCTTTGGTGCAACTTCAATCTAATAACTAATTTCGTCTATGAAAAAAATAGAAGAAATTTTGTTGATATTTTGGTAAATGGAAATGCCTTCTGAGAGGAAATGAAATTTGCCTTTTTATCTTTATAGGTGCATATAATATACATTTATGTGTCATATTTAGATATAAGGACCCCTCAGGCCACTGCCTGCATTCACAGAAGCACGGGATGGGTAAGGTTGGGGTCACCTGGTCCAGCCCCATTTGTGCCATTCTGGAGCTGAGCAAACCAGTAATTGTCTCCAGAAAGGGCTCGTTTGTCCCAGCTTTGCTCTGCACGTGCTGTCCCACATGAAGCTGACAGATAATTTCTCATGCAGTCCTGTCACAGACCCAGCCCAGGAACCATCCCAGGCTTTCTAATCTCTTCAGATGATTTCCCCTTCTCTCCATGACCATTTATTCATCCAATAATTCATCCGCTGGCTTTCACATGGACATAATGTCCCTTTGGTGGGAGCAGAGGGGAAACACAGGGGCCCTCCATGAATCCCACAGCCTTTGCTTCCCAGCACATGGCACTGATCTCCCTGGGCAGGAAGCTTCTTGCCATACCTAAAATATTAATTACAGGCAGTGAGAAGAAATGTTGCTTTGCTCTCCTGAAGCTGTTTAGCAATTTCCCCAGAAAAAGCACTCTGGGAGCTGCTGGGCTGGCAATGACTTTCCCGACAGTGACTGAATGCTCTGATAAGAAGCAAGAGTTTGTTGCCACCTCATTCACCATGCTGGGCTCTCTCTCTGCAGCACTTAATACTGTTCTGGCCAGACCAAGGTGTAAAAGAAGTAGAAAACAGAAATATACTTGGAAATTCCCCTCACCTAAGAGCACAGCCCGTGGCCATGCTTTCTGTTGGGGTCTCCCCCCCTGCCATGGAGCCCTGGGCGATGGGCCCTGGGCGGGAGACACGCGGTTTCCCTGCCCCTGCTCAGTCTCATTCCCCCTTGGTTGGTTTGTGTTCCCCGGGGTGGCCAAGGACCCTCGGGTCCCGTGACTGGGGGAGTTCCTGAGCAGAGCCCCGGCCATGCGGCTGGAGAAATAAAGACCTCTGAAACATCTACCACCAATCTGCCCATATCTACTTCATTTCCATGGGACTCCTGATTTGATATATGCGTGTTGCAGTAATCCCTGCTGCAACAGCTTTCTTTGAATTACCCTATGCTCTGTGTGTTGGGGAATTGCTGTCTGTGCTGGATAATGCTTGCCAAAGCCCTGGGACCCCGGTTGATTTCTGTGCCTCTGAGTTGTGAGAGCAGAGAGGAGAGAAGTGTGAAAACCAGGACAATAAATGGGAAGGGCAAGTTCTCCCTGAACTGATTGAGCATCGAGCTTGCTGGCTAATGTTTCCCAATTATCTCTCTAAGTGGAAAAGGGGGAATGCCAGGAGCTGTGTGGGGCTCACACAGCTTCATGGCCTCACGGTGTAAATTAGTCCTCATTTTTGAGCAATATATTTCTGCATGGCACCTGTTCTTGCCATCACTCCTAGGTTGTCTTTCTTCACAACCTGGTTTGTTCTGTTTTATTTCTCCCTCATGGAGACTCATTTATTATTTTACGTTAGTGTGTGAAGCCTTGAAGCACGCCTTGCTGCATTTAAAACAGGAGGAAACCCCTCCCTCTGTGACATTCCCATGCAGGGCTGGCTCTCCCAATCTCACTGAACAGCTCTGAGGTTCAGGATGGGGTGGCTTGGTCAAACCCATTGTACTGAGCAAAGCATTTTAAACAGCAGCTGGGCCTTTCAAAGGACTGAATGGGGAACTACAGAGCAGAAGAGTTTCTAGAAGAGGAACCTGCTGCAATCCTGCCAGTGGTGGAATTGGGACCGCAAAGAGCTGAATCTGGGGAGCGCAGGGGAAGTGCTTCACCCACCAAACACCCTGTGACATCCTGTCACAGCACAGAGGGAGCAGCTGCTTACCAAGGGTGCAAAAATTAGAAGTTACACTGCATATGCACAGGGTATGGAGGAAGTCAGCAGAAAACAGCTTTAACTTCTATGGGGACTATTTAAAAATAAGAAATACTGACTTCTCCTAGAACTCAGTGTCTTTAGGGGGAACTCTGCACCTTTGGAGAGGAGAGTGCCCCTCCAGAGGAGGAGCAGACCTTGCAGCAATGGCTCTGGGCTCCTTGCCCTGTGCCTAACTCGCTGCAGGAGCACGGGGGAACTCTGCATTCACATTATCCAGATTATCCAACTTGGACATTTATGATGTGTCCTGTGTCCACAGAAATTTGGCCCTTGCTGCATCCCTGGCCTCTGTGCTCCTGAGCTCTCCACACTGAGTCTGCCAGCAGTGGCAAATCCTCCAGCATCTCCCTCTGACTCTGCATTCCTTGGCTTGTGCCAGTTATTTGTGCGCCAGCTCTGCTGTTCCGTTAATGTGCCGAGGAGGGTTTCTCTCAGCAGGCAGAGTGGCACTGAGGGCTTTCCTAATGGGGATCAATGGACCAGAAAGAAAACAGAGAGAGGGCTCTGCAGCATCCACTCCCTCAGGACCTGCTGAACCCCCACCCTCCTCCAAACTGGGAAAATCCTACTATGGCCAGAAATTTTGGGTTAATTCACCAGTGCCTACTTAAACCAAAGATGAGTGTGCCATGAGATGGTTTTATCTCAACTCTAAAATGCTGTCAAAATGAGAATTCCTCAGAACTGGGCACAGGAGGCAGAGATACTGCAGACACAGAGATGAGTGAGGCAGCAAAAGACCTCAGAATTTTCAGCTTCCCCTTCAAAGCCAAGAGATATCAGCCAGTGCTAACACAGCTCTGGGTGAGGAGCAGGAGTCACCCAGAGCATGGGTCCTGCTTGGATTATTTCTGAGCTGGCAGAGGGGGAATGGAAGATAAGAAGGAAGAAGATGTGAAAGCAACATTTTAAAGGCCACGGGCAATGAGGCAAGTCAGGAGGAATAATAAGAGCCCCGTCTGCGTTAGGACTTCACTTACAAATAACTTCTGGAAGGCGGCTCTGAGATCTCTGTGATTTCATACCCGATTAAACCGTGGTGCAGAGTCCTGGAGGCAGCTCATAAACACGATTCCTGCTCTGTACTGCTCGGTCATGATACTCCAACCACATTTACTAACTATGTTTCCTCTGGTGAAGTGTTTTCTCAGACAGGGGTGCCCCAGACCCTCTGTCCCCCAGCTGCACCGTGCCACAGCGCAGCTGGCACAGGATGGAGCCGTGCCCCGTTCCCAGCACCCCCACACCATGGCACGAGTGAAGTTATTTCCCAGGCTTGACTTTGGGTCTCCAAAATGACAATGTGCTCAGCAAGAGGAAAGGCTGGCTCTTGGGGATGTGGGGGCGCTCAATAAACCTCAATAGCTCCTGCAAGGACCCAAGTGCACGTGTGGGTAGTGACACTTCAGCCCCACGGCACAGAGGGGAACTGGCCTGGTGTTATCATGTGTGTCAGGCTTGCCCACATTTAGCAGATTAATTGAGAATTTGCATTCAGGCAATGGGAGTTGAAACAGCAACCATAAACTTGATCACCCTAATGTACAAGGTGATTTACATAATTTCCTATTTGCATGGGGCTCTTGTTTCATTTTTCTGCCCCTTGTATGATCAAATATACCAACTTCCAGATGAAATGTCTTTCAGGTTTAAAGGATTAACCTGCCTGCAAGAAGTGACAGTGCTGACTGCTTTTTATCTCCAAAATGCAATTCCAGGATCCCTGCAAGCTGGAGAAACTCAGCTGTCTCCATCCCTCAGGGAATGGCATCACTTCCAGGGGTTTGAGAAAGAAGTTGCATGTCCAGGACCCCTTTTCTACCCCTCTTCCAGTGCCCGGGCCACTTAAATAGGGCTGATGTAGATCACAGAAAGCTCCTCTATGTCCACCCAGAGTTCCCAGGTTTGGTGTCCACGGCTCCCAGTTCCCACAGGGGTGCAGCATTGCACCTTCTGCCCGGGGAATGGAGCTGCGTTGCTGCTGCTGGTGCTGCAGCTCCCTCTCGCACGGGCGGGGATGGGTTTGCAGCTGCATCCCAAGGAAAGCAGCTGTTGGGAAAGGAGCAGCTTTGTAGCCAGTCTGAACAATCCAAGTCTGTAGGATGCACACTAAATTATTGGATTGGGAACTAGGATAACAAGGGCTCAGTGGCTCTTTGGAGAGCACAGACAAGATGTGTCATCCCAGCCTGCCTCAGTTTCCCCACATCGAGTACCAGGATGGCAGTGTTGGCAGTGCAAGAACAAGGACATTGCTGATGTTAATTAATATCAGTTTGCAAAATGAGCTCTCAGACAGATTCATATCCAACATCCTGCTCGAGGATTCACCCCTTCCACTCACAGATGCATCCACGGACCCATCATCAGTGTGACTCAAGGAAGCATCTGGCTCATGGCTTGCTCAAGGAGAGGGAATTCCCCCAGGTTGGCAGTGCCTTCCTGCTGCCAGGTCAGTGAGGGGCCCACCCTTGTCACCATCATCCTCCCGAGCCCGCGGGGATCCTCCATCCACATCGCCCAACTGATGGAGAGAATGACCCTTTGTCTGACAGGAATTAATATTTAACACAGGCTCCTCACACCTGCCGTGCTGGCTGGACAGCCCAGCCTGCCTCTTCCTTGGTGGGCAGAAATGCCTGCATTGATCCGCTGCTAAAAACAGGGGGCCCAAGGTTCGGAGGCAGCGGCACCAGCTCCGCCAGCGAGGCTGCGAGAGGTTCCTCGCATCTGTCGCCTGGCAGAAACCCAAAGTAGTTTTCTGGTACAAGGGGCTTTTTTTCATCACCAAAGAACAGAGCTGCTATTTTTAACTCTAATAAGCATATTTAATTTCCTACTGCCTCATTTCTACTGTTTTATGCAAGTGGCATTTCTGAGCATCACCCTGGGGAGCAGGTGAGGATCTTGTCTGCATATCTTGATGCATCCCAAACTGATGCTGTTCCCCTCAGCACCACCAAACCCTGGATTCTATGAAGAACAATGTACTGGGGCTGCCCCACATGTAACTCCAAGGCTCCCACCTCCACTGGGGACTCTGGGGTCCTCTGGGCAGGGACCCTGCACACCCCCAGGACTCCTGTTGATATCTAGGGCAGCAAAGCGTTTCCATTACACAAATAATTAATCAACACAACATCAAAGGTCGCTCATTTGCATTCCAAAGTGGCCACACTGTGCTGTAACTCCCAAACTGCCACTGCCATCAGCTCATGGACACCTTGGGCTGTGCTTCCCATCAGCATCTTCTTCGAGGGAGGGAGATTCAAAGCAGGGTCCAAGTTCACTTTCCGTCTTTTATTGATTTTGGTTACAAGGGGAGGGGATGCAAATGCTGAGCTGTGTTATATGACATAAAAACCCCCAGCATCCCCATAACTCACTGCCAAGTCCGGGCTGCAAACACACCCCTAACGAGACAAATAAAATGTATGGGCTGTTCAAACCCCAGTCCTTATCCTCCACTAATCAATATGGCTCATCAGGTTTATGAGACAATCATGTCTTCTGCTACCCCGGCCCAGAACCTCTGAGTAATGGCTTGCCAATGCCTAGTGATTATAATGATGCCTTGCAAGTGAAGCAGAAACAACCAAGTAAACAGATTTAAAGCAGTTTAATCGGGCTGAGTTTTCCTTGAGTTCAGTGCCATTCCAATGTTCTTTCAGCCCAGTCTTGCACTTTATGAGATTTACTTGTTGGCTTTCAATAGCTACCCCTCCCCTCCAGCCCTCTGCTCACTGGCCGTACCCTCGGCCTCAGAGGTCTGTCCATGAGGGTGCAGAGCCCTGGGACAGCTGCTCAGGGAGAGCCTGGAGTCTCCTCTCTGGAGACATCCCAAACCCACCTGGATGCACTCCTGTGTCCCCTGCTCCAGGTGGCCCTGCCTGGGCAGGGGTTGGGCTGGACGATATCCAGAGGTCCCTTCCAACCCTCTTCTGTGATTCTGTACCAGCAGAGCCCATGGAGGAGGCTCAAGGATGGGAGTTTCTCTCCCTACAAGCAGCAGCCAACGTGTTTTGTTGGTGTCTCTTCAGCCCACCCAACACTGTCATCTTCCCCACCAGTTTTCCTGTCCCCCACCCCCCTGGCTGCAGCTGGGCACTGCCCCTGTGCCCCCAGACATCTCTCCCACCACTTCGGAGGCAAGCCCAGCTCCTGCAGGCTGATGTTCTGTGGATTACTACCTTGGCAGGGCTTAAATGTTTGCTGCAGACATAAGCCTTGTCATGGCTGATTTTATTTATGGTTGTGTAAGTGTATTCCCAAACAAAACACAAAGTGAACAAATAAACTGGGTGACAGAGCCATAAAACCTGCGCCTGCTCATTCACTTGAAGAAAAGCCTGCTTCAACTAATTAACCTGTGCAAGCCTTGTGCTGTTCATAAACAAGCCAGGAATTAATAGTGGGGTTTTTTTTCACATAGCCAGCATGTGCCAGTAAATATTTATTGGGCAGCAAAACAGAAATAGCTCCCCTTTCTAGGGTAGGTACTGCAACGACAGTGAGAGGCTGAGTTCTTAAATGAGACTAAAATATTAGAACGTGTATTTTCTGCTTTTGCTGCCTGTACTGAGCACATCTGGGATGTGCTGGAGCAAAGGTTGTGTGAGTGGAAGCTGCAGCCACCCCAGCACTAGGGGATTACAGAAACAATCACCAAAACATGGCTTTTCTGCACCAAATCTCCTCACAGATGCAGCGGGAGGATGGATTATACAGTACAACAGTCTGAGAAGCTGAGAGGAGCAGAGACGAGCCTGTGGAATGGGTAAATAAAACTGGGGATCTGTGGGGATGAGGGGAGGATGATCATGAGATGTGCAAGGAGCGTCTAGGAAAATAAACAATGGGAAATGCTGGGGACAGGGATCTCCTGGCCCCACACAGGTGTGGGCAGGAGGTGTCTGAGGCTTTGCTTTCAGACAAGCCCTGTCTGTGCACTGGTCACACACACGTAATGGGAGACCTGGGAAAATAGAGAGGGGGCAGAAATACAAATCAAGGAGTAACACTTTTGAAGGAGAAATTATAAATTGCAATTTAATCACATAATCACTTTGACACTCTCAAGCAAGCTAATTTCTTCCCTTGCCTCATTTCACCCACTTGGCAAGATGAATCTTGATGAATAATGTCCTATGAATATTTAATTTTTTTGATCAATTTGAATTTTTTTTTTTCTCCTATCCCTACCTGCTGGATAATTCACTTCTCTCCTCTTTTCCTCTCATAAACATACCAAGAACAACAGCTTCTTCTTCAGCTTCCATCCTCCCCTGTTTTCATCCTTTTTTCCTCCCCTTTGGAAGTCCTTTTGGCCAAGCAGTGATCATTGTCATCACCCCTTGCCCATCCTCTGCCAACTGGGAAACTGGGGCCAACCAGGGAACTTCCTCAAACCAGGAAATCTTTGCAGACAGGCAAGACAATTGATAATCTCAAATGGTTTCAAAGCAATTTAAATATATCGTATTGTTTGTGCAGGAATTCGGTGACTGAGGAGAGGGGAATAATGATGTCCCTGTTAATGAGCACTAGCAGCACCACCCTTACACGTGGGGGATGGGTGGTCTCATCCACGGGGCCCTTGGGGTCACCTCCAGCAGCCCCACAGCTCTCGTTTCTTCATAACCACAGATAATGGTGTGGAGACCTCTGCCCATGCAGGCTTCCAGGAATGGGTGTGCCTGCTAGGGTTTACCTGGGAACAGCAAACCACCTCTTGGAGCAGGAGGGAAGGATAAATGGTCCACCCTAGTCCCTGTCTATTTTATTCGCTGTTTTTCTTTGTTTCTCCCAACTGTTCAATACATTTCTGCCTAAAATTGCCAAATTAGGAAAGTGTTTTCAAAGTTAACACTGATCTCAAGCTGGAAATCGATGCCCATGACTTCACAGCACAATCCATCCCCACCACTGCTTCTCCCAACAAGCTGCAGGAATAAGCAGACCATGCTGAGGCCACGAGAAATACAGAACTAACTTTACCCTGAAAGCCACTGGATTTGGGGAAAGGGGAAAGCATCTGAGAGCACAAGCCAGGGCTGCAGGAGCCTTTGGATTCCCCCTCCACGCTGCTCCAGCCGAGCTGTTCCACCAGCCTGGTACATGAGCACAAATGCTTCTCTTAAATCCATCGCCCAATATTCAAATCCGCCAACTGTTTGAGCAAGTGAGAGGCTGCAGGAGTGGTTGGCACGTGCTGTTTGTTTAAGCTGTTTATTAAAACTGACAGTCAAATCACCAGCAATCCAGCTGAAACGCCCCCATGGATTTAAGGAAGGAGAAGGAAGCCTGAGTGCTGTGCACAGAGGGTTTATAAGCACGGGGACTGTGCACTGAGTGCTGCCGAGGGAGGATGGAGGGCAGCAATGCCTCGGGAAGCTGCACAGGCTCTGGAATGCTGTGACCTGTTCCTGCCTCTGCCCCACACTCCCCATTTCCCTCTGTGCAGTTTGGTAGCTCAGACTCCCCTGTACCCTCTGTGCAATGGCATTTCTTAGAGCCCGTCCTTGCCCTGAAGCTCCCACAGG